>NC_138168.1:14792490-16086240 GCF_964165515.1 Mesoplodon bidens | reverse complement strand
AATACAGCATAATTTACTATAGTCATCATGCTGTATATTACATCCCAATGAATTACTTATTTTATAACTAGAAGTTTCTACCTTTTGACCTTCTTTCCCCCATTTCCCCCATTCCCAACTTTCAACCCTGACAACCACCAATCTCTTCACTATATCTATGAAATTTGTTGGTTTTTGTTGTTGTTTTCCTTAGATTACACATGCAAGTGAGATCAAATGATATTTCTCTTTGTCTGTCTGACTTACTGAACTTAGCTTAATGCCCTCAAGATCTATCTATGACTTAACAATCACAACACTTCATGTTTTATGGCTGAATAAATTCCATGGTGTAAATATGCCACGTTTCCATTATTCATGCTTCCATCATTAGATTCTTTCTACATATTAGATATTGTAAATAATACTGCAATGATCTGGGGATACAAATATCTTTTGACATAGTGTTTTCTCTTTCTTTGGATAAATACCAAGTAGTAGAATTGCTGGATCATATGGTAGTTCATTTTTAGTTTTCTAATGAACCTCCCTACTGTTTTCCATAGTGGCTGCACCAATTTATATTCCTATGGAGAGGGTACAAGTGTTCCCTTTTCTCCACTTTTTCACAGATATTTGTCATTTATAGACTTTTTGATGATAGTCATTTTGACAGCTGTGAGGTGATATATTATTTTGGTTTTGATTTCCATTTCTCTGAATATTAGTGATGTTGAGCATGTTTTCATGTGCCTATAGGCCATCTGTATATCTTCTTAGGAAAAATGTCTACTCAGATCTTCTGCCCGTGATTTAATTGGTTATTTATGTTTTGATATTAAATTATATGAGCTCTTTGTATATTTTGGTAATTAATCCTTTATCATTCATATCATTTGCAAATATTTTTTCCCATTCAGTAGGCTGTCTTTTTGTCTCCACCCACAATTGAAAAGAAAGTGCATTGCTCTGTATTTGGATGGAATGTCCTACAGATATCTACTAAGTCCAACCCATCTATTGTGTCATTTAAGACCACTGTTGCCTTAATAATTTTCTGTATAGAAGATCTGTCCATTGATGTAAATGGAATGTTGTCCTCTAATATTATTGTATTATTGTAATTTCTCCCTTTATATCTGTTAATATTTGCTTTATACATTTAGGTGCTCCTATATTTGTTGCAGATATGTTGAGGGTATTATCCTCTTCTTGTACTGATCTATTTATCAGTATGTAATGTCCCTCTTTGTCTTGGTTATAGCCTTTCTTTAAAGTCTATTTTGTCTGATGTGAGTATTACTACTTTATTTTTCTTTTCATTTCCATTTGAATGACATATCTTTTGTTCCATCCCCTCACTTTCAATCTGTGTGTGTCTTTAGCTTTGAATTGAGTCTCTTGTAAGCAGCATATAGATGGGACTTGTTTTTTTATCCAATCAGCCACCTTGTGTATTTTTATAGAAATATAGTTGATTTACAATACTGTGTTAGTTTTAGGTGTACAACATAGTTATTCAGTATTTTTTTCAGATTATTCTCCATTATAGGTTATTATAAGACAATGGATATAATTCCCTGTGTTGCACACAGGGAATATCCTTTTTTGCTTACCTATTTTATATTTAGTAGTTTGTATCTGTTAATCCCATACCCCCAATTTTTCCCTCCTCCTTTCTCCCCTTTGATAATCGCAAGTTTGTTTTCTATATCTGTGAGTCCATTTCTGTTTTGCATATGCATTCATTTGTATTATTCTTTTAGATTCCACATATAAGAGATATTATACAGTATTTGTCAAGCTCTGACTGACTTATTCACTGAGCATAATATTCTCTAAGTTCAGACACACTGCTGCAAGTGGCAGTATTTCATTCTTTTTTATGGCTGAGTAATATTCCATTGTATATATATAACATATACTCTTAATTCAGTCACCTGTTAACTGGCACTTTGGTTCCTTTCATGTCTTGGCTATTGTAAATAGTGATGCTGTGGACATGGGAGTGCATGAATCTTTTTGAATTAATGTTTTGGTTTTTTTTTTTTTCTGTATGCGGGCCTCTCACTGTTGTGGCCTCTCCCGTTGCAGAGCACAGGCTCCGGACGCGCAGGCCCAGCGGCCATGGCTCACGGGCCCAGCCGCTCCGTGGCATATGGGATCCTCCCAGACCGGGGCACGAACCCACATCCCCTGCATCGGCAGGCGGACTCCCAACCACTGCACCACCAGGGAAGCCCTGAATTAATGGTTTTGTTTTTTAAGATATATATCCAACTCTGGACGACGTGGAAGTTCTATTTTTAGTTTTTTTTTTTATTTTTTAAATGAACCTCCATACAGTTTCCATAGTGGCTTACCAGGTTACATTATCACCAACAGTGTATGAGGATTATATTTTCTTCATATCCTCGCCAACATTTGTTGTTTGTAGACTTGTTGATAATAGCCATTGACATGTGTGAGGTGATAGATTTTTGTGGTTTTGATTTACATTTCTCTAATAATTAGCAATGTTGAGCATCTTCATGTACCTGTTATCCATTGGCATGTCTTCTTTGGAAAGGTCTTATGCCCATTTTGGATTGCATCGTTTGCTCTTTTTGATATTTGAGTTTGAGTTATAAGAGATGTTTGTTTATTTTGGATATTAACACCTTGTCTGCCACATAATTTGCAAATATTTTCTCCCCTTCTATAGTAGGTTGTTTTTTTTTTTTCATTTTGTCAATTGTCTCCTTTGCTGTGCAAAACTTTTCAGTTTAATTAGGTCCTATTTATTTATCTTTGCTTTTATTACTTTCACCTTAGGAGACAGATCCAAAAAAAATATTGCTATGATTTATGTCAAAGAGTATTCTGCCTATTTTCTTTTCTAGGGGTTTTATGGTTTCAGGTCTCACACTTAGGTCTTTAATCCAATTTGAGTTTATTCTTGTATATGGTATGGGAGAGTGTTCTAATATCCTTTTTTACATGTGGCTGTCCAGTTTTCCCAGCACTGTTTATTAAAGAGACTGTATTTTCTCCACTGCATATTCTTGCTTCCTTTGTTGTAGATTAGTTGACCACAGGTACGTGTGTTAATTTCTGGGCTCTCCATTTTGTTCCATTGATCTATGTGTCCTTTTTTTGTGCCAAGACCATTCTGTTTTGATTACCATAGCTTTGTCACATAGTCGGAAGTCTAGGAGAGTGATACCTCCAGCTTTGTTCTTTCTTCTCAAATTGCTTTGGCAATTGTGGCTCTTTTGTTGTTCCATATAATTTTTTAAAAATTTTTGTTCTATTTCTGTGAAAAGTGTCATGGCTGTTTTCATAGAAATTGAATTAAATCTGTAAATTGATTTGGGTATTATGGCCATTTTAACAATATTAATTATTCCAATACAAGAGCACAGAGTATCTTTCTATTTCTTTGTCTTACAGTTTTCAGAGTATAGGCCTTTCACCTCCTTGGTTAACTCATTCTTAGTGTTTTTTTCTTTTTTATTAATGCAATTTTAAAAGGGAATGATTTTTACTTTCTCTTTTTGATAGTTCATTATTAGCATTTGGAAATGCAATAGATTTCTGTATATTAGTATTTTATCCTGTAACCTTGCTGAATTTATTTATTAATTCTAACAGTTTTGGGGTGGGACTTCAAGGTTCTGTATATAGAGTATCATGTCATCTGCAAATAGTGACAGTTTTATTTCTTGCTTTTCAATTTGGATATTTTTTTCTTGTCTGATTTTTGTTTCTAGGACGTTGAAAACTATGTTGTATAGAAGCAACTAGAGTGGGGAACTTTGTCTTGTTCCTGAATTTAGTGGGAAGGCTTTCAGCTTTTCACTATTGAGTATTATGTTGACTGTGGGTATGTCATAAATGGCTTTTATTATGTCGAGATATTTCCTGCTATACCCACTTGTTTGAGAGATTTACTTGAATGGATGTTGTATTTTATGAAATGCTTTTTCTGCCTCTATTGAGACGATTATATGATTTTTACCTTTCCTTTTGTTAATGTGTTGTACATTGATTGACTTGCATATATTGAATCAGGCTTTTGATAGGAGAGTTTAGTTCACTGACATTTAAGTATTGGTAGGTACATAATTATTGCCATCTTTTACTTGAAGTTTGTTTTGTAGTTTTTCTCTGTTCATTTCTTTTTTTGTTTCTTCCCTTGTGGTTGATAGTTTTCTTTAGTAGTATGTTTTTGTTCCTTCCTTTTTAGTTTTTGTGTGTCTTTGTACATTTTTTTATTTGTGCTTACAATGAGGTTCATATATGACAATCCTTAGTTATATCTAATCTTGTTTTTGACAAGTAGTTATTTAAGTTCAAACCCATTTTAAAAGATATACCCTTTTTACTCCTCTTCCCCACATTTTGTGTTTTAGATGTCATATTTTACATTTTCATGTTTATACTTTAAATATTTATTATAGTTATTGCTGCTTAAAAAATTTTTGTATTTTAATCTTTGTACTAGCTTATTTAAGTGGTTGATTCACAGTGCTTACTACATATTTGCCTTTCCTAGTGGGATTTTACATTTCTTATAGATTATTACTTATTTTCCCCATAGCAATAAGCCTATAACATTTATTTTAGGGTAGGTTAAGTATGGAAGAACTCTTTCAGCTTTTGTTTGTCTGAGAAGTTCTCTATCTCCCCTTTTATTTCTAAATAGTAGTATTACTGGGTAGAGTATCCTAGGGTTTAGGTTTTTCCCTTCTGGCACTTTGAATATATCACACTACTTCCCTCTGGCCTGCAAAGTTTCTGCAGAAAAATCAGCTGATAACCTTATGGGAATTCCCGTGATTATCACTCTTTGTTTTTCTCTTGCACCCTTTAGAATTATCTATTTATCTTCAACTTTTGCCATTTTAATTGTATGTCCTCGTATTGGACTCTTTGTGTTCATTTTGTTTTGGACCTTTCATGCTTCCTGTACCTGGATCTGTTTCCTTCTTTGGGTTTGGAAAGTTTTAGCCATAATTTTATCAACTATATTTTCTATTTTAAAAATAAATTTATTTATTTTAGTTACTTATTTTTTACTGCACTGAGTCTTTGTTGCTCTGTGCAGGCTTTCTCTCATTGTGGTGACCGGGGCTACTCTTCATTGCAGTGCATGGGCTTCTCATTGTGGTGACTTCTCTTGTTGTGGAGCATGGGCCTTAGGCACACAGGCTTCAGTAGTTGTGGCATATGGGCTCAGTAGTTGTGGCACAGGGGCTTAGTTGCTCTGTGGCATGTGAGATCTTCCTGGATCAGGGCTTGAACCCATGTCCCCTGAACTAACAGGTGGATTCTTAACCACTGTGCCACCAGGGAAGCCCAATCAACTACATTTTCTAACCCCTTCTCTCTCTCATCCTTTGAGGACCTCTATAATGTGAATGTTGGGACACTTTGCAGCATACCAGATATCCCAGATATCACTTAAAATGTTCTCATTTTTTAAATTTTGCTTTTTTTGTTTGTTTTTTGGTTTTGTTTTTTGCTCTTCTGATTGGGTGATTTTCATTATTCAATCTTCTAGAACACACTTTTTTCCCCTTTATGACTTAGTCTATTTATTCCTTCTAGGTTGTTTATTATTTTAGTTATTGAATTCTTCATTTCTGATTGAGTTTTTAAAATATATTTTGTTCTTTGTTAAAATTCTCACTCTTTTCTTGTATTCTTTTCCCTAATTCAGTTAACATTCTTATTACTAATGTTTTGAATTCTTTACCTGATAAATTGTTTATTTATGTTTCATTATTATTATTTCAGGGGCTTTCTCTTCCCATTGAGACCAGTTCTTCTAACTTTTTATTTTGTATAACTTTGTCTGCCTATGATATTAGGTAAAACAGTTACCTATGGTGATCTTCTAGGTGTGTCCTTATCCCTGTACAGACTGCGTGTGCCCAGAGGTTTTGGTGGAAGAGGTGGATCTAATGTGAACACAAGTCATGTCTTTCCTCAGGGTATCCTGGTAGCTATTTCCTTGATTGGGAGTGGGGAGGGAGATGAAGGAGCTAGAGTTAGAGTTATTTATGAGGCAGGACTTCCCCTCTGTTCAGTAGGCAACACTGTCCTATTGTTGGTGGTCTGATCCGAAGTTGCTGGAGCAGAAACCCTGAGGGTCAGGCCCGAGTTGGCTTCTGTTCCCCTTAAGTGTGTGTTTTCACCCTCTCCCTGCAGTGGGACCCCTGCCCCAGAGACAGGTAGTGCTGAAACAAGGCCATGCTTGTGTGGGCTCTTGGCTCATGTCAGCTGCATACAGAGATCTAAGCTGTCTCCAATGCCCTACCTGTGCAGGCACCAGCAATTGTTTCCTTCTCACTGCTCAGAGGCAGCCTCAAGTACAAGTCCTCTTTGTCTCTCATAGTCAATCCCTCACCCCAGCCCCTGTTGTCCCTGCCCTGCTGCAGAGTCACACCACAGAGCAAGCAGGACCCACATGGACTCTCACAGTGTTTCAGGACAGTAGCTGTGGTGGATTGGCTGCTGTCATTGTTCTGGGCTGCTTCTGATGTGCTGATTGAGTACATGCCAACCAAGGCCACCACCACCCCATGGCAGGTACCACCCTTTGTATCCCACAGCCAAGCTTTCTCCCCAGCCATGACAGCCTTAGATCCAGTGTCATGCTGCAACTTGGAATAAGCAGGTCTGGAAAGTTTGCTTAGCTCAGGCTGGGGTGCAAACCAAGGCAGGTTCAGGAAACTCAGCAAGTACTAAAGGAGTCTGCAGTCCACCCTCTCCACACTGCCTTGGGGAAAAGCCAGTGTGCATGCCCTCCTCACAAACAGAGTCTGTGCTTCCCCCAGTCCTCCTGTTGGTCCCAGAGGCCCTCCAAGTAGCCAAGAGGATTTGTTTCAAATGTGTAGGACCCCAGGACAGGGACACCCAATCTGTGGCTTGAACTATTCACTCCCCAGGGCAGGTCTCTGCCCATGTAGTCTCCCTTTTCCTCTGAGTCCCTTGCCAGGGACACAGGTCCTAAGCTGATCATTTATCTTCCCTTTACCAATGTATGTGTGGATCTTTCCTACAGCATTGGTTGTAGAGGAGTCTTTCTGCCAGTTTCCAATTAGATTTCAGTGTGAATTGTTCCACATGTGTATGTATTTTTGATGTGTTGTGGGGATGGTTGGGGGATGGGGAGTTGCATTCCATGTCCTCTTACTCTGCCATGTTGATCAGTCTCCCTAGGACTGTTGCAGTTTCAGGTCTTACATTTAGGTATTTAATTTGTTTTGAGTTAACTTTTGTGCATGGTGTAAGACAGTGGTCTAGTTTCATTCTTTTGCATAAGGCTGTCTGGTTTCCCAATGCCATTTATTGAAGAGACTGTTCTTTACCCATTGTATATTCTTGACTCCTTTGTTGTAAATTGACCATATATGCACGGGTATATTTGAGCACTCTCTCACCTGTTCCATTGATCTGTGAGTTTTTATGCCAATGCCATATTGTTTTGATTACTCTATTTTTTAATATAATTTAAAGTCAAAGAGGCTGATTCTTCCAGCTTTGTTTTTCTTTCTCAAAATTGCTTTGAATATTTAGGTTTTTTTGTGATTCCATACAAATTTTAAGACTGTTATATTTCTGTGAAAAATTGAAATTTTGGAATTTTGATAGAGAATGCATTGAATCTGTTCATTGCTTTGGGTAGTATGGACATTTTAATGATATTGAATCCTTCAATCCATGAATACTGACTATCTTTCCATGTTTGTGTCTTCTTTAATTTCACTCATTAATGTCTTATAGTTTTCAGTGTATAGGTCTTTCATCTCCTTGGTTAAATTTATGTTTAGGTATTTTATTATTTTTGATGCAAGTGTAGATGAGATTGTTTCCTCAATTTTCCTTTCAGAGAATTTGTTATTGATGTATAGAAGCTCAACAGATTTTATATATTTATTTTGTATTCTGCAATTTTTCTGATTTTGTTTATTAGTGCTAAAAGTTTTGTGGTGGAGTCTTCACGGTTTTCTCCATATTATATTATGTTATCTGAAAATAGTAACACTTTTACTTTTTTTTCTGATTTGGATGTTTTATTTTTCTCATCTAGTTGCAGTGGCAAGGACTAGCAATTCTATTCTGAATAAAAGTGGTGAGAGTGGACATTCTTGTCTTGTTCCTGAGTCTTAGAGAAAAAGTTTCCAACATTTCACCATTGGGTATAATGTTAGCTGTGGGCTTGTCATATATGGCCTTTATTATGTTGAGGTATATTCCCTTTATATCCAGTTTGTTGAGAGTTTTTAATCATAAATGGATGTTAATTTTTATCAAAAGCTTTTTCTGCATTTATTGAGATAATAATATAATTTTATCCTTTATTTTGCTAATGTGGTGTATCATTATTATTATTTTTTTAATTTCCAGATAGTGAAACATCCTTGCATCCCTGGAATAAATCCCACTTGATAATGGTGTATGATCCTTTTAATGTATTGTACTTGGTTTGCTAAAATTTTGGGGGAGATATTTGCTTCTATGTTCATCCAGGATATTGGCCTGCAATTTTCTCTTCTTGAGGCATCTTTGTCTGGTTTTGGTGTCAGTGTAAAGTTAGCTTTGTAAAATGAGTCTGCAAGCATTCCTTCCTCTTCCTTTCTTCAGAAGAGTTTGAGAAGGATTGATAATCATTCTTATCTGAAAGTTTCATATAATTCACCAAAGAAGGCATCTGTTCCTGGATTTTGGGTTTTGGGGAGGTTATTGATTATTGATTCATTCTCCTTTCTAATAAACATTCTGTTCAGATTTTCTATTTCTTCATGATTCAGTCTTTGTAGATTGTATGGTTCTAGGAATTTATCCACTTCTTCTGGGTTTCCAGTATGTTGGCATACATTGTTAAAAGCAGTCTTTTATCACCCTTTGCATTTCTTTGATATCAGCAGTAATGTTTCCTCTTTTATTTCTGATTTAATTCATTTGCATTCTCTTTTTTTGGTGAGCCTAGCTAAAATTGTTTTTGTTTATCTTTCCAAGAACCAGATCTTAGTTTCATTTATCTTTTCTATTGTCTTTTTAGTCCCGATTTCATTTATTTCTGATCTGATCTTTGTTATTTCCTTCATACTACTAACTTGAGCTTCTTTGCACTTCTTTTTGTGTTTCCTTAAGGTATAAAGTTAAACTTTACTTTTTACTTGAGATTTTTCTTGTTTCTTGAGGTAGGTATTTATCTTTCATCTTGGAACTGCTTTTGCAGCATCACATAAGTTTTGGTGTGTATTTCCATTTTCATTTGCCTCAAGTTTTTCTTCTTTGACCTATTGGTTGTTCAGCAGCCTATTGTTTAATCTCCACATATTTATGAACTTTCCACTTTTCTAATTGCTTTCTAGTTTCATGTCATTTTGGTGGGAAAATATTCTTGATATGATTTCAGTCTTCTTTAATTTGTTAAGACTTGTTTTGTGGCCTAACATATGATCTCTCCTGGATAATGTTTCATGTGCTTTTAATAATAAATTTTATTTGTTTGGGGATGAAATGTTTTATCTAGTAAGTTCATGTGTTCTAACATTTCTTTAAAGCCACTGATTCCTTATGAATTTTCTGACTGGATAATATATCCATTATTGTTATTGGGGTATTATATTCACCTACCATTAATGTGTTGCTGCCTATTTTTCCCTTTAATTCTGTTAATATTTGATTTGTATAATTAGCTAATTCTATGATGAGTGCATGAATATTTACAAATGTTATAACTTCTTGTTTTTTTTAATAATAATATTTAATTTTTAACTATAATGTACAAATAAATAGCAAATGAAAGCTATATTCATTAAGAATACAATTTAGCCTGAAAGTCTCTTTGATTCTCAAGGAACTATGGCTTCTCCTGTGGGGATTTCTTTTCCATCCATTGAGAGCTCATATCCAGTAGGAGACATGTCTGGGTTTAAAACAATATTTTATAGGGGAGACTGGTAGGTCTAAATGACATTGACATAGACATCTAGACTTCCTTGTTTGGGTCCAGGCTGATTTCCATGTTGTCTTCTTTGATTTAGCAATTTCTATTTTTCATAATCTTTTAGAATGGAAATAATACAATTTTGGTGCCTGAACAGGTTGTGGAAGTTCAAGCAAAGGATAATAATGTATCATCAGAGAGTAATGCTAAACTGGCAATGTAGGAGACCCCAGCATCCATCATCCCTCTCCCACCAAAGATTAAAAATTAAGCAGCTATCTACAATCAAAATATGCTCAGGAAGAGCTCTAGAATCCAGTTAAGAAACTTCAGCAACACAGTGAAACAAAAATTCTTGAGAATAACCACTCAATAAAAGAAAACAGCTTTTTTCCTGTATCATCCCATCCCCCAATCCAGCATGCTCAGTGCTGAGAAGGAACTTCCCAGGTAAAAACAGTTCACCTCACCAGGAAAAAAGATCAGGGTGAGTGACTGCCTTCCCCAGCCCTTCAGGGAGTGGACAAATGTACATTTTGGTTTTGCCTCACCAAGACCAGCAAAGCTGAGATGTACAGAGATGTTTGGAACAAAGAAAAAGCAGGGGCCACCATAGCAGCCATGCAGCAGGAGCAGTTGTGCTTTACAGTGACTTTATCTCCAGACAAATGCAGCAGATTTTGCCCCTGAAGAAACTAAGGACCAGAGTCACTGCCATGGAGTCCCTGAAGATTTCATGAGCTTTCACACCACAGGTATTTGCATTCACTGACACAGCTACCTTAGGTATCTGTGACTATGTGAGTGCAAGATACCAGCCTGTATGCCTGTGGCTAACCATCACTGCTGTGATGCACTCAGAGCTATCTCCTTCAGTGTTCCCTTGCAATGTCACAAGATCCACTGTAGTAAGCACCTCCAGGAAGAGATTGTGAAGCAATAAGAAAGCATACTGACAGCCAGGGGCCCCAGAGCTACTTATGAGTGCATAGTTAGCCTCATCCCTTGCTGCTTTCCCTGGCACATAAAACTAAGTGTGTGGCTGTAACTGGACTGCCACTACATACTGCTATATCATAAGTTATTTTACATAAACTTTATGATAACCACAAAGCAATAATTTACAGTAGATACACAAAAGATAAACAGAAGGAAACTGAATCCTACTACTGTGAAAAATCAGTTCACAAAGTAAGGAAGTGAGAGAGGTAGCAAGGAACTACAAAACAGCCAAAAATATTAAGATAACATTAGTAAGTCCTCACCTATTAATAATTACACTAAATATAAATGAATTGAATTCTCCAATTAAATGACATAAACTGACTTGACTGGAAAAAAAAAAAAAGACCAATAACAAAGGAGATTGAATAAGAAATCAAACAGCTCCCAACACAGAAAACCCCAGAACCAGAAGGTTTCACTGGTAAATTCTAACAATAATTTAAAGAAGAGTGTACTCCATTTCTTCTCAAACTCTTCCAACAATTCCAAACTCATTTTACAATGCCAGCATTACCCTCATACCAAAACCAGATAAGGATACTACAAAAGAAGAAAACTATGGATCACTATCCCCACTGAATATAGATACAAAAATTCTCAACAAAATATTAGTAAACTGAGTTTAGCAACACGTTAAAAAGGTCATGACCAAGCAGGATTTCTCCGTTGGATGCAAGGGTGTTTCAACATTTGCAAATCAATAAATGTGATATACCACATTAATAGAATGAAAGTTAAAGATCATATTATCATCTCAATAGATGCAGAAAAGGCATTTGATAAAATACATCCTTTTGTGATAAAACCCTCATCAAAATGGATATAGAAGAAACATACCTTAACAAAATAAAGGCTATATACAAAAACCCCACAGCTAACATTACACTCAATTATTAAGTATTGAAAGATTTTTTCTTAAATCAGGAATAAGACAAGTGTGCCCACTCTTATGACTCTTTCTCAAAACAGTACTTGAAGTTCTAGTTAGAGCAGTTAGACAATACAAAGAAGTAAAAACATACAAATCAGAAAGGAAAAATTAAAATTGTTATTTGCAGATGATGTAATATTACATATAGAAAACCCTAGACTCAACCAAAACACCGTAGGCACATACCCACAAATTCAGTAAAGTTGCAGTAAAATTGATTTAAAACTAACATACAGAAAACAGTTATGTTTCTATACAGTAACAATGAAACAATTGAAAAATAATGAGTATCCCATTCACAATAAAATTTAAAATAATACAATCCTTAAGAAATCAATTTAACCAAGGAAGTAAAATAGCTGTAAAATGAAACCTTCAAGACTTTGATGAAAGAAATTGAAGAAGACACACACAAATTAAAATGTATCTGGATCAGAAGAATTAATATTACTAAAAGTACACAAAGCCATCTACAGATTCAATACAATCCTTACTGAAATTCTAATGGCATTTTTCACCAAAATAGAACAAAAAATTCTAAAATGTGTATGGTACCACACAGACCCTGCTAAACCAAAGGAATCATGAGAAAAATAGAACAACACTGAATGCAGCATACATCCTGATTTCAAACTATACTAAAATGGTACAGTAATTGAAACAGTATGGTACTGGCATAAAAATAGACACATAGACAAATGGAAGAGAATAGTGAGCCAGAAATAAACCCTTGCATTTATGGTCAACTAATATTTGACAGGGAGCCAGAAATACTCAATGGGGAAACGATAGCCTCCTCAATAAATGGTCTTGGGAAAACTGGAAAACCACCTGCAATAACATGGAATATGATAACTATCTTACATCTCTCACAGAAATTAACCTCAAATGGATTCAGGACTTAAGCATAAGACCTGCTACTGTAAAACTCCTGGAAGGAAATGTATGGAAGAAGCTCATTAACATTGGTCTTGGAGATGAATTTTTGGATATGAAACCAAAAGCATAAGCAACAAAAGCAAAAAACCATTAAGTGGACTACTTCAAAATAAAAGCTTCTGCATAACAAAGAAGCAATAAGAGAAATGTAAATGCAAACTACAAAATGGGATAAAATATATGCAAGCTATATATTGAATGAGAGGTTAGTGTACAAAATACATAAATAACTCAAAACCTAGAAAAAACAAATAATCCAATTAAAAGTGAGCAGATCAACAAAATAGACACTTTTCCAAAGAAATCATCTGAACGGCCAACAGATACATGAAAAGATGTTCAACATCACTAATAATCAGGGAAATTCAAAACAAAACCACAATGAGACATCACCTCACATCTGTTTGAATGGCTATCATCAAGAAGACAAACAATAACAAGTGTAGGTAAGTTTGGGGAGAAATGGAAAACCTTGTCCACTGTTGTTGGGAATGCAAATTGATTCAGCCACTATGTAGAATGGTAGGAGGCTCCTCAAAAAATTAAAAATAGAATTTCATATGATCCAGGAACTCCACTCCTGGGTATACAGCCAAAGTAAATGAAAATAGGATATTGAAGAGATATTTAAGAACTAATAACTTGCCATGCACTACCTTAGACAATAGCGATACAACCACACATATGATTATCTGTATAGTCAAGAGTTTTGCAAACTCATGGAGAGAAATCTTTCAGAGTGGTCATATCTACCCATCATATTATCTGACTATTTAGGCCCTCTCAAATTCTATTCCCTTGGGAGCAAAAATGTGATCAATATTAAAAGAACCTGTTAAAAAGTGACAGTTTTCTTAACTGCCATATCATAGATTAAGTGTTGTTGAATTAAACAAAGCTAGGTTATTCAGAAAATCTATGGAGTATAAACATGAAAGCAATGGATCTGGAATATGACTCCTCAAGACTGAGTAACTCAGTAAGTTAAGCAAGTTGCAGCTGAATGCTGCCCAGAGGATAGATGTGCTATTGGTGACCTGACTTGAATGTGATAGTAGGTAAAATTGAGGGCAACTAAAGAGGTGTCAGTAGGTAGAAGCCATGGAGTCATGTACCTGATTATCTAGAGTGGTATTGAAACATTTTGTTTGTTTTGTTTTGTTTATTATTTTTACTGAGAATTTCAAATATTTTCTTATCCAGATGTTTGATAACTTTACTATTGATAGTTGGATTTAGATACTGATCTATCCTATAAATTGTTTTCACAAATAGCAGTAAGTATGTATAAATACACTTCTGTTCTGCAACCTTGTAGGCTCTATCTTTGAATAGTTTTATAATCACATTGGCTTTGAAAATGAAATGTCAAACTACAAATTTAATTATATTCTTGTGAATGAAGAAGTGAAATAATGAATTATGATGTCAATGAAAATTATAATTAACTTACTGATATTCAAAATAGTTCTTAGAATTCCTAGTAGCTCACATAGGTCATTTACAACTCATAAATATATATTGGGTAAATCTGTATCATCTTAAATTCCCCTTTATAAAATATCAGTATTTAAATTTGTAATTGTTATATTTTGTTTATTTTCGAGAAATAGAGCCTTGGAATAAACATGTATATATTCATATGTGTAAAACAAAAGAAAATAGAATTATAAATAGAAAGGTTTTAATTTATTTGTATATTTATTATGAATAAAATAAGGTTACCTTACAAATTAAATTTAAAAACAGAAGAAACAAAGATAGTTAAACACTTAGACGTTATCTTGATTAAATTTTTCACTTAATAGGTGAGAACCACACATTTAAGTAAAAGATTATATGTTGATTCTCAGTTGTTTAGAATACTGTTAATTACACAAGGTTATAGATCTAATTGTATGAAACAATTAACTATGTATATAAAAAAATCAACATCAACAACAACAAAACTGTTCTACCAACACAAATCACTCCATTATGTTCAGTCAGCCATTCCAGGAAAGCAAGACAACGGTCCCAATGGGATGAGTGCAACATATTTTCTCTCCTGGGAAAACAATTAAATATACATTTCCAGCTGTTGTCAGTTCAGCAATAGCATCTTAATTTACGAAGACATCTTTGAAATACAGGTAACTAAAGGGGAATAATCTGTGATGAAACAGCAGACACAGAAGCCAAATTGAACTTCCCTAAAAGGTACAGGGTCATAATGGCCCGCCCCTTAAAACCTCAAGCCATGTGAAAATTTTGGAATTCCTATTAATTTCAGAGCTTTGCTGATTCTCAGCAGCCTCTTGGAATTCAGAAAACATTGAGTCAGTTCAGTCCTACAGCTTGTAGCAAGCAAACCAATAAGCATACCAGGAAATGCCACCATGTTTATTGGTAATAGTAGGTATACCAAGAGTTTTAGCAACAGAGTATTTCACTAGTTGTCTAATTCACCACTTGTGGTTATTTTTTATTTGTCCATCCAGATCTATTATCTGTCCTTGCCTTATACCTGAAAGGCTGACCCCTATGAACTATGTCACTCTAGTTCCTTTTCCAAATGGCTTCCATTTGGGTATGGCAAATGGGTGACAAAGGAGATCAGAGGGCAGAAGGAGAGCTGGGGTTTACTATTTCTGCTCTTCCCTCTGTGCTCTGAGCCACAAAATATGTATGAATAACAAGCAAGCTTGCCACACCCTGCGGACTTTGCCTTGACCCCGAAGATGAGTAAATTTGCTGTTTCCCTTCTTCCATAATACATTGATCTAATGCCAGGCTCATTTTCCTCCTTTTCTTGCCTTGAAATTTCAACATATGTCCATTCATGTTTTTTTCCTCCCTGCTATACTTATTAGACAAACATGATTTTAAAAAATCATTTCAGTAAAATTTACATTGAAGAATAACACATATAGAAAATTGTGCAAATCATAAGTATTCAACTATACAACTTTTTATTGAAATATTATATTAGTTTCAAGTGTACTGCATAGTGATTCAACATCTACATACGGTATGAAATGATCACCATGATGTCTGTCCCTATACAAAGTTATTAAAATTTACTGACCATATTCCTTATGATGTATATGACATCCCTGTGGCTTATTTATTTATAACTGGAAGTGGTTTGTACCTCTTAATCCCCTTCACCTATTTTGCTCACCCTTCTCCCCTCTGGCAACCATCTGTTTCTTCTCTGAATCTATGAATATGTTTTACTTTTGGTTTCTCTCTTTGTTTTTCTTTAATTCCACATATAAGTGAGATCATAATGTATTTGTCTTCTCAGTTTGATTTATTTCACATAGCATAATACCCTCTATATCCATCCATGTTTTTACAAATGGCAGGATGTTATATTTTTAATGACTGATAATATTTCATTGTATATATACCACATCTTCTTCATCCATTCATTTATAGATGGATACTTAGGTTACTTTCATATCTTGGCTATTGTAAATAATGCTGCAATGAACATTGCAGTTGCATATGGGGATGCATATATATTTGTGGATTACTGTTTTTGTTTTCTTCTTATAAACACCTAGAAGTAAAATTGCTGGATCATGAACCAGTTCTATTTTTAATTTTTGAGGAGTCTCCATACTGTTTTCAATGGTGACCAAACCAATTTACAATCCCACCAACAGTGCACGAGGGTTCCCTTTTTTCCACATCCTCACCATCACTTATTTGTTGTCTTTTTTTTTTTTTTTTTGGCCATGCCACATGGCTTGCAGTATCTTAGTTCTCAGACCAGGGATTGAACCCATGCCCTTATCAGTGAAAGTGCAGGGTCCTGACCACTGGACTGCCAGGGAATTCCTTATTTGTTATCTTTTTGATAATAACCATTCTTATAGGTATGAGGTGATATCTCATTGTGGTTTTGATTTGCATTTCCCTGGTGATTAGTGATGTGGAGAATGTTTTCATGCACCTGCTGGCAATCTGTATCTCATTTGGAAAAATGTCTATTCAGGTGCTCTGCCCACTTTTAAGATATGTTGTTTGTTTTTATGATGTTGAGTTTATGGGGTTTTTTTATATTTTGGATAGTAACTCCTTATTATATATATATATATATAATTTGTAAATTCCACTCCCATTCATCAGGGTGCTTTTCTGTTTTATTGGATAGTTTTTTTCCGCTGTGCAAATGCTTTTTAGTTTTATATAGTCTCCTTAGTTTATTTGTTTTGTTTCCCTTGCTTCAGAGACAGATCCCCCCAAAATATTGTTAAGACTGATGTCAAAGAGCTTATTGCCTGTTTTTCTTATAGGAGTTTTATGGCTTCTGTTCTTACATTTGAAGCTTTAACCTATTTTGAGTTTAATTTTGCATATTCTGTGGGAAAATAGTTCATATAGAATCTTTTGCATATAATGTCCAATGTTCCCAACATTGTTTATTAAAGAGGATTTTCCACTGTTGTATATTTTGCCTACTTGTTGTAGATTAATTGACCATAGAAGTGGAGATTTATTTCTGGGGTCTCTATTCTGTTCCATTGATCTATGTGTCTGTTTCTGTGCCAGTAGCATACTGTTTTGGTTACTGTAGCTTTGTAGTATGGTTTGAAATCAGGGAGGGTGATACCTCCAGCTTTTCTCTTCTTTCTAAATATTGCTTTAGCTAGTCAGGATGTCTTGTGATTCCATAAAACTTTCAAATTCTTTGTTCTAATTCTGTAAAAATTGCCATTAGTATTTTGAAAGGGATTGAATTGAAGCTGTACATTGCTTTGGGTAGTATGGACACTTAACAATATGAATTCTTCCAATCCATGAGCATGATGTATCTTTCCATTTGTCTGTGCTATCTTCAATTTCTTCCTCAGTGTCTTATAGTTTTCAGTGTATAAGTCTTTTGCCCCCTTGGTTAAGTTTAGTCCTAGGTATTTTATTATTTTTCAAACAATTTTAAATGGAACTGTTTTCTTAATTTATCTTTCTGATAGTTTCTCTATAGTATCATGTCATCTGCAAACAGTAACAGTTTTACTTATTCATTTCCAATTTGAATTCCTTTTATATCTTTTTGTTACCTAATTGCTGTGACTAGGACTTCCAACACTGTTGAATAAAAGTGGGAGAATAAATATCCTTGTCTTGTTCCTGATCTTAAAAGAAATATTTTCAGCTGTTCATGATTGAGAATAATATCGGCTGTGGTTTTCTCATATATTGCCTTTATTTTGTTCCCTCTATACCCAATTTGTTGTGAGTTTTTATCATAAATGGATGATATCAAAGGCTTTTGATATTGAAAAGTTGAATTTTATCAAAATCATTTTCTGCATCTATCAAGATGATCATATGAATTTTACTCTTCAATTTGTTAACAAGGTGTATCACATTGATTGATTTGTAGATATTAAACCATCCTTGCATCCCTGAGTTAAACCCCACTTGATTATGGTGTATGATACTTTTAATGTACTGTTGAATTTGATTTGCACATGTTTTGTTGAGGAGTATTTCACTTATGTTCTGTCATGATATTAGCCTGTAATTTTTCTTTTTTCTTTTAGGGTCTGTGTCTAGTTTTGGTATCAGTGTGAAACTAGCTCCATAGGTAGAGTTCAGAAGTGTTCCATCCTCTAAACTTTTTGTAATAGTTTGAGAAGAATAAGTGTTAACTATTTAAGCATTTGGTGGAATTCACCAGTGAAGCCATTTGTTTCTGGACTTTTGTTTGTTGGAAGTTTTTTGATTACTAGTTCAATTTCATTACTGGTAATCAGTCTATTCATATTTACTATTTCCTCTTGCTTTAGTTTTGGAAGATTGTATGTTTCTATGAATTTATTAATTTCTTCTAAGTTCTCCTTTTATTGATGGATAATTATTTACAGTAATCTTTTATGATCCTTTGTATTTCTACAGTGTGCATTGTAACTTCTCCTCTTTCATTTCTGATTTTATTTTTTGAGGTCCACTCTCTTTTATTTTTTGAGGTCCACTATCTTAATGACTCTTGCTAAAAGTTTATCAATTTTATTTTTCTTTTCAAACAACCAGCTCTTAGTTTTCATGGATATTTTACAATACTTTTTGAGTATCTACCATTTATTTCTGCTCCAATCTTTATTATTCCTTTTCTTATTTCTTCTTTTCCTAGTTCATTTAGTGTAAGGTTAATTGCTTATTTTAGATTTTTCTAGTTTCCTGATTATGCTCGTATCACTATGAACTTCCCTCTTAGAACTGCATTTGGTGCATCTCACAGATTTTGGATTGCTGTTTTTCTATTTCCATTTGTCTCAAAGTATTTTTTTTACTTCCTTTTTGATTTCTTTTGTTGACACATCGGTTATTTAGTAGCATATTGTTTAGACTCTGCCTGTTTGTGGGTTTTTCTTTTTTTTTTCCTTGTAGTTGATTTCTAATCTCATACCATTGTGGTCAGAAAAGAAGAAAAGATGCTTGATATTTCAATATTCTTAAATTTACTGAGATTTGTTTTGTGGCCTAGCATGTGAGCAATCCTGGAGAATGTTTCATATGCACTTGAAAAGAATGTGTATTCTGCTGTTTTTGGATGAAAGGTTCTGTATATATCTATTAATTTCATGTGATCTAATGTGTCATTTAAGGCCAGTGTTTTCTTATGGATTTTCTGTCCGAATATGTTCATTGATGTAAGCAGGGAATTAAATTCATTACTATTGCTGTGTTATGGTCAACGTCTCCCTTTATGTTTTTAATATTTTCTTTGTTTATTTTGATTCTCCTATGTTGGGTGCATATATTTACAGTTATTATCTCTTCTTGTTTGACTGATCCCTTTATCAGTATGTAAAGTTCTTTTTTTATCTCTTGTTATGGTCTTTGTTTTACTTTGTTTTAATGTCTATTATTTTGTCTATTATAAGGATTGCTATCTCACCTTTTTGTGTGTGTGTGTGTGTGTGTGAATAACATTTTCCATCCCCTCACTTTCAGTATTTTTGTGTCTTTAGGTATGAAGTGAGTCTCTTTTAGGCAGCCTATATATGGGATTTAAAAAAAATCCATTCAGCCACACATTGTCTTTTGATCAGAGTATTTAGTCCATGTACATTTAAAGTAATTATTGCCATTTTGTTAATGGTATTCTTTTGCTTTTGTAGTTCTTTGTTTCTTTTTCTTTTGCTCTCTTCCTTTAAGATTTGATGACTATCTTTAGTGTTAGGTTTGGGTTCCTTTCCCTTTTTTGTTTGTATATTTATTATAGGTTTTTGGTTTGTGGTTACCATGAGATTCATACATAACAACATATATGTATGATGATCCCTTAATTTTGAACACATTCTAACAACACTAAAGTCCCCCATATTTTCTTCCTCCTCTTTGTTTAATGTTTTTGACACTTTAGTTCTTGTGTTCTTCAGTTCTATTTGGTTCTTCTTTATATTCTTTGTTGCAATTCTCACTGTACTCATCCATTATTCTCTGAGTTAAGTAAGCATCTTTATGTTCACTATATTGAACTCTTTATTGGGTAGATGGCTTATCTCCACTTAATTAGTTATTTTTTGTCTTCATTATTCACTTGGAACACACTCATTTGTCTTCTAATTTTGCCTAATTCTGTACTTCTGTGTGTTAGGTAGGTTGTTTATGTTTCCCAAACTTGGTGAAGTGGTCTTATGTAGTAGATGTTCTGTGGGACCCAGCAGCACACTCCCTCTGGTCACCAGATCTACACACTCTGGAGGTGTCCCCTTTGTGGACCGTGTGCCCCCTTCTGTTGTGGTGGTATTGACTAATGTATGTGTGCTAGCATGCTGGGATGACCCCTAGCCCAATTGGCTTTGAGGCCCTGCTTTGTGCAGTCACTCTAGGACTGCTAACATGGTGGTAGTTTTCCTTCATTGTTGGCTGTATGTCTTGGGGACACAGGGCTGTTGCTGGCCTACCAGTATGTGGGGTCAAGTCCCTGCACATCTGACTGTGTGACTCTGGGGATGAGGGCCTGGTGCTGGCCTGTTGGTGGACAGTTATGTTCCCAGTTCTATTAGGCTAGAAGGGGGATTCCAAAGTGGCACTTGCCAGCACCAGTATCATTGTGGTAGAATGAGCTCTAAAAAATTACTGCTGCCAGTGTCTCTATCACCAAGGGAAATCTCAGTTGCCTGCTGCCTCTCTAGGAGGCTCTTTAAGATCAGCAAGTGGTATGATCCAGGCTCCTTTCAAACTACTGCCTATACACTGGGACTCAGAGTGTGTATCATTTTGCATGTGCCCTTAAGAGTGGAGTCCTTGTTTCCTATATCTCTCTAACTTTCCCAAATGTAAGCTCCACTGGTTTTCCAAGTCAGATATTCTGGAGCTTATCTTCATGTTGCAATACCTCTGGGCTGGAAAGGCCAATGTGGGACTTGAACCCCTTGCTTCTTGGGGAGGACCTCTCATTTTTGGGTCATCAACCTGGGGGTGTGAGTCCTAACTGTATCATGTTTCCTCCCCTCCTACCAATCCCATTGTCATTCCTTCTTTATATCTTTAGTTGTGGAAAACCTTTTCTGCTGGTCTTCAGGTTATTCTCATAGATAATTTGCTCTGAAAGTAGTTATAGTTTTGATGTGCCCATGGGAGCATGTGAGCTCAGGGTCTTCCTACTCTTGGCCACACCCCTTAACTACACGAATTTTTACAAAGTGAACACATTCATGTAACCATTCCCAAGAACAAGAAATAGAATATCTCCCAGCATCACAGAGGACTCCTTGGGTCCCCATAATGAAACTACCCCCATGAGTAAAGAATATCTTAGCTTCTAACACCAGAGATTGATTTTATTCTTTTAGAATTTATATAAAAAGCATCATGCCATATGTGTTCCTTTGTATCTGGCTTCTTGAACCCAATCTTCATTCCCCTCTCCTCATCCTATTTCATTGTCTTCTTCCCCTTGTAAAAAGAAAACACATCATTAAAAATCTAGAATTAAAAAAAAAAATTCTCTCTCTCCTGGGCAGTCACAAGCCTTGAATACTCTTGCTTGTTAGACTTTTGTTAAAGACTTTTCAAAACTTTTAACCAGTCACTTGTAGACACAGATGCCCATTCTTCTTTCACTCTAAATACCACCTCAAGGCAGCTTCCCCTAAGCTGTGAATTGTATCTGAGCCATTTCATTATTATGGCATTTCCAGTGTGTGTTCAATGCAGAGTTCAAAATTTCCCTCCTTGGCAAAAATTTTGTACTTCTCCTCCTCACTCAACTCCACCCAAAAATGCAATGTTTTAATATATTTTGTCATCAGCACAAGCTAAAGTTTCCTCTCTATTAGTTGCCATGACCTTTCATTCCAGAGTCACAAGGTGGTGCTCTTTTTGTGTCCACCTACCATCTCTTCCATACTGAACATTTTTACTCACATTTCAGAAAGAATACAACTTTCTTTAAAAATCTCTTGTTTGCAGTATATGAATCACTCTCCATTGGTCCTTTCCTGGATAACTATTGTAAAACATTTGTTGCAATGATGAGTATAAAAAACGAACATGAGAGTATAGCTCTGGCTTTCTTGTTGAACTATCCACTTTTGGACTTTACACTCCCCAGAGGTGGTACTGTTACAGTGCTAGTCATCACCTCATCACTCTCTACTCTTACTGCTCATGTGAGGTTCAGGCCCATTTCTCACACCACAGTGGTGCTTTCCTAGTCAAAGTGTGATTCATATTGATATTGGCAGACATAGGACTGCAGTTAAAATTTCCCACACTAAAGTCTCCACTCCTCATGAAATCCTTTAGGGAAACATAAGGATATAGTTCCCTATAAGAGAATGAGATTTGCTATTAAGATACAGAGTATTATGATGACCCAAATTATTACTCATAAAGTCAATTATGAGGTCATTTGAAGTCAACCTCAAACCAGTATTTAGATTTTTCCAATATCCTCTCCTCTTTTCTCTTATCCTCATATAACCCCTGTATCTGTTTTTACCCTCAGTGTTCCTCACATAGTCCTAGATATAGCTTGGTGTTTTAATCAGTTCTTCCAGATTCCATTTACTTTCCAAGTCCATCCATAAAGAGGACTATCAACTTCCTAATTTGAATACTGAATAAGGCCCTTTATAATCTTCAGAAAGAATGATATATAACAAAAATATGTACTTTGCTAAGTTAAGCTGCCTATAATGTCCTAACACTGTAGATTTATTACACTAACAAAGTTTATTTTTCTTTACTTAGTTTAGCCAAGAATAAGGAGAACTGAAGGAGACAAAGTGCGATACTGCCATATCTATAAGCATGAAGACAAAGGAAATGTTTTCAAAAAATGATACTTATTACAATCATACTCCAATAAAAATGTTTTAAAAATGACATTTAGGGCTTCCCTGGTGGTGTAGTGGTTGAGACTCCGCCTGCCGATGCAGGGGACATGGGTTCGTGCTCCGGTCTGGGAAGATCCCACAGGCTGCGGAGCGGCTGGGCCCGTGAGCCATGGCTGCTGGGCCTGAGCATCCAGAGCCTGTGCTCCATAATGGGAGAGGCCACAACAGTGAGAGTCCCGCATACTGCAAAAAAAAAAAAAAAGAAGAAGAAAAAAAATGGCATTTAGTAATTCCAATGCCTTTCAAACCAAATTTTCAGAATAGAAATGTTAAGATCATTTTTCTCTAATGTTTTCCATGTGCCAGTTTAGAGGCCCAGTTATGAGATCAAAGATGGTAAAACTAGATTAATCACTTAAGAATTGACTAGAGGAGGGTAAGTATGCTTGAGTGAACTATTAAAAGTTATCAACAATCACAAGTCGTTACAAACAATACACACTTATTTAATAGTATTGTCAATCATATATTTGCTCTGCCTTCAGACAAAGTAAGCAACAGAATAAAGAAAAGCACTGTTCTGGATTAACAAAGATATTATAAATAAGGTTATGTAATCTGTATATTATGTAATTCAAGAAGGAATTGTGGTCAAATTGCAAAGAGTCATGAAGAGTAGTTTATAGTCAAGTGGTGGGAGGAATAAGGACCAGCACACAGAGTGAATGGAAAGAAGATATAGAGAAAGTAGCAATAAAATAACAGTCAAATGCATGGTTGTATTTGAAAAGGTGTTTGTGTTTATTTCAATGCTTCCTTTCTGAACATATGTAAAAATATGTGAACAATAATTTCCTAAAAACAGCATGAAAAAAATATATTTATATATAGAGAGGACCTCTGCTTAAAACAGACACATTAATTATGTAATGTTTTTTTAAGATAAAATAACCCTGTGTATCATGAAGACACTACTATTTGATTTGAAAATCCACCTAACAAATACATGGAAATTCCTGGATATACTTCATTCTCTCTCAAGTAACATTCATTTATTATTTTAATATTTATACAGCAGTAGGAGAAAAACTTCCATGTTTTTTCAGCCCAATGAAAAATCCACGGTGAACTCAGTGGTATTACAATCAGAAGGTCAATGTATGCATATATATTTTGTGGCCATATAATGCTTCCAAGTGCTACATTGTGTGTACCCACTTTTCAACCACTACCAAAGTAAATGTTATTTTAAAACTCTATTAAGGAAACATCACTATCAACCTTACAAAAATAAAAAGCTTTATAAAGGAGTACCATAAATAAATGAATGGCAACAAATTAGGTAACTTAGAAGAAATGGGAAAATTCCTGGCAAGACTCAAGCTATACCAAAACTAACACAAGTAGAAATAGAAAATCTGATTAGACGTATAACAAGTAAGGAAATTTGTAGAAGTAATTTTTAAAGCTTCAAATGAAGAAAAAATCTCAGGGTCAGATAGCTTCACTGGCAAATTATATGAAAAATGTAAAGAATAATTGATGTTAATTTTTCATAAAGTCTCCTAAAAAATAGAAGAAGAAGGAATACTTTTCTACTCATTCTATGAGGGCAGTGTCATGATAATACTAAAACCAGAAAAAGCACCACAAGAAAACTGCAGGTTGATATCTCTTCTGAATACAGATACAAAACTCCTCAACAAAACACTGACAAACTGAATCCAGCAATATATTAAAAGGATCACACACCATAACCAAGGGGGATTTATCCCAGAAATGTAAGGTTGGTCTAACATCCAAAAATTAATTAATGTAATAAGCCATATTAATAGATAAAATACCAAAAATCACAAGATCATCTGTATATCTACATAAAAAGAAATTGACAGAATCTAACACCCTTTCATGATAAAAACACTCAACAAACTAGAAATGGAAAGGAACTTCTTCAACCTGAAAAGGGGCATCTATAAAAAAAAACCCACAGCTAATATTATACTTATTGTGTATAAGATTAGTAACTTTCCTCTAAGATCAGGAAAAAAAAGATATGCATTCTTATTTCTATTCCACATTGTACTGGAGGTTCTAACCATAGTAGTTACAGATCAGTCATCATACCAATGTCTCTTAAAAAGATGGAGTCGTACTAGAATAAACATGATTAGAATGGAGGGGGGCATTTCCCAGAAGACAGAGAAGGGAGAAAAAGTGGAGTAAGAAGTAACTCAGAAACATCCACTACAATGGATGGTTCCCATTTTAAATGACTTGTGTTATGTACAGGGAAGCAAGGCAGTAACATATCTGAGATTTGACTTTGTAAGGAGAGGAGAAACATTAAATAATGTTAATACAAACTTATGTACTCCACACAATGTTTGGGAATATGATATGAGGACAGAATATCAATAAATTATAGAAAAAGAGAGACTGAATAAAGAATATTAGGAAAAAAATATATTTTGATCATTCATCTGTGAGGACCTCACCTCAGGCAAAGTCAATAAGAATATAAAGAAAGGGCTAAATTAAAGACTTATTTTGAAAGAAGAATCAATAAAAGTTGATGGATGATTGATTTAAGTTTTTGAAAATGATTTCAAAGCTGACATCAAATATATTTGTATTACTGACCAAAAACTGCTAATAGAAATAGGGAATTTATTTGTGTGTATGTATGTTTAAGAGGTCCATCTGGTGGGAGTGAGGGAAGCAAATGAAAAATATTTTTTAATGAATTTCTCAAGAATTTATTCTATATTAATACAAAGATTTTCTTTCATTTACTTTTGTATTCATTTATATTTCTCCAAAAATAAGTAAATGGAAATATCAATAAATGAATGAATCTATAAATATATGGCAACATTTCTATTTTACTGACTTTTCTGATAGAGCAAGTGAATGTAACCCATAATTTAGAGAATGCTGCATTAATGCAACAAAATATATTTGAAATAGAATGCATTCATTCTTCCAATGAGCAAGCTGCTACCTGCAAGCAAATAGGCACTTTTCAATATTGCATCAAACAATAATTTATGGCCATGAGAGTAAAATAATGCTTCTGATACTAAATGTATTCTCACATTCTGTAAGAATTGATTTGACTTTCAAAAGCAGCTGACACCTTGGAAATGGCTTACTTCCTCTAAAAATCAGGTTCTGGGTGTATCTCCACACTTTCTACCTTCTATTCAAGACCCCTACCTTCTTTGATATTCTTATTAGCACTGTTTAGACATCAGAAATATGTAGAGAAATTTTATCTTTTTCTACTGAAACACATAGATATAGAGACTACTTCATGTGTTTGTTCCCTTTAAGGAAAACTTAACTAAAATGACTGCACATGGTAGCTCAAATAGATTTTGGCTTAATACATAATGTCTTTGTAATTATCTGGTTTTAAAATCACTTAACAGAAATAAATTTGTCATATTAGTTGGTGGTGTCTCCAGTGAGCCGGACTCAGTGACTTGTTTCCAAGGAACAGAACATAGAAAAGGAAAAGTAGTAACTACACAGTGAAGACACCTGGCAAATACTACTTTATTCAAGTACCTGAAACAAGTACCTTAATACTACTAGTAATAAATTTTGTCAGTATTTTTCATACCCTAATATAATTTCATGAAAGTCACTTCACCCCAATGGAATACATCAAAATCCATAATCCCAGTCTAATCATGAGAAAACGTCAAATCCAAATTGAGATACATTCTACAAAATACTTGATCAGTTCCCTTCAAAAGTGCAATGATCTTGAGAAACAAGGAAAAACTGAAAAAAAAAATCACAGACTAGAAAAATTAAGGAGAATGATAACTAAATGCAACATGCCATTCTGGATGGGATTCTGGAACATAAAAACGAATATTAGTAGAAAAAATGTAAATCTGAGAAACTATAGATGAGTTAATAGCACTGTGCCAATTTTAATTTCTTAATTTTGAAAATTATAAACTGGTTATTTAAGATGATAGCTTTGGGAGAAAGCTTTCCTTTTCCTGTTTCTGGCAAGTGGCATGTCTAGATGACCTGCTTGGAAATGTTGCAATCATTTTGCCATCTGTTTGAGGTAGAAGTATGAGCAAGTAACACCACCTTTTGGATTAAAAGCCAACGTTCAATCATCGTTCACTGTTGCTTGCAGCCAAAGGCTTCTAATCTGAAGTACTTAACTCATTCAGGCAAAAATCAAAAGTCAGTATAGTTTGGCTTGTGCTGACTACTTGTACTAAAGTAGACAGACTTTATATTGCATAAAAACTACAACTAAATAAAAAATCAGGGCATTATTTAGCCTGGTATGTTTAACAAACTGAAATGAGAACAAACAATAAACAAGATGCAGTTTTATGAAATTATCTAAATAAGTCCCTCAAAGAATGACTGATTTAAAATATGTGCCTTCCAAAGACGTTCTGCCTTTGCTTAGGATTGCTCTGAGGATTAAATAATGGGCAAAATACCCAGCACACAGCTTAGTATATGTTATTTGTGCAATACCTTTCATTTAGCTTATCCCTATCCATCCTTTGAATACTAATGCTATATTCAGTCTCATTCATTTTACTTTCTTTAAAAGTAACATTCAAGAAATATATATTTTAAACTATTAATGGAAAATATTTAATTACATGGTTTTTGATGATGTTGCTCATCAATGAAATGAAATACATTATGTGTTTTATATATTATAGCAATAATTCAAGGGTACAAATATTAATGAAAGTTACAAATAAATATCCCTGAACACCAAAAGGAATGTTTTAAAAATGGTAAAATTTCCTTTGCTGAGAAAAATGAATTATTTGCATAACAATTTTTATTGTTCACAAAAGTTGCCTACTGAAATCTTTGTTCAATGATCTGAAAATAAGTTCTACACTCTGAATCTGATAAATTGATAGTAACAATTATAGTCTATCTTGAAAAGTATCTCTTTGGATGGTAAGAAGATGTACATTGAGTGCAGAACACAAGAAAAATCAAGTATTTTTCTAATTTTATAAATATGTACCTCCACCTGTGCAGACTCCACTACATAAGCATAAACCATTAGTGTTCTAAACTTCACTTTATTCTTTAAAATTGCATATGTTGAGTGTTTTTCTATTAGAAAACATTACAGAGATGATAAATCTAGTTCTTCAGGAAAGAACCCATAGACAACAAAATGTCTCATGTAAACATATTGAGAAATTTTACTGAGCCACATTTTTTAATATGAAGAAACTGTCGCTAACTTAGTCAGAATAGAAATTTATTACAAAGCCTCTTATGCATTCTTAGAATCAATGAGAAAGTTAGAGAAAAGGCTCAGATATTGGTAGGAGCAAAAACTTATAAAATAGAAACTACAGAATTGGCATATATGCAAGAACAGTTTTGTCAGGGAACTATTACCCAGACAAACTCCAGTCTTCTTCTTTTCATACTCCTTTCTGAGAATGTCAAAAATCCAACATCAACTATTTACAGTTTGTTCTGATAAGTTCTCTGAACAGAGCACTTGCAGAGAACAATTATAAGACAGTCCTTACTCTCAAAACACAGTCTAACAAAGACCATTTCTTGCAGGGGAAATAGCTAGTGAAGAATTAACACCAGCCAAATTTACTAAACCCATACTCTATAATTAACCTGTCTTTTCATTTATTGATATTTTAATCCACCACCTAGATCTTACCATTAGCATTTTATTATACATATGTATCCATCTCTTAACATTTTGTTACCATATGTCCATCTATCTATTGACATTCCTCTAATCTATTAATCCATCTTAGTTTTTATTCATTTTAAAGTAAATTAAATGCCAGGGCTTATGGAGAATAAGTAATGAAGAGTTATTGCTTAATGGCTACAGAGCTTCTGTTTAGGATGATGAAAAAGTTTTAGAAATAGATAGTGGTGATGGTTACATAGCATTGTGAATGTGATTAATGCCCTTGAATTGTACACTTAAAAATGGTTATAATGGTAAATTTTATTATACACACACACATATATGTACGCATAGATATTTTTAAAGTGTAAAACATGTAAAAAGTAAGTTGCAGATAATGATGTATTACTCCCTGAGCCTGAATAGCATGTATGTATTTCTTTTTTATTATTCTTTATACTGTACACATGTAGATATTGCTGAGTAGAAAGACTTTTTAAAACAATGAGCAGTATTCTTTACCTGCAGGAAAGTACTTAAGTTGTTCCTTATGTCAGGAGCACCTACACTCTTTACTTTCAGAAATTCTACTTCTCTTTATTAATCATCATAACTTCAATTTTCTGAGGAGCCTCTCCCTTGATGCTGCAGCCACCATTAATCTCCCTTTCTTTGAACTTGTTTAATAGTTTTGCCCTTCTTTGTAGCTCCCACATTAACACTATTTCATTTCATAGTGCTTTTCATTTCAGGTAAAGAGAGAGCGTGCTTGCACCAGCCTCAGACCCATCCCCACTGTTCCCATGCCCTGCTCTCCCAGGCTCTCTTGGCTGTTGATAGGTTAAAACAATGGGAAGCAGTATGCACAGTTTGGAAGCAGAAGAAGGGAAAAGCTTTCCCAGCTTGCTGTGCAATCTGGCAGGGTCCCATCCCTTCCTGGCTGCAGCTCTCCCTTGGGCAGCTCCTCCAGTGGTAGAGCTTCCTCCGCGTCGCAGCCTGGGCTTCTGGGCTCTGGTAACACAGTCTTATCCCAGCGTCAACCAGTCTACAAGGGTGGCAACCTCCTAATTTTGCTAAATCTCCGGGTTACCTCACTATTCCTTTATTGGCCTCTTCACTCTTCCATTCATCTGTGCAACCAGTCCTCTGTAAAAAAGTGTTCCTTCTTCTGAAAGACCTATTCATTTTCTCATCTAGATCCCAATTGGTATAATGTGTAGTAAAAAGAGTACAGACTTGGAAATTGGAGAAACATAAGCTTGTTTACTTGTTTTGCTTTGTTTTTAAGTGTAATTGAAATATGATATTATATTAGTTTCAGGTATTCCACCTAGTGATTCCATATTTTTATACATTATGAAGTCATCACCACCATAAGTATAATTACTATCTGTCACCAAAGTTATTACAATATTATTGACTATATTTCCTATGTTGTCCATTACATTCCTGTGACTTATTTACTCTAAAACTGGAAATCTGTACCACTTAATCCCCTTCACCTATTTCCCCCACCCAGACACCAACCCCTCTCTGGCAGCCACATATTTTTCTCTGTATCTATGAGTCTGTTTTTGTTTGTCATGTTTGTTCATTTGCTTTGTTTTTTAGTTTCCACATATAAGTGATATCATACAGTATTTGTGTTTCCCTGTCTGACTTATTTTACTTTGTAGAATACCCTATAGATCCATTCATGTTGTCTCAAATGGCAACATTTCATTCACTTTTAACAGCTGAGAAATATTCCATTGTATACAAAAATCACATCTTCTTTGTTTAATCATCTGTTGATGGACACAGGTTGTTTTGATATCTTGGTTATTGTAAATAATGCTGCAATGAACATGGGGCTGTATATATCTTTTGAATTAGTGCTTTTGTTTTCTTTGAATAAACACCGAGAGGTGGACTTGCTGAATTGTATGGTAGTTCTAGTTTTAGTTTTTTAAGGAAACTCCAAACTGTTTGTCATAGTGGCTGCACGAATTTACACTCCCACTAACAGTGCATGAGAATTCCCTTTTCTTCACATCTTCGCCACACTTATTTCTTGTCTGCTTGATAATAGACGTTTTAACAGGTGTGAGATGATACGTCATTGTGGTTTTGATTTGCTTTCCCCTGATGATTAGCGATGTTGAGCATCTTTTCATGTGCCTGTTGGCCATCTATACGTCTCATTTGGAAAAATGTCTTTTCAGGTCCTCTGCTCACTTTTTAATCAGGTTGTTTTTTTGATGTTGAGTTGTATGATTTCTTTGTATATTTTGGATATTAATCCCTTGCTGAACATATAATTTGCAAGTATATATCTCCTAGTCAGTAGGATGCATTTTATTTTGTGCATGGCTTCCTTTGCTATGCAAAAGGTTTATAGTTTGATGTAATCCACTTATTTATTTTAACTTTTGTTGTCCTTGCCTGAGGAGAAAGATCCAAAAAATATATTGCTAAGACAGATGACAAAGTGCTTACTGCCTATGCTTTCTTCTTGGAGCTTATGGTTTCAGGTTTTACATTTATGTCTTTAATCTATTTGGAGAGGGTTTTTGGGTTTATTTTTTTTGTTTTTGTTTTTTTGGGGTTTTTTTGGTGGATCGTGCAAGAAAGTGGTCTAGTTTCATTATTTTTTTTTTGCATATAGCCATCCAGTTTTCCCAGCATCGTTTATTGAAAAGTCTTTTTCCCATTGTATATTCTTGGCTCCTTTGTCATAGGTTAATTGACCATATATGTTTGGGTTTATTTCTGGGCTGTATATTCTGTTCTATTGATCTATGTCTCTATTTTTGTGCCAGGACCATACTCTTTTGATTACTGTAGCTTTGAAGGAAAGTTAATAAGAAACATGATACCTCCAACTTTGATCATTTTTTATCAAAATTCCTTTGGTTCTTCTGGATCTTTTCTGCATCCATATGAATTTTCAGATTATTTGTTCTATTTCTGTGAAAAATGCCATTAGAATTTTGGTAGAGATTAGATTGGATCTGTATATTGCTTTGGACAGTATAGATATTTTGATAATATTCTTAGTATCTTACAAACACAGTATATCTTTTCATTTATTTGTGTTGTCTTTGACTGTTTTCATCAATGTCTTAGATTTTTCAGAGTACAGATATTTCACCTAATTGGATACATTTATTCCTAGGTATTTATTTGATGCAATTGTAAAAGGAAATTATTTCCTTAATTTCTCTTTCTGATGATAGAGTATTATTAGCATATAGAAATGCAAGTGATATGTACGTTAACTTTGTATCCTGAAACATTACTGACTTTATTAGCTATAACAGTTTTTGGGTGGAGTCTTTAGGGTTTTCTATATATGGTATCATGTCATCTGCAAATAGTGACAGTTTTACTTCTTCCTTTCCAATTTAGGTGCATTTTATATCTTTTCCTTTTCTGATTGCTGTGGCTAGGATTTGCAATACCAATTTGAATAAAACTAGCTAGAGTGATAATCCTTGTCTTTTTCCTGATCTTAGAAAAAAAGATGTTAGGTTTTCACAACTAGACGTTATGTTAGCTGTGGGCTTGTCATATATGCCTTTATTATTTTGAGACATGTTCCCTCTATACTCACTTCATTGAGAGTTTTTATCATAAATATGTTGAATTTTGTCAAATGATTTTTCTGCATCTATTGAGATGATCATATAATTTTTCTTTCATTTTATTAATGTGATGTATCACATTGTTTGATTAGCGGATATTAAACCATCCCTGGAATAAATCCCACTTGGTAATTGTGTATGATCCTTTTAATGTATTGTTGAATTTAGTTTGCAAGTATTTCATTGATGATTTTTGCCTCTATGTTAATTAGAGATGTTGGCCTGTAATTTTTCATATTATTTTTGTCTGATTTTGGTATCAGGGTAATACTGGCCTAGTAGAATAAGTTTGGAAGCATTTTGCTCTCTTCAGTTTTTTGAATAGCTTGAGAAATATAGGTATTAACTCTTCTTTAAATGTTTGGTAGAATTAACCTGTGAAGCTGACTGCTCCAGGACTTTTATTTGTTGACAGTTTTTTGATCACTGATCCAATTTCATTACTAGTAATTGATCTGTTTAATTCTGATTCAGTCTTCGAAGATTGTATGTTTCTAGGAATTTATCCATTTCTTCCTGGTTGTGCCATTTGTTGGCATATAATTGTTAGGAGTAGTCCCTTATGATTGTTTGTATTTCTGTGCTATCAGTAGTAACTATTTATTTATTTCTGATTTTATTTATTTGAGTCATCTCTCTTCTTTTTTCTTGATGAGTACAGCCAAATCTTTGTCAATCTTCTTAATTTTGTTGTAAAACAGCTCTTGGTTTCATTGATATTTTCTTTTATTCTTGTAGTCCCTATTTTATTTCCACTGCGATATTTATTATTACCTTCCTTCTACTAACTTTGGACATTGTTCTTCTTTATCTAGTTACTTAAAGGTAAAGTTACATTATTTATTTGAGAATCTTCTAGTATATGCAGTAGGTCTGTATTGCTATGAACTTCCCTCTTAAGACTGCTTTTGCTATATCCTGTAGATTTTGGAAGGTTGTGTGTCCATTTTCATTCATCTCTATTTACATTTAAAGTGATTCTTGATAGATATCTACTTATTGCCATTTTGTTAATCTCTTCCTGGTTGTTTCTGTAGTTCTTCTCTGTTCCTTTCTTCCTTTAGTCTCTTGTTGTTTGTTAAATTTATTTTCTGTTATGTTTGGATTTCTTTTTTGTGTATGTATTGAAGCTTTTTGTTTGTAGTTACCGTAAGTTTAATATCTATATACCTACATATATTAGCAATTTATTTTAATCTTATAATCCCTAAATTCAAACATGTTCTAAAGGCACATTGAACTCCTCCTGCCCATGTTTTATGTTTTAGATATTATATTTTACATCTTTTTATTTTGTGTATCCTTTAACTACTCATTGTAGTTATACTTGATTGTATTACTTTTGTCTTTTAAGTTTCATACTAGCTTTTTGAGTGGCTGATTCACTGCCTTTACTATACTTACCTTTACCAGTTTGATGATGAGACTTACCTTTATCAGTTATGACCTTTCTTTTCCAGTTAAAAAAAGACTCTTTAATATGTCTTATATGGCAGGCTTAGTGGTGGAGAAATACTTTAATATTTGTTTGTCTGGGGAAATGTTTATCTCTTCTTCCATTCTAAATGAATACCATGTCAGGTAGTGTATTCTTGGTTGTAAGATTTTTCCTATGAGCAGTTTAAATATATCATGCCATTCCCTTTTGGCCTGCAAAGTTTCTGTTGAACAATCAACTGATAGTCTAATAGTAGTTTCCTAGTATGTGACTAGTTGTATTCTCTTGCTCCCTTTAATATTCTCTATGATTAGCCTTTGCCATTTTAATTGTGTCTGGCTGTAGATTTTTGGGGGTTCATCTTATTTGGGACTCTGTGGTTCCTGGGACTGGGTATGTTTCCTTTTCCAGACTAGAAAAGTTTTCAGCTATTTCCTCAATAAGTTTTTTGCCCTTTCCTCTCTTCCCATCTGGGTTTGCTATAGTAAGAATGTTAATATGTTTGAAGTTTTGCCATAGGTCCCTGAAATAACCTCATTTTAAAAATTATTTTTTTCACTGTTCTGATTGAGCAGTTTCCACTGTTGTATCTTCCAGATTGCTGATCTGTTCTTCTGTGTCATCTAATCTGCTATTGACTCCTTCTAGTTTATTTTTCATTCCAGTTATTGTATTGTACATCTCTGATTGTTTCTTATATTTTGTAACTATTTGTTGAAGTTCTCCCTGTGCTCCTCCATTATTCCCCAGTGTTAGGTGAGCATCTTTATGACCATTACTTAGAACTGTTTATCACTGAAACTACTTATATCTGTTTCATTAGAGGTTTTTATTCCCCCTAGGATTTTATTGTGTTCTTTTATTTTGTACATGTTCATCTGTCTCCACATTTTTTTGGCTTTCTCTGTCTATGTCTATAAATCAGGTGAAACAGCTACCTCACACAGTCTTGACCTTGTGACCTTATGTTAGAGCGAAACCTGTGTAGATTTATTGAGGTATAATTGACTTAAAATATTATTAGTTTCAGATGTACAACATGGAGAGTCAATGGTTTTATATATTATACTCCATTTAAAATTATTACAAAATAATAGCTATGTTTCCTGTGCTATACAATATATCTCTGTTGATTTTTTATTTTATACATAGTAGTTTGTAACTCTTAGTCTCATACTACTATCTTGTCCATCCCACCTTTCCCCTCCCAACGGGCAACCAGCAGTTTCTTCTCTATATCCATGAGTTTCTTTCTGTTTTGTTATATACATTAGTCTGTTTTATATTTTAGATTCTACATACAAGTAATAACAGAGAATATTTGTCTATCTCTGTCTGGCTTATTTCACTGAACATAATACTTTCTAGGTCCATTCACATTGCTGAAAATGGCAGAATTTCATTCTTTTTTATGGCTGAGTAACATTCCATTATATATAATGGAATATTACACACACACACACACACACACACACACACACACCACATCTTCCTTATCCATTTTTTTTTTGACGTTACCTTTCTTTCACATCTTGGCTATTGTACATAGTGCTGTTGTGAATATTAGAGTGCATGTATCTTTTCAAATTAGTGCTTTTTTTTTCCAGATGTATACCCAGCAGTGGAATTTCTGGATCATATACTAGTTCTATTTTTAGCTTTTTGTGGCACCTCCATACTCTTTTCCATAGTGGCTGCACCAATTTACATTGTCACTAACAGTGTAGTAGGGTTACAGTTTTTCAACATCCTCACCAATATTTGTAGACATTTGTTATTTGTAGACATTTTGATGATAGCCATTCTGGCAGTTGTGAAGTGATATCTCAATGTGGTTTGGATATGCACTTCTCTAGTGATTACTAATGTTGAGCATTTTTCTGTTGGCCATTTGTATATCTTCTTTTAAAAATATCCATTCAGGTATTCTGCCCATGTTTTGTTCAGGTTGTTTTTTTGATATTGAGTTGTATGTGTTGTTTATATATTTTGAATATTAATACATTATTGGTCATATCATTTGCAAATTTTTCTCTCATTTCTTTTCATTTTGTTAGTGGTTTACTTTGCTGTGCCAAAGCTTTTAAGTTTAATTAGATTCCATTTATTTATTTTTGCTTTTACTTATTTTGCCTTAGGAGACTGATCCAAAAAAGCTATTGCTATGATTTATGTCAAAGAGTGTTCTACAGATGTTCTCTTCTAGAAGTTTTATATTTTCATGTCTTATATTTAGGTCTTAAATCAATTTTGAGTTTATTTTTGTATATGGTGGGAGAAAGTGTTCTGATCTCATTTTTACATGTAACTCTACTTTCCAAGCACCACCTATTGAAATGATTTTCTTTTATTCATTGTATATTCTTGTCTCCTTTGTCATAGATTAACTGACCATAGGTGCGTTGTTTTATTTTTGCTTGCTCTATTTTGTTCCATTGATTCTGAAGTCTGAGAGGGTGATACTACAGTCTTTGTTCTTTTTTCTCAAGATTGCTTTGGAAATTTGGGGTCTTTTATGGTTCTATATATGTTTTAGGGTTATTTGTTCTAGTTCTTTGAAAAATATCATGGGCATTTTGATAGAGATTGCATTAAACATATAGATTGTTTTGTAGTGTGACCATTTTAAAAATATTAATTCTTCCAATCCAAGAGCACTGGATATTTTCCTATTTTCTTGTATCATTTTCAAATTCATTCATAACTGTTTTATAGGTTTAATAGTATAAGTTTTTCACCTCTTTGGTTAAATTTATTCATAGGTATTATTTTTTGATGCAATTTAAATGAGATTGTTTTTTGCTTTCTATTTCTGATAGTTCATTATTAGTGGATAGAAAAGCAATGGATTTCTGTATATTAATCATGTATCCTGCAACTTTACTGAGTTCATTTATTAATTCTAATAGTTTTTTGGTGGAGACGTTTTGGTTTTCTATATAGAGTATTATGTCACCTGCAAATAGTAAATTTTATTTTTCCCTTCCAATTTGGATGAATTTTATCTCTTTTCCTTGTCTGATTGTTGTGGCTAGGGCTTCCAATATTTTGTTAAATAGAAGTGGCAAGAGTGGGCATCCTTGTCTTCTTCTTGACCTTAGAGGAAAGCTTTCAGGTTTTCACCATTGTGTATAATGTTACTCTGTGTTTGTCATAAGTGGCCTTTATTATGATGAGATATATTCCCTCTATATCAACTTTGAAGAGAGTTTTTGTGATGAATGGAAGTTGAATTTTCTTAAATGCTTTTTCTGTGTCTATTGAGATGATCATTTCATTTTTATCCTTCCTTTGTTTAATATGGTGCATCACATTGCTTGAATTTTGAATATTGAAACATCCTTGCATCCCTGTAATAAATTCCACTTGATAATGTTGTATGATTCTTTTTATATATTGCTGGATTCAGTTTCTAATATTTTCCTTAGCATTGTTTCATCTGTATTCATCAGAGGTACTGTCCTATGGTGTCTGTCTGGTTTTGGTATCAGGGTAATGGTAGCTCCATAGAATGAATTTGGGAGTGTTTCCATTTTCTTCAATTTTTTAAAATAGTTTGAGAATGAGAGGTATTAACTCTTCTTTCTTTGTTTGGTAGAATTCCTCTGTGAAGCTGTCCTGTCCTAGGCACTTTTGCTGGAAGTTTTTTTTTTTTTTTTTAATTACAAGTTCAATTTCACTATTATTGATTGGTCTGTTTAGATTATCTATTTCTTCCTGATTCAGTCTTGGAAGGTTTTATGTTTCTAGAAATTTGTCCATTTCTTCTAGGGTCCAATTTGTTGACATATAACTGTTCTAGTATTCTCTTGTGATTTTTTTGTATCTCTGTCATATTGATTGTTGTTTCTTTTTCATTTCTTATTGTGTTTCTTTGAGTCCTTTCTCTTTTTTTTTTTTTTTTTAATGAGCCTGGTTAAAGGTTTGTCAATTTTGTTTATGTTTTCAAAAATCATTCTTCATTTCATTGATCTTTTTTATCGCTTTTTTCATTCTCAATTTTATTTATTTCCTCTATGATCTGTATTGTTTCCATCCTTCTGCTGAATTTGGGTTTTGTTTTCTGTTTCTTTTCTAATTCCATTAGATGACAGCTTAGGTTGTTTATTTGAGATTTTTCTCATTTCTTGAAGTAGGCCTCTATTGCTATAAACTTTCCTCTTTCAATAGCTTTTATGTACCCCTTAGGTTTTGGAAATTTTTGTTTCCATTTTCATGTGACTTAAGATATTTTCTAACTTTCTCTTTGATTTCTTCATTGACCCATTGTTTTTTTTAGTACCCTGTCATTTAGTCTCTAAGTGTTGTGATTTTCCGATTTTCTCTCTTTAATTGGTTTCTAGTTTCATACTGTTATGTTTGGAAAGAAAGGCTTGATATAATTTCTATACACTTGAATTTATTGAGACTTATTTGTGGCCTAACACATGATCTATCCTGGAGAATGTTTCATGTGCACTTGAAAAGAATGTGTATTATGCTGTTTTTGGATGGAATGTCCTGTAAATATCTATGAAGACCAACTGATCTAATGTGTTATTGAAAACCACTGTTTCCTTACTGATTTATTTTTGTCTGGTTAATCTGTCCATTGATGTAAGTGGGGTGTTAAAGTCTCCTACTATTATTGTATTTTACTGTCAATTTCTTCCTTTATGTCTCTTAGTATTCACTTTATATATTTAGGTGCCCCCTTAGTATGTGCATATTTATTAAGAAGTGTTAAATCATCCTCTTTTATGGATCCCTTTATCAATATATATTGCCCTTTATTATTTTTTGTTATAGAATTTCTTTTAAAATCTATATTATCTGATATGACTACTGCTACCCCATTTTCTTGTTGTTCCATTTGAGTGAAATTTCTTCTTTCATCCCCACGCTTTCAGGCTGTGTGAGTCCTTAACTCGGAAATGTGTTTCTTGTAAGCAGCATATAGATTGGTCTTGATTTTTTATTCAATCAACCACCCTATGTCTTTGATTGAAGCATTTTGTCCATTGACATTTAAAGTGATTATTGATAGGTATATACTTATTGCCAAGTTTTTACTTGTTTTCTGATTGTTTTGTAGTTCTTCTATGTTCTTTTCATCTTCTTTTATTTCTTCCCTGTAGTTTGATGATTTTATTAAGTGGTATGCTTGCATTCATTTCTCTCACATTTTTGTATATCCACTGAGGCTTTTAATTTGTTGTTTTTATGGGGTTCATATATGTTGTCTTATAACTCTATATACTTGTTTTAAGCAGGTAGTCATTTAAGTTCAGTCTCATTCTAAGAGCTCAACATTTAAAATTTCTTCCCCCATAGATCATGTTTTTGATGTCATATTTTAAATCTTCATCCGTTTTCTGATTATTGTATTTATAGTTGATTTTATAATTTTTTGTCTTTTACTCTTTGTACAAGCTTATGTAAGAGATTTATTATTTGTGGTTTTCATGTGGTTCTGGGTCTGAGCCACCTTTGCTCCTCACATCTGAGCTCTCCCTTCAGCCATGGCAGCCTTTTTCTCTCTGTAGAGCTGCATCCTAAAGCACACAGGTCCAAAGTGTTTGCTCATCTCAGCCTGGGGCTTGTCAGGTTGGTTGTGGGGAAATAGGCCAGCCTCCCATGCAGTTTCAATCCATCCTTTCTTCCCTGTTTCAGGAGTGAGCAAGCATGTGCACCCTCCTCACAAGCAGAGTCCAGGCTTCCCACTGCCCTCCTATTAGTCCCACCAGGCCCTCCAACCGGCCAAGGAAATTCATCCCAGGACTAGGGCACCCAATATGGAGCTTGAATCACTCACTCTGCAGGAGGATCTCTGCCCATGTAATCCCCTTCCTCTTCTGAGTCTCCCCCTCCCAGGGACACAGGTCCCAACCTGATCAGTTCTCTTTTCTTCCTACTTGATTCCATGTGGATCTTTCTTACAGCCTTCATTGTACAGGAGTATTTCTGACAGTCTCCAGTTAGTTTTCAATGAGAACTGTTCCACATATAAATGTATTTTTGATGTGTTCATGGGGAAAGGTGAATTCCACATCCTCCTACTCTGTTATCTTGATCTCCTCCTCCCTTTTTTACTCTTTTCTTTTACTTTTCCAGCTGAATTTTCTCCCTACTTTCTTTACATATTAAAGCTCTAAGTAACCATTTACACCAAGCTCAAATCAAACCACTTCCATTAAGGAATCTGAGCCATACAGCCATAAGTAACCTCTTCTTTTCATGAATAGGTCTAACTCATTTGAATATACCATGCTCTTGGCACTGATGTCATGCTGAACTGCACTGTTATTATTCATTCTTTTTTGTCTGCATATGCATTTTTCCTCAACCAAATTGCATTCTTTCGGAGAGCCAATTCATTCTCAATTCTTTTTTTACTCCCCTTCTCTCTACTCCATACCCCAACTCTTATCATCATGCCATATTCACCCCCAGTCACATCTATCTATTATAGAGTACCAAAGTGCTTTGTAATAAACTTAGTAAATTTTATGCAAACATATAATTTGATGCATAGCCCTTAGTATTGACAAGAATGGGAATCATTCAGCCAGCACCCTTCACTTACATAAAATATAACTCTTAACTTTTTATTTTTCTTGACATTTTTGATTCCTCCTCTTGGGAAGGACATCAAAATGGATTAATGCATTAAAACTAATTTCTCCTTCCTTCCCTACCTGATTCAAAGCTCTAGAAATCTAAATACCCTTAGACAGTCCTTAAATATCTTATAACATTCCATTTAATGCCATGTTCTCTACCCCATAAAAGCCCAATTAACTTTCTGCTTTGCAACTCCCAACACACTATTGTTCTATGAGCAGTATCTTTGTACATTAAATGAACAATATGCCAATGTGAGTAAGGCAATTATTCCTTATTTTACTGATGTAATATTTAGTTTGCCTCATGGAAATAGGCATAAGAAGTCTGAGTATTTCAGCCTAGTCAATTGGTATGTTAAGACAATTGCCTTGGGTGTATAAAATTTATTTCTTTGGGTGACATTTAATTGCTGGGAAACTATAGTATTTGTTTATATCTAGTGACTTGTGTATCCATAAGAGATTGTTTTCACTGTTGAAAATTCCTTTAATTTATTATTATTTTCATTTACAGTATTTTATTAAAATAATCATTTTGTTCACAGTATAATACAATTATCCATTCTTCTGTGGATTTTTGATGCACTTTATTGCTCAAAAGTTTGTGTTTTAGACATTTCTGATAGAAATTACAGATAATTATTAAACTATCAAACTGTTGAGGATGTCTAAATCTTCTATGTAAGTAGTTTCTCTTTTAACATCTCAAATACACTACAAAATAAACATAGTTTTCCCTGACTCCACTGATTATTTTCTTAATGGGTTAAAAGCAATTTACATGTCTGTGTTCTTACACTTAACCTATTAATTCCATTTATTGACTGTGTATTTTCTAGGAGAACATTTATTTTTATGCTTTAGCTTTCTCTTTATAATATTCCTTTGGCTTCATTGTTCATGTGTATGTGCAGAGAAAATGCATACATACAACTTGGAATACATTCAACAAGTTTCTATGTAAATATTTCTTTTCAAATTAAATCTCAAAAGGGAAATCTAAGGAGACTATTAACATATTTGTGTAAAATATAGGACAGTCTTATATTTTTCATCTTTTTTATCTTTATATAATCTTTTTATATACAAATCATATAATGATTAGAAAGGAACCTTCATTCTCTCTCTATATATATATATATTTTTTTTTTTTGGTAAGTAGATGTCGACTGTCTCATTGCCCTTTTTCAGTGGAAAAATATTAGTATGTTTAGAATTTACTTCCATTTTTTTCTCTAGGAAAGAAAATTTACATACACAAGGTTAACCAGTAGTTGAATTATTTTTTTTTGAAAAATCTCTTACTGAGATAATATATAACTCTTCCAAAATAGCAGTAGTAAAATATTTGAATCTTTGAAATAGAGTGAAAATATCTCCTGAGGTCATTTAGTTTCTCTGATACCAAAACTTGAATTTATTTTCATAACATTTATTTTATATTGCTTTCATAGATACCATTGTAACCTGATGAACTGTAATTATTAAAGCTGTCCTATTTTTAATATCACAGTATTGGAATTCAGTCAAGAAATAAGTTATAAAATAAAAAAGTTATGTAATAGAAATGTCTCTCTATTCAAGATCAGAAAAAAGGGAAAAATAACAATAACAACAAAAATACATACTACAGACTTCCAGACAATAGGATCCTAAATTCTAATGGAATATGTTTCTGTATCTTGCAGATTATTGCAGAAAGATTGCCTTTAAAAATACACAATTCCGGGGGCTTCCCTGGTGGCGCAGTGGTTAAGAATCTGCCTGCCAATGCAGGGGACACGGGTTCGGGCCCTGGTCTGGGAGGATCCCACATGCCGCGGAGCAACTAAGCCCGTGAGCCACAACTACTGAGCCTGCGCGTCTGGAGCCTGTGCTCCACAACGGGAGAGGCCATGACAGTGAGAGGCCCGCGCACCGCGATGAAGAGTGGCCTCCGCTTGCCACAACTAGAGAAAGCCCTCGCACAGAAACAAAGACCCAACACAGCCAAAAATAAATACATAAATTAAAAAAAAAAATCTACCCGGGATTTGTTTAAAAAAAAAAAATACACAATTCCAAAGGGTAAAATCATATTATAGAAGGGTTAAAGAGGTTCATTTCAAAATCTTCCCCATGGAATTCTAGTTTAACGAGGGTGACCTGCACAGGAAAACAATCTGTCAACATACATAATAAACATGACATTTCTGATAGAAACAAGGTTACACTACCCTGACTTTGAAAAGAATATTTTAATGAACTTACTCAACAAATTAAAGATTCTTTACTATATTTGTATAAATTACCATTATCAATATATTGTATAATGTAAATATAATTATGAATATGCTTTAGCTGTATATTTTCACTAAGCATAGGAAATATTTATTTCCAAGAAATAATCAGGCAGAAAATGATACAGAACTTTTGGGAAAAATGGATAAGCAAGCATTTGCATTTACTAGTTCTTCTGATAATCTCATTAAAATTAAAAATATTCTAGAAAAAATAAGAATAATTTCACAGCCATTTTAGAAAGCTTCAGCTAAATCCCACCCCCCAAAAAAACCATTAACAGACTTAAAATTGTGAAGAATTTTAGAAGATATAAATTATATGGGACCAGAGGTAGTACGAAATGAAATAGAAATAAGGATTCACAACCTCATTTATCAAAGAAGAGAAGTTTTAAAATATGAGTATTACTTGAAAAACTATTTTAAAAGTTTAAGTTCATAGGTGTTCATAGGTGTTAGTTGATGGTAGGAGAAAGTCTAAGGCAGGTGGAAGCGTAATTAGATTTTATTTAAAGCGTTGCAGAAACTGGTACTTTCTTGTGGGACAAAACAACAGATAAAACATTTAAGGCACTGTTGCATGAAATTTACCACTATATAGAGCTGAACGCAAGGTGAACTGATAAACCTAGGCATTTACACTCTTATCTCAACTTTTCTCTTTGCATCAAATTACTTGATCCAGGGTGCCTGAAATTAGAAATGTCACCAACTGGAGACACTTCAACAGTAGATACAGAGAGGTAAAATTACCCTCTACAAGCCAGGCAAACTGAAGAACAAATCAGCATCCACTATCAACATATAGATAAATTATACTGTGGGGCAGACACCCTAAAATATAAAATATGAATTCAAAGAAAATAAATTTACATTGGGATTTAAAAACAGAACAACCACAAATTATTAGAAACCAGAAAGACTGAGTTACATTCCTCTCCATACTCTCCTTAAGAGAAAATGGAGAGGTGTTCTGTAAGGACATGTTGTCTGCTATTGAAAATTAAGACTTTATTTTTTACTATTTTGCACATTTACAGTGGACATTGCTGGAACCCCGCCCAAATTTCTTTACCTGACTAGTACACAGATCTCCCAGTTTCTCTGTCTGTGTTAGTTTCTGGTGTATAGCAAAATGATTCATATACATATATGAATATATATAATATATATACTTTTTCATATTGTATCTCATTACAGTTTATTACAGGATATTGAATATAGTTCCATGTGCTATACAATAGAACCTTGTTGTTTATCTATTCTATATATAATAGTTTTTATCTGCTAGTCCCAAACTCCCAATACAACTCTTCCCCCACCCTTTCCCCTTGGCAATCACTGGTCTGTTCGCTGTGTCTATGAGTCTGTTTCTGTTTTATAGATAAGTTCATTTATTTTATATTTTAGATTCCACATATAAGTGATATCACATGGAGTTTGTCTTCCTCTTTCTGATTTCATTTAATATGATAATCTCTAGGTACATCCACGTTGCTGCAAATGGCATTATTCATTGCTTTTTATGGTTGAATAGTATATATACATATATATATACATACATACACACACACACACACACACACACACTACATCTTCTTTATCCATTCATCTGTTGATGGACATTTATGTTGTTTCCATGGCTTGGCTGTTGTAAATAGTGCTGCTCTGAACATAGGGGTTCATGTATCTTTTGAATTATAGTTTTGTCCAGATATATATCCAGAAGTGGGATTGCTGGATCATATGGCAACTCTATTTTTAGTTTCTTGAGGAACCTCCATACTATTTTCCATAGTTACTGCACCAATTTACATTCTCACCAACAATGTAGCAGGGTTCCCTTTTCTCCATATCCTGTCTAGCATTTTAAACAATATTATTTTTCCCCCACTCCCTAGAAACCACCATTTTACACTCTTTTTTACAGGTTTAACTGTTTAAATATTCTACCTATATGTTATATCACAAAGTATTTGTCTTTCTCTGTCTGACTTATCTTACATAGCATACTGTTTTCAAGGTCGGTCCATGGCATTGCAAATCGAAGGATATCTTCCTTTCTCATGGCTGAATAATATTTCATGTATATGTACCACATCTTTTTTATCCATTCATTCATTGATGAGCATCTGGGTTGTTTCCATATCTTGGCTATTGTAAATAATGCTGCAATAAACATGCAAGTGAATGTATCTCTTTGAAATCCTGTTTTTAATTTCTTTTGAGTATATACACAGAAGTGGAATTGCTGGATAAAAGTGTAGTCATATTTATACTTTTTTGAGGAACCTCCATACTGTTTTCCATAACAGTTGGACCAATTTGCCTTGCCACTGTAAATGTATGAGGGTTCACTTTTCACCACATCCTCACCAACACCGTTTGTTTCTTGTCTTCTTGGTAACAGCCATAATAACAGGCATAAGGTGCTATCTCATTGTGGTTTTGATTTTCATTTCCCTGATTATTAGTGATGTTGAAAATATCTTCGTGTGTCTATTGGCCATTTTGATGTCCTCTTTTGAGAAATGATTTTTGAGTTATTCTGCCCATTTTTAAATTGTATTAATTTCCTTTTTATATTTTTTTATATTTTTGGATATTAACCACTTATCCAACATATGGTTTGCAAAGAGTTTGTCACATTCTTTAGGTTGTGTTTTCATTTTGTTAATGTTTCTTTTGTTTTGCAGAAACTTTTGGGTTTAACATAGTCTTATTTTTTGATTGTTTTATTTTGTTGTGTATGCTTTGGGCTTCATGCCCCCCACATTTTTTCCAAGACAAGTATTGATAAGATTCTTACCTATGTTTTCTTCTAGGAGTTTTATGGTATATGGTTTCATGTTTAAGTAAAACATAAATCAATTTCACTTTAATTTTTTGAATAGTGTGAGATATGTTTTTGATTTCATGGTCTGCATGTGTTTCTTCAGTTTTCCCAGAACAATTTGTTGAAGAGAATAGTCTTTTCCAATTGGGTATTCTTGGATCCCTTGTCAAATATTAGATGACTGTATATGCCAGGGTTTAATTCTGGGCTCTCTATTCTGTTCCATTAGTTGATGTCTCTATTTTTGTGCCAGTACCATACTGTTTTTATTACTGTGGATTTGTAGTATGTTTTGAAATCTGGTAGTGGGGATTGCATTAACTCTATAGATGACTTTGAGTAGTATGGCCATTTTACAATATTAATTCTTCCAATTTATGAACACATTATGCCTTTTCATTTGTGTCTTCTTTGATTTCTTTCAGCAAAGTTTTGTAATTTTCATTGTATAGCTATTTCACTTCCTTGGTTAATATTATTCCTAAGTATTTTATGTTTTATGCTATTGTGAATGAGATGGTTTATTTCTTTTTCAGATGCTTCATCATTAGTGTAAAGGAATGCAGCTTATTTCTGAATGTTGATTTTGTATTTTGCCACTTCACTGAAGTCACTGAGTAATTCCAACAATTTTTTGACTGATTCTTTAGTATTTTCTATATACAGGATTATATTATCAGCATATACTGACAGTTTTGCTCTTCCTTTCTAACCTGGATTCCTTTTATTTCTCTGTCTTGCCTAAATTCTCTAGTATTCATCCCAGTATTGAATAGAAGTGGTGGGCATCCTTGCCTTATTCCTGATCATAGGGGTAATGTTTTCAATTTATCTCCATTGAGTTTAATGTTAGCTGTGAGTCTGTCATATATGAACTTTATTATTTTGAATTATGTTTCTTCCATACCCAGTCTATCACAAAAGCTATATGTACTCTGTCAAATGCTTTTTATACATCTATTATATGATCATGTGATTTTTATATTTCATTACATTGATGTGATTTTATTGATTTACATATGTTGAACCATCCTTGAATCTCAGGAATAAATCTCTCTTGGTTGTGATGTATAATCTTTTTAACGTGTTCTTGAATTCAGTTTGCTAATACTTTGCTGGGAATTTTGGCACGTATATTCATCAGGGATGTTGGTCTCTCTATATGTTTTTCTTGTGGTAATCATATCTAGTGTTGGTATCAAAGTAATGCTGGCCTCACAAAATGAGTTTGGGCATGTTCCCTCTTCCTCCTCAATATTATGGAAGTATTTGAGAGGAATTGGTATTAATTCTTTAAATATTTGGTAGAATTCTCCAGTGAAGTCATCTGGTCCTGGTGCTTCTATGTTGGGTTTTTTTGTTTGTTTGGCAGGGAGGGGGTTGTTTGTTTTATTACTGTTTCAGTCTCTATCCATTATTGGTCTGTTTGGATTTTCTATTTATTCCTGATTTAGTCTTAGTAGGTTGTGTGTTTCTAGAAATACACCCATTTCTTCTAGGTTATATAATTTGTTATCATATATTTGTTCATAGTCTCTTACCATTCTATATATTTCTGTAGTAGCATCAGTTGTAATGTCTCCTTTTTCATTTCTGTCTTTATTCATTTGAATGTTTTCTCTTTTTTTCTCATTTAGTCTAGCTAAAGGCTTGTCAAATTGTTTATCTTTTTGAAGAACTGGCTCTTTGTTTCATTGATTATTCCTGTTCCTTTTCTGGTTTCTATTTCATTTATTTCTGCTCTGATCCTTATTATTTTCTTCTTTCTGCTAACTTTGGGCTTAATATGTTTTTCTTTTTCTAGTTCCTTGAGGTTTAAAATTAGGTTGTTTCTTTAAGATCTTACTAATTTAATAATATGTGTTTATTGCTATAAAGTTTCCTCTCAGAACTGTTTTTTGCTACATCCCACAATATTTGATATGTTGTGTTTTCATTTTCATTTTGAGGGGATAATTTTTCTCCTTTTTGAATTCTTCTCTGACTCAGTGGTTGTTTAGAAGTTTGTTGTTTACCTTCCAAATATTTCTAGATCTTTTCACTTTCCTCTTGTTTTGATTTCCAGTTTCATATCATTGTGGTCAAGAGAAGATAGTTGGTAGGATTTAAATCTTCTTATATTTGTTAAGTTATGTTTTGTGACCAATATGATCAGTCCTGGAGAATGTCCTATGTTTGCTTGAGAAGATTATACATTCTGCTGCTGTTGGATAGAATGTTCTGTATATGTCAATTAATTCCAATTGTTTTTAATTGTGGTTCAATTCCAAAACTTCTTACTGATTTTCTGTCTAGACAATCTACCCATTGCTGATAGTGGAGTATTCATGCCCCCTACAATTGTTGTATTGTTGTCTATTACTTCCTTAAGATCTGTTATTAATTGTTTAATATATTTCAGTGCTCATGTTGGGAGTATGCATATTTATGATTGTTATATCTTCTTGAGGTATTGATCCTTTTATCATTATATAATGACTTTTTTGTCTCTTGTTATCTTTAGGCTTGACGTCTATTTTGTCTAAGTGTGGCTACACCTGCCTTCTTTTTGTTTTCATGTGTTGAATATAATCTTCCAACCTTTCACTTTGAGGCTATGTGTGTTTTTAGAGCTGAAACAGGTATCCTATACGTAGCATATAGTTGTATATTGTTTTTTGATCCATCCAGCCAATATGTGCCTTTTGATTGGTGAGTACAATTCATTTATATTTAGGGTAATTATTGATATGTAAGGATTTACTACCACCATTTTATATTTTATCTTTCCTCTTCTTTTGTCTTCTGGTTATTCTGACTCTCCACTATATCTCTCTCCTCTCTTTCTCTCTACCTTTGTAATTTGATGATTTGTGCATTATCCTACCCTCTGTGTGTGTGTGTGTTTGTGTGTGCACATGCATGTGTCTGTATGCTTTAAATTTTTACTTTGTGGTTACCGTGAGGTTTACAAAAAAATCTTATAAATAAAATAGTCATTTTTCTTCTGTTAGAAATTTATCTTCATTAGTCTATTAAAGAATCTATCATTTTACTCTTACCCTTTTATAACTTTTGTGTCACAAAGTATCTTTCTTTATGCTGTAATTTTGTTACCAAGTTGTGGTAGCTATGGTTATATTTCATGCTCTTTTCATTTAAACTTTATGCTAAGAGTTTAACATATTATTTTAAAAATTAGTTACAGTATTCTGAGTACATATTAACTTAATCAGAGTTTTGTGTACATTTTTCTTTCCATTTTAGGTAGAAGATATTCTTGTAAATATTTCCTGTGTAAAGGGGCAGGTTTAGTGGTGGTGAACTCCCTCAGCTTTTGTTTGTCTGGGAAAGCCTTTATTTCTCCCTCATATCTGAGGGAAGGTATGGCAGCAGAGGAGGGCAGGTGTGTACTTAACACTTGGAGCTTTGTGTATTCCCATGGCTCAGTAGAGGAATCCACAGTGGGGACATCCCAGAGTTCTTTTAGTGGTCTTCATGCCTCATGGGGAAGAGAGCAGGAGATGCTTTCCTTCAGTTCTCTTCATCTGCCTACTTCCCTTTTCTTTCATTCCTCCAGTTATTGAAGTCTCTCTTCAAAGTACACAGCTTATCTTTCCGGCTGCAGTGTGAGCAGCTGAGCAGATCCCCATCCACCACCTTCACCCTTCACCTCCTCTACCAGAAAGGTCTTGCTGGCTTGCTCTCGGACCAGCTGTCACCTTCTCTGCTGCTGTTTACTCTGACACCACTTCCCTTGCTATGCTGCCTCCTCACCTCCTCTGTGGTTCAATCCACCCCCTTTCTGGTCCATGGATGGATGGACTTGTGGGTGTTCTGGTATGCTGTGAAGAGCCACTTTTTTTCAGTTATGGATGTCAAAGTATTGTAAATCAAAGAGGAGATAAAAGAGAAAAGACTCACATCTCCATGATGTGGACATCACTCCTCTTTGGCTATTTTTTTTTAATTAAATCTTACAATGGATGTGCAGAGGTGAATATGCATAAGCATTTTTAAATATGGAAACCGTTTAGTAAAAACAAGAGGAAAAATATACTTGTTTGTACAAAAGGGCTTTTGGGGAAAAGCATAAGCCTGAGCAAAGGAAACTGACACAACACATAACAATGTATTGAAGATAATAAAAGGCAAAGAGGTACCTAAGTATCCAGAAGTAGACAATAATCAGATATAGAATACTAGCAAGAGCCAATGGGGAAAAGGGAATGTTTTTGGAAGATCAATGTAACAGTATTTTAAGTGATATTAATAATTTTAGACTGAGGAGAGAGCTAAAGTTCCTATTTTTAATTAGTTTATGCTTTGTTTTCATTTCCTACTTTAAAATATAATTTGTAGTATTCTAGAATACATTTTTCCTAAAATAAGAGTTGGTTGGAGGGGACCTTCAAGATGGCAGAGGAGTAAGATGTGGAGATCACCTTCCTCCCCACAAATACATCAAAAATAAAACTACATGTGGAACAACTCCTAAAGAACACCTACTGAATGCTGGCAGCAGACCTCAGACTTCCTAAAAGACAAGAAACTCCCCACACATCTGGGTAGGGCAATAGAAAAAAGAAAAAAAACAGAGACAAAAGAATAGGGATGGGGCCTGCACCAGTGGGAGGGAGCTGTGAAGGAGGAAAAGTTTCCACACACTGGGAGGCCCATCACTGGTGGAGACGGTGGTGGGGAAAAGCTTCAGAGCCATGGAGGACAACACAGTAACAGAGGTGCAGAGGGCAAATCAGAGAGATTCCTGCACAGAGGATCAGTCTCAACCAGCACTCACCAATTTGAGAGGCTTGTCTGCTTACCCACAAGTGCAGGTGGGGGCTGCGAGCTGAGGCTCAGGTTTCAGAGGTCAGAACCAGGAAGAGGACTGGAGTTGGCTGCATGAACACAGCCTGAAGGGGGCTAGTGCACAACAGCTAGCCAGGAGGGAGTCTGGGAAAATATCTGGACCTGCCTAAGAGGCAAGAGACCATTGTGTCAGGGTACGCGAGGAAAGGGAATTCAGAGCACCACCTAAACGAGCTCCAGAGATGGGCGTGAGCCACAAGCTATCAGCGTGGATCACAGAAATGGGCATGAGATGTTAAGACTGCTGCTGCAGCCACCAAGAAGCCTGTGTGCAAGCACAGGTCACTATCCACACCTCCCCTCCCAGGAACATGTGCAGCCCACCACTGCCAGGCTCCGGTGATCCAGGGACAGCTTCTCCGGGAGAAAACACAATGCTCTCAGGATGGTGCAACGTCACACCAGCCTCTGTCGCTGCACGCTTGCCCCGCATTCTATACCCATCCCACTCTCCAGCCTGAGTGAGCCACAGCTCCCTATTCAGCCTCTCCTTTAACCCCATCCTGTCTGAGCGAACAACAGATGCCACAGGGAGACTTACATGCAGAGGCAGGGGTAAATACAAAGCTGAACCCCAGGAGTTGTGAGAACAAAGAAGTGAAAGGGAAAGTTCTCTGGTCAGCCACAGGAGCAGTGGATTAAATCTGCACAGTCAACTTGATATACCCTGCATCTGTGGAATACCTGAATAGACAACGAATCATCCCAAAATTTAAGCAGTGGACTTTGGGAGCAACTGTAGACTTGGGGTTTGTTTCTTCCTCTAATTTTTTTTTCTGGTTTTATGTTTATCTTAGTTTAGTATTTAGAGCTTATTATCATTGCTAGATTGGTTTATTGATTTGGTTGTTCTCTTCCTCTCTCTATATATATATATATATTTTTTTCTTTTTCCCTTTTTGTGAGAGTGTATGCGTATGTTTCTTTGTGTGATTTTGTCTCTATAGGTTTGCCTTTACCATTTGTCCTAGGATTCTGTCGGTCCGTTTTTGTTTTTTAGTACAGTTTATAACACTTATTTTAATTTGTGGATTTGTTTATTGGTTTGGTTGCTCTCTTCTTTCTTTCTTTTTTTGTATTACTATTTTATTTCTTTATTTTAATATGTTTTTAATTTTTATTTTAATAACTTTATTATATATATTTTTCTTTCTTCTTTCTTCTTTCTTTCTTTCTTTCTTTCTTTCTTTCTTTCTTTCTTTCTTTCTTTTGTTAGCACTTTCCTTCTGAGTTGTGTGGCAGAAACACAGGGTCTTGGTGATCCAGCCAGGTGTCAGGTCTGAGCCTCTGAGGTGGGAGAGGTGAGTTCAGGATATTTGTCCACCAGAGACCACCCAGCTTCATGTAATATCAATTGTGAGAGCTCTCCCAGAGATCTCTGTCTCAATGAAAAGACCTAACTCCACTCAACGACCAACAAGCTCCATTGCTGGACACCCCATGCCAAACAACTAGCAAGACAGGAATGCAGCACCACCCATTAGCTGAGAGGCTGCCTAAAGTCATAGTAAGTCCACCGATAACCCAAAACAGACCACAGGAAATGACCAACACCATCAGAAAGACAAGATACAGCCTAGTCAACTGGAACACAGGCACTAGTCACCTCCAGCAGAAAACATACACAACCCACTGAAACAACCTTACCCTCTGGGGCAGACACCAAAAACAATGGGAACTACGAACCTGCAGCCTGTGAAGAGGAGACCCCAAACACAGTATGGTAAGCAAAATGAGAAGACAGAGAAACACATAGCAGATCAAGGAGCAAGGTAAAAACCCACCAGTACAAAAAAGGAAGAGGAAATCGGCATTCTACCCAAAAAAAGAATTCAGAGTAATAATAGGACAGTTGATCCAAATTCTTGGAAATAGAATGGAGAAAACACAAGAAATGTTTAACAAGGACTTAGAAGAACTAAAGAGCAAACAAACGATGAAGAACAAAATGAATGAAATTTTAAAACTTCTCTAGATGGAATCAATAGCAGAATAATTGAAGCAGAAGAACAGATAACTAACCTGGAAGATAAAATAGTGGAAATAACTATCGCAGAGCAGAATAATGAAAAAAGAATGAAAATAATTGAGGACGGTCTCAGAGAACACTGGGATGACATTAACAGCATGAACATTCGAATTAAATGCATCCCAGAAGAAGAAGAGAAAAAGAAAGGAACTGAGAAAATATTTGAAGAGATTATAGTTGAAAACTTCCCTAATATGGGAAAAGAAATAGTCAAGTCCAGGAAGCACAGAGAGTCCCATATAAGATAAATACAAGGAGAAACAAACGAAGACACATAGTAATCAAACTATCAAAAATTAAACACAAAGAAAAAATAATAAAAGCAGCAAGGGGAAAGCAACAAATAACATACAAGCGAATCCCCATAAGGTTAACAGCTGATCTATTAGCAGAAACTCTACAGGACAGAAGGGAGTGGCTGGACATTTTTAAAGTGATGTTAGGGAATAACCTACAACCAAGATTAATCTACCCAGCAAGGATATCATTCAGATTTGACAGAAAAATTAAAAACTTTACAGACAAACAAAAGCTAAGAGAACTCAACACCACCAAACCAGCTTTACAGCAAATACTAAAGGAACTTCTCTAGGCAAGAAACACAAGAGAGGGAAAAGGCCTATAATAAAAAACATGAAACAATTAAGAAACAGGTAATAGGAACATACAGAGAGTTAATTACCTTAAATGTAAATGCATTAAATGCTCCAACTAAAAAACATAGACTGGCTGAATGGCAAAACAAACAAAAACAAGACCCGTATATATGCTGTCTACAAGAGAACCACTTCAGACCTAGGGACACATACAGACTGAAAGTGAGGATATGCAAAAAGATATTCCATGCAAATGGAAATCAAAAGAAAGCTGGAGTAGCAATTCTTATATCATACAAAATAAACTTTATAATAAAGAGAAAAAGAAGGACTACATAACTATCAAGGGATCAATCCAAGAAGAAGATAAAACAATTGAAAATATTTATGCACCCAACATAGGATAACCTCAGTATGTAACACAAATGCTAACAGCTATAAAAGGGGAAATTGACAGTGAAAAAATAACAGTAGGGGATTTTAAACCCCACTTTCAACAATAGATAGATCACCCAAAATTAAAATAGAAAAGGAAACACAAGCTTTAAATGATACATTAAACAAGATGGACTTAATTGATATTTATAGGGCATTCCATCCAAAAACAGCAGAATACACTTTCTTCTCAAGTGCCATGGAACATTCTCCATATCTTGGGTCACAAGTCAAGCTTTGGTAATTTAAGAAAATTGAAATCATATCAAATATTTTTCCCGACCACAATGCTATGAGAATAGATATCAATTTCAAGGAAAAAAAATCTGTAAAAAATACAAACACATGGAAGCTAAACAATACTCTACTAAATAAGCAAGATATCACTGAAGAAATCAAAGAGGAAATTTAAAAATACCTAGAAACAAATGACAATGAAAACACGATGACCCAAAACCTATGGGAAGCAGCAAAAGCAGTTTTAAGAGGGAAGTTTATAGCAACACAATCCCACCTCAAGAAACAAGGAACATCTCAAATAAACAACTTAACCTTACATCTAAAGCAATTAGAGAAAGAAGAACAAAATAATCACAAAGTTAGCAGAAGGAAAGAAATCATAAAGATCAGATCAGAAATAAATGAAAAAGAAATGAAGGAAACAGTAGCAAAGATCAATAAAACTAAAAGCTGGTTCTTTGAGAAGACAACGAAAATTGATACACCATTAGTCAGACTCATCAAGAAAAAAGAGAAGACTCAAATCAACAAAATTAAAATGAAAAAGCAGAAGTAACAACTGACACTGCAGTAATACAAATGAAAATGAGAGATTATTACAAGCAAATATATGCCAATAAAATGGACAAACTGAAAGAAATGGACAAATTCTTAGAAAAGCACAATTTTGCTAAACTGAACCAGGAAGAAATAGAAAATATAAACAGAGAAATCACAAGTACTGAAATTGGGACTGTGATTAAAAATCTTCCAACAAACAAAACTCCAGAACCAGATGGCTTTAAAGGCAAATTCTTTCAAACATTTAGAGAAGAACTAATACCTATCCTTCTCAAAATCTTCCAAAATATAGCAGAGGGAGGAAAACATCCAAACTCATTCTACGAGGCAGCCACTGCCGAGGCAGTTTGGTATCACGCTGATACCAAAACCAGACAAAGATGTCCCAAGGAAAGAAAACTACAGGCCAATATCACTGATGAACATAGATATAAAATTCCTCACCAAAATACTAGCAAACAGAATCCAGCAACACATTAAAAGGATCATACACCATAATCAAGTGTGGTTTATCTCAGGAATTCAAGGATTCCTCAATATACACATCAATCAATGCAATATGCCATATTAACAAATTGAAGGGTAAAAACCATGTGATGATCCCAATAGATACAGGAAAAGCTTCTGACAAAATTCAACACCCATTGATGATAAAAACCCTGCAGAATGTAGGCACAGAGGGAACTTACCTCAATATAATAAAGGCCATATATGACAAACCCACAGCCAACACCGTTCTCAATGGTGAAAAACTGAAAACTTTTCCATAAGATCAAGAAAAAGACAAGGTTGCCCACTCTCACCACTAGTATTCACCATAGTTTTGAAAGTTTTAGCCACAGCAATCAGAGAAGAAAAAGAAATAAAAGGAATCCAAATCGGAAAAGAAGAATTAAAACTGTCATGTTTGCAGATGACATACTATATGTAGAGAATCCTAAAGATGCTACCAGAAAACTCCTAGAACTAATTAATAAATTTGGTAAAGTAGCAGGGTACAAAATTAATGTACAAAATCTCTTGCATGCCTACACACTAATGATGAAAAATCTGAAAGAAAAATTAAGGAAACACTCCCATTTATCATTGAAACATAAAGAATAAAATACCTAGGAATAAACCAACTTGAGGAGAAAAGAGACCTGTATGCAGAAATCTATAAGACACTCTTGAAAGAAATTAAACATCATACAAACAGATGGAGAGATATACCATGTTCTTGGATTGGAAGAATCAATGTTGTGAAAATGACTATACTTCCCAAAGCAATCTACATATTCAATGCAATCCTTATCAAACTACCAATGGCATTTTTCACAGAACTTGGACAAAATATTTCATGGTTTGTATGGAAGCACAAAAGACCTCGAATAGGCAAAGCAATCTTGAGAAAGAAAAATGGAGCTGGACGAATCAGGCTCCTTGAATTCAGACTATACTACAGATCTACAGTAATCAAGACAGTACAGTACTGGCACTAAAACAGAAATATAGAATAATGGAACAGGATAGAAACCCAGAGATAAACCCACGCACATATGGTCACCTTAGCTTTGATAAAGGAGGCAAGAATATACAATGGATAAAAGACATCCTCTTCAGTGAGTGGTAATGGGAAAACTGGACAGCTACATGTAAAAGAATGAAATTAGAACACTCCCTAACACCATACACAAAAATAAATTCAAAATGGATAAAAGACCTAAATGTAAGGCCAGACACTCTCAAACTCTTAGAGGAACACATAGGCAGAACACTCTATGACAAAAATCACAGCAAGATCCTTTTTGACCCATTTCCTAGAGAAATGGAAAGAAAAAAATAAATAAATGGGATCTAATGAAACTTAAAAGCTTTTGCACAACAAAGGAAGCCATAAACAAGACCAAAAGACAACCTTCAGAATGGGAGAAAATATTTGAAAATGAAGCAATGGACAGAGGATTAATCTCCAAAATATACAAGCAGCTCATGCAGCTCAATATCAAAAGAACAAACAACCTAATCCAAAAATGTGCAGAAGACCTAAATAGACATTTCTCCAAAGAAGATATACAGATTGCCAACAAACACATGAAAGGATGCTCAACATCACTAATCATTAGAGTACTGCAAATCAAAACTAAAATGTGGTATCACCCCACACTGGTCAGAATGGCCATCATCAAAAATTCTAAAAACAATAAATGCTGGAGAGGGTGTGGAGAAAAGGGAACACTCTTGCACTGTTGATGGGAATATAAATTGATACAGCCACTATGGAAAACAGTATGGACGTTCCTTAAAGAACTATTAATAAAACTACCATATAATCCAGCAATCCCACTACTGGGCATATACCCTGAGAAAACTGTAATTCAAAAAGAGTCATGTACCACAATGTTCCTTTCAGCTCTATTTACAATATCCAGGACATGGAAGCAACCTAAGTGTCCATTGACAGATGAATGGATAAAGAAGATGTGTCACATATATACAATGGAATACTACTCATCCATAAAAAGAAAGGAAAATGAGTTATTTGTAGTGAGTTGGATGGACTTATACTGTGTCATACAGAGTGAAGTAATTCAGAAAGAGGAAAACAAATACTATATGCTAACACATATATATGTAATCTAAAAAAAAAAAAACCCTCTTAAGAACCTAGGGACAGGACAGGAATAAAGAAGCAGATGTAGAAAATGGACTTGAGGACACGGGGAGTGGTAAGAGGAAGCTGGACTGAAGTGAGAGAGTGGCATGGACATATATACTCCACCAAATGTAAAACAGATAGCTAGTGGGAAGCAACCGCATAGCGCAGGGAGATCAGCTCCGTGCTTTGTGACTGCCTGGAGGGGTGGGATAGAGAGGGTGGGAGGGAGACACAAGAGGGAGGAGATATGGGGATATAAGTATACATATAGCTGATTCACTTTGTTATAAAGCAGAAACTAACACACCTTTATAAAGCAATTATACTCCAATAAAGATGTTAAAAACAGAAAATAATTAGTTCTACCTTCTGAAACACTGACTTGGTGATACATCATCTGAATTATTATTTAAAATCAAGCATTTTTAAACAGAAATAATAGCATTAACCCTGGTATTCTAATTCTATATGATCTCAAAATGATATATTTATTTAAATAATATTAAACCTTATCAATGACATTAATAGCAGTTGATAATCTTCTTCCTCTCCTGAGCAGGAACACTAATTTTGTTAAAGAATAGTAATGCTGTGTGTGCACTCTTTAGTTTGATAATCTTAGTCAATAGGTTAGTGGAGTTAGTATTCGTTATCCTTTTTTAATCAATGGCTATTTTTGTAAGAGGTAGTATTTTGTTAGAGAAATTACTGAAGACTTTTAAAGTTAAAGAAATAAACAACCATGAAATAAAGGGAGAAATTATGACTGGGTAGGACATTTGAAATGAGAATTTAAGTAAATCAGATTGGACCTATAAGTTGTGTGTTATAAATATTAGGCAATGGAAAGGTTGAACTAGAAAGGTAGGTGGAATAACACTGAATTGAAGGACAAAATCCTATGCCCTGCCAACTGAAAAAAAAAAAATCTGACTCAATTGCTTGTAGTATCTAATCAAAGAAGGATGGGGTAAGTACCAATACGAACAGACATTGCACCATATCTTTTCACTGACGGGTTCTGTAAAAAGTAAAAAAGTAAAAAGCCATTGTACTATGTGGCTTAAATAAACAAAAAGAACTTTAAGACCATCATTTTAAGAGAAAATCAATGAACGAAATCATGGTGGTTTAACGTGGTAAATAAGATGTTAGTGAATATAAGTGCGGTCACAAAATTAGAGCGCTTTTAAAGAACAGTACAGGATAAAAATGATGGCAAGTGTCTATATGTTATCCTTACAGTTAAGGTCATCTAGAGTGTTTCTGCTAATACTTTTCCTTGATTGGAGCATTGGGGAAAAGAAAGTGTACTTTTTCAGTTAAAATTTTCATCAAAAAACATGTTTTCTGGGCCAAGCCTCAACTCTCTACATATATAGCATAAGAAGAATATCATTTGCTATGACTTTTCTAAAGCTCCACATTTAGATTACTATGATGGATTTGATATATGTTTTGTCTTCTAGGATTATTTTAATCTAATGTCTTCAGTAAAAGAATTTAACAATTCTAATACATAATGAAATTAAATGTCAGAAACATATAAGTATTTCTCATAACTTTTCTCAAAACATAGTACTTTTAAGTGAACACAAGAATTCATATGATTACCCACTTCCATTATATTATTAGCTAAATACTGAGTCTTTCATTTGAAAAACATATGCATATGAATAAGAGAGTAAATATACAGGCATGTGCATGTGTTAACTCAAAGCAGAAGATTTCTGTTAGCATAAGAAGAACTATATATAACTTACAGGTCTCGAAGCAAATCTATCTCAAAATTATATTTTGCATAAACTTCATATTTATTGTTTAAATTTTGTTAACATTTGGAATGGTTCAGGAACATGAGTCACAAGGGAACTTCATTAAGAATTAAAAACCTATTGTTCTGCATAAAGTACCATAGACATGTGAATAACACTGTGCAGTCTGCATGACTCTGAGGAAAAGTATTGCTGAAACATCCTGTGCCACCTGCAAGATTTAGCAGTTATTCTTTTTCTAATTTGAAGGTCCAAAAATATAAAAATGGGCAGTCACTGCACAGATTCTACATATGGAACTGTAGCCATAGCAATCATATATGGCTTATAAATAATTGATCATTAAAACTTGGATAACAGACTCTATCTAGAGGGGACAAGTTGAGATAATTATGTGGCTGATATTTAGGCACTTCTGTACCCACCATAATGGTTTCCCCACTACATGCTTCTCTCCACATTCCCTTCAGTCTCCTGAGGAAGATGGAAAAGTAGTAGCTAGAGAGGGACAGTGACTCTTTAGGAGAATTTGGAAATTGACTCAGAGTTTGAAATTTGGCAGCCTGCAAATTCCAAGAGAGTCAGGTCGTTCATTACATAGTTTGCATAGTATATTGGTTTTACATAACTTGACTTTAGTAAATTCATTCATTTAATAAGACACTGTTGACCATTTACTTGCTTCAGGCTTTCTTGTCAACGCTTAGGCACCATGGGGACAAGGACAAGATACTTACTGTTACAGAGCCTAATCGTCTAGTAGGAACCTGTATATTTTTAAGAAATGATTCACCATGTAATTTCAGACAGTGATGAGTAATGAAGAAAATTAAACAAGATAGGTTAAATGGAGAGAAGGATATTAGAAGCTAATTTCAACTGGTTGGTGGGTAGTCCTTTCTGAGGAGGTGACCTCTAAATTGAGGCCTGGAGAAATGAGCCATACGAGGTAGAGTCAAGGGCAAGGCCCAAAGGCAGGAATAAAGTCAATGTGCTCTTGTGACAGAAAGGTCATGGTACTTTTGCACTGTGGTGAGATCATGGCACAGTGCTACCAAACAGAAAACAGCCAATACTGAAACATATTTTTTCTGCCTCAAAATCACCTTCAAATGCTTCATTGGTGCACTTGTGGGTCCTGTGTAAGCACTGCTTCATCAGCATATGCTTTATAATCCATATCACTGTGACTGTCAGAGCAGCTTAAATCTTGGGGCCACTAACTCATTTTCTTTTAATTTTTATTGGAGTAGAGTTGCTTTACACTGTTGTGTTAGTTTCTGCTGTACAGCAAAGAGAATCAGTCATACATATACATATATCCATTCTTTTTTAGATTTCCTTCCCATTTAGGTCGCCACAGAACACTGATTAGAGATCCTGTGCTATACGGTAGGTTCTCATTAGTTATTTTATACATAGTAATGTATATATGTCAGTCCCAATCTCCCCATTCACCCCACACACTTTTCCCCCTCCCCGCCCCCCGGTAATCATAAGTTTGTTCTCTACATTTGTGACTATATTTCTGCTTTGCAAATAAGTTCATCTCTACCATATTTTTAAATTCCAAATATAAGCATATACAATATTTGTTTTTCCTTTTCTGACTTACCTCACTCTGTATGACAATCTCTAGGTCCATCCACATCTCTGGAAATGGCACTATTTCATGCGGCTGAGTAATATTCCATTGTATATGTATACTGTATCTTCTTTATCCATTCTTCTGTTGATGGACTTTTAGGTTGCTGCTGTGTCCTGGTTATTGTAAATAGTGCTGCAATGAACACCAGGGTGCATGCATCCTTTCGAATTCTATTTTTTACGGATATACACCTAGGAGTGGGATTTCTAGGTCATATGATAGCTCTATTTTTAGTTTTTTTTTTTAACATACCTCCATACTGTTCTCCATAGTGGCTGCACCAATTTACATTCCCACCAACAGTGTAGGAGGGTTCCCTTTTTTCCACACCTTCTCCAGCATTTATTGTTTGTAGATTTCTTTGATGATTTGGGGCCACTCTAACTCATTTTTAAAGAGTCTCTCCTTCCATTCTCCTTTCCAAAAAAAGAAGAATGTCGTGTTCTATTTAAGGGACTTTCAACAATCTGGAAACTGCATGTGGACTAAAGACCTGATAGCACAATGATAAGGCAGGGTGAAGAGGAAGCAGCACTGCTGAAAGAACACAGCACATGGATGAAGAAATTATTAAGGTCAATCATATTTACAATCCCTATCATTTTTTAAACTGTTTTCAAGATTGTGTGAGTCTGTCTCATTTAGAATATGTGGAATATTCATTTTTCAAAGTAAAGATAGTTTATATAGAAAATAGATAAATGTAGCCACAATAAAATCACAGTAAGTCCCCTACATACGAAAGAGTTCCATTCAGAGAGTGCATCTGTTAAGTCCAATTTGTCCTTAAGTCCAACAAAGTTAGTCTAGGTATCCAACTAACACAATCAGTTGTATAGTACTGTACTGTAATAGGTTCATAATACTTTTCACACAAATAATACATAAAAAACAAACACAAAAAATAAAGAAAACATTTTTAATCTTACAGTACAGCGCCTTGAAAGGTACAGTAGTACCATACAACAGCTGGCACACAGGGACTGGCATCGAGTGAACAGGTCAGAAGAGTTACTCACTGGAGGAGGGAGAGGAGGTGGGAGATGGTAGAGCTGAAGGATCGTCAGCAACAGGAGACGGAGGGCAAGCTGCACTTTCACTCACGCCTGACATGGATGGCACAGGTTCTGGTTCCTTGCTGGATTCAATTCTATCTACCCTCTCAAAACAATGATCCAGTGATATCTGGGTAGAAGAACTTTTTTCTCATCATAGACGACATGGTAGCACTGGATTGCATTCTGAACGGCTGCTGCAACCTTCGTGTACCGTTCTACATACGGGTCCTGTGCCTCAAAATCTAACAGTGCCTCCTCAAATAAAGAAAATACCCTGCCATTTCCTGCGTTGTGAATCTCTTCGGTTTTTCAGTTACTTATCCTTCCTCTTGTCTCTTCATTCTTTCTCTGGTCCTCCAATTCCTGATGCTTCTTAGCAGTACCAGCTACATCACCACTGTTTTTACACTTGCTTCAAGACATCTTGGGCTTGAAATAAAGATACTGTACTACAGTATTCTATACAGTACAGTACAATAAAGTACACAAAAGCACAACCACTTGTAGAGGATGCAGGCACGTGAAAATGTACACCAGACACATGAACTAACGTACATGATTGGACATGGGAATGCACGTTCGCATCTTTGAAAGTTCGCAATTTGAAAGTTCATATGTAGGGGACTTACTGTATAGTGAATATGCACATATATTTTCCACTTGTGTCATAACATGGGTAACATAGTCTATCCACTGAGGAGATATATTAAAATCCTTAAACTTAAGTCCAAATTTATGGATCAATCTATAAATTTTGTATGTTTATTTGTGCCTTTAATTTTTAAAAATATTTTGAGGTAGTTTAAATTATTGTAAATCCCATGTTTACTGTTTTTAATTTAATGTTTGTTAATGCAAATAAAATACTTTAACAAATAACATAAAGAGTAAATCAATGTACACTAAGTGCTATGTTTTTAAGCATATGTGCAGTCCTTGATATTATGGAATTGCTAATAGATTCTTATTAAACCATTCAGCTGAGAAAAAATTTAAGAAAAAGAGCAAGTGAAACTGCCACGTCAGTATGATAGGTAAATCTCTAGTGGCTCGTAGGGGAAATCTTAGTGTTTTATAATTTTCTAAGAGAGAAGAAGGAGGAGTAGTTTAAAATCATTGGAAGTCCTGTACAGGGGATTCACTGGAATATATTATTGAGCTAGATAAACCCTGAAAAGGAATTCAAAATGGCAGGTCCATGTCCAAGAGTTCACCACAAAGCAACAAAATATGTCCTATTAGAACACAGCCTGTAGAACCAAATGTACTTAGAAAGGCTACTGTCACAAGAGCGCATTTGTAGATATATGTATATCTTTCATTTTGAGATGACTCTTTTTTTTTTTACTTTTTAAATGAATAATTGATATAATTTACAAACTTATATATTTAATATGAATAAGCCTATCAATCAGTAACAGGAAGAATTATTAGGAAACAGCATTATATAAGCAGATTAGAGTAAATACTGGTCATTATTTCTAGTTTGTAATACACAGACTTCTTTGTTCTAATTCGGAGGGACCATTAAGATGCCAATTGGGGAGCATTAGTGTGAGATGAAAAATGGAGCTGGAAAACAAAATATTCCAGAAATATATTTTAGAAAATACATTAATGTTGTACCTATTTAATTTAGAACAAAATCTAGTGGGAACTTGTGATTGTAGGAAAGTCAGTGATTTGTTGCACAAAACTGTTAGGGCAAAGACTATGTATGTGAGTATAGATGAGGATTCTTCTATGAGGTGCCATATTTTCCATAAAATGTCTAAATTTTCATTAATAACTTCCACAACAATCGTGTCTTGTTTACATTAAGAAATAAAAATAATAGTACATACTACCATTATTTCAAAATGAACAGAAAAGCAAATACTATTTTCTTTTACTATATGTAAGTGGATTGATATTGAGCTCAACTTTAGAACAAATTGCTTGCTTGCATTTTTTTATAGATATATATTTTTCATAAAGTCATTCCACCTTTGACTGTAACTTATAAGCTGACCTAGCATGCATATCAAATTGCCAAGGGTATTTTGATCCCAGGATCTTTAATCTATGAAAAATGGGTGTTATAATAGAAAAAAAACAATCTATTTTTTACTATAGTTCTGGTGGTATAATACTATTATGTTAAGATGAAAGTTCTGTGGATCTTAAGCCTTTATGGATAAGGTCCAAGAAGAAAGTAATATAATAAAACATAGTCTTTCAGCAATCTTTTTGCCATTAAGTTCAAAGTCCCAGGTGCTAAAGTCTTTAAAGTTATGTTAAAGTCATTATAATAGAAGCCCTCCCATAGGTAGCATTCTCACATACCTTAGATAAGAATTAGGAAAACAGGAAGCTCTATTCAGACTTGATAATATTTTTTTAATTTAATTAATTAATTAATTAATTTATGGCTGTATTGGGTCTTCTCTCTCTCTCTCTTTTTTTTAACATCTTCATTGGAGTATAGTTGCTTTACAATTGTGTGTTAGTTTCTGCTTGGTAACAAAGTGAATCTGATATGGAGATATAGGTGCTGGGTCTTCATTGTTGTGCAGAGGCTTTATCTAGTTGCAGCAAGTGGAGGATTCTCTTCGTTGAGGTGTGTGGGCTTCTCCTTGTGGTGGCTTTTTTTGTTGAGGAGCACGGGCTCTAGAATACAGGCTCAGTAGTTGTGCCTCGTGGACTCTAGAGTGCAGGCTCAGTAGTTGTGGCTCACGGGCTCTAGAGTGCAGGCTCAGTAGTTGAGGTGCATGGGCTTAGTTGTTTCATGGCATATGAGATCTTCCTGGACCAGGGCTCAAACCCGTGTCCCCTGCATTGGCAGGTGGATTCTTAATTACTGGACTACCAGGGAAGTACAAATAATTATTTTTGAATAAAAATATATAGTTATTAGTGCTTAACATCTGCACATATAATTTATTTTCCAACAAATATTGTTTTGTGGGTAACCAGTATAAAAAAGACAAGTTATTTTACCTTTAAAAAAAAATCAGGAGAATGGCAGGGCATTGCTTTAGGTGACATTTTTTTTTTTATTTCTGGAAGCCCCAGTGGAATATTTTTCCTTCCCATTTATTACTATAATTAATAATGCTTGAAGTATTTCTTCAGGGGAATTCAAAACATGTTACTATTTTTCATGTCTACTCCTTGAAGCAAGAATATTTTCATAATAACTTAAAAAATTAATCTTATACAACTCCTCCTTTATTCAAGGTCACTAGGATGAATCAGGGTTAAAAACCGGGAGTATAGTTAAGATTTACCATGAAGTGTCTATTCATAATGCATACAACTGCACCACATTTTCCTCTCATTGATCGCTGTAAAGGCATGTAGAGAATCCCTGGAGTGGAAGAACTGTCATTTTAATTTTGTGACCAAGAAATTATTATTTTTATCCTACTGGAAAAGGAAAGTAAAATTGAACTCTTGTTACATATAATAGGGTCATTATGAAATACAAAACGTATAATGAATTGAAAGCCCTAAATATATTAATTGAAAGCGTTTTAACCCAGTTCATCTATATCTATTCCCATTGACTTGTCAGGCTTTCAATTGGAATCAGAGTCCAGCAGGGGGACTGGAAACCACACACAGCATCACTTTGCCTCCACGTACTCTAGTTCCAGTTAAATCTGGCAATTCTGTAATACCAAAGGGACAAAGACAGCCCACTCAGGGACTGTTCTCTGTTACCCTGTTACCTTTATTATTGGAATGAGTGCTGCAACTGAATTCGTGGGAAGGAGAAGGAAATGTTGATTCTTAAACTTAATCACCCTCAGACAGAAACCAGCTAGAGGCCAGATCCCAGGCTGAGAAGCACAAAAAATTGTTCATGGATTGCCAGTCATGATCATCAACATAATTCACAAATGATATGTTCAAATAATTTTATGTCTGTTTTTGTCTTTAGCAATTTGTTAATGGAACAGTGTAAATTTTTTTTACTGAAATTTCTCAAGTTACTGGATTACACAACCTGTAATGTAAAAGAAAAAAAAAAGTTTCCTTCAGACAAGTATGGTTAATTTATTACAGTGGTAACAGCATTAAAGAATTTAAAGCACTAAAGAAAGAAAGTTGAAATGGTTTTATTAGGATGACTTTATATATATATATATATATATATATATATTTTTTTTTTTTTCAGTACGCGGGCCTCTCACTGCCGTGGCCCCTCCCATTGCGGAGCACAGGCTCCGGACGTGCAGGTTTATCGACCATGGCTCACGGTCCCAGCCACTCCGTGGCACCTGGGATCCTCCCGGACTGGGGCATGAACCTGTGTCCCCCACATCGGCAGGCGGACTCCCAAACACTGCGCCACCAGGGAAGCCCAGGATGACTTTATATTAACTTACGTGGAAACAATATATAAGTGATATAATTAAATAAGTTAAAAAATACAGAGTTCTATTGAATCAAAGGAGCTGTTCCTATCACAAATGCTGGTGAAGGTACAGTTCTCAGAAGTAACTTTACAATTAAAATTCAAGGGGAGGGCTTCCCTGGTTGCGCAGTGGTTAGGAGTCCACCTGCCAATGCAGGGGATACAGGTTCATGCCCCGGTCCAGAAGGATCCCACATGCCACGGAGTGGCTGGGCCCATGAGTCATGGCCACTAAGCCTGCACGTCCGGAGCCTGTGCTCCGCAACGGGAGAGTCCACAACAGTGTGAGTCCAGCGTACAGCAAAAAAAAAAAAAAAAAAAAAAAAAATCAAGGGGATAATTATATTTTTATATTCACCCTAATCTGCAGGAGTTTAGACAAATAAGTGTGTTAAGAAAATGGCTTGTGAAAAAGTAAGCACAGAGGAACAGTGAAATACATCACCCAAAACAATTTAGATAATAAGGAAAACAAAAAAGACATTTGAGAGCTCCTCTGTTGATCACAAAGTTTTCATAACACCATATTTTTACAGTGCTTTTGTCAGCTGGATAATGTGCTTGCTTTTTCATTGTTGATTGAAAAAGCCATGCTCCTTCTTTCTCTCCAATACTGTCATTATGTTTTCAGAGATCAGATTCATGTGGATTTCAAACTGTAACATCAGAACCGAATAGGCTTTTGCATTTCTAAACTTGTATTCCCAGAATTCAAGCAGTTGTTCACCATTTAATAAAGCATTCACCATTTCTAATTATTTCACCATACATTTAATGCCAGGCAAACAGATACATAGGCTGCCTTATCACCTAACCAAACATCCTTTTTTAATGACAAAGGTGTGAATACATTGTTATAGCAAATGTCCCGAGTACACAATTTGGCTTCTATATAGGACTTGCCATAACAGTGGCATTTACATTTTTTTCTATGTACTTAAATCAACAAAAGAGGTAATATTTTCAAAAGCAAGTCCTACTCATGGCATAGAACTAGGGAAAGAAGGATTGACTTTACAAAATTGAGGTGTCAAGACAATGTCATTATATTTTTATACTAAATTATGAATCTTACCTAATATTTAAAGAATACTACCTAATATTATATTTTGAAACAAAAAGCAAAAATATGCTGTATGTGAACTTTTCTTCTTATAGACTGCAAAATAATTAATTGCTGACACAATATTACTGAAATTCTTATGACACTTCAAAACTCTTTTAAAACTAGATCACCTGTAAATAACACTTTCAGTGCAGTTTTAAAGGGAAGGCACAGGGGCTTCCCTAGTGGCACAGTGGTTAAGGATTTGCCTGCCAATGCAGGAGACAGGGGTTTGAGCCCTGGTCCGGGAAGATCCCACATGCCGCAGAGCAACTAAGCCCGTATGCCACAACTACTGAGCCCTTGTGTCACAACTACTGAAGCCCGTACACCTAGAGCTCATGCTCTGAAACAAGAGAAGCCACTGCAGTGAGAAGCCCACGCACCGCAACAAAGAGTAGCCCCTGCTCACCACAGCCAGAGAAAGTCCGCATGGAGCAAAAAGATCTAAAGCAGCCAAAAATAAATAAATAAGTAAAATTTTGAAAATAAATAAATAAGAAGCCCTTATTAGTTATAGATGCATGTAAGTGCAATGACTGATTACTGGGGTGTGCTTTAAAACACTCTGGGAAAAAGCTGGGGGTGTGTGATATTGTGATAGAAGAAATATATATTTAAAAAAAGAAGAAGGGAAAGCACATATGCTACCTTCAGTACATACATATCAAAAAGTGACAAAATTATACTTATTTCTATCTTTTTTGTGTTTTAGTCTCTGTTTTCAACCTCCATCTCTATTTTCTGGTACAACTCCTCACGTTGATCATTTACTTATTTCTATGTAATGTAGGTAGCTAACATTTATAAATTAAAACATATTCATATCCTCATGGTTATAAAAAAGATGAGTAAAGTACATGGTTAAAAGAAATAAGCAAACATATATATAATATAAAAATTATCAACTTATTTCCTAATATTAATAATAATTTACATACTGAAATATTAAATCTCTATATCTCAGAAGATTAAAGGAAATTAGATTGCATTATGGTACATGATATTATAGGAAAATTAGGTAGCCTTGTCACTGTAATGAGGTTAGACACAAATATCACTTAGCTTTTGTGAATCCCTAATGAAATTTAGAATGACATTTTTTCCAAAATGTTAATTCCACTGTTTTATTATAATGATATAAAAACTAAATATAATACATAGTTTATAGTTTAAGTTTAATAATAAAAATTACAATAAACCAAAGATTAACAGGCTTGTAGAAGTACAATTGGTACATAAAATAAATAACTCCATGTTAAACCCTTCTCATCATTTTATGATGCTGTGAGAAAGATTGGTTGATACAAAAATCATTTGTATGTCCATTGCAAATTAAATTTTATATATACATATGTGGATTATTGAATATACCTCATAATTCCAACAAAGCAGGAGAATCGCGTATTATTTGCTCATGATTTATTACTTTCTGTATGTTTTACTTCATTCATTTATGGCTGTTCCTCAAATTAGGAAAAAACTTGGGTGACTGACTTTCAAGCATCTTGTATAACAAGCCAAATCGAGGAGTCATAATAGCTTTCAGCAAATGGTTCTGTATAACACACTTTTGAAGTTTCACAGTTTCACAGTTTTACAGGTTCACATCAGGAAAAAGTTTGTAGTCTATGTCCTCTAAGAAATCCAACATTAATTAGTTAGGATTGTTCATTGTGCAGGATGATTATTTACATCTCTCAAATTTTTAATACTTTAATTTAGAGGTTCAGCCTTTTGTAAAGTGTTTATTCTTGTATAGAGAATATATATATATATTCTGCTTCTTTATTTCATTTTTATTTTACCTGATTTCTTTTTTATTTGTCTTTGCTTTGCTTAGTTTATTTTTAATAATTTCAGACAGGAATGGAGGAAGAACACAATGTACTAATACTCTGATTGTGCATGTGGGGCAATCCTCCTCATGACCTCTCCAAACAGGGCTGAAAGCCCTGCACCTAAATGCTTTCTCAGCTTTCTGTGTAATTTCAACTAAAAATATGTTCTATAAATACAATGCCCCTACCTCTAAAGATAACTGAGAAGTGCTAAGGGAAAATAACTATTTTCTCATATTCAGAACTACCATTTTAATGTTGAAAAATAAGAAGTTATATTTTCAATTTACACAATTATTTTATGCCACTTAATCTAACCATCCTGACACTTACAGTCCTAGGACTTGAGTGGACAATCATATCTAAAGAAATGGAGGTAAAGGCACACATTCCCTATAACTTAAAATTGTTCTTAAACATGCTTTCTTTTGACTAAACAACTTAATGGGCATGTGGGAGGATGCAAAAGCAAATTCAAACCTATAAGTCTTATAAACTCTTTACATGGACTATTTACTATACAAAAGAGACAAATTGCTGTCTTCATTCTTGTGAAACTATAAGTTTTCAATCTTTTAAGTAGGAAAATTTCTATAAAGTGAAATTTTCTCTTATCTACTAAGAATCTTACTGCATGTGACAAATTGCAAAATAAAAGGTGGAGATGATGAAATGATCTGCACACTTTAATGTGGGAAACATTTTATTTTTAGGAGAGAAGAGTTAAGTGTATTTTATTGTTCACTTTCTTTAGTTTGTGGAGGGTCAAGTCATGGATCTCTGCAACACATGTTTTAATTTCCACATGGTGAATTCTCTATGTCATCTAAGAAATCCAACTTTTCTTTTTTTTTTTTTTTTTTTTTTTTTTTGCGGTACACGGTCCTCTCACTGTTGTGGCCTCTCCCGTTGTGGAGCACAGGCTCCAGACGCACAGGCTCAGCAGCCAGGGCTCATGGGCCCAGCCGCTCCGAGGCATGTGGGATCTTCCTGGACCAGGGCACGAACCCAAGTCTCCTGCATCGGCAAGCAGACTCTCAACCACTGTGCCACCATGGAAGCCCCCAATTTTTCTTTTTTGTGTGGTGAAGGAATGTTGGCATTTATTGCAGGGCACCAAGCAGGGAGAATGGGCAGCTCATGAACAAAAACCCCAAATACCCTGATGGCCTCCAGGGAAGGGGTTTTAAAGGCAATGTAAGGGAGTGTGCTGCAGTGTGTGATCAGCTTGTGCATAGTACTCAGGTTTGTTGGCATCAAGGTGAAGTTGCAAGCGTCATCAACCTTCTGGTTTCAACCAGTCTTGGGTCTGTGTTCTTGCAGTCAACAGTTTTCTTCCAGTGGCAGTCTGTTTAATGTAGAAACAACTTAGAAATGTGTGTCTGGCCTTTATCTACATCTTTCTGGGAATTGAGTTCAGTGATTCTATGTGGCAGATTAATTTTTTTTATTTCCATATTTTTCTTCATCTTTATTGGAGTATAATTGCTTTACTATATTGTGTTAGTTTCTTCTGTACAACAAAGTGAATCAGCTATATGTATACATATATCCCCATATCCCCTCTCTCTTACATCTCCCTCCCACCCTCCCCATCACCCCCATCTATGTGTTCACAAAGCAATGAGCTGATCTCCCTGTGCTATGAAGCAGCTTCTCACTAGCTATTTATTTTACATCTGATAGTGTATATATGTCAGTGCTACTCTCTCACTTCATCCCAGCTTCCCCTTCCCCCTCTGTGTCCTCAAGTCCATTCTCTACTTCTGTGTCTTTATTCCTGCCCTGCCACTAGGTTCATCAAAATCTACAATTTTTCTAATTCCATGTATATGCGCTAGCATACAGTATTTGTTTATCTCTTTCTGACTTACTTCACTCTGTATGACAGACTCTAGGTCCAACCATCTCACTACAAATAATTCCTCTCCTTTTTATGGCTGAGTAATATTCCATTGTATACATGTGCCACATTTTCTTTATCCATTCACCTGTTGATGGACATTTAAGCTGCTTCCATGTCTGGTTATTATAAATAGTGCTGCAATGAACATTGTAGTACATGTATCTCTTTGAATTATGGTTTTCTCAGGGTATATTCCCAATAGTGTGATTGCTGGGTCATATGGTAGTTCTATTTTTAGTTTTATAAGGACCCTCCATATTGTCCTCCATAATGGCTGTATCAGTTTACATTCCCACCAAAGTGTAGGAGGATTACCTCTTCTCCATATCCTCTCCAGCATTTATTGTTTCTGGACTTTTTGATGATGGCCATTCTGACTAGTGTGAGGTGATACCTCATTGTGGTCTTGCATTTCTCTAATGCTTAGTGATGTTGAGCATCTTTTAATATGTTTGTTGGCAGTCTGTATGTCTTCTTTGGAGAAGTGTCTGTTTAGGTCTTCCACCCATTTTTGGATTAGGTTGTTTGTTTTTTGATATTGAGCTACATAACCTGCTTGTATATTCTGGCGATTAATCCTTTGTCAGTTTCTTCATTTGCAAATATTTTCTCCCATCTGAGTGTTATCTTTTTGTCTTGTTTATAGTTTCCTTTGCTGTGCAAAAGTTTGTAAGTTTCATTAGGTCCCATTTGTTTATTTTTGTTTTTATTTCCATTGCTCTAGGAAGTGGGTCAAAAAGGATCTAGCTGTGATTTATGTCATAGAGTTTTCTGCCTATATTTTCCTCTAAGAGTTTCATAGTATCTGGTCTTACATTTAGGTCTTTAATATTTTTTGAGTTTATTTTTGTGTATGGTGTTAAGAAGTGTTCTAATTTCCTTCTTTTCCATGTAGCTGTTCAGTTTTCTCAGCACCACTTATTGAATAGGCTGTCTTTTCTCCATTATATATTCTTGCCTCCTTTGTCAAAGATAAGGTGACCATATGTGCATGGGTTTATCTCTGGACTTTCTATCCTGTTCCATTGATCTACATTTTTGTTTCTGTGCCAATACCATTTCAATGACAGTTAACAAGAGCCAGTTGGTTCTATAGTCATTATAAATACCATTGCTCTCATCTTGTATCTCATCCAAATTCAGCATATGTGTAAATCTTAGGAATAATGATACCATAACTCACCATGGATCAACATCACCCTGCTTACTATTGGTAAAAGATCTTGTAACCTTCTGGCTGGGTGCAGTGGAATTTAAATCCAATTTCCAGAATTCCATTTGCAAGGTCCAATTGCCTGGTATTAAGTACCTTATACTGGATCCAACTTTTTATCTAAGTCAGACTTTCAATTGTGTCAAAAGTTCAGAACTAACAGAGGTAAAACCAATGAATCACCAAGGTAGAAATTAGTAAAAGGTTTAATGTGTGCACACCATAAAACAGTTCCCAAACTAAGAGCACTCAAACCAAAACAGGGAATGTGACTTAGGGACATATTGTTATAAAGCAGTTTGTATAGTGGGGTAGTGATTCTTTATTTTCACAGTGGTTGGTTATAGTGTTAGAAAAAAAATTAATTATAGGGAATTAGTTAGTGATTACCTCATATCAATTATGGGAAGCAGTTTTTTTTTCCTTATGATTTTCAGAGGCATAAACAAGAAATGACTTATTTAAGTTTGCCTTGCAAAATAATCTAAATTAAAATTTGATTGTATGACTGAACTGGTTTCATTTCTCCAAGGAATTTTTAAGGCTGGTTTTCATTTTTTTTAATTTTAACAATTGCAAAAATTTGTTATTTATGTCTCTCAAATTGGAAATATATGTTACTTTATGTGTTCTGCTTTCTTTAAGCCTCATTAAACTTATTCCTCTGTTTTCTACCACAGCAGTTTCATCTGATTTTTCTTAATTTTTAAAACTTTCATTTTTTTCTATTTTAGAAGTAAATCACACATCAAAATGCACCAAATGTAAGGGCCCAGTTCCGTGAGTCTAAGTAAATACATAAATGAGGGAACAACTAACTCAACCAAGACATTAAACAGCATCACTCTTGAAAGTTTCCTGTTCCAGTCAAACCCCACCCAACAAAGGCAACCAGTATCTCTGTGGTTTAATCTTGTTTGCCCTAGAGCTTCATATAAATGGAATCATACAGTGTCTACTCTTTGGTTTCTGACTTTTTTTTTAATCCCAATAGTCTATTGAGATGTAACCATATCGTAAGGTGTATCATTCATTGTTGTGTAGAATTCCATTGTATGAATAAACTGTAATTTGATTACCCATTATTCTATTCATATATATTTGGTTTGTCTCCAGTTGGTGGGTAATTTTATTAAAGTTTTTATAAATATTTCTGTACAATTAATCTTGAGGATGTTTTTATTTCTCTTTCTTTTTTAAAAAATATCTTTTGAGTAAATAACAAAGACTGAAATCGGGTTAATTATACCTGAGTGTGTCAAAGGATAGATGTATAATTACCTTTGTAAGAAACTGCCAGATTCTTCCAAAGTGGTTGCAACATTTTACCTTCCCACAAGTAATCTATGAGAGCTCCAGGTGCTGCATGTCACCACTCATATTTGGTGTTACCAGTCTGAAAATTTAGCCATTCTAGTGACTCTACAATTTTATCTCATCATGATTTTTTTTAATAAATTACATTTTTTAAAAAAATATTTATTTATTTATTTATTTGGCTGCACTGGGTCTTTGTTGCAACACATGGGAACTTCATTGCTGAGTGCAGGATCTTTCTTGTGGCATGCAGGATCTTTAGTTGTTACAAGGAGGATCCAGTTCACTGACCAGGGATTGAACCTGGGCCCCCTGCATTGGGAGCACAGAGTCTCAACCGCTAGACCACCAGGGAAGTTCCTATCTTATTGTGATTTTCATTTGAATTTTCCTGGTGACCAATGGTATCAAGCATTATTTCACATGCTTATGGGCCATGTGAATAGCTTTTCTTGTGAAGTGTCTGTTTAATTCTTTTGCCCATTATTGATATGTAACAGTTGTTTATATATATTTAGGATACAAGTTCTTTGTCAGATACATATACAGAAAATATCTATACTGCTTTTATATTCTCAAGAGTTTTTTTCAGAAATCAAAAGTTGTTTAGTGTGAATGAATATTGAATTTTACTTCATTCTCATTCTTTATTCTGTTAGTGTGGTAAATTTACTTCGTTTGTTTTTAAGTGTTATATAAACTATGCTTTCCTGGGAAACACCCTAGTTGATCAATATATAATTTTCAATAGTTTTATTGATATATCCACAGTTGTTGGATGGACTGTCCTGTAAACATTAATTAAGTAAAGTTTCCTCTCTTGTTGTTGTCTTAATTGCTCAGTGAGAGGTTTGAAAATATCCTACTATGATTGTAGATTTCCAAATGTATCTATTTCTGTCAATTCTGTTTCATTACTTAGGAAATTTTGTTATTAGTTTTGTACAATTTTGTGATTTTATATCTTATGATAAACTGTCACTTTTATCATTATAAATGTCTCTCTTTGTATCTGATAGTTTTCCTTGTCATAAAGGCTAATTTATTTGATATTAATATAGCTAATCAGCTTTCTTATGTTTATATATGATTGCATTGTATATCTTGTTTACAAACTTTTGCTTTCAACCTATACCTGTGTTTATATCTTATAGGTAGCATATAGTTTGGTCTTGCTTTTCTATCTTATCTGATAAAACACCTTCTCATTAGGGCCATTAGTCCATTTACTTTAATTTATTAAAATGCTTACTATAAATAAAATATTTTAATAATAGTATTTAATGTCCTTAATTCACTTTTTAAAAAATATTTCATTTTTATTTTATATTGGAGTATATGATTTACAATGTTGTGCTAGTTTCAGGTGCACAGAAAAGTGATTCAGTTATACATATACCCATTCATTTTCAGATTCTCATCTCATATAGGTTATTACAGAATACTGAGTAGGGTTCCCTGTGCTATACAGTAGGTCCTTGTTGATTATATATATTTATATATAGTAGTGTGTATATTTTAATCCTAAACTCCTAATTTATCCCTCCCCCACACATTTCCCCTTTGGTAACTATAAATTTTCTTCAAAGACTGTGAGGTTGTTTCTGTTTCGTAAATAAGTTCATTTGTATAATTTTTTTAGATTCCACATATAATTTATATCATATGATATTTGTCTTTCTCTTTCTGACTTATTTCACTCTGTATGACACTCTCTAGGCCTATCCACGTCTCTGGAAATGACACAATTTTGTTCTTGTTTATGACTGAATAATATTCCATTGTATATATGTACAACATCTTCTTTATCCATTCATCTGTTGATGTACATTTAGGTTGCTTCCATGTCCTGACTATTGTAAATATTGCTGCAATGAACACTGGTGTGAAAGTATCTTTTCAAATTATGGTTTTCTCAGGTTATATGCCTAGAATTGTCATTGCCGGATCATGTGGTAGCTTTATTTGTAGTTTTTAAAGGAACTTCCATATTGTTCTCCATAGTGGCTGTATCAATTTATATTCCCACCAACAGTGTAGGAGGATTCCCTTTTGTTCACATCCTCTCCAGCATTTATTGCTTGTAGCCTTTTTGATGATGGCCATTCTTACTGGTATGAGGTGGTACCTCATTGTAGTTTTGATTTGCACTCTCTAACAATTAGTGATGTTAAGCATCTTTTCATGTACTTTTTGGCCATCTGTATGTCTTCTTTGGAGAAATGGCTATTTAGGTCTTCTGCCAATTTTTGATTGGGTTGGGGTTTTATTTGGATATGGAACTGCATGAGTTGTTTGTATGTATTGGAGATTAATCCCTTGTCAGTTGCTTCATTTGCAAATATTTTCTCCCATTTTGTGGGTTTTCTTTTCATTTCATTTATGGTTTCCTTATTTCACTTTTTAAACTATATTTTTTCATATATTTTTTGTTTGTTTCAGTGTGGTTCTTCAAACACACATCTGTATTCTTCTTTTTAATACCAGGCATTAAACAAGTTAACATTTTTTTCAGACTTACTAAGTCTCAACTTATTAAAAAATGTTTTTTTAATTACAGATAATTATTTTCAATTACTATTTTTCTTTAATTACTTTATATTTGAAGACATGAGAACAAAGGAAATAAAGAAGAAACAAAACATAAAATATAAAGACAGAGGAATTGGGAGTTTCACATGCAGTTAAGTATGAACTTTTCTAGTAAAAGACAAGAAATACTGCTACTAACTTATAAATAATTAAACAACAGTTGAATTAACCAAAGCTTCATGTTGCCTTATTTAAAACAAAATAATTATTCCCCTTATCTTTGATCTAGTTAGTTACTTTTGTGTTGTCTCTGCTGCTAAATTTGAATCCTTATGGAGAGAGTGAATATCTTATTTCCCTTTAGCTCCCCACAACAGGACACACAGGACACCTGGTAGTGCTCAACACATTATTTGTTGAATTAATAAAGTAGGAAATTCAGTTTTTCCTAAGCATTGTCTTTAGGCTGTTGGAAAGAAAATGAGAAAAAATATTATTTTGCAATATTTCTGCCTGGGGTAGTAAAAGGATTGGTGGTTCCTCTAATTTTTTGTGCATATATTGTCCCAGTTGACAGAAATTCATTACTACCCTGCATTGGAGTCACCAATGTCTCTATTTTAGGATCTCAGAGGAAAGCTATTAACTCTAACTTGACTCCTTTATGTCAGACTTGCCTTTGGAATATTTGTGTATTTTAAACTACAAAAAGTCATTTTACATTTTACAAGGCTTTATGGTATAAAGCATTTCACATATATTATTTATTTAATCATAATATCATGGCATCACTGCTGTTAAGAAAAAAATATGAAAAACTTGGAAATAAGATAGAAGGATTATTACATGTGCTTTCAATATCACACTGGAGCATTGTTTAATAGTCTCACCCAAAATTATTGAAATCTTTAGTGTAATGAAACTTTTATATGCTTTTTGTTGCTGATCAGAGACGAAACTATCCAATGTTACATGTTACCTTACAGACTTTGGTAGAGATGCAAATAATTTCGATCTGGTTGAAATTATAACCAAAGGAAACGGTTTTATTGCCCTTTAAGATATTATCCAGGATTCTATACAACTTAGAAATCTAAAAAAAGATTTAGTGAATATCAATGCTCATTTCCTAAACCTCCTTTTGAATCAGTTTACCATCCTGCTTCCCTCATTAATGAGTTAAATAAATCTATCACATATACTTATTATTTGTATAAAACTGATTTTATCAAGGTTCTTGAAAATTGTTCTTTGATATTACCCTTCTCATTCTCAGCTTCCTTGAGTTGTTTACAAATATATATATATATATATATATATATATATATATATATATATATATATATATATATATAGAGAGAGAGAGAGAGAGAGAGAGAGAGAGAGAGAGAGAGAGAGAAAGAGAGAGAGAGAGAGAGAGAGAGATGAGCTATTATATTCAAAAGGGACACATAATGATCACCTGAATCAGTGTGTCCTAATTATTAATTCATGGAGGACAAATACTCACAGGTCACAAAGTTCATAAAAATTAAAAATGAAACTATCCAACATTTGCCTATGGAAAAATACATATAGTACAGGACTCTACTAACAAAAATCTGGGGTGGGGGTAGGGAGAAATTAATGAATAATGTCAAACATGCGGGGCCATCATTTCATCTTTCCTCTACAAGTGTAGAGTGAAACACATGTGATGTATGAACACATCAAGGCATAGACAAAGAAATGACTGCCAATTTATGAAACAGAGACGTCAGCAATTTATTTAAATAGTTACAGATCAAAAGCAAAACCTAACTCTGGTGAGAACAGCATCGCTTCACCATTATTTTGTTCTCAGCTCTGTCTTATTTTAATTGAGTTATAATTGACATATAATATCACTATAGTAGTATGTATACTATTATACTTGTTTCACATGTGCAACATACTGTTCCAATATTTTTATATATAGCAAAATAATGATCCTAATAAGTCTGGTTAACACCCATCACCATACATCACTACAAAATTTTTCTTGTGATGAGAATTTTTAAGATCTACACTTTCAGCAAATTTGAAGTATGCAATGCAGTCTTAAAAACTATAGCAGTGTTCTCTACATTGCATCCTCCTCATTTATTTTATAGCTGGGAGGTTGTATCTTTTGATCCTCTTCATCCATTGTGCCCATCCCCAAACCCCCACCTCTGGCAAACACCAACTGCTTCTCTGTATCTGTTTTGTATCTGTTTTGTTTTTGTGTTTTTGTTTTTGGTTAGATTCTACATATAAGTGAGTTCATATGGTATTTGTCCTTCTCTAAATTATTTCATTTATTTCACCTAGTATAATGCCTTCAAAGTCCATCCATGTTGTCACAAATTACAACATTACCTTCTTTTTCATAACAATATTCCTCTGTAACTATACTAACTTTACTTCATCCATTCATCCATCAATGGATACTTAGGTGGTTTTCATATATTTGCTACTGTAAACTGACCTGCACTGAAAATGGGGTGCCTATATCTTTTTGAGTCAATATTTATATTTTCTTTGGATAGATATCCAGAGGTTGAATTTCTGGATCATATGGTAATTCTACTTTCAACCCTAAGAGAAACTCTCATACTGTTTTTCATAGTGGCTGCACCAATCTACATTCCCACAAACGGTACAAAAGGGAACCCCCTCTTCACATCTTTACCCACACTTGTTATGTCTTTTCTTTATGATGACAGTCATTCTAACAACAGTGAGATGATATCTCATTGTGATTTTGATTTGTATTTCCCTGATGATTGGTAATGTTAAGAACATTTTCATGTACCTAACGGATATCATTTTTTGAAAAATATCTATTCAGAATCTATCTGTTTTTAAATTGGATTGTTTGGTTTTTGCTACTGAGTTGCGTGAATTATTTATGTATTTTGGATATTAACCCCTTATCAGATATGCGATTTGCAAATAATTTTCCCATTCAGTAGGTTGTCTTTTCATTTATTTGATGGTTTTCTTTGCTGTGCAGAAGCTTTTTAGTGTGATATAGTCTCCCTTGATTAGGCTTTTGTTGCCTTTGCTTTTAGTGTGAAATTCAAAAAATCATCACCAGGACTGATGTCAAGGGCCTTACTGCCTGTTTTCTTTTAGGAATTTTATGGTTTCAGGTCTTATATTCAAGTCTTTAATCTAGTTTGAGCTAAATTTTGTGTATGGTTTAATATAATGGTCCAGTTTCATTCTTTTTCATGTGCCTGTCCAGTTTCCCCATCACCTTTTATTTAAGAGACTGTCCTTTCCCTATTATATATTCCTGGTTGTTTTGTCATAAATTAAATGACTATATGTGTGTAAGTTTATTTCTGGGTTCTCTTTTCTGTTCCATCGATCTATGTGTCTATGTTTATGACAATATCACACTTTTAATTACAGGTATACCTTGTTTTATTGCACTCCACTTTACTGTGCTTGGTGGATGTCATGTTTTTTTTGCAAATTGAAGGTTTCTGGCAACCTTGCTTTGAGCAAATCCATCTGAACTATTTTTCCAACAGCATTTGTTCACTTCATGTCTCTGTGTCATTTTTTAGTAATCTCACAATACTTCAAACTTTTAAATTTATCATTACATTTGTTATGATGTAATCATATGATCAATGATCTGTGATCATTGATTTCTGATATTACTATTGTAATTATTTTGGGGGCCACAAACTGCATCCATATAAGACAGTGAACTTGATAACTATTGTGTGATTGTGTGTGCTCTGACTGTTCCACCAACCAGCCATCCCCCATCTCTCTCTCTCTCTCTCTCTCTGGGCCTCCCTATTCTCTGAGACACAACAACATTGAAAGTTGGTCTATTAATAACCAAACAATGGCTTCAAAGCATTCAAGTGAATGGAAGAGTCACACGTGTCTCACCTTAAATCAAAAGTTAGAAATGATTAAGTTTCCTGAGGAAGGTATGTTGAAAACCAATATATGCCAAAAGCTAGGCCTCTTGCACCAAACAGTTAGCCAATCTGTGAATACAAAAGAAAAGTTCCCAAAGAAAATTAAAAGTGATACTCCAATGAACAGAAAAATGATAAGAAAGTGAAACAGCCTTGTTGCTGCCATGGAGGAGTTTTAGTGGTCTAGATAGAACATCAAACCAGCCACAACATTCCCTTAAGCCAAAGCCTAATCCAGAACAAGGCCCTAACACCCTTCAATTTTTTGAAGGCTGACAAAGGTGAAGAAGCTGCAGCAGGAAAGTACAAAGCTAGCATAGGTTGGTTCATGAAGTTTAAGGAAAGCAGCCATACTCATAACATAAAAGTGCAAGGTGAAGCAGCAAGTGCTGATGTATTATAAAAGCAGCAAGTTATCCACAAGGTCTAGCTAAGATAATTCATGAAGGTGACTACACTAAAGAACAGACTTTCAATGTAGAAAAAACAGTCTTCTATACTACAAAGCTACAGTAATCAAAAGAGTATGGTACTGGCACAAAAACAGAAATATAGATCAATGGAATGGGATAGAAAGTCCAGAGATAAACCCACACACCTATGGTCACCTAATATATGACAAAGGTGGCGAGAATATACAATGGAGAAAAGACAGCCTCTTCAATAAGCAGTGCTGGGAAAACTGGACAGCTTCATGTAAAAGAATGAAATTAGAACACTCCCTAACACCATACACAAAAATAAACTCCAAAAGTATTAGAGACCCAAATGTAAGGCCAAATACTGTAAAACTCTTAGAATAAAACATAGGCAGAACACTGTGACATAAATTGCAGCAAGATCTTTTTCAATCCACCTCCTAGATTAATGCAAATAAAAACAAAAATAAACAAATGGGACTTAATGAAACTTAAAAACTTTTGCACAAAAAAGGAAACTGTAAACAAAACAAAAAGACATCACTCAGGATGGGACAAATATTTGCAAACAAAGCAATGGACAAGGGATTAATCTCCAAACTATACAAACAGCTCATGCGGCTCAATATCAAAAACAAACAAACAAACCAATCAAAAAATCGTGGAATATCTAGACATTTCTCCAAAGAAGACATACAGATGTCTAAAAAGCACATGAAAAGATTCTTAACGTCACTAATTATTAGAGAAATTCAAATCAAAACTACAATGTGGTATCAGCCCACACTAATAACAATGGCTATCATCAAAAAAATCTGCCAACAATAAATGTTGGAAAGGATATGGAGAAAAGCTATTTTTAGCTTATATGTGGAATCTAAAAAAGAAAAGTGTACAAATGAACTTATCTCCAAAACAGAAATAGAGTTATAGATGTAGAAAAGAAACTTATGGTTACCAGGAGGTAAGGGCAGGAGGGTTAAATTGGGAGATTGGGATTGACATATATACACACTACTATGTATAAAATAGATAAGTAATAAGGACTTACTGCATAGCACAGGGAACTCTACTCTGTACTCTGTAATGGCCTCTATGGGAAAAGAATCTAAAAAAGAGTGGCTATATGTATATGTATAACTGATTCACTTTGTTGTACACCTGAAACTAATGCAACACTGTAAATCAACTATACTCCAATAAAGTTTTTTTAAAGATGCTATCTAGGACTTTCATAGCTAGAGAGGAGAAGTCGATGTTCAGCTTACAAGCTTCAAAAGACAAACTGATTCTCTTGTTAGGGACTAAAGCGGCTGGTGACTTTAAGTTGAAGTCAATGCTCGTTTCCCATTCCAAAAATCCTAGGACCCTTAATAATCATGCTAAATCTGCTCTGCTTGTGCTCTATAAATGGAATAACAAAGCCCAGATGACAGCTCATCTGTTTACAACATGGTTTACTGAATATTTTAAGCCCACTGCTGAGACCTATGGCTCAGAAAAAAAAAATTTTTTTTTCAAGTCTTACTGGTCATTACCAAGAATTCTGACAGAGATGGATAAAGAGATTAATGTTTTCATGCCTGCTAACACAATATGCATTCTGCAATCAATGGATCAAGGAGTACTTTTTACTTCCAAGTTTTATGATTTAAGAAAAACATTTTGTAAGGCTATAGCTGTCATAAATAGTGATTCCCCTGATGGATCTTCACAAAGTCAATTGAAAATCTTTCAGAAGGATTCATGATTCTAGATGTCATTAAGAACATTTGTGATTCATGAGAAGAGGTCAAAATATTGACAGTAACAGGAGTTTGGAAGAAGTTGATTCCAACCCTCCTGGATGACTTGGAGCGGTTCAAGACTTCAGTGGAGAAAATAGCTGCAGATGTGGTGGATATAGCAACAGAACTAGAATTAGAAGTGTAGCCCAAATATGTGACTGAATACCTGCAATCTCATCATAAAACCTGAAGGGATGAGGACTTGCTTCTTATGGATGAGCAAAGAACATTGTTTCTTGAGATGGAATCTACTCCTGGTAAAGATGAAGATTGTTGAAATAACAACAAATGAATTAGAATATGACATAAAGTTGATATTTAGTTGATAAAGCAGTAGCGAGGTTTGAGAAGAATGACCCTAATTTTGAAAGAAATTCTAGTGCAGGTAAATTCTATCAAACAGTGTTACCTGCTACAGAGAAATTATTAGTGAAAGGAAGAGTAATAAATGTAGCAAATGTCATTGTTTTCTTATTTTGTGAAATTGCCTGTCACCCCAATCTTCATCAAGCACCACCCTGATCAGTCAGTAGCCATCAACATTGAGGTAAGACCCTCCACCAGAAAAAAGATTACAATTCACTGAAAGCTCACACGATGGTTAGCATTCTTTAGCAATAAATTATTTTTAAGTTATAATATTTATATTGTTTTTAGATATAATGCTATTGTACACTAATAGTCTTCTTTGATCTTTTGTATTTCTGTGTTATCAGTTGTAACATCTCCTCTTTCTTTTCTGATTTTATTTGAGTGCTCTCTCTTCTTTTTCTTGGTGAGTCTAGTTAAAGGTGTCAATTTTGTTTACCTTTTCAAAGAACCAGCTCCTATTTTCCTTGATCTTTGACGTTGTTTTTTAATCTCTATCTTATTTGTTTACACTCTGATCCTTGTTATTTCCTTTCTTCTACTAACTTCGGGCTTTATTGTTTCTTCTTTTTCTAGTTCCCTGAGGTGGAAAGTTAGGTGGTTTATTTGAGATTGTTTCTTCTTTCTTGATGTAGGCATTTATTGCTATGAACTTCCCTCCGAGTACTGATTTTGCTGCATCCTATAATTATTGGTATGTAGTATTTCCATTTTCAATTTTCTCAAGGTATTTTCTGATTTCTCTTTTGATTGTTTCCTTGACCATTAGTTGTTCAGTAGCACGTGTTTAATCTCCAAATATTTGTGAATTTTCCAGTTTTATTTTTGTAATTGTTTTTCAGTTTCATACCATAAGAAATGTGCTTAATATGGTTTCAGTCTTTTTTAATTTATTAAGACTTGTTTAGTGACCTAACATATAATGATTCCTTGAAAATGTTCCATGTGTCCTTAAGAAGAATGTTTATTCTGTTGCTTTTGGATGAAATTTTTTAATTGAGGTGTAGTTGATGTACAATATTACATAAGTTATAGGTGTTCAATATAGTGATTCACAATTTTTAAAGGTTATACCCCATTTATAGTTATTATAAAATATTGGCTATATTCCCTGTGTTGTACAATATCTTTGTAGCTTATTTTATACATAATAGTTTGTACCTCCTAACTATCAGGCCTAATGTGATGTCTAAGTCCTCTTTTACATAACATCTGGGTACCTCTTTCACATAAAGTATGAGCACCTCTCAATTGGCTGCCTCTATGCTGGTCTCTGGGGTGAGTGACTCTGAGTGTGCTGGCCCTTTAAGAGTCTTTCTCAGTTTGCTCTAGTCTTTTTGGTCTCATGGCACAAACCCTACTGTTTTTTAAAGCTAGATATTTTGGGGGACTTTTCTCTCAGGTGCAGGTCTTAACAAGTTGGGGTGCCTGATTTGGGGTTCAAACCTTCTTCTTCTCAAAGAAAGACTTGGGTTTTAGCTCCCTCCTGATTGTGAATCATGGGACCTTAAGTGGGGTTAATGGTGAGATTGCATCACAGCCTCTCCTACACATTTCATTTTTTTTTAATCTAATTTGCCTGATGTGTAGGAGTCACTCATCTAGTTTTTAGGGTTTTTCCACAGGAAATTTTTCTATATGTAGCTGTAGATTTCCTGCATCTGTGAGAGGAGTTAAGTTCAGGATCTTCCTATGTCACCATCTTAAACCAGAATTTATCTTTATATTCTTAACTGTTTGCTCCAAGGTTTACCATATGTTGTCACAAATTACCACACTTCTCTTATAATTAATATTATACCTCTTCAATTAAATTGTAAGAAATGACATTTTATATGAACAACTTCATGAAAGTGTAAAACAATTTCGTTTATGCCTCCATTCTTTTGTGATTTGTTTTCGCATATTTAACATGTACGTGATGTTATTAACACCAACATACAATTTTGTAATTTTTCCTTTAAGTAGTCAGCTGACTTTTAAAGAATTAAGGAAATAAAAAGATAGCCTTTTATATTTAACCACTTATTTTCCATTTCTATTGTGCCTTATTCCTTCATGAAGGTCTGAATTTCTTTCTGATTGTTTTTCTCTTCAGCCTGAAGAACTTCTATTAGTGTTTCCTGTAGCACAGGTCTTCTGGTGATGAATTATCCCAGCTTTCATTCTTCTCAAAGATGATTTCATTTCACCATTACTTTGAATATTACTTGTGTTGGATGTGGAAGCTGGGAATGCCAGGTTTTGCTTTGTTTTGGTTTTTCTTTCTACATGTTAAAGATAATGTTCCATTGTCTCCCAGGCTTCATTGTTTCTTATGAAAAGTCCACTGAGATCTATGTCATTATTCTTCTGAATGCAATGCATTATTCTTATCTAGCTAGTTTTAAAACTTTCTCTTTACCTTTAGTTTTCATAAATTTGATGTTTTACTTATCCTGATTTCAGTTTATTCAGTTCCAGAATTTGTAACTTACTATTTTTCACCAAATTTGGGGAAAATTTAACCAATATTTCTTCAAATAATTTTTATCTTTCTCTTCTACTTTTTGGATTCAAATTGAATTCTACTTATCACAAAGGCTTTATTTATTTTGGACAATTTTGCTTTGTTTTGTTTAGGTTAGATAGCTTCTAATGGCCTTCTTCAATTTCACTGACTCTTTCTTTTGTCATCTCCAATTTGATGTTAATCCCATGCCATAAAGTTTTCATTTCCTGGGACTTCCCTCCTGTTCCAGTGGCTAAGACTCTGCACTCCCAATGCAGGAGGCTACAGCCATGACATCAGTGTAGGCAAAGAACTTTAATCTCTCAAACAAGAGCAAGACAATCCTTCAGTATTACAGGAACTAATAAACAACAACTTGTATAATTGGGAGAAATGTGCTGATGTTTATGTTTATGACCAAAAACCATCATCCAAAAGATTAATTTATTGCATGCTCTTCAGTATTCTTTGCTGTTAATTATGCTAAAGAAACCTTGTAGATGGGACTAAGGTCTTCAGAATAAGATAATGCAAGCTATTGTGCAATTGTATTATGGGTAAATAATAAAATTAACACTTGCTCTAAAAATTAGAAAGTCATAGCAGTCAATCTTTTCTTACTATTTACTAAAGAATATAGAATCTTACTCAAGTACTTCTGAACTGCTTGATAAGATTCAAAGCTTCTGTGTAATGGAGAATATTAGCTCAACTTAAAGTTATTTCTACTGGTCTTCCTGGGTGATAAAATGTCAGGTTTCTAAAAATTGAAAACAAAGAACTTTTTACTTCATGTCTAATATTCTAAACATCTGACTTTCTCTTACAGCAATACAATATATAGCACTAGGTAGTGATTAAGAGTATGGACTCTGGAGCCAGATTATATGGGCTCGAATCCTGTCTCTGCCACTTCCTAGTCGTCTGAAATTGGTCAAATGAACTACCCTCTCTGTGCTTCAGAGTCCTCAGTCTCTAAAATGGTGAGTATAATAGTATCTACATCATAAGGTTGATGTGAGGATTAAATGAGTTAATAAATATAAAGCATTTAGAATGATCATGGGCACATATAAAGTACTATACAAGTATTATAACTATTATAATTTTGTGAAATATTTCAAATAGTAACTGATTTAACTTCACCATCTTCCAAAGATTTAGAAGGTCATGAGACAACTGAAAGTGTCATGTCATGGCTGTTTATGGTGTTTATCCATCTAGAGCCTTTAAGCTCTTTTTAATAGTAAATATTTTCATAGCTCCTCACAAAGTGCATCTTTGCTGAGGAAAAGAAGGGTTCATACATTATTCTTTCAGTCAGTATTTCTTGATTGCCAGCTCTTAAGACAATGAACAAAACAGACCCCAAATATCTGCCTCATGGAGTTTACATTCTAATAGGAATTCAGAAAATAAGTTATACAATAATGAATGCTAAGAAAAAAAAGGGTAGAAAGAATATAAGAAGTGTTAGAATTGAGAATAATTGTAATTATAAACAGCCATGTTGATGAAGGAATGTCCAATTACTAGTGATTTTATGTCATTTGCCATTCATCCTAAGTTGTTATACACGATTCATAAAGTAAGTCATTTTGAGGGTAACAGCACAATCCTTAAATCAAATCTGGGTGGTAATAGTTGCCAGGTCTGCAAATTATTAAGCATATGATTTGTATGATTACTTAATTTCTCTAGGTTCAGTTTCTCTATCTTCCAAAGTAGGAAAAACCTACCATATACAGTTTTTGTGACAGTCAAATCAAATAGAAATGGAAAAATTGTTTGTAGGCTTCTAAGTGCACATATAACACTCCCTTTTGAAGAACCCCAACAGTTTCCTCTTGAGAAAGTGCACTTGTACTTTGTATTTCATTCTCTAAATTTAAATAAACTGTTTCCAGCTGCTGTCTGCAGAAACCTCAAAAGTAGAGGTTTACAAAGTGTGTTTTAGTTATTCAAATAACAATGGGAAAATTACTATTTTGGTAGTAAAAAACCAGGTGTTAGCCTAAGGATTGCTCTAATTCACAGAGGCCTTGAGAAATTTTCTTAGCATTTGTAGACCTCAGATTTTCTCATTTATAAAAAACACAAGTTGAAATTTTCCACCTTCAAGCTAGCTTAAAAATGTTCAATAAAATTATATGTAATTTAATTAATTTTTTTATTTAACAAGCTCTTATATTTTAATAACTGTTTGATGGGGACTATTCTAAGCACTTTAAAAATAATGACTCATTCAATCCTCATAACCACCCAATTAGTATTTATTGTTCTTCCCATTTTAGAGATGAGAAACTGAGACACAGAAAGGTTAGCTATTTTGTCCAAGGTTACAAGTAAGTAATAGGGAAACTATTCCATAGTCAGTTTTCTTAAACTTTACGTTATACTGCATAGTTAGGAAAGTGAGACACCTCCCTCTGGTCGTGGCAGACCAATTAGGAAAGACATCATATCTTTCCTGCTGATGTAGTCCTGCACCAGCACAGGATCTGCTGAATGGAGCTTGAGTGGGATTTCACTGTCCTTTCAAATTGCTCCTACTTTATGTATTCTTTTGATTCTTAGGAAGAGTTTACACAGTTCTAAGCCACCCTCTCTCATCACCTGCCATGTAATGATCTTTTCTTCTTGTGAGGGACATGAAGAGTATTAAATTTGATCCTAAACAAAATATGCCAAATATTACTGCATCCTATAATTTTTGTCATTCCTTATTTGGATCAAGAACTGCATATATACTTGAGGGAGAATGAATAACAGATGAAAATTCTATGCTTAAAGTTCCTAATGTTTAAGCATTTTTCTGGTTTATCCTTTTGAATCTGTGTCCCCTAATTAAGAAGAGGCTTACTCTTGCATTGAAGGTTAATTATCATCAACAGGATGAGAAATAATATGGCTTTGCTTAAACAATATCTACTAGAAATAAGCCCTGGGGAGCCTGAGGTGAGAGTTGAACACCAGCTACTATCTCTGCCTTTTCTGCTGAAGAGAAAGTTATAAAAAAGAAAAAAAGGAAAAAAGAGAAGAGGTCACATTGCCCTTCCTTCTAAGCCAGTAGCTCTGAACTCTGCCTGCACATTATAGTAGTATGGGATACTTCTTTTGCCATGGCAAACACCAGACTAATTAAACAGAAATTTCATAAATAAGCCTGAGCATAAGGGTATTTAAAAAGTTATCCAGGTGATTCTATAGTTCACTCAACGCTCAGAACCACAGATAATCCAGAATGTAAGGGCTGGAAACTTTGTCACCAGTCCTGAACTGGGACCTCTTAAATTGAAGCCTGTCACCTTCAACCACAGGACCATAATAAGTCCAGAGAAGGACTTCCCTGGTGGTCCAGTATCTAAGACTCCATGCTCCCCATGCAGGGGGACTGTGTTCAATCCCTGGTCAAAGAACTAGATCCCACATGCTGCAACTAAGGGTTCACAGGCCACAACTAAAAAATTCCGCAAGTCGCAGCTAAAAGATCCCGCATGCCGCATCTAAAAAAGATAGTGCAAGCTGCAACTAAAAAGATTCTGCCTGCTGCAACTAAGACCTGGCACAGCCAAATAAATAAATAAATAAATAAATAAAGTCCGGGAACATCACCATATTACTTAAGAATTGATTATTAGGGTTTAAAATATTTGCTGAAACCCTTTGAGCACTCTCTCCCGTGGTGTCCTGAAATTCCTTTTAATAGTCATTAAAAGGATCAATGTGCCATCAAGTCCAGGTAGGGGTGCCAGCTCTAATTTCTTATAACAAAGTTCTTAGTGAAATGCTTGGCACATAATATGCCTATAAATAACAGTAGTGGTTATGAGCAATTCTACAGAAAATTTCTCTCAAATGTGTATACTTTCTATTATTAAATAATAATGTCTATGTCAAGCATTTATAATTCATTTATGTTTAATGTGCCAACTAAGTCAAAGGGAAATTTCAGGGAGCCAGTTACATTTATGCCCTTTGTTCACTGTAGGATGTTCTAGTTTTGTATATGTACATATACATATTTGTTTGCTTATTTATAACATGGTTGATTTTGAGATCAGATTATATAACCTGAAATATAGATACATAAATAGAACATTAAGGTCATGCTATAAGATATTTATTGAAGTTAAAATCATGTAAGGCCAATGGTTAGATAAGGAGGAAATTTACAAAGTAGTTTCCTATTGGTATATTTTTTTGGATGGGGTGGTTCATTGCTATAGGAAGAGTTTTGGTATTTTCTACTTTTTATAATCAAATGTTTATTAATAGGGTTTATTAAGAGAGCTAATTTATAAAGTCATAATAGTTAATGATCATACCTGGTAGCTTGGAAGATACCATTAATATAGTTTACAAAAGCCAAAAAAAATCAAAACAAATAACCCTCGACTTCACATTTCATAATATAGCCTAACTTAGAAAAATATAAGTTTTATGAATGTTGCCCTTATCATAACATTTTCTTACTGGAATTAATTTTTTTCTTACTGGAATTAAATTTTAAAATATAAAATATTCTCCCACATCAGAGTGATAACAAAAATAATACACTGCATACTAAAAATAGGAAAAAGTAAACAATCATATGTGTATGAGAGTTCTCCAGAGAAACAGAACCAAGAGGTTCTGTGTATGCACACACACACATACACTCACACACACATGTCCCAAGACCTACAGGGTGACTTCTCAAACTGGAAACCCAGGAGAACCAATGGTACAGTTCTGGTCTGAGTCTGAAGGCCTAGAAACCAGAAGAGCCAGTGGTGTAGTTCTAGTCCAAAAGCTGTCAGGCTGGAGACCCAGGAGGAGCCAATGCTCTAGTGCAAAGGCAGGAAAAAACAGTTTCAGATCAAAGGCAGTCAAGTAGAAGGAATCCCCTGTCACTCAGGAGATGATCAGCCTTTTTTTTTTCCATTTAATCTTTTAGCTGATTGATTGGGGCCCACACACATTAATCAGAGCAAACTCAGTCTACCAGTTTAAATATTAATCTCATCCAGAAACATCCAGAATAAGATATGAATAAATATCTGGATACCTCATGGCCCAGTCAAGTTAATACATAAAATTAACCATCACAAATATGCTTATATAATAGGCAACTGATGAGAACCTACTGTATAGCACAAGGAACTCTACTCAGTGCTCTGTGTGTTAAATGGGAAAGAAATCCAAAAAAGAGGGGATATATGTATACATATAGCTAATTCATTTTCTTGTACATTAGAAACTAACACAACATTGAAAACAACTATTCTGCAATAAAAATTAATTTAAAAAATAAGCTTATATAATATGCTATAAAATATTGAAAATATGAGACTGTGGTTTATATATGTAGAGAAGAGCTTATGGCAGACGGTGTATGTCATTGTTGAACCGGACTGACTTTCTAACCCTGGGCCTCCTCCTCTCCCATTGGTGCCTTCTCTGTATTTATGACACCACTACCTCCAATTTTCCAGGGCTTTTGTTTGGTCAGTATCAAAACCATACACTAATCCTTTAGTTAACTCTATATATATGGACATGTTGCCCATATGTTCTGGCCTGAATAGCTTCATTTGTAGGGAGATAACTGAATTCCACGAACTCTCACATCCTTTGCTCTATAATCTCTAAAAGAAGATGCAGACCTCACCTTTTATTACTATAAGAGATACTATGATATAGAAAACTCACACCAAAAAGATAATGAATTTCTACACTACCATTATTAACATCTTTTCATGAGAATGTTGTTTGGCCAAGTTCCTTAATATCTATAATCCTCAACTTTCCCCTGTGCAAAATGTGGAATAAAATAACCTACTTTACAAAGTTAACATATAGATTAATTAATGTATATAATTTTCCTAACACAGTGTCTAGTACATAGTAAAGGTATTAATTGTGTAAATATATTTTGAATAGGAAACTCTAGGAGGGCTGTCTCTTTAACTCTGGGTTCCTATCTACATAATTTTCCCATTTTAATATGGATCAGAAAATATTAATAGTGACCTCACAGTAACATTTATAATTTCTGCAACTCCTCTCCTTGGGGTTAAAGACTTTTGTTTTAATGAACCAATTAAGGAATAAAGAATCTTTTTTGTTTTCCCTCTCTTTTAGGTGCAATGGGAACTCTCACATAATCTTCTCATTCACTACCACCAATTATTGTCAAACTTAGAAGATAATGGGTGAGATTTCAAGTTATAATAATATCTCAGATCTGAGGGAATAAGGACAGGCTTTGGACATATTTCAAATTTCTTGGCTTCTTGAGAAGACAGATACTAAATCTGTCACTAGACTAAAAATCAAGTAGTCAGCCTTTGGCCCCATTCCAGTATAAAATGGAACAAATTCCAGACCTCTCCCTGAGTAATTCTTATTTGCAGTCTAGAGACATAAGTCTGCTGTAGTTAGATGTTAATAAAAGATATCAGTGCAGCGGAGCAAAGGACTGAAGGAGCAAGTCTTGGGTTGGAAGCCAAATGGGCCAGCTATCTGTCGTCTGGCAGCTGTCAGGAAGAAACAGCAGAGGATAGAAGTATAAAGCATGGCTACTTTTACAGATTAAAAAAAAAAGTGTCATATTTTCAGAAAATTTTAAGAAAACCATAGAGTTAGATGCAGTTATAAAGTATAAATTACATAGAAATGAAAAGAAAAAATAGAATTCAAGAATTTAGTGAAAACTCTGTTATCTCAATCCAACTAATCCAAAAATGTTCTTCTGTAATGAAATTATAACTCCCATCATTTATTATTTCCATTAAAAGGGGAGTCTGGTCTGATTAGCTCAACATATAATTTAGAATCTAAGTCTCTAAATTGAATCCTTACATTATATGGTTACTTGGGCCAGGTGTATGTTAAAGTGAGCAATAACATGTAGATGATAATAAGCATCATTGCTTGAACTAATTCCTCCAGTAATTTTATTGGTGACCACATGGTTGAGGTAATGTTTGGTTGTAGTCAATTAAATTAACTAAATGCAATTCTTTTCTAATTTGAACAGTTTCATTCAGAATTAAAGATAAAAAACATTTTTTTCTATATTAAGCTACTGTATCAGGAAATTATGGGAAAATATCAACTTTCATTAAAGTAAAAAATAAATGTTAATGAGAAATCTCCAATTCTATGCACAGTTATTTAGGGGATGTTTATTCATCCTATTCTCATAATCAGTTATATAGAAAGGCAGAGTCCAATTTTTATATCTACCAAAGAAGATTTTGTTAAAATTGTAAAAGTAAATATTATATGAGGATCTTCTTGGAGTCGTGCTAAAGTTCACAAGATTGTATCAATGCCACTTCCACAATGCTTGAATATTTGTAAGTAATTTAAATTGGTGATTACCAATTCCAACACTGTAGATCATTGTGGAAGCAACTCATACCTTGGACTCTACACCAAGATAGTAAACCTAAATATCAATAAAGAGGAATAAAACAAGCAATCAATTATGCAAAGCATGAAGAGTATGAAGAGATTTAATGTCAAAAAGGCAAATGATATTTCATAAATGAAAATATAAAAATGTGTGTAAAAAAGAAATAGAATCATAATTGAATTTCTATTAAAGTCTAGAGTTTCATGTATGTTGATAAACATTAAACATAACATATAAACAATAAAAACATGTACAGACAAGAATATTTTCTATAGGAGTGATGTCATGGAAAATGAAAGAATAGGGAATTCAAAGGACCAGCCCTTTCACTAAAACATTTATAAACTCACAAAGACTGACAGAATCAATTTATTTTTTTTAATCTGGAAACAAATCCAAAACTTTCATCAACCAGAGGGCTGCTTACTGAAGAAAAGGGTAGCTGATTTTTAGTAAGAGATTGCTGTGGTATTTTCACTCACCTCTCATCTCCCATTCCCCATCATGGTCATGGTAAACATGGGATACTAGCCAGTTTTCCTGGGGCAGGTTGTCGGTTCCAGAGGACTAACCTTGACTGTGTGCATTTTCATATATTTGTAATTCCCTCAGGAATTGGCACAGAGGCTAGCCTTTGAGTTTTTTGGTTTGTTTGTTTGTTTGTTTGTGCATATTTGTTTGTTTTAAGTTTTATTGGAGTATAGTAGATTTACAATGTTATCTTAGTTTCTGCTGTACAGCAAGGTGAATCAGTTAAAAATATACCACTATAAAATATAACCAATACTATTTAGATTCTTTTCCCATATAGGTCATTACAGAGTATTGAGTAGAGTTCCCTGTGCTATACAATAGGTTCTTATTAGTTATCTATTTTATATATATTAGTGTGAATATGTCAATCCCAATCTTCCAATTTATCCCTCTGCCCCTTTCCCCCTCCCGGTAACCATAAGATTTTTTTCTATGTCTGTGACTCTATTCCTGTTTTGTAAATAAGTTCATTTGTTCCATTTTTTTGGATTCCACATACAAAGTGATATCATATGATATTTGTCTTTCTCTGTCGACTTGTTTCATTCAGTATGACAATCTCTAGGTCCATCCATGTTGCTGCAAATGGCATTATTTCATTCTTTTTTAAGGACAAGTAAAATTCCATTGAGCCTGGCCTTTGTTTTGTCCCTTCCTCTCCACACTTCTCAGGCAGGCTTTCCAGGCAGCCACAGGTGTTGAAATATTTAAGTATATATACTGTCTGTGTCCACATAATTAGTGAGAGTAAGCAGGGAATGTAACACAGTGAATTAAAAGCCCAAGAAGGACAAGGTAGATTAGGAAGTCCCTTGAAGGAATAAGAGCTCACAGGGCCTCCACATACACTGGGGTAAGAGGAAACACAATGCACATGCCCAGGTCCAGATATGTTCAGAAAAGACCTGAGAGGACCCACAGCTTGTGCCTTTGGTGTGTCTGTAGTCTCCATGCAAGGGGGAGGTAAAGACAAAACTGAAAACTCTCACAAAGAGGAAAAGAGTGTAGGTGAACTGGCTTAGCACTGAATGAATGTCCAGCTCATGACCAAATAGCCGAGTTCAGGTAAAGTAGCATTTCTTTCTCTCTCTCTCTCTCTCTCTCTCTCTCTCTCTCTTTAGCTCAAGACATTTAAGTGAATCCCTGTCAGGTCACTGGCTGATCCCTGAGATAACAGAGAATTCAGTGACCACACATAACAAGGAATGCAGGCTTTGAAAAAAGCTTAAGAAAACCATGGACAAAGAACTAAAGGAAATTAGGAAAATAATATATGAAGAAAATGAATGTCAATAAAAATATCAATAAAATGACAGCAATTATATAAAGGAAGAACATAGAAATCCTGGGGCTGAGAAGTACAATAACTGAAATAAAAATTCACCAGAAAACTTCAACAGGAGATGTAAGGAGGCAGAAAAGATAAACCAGTGAACATGAAGTTCAGACCAGAACTTGAAGTTCAGAACAGAAAGAAGAAAAATAAACAGGACCAATGGCCTGTGGGAAACCATTAAATGCACCAACATATGTATTATGGGACTCCCAGAAGGAACAAGTGGCAGACAGACATTGCTCCCTTTAAAAAGTATAATTTTATGCTATAAATTTATGAATTCACCTATTTTTTTAAAAAATATTTTCCACAGCTGCTATGTTTCAGGATACCTGGCCAATGGCATCTAATTCTGAGAAAAATACATACAAACATAAATAATTGAGGACATCTCTACAAAATAATTGGTATGTATTTCTTTTAAAGTTTTTTTTTACTGAGACATTTCCAAACTAAAGTTGTAAGAACCCTGAAGGGCCACCCCCAGCTCAGATAGCCCCACCAAACACCCTATTTCACCTGGAAATATTTTAGGTTGTTTCCCTAAGAAAAACTTTTTTTAGGTGGGGGGGGGAATCTTGTTTATTAACAATTAATTGGTCTACTTGTTCGTTAGATTGTATGATTTTTTTAATAAACATTTTATTTTAGAATAAAAAAATGCCAACATCATGCAAGTCAAGGGAAAATGGAGGAATTCTTCCAAATTGAAGGACACTAAAGAGACATGACAAATAAGCATATTGTATCATCCTGGACTGGAATCTTTGTAATAAAAGACATTATTGGGGGCTTACCTGGTGGCAGAGTGGTTGAGAGTCCGCCTGTCGATGCAGGGGACATGGGTTCATGCCCTGGTCCGGGAAAATCCCACATGCTGCGGGGTGGCTGGGCCTGTGAGCCATGGCTGCTGAGCCTGTGCTCCACAATGGGAGAGGCCACAACAGTGAGAGGTCTGCATACCACAAAAATAAAATAAAATAAATAAAATAAAATAAAATAAAATAAAAGGAAAAGACATTATTGGAACAATTGGTTATTTCTAAATGGAATCTGTGGACTAGATGATTTTAGTGTATTGTTATTAATATCTTGAGTTTGATTGTGGTTATGTGTCTGTGTTCTTTTAAATGCATGCCAGTTTCCAAAGATGCTGGGACATAATGTCAACAGTTGAGTGAGTGAGAGAGAAAGGGGAGGAAGGTGTCACAAACTGCTAAGAACAGTGAAGTCTAAACTAAGGGAATGAAGGTTATTATATGTGCTATTCTTTCCCCACCCTGTTAGTGCATGTATTCCTGTGTTTCTCCTGTGTTCCATCAATCTAAATCTGCTGATCTCTGTAAACATATTTGCCTTTGCAATTCTGTTCACTTTCTTGGTTTTAACTACCACTCTGAATTTACCACTGCCACTTCCAAATCGATACATTCACTCCAGGACTCATCCCTAGCATCCAACTTATCTAATTCATTGGAGTCACAATTACTTCAAATTTAATGCAATATATTCATTCAATGATTGAACAAATATTAACTGAATTCCTATATGGCAGGTGTAATGCCAGACACTGGGAAATATATTACAGAACTAGATACTAGACAGCTGGTGAGCTGAACTTTCACGAAGCTAACAGTTTTGTTACATTACTTTCAAGGCTTCATTTGCTAAAATCTGTAACCTATAATGTCATCCAGAAATCTGTGAGTTATCCTAGCTTTCATGCTTTATCAACCATCTACATGCATTTTATTACAAAGTTGTGCCAATTTTATTTTTTTAAGGTTTCTTTATCTGACTTGCTTCCTTGCCACTGCTCTTTTCCCTATGACTTCTGCTATAATTTACCACTAACTCTCCATGTGAACTTATTACTTAGCAACGTATGAATGAATTTTGTTACCTAGAATCTTGCCTAACTTAAATCGGTTTTACATGCTTCAGCCAGGCTGATCCATTTTAACTAAAAGTTTATTCACATTCATCTGCTAAAATGACACATGAAGCTCCAGTTATATAAAATAAGGTTTATAATATGAATTCAAAGAATTCTTTATGCTAACCTCTTCCATAGCCTTCCTTAAATATCACTTTTTCACTTTTTAAAAGTATGACTTTCCTGGTAACTCTCTCTAAATTTCAAAAACCCACACACATTCATTCTCTCCTCTCCATTTTTTTCTTTTTTTTCTTTTATTCTTTTTTTTTTTTTTTTTTTTTTTTGGTACATGGGCCTCTAACTGTTGTGGCCTCTCCCGTTTTGGAGCACAGGCTCCAGACGTGCAGGCTCAGTGGCCATGGCTAACAGGCCCAACTGCTCTACGGCATGTGGGATCTTCCCAGACTGGGGCATGAACCCGTGTCCCCTGCAGTGGCAGGCGGACTCTCAACAACTGTGACACCAGAGAAACCCTCTCCTCTCCATTTTATTGCCAAACTAAGTTCCAATTATCTTATTAAATATTTTCTAAGTTACTTATTTATCTTCATTAGTGACAGTCTTCCTCTCCCTAAAGTATAAGCTCCATGAAGAAAGAAATTTTTGTCTACTTTGGTCATTGTTTAATCCCCCATGCTTAGAAAAGTGCAGTTATATGACAGCTACTTAATAAATATTTGTTAATTAAATGAATGAATGCATTTCAAGAAAACTTTGAAGTCTAAAGCATCTAAAAGAGAATTGTTTTAGACCCATATATATGCTGTCTACAAGAGACCCACTTCAGACCTAGAGACACATACAGACTGAAAGTAAGGGGATGGAAAAATATATTCAATGCAAATGGAAATCAAAAGAAAGCGGGAGTAACAATTCTCATATCAGACAAAATAGACTTGAAAATAAAGACTATTAGAAGAGACAAAGAAGGACACTACATAATGATCAAGGTATCGATCAAAAAAGAAGATATAACAAGTGTAAATATTTATGCACCCAAAATAGGAGCACCTCAATACATAAGGCAAATACTAACAACCATAAAAGGGGGCATTGACAGTAACACACTCATAGTAGGGAACTTCAACATCCCACTTTCACCAATGGACAGATCATCCAAAATGAAAATAAATAAGGAAACACAACCTTTAAATGATACATTAAATAAGATGGAATTAATTGATATTTATAAGGCATTTCATCCAAAAACAACAGAATACACATTTTTCTCAAATGCTCATGGAACATTCTCCAGGATAGATCACATCTTGGATCACAAATCAAGCCTTGGTAAATTTAAGAAAATTGAAATTGTATCAAGTATCTTTTCTGACCACAATGCTATGAGACTAGATATCAATTACACGAAAAGGTCTGTAAAAAATACAAACACATGGAGGCTAAACAATACACTACTTAATAACGAAGTGATCACTGAAGAAATCAAAGAGGAAATAAAAAAAATACCTAGAAACAAATGACAATGGAGACAGGATGAACCAAAACCTATGGGATGCAGCAAAAGCAGATCTAAGAGGGAAGTATATAACAATAGAATCCCACCTTAAGAAACAGGAAACACCTCGAGTAAACAACCTGACCCTGCACCTAAGGCAATTAGAGAAAGAAGAACAAAAAACACCCAAAGTTAGCAGAAGGGGAGAAATCATAAAGATCAGATCAGAAATAAATGAAAAAGAAATGAAGGAAATGATAGCAAAGATCAATAAAATTAAAAGCTGGTTCTTTGAGAAGATAAACAAAATTGACAAACCATTAGCCAGACTCATCAAGAAAAAAAGGGAGAAGACTCAAATCAATAGAATTAGAAATGAAAAAGGAGAAGTAACAACTGATACTGCAGAAATACAAAAGATCATGAGAGATTACTACAAGCAACTATATGCCAATAAAATGGACAACCTGGAAGAAATGGACAAATTCTTAGAAATGCACAACCTGCCAAGACTGAATCAGGAAGAAATAGAAAATATTAACAGACCAATCACAAGCACTGAAATTGAAACTGTGATTAAAAATCTTCCAACACACAAAAGCTGAGGACCAGATTGCTTCACAGGCGAATTCTATCAAACATTTAGAGAAGAGCTCCACCTATCCTTCTCAAACTCCTCCAAAATATAGCAGAGGGGGGAACACTCCCAAACTCATTCTACAAGGCCACCATCACCTTGATACCAAAACCAGACAAGGATGTCAGAAAGAAAGAAAACTACAGGCCAATATCACTGATGAACATAGATGCAGAAATCCTCAACAAAATACTAATAAACAGAATTCAACAGTATATTAAAAGAACCATACACCATGATCAAGTGGGGTTTATTCCAGGAATGGAAGGATTCTTCAATATACACAAATCAGTCAACGTGATACACCATATTAACAAATTGAAGGAGAAAGACCATATGATCATCTCAATAGATGCAGAGAAAGCTTTCGAGAAAATTCAACACCCATTTATGAAAAAAACCCTGCAGAGAGTAGGCATAGAGGGAACTTTCCTCAACATAATAAAGGCTGTATATGACAAACCCACAGCCAACATCATCCTCAATGGTGAAAAACTGAAATGAAAAACCATTTCCAATAAGATCAGGAATAAGACAAGGCTGCCCACTCTCACCACTCTTATTCAACATAGTTTTGGAAGTTTTATTCACAGCAATCAGAGAGAAAAGGAAATAAAAGAATCCAAACCAGAAAAGAAGAAGTAAAGCTGTCACTGTTTGCAGAAGACATGATACTATACATAGAGAATCCTAAAGATGATACGAGAAAACTCCTAGAGCTAATCAATGAATTTGGTAAAGTAGCAGGATACAAAACCAATGCACAGAAATCTCTGGCATTCCTGTTAACTAATGATGAAAAATCTGAAAGTGAAATCAAGAAAACACTCCCATTTACCATTGCAACAAAAAAGAATAAAATATCTAGGAATAAACCTACCTAAGGAGACAAAAGACCTGTATGCAGAAAATTATAAGACACTGATGAAAGAAATTAAAAATGATACATATAGATGGAGAGATATACCATGTTCCTGTATTGGAAGAATCAATATTGTGACAATGACTCTACTACCCAAAGCAATCTACAGATTCAATGCAATCCCTATCAAACTACCACTGGCATTTTTCACAGAACTAGAACAAAAAATTTCAAAATTTGTTTGGAAAAACAAAAGACCCCGAATAGCCAAAGCAATCTTGAGAACGAAAAACGGAGCTGGAGGAATCAGGCTCCCTGACTTCAGACTATACTACAAAGCTACAGTAATCAAGAGAGTATGGTACTGCCACAAAAACAGAAAGATAGATCAATGGAACAGGATAGAAACCCCAGAGATAAACCTACGCACATATGGTCACCTTATCTTTGATAAAGGAGGCAGGAATGTACAGTGGAGAAAGGACAACCTCTTCAATAAGTGGTGCTGGGAGAACTGGACAGCTACATGTAAAAGTATGAGATTAGATCACTCCCTAACACCATACACAAAAATAAGCTCAAAATAGATTAAAGACCTAAATGTAAGGTCAGAAACTATCAAACTCTTAGAGGAAAACATAGGCAGAACACTGTATGACATAAACCACAGCAAGATCCTTTTGGACCCACGTCCTAGAGAAACGGAAATACAAACAAAAATAAACAAATGGGACCTAATGAAACTTCAAAACTTTTGCACAGCAAAGGAAACCATAAACACGACCAAAAGACAACCCTCAGAATGGGATAAAATATTTGCAAATGAAGCAACTGAAAAAGGATTAATCTCCAAAATTTATAAGTAGCTCATGCAGCTCAATAGCAAAAAAACAAACAAACAAATCCAAAAATGGGCAGAAGACCTAAATAGACATTTCTCCACAAAAGCTATACAAACTGCCAACAAACACATGAAAGAATGCTCAACATCTTTAATCATTAGAGAAATGCAAATCAAAACTACAATAAGATATCATCTCACACCAGTCAGAATGGCCATCATCAAAAAAATCTAGAAACAATAAATGCTGGAGAGGGTGTGGAGAAAAGGGAACACTCTTGCACTGCTCGTGGGAATGTGTGTTGGTACAACCACTATGGAGAACAGTGTGGAGGTTCCTTAAAAAACTACATATAGAACTACCATATGACCCAGAAATTCCAGTACTGGGCATATACCCTGAGAAAACCATAATTCAAAAAGAGACATGTACCAAAATGTTCATTGCAGCTCTATTTTCAATAGCCTGGAGATGGAAACAACCTAAGTGTCCATCATTGGATGAATGGATACAGAAGATGTTGCACTTATATACAATGGAATATTACTCAGCCGTAAAAAGAAACAAAATTGAGCTATTTGTTAAGAGTTGGATAGAAGTAGAGTCTGTCATACAGAGTGAAGTAAGTCAGAAAGAGAAAGACAAATATTGTATGCTAACACATATATATGGAATTTAAGAAAAAAATGTCTTCAAACACCTAGGAGAAAAACAGGAATAAAGACACAGACTTACTTGAGAGTTGACTTTAGGATATGGCGAGGGGGAAGTGTAAGCTGTGACAAAGCGGGAGAGAGGCATGGACATATATACATTACCAAACGTAAGGTAGTTAGCTAGTGGGAAGCAGCCGCATAACACCGGGAGATCAGCTTGGTGCTTTGTGACCGCCTGGAGGGGTGGGATAGGGAGAGTGGGAGGGTGGGAGATGCAGGAGGGAAGAGATATGGGAACAGATGTATATGTTTAACTGATTTACTTTGTTATAAAGCAGAAACTAATAAAAAAATAAATAAGATAAAATAAAAGAGGATTGTTTTGAACAAAGGGTGGGGAGATACAGGGCGGTGATTATTCTCTCCCCAACCACTAAATCCTTAATGCCTCTTTTTCCACTAAGGAACTTTAAAGCCATTGTCAGTGCTTGTTAGTATAAGACCCAAATCCCTAGTCTGCATCCCCAAAGTCCTCTTTTTAACTCATAGCTCATACTTCAATGTCTAGGAATGTAGGGTTTCTCTCTTATAGTTCCCTGAACTTGCCAGGATGCTTGTCCCATGTGTTAGCCCATGCTCAGCCTGTATCCCCTTTCCAAATACAGAATTCTTATTCTTTTATATTTCTGAGTTTCAATCCCGGCATCATCCCAAACTTCTCTGTGCTCCATACTATACTATACTATACAATCTGCTGCTGCTATGATAATGCCACTCATATCTCTATCTTGATATCATAGCACTTAAAATATAATATTGAAATATTGTCTTTGTTTTAATTACATATATAGTATTATATTCAAAATGAAGGACTAATTCTTCACTTGACATCTGATAAGTGTGAAACATATTTTTTAGCAGATCTGTCTGAAACAATTGGTTTTTTCAATACACAAAGTACTATGTTGATTAGAAGTGAAGTATCATATTAGGTTGTCGTTTCTCAAAAGCTCAAAGGTTTGGACTAGAAAAAAATTTTTTAATTTTATTTTATTTATTATTTTTGGCTACTTTGGGTCTTTGTTTCTGCTCCCAGGCTTTCTCTAGTTGCGGTGAGCGGGGGCTCCTCTTCGTTAATGTGCATGGGCTTCTCATTGTGGTGGCTTCTCTTGTTGTGGAGCATGGGCTCTAGACACAAGGGCTCCAGTAGTTGTGGCTCGCAGGCTCTAGAGTGCAGGCTCAGTAGTTGTGACACACGGGCTTTGTTGCTCCGTGGCATGTGGGATCTTCCTGGACCAGGGCTTGAACCTATGTTCCTTGCATTGACAGGCGGATTCTTAACCACTGCACCACCAGGGATGTCCCAAGGACAAGAAGAATTATTAACCATATTTTGATCGAAGGATGTATAGTTTTATTTGTTTTTCATTTGAAATCACAGGTATTCACTCTGAAGCTCAGAAAGGTTAACTTAAATTATTGAATGTGTACTATATGGCAAGCACTGCTAGGCATTTTATGTATGTTATTTTAGTCAGTACTTTTAAAAAGCCAATATTTTTACATATTTCTTAAATACAGATAAAAAAGTGAAATTCTAAGAGATTAAATATTTTGCCCAAGGTCATGCAACTAGGAAAGATAAGAGCAAGATTCTGATTCCAGATTTATCATATTTCAAAGAAAAATAATGAGTGATAGCTTAAGATAACTGAATATCCACTTAATATGTACTGTTTCTTTTGCTCCTCATAAAATCTATGATGTGGTGACTAGTCTTGTAACAATATCATCTCCATTTTAAGGATGAGAAATTTGAAGTAAAGATATTAAATAACTTGCCCTAGAGAACTGGAATCTGACCTGATTTGTTTGACCCCCATCATGTATTTTTATAAATATAAACATAAACAATGAACTTCAGTCTTTTTTAGAAAACAATTTGTAGGCCCAGAAATAAATGTCAAAAAGTTTGTTTCAGATAATGACTAAAACCAAATTTCAGTAAAGCGGAGATCAAGGCATTTTAATATTATTAATAAAAAATGCTCACAAAAGAAGTAAATTTGCAACATTAGAATAAGAAATTAAAATGAAATATATTAATAATTATTATTTTCTAACACAATTTATAGTTATATAATTTATAAATGTAGTATTTTATTGAATAGAGACACCAGGTGGGCAGGGGTTGTTGTCTGTTTTATTCACTGATATTTCTAATTGTAGAGAATGCTAATGCCTGGCACATAGTAGACACTCAATAAATATTTCCTGATTGTATAATAGTGGGAGTAGTTATTACAGTGTAGCTGGGATTGAGTTAAGATGCTACCTGCAAAAGAGCTAGCCTGGAAGGTAAAATTATAACAAGGGAAGGAGTGTTTCACTGAACAAAAGTTAGCACAAGTAAGGAATTTCAAGAAAGGTAAGAGGTGATATAATAATCAGAATAGCAAGGGCACTCTTAGTTTTTACCTGGTACTCTAAGCTTGAGAAATTGTGAAAATTATTTTGAGTAAAATAAAAAGTTTAAAGACTGCACTTGCCCTGGAATATTATGTATTTTATATGCATTTGAACATCAATTATTTTACACATATGCACATAAAAATCATATCAAAAATTATTTATCAGATAATACTCTGTTTATTAATATTAATAAAAATAAAGATATGTAAACCTAGCAAAATTCATGAAATAAATATTTAGTGAATTTCTTTTTTTAAAAAATTTATTTAATGTATTTATTTTTGGCTGCCCTGGGTCTTCATTGCAGTGTGGGGCTTCTCATTGCAGTGGCTTCTCTTGTTGTGGAGCACGGGCTCTAGGCGCACAGGTTACAGTAGTTGTGGCACATAGGCTTAGTTGATCCGCAGCATGTGGGATCTTCCCAGACCAGGGCTCAAACCCGTGTCCCCTGCATTGGCAGGCAGATTCTTAACCATTGCACCACCAGGGGAGCCCTCAGTGAATTTCTTAATAAACATCTACAAATATATTTGGTAAAAGAATAGCTATTATAAACAATTATGGGCCAATGAATAGGCAAACTTAGAAGAAATGGTAAATTCCTAGAAACATACAAGCTACAAATTCTGAATCATGAATAAATAGAACATCTGAACAGACTGATTAGTAGAAAAGAGATTGAATCATTAAACAAAAACCTCCCAACAAACAAAAGTTCAGGACTATGGACATATACCCAGAGAAAACCATAATTCCAAAAGACAGATGCACCCCAATGTTCATTGCAGCACTATTTACAATAGCCAGGTCATGGAAGCAACCTAAATGTCCATCAACAGATGAATGGATAAGAAGATGTGTTACATATATACAATGGAATATTACTGAGCCATAAAAGGGAACGAAATTGGGTCATTTGTAGAAACATGAATGGACCTAGAGACTGTCATATGGAGTGAAGTAAATCATAAAGAGAAAAACAAATATCATATATTAACACATATATGTGGAATCTAGAAAAATGGTACAGACGAACCGGTTTGCAAGACAGAAATGGAGACACAGATGTAGAGAACAAACGTATGGACAGAAAGGGGGAAAAGCGGGGTGGTTGGGGGTGGTGGTGGTGGTGGTATGAATTGGGAGATTGGGATTGACATATATACACTAATATGTAGAAAATAGATAACAATAAGAACCTGCTGTATTAAAAATAAAAATTAAAAAAAAATAAGTCCAAGACCAGATGGCTGCAATGGTGATTTCTATGAAATGTTCACAGAATACCAATCCTTCTCAAATGCTTCCAAAAAAAAAAAAAAAAAAAAAGAAGAGAAGGAAACACTTCCAAACTAATTTTTGGAAGCCAGTATTACCCTGATACCAAAATAAGGCAAGGGCACTACTAGAAAAGAAAATTACAGGCCAGCATCCCTGAAGAATATAGGTGCAAAAATCCTCAACAAGATATTAGCAAACTGAGTTCAGCAATACATTAAAAGAGTCACACACCATGGTCATGTGGAATTTATTTCAGAGCTTCAAGGATGTAAAAATATCTGCAAATCAATCAGTGTGATACACCACATTAACAAAATGAAAGATAAAAATCATATTGTCTCAATAGATGCAGAAAAAGCATTTGACAAAATTCAACATCCATTTGTAATAAAAACTCTCAACAAACTGGGTATAGAGGGAACATATCTTAACATATAAATGCCATATATAACAAGCCCACAGCTAACATCATACTCAATAGTGAAAGGCTAGAAGCTTTTCCTCTAAGAATAAAAGAAGACAAGGGTGCCCACTCTGGCCACTTTATTCAACATAGTGTTGGAAGTTCTAGCCAGAGCAACTAGGCAAGAAAAAGAAAGAAGTCATCCAAATTTGAAAGGAAGAAGTAAAACTGTCACTGTTTGAGGATGATATAATATTATATATTTAAAAAATCCTAAAGGCTGTTAGGACTAAATTCAGTAAAGCTGCAGGATACAAAATCAACACGCAACAATTTGTTGCATTCCTATACTGTACAACAAAGTATTAGAAAGAGAAATTAATATAAAACTCCTATTTACAATTGCAGTATAAAGAATAAAATATCTCGAAATAATTTAACCACGGAGGTTAAACACCTACATACTAAAAATTATAAAGATGAAATAAATTAAAGAAGACTCAGACAGATTGAAAGATAATCCACACTCATGAATTAGAAGAATTAATATTGTTGAACTGTCCACACTATGCAATTTACAGCGTCAATGAAATCTCTATCAGAATTCCAGTGTCATTTACACAGAAATAGAAAAGACAATTCTAAAATTTGTATGGAACTCCAAAACACCCAAATAGTCAAAGCAATCTTTAGAAAGAACAAAACTGGAAGCATCACACACCCTAAGTTTAAACTATAGTACAAAACTATAGTTATCAAAACAGTATGGTATTGTCATAAAAGAAAACATAGATTGGTGAAACAGAATAGAGAGCCCAAAAGAAACTCATTCATATATGGTCAATTAACAACAAAGGAGCCAAGAATATGTAATGGGGAAAAGACTGTATCTTCAATAAATGACATTCAAAAACTGGACAACAACATGCAAAAGAATAAAACTGGACTCTTACACAATATATAAGAATTAACTTAAAATGGATTAAAGACTTGAACATAAGACCTGAAACCATAAAATTCCTAAAAGTAAACATAGGCAGTAACCCCGACATTGGTCTTAGTGATGAATTTTTGGATTTGACACCAAAAGCAAGTATAAAAGTGGCAAAAATAAACAAAGGGGTTTATATCAAACTAAAAAGCTTCTGCACATCAAAGAAAACCATCAATAAAATGAAAAGGCAACTTACTGAATGGCAGATAATATTTGCAAATCATACATCTGATAAGGGGTTAATATCCAAAATAAACAGAGAGCTCATAGAAGCCAACATCAAAAAACCCCAAATAAGCTTATTTAAAAATGAGCAGTGGATTGGAGTAAAAGTTTTTCCAAAGAAGACATACAGATGGCTAATAGCTATATGAAAAGATATTCAACTTCACTAGCCATCAGGGACATGCAAATCAAAGCCCAATGAAATAGCACCTCACACCTTTCTGGTGTCTATCATTAAAAAGACAACAAATAACAAGTGATGACAAGGATGTGGAATAAACCTCGAAGGACTGAAAATAGAGCTACCATATAATCCAGCAATTCACTTCTCTGTGTTTATCCAAAGAAAATGAAAACACTGACTCGAAAAGATATATGCACTCCATGTTCATCGTGCCATTGTTTACAGTAACCAAGATAGGGAAACAGTCTTAGTGTCTATTGATGCTTGAATGGTTAAAGAATGAATATTGTTCAGCCAAGAAAAAATGTAATCCTGCCATTTGTGACAACATAGACAGAACTTGAAGGCATTATGTTAAATGAAATATCAGAGAAATACAAATAACATAGGTTCTCACTTTTATATGGAAGAGTAAAAAAAAGAAATACTAAGCTCATAGATACAGAGAACAGATTGGTGGTTTCCAAAGCTGCGGGGGGGGGGGGCGAGGACAAAATATGTGAATGATGTTAAAAGGTACACACTTTCAGTTATAAAATAAGTCATGAGGATGTAATGTACAGCATAGTGACTATCATTAATAACACTATATTACATATTTGAAAGTTGTAAAAGTTGCTAGGAGAATAAATCCTAAAATTCGCATCATAAGATAAAACAAATTTGGTATCTATGTATGGCATTGAATGTTAACTAGACTTACTGAGGTGATCATTTCACAATGTATACAAATATTGAATCACCACATTGTGTACCTGAAAAAAATATTTTATATATGAATTATACATCAATTTTTACAAAGCCCCATAATCCAAGACCATTTATTTAAAAAACTGTAAGTATTTGTTTCTGGGTAAGTTATTAGGAAAGATGTCTAATGCATTGTCAATAAAGAGTTAAATTTTGAAAAAAAATAATTTAGTAAGGGCAGATAAGAAGAATTATTGGGAAGTCTACTAAGGGATGTAAATTTTTCTTGATGGAGAAATAAAAATAGAATTTTAAGCAGAGAGAACAGCGGAATTGATGCCAACCAAATGTGACAATGCATAGTAAATTCAAGGAAGAAAAATGTTCTATTACCTATCCAAATTAGCAATATTTAACTCATCCATTCACAGAACATTTGTAGAATACCAAGTACGTGTGACATACCAGACTATAGTGACACAACAATTAATTAAGACAGGGCTTCCCCACTGATATCTACTGATGATTGCTGTATATTATTAATACAACTAAAAGTCAAGTTGATAATCTACTTCTATTGTATAAGAAAGTAAAATCAGTAGTTAAATATATTCTTACATTCCACTCAGGAAAAACAACAGTCTGCATAGACATTCATTCAACTATTCCTTTACATGAAAAACATTGAGCATTAAGTATTATAGATATGATGAGTCTAGTTAAAGAAAAGGCAGGGCTCTTGCTGTCATAATAAATTGTTATTTTCCATGTTGATGTGAACTATTTTTCCACCTGTAGAAGGTAAGGGCCATTCATGTTCTACTCCATATCCTTTCTAGTTCATCAGGAACAAAATGGTGGCATTATATAATGTTTTTATTTTTATCTGTACTCTTGAAAGTATCTGTCAAAAATAATTGAATACGTATTCAAAGGCTGAATTTTTGTGAAAATTTGGATACAGTTAGAGATTATAACTGAATTACTTTGATAACAGGACTGAGGTTAATTTCTCCAAAATTTATTTGTTGTGTGCATTTAAACAAGTTAGTTAGCCTCTCTAAGCTCAATTTACTCATTTTAAACAAGGGAAATAATATCCTCTAACTCACAGGACTGTGGTAAGATTCAGTCTGATGATCTGTGTACAGTCTTTAGATTGAAACATAATAACTAGCACTCAAAAAATGCTAAATATTATTATTAGTATCTTATTGGTCAGTTTTTAACAGAAGATATCTTACCAATAATAGAGGTAAGATCTCAATAATTGAGACGGGGACTATATGTCATAATTGCAAAACACACTAGCTTTAAAAAAAATTGGCTTTCCAAAACATTATAGAAGGCAAAACAAATCATACATGTACACCCAACCAAGGAAACATAGAGGTTGAAGGAAACTAAGAAAATTAATTTAGGGGACAGATGTCAATAAGATAGTGAAGTAGGAGCTCCCAACCTACAACCCCTCAAAAGATCAACTAGAAAGCAATTCATGAACAAAAACAGCTCTAGGAGACATCAGGAGCCTACTCAAGAAACTTTAGCAACGCAGTGGAACAAAAAACCTGGGAGAAACTGCACAAAAAAAGGGAGAAAGAACAGCTTAATTTTGCCTGCACCATCCCACCCCCAGGCCAGCACAACTCAATGCCAAGAGGAAATTCTCCAGATAGAAAGGGTTCCTCTTTCAAGGAAAGGGAAAGTTGGGTGAGCGGCCAGCCTCCCTAGCCCTTTTTTTTTTTTTTCTGGTACGCGAGCCTCTCACTGTTGTGGCTTCTCCCGTTGTGGAGCACAGGCTCCGGACACGCAGGCTCAGCGGCCATGGCTCACGGGCCCAGCCGCTCCACGGCATGTGGGATCCTCCCGGACCGGGGCACGAACCCGTGTCCCCTGCATCGGAAGGCGGACTCTCAACCACTGCGCCACCAGGGAAGCCCCTCTCCCTAGCCTTTTGAGGCAATACCAAAGGAACCACTTTTGTTTGACCCCACCCAGAGTCCAGCAAAGCTAACATGTACAGAAACACTTAGGAAAAAGGAAGAACAGAGGCTACCAGTATCAGACACACGAGGGGAGCCACTCTAATTCCAATGACGTGTTGTGCAGAGAACCCCAACTGCTTTCACGATGAAGCAGCCAGTGGGCAGCATAGTTGTTGTGCATCCCACACAAGTTTCACTCCCCCACCCCCAGGTATCCACGTTCCAGACATCAGCCACCTGAGTCCCTCCCCACTCTCTCCACTACCTGGGAACCACACAGGTAGCTAGCCCAAGTCTCTGCAGCTGTACGAGTGCAAGACACCAGCCTATACCTCCACAGCCACCCCCCAGCACTGGGAGTGTGCACTTGGGAACAGTCCACCCCTCCAGCTTGTCACTTGAATGCCACCAGCTTGATTTTCATCACCAGCCTCTACTGCTATGCATGCCTATGATGATATCTCAAGCCATGGATGTGTACACTGACAGCCAAGGCCACCAGAGCTGCATGTGGGCCTGGATTCAGCCCTGTCTCCAGCCACTGGCCTGCACCACTGGGCTCATCTACAACTAGCCCCTGCCCCTATGCACCTGCCCAACTGATGTGCAAACCCCAGCATATGACCTCCATTTCTCTGTGTCCATGCCAAGACATGCAGCCATGGTAGTAGATGCCAACAGCCAAAGACCCCAGAGCTACTTTTGGACCAGGACCCACTCCTGTCTCCTGTCACTGACCTGACTTACCTGCAGCCAGCCCCTCCAGCAGTGCAGCTGAACACTCCTGGCCTGATTCCCTTTTCTCCTCCACTGTTGTTCAGGCATTCATGTGGAGAACTTACAACCACAGGAGAACATGCCAACAGACAGTGCCTCTGCAGCTGCTTGTGGGTCTGGCTCTTACCCTGTCACCTGTCATTGTGAATGTAATGGCAATGTAAATGGTTAGCATTTATTTAACAATGAAGTAATTTTAATTGTGTGTGCATTGTCTTTTTTAGACATAATGTTATTGCACACTTAATAGACTATACTATAGAGTAAACATAACTTTTATATGTGCTGGGAAACGAAAAAATTTGTGTGACTCACTTTGCAATATTAATTTTGTTGCGATGATCTGGAACCAAACCCACAGTATCTCCAAGGTGTGCCTGTATTCAAAGTGCTGAAAGAAAAATACTACCAACAAGAAAATACTTTACCAGAAAAGTTTTCCTTCAGATGAAGCCAAGATAAAGACTTTTAAAAGAAACAAAAGTTGAGGGAGTTAAGTGCCACTAGATCTGCCTCACAAGAAATGCTGAGAGAAGTTCTTTAAGCTGAAAAAATATGCTAATTAGTAATGTGAAAACATATGAAAATATATAACAAACTGGTAAATCTCAGTATGTAGGCAGAGTTAGAATACTCTAATACTGTAATACGGTGTTATGTTAACCACAGGAATCTAGTATAAAGCTTAAAGAATAAAAATATTAAAAATATCTCTAGCTATAATAATTAGTTAATGAATACACAATATAAAAATGTAATTTGTGATATCAAAACATAATTTGGGTGTGGAGTAAAAGGGTAGAGTTTTTGTAGGCAACCAAAGTTAAGTAGACCTGAGCTTAATACAGACTTATATCACAAAGATGTTTCAAGTAAGCTTCAGGTTAACCACAAATCAAAAACCTATAGTAGATACAAACATGATAAAAAGGTGGAAATACAACCATAGAAAATCATTAATTCACAAAGGGAAACAGCAAATGAGGAAGAAAGGTACAAAGGGACTACAAAATATCAAGAAAATAATTAATAAGATGACATTAGTAAGTCTTACTATCAATAATTACTTTAATGTAAATGAATTAAATTCTCCAATCAAAAGACATAAAGTGGCAAATAAAAAAACAAGAACCACTATATACTACCTAAATGAGATGCACTTCACCTTTAAGAACACATAGGCTGAAAATGAGGAGATGGAAAAAGTCTATGCAAATTGTTAACAAAAGAGAGCAGGGGTAACTATACTTATATCAGAAAAAAAAAAAAGACTTGAAGCTAAAATTGGTAAAAAGAGACAAACAAGGTCATTGTATAATGTTAAGGGGTCAATTTATCAAAAGGATATAACAATTGTAAATATATATGCACCCAACATCAAAGCACCTAAATATATCACGCAAATACTAATAGATCAGAAGGGAGTAGTAGACAACAAAATATAATAGTAGGGGACTTCAACATACCACTTTCAAGAATGGATAGATTGTCCAGAGAGAAAATCAATAAGGAAATATTGCACTTGAACTACATTTTAGACCATACGGACCTAACAGACATATACAGCACATGCCATCCAATAGCAGTAGAATACACATTATTTTCATGTGCACAAAGAACATTCTTCAGGATAGATTATATGTTAAGTCACAAAACAAGTTTTAGCAAATTTAAAAAGTTTGAAATCTTATCAGGTATCTTTTCTGACCACAGTGATATAAAAGTAATTATCAGTAACAGGGGAAAGCTGGAAAATTTACAAATACGTGCAAATTAAACACACTCCTGAACAACCAATGGTTCAAAGACGATATCCAAAGAGAAATCAAAAATTATCTTGAAAGAAACAAAAATAGAAAGACAACATACCAAAAAACATGGAATGCAGCAAAAGCAGTACTAATAAGGAAGTTTACAGAGACAAATGCCTCTATTAAGAAAAAAGAAAATAAATAACCAACACTTACACATTAAGGAAATAGGAAGATAAAGCCCAAAGTTAGCAGAAGGAAGGAAATAATAAAGATCAGAGCAGAAATATATGAAGGAGAGAATAGAAAAACAATATACAAGATCAACAAAACTAAGAGCTGGGTTTTTTTAAAAGATAAACAGAAGTGGCAATCTTTTAACTAGACCCACAAAGGAAAAGAGAGGACGTGGATAAATAAAATTGTAAATGAAAGAGAACACATTATATACGATTCCACATGATTGCATGGTAAGAGATTACTATGTAAAATTATACTACCTAGAAACATTATACACTTCTAGGTTATTGGATAACCTAGAAGAAATGGATAAATTCCTAGAAATATACAACCTACCAAGACTAAATCATGAAGAAATAGAAAACCTGAGTAGAACAATAACAAGGAGATTAAATCAGTAATCAGAAACTCCCCACAATGAAAATCCCAGGATGGTTTCACTGGTGAATTCTACCAAACATTTAAAGACTAATTAATACAAATCCCTTTAACATTCTTCACAAAAGTTGAAGAGGAGGGAACACTCCTAAACACATTGTACAAGGCTGTTATTACCCTGTTACCAAAGCTAAATAAGGATACTACAATAAAAGGAAATACAATATCCCTTTTGAATGTAAATGCAAAAGTTCTCAACAAAACATTAGTAAACCAAATTAAACAACATAGTAAAAGGATCATACACCATGGTCAATTGAATTTTATCCCTGGAATGAAAAGTTGGTTCGACATAAAGAAATCAATAAATGTAATACACTATTTTAATAGATTGAAAGTTTAAAATCATATGATCATCTCAACAGATGCAGGAAAGCATTTTACAAATTTTACCATCCTGTCATGATAAAAACTCTCACAAATTGGATATAGAAGGAACATATCTCAACCTAATACAGTCATATGCTACAAACCCAGAGGTAACATCATACTCATCAGTGAAAGGATGAAAGCTTTCCTTTTAAGATCAGGATGAACACAAGGATGCCAAATCTCACCACTTGTATTAAAACATAGTATTGGCAGACCTAGCCAGAACAAGTAGGCAAGAAAAACATATAAGATGCATTAAATCAGAAAGGAAGAAGTAAAATTGTCTGTTTGCTAATGATATGGTCTTGTATGTAGAACATCATAAAGACTACAAGAAAAAACTGCTAGAACAAATAAACAAATTCAGTGAAGATTCAGATACAAAATCAATATAAAAAATCAGTTGTATTTCTATATACCAACAATGAACTATCTGAAAAAAATTAAAACAATTTCATTGACAATAACATCAAAACCAATAAAATATTTATGAATAAATTCAACCAAGGAAGTGAAACATCCATACACTGAGAAGGATAAGACATTGATGAGGGAAATTGAAGACATGAGTAAATGAAAAGATATACCATATTCATGAACTGGAAGTGTTAATATTGTTAAAATGTCCAGATTGCAATGCCCTTTATAGAATTAATGCAATCCCTATCAAAATTTTGGTGGCATTTTTCACTGAAAAATAATCCTAAATTACATACAGAACCATAAGAATCCTGAGTAGCCAAAACAATCTTGAGAAACAACAAAGCACATCACAAAGACATCACAGTTTCTGATTTCCAGCTATATTACAAAGCTATCTTAATCATGTTACTGGCATAAATACGGACGCTAGATGAAAGGAACATAACTGAGGGCCGAGAAATAAACCCACGTACATATGGTCAACTAATGTTTGACAAGGAGCCAAGAATACTCAGTTGAGAAAGGATAGTCTCTTCCATAAATGGTGTTGGTAAAAAATTCATATGCAAAAAAAGAGAAAAGAAACTGGACCCTATCTTTTATCACTCACAAAAATTAACTCAAAATGAATTAAGGACATAAATTGAAGACCTGAAACTGTAAACCTCCCAGATGAAAACAGACATTGGGAAAAAGACCTTTGACATCAGTCTTGACAAGGATTTTTTGGATATTACACCAAAAGCACAAGCAACAAAAGCAAAAATCAACAGTTGGGACTACATCAAACTAAATTACTCGGCACAGCAAAAAAAACAAAACAATCACCAACATAAAGAGGCAACCAATGGAATACAAGAAAATATTTGTGAATCTATATCTGGATAAGGGATTGATAACCAAAATACGTTAGGAACACAAGCAAAAAACAAATCTATCTTATTAAAAAATGGGCAGAGGACCTGAATTTCTCTAGAGAAGACATACAAATGGCAAACAAGTACACAACAAAGTGATCATCATCACTAATTGCCAGGAAAATACAAATCAAAACTGCCATGAGCTATCACCTCACACTTGTTAGAGTGGCCATAATCAAAATGACAAAAACTAAAAAATTCTAGTGAGAAATATTCATCAGTGGATGAATAGATAAAGAATAAGTAAGATATATATAGATGTATATACACATACACACACACACACACACACATGCAATGGGATATTTTTCAGTGATACAAAAGAAGGAAATACTGCCATTTATGCCAATGTAAATGGACCTTGAGGTCATCATTATGCTAAGTGGAACAAGTCAGATGGAGAAAGGCAAATACAGGCATATTTGGAGATACTGTGGGTTTGGTTCCAAACCACCACAACAAAGCAAACATAAAATGAGTCACATGAATTTTTTGGTTTTCAGTGCATACAGAAGTTATGTTTACACTATACTATTATAGTCTATTATAGTCTATTAAGTGTGCAATAGCATTATGTCTAAAAAGACAATGTGAATGCCTTCATTTGAAATATTTTATTAGTAGACAAATGATTACCATCATCTAGGCCTTCAGGAAGTCATATTGTTTTTGCAATAGTAACATCACAAATCACCATAACAAATATAATAAGAAGAAAAATGTTTTAAATATTCTGAGAATTACCAAAAATGTGACACATAGACACAAAGTGAGCAAATGCTTTTGGAAAAAGACTACCAATAAACTTGTTTGACATAGGGTTGCCACCAGCCTTCAACTTTTAAAAAATGAAATATCTGTGAAGTGCAATAAAGCAAACCATGGTAAAATGAGGTATGCCTGTATTGCATGATCTCATTTTTATGTGGAATCTAAATCACTGAACTCATAGAAACAGAGAATAGAATGGTGGTTGCCAGGGATTAGCAGTGGGGAAGATATGGAATGTTGGTCAAAGGGTAGAAACTTTCAGTTATAAAATTCTGGGGATCTAAGGTACAGCATAATGACTATAGTTAAGAAGACTGTATTGTATACTTCAAAGTTGCTACAAGAGCAGAGCTTTAATGTTCTCACCATAACAAACAACTAAATGGCAATTACGTGAGGTAAAGGATGTTTTAACTAACCTTATTTTGGTAAACATTTCACAATATATATGTGTATTAAATCATCACATTGTATATGTTAAGCTTATACAATGCTGTATGTCAATTATATCTCAATTTAAAAATTAATTTAGGGCTTACCTGGTGGCACAGTGGCTGAGAGTCCACCTGCCAATGCAGGGGACACGGTTTCGTGCCCCGGTCTGGGAAGATCCCACATGCCGTGGAGCGGCTCGGCCCGTGAGCCATTTCCACTGAGCCTGTGCATCTGGAGCCTGTGCTCCGCAACGGGAGAGGTCACAACAGTGAGAGGCCGGCATACCACAAAAATAATAATAATAATGATAATAAAATAAAATTAAATCAATTTAGTTAAGATAACTGGATATTTGCATTATTTTATGTTCCTTTTTCTTCAGAAATCTGTTAATCCAACAATCTTATATTGTTTATTGAATCTGTTTGCTTACTTTTTTCTTCTGAAAAAAAAAGTGTTTTAGGCTAAATGTGGTATTGTCATCCTTCTCTTCTTCATGCATAGTCTTCAACAATCCAAGTTTAGAAGGTAGGATCACATGCCCCATGAATAGTTGGAAAAATGTAACTTCCAATAATTCATATATGGCTTTGTCAGTGAAAGGTGAAAATGCATGAGCAGTAAAATGGAAATTTTTACTTTTTCTTCTTTAAAAATATGGCAACAATGCTGTTTACTTGCACATTTATGTCCTGTAATCTTATGGGTGTTACATGATGTAATGTTAATGCAGAATGCCTCTAATATGTTAACAAGGGCAGAGTGATCAAAAGAACTTGGAGAGCTTTTTAATAAAGGATGGAGACTTTACAGTCCACTGTTGACATGAATCATCCTTTATTTCCAACAGAAAATATCACCCATAAGAGAGAGGAGCAATAACTCCTTATTTGAGAAATTCTGAATTTTGAATTACACATGGCAAGAATAAATACAAATATTTAAGTTTTATAATTCCTAATCACTTAGCACTCAGAAATACATTATGATTTCAGTAGGTGTCATATACTTATAAATTGCTTTTCATTCAGTCATCCTATACATATCTCCAATTTGAGTTTAAATAAATCTACAAGATAGTTTCTGATGAAAATTAAAATAAACTTAGCCACACTAAAAGTAAAACTCGAGAACAATCAGCTTAGTTGACGCAGTTCAAAACAACTTTAACGACTTTTTAAAAATAATTTAAGCTTGAATCCTCCACCAAAACATATCATGTAATTTTAGAATAAGATATGCAAGATCTGTCAGCACTATTATTTAAAATGTCACTTATAAATCTCATAATATTCTTTCTCTAATATTATGCATGCTTTTATCTTAGGAGATATACTGAAATCTACATTGATGGTGCTCATCTACTGCAAACTATTCCCTTTATAATCCTTCAATGGAGGGTACAAAATCAATGTGACATGAAAACCTAAGCAGTTGTCTCCTGTTGGGAAGTGGAAGAAAAACCTCTGCCATCTCTTTGTATTTATTTTCCTCTCATCCTTTTTTAAGTTCTGTTTTTGTTTTATATCATGAAACTTTTAGTAATATAGTACATTTAAATAATGCACAAATGTGCATATTTTTAGAGAGTGTACACTGAAAAAAGTTAACTGATAGGAATGCATGACATAAAAATGTAGGAGACCCCCAGACTAGATAGTTATATACTCATTTCTAGAAGTTTCATTTCATGAAAGGGTGGGAGGTTATGTTTTGTTTCTTCTTCATCTCAGTTGTATTGCCACTCTTCTCTAGCTCCCAGCTAATGTTAATACTCGAAATCACAGAGGGCTGAGCAGTCTCTTTAGTAGAGAAACAGAGCATTACTTTATTGAGCTGTGTTCTACACTCCAAACTGACTCACCAAACTTTCAACATCCCAACCTACATTTTTAGTGCATTTTTTGTTTAGAGACTTTGTCCATCCTAGGTTAATAACTCACCTGCAGAGCTGTGTTTTGGCTCAATGACTTACTCTTTACAGGAGGCAAAGATATCAATATTTTGAGCAAGAGGAAATTCTGGAGAATCCATGCCTTTATCTTACTTTTTCCAAATTTATGAGGAGATATTCAGCAGGTATGGTTGGGGGATGGGAGGGGCATGGCAAGGAGACACCCCTGCTTCCTACTAACATCTTCAACCAAAGCTGATCCATTTTTATCGGTTTCATTTTGGGAACTTCAAGTAAGATTTTGCTTTGAGAAATGATTCCATAGTTACAAGATTTTTATAAAACAGAACTTTATCCAAGTAAGCAGCTCTAATTTGGCTCTATATTCATTTGTTCTTTCTTTCTCTCTCATCTAAGTAAAATATTTTCTAAATTTATATCAAATACCATTTTTTCACTTTAACATTAAAAGTATTATCTTTATTATATATTCTAAAACATATATTTCCTGACTTTAAAAAATGTTACCAATATGTGCAAATCTAGCCCACATTTAGTATGGTTTCTATGGATTAAATATAGGCAAACATTTTATTTGTCTCCATTAAACCTAAACTACTTTCTCATATCTGTGACTGATAAACTTGTAAATAGAATAATGTATATGATCCACTTCTTCATTCCAAAAGGATTTTAGTATATAATGCTAAATGGTTTTTGAGTGGCATAAATTAGCTACTATTTTCAAAGTTCTCTAGAAATTGTTGGTTCTCCTTTTTTTCTTGTAAGCATGATGTGCTTTAAGATTCAAGGCCAAAAATATATAGTGTAAATTCTCAAAACAAAAACGTCTTTTTCAGTTTTTATTTTATCATGAGAATATTAAAATAGAGCTAACTATTCTAATTATCTCAGAAGTTACCCATCCTCAGAACCCATATTTTCAATATTTACATGTATTTTCTCTGTCCCTTGTTGATGATGCTGAACCATGACCATCTCTTCCAAAAGGGAAAAACTACACAGCCTTATGGGGTTGGTCTTGTTATCCCCATTTTATAGATTAGCAAAATGAGAAAACAAGAATGAGGGAGTTTGCTAAGAATATAACTACCAGAAACTGTAAAAACTTATATTCAAACCTAGATTGTCCAGTTCAATATTAAATATAATTTTCTATTATAACAAGTGCCTCATAAACATATCACTAGTTTCAATAAAAATTTTGTACTCCTAAATATCTTGTGGGTATTTTCCTACATAATACCTACAACTAAGTGGTCTTTTCAGACAGGAAAAAAATATTCAATAGAAATACCATCTCTGTATTTCAAAATATTAGTGACAGATAACACAGCTCTGAAGTCTGTGTCACTAGAAAAGGTAACAGTATTTTACACAGTGAAGGTGTCAGCTTTCTGAAAAACTGCATTGGCTATTATGGAGGCTTATAGGTATATTCTTCATTGTTCTATTCATTGTCCTTTAAAAATTAATTCTATGAAGTATATCATAACTGCAAAGAGTATATACAAAATAAATGTATAATTAAAAGAATATCAAGTAAGGAACACCCCAGTGTCCTCCGTGGAGATTAAGAAATAGAATACTGTCAATACCTTTGAGAATCTTATGTTTCTTCCTATGAATCACCATTTCTATCTGCACTGAGTTGACTGTTATTCTAAAGTTTATTGCTACCTTGCATTTCTTTGTAGATTTACCAATTTATATACATCCCTAAATAATATTTTGTTTATTTATATATAACTTGGCACTCACAGAAATGGAATAATTCTGTATACTTTCTTTTCATATTTGTTTTATTCATTCAACATTACTAAGATTAAGACCTATTACTGTGTATTGTTTTACTTCATATCATATTCTGTTATAACCAATTTATTTAATAATTATCCTCCTAATAGATACTCACTTTTTTCATTATTTTTGTAATTCAAAAAATACATTACGAATGCTTTTTAATATCTCCTGAGTACATCTGGAAACCTAGGTTGTAGGTATGCACATCTCCAACTTCGTTAGGTGATGTCAAATTGTTTCCAAAATACTTGTGGCAATTTATTCTCCCATTAGTAGTAATTAAGCATTCCTATTGCTATAATATTCAATTAAAATTGGTATTATCAGACTTTAAAATGTTTGCTATCTTGTGGTTTTACATTTTTTTCTTATTGTAAATTTAATTTGCATTTTCCCGACTATTAAAGTTGCTTAACAGATTGTCATGTATTCACTGATCATTACTCTTTCATCTACTGTGAAATGTCTACTTACGTCGCAGCATTTTCTGCTAGTTTCCTAATCTAATTCTTAATAACTTTTAGGAAATCGTTTAATTTTTTGGATAATAAACTCATCATATATGTGATTTGAGAATATCTTTTCACAATTATCCTATGGTATCCTTTGATGACAGAAATTCTTATTTTTTATGATCATTTTGTTTTTCTATATTTTTTCTGAACTGAAGACTGTCCAGCTTACATGTTGGGCATAGGTGGGGTGATATATACCCTCATATTCCTCCCAGTGTTCCAGCTTGCTCTAAAGTTCATTTCACTTCCTTCTGAAGTTAGGAGTCAATTAATATATAAGGAAGATGCTATAGTAATATATTCCTTATGAGCCATTCCTAATAAATATATTCCCTATCCTCTCTCCACTAACCCCTTCCTCCTAAACTATTGTAACTTTTACTCTTTTCCTTCCTTGCTAAGTATCTTTAAGGAATAATTTATTCTTGGTTCTCTAGCCATCACCTTGTTTTTCTTCCTTAAGTCTCTGAAACTTGACTCAGCTCCCAGACTCTACCAGGCTTGTAAGTCACTAATTTACTATTTTTTGGTAAATGTAGTAGCTTTTTCTTAGAACCCCAGCTTTTCAGGCACTCTTACAACTCTGTATGGTTCCTGATGCTGTGGACAAATCACAGCTTATGGTCTCTGTGGTAGGGAGTCTTTCTTCTTTGTTCCTTCCTGATCTCCCTCTATTTCTCTGGAAATGCCCTGTACCCTTCTATGTCCCTGCTTCCTCTATTCAAATCTGAGATGTAGATATTTTGCAGAGATTAGTTTTTGGTCTTTCTTTCTTCTCATTCAAAATTGCAGTCTGGGGGGAATTTTTTCTATACTTATTTGGCTTCATATATCAACCTTTATAATTAGAGCATGTAGGGAATTTCTTGGAACATACTAAGTAATGATATTAGTTTAATAAATCAGTGAATAGATGGATGTTGGATGTCTCTACCTCCGGCCCTGAATACCCTCTTTCACTGAAAGAAAAAAAACACTTCTATATTTCTATTTGAAATTCCAGAGATATACTACACAGAAATAGTAAACTAATTGATCAACACAACTCAATATCGTCCCCATCTTCCTCTTTCTCACATCTTAGCTGTTAAACTGATAAACTGACACTCAGGAGAGATGTATAATAGCTTTCTAATTTGAACTAAAATCAACTCATTTAATTCCCCAAAAGCCTACCTCTTAATTTCCTTAACTGCAAGAAAGAAAAAAGAAAAAAAAGGCAGACAGCTTAAACAGTTCTTATCAAGAAATAAATAAAACTGGCTTATATAAATCTGGCATATAAATCATTCCCACAAAATATTTACATGAATTTACAATTTAACCATTACAGTATGATAAAGTTATACACTGTTTTGAACATATTTTCTAGTAAAAGATTAAAACAAGATATAATTATTTTCAAACTAGAGAGGTTATAATTTTTAATTTACTATATGTTTTAATAAAATAACAAAGGTAAAACATTTTCAAGATAACTATCTTAAAGGGTTTTTTTATGAATTCTCAATTATTGTAGATGTAGCTTTCTAATAGTTCAGAATTTAGAAGAATCTACTACAAAATAAGCACAAAAAGAGCACTTAATAAATATGAAGAATTAGTAAATATAAATGAATATTTATTGAGTTAATTGTTTCCCACAAGAAAACATTCACATTTCTTTTTTACTCAATCATTTACCTACTATCTAAGAGAAAATATATTCAAACTATTTTCTTAAAAATATAAAATAACCCTACACATTCAATTAAGGTATCATTTCTCAGGAAAAATATATTCACACAAATGAATTTTCCAATAAGAGTGTTTTTTTGCAGAAGCTGTCATTCATCGGCAACCTCAACAATTTATTTTAGAAGTACACTAATGAGAATTTTTTTTATTTGGCCTTGACACCTTCTCAAATATTTTCCTTGTGATTAATTTTTATGTATCAATTCAATAGATTATTTACATATCTCTCACACCAAACATGATTCTAAATGGAAAGGAAATTATTATAGGTACTTCATACACCATTTCCACGTCATATGATAGCATACTAAATTTGTCCCTATCTCTAGTCTTATCCTTCTTTGATTCCCTAACTTTGAGCATACTGCATAGCACATAGTATATACTCAATAAAATTGCAATAACCTGAATTGAATTAACTAAAGTTGGCTTCTTTTTTTCCTATGTGTCTATTAAATAAATCTTCTGCTTTAAATTTTATAGGATACCTCTCTCCTGCAATGTCAGATGTGCTTGGTAAATTCAAAACATGTACTGCTTTTTTCTTTTTTTTTTTTTTTTTTTTTACTTCTTAAACATGTTTGTATATTGGCTTAATTTCAGATGTAGACTACAACCAAAAATAATACAAGAAATTGTACATTCAGAATTCCCCACGGTTAACACTTTATCACACATAATTTGTTATTCTCTCTCTCACTCTGTTTTATTTTCTGAATCATTGGAGATTAAGTTGTAAATATGAAGCCCCACTACCCCTAAAAATATCATGTTTTTCCTAAAAAATAAATATTCATCCATGACACCAGAGAACAGTGATCAATATCAGAAATTTTTAATTGACACAATAATAGTATCTAAACTATAAACATCATTCATTTTCTGCAAGTGTGCAAACAATGTACTTTACAGTAAAATGAAATACTGAATCATGTATTGCACCCAAATTTCATGTTGCTTTATTTTATTTTGTCTTTCATAACTTTGTTATTTTTGAATGGTATAGCTGAGTTATTTTTACTATGTCCTTTAATTTACATTTGCCCAATGTTCCTCATGAATATGTATAGATCATCTCTGGCAAGATATCACAGAAGTTATGTTTTTTCCTTGCATTCTATCAGGGAACACATGGTTACAATTTCTCCCACTGTTGGTGAGGTTAATTTTGATAATTTGATTATTGATCAATTAAAACATGTGACTATCTTTGGTTTTTTAAGGAACCTCCATACTGTTCTCCATAGTGGCTGTATCAATTTACATTCACACCAACAGTGTAGGAGGGTTCCCTTTTCTCCACACCCTCTCCAGTATTTACTGTTTCTGGATTTTTTCATGATGGCCATTCTGACTGCTGTGAGGTGATACCACACTGTAGTTATGATTCACATTTCTTTAATAATTAATGGTGTTGAGCATTTTTCATGTGCCTCTAGGCCATCTGTTTGTCTTCTTTGCAGAATGTCTATTTATAACTTCCGCTCATTTTTGAGTAGGTTATTTGGGGATTTTTTTGTTTTTGTTTTTGTTTTAGTTTTAGTTTTAGTTTTGTTTTGTTTTGTTTTTTGATATTGAGCTTCATGAGCTGTTTGTATATTTTGGAGATGAATCCCTTGTTTGTTGTTTCATTGGCAATTATTTTCTCCCAATCTGTGGGTTGTCCTTTCATTTCGTTTATGATTTCCTTTGTTGTGCAAAGACTTTTAAGTTTAATTAGGTCCCATTGTTTATTTTTGATTTTATTTTTATTACTCTAAGAGGTGGATCCAAAAAGATCTTGCTGCAATTTATGTCAAAGAGTATTCTGCCTATGTTTTCCTCTAAGAGTTTTATAGTATCTGGTCTTACATTTAGGACTTTAGTCCATTTTGAGTTTATTTTTGTGTATGGTGTTAGGGAGTGTTCTAATTTCTTTCTTTTACATGTAGCCCTCCAGTTTTCCCAGCACCACTTACTGAAGAGACTGTCTTTTCTCCACTGTATATTCTTACCTCCTTTGTCATAGATTAGTTGACCATAGGTGCATGGGTTTATCGCAAGATGTTCTATCCTGTTCCAATGATCTATATTTCTGTTTTTGTGCCAGTACCATATTGTCTTGATTACTGTAGCTTTGTAGTAGAGTCTGAAATCAGGGAGCCTGATTCTTCCAGCTCCATTTTTCTTTCTCAAGATTGCTTTGGCTCTTTGGGGTCTTTTGTGTTTCTATAAAAACACTATTTTTTTTGTTCTAATTCTGTAAAAAGTACTACTGGTAATTTGATGGGGATTTCCTTGAATCTGCAGATTACTTTGGGTAATATAGTCATTTTGACAGTATCCATTCTTACAATCCAAGAACATGGTATATCTCTCCATCTCTTTATGTCATCTTTGATTTCTTTCATCAGTATCTTATAGTTTTCTGAGTATAGGTCTTTTGCCCCCTTAGGTAGGTTTTTTCCTAGGTATTTTATTCTTTTTGCTGCAATGGTAAATGGGAGTGTTTCCTTAACTTATCTTTCTGATCTTTTGTTGTTAGTGTATAGAAATGCAAGAGATTTTTGTGTATTATTTTTGTATCCTGCAAATTTACCAAATTCATTGGAGAGTTATAGTAGTTTTCTGGTTGCATCTTCACGATTTTCTATGTATAGTATCATGTCATCTGCAAACAATGACACTGTTACTTCTTTTCCAATTTGGATTCCTTTTATTTCTTTTTGTTCTCTGATTGCCATGGCTAGGACTTCCAAAACTACATTGAATAAAAGTGGTGAGAGTGAAAATCCTTGTCTTGTTCCTGATCTTAGAGGAAATGCTTTCAGTTTTTTAACCTTGAGAATGATGTTTGCTCTGAGTTTGTCATATATGGCCTTTATTATATTGAGGTATGTTCCCCCATACCAACTTCTGTAGAGTTTTTATCATAAATGTGTGTTGAATTTTGTTGAAAGCTTTTTCTGCATCTACTGAGATGATCATATAGCTTTTATTCTTCAGTGTGTTAAAGTGTTGTATAATATTGATCAATTTATATATGTTGAAGAATCCTTACATCTCACTTGATCATGGTGTATGATATTTTTAATGTGTTGTTGGATTCAGTTTGCTAGTATTTTGTTGATGATTTTTGTGTCTATATTCATCAGTGATATTGGACTATAATTTACTTCTTTTGTGATATCTTTGCCTGGTTTTGGTATCAGGGTGTTGGTGACCTTGTAGAATGAGCTTGGGAGTGTTCTTTCCTCTGCAATTTTTTGGAACAGTTTGAGAATATAAGTGTTAACTCTTCTCTAAAAATAGAGCTACCTTATGATCCAGCAATACCACTCCAGGGCATACATCTGGATAAAACCATAATTCAAAAAGACACATGCATCCCAATGTTCATATATGAAGAGGTAATAAGGTTTCAAAACTAAACCTATGAGGCTAGCATCATTCTAATACAAAATTCAGACAAAACACACTGAAAAATAAAAATGACAAGTCAATGTCCCTCATGAACATGGATACAAAAATCCTCAACAGAATGTAGGGAACCAAATTTAACAATGTGTTAAAAGGATCATACATGTGATCAAGTGGGATTTATCCCAAGGATGCAAGGATTGTTCAATATCCACAAATCAGTTAATGTGATACACCACATTAACAAATTGAAGGATAAAAACCATATGATCATCTCAATAGATGCAGAAAAAGCTTTCGATAAAATCAACATCTATTTATGACTAAAAACTCTCCATAAAGTGGGTATAGAGGGAACATATCTCAACATAATAAAGGCCATATATTGCAAACCCACAGCCAACATTATACTAAATGGTGAAAGGCTGAAAGCGTTTCCTCTAAGATCAGGAAAAAGATGTTTATTCCCATTCTCATCACTTTTATTCAACAGAGTACTGAAAGTCTTACCCACAGCAGTCAGACAAGAAAAAGCTATTTTAAAACATCCAAGTTGGAAAGGAAAAACTAACATTGTCACTGTTTGTAGATGACACAATAGTATATACTGAAAATTCTACAAATACCACCAAAATCTATTAGAACTAATAGATGAAATCAGTAAATTTGCAGAATACAAAACTAATATACAGAAATCTCTTGTGTTTCTATACACTAACAATGAACTATCAGAAAGAAAAATTAAGAAAATCATCTTATTTACAGTTGCACCAGAAATAATAAAATAGCTAGGAATAAATATAAGCAAAAAGGCAAAACATATATGCTCTGAAAACTGTAGGACATTGATGGAAAAAAACTGAAGACAACACAAACAACTGTAAGATATATCATACTCATGTAATGGAGGAATTAATATTGTTAAAATGACCATACTAACCAAGGCAATCTAAAGATTCAGTGCAATCCCTCTCAAAATACCAAAGGCATTTTTCACATAATAAAACAAATATTCCTAAAATTTGTGTGGAAACACAACAGACATCCAGATAGCCAGACTAAGTTTTAGAAAGAATAACAAAGCTGGAGGTATCACAATCCCTGATTTCAAACTATACTACAAAGCTACAGTAATCAAATGGTAAGGTACTGGTACAAAACAGACACATACATCATTGGAACAAAGTAGAGAGCCAAGAAGTAAGCCCATTCTTATATGGTCAACTATATTATGACAAAGAAGACAAAAGTATACAATAAAAAAAAACACCTTTCACTAAATGGTGTTGGGAAAACTGGATAGCTGTATGCAAAATAATCAAACTGAACTACTTTTACACACCATATACAAAAATAAACTCAAAAAAGACTAAAGAGTTGAATTCAAGGCCTGAAACAAGAAACTTTTAGGAGTAAACATAGGTAATACACCCTTTTACTTTAGTCTTAGCAAATAACTTTTTGATATATGTCCTCAGACAAGGGAACCAAAAGCAAATTTAAAAAATGGGAGGTGTCCATCAAACTGAACAGCTTTCTCACAATGAAGGAAGCTATCAACAAAATGAAAAGCCAACCTAATAAATGGGAGAAGACATTTCCAAACATTATATCCAATAAGGAGTTAATATACAAAATATACAAAGAACTAATACAACTCAACATCAAACAAACAAACAACCCAATTTAAAAAATGAACAGAGGACCTGTGACATACAGATAGCCAAGATGCACATGAAAAGATAGTCAACTTCACTAATCATCAGGGAAATGCAAATCAAAACCCAGTGAGATACCACCTCACACCTGTCAGAATGGCTACCATCAAAAAGACAACAAATAACAAGTGATGGCAAGGATGTGGAGAAAATGGGATTCATGTACTGTTGGTGGGATTGCAAACTGGTGAAGCCATTATGAAAAACTGTATGAAGTTTCCTCAAATAATTAAAAATAAAGCTGCCATATGATCCAGCAATTTCACTCCTGGGTATTTACACAAAGAAAACAAAAGCACTAATTCAGAAAGTTATATGCACCCAAATATTTATTGCAGTGTTATTTACAATATCCAATGTATGGCAGCAATCTGAGTGTCCATTGTTGGATGAATGGACAATGAAAATGTGGTATATATATATATATATATATATATATATGTGTGTGTGTGTGTGTGTGTGTGTGTGTGTGTGTGTATACATATATAGACAATGGGATTATTGGCTGTAGAAAATGAAACCTTGTCATTTTGCATCAGCACGGATGTACTTAAATTGTATTATGCTAAGAGAAATAAGTCAAACAGAGAAGACAAATACCACATGATCTCACAAATAAGTGAATACAAAACAAAGAAAAAAAAACAAAATAAAAACAGAGTCATAGATACAGAACAAAAATGAATGATTGCCAAAAGGGATGGGGTATAGCAGTGGATGGTTGGGAGAAATAGGTCTAAGGGATTAAGAGCTACAAACCTCCAGTTAAATAATAAATCATAGGGATGTAATATACAGCATAGGAAATATGGTCAATAATATTGTAATAACATTATATGGGGATAGGTGGTTACTCAATTTATTGTGGTGATCAGTTCATAATGTATGCATGTGTCAAATCACTATGTAGTAAATCTTTAACATAATATTGTACATCAACTGCATTTCAATTTAAATAGAAGGAAAGGGTGTAAATCAAGAGGGTATAAAATTCTAAATGAGATGCAGCGAATAAATAGCTTCAAAATATATGAAAGAAAAACTGGTAAAAGCACAGGGAGAAATAGAAAAATCCACAATTGTAGTTGGAAATTTCAAGATCCCTTTCTTAATAAATAATAGAAAAAGTGGACAGTAAATAAATAAATATGTAGAAGACATGAAAAACTATGAAACAACTTAACCTAATTGACATTTATGGGACACTTCACCACCAACAGCAAATAACATATTATTGTAAAGTACATACAGAACATTTTACTAAGATAGTCTATATTTTGAACCAGGAAACAACTCTTCATATGGTCAAGAGAATTCAAGTAATAATAAATGGAATTGAATTAGAACTCAATAACAGACATATATCTGTAAAACCCACAAATATTTTTAATTAAATGATATTTTTATATAATCATGGGTCAAAAACACTGAAAGAAATGTATAGTTAACTTTAATCTTATGTAGAAACACAGCACATTGGATTTTGTAGGATGCTGAAAAACAGTTATTAGGGTGATATTTATCATTCTTTATAGTAAACATCAAATATTTTGTCAAAGATCTCAGTTTCTATGTTAAGATGATAGAAAAAGAGATAATTAAACTAAAATTAAGCAGAAGAAATAAAATAATAATAATCAAATAGGAAAATAACTATAAGAAACATAAAAATAATAGAAAAAAATTATTGAATCCAAAATCTGGTTCTTTGCCAAGGACAATAAAATTGATAAATCTCTGTCCATGTCAGAACAACAAAAAAAGGATAAAATACAAATTATCATTTCAGGAATAGGAGAAGTGACATGACTCTATTCTACATATGGTAAATGGATGGTAAGTAAAACTATGCCTATAAATTAAATCACATAGATGGAATGAATAAATTTCTAACAACACAAATGTTCAAAGCACTTCTAGAAAGCCTATACAATGGAACTACAAAATATTTCTGGAAAAAAATTAAAGATGATCTAAATAAATAGAGAAATATACCTGGACTATGGATTAAAAGACTCAATATTGTAAAACTATCAATTCCCCCCTTACTGATCTGTTGACTCAATGCATTCTCAGTCAAAATACTGATATACTTACTGGTAGGATGTGAAAAGCTCATTCCAATGTCTATATGAAAATTGAAAGGACCTAAGAGCTAAAACAACCTTGATAAAGAACAACAAAGAGTGCTGAGCATAGTCAAGGCAATGTTGTATTTTCATGAAGGCTGACAAATAAAGCAATAGAATATAAAAGAGAGTTCAGAAAGAGACCCACATATTAATAGACAACTTATTTTTGACAAAGGTGTAAAGGCAATTCAGCAAAGGATCATCTTTGCAACAAATTTTGCTGAACCAGTCAGATATCCAAATCCAAAAATGCATAAATAAATCACCATACACTAAAATTAACTAAAATGGTTTATAGACCTAGCAGTAAAATCTATAAAACTCTAAAGCTTTTACAGAAAAACATAGAAGAAAATTTTTGTGAAGCTGAGTTAGCAAAAAATTTCTTAGATATTACATCAAAAACACATTCCACAAAGGAACAAATTGATAAATTTGACTTCTTCAAAATTAAAACCTTCCATTCTTCAAAATGTACTATTAGGAGAATGAAATGACAAATCACAGACTGGGAAAAATATTTTAAAATTATATATCTAATAAAGGACTTGTGTCTAGAATAAAAAAGATATTGTTAAAAAGTCAATAATAAGAAATCAAATGACCCAATTTTTTAACGGACAAAATATCTGAACAGACGTTTCACCAAAGAAGACATATAAATGGCAAATTACCAAATGAAATGAGGCCCAACATCATTAGTAAATGGAGAAATAAAAATTAAAACAACCATGAGATACCACTACACACTTACTAGAATGGCTAAAATTTAAAAGACAGTCCATACTGATTTGGCAAGACAGTGGAAGACTGGAACTCTCATACACTGTTGTGGGAATGTAAAATATGATAACCAGTTTAGAAGACAGTTTTTTAAATGTTAACCATATACCGGTTACATAATCCAACCAGGCTACTTCTAGGTATTTACCTAAGAGCAATAAAAGTATAAGTCCAGGGATTCCCCGGTGGTGCAGTGGTTGAGAGTCTGCCTGCCGATGCAGGGGACACGGGTTCATGCCCCGGTCCGGGAAGATCCCACATGCCACGGAGTGGCTGCGTCCGCGAGCCATGACCACTGAGCCTGCGCGTCTGAAGCCTGTGCTCCACAACGGGAGAGGGCACAGCAGTGAGAGGCCCACGTACCGCAAAAAATAAACAAACAAAAACAAACAAACAAACAAACAAAAAAGTATAAGGCCATAGAAAGAACCATGGACAAGTGTTCATAACAGCCTTATGTAATAGCCAAAGCTAAAATATACCTACAAAATAGGCAGATTCTTCTGCTACTCCCTGTCTTCCATTCACAATTACTTTTTACTTTTGAAAGTAACTCTATATTCTAGAGAATAAAGGGTATGTCATTTTATCCTTTTCAATCAATGCTTTCGAATGTTCCCTACTCTACATTAACACAGGCTGAATTTTATGTTCTTCCTTTTAATTTTTATGGCTGGGAGAAATACACTATGTTAGTAAATTTCCTTTATTTTTTCAAAATACAGTACAAATATACTTTTTCATAACTTGTTTTCCATTTTGTTATTCTATTTATTGTCCTTTTCCCTCCTTCTTCCAGTTTTTCCCATATCCCCCAAAGAATATTATTCATTTTTGAAAAGCGAATGGAGGAGTTATGTGGTGCTTTAGGTATTTTTAACAAAAATCGCTTTTAAACTTTTTTTTTATATTTCTTACAAGTTGTTGAGTTTTCTCATTATTTTTAGTGTAGTATAATCACACATCATAATGTTAAAGGGCATCACTTATCTTAAGGGTAAATGCTAAAAGGTAATATGCCTGTGGCTGATAATGTAACTTTGAAATAACAGCATGACCGTTACCAAACATGCAAAGCCTGCACTCAACTTTCAAGTGAATTGAAAGAAAAGAGAAAGGGTAAAGATCTATTCTGAGAGCTGTGGCTTCTCCCAACAATTTTGCATTTTGTTTTACACAATATCCTATTTAGCAAGTAAGATGTTCACATTCATAGGTCCAGAGCATAATTTTAAGATTTCTAGGAGAGGAGGAGTCAAGATGGTGGAATAAGGGGACGCAGAATTCACCTCTCCTTACAGTACATCAAGAAGACGTCTACAGATGGATTGATTCTCACAGAGCAGCTGCTGAACACTAACAGAAGACCTTGGACACCTAAGAGCACAAGCAAAATCCCCATGCAACCCAGTAGAATGAAAGAAAGAGAAAAAGAAAAGAGGAAATGTGAAAGGACCAACACCCTTGGTGAAGCTGAAGGTGAGGAGAGGTTCCTGCACCCAGAGAAGCTCCCTCACAGTGGGGAAATCATCTGGGGCAGAGAGGGAGCTTCAGGAGATCAGAAGGGAATGCAGCATCCAGTCTGGGAAAGTCAGAACAGAGTAAGATGTGTGTGCATGGTCTGTGCACAGCCCTGTGCACCCCAGACTGAGTCGTGTGTCTCCTGCTGTGGCGGGGGTCTAGGTGCTGGAAAGTGGGGTTTGGAGCACAGACCCAGGGAGGGGACAGCTGTTGGCTGTGAAGAGACAACCTAAAAGGATGGGAGCAACGAGCTCCACAACTGGAAAAGTTTGTGGAAGAAGCCTGGGTCACCATAGAAGCAAGATGCCATTGTTGAGTGGGGTTTAAGGGGTGGAATCACCATTGTAACACCGTTTACCCACCACAGGCTCCTGCCACTGTGGGCACTGGGATGGGCACCCATCTGAGCATGTTCACTCGCCTCTCAAGCCAAGGTATCCTCCACTTGCACAGGCTGCAGAGTTCTGAGTGCTGCCCCAACCAAAGCCTCCTTAGGAATCAGCCCTGGGCCCGCCAGCCTGAGACAAGAATCCACCAGCACACCAATGCACAGACAATTCAGAGAGAAAATAAATAAGGAAACACAAGCCTTAAATGACATATTAGACCAGATAGAGTTAATTGATATTTATAGGACATTCTATCTGAATGCAGTAAAATACACTTTCTTCTCAAGTGCACATGGAACATTCTCCAGGATAGATCACATCTTGAGTCACAAATCAAGCCTCAGTAAATTTAAGAAAATGGAAATCATATCAAACATCTTTTCTGACCACATGTTATGAGATTAGAAATCAATTACAGGAAAAAAATGTAAAGAACACAAACACATGGAGGGTAAAGAGTATCCTACTAAATAACCAATGGATCACTGAAGAAATCAAAAAGGAAGTAAAAAATACCTAGAAACAAATGACAATGAAAACGCTATGACCCAAAACCTTTGGGATGAATCAAAAGCAGTTCTAAGAGGGAAGTTTATAGCAATACAATCCTACCTCAAGAAAGAAGAAAAGTCTCAAACAAACAACCTAACCTTACACCTAAAGAAACTAGAGAAAGAGGAACAAACAAAACACAAAGTTAGTAAAAGGAAAGAGATCATAAATATCAGAACAGAACTAAATGAAATAGAAATGAAGAAAACAATAGCAAAGATCAATGAAAGTAAAAGCTGGTTTTTGAGAAGATAAACAAAATTGATAAACCTTTAGCCAGATTCTTCAAGAAAAAGAGGGAGAGGACTCAAATCAATAACATTAGAAATGAAAAAGGAGACGTTATAACTGACACCACAGAAATACAAAGGATCATAAGAGACTACTACAAGCAACTATATGCCAGTAAAATGGACAACCTGGAAGAAATGGACAAATTCTTAGAAAGGTACAACCTTCTAAGACTGAACCAGGAAGAAATAGAAAATATGGACAAACCAATCACAAGTAATGAAATTGAAACTGTGATTAAAACTTCCAACAGACAAAAATCCAGGACCAGATGACTTCACAGGCGAATACTATCAAACATTTAGAGTTAACATCCATCCTTCTCAAATTCTTCCCAAAAAATTTGCAGAGGGAGGAATACTCCAGGTTCATTCTACAAGGCCAACATCACCCTGATACCAAAACCAGACAAAGATATCACAAAAAAAGTAAATTACTGGACAATATCACTGATGACCATAGATGTAAAAATCCTCAACAAAATACTAACAAACAGAATCCAACAAAACCTTAAAGGTTCATACACCATGATCAAGTCGGTTTTATCCCTGGGATGCAAGGATTCTTCAATATACACAAATCAATCAATGCAATACACAGTATTAACAAATTGAAGAATAAAAACCATATGATCATCTCAATAGATGTGGAAAAAAAGCTTTTGACAAAATTCTACACCCATTTATGATAAAAACTCTTTGGAAAGTGGGCATAGAGGGAACTACCATATGACCTAACAATCCCACTATTGGGCAGAGAAAACCATAATTTAAACAGATACATGCACTGTAATGTTCATTGCCACACTATTTACAATAGAAAGGACATAGAAGCAACCTAAATGTCCATCCGCAGAGGAATGGATAAAGAAGATGTGGTACATATATACAATGGAATATTACCCAGCCATAAAAAAGAATGAAATTGTGCTATTTGCAGAGATATGGATGGGCTTAGAGATTGTGATACAGAGTGAAATAAGTTGGAAAGAGGAAAACAAATATTGTATAACATCACTTACATGTGGAATCTGGAAAAATGGTACAGATGAACTCATTTGCAAAGCAGAGATAGAGACACAGATATAGAGAACAAACGTATGGATACCAAAGGAGGAAGGAAGGAGTGGGATTGACATATACACACTATTATGTATAAAATAGATAACTAATGAGAACCTACTGTATAGCACAGGGAACTCTACTCAGTGCTCTGTGGCAAAGTAAATAAGAAGGAGATCCATAAAAGAGATGATATATGTATATATAGAGAGAGCTGATTCACTTTGCTGTACAGCAGAAACTAACACAACATTGTAAAGCAATTAAGTTCCAATAAAAAATAATTTTTAAAAGTACAATTGGAAAACTACAGAAAACATGAAATATATAATGACCAAAATTATATTTCTACAATAAATTATTTTCTTCTTGAAAAAAAAAGATTTCTAGCAAGCCTTATTCTGATTTCTGCTGACTATGAGCCTCTGAAGTGTTATTATGAAAAAGGTAAAGGAAGCTGACAAATAAGGATTGGATAAAGAACTAGGTGTAATATTGTATACCTCTATACTGACGTGAGCGTGTGTGTGTGTGTGTGTGTGTTTAAATTATATGCATGTTTGTATTTATTTTAAGGCAAAAATAAAGCACCTTAAATTACAGCTAATATAAAATTATTTAAATGAATTTACAGTTCTTAGTCACTGTTGATAAGTTCAGAAAAATAATTTTCTAATTTTCCCTTTCTCTTTATTCTCTTTATTTCTGTCACACACAAGAAAAATAAAATTTCTAAACATATGTATTAGACTTGTCTCTAATAACAAACTCTGATTACAAAACTAAAAATCTATATTTTCTCCCTGAATTAAAATTAAAACTAAATTTTGATTGATCCAAACCAGCTGATGAGGTTCATTAGAGTTTCAGATAAAGGAGTTTAAATGCCACCAAAGTATTCTTTGTTACTCTGAATAATACCACTGACTGTTTCAAAATCACAACTCAGCTATAATCCCAGAGTAATGGAACTGTTATAGAGTGCTTATATAATGTGAATTTCAAACCAAACTGTCAAAGGCTCTTCCCATTCCCAAGTTTAATATATTTAGGGATGCTATCAAACAGAAAACATAAATTGTTAGTCACCATTTTTATATAGTGTTTTTTTTGTGTTCTATACACCACATGAAATGCGGTCCATTATCATAAAAATGCACTGATTTAACTTACATATTTTCTTCCAAAATTGTATTGCATGAAGTAGCCACATTTTTTTTCATTTTGACATTTCTCTCAGGACATGTAAAAGACAAAACAAATATAGAGGATTTTAAATTTCTCCTTAATTCATTGATAATGCAATATTGTCAGTGCAATATTGTAGATTGTCACTTATTGGTTGTTGGCTACAACAAGTGTGCACTGAACAACATTTTTCAGCTAAGTTAAACAAAAATAAAAATTTAAAGATAAAGTGACTATTTCATACATGTCATATTATTTTAAATGATTTGAAAAAAGTTAGCTAAAGTAATCTAATCTGTTTCTCTCTAGTATGGAATATATATATAATTTTTCCCCCAAATGTCTTCCTCTGGTGTTTAACAGACATATCCTAACCTCTTACTATTCGCAAAATACCATACTACATATCTGGGAATATTTCAATATGTATTTCCCAAAATTCTTCTTTCAGTCATACCTTCACTTCAGGAAGCTTCACTTTGCACATGAGTCAAAATTGGTGCAGGTGAATCATCACAGACAGATTGCTAAAGATTTTGGTATTGTCTAAAGTTTATTGGTATATTAGTTAGGAGTCTGGTGGCTAGTATCAGAAATGAAAGAAGAATAATGTAAACACTAAAGGGGAGGAGTTGTATAACTCATTCAATTGAAGAAATGGTCAAGTAGTCACAACTGAGGCCAAAGAAAGCTCAGACACAATATATAAATGCTCCTAAGACTATCATTTTTCTTCTCTGTGTTAATCATTTCTCAAGCTTTGTACTCTCTAAAAGCAGAGAAGCTTTATTCCCCTAATAGGCAACAGACCTGCCAATAATTGCTTTCTAAAATTAGACCTTCATCTATCATAAAAAGATTGAAATAATTTTACTCTAGATGATTCCTACAGAATAATACATCTCCCAGATCTTTCACTTTGGAAGTTGTTTTTGTAGGGAAGCATTTCCAGAATTAGTTAATATGATGCCTGAATCAAAGTGATAGATATTTTTCCCATCTCTCTCTTTTCCACATTTACCCTGCTGGCTTGTCTACAGTTTGACATGGGCTCTTTTCAGATGTCTCATACAACTCTCTGCATCCTTTCTCAGTCAGCACGATCTAAGGGAAAGGTCATTTCTCTCCATGCATCTCCTTCAGTTAGGGAGACACTCATTTCCAGAAATTCCCAGGGTCTAATTGGACAGAATTGAGTTGCATCCCCATATCCCACCTACAAAAGTGAGAAACTGAGGAGTTGTACTAAGATCCTGAGCTCACCTCCTCCCATGGACACACGAAAACTACAAATACATTTAAAACAACTACTCTAATAACAACCTGAAGATGAAAAGAATAGATTTTTCCACAACTAAGAATATAAAGGAAAGGCCACATCAAGATGGGTAAGAGGGGCAGAGAAGTGGTCTAGTCAGAGCCCGCACTCCTCAGTGTGGCAACCTAAAAGCGGGAGGGATATCACAACCATAGGGGTCCCCCATGAGGAGTGAGGGCCCAAGCCCTACATTGAGTTCCCCAGGCAGGGCCTGCATTGGGAAGACAGTCCCCGTAATATCTGAAATATTTGAAAACCAGCAGGGATTATGTCTGGAAGAGCCCGAGGGCTGCGGGAAACTGAGACTCTGCTCTTGAAGGGCTCATGCACAAACTCACTCACTCTGAGTCCCAGCACAGAGGCAACAGCTTGAAAAGAACCTGGGTCACATGAAGAGATTCACTGACCAACTTTAGGGCAAGTGCTTGAAGGGCAGGGATCTGGTGAAAGTTTCTTTATGGATAGAAGCACTGCAGGTACCTTTTTTTCACTCTCCTTTCACCCAGTTGGCCCAGTGTTGGTGGGCATTAGTCTATCATTCTCCATTAACCTAAATAACACTGTGTACTCTGCCTTGGCATTCCCCTAAGGACCTGCCCTGCCCAACCCGCCTGCCAGACTAGATCCTCCAAAGTGGTTCCCACACTGCCGCACCTAGCAATAATGCTGACTGGCACTATACCCCCCAAAAACAGCTCCCACCTCTCCCTACCTGGTAGGTGACCTGGAGTGGCACTGGCACCCCTCCAAAACTAATTCTGCTCCTGGAGCCCAGGCCCACACAGTAGCATGCCTGCAATAGTCATATCTGGACCTCACAGCCATCTGAGTCAGGGTCCAGCCCTTCACATCATTGTGCCCACAAGAGTCATGGCTGGACCTCTCTGCCAGTCAGACTGGGGGCCAACCACCAACATACCCACAGCAGTCACAGCCAAGACTTATAGACAACCAGGTTATGGGTCAGTCCCCCACACCAATGTCCCACCAGGAATCAAAGCCCAACCACAACAGGAGGTTGCACACAGCCTATACAGGGGTTGCACATAGAACCCCTAGCTCCGATGATCAGAGGGATTGTGTCCCTGGGCCCCAGAGAACACTTTCTACATAAGACCACTTTTTCAAGACCAGGAGATATAGATCATATATTCAATACAAGGAAGCAAACACAGAGAGTTAGGCCAAAGGAGGAGACAAAGGAATACCTTCCAAACAAACTAAAAAAAAAAAAAAAAAAAAAAAGACAAAACCACAGAGAAAGAACTAAGTGAAATGGAGATAAGCAATTCAGATAAAGGGTGTAAACATGGTAATCATAAACATGATTACCAAACTTAGGAGAAGAATACTTGAAGTCAGTGAGAACATCAACAAATAGATAGAAAATATAAAATAAATCAGAACTGAAGAATACAAAAATTAAAAGAAAAAATACACTAGAAGGAATAAACAGTAGAATACAATATGCAGAAGAACAGATCAGCAATCTGAAAGACAAGGTAGTGAAAATCACACAGTTGGAGCAGGAAAAAAAAAAGAATAGTTTAAGTACCTCTAGGACAAAAGCAAGCATACTAACATTTGCATTATAAGGGTCCCAGAAGAAGACACAGAGAGAGAAAAGGATATAAATTCTATTTGAAGACATAATGGTTGGAACTTTCTTAACCTGGCAAAGGAAATAGATATCCAAGTCCAGGAAGAATAGACAGTCCCAAACAAGATGAACACAAAGAGATCCACACCAAGATAATTTACAATTAAAATGTCAAAACTAAAGATAGAGAATCTTAAAAGCAGTAAGAGAAAAACAACTAGTTACGTACAAGGAAACTCTCATAAGACTATAAGCTGATTTTTCAAGAACGTTATAGGCAAGAAAGGAGTGAAATGATATAGTCAAAGTGCCAACAGAAAAAACTTTCAACCAAAAATACTCTACCTGGCAAGATATTCATTGGTATGGAAGGGGAGTTGAAGAATTTCCCACCACTAAATCAACCCTGTGTATATGGAAACGAAATGGACAAAACTAGGAAAAAGAATATTATGAAAGAAAAAATCTCACTGATAAAGGCAAACATATAGTAAAAATTGTGGGTCAATCATCTATAAAGCTAGGAGGAAGTTTAAAGACAAAGGTAGTAAAATCATCTCTACCTAAAATAATAACTTAAGCAGTATGAAAAATAGAAAGATGCAAAGTATGACATAAAAACCTAAAAAGGATGGGGGGGGAAATGTAGTGCTTTTAGAATACACTCAAACTTGACCATCAACTTAAAATAGATTGCTGTACACATTGTTATAAATGAACCCCATGGTAACCAAAAATCAAAAACCTATTACAAATACACACAAAAAATAAAATAAAGACAAAGGAATACAAATATAACACTAAAGAAAGTCATCAAATCACAAGGGAAGAGAAGAAAGGAAAAGAGAACCAAAAAACAAACAGAAAACAATTAACAAAATACCAAAAAGTACATGACTTTTAATAATTACTTTAAATGTAAAGGGACTAATTGCTCCAATCAAAAGACCTAGAACAGATGATTGGATTAAAAAAAAAAACATATATATGCTGCCTATAAGAGACTCATTTTTCATCCAAAGATACACAGACTGAAAGTGATGGGATGGAAAGAGATATTACATTCAAATGGAAATGAAAAAACAAACAAATCTAGGATGGCAATAATTATATCAGATAGATAGACTTTAAAACCAAGACTGTAACAGACAAAAAAAGGGAGTATGTAATGATAAAGGGATTAATGGAACAAGAGGAAAAAAACACTTGTAAATATCTATGTACCCAACGTAGGAACACCTAAATATAAGAAGGAAATATTAAGAGACCTAAAGGGATAAATTGACAGTAATACAAAAATAATAGTTAATTTTAATACCTCATTTACATGAATGGATAGACCATCCAGACAGAAAACCTATAAAGAAACATTGGCCCTAAACAACGTGTTAAAATAGATGGACTTATTAGATAGATATAAAACATTCCACCCCAAAACAGCAGATGACACATTCTTTTCCTGGATGGATCACATGCTAGGCCAAAAAAAAAAGGAAAAAAAAGAAAATAAAAACTCAATAAATTTAAGAAGACTGAAATTATATTGAACATCTTTTTTAACCACAATGGTGTGAAACTAGAAATCAATTGAAGAAAAAAAAACTGAAAATCAAACATGTGTAGACTAAAAAACATGCTTCTAAACAAGCAACGGGTTGCTGAATAAATCAAAAGAAAAACTACCTGGAAACACATGATCTTAAATCTATGGGACACAGCAAGAGTAGTTCTAAGAAGGAAGTTCATAGCAATACAGGCTTACCTCAGGAATTAAGAAAGATCTCCAATAAACAGTCTAATGTTACACCTAATGGAACTAGAAAAAGATGAACAAACAAAACCTAAAATTAGTAGAGGAAGGAAATAATAAAGATCAGAGCAGAAATAAGTTTAATAAAAACTAAAAAACAATAGAAAAGATCAATAAAACTAAGAGCTGGATCTTTGAAAAGAAACATCAAAGTAAACAACAAGTAAAAAAGCAGAAGTGGTAAGTAAATAAAGGGGGAGGGTGTCCAAATAAATAGAATTTCTAATGAAAAAGAAGTTATACCAACACCACAGAAATACAAAGGATCATAAGATATTACTATGAACAGTTATATGCCCTCAAATTGGACAACTGGGAAGAAATGGATAATTTCCTAGAAACATGTAATCTTCCAAGACTGAATCAGAAAGGAATAGAAAATCTGAACAGACTAATCATTTGCAATGAAATTGAATCTGTAATCAAAAACACCCAAGAAACAGAACTCCAGGAGCAGACTGCTTAACAAGTGAATTCTACAAAACATTTAAGGAGTTAATATGTATCCTTCTTAACTAATGGAAAAAAAAAGGTGAAAGAATGCTACAAAGTAATTTTATTTGGCCAGAATTACCCTGGTACCAAAACCAGATAAAGACCCACAAAAATAGAAAATTACAGGGAAAGAGCCTTGATGAACATAGATGTACAAATCCTCAACAAAATATTAGTAAACTGAATTCAAAATACATTAAAAGGATCAAAAAACGTCATCAAGTGTAATTTATTCCAGGGGTGCAAGGATGATTCAATAACCACAAAATCAGTCAATGTGATACACCACAATAACAAAACTATGGATAAAAATCATATGATCTTTTCAATAGAGGCAGAAAAAAGCATTTGACAAAAACTCAACATCCATTTCTGAGAAACCTCTCCACACAGCGTCTATAGAGGGAACTTACCTCAACAAAATAAAGGCCATATATTACAAACCTATAGTCAACATTATACTCAATGGTGTAAAGCTGACAGCATTTTGTCAAAAAATCAGGAACAAGACAAGAATGCCCACTACCAGCATTTTAATTCAACATAATATTGGAAGTTTTAGTCACAATGAGACAAGAAAAAGAAATTGTAAAATTCAAAATTGGAAAGAAAGAAATAAAAATGTTTCTGTTTACAGATTACATGATACCAATAGAAAACCCTAAGGCTCCATCAAAAAATTATTGAATTAATAAATGAATTCAATAAAGTAGCAGGATACAAAATCAACGTACAGAATTCAGTTGCATTTCTACACACTAATAACTATCAGAAAGAGAAATTAAGGAAACAATTCCATTTATAACTGCATTAAAAATAATAAAATACCTAGGAATAAATTTAACCAAATAGGTGAAAGATCTGTAGTCTGACAACTATAAGACAATGATGAAAGAAATTAAAGATGACACAAATGGAAAGATATCCTGTGTTCACAACTTGGAAGAATATTGTTAAAATATTCATATTACCCAAAGTTGTCTACAGATTTGATGCAATCCCTATCAAAATACCAATGGTATTTTTTCACAGATCTGGAGCAAATAATAGTAAAATTTGTGTGTAAGCACAAAAGACCCCAAGTAGCCAAAACAATCTTAAGAGAGAAAACTAATGCTATAGGTATCATCCTCCTGGATTTCAAATTATACTACAAAGCTATATTAATCAAAACAGTATGGTACTGGTACAAAAACAGATACATAGATAAATGGAACAGAATAGAGAGCCAAGAAATAAACCTGCACTTACATGGTGAATTAATTTATGACAACCAAGCCAAGAATATACAATGGGAAAAGACAGTCTCATCAATATATGATGTTGGGAAAACTGAACAGATACATGCAAAATAATAAAACTGGACCACTATCTTATAACATACACAAAAAATAAATATGGATTAAAACCTTGAATATAAGACTCAAAATCATAAAACTCCTAGCACTAAAAAAAGGCAGTATTCTCTTTACCATCTACTTTAGCAATATTTGTTTTTGGCCATGACTCTTCAGGCAAGGGAATCAAAACAAAACTCAACAAGTGGTACTACATCAAACTAAAAAGTTTTGCACAGCAAAGGAAACGTTAACTAACACAAAGCAACCTACTGAATGTGAGAAGATATTTGCAAATCATATATTCAATAAGGATTTAATTCCAAAAAATATAAAGCATGTATACAACTTATTATCAAAAAAATAAACAACCTGATTATTAAATGGAAAGAGGACCTGGACCTGGATAGACATTTTTTCAAAAAAAAATACAAATGCTAACAGGCACATGAAAATATGTTCAACATCACTAATCATCAGGGAAATACAAATCATAACCACAATGAGATATCACCTCACACTTGTCAGATAGATAATATCAAAAGAACAGCAGTAACAAGTGTTGATGGAGATGTGGAGAAAAAGGTACCCTCATGCATTCTTTTGGAAATATCAATTGGTGAAATGAAACCACTATGGAGAACAGGTTTAATGTCTCCCCAAAAATTAAAAAATAGAACTATCATATGATACAGCAAATCCATTTCTGGGTATTTTTTCTGAAGAAAACAAAAACATTAACTCAAAAAGATGTATGTACTTCTATGTTCATTGTACCATTATTTATAGTAGCCAAGATATGGATGCAACCTAAGTATTCATTGATAAATGAATAGATAAAGAAGATGTGGTGTATATATGATGTATTATTACTCATCCATTAAAAAAAAAACAAAATCTTGGTTTCTGTGACAACATAGATGGACCTAGAGGCTATTACCCTAAGCAAAATAAGTCAGACAGAGAAAGACAAATATCATATGATTTCACTTACATTTTGAATCTAAAAAACAAAATAAATGAACAAAAAAACTAAACATAAACAGAATCATAAGTACAAAGAATAAACTGGAGGTCCCCAGAGGGGAAGAGCACAGGGATTAGGTGAATTGTCGAAGGAGATTAAGAGGTACAGACTTCCAGTCATAAAATGAGTAAATCATTGTGATGTATGCCATGAGGAATATAGTCAGTAATATTTTAGTAGCTTTGTATGGTGACAGAGAGTTAATAGACTTATCATGGTGATCACTTTGTAATCTATATAAAGGTTGAATCGCTATTTGTACACCTGAAACTACAATAATATTGTATGTCACTACAGTTAAATAAAAAAAGGAATAAAATTTTTATGTTGCTATAAACATTTTTTAGTGAGAAAAGAGTTTTGTCATTTCTAGTCCTCCTTAAGTGGAAGCAGTTTCTCCTAGTAAGCAATAAGGATGTTGAATATGTTTTAATAGGGAACAGTATCTACTAACTCTCTTTGATTTCAAATTCCAACAAGAGAGAGTAGGCTTATGGTCACACTTGGGCCTTTGGTGAGGGACGTGTATTTTGAGAAGAACATGGTAGCTCTCTAGAGATGGGATGCGTTGGAGAACGGAAGTGTCCAGGAGAAAAGTTTGTCCATGTGTAGAGGTAATACCATAAATTTATTTTACAATTACCTCCTTGGCTTCTCAATACATTATTCCTGAATACACAATTTAAAAATTTCTCTCCTTTCCCCAGAATATATTTTAGGTATATTATTTTGGACATATCACATTAAATTGTGAATACCTTCACTCTTGTTACAATAGAAAATAAACCAAACTCATAACTAACAATTTCATCCACTTCCAGATTTGGTACCTCTGCCTGTTATTCATTCCTTTCCATCTTTGAATGTAGCTTTATTTTTTTTTCCAGTTTTTTTTCTTTTTCTTTCTTTTTTTTATTTTTATTAGTCTCTGCTTTACAACAAAGTGAATCAGTCATAAATATACATCTGTTCCCACATCCCCTCCCTCCTGCGTCTCCCTCCCTCCCACCCTCCCCATCCCACCCCTCCAGGCGGCCACAAAGCACCGAGCCGATCCCCCCGTGCCACACGGCCAACCCCCACCAACCATCCACACCACGCCCGGCAGTGTATACACGTCCATGACTCTCCCCCGCCCCGTCACAACCCCCCCTCCCCATATCCCCAAGCCCACCCCCATTAAGTCTGTGTCTCTATTCCTGTTTTACCCCTAAGTTCTTCATGACATTTTTTTTTCTTAAATTCCATATATATGTGTTAGCATACGGTATTTGTCTTTCTCTTTCTGACTTACTTCACTCTGTATGACAGACTCTAGGTCTATCCACCTCATTATAAATAGCTCAGTTTCGTTTCTTTTTATGGCTGAGTAATATTCCATTGTATATATGTGCCACATCTTCTTTATCCATTCATCCGATGATGGACACTTGGGTTGTTTCCATCTCTGGGCTATTGTGAATAGAGCTGCAATGAACACTTTGGTGCATATCTCTTTTTGAATTATGGATTTCTCAGGGTATATGCCTAGTAGTGGGATTGCTGGGTCATATGGTAGTTCTATTTTTAGTTTTTTAAGGAACCTCCATACTGTTCTCCATAGTGGCTGTACCAATTCACATTCCTACCAGCAGTGCAAGAGTGTTCCCTTTTCTCCACACCCTCTCCAGCATTTATTGTTTCTAGATTTCTTGATGATGGCCATTCTGACTGGTGTGAGATGATATCTCATTGTAGTTTTGATTTGCATTTCTCTAATGATTAATGATGTTGAGCATTCTTTCATGTGTTTGTTGGCTGTCTGTATATCTTCTTTGGAGAAATGACTATTTAAGTCTTCTGCCCATTTTTGGATTGGGTTGTTTGGTTTTTTTTGCTATTGAGCTGAATGAGCTGCTTATAAATTTTGGAGATTAATCCTTTGTCAGTTGGGACATGTAAAAGTATGAGATTAGATCATTCCCTAACACCATACACAAAAATAAGCTCAAAATGGATTAAAGGCCTTAATGTAAGGCCAGAAACTATCAAACTCTTAGAGGAAAACATAGGCAGAACACTCTATGACTTAAATCACAGCAAGATCCCTTTGGACCCACCTCCTAGAGAAATGGAAATAAAAACAAAGATAAACAAATAGGACCTAATGAAACTTCAAAGCTTTTGCACAGCAAAGGAAACCATAAACAAGACCAAAAGACAACCCTCAGAATGGGAGAAAATATTTGCAAATGAAGCAACTGACAAAGGATTAATCTCCAAAATTTATGAATGTGGCTTTAAAAAAAATAGATTTTATCTTTTTAGAGTAGTTTTGAGTTCACAGAAAAATTGAGCTGAAAGTAGAGAGAGTTTCCAAGTGAATATAGTTTTTTATGGTCAAGCAATACATGGGGTAAATGATAAATGTATCATTCACCAACATATCTAATATGCTAAAATAGATATTAAAAATAAAAACTACCATCAAGATTAGAGAGGAAGGGGACTGATATGGGTTTCAACTGATCCTAGTGGTTCCACCTCATGTTTTTGAGTTTCAGCTTGTCCGTCCTCTCCCCAACTTAACATCCATCTTCTCTTGTACTCTACTTTTTCTGAGGCTTTCAGCTCCAACTTCATATGAGAAGGCAAGTTCTTCACAAAGAATGCTTAACCAGTTCCCATAATTACACGTTAAAATCCCTGTAGCTATATATGTAATACACACACATGTTTATATATGTGTGTATATAGATATTGTATAAAATATGCATACATATTTATCTCCATCTTAGTTGTTCTGCTTCTCTGATGGAATCTTGCTGGATACCAATAAATAGAGAAATACACAATTGTAATCGTTGTTGGAATATTTAACACTCTTCTCAGCAATTTGTAGAATAAGTAGAAAATCAGTAAGAATGTAGAATATTTGAGCAGCACTATCAACCAACTAGTCCAAACAAACAGTAGAATATACAAGGGCACATGGTCATATTTAGAAACTAATACCCATGGATTAAAGAATAAATCACAAGAGAAATTATAAAATATTTTATATGAAGGATAAGAAACAAACCAAATCAAATTCTGTGTAGTAAATACTAAGCAAGTTTTCAAAGCAAATATAAGCTTCAAATATTTATGTTTGAAAATCAAAAAGGTCTAAAATCAAATATCTAAGATATCATTTTATGATTATAGGTGAAGAATAGTAAAATGAATCCAAAATAAGTAGAAGGTGGGAAATAATAAAAATAAATAGCAGAAATCAATGGAGTAGAAAACACAAACAATTCAAAAAATCAATGAAACCAAACTGTTTTTCTAAAAAGATTGATAAAACTGATAAATCTCTAGCTAGACTAGCCCAGACAAAAAGAGAGAAGAAACAAATTGGCAATATCAGAAGTGAAAAATGATATATCCATAAATAATACAGACAATAAAAACATAATAAATAAATATATTTTAAAACCATTTAAGCAAATATATTTAATTACTAGGATGAAATGGACAATTTTTTGAATCTCAAACATTACCAAAGCCAAATGAGGGAAGAATATCAATATGGATAGCCTTGTATCTGTAAAAGTAATTAAATTCTTCGTTAGAAACCTTCCCATGAAGAAAACTACAGACCAAGAAGTCTTCACTAGTGAATTCTATCACACAATTAAGAAAACAATACATCTAAATTAGCAAAAACCCTCTCAGAATAAAAGAGGATCAAATCCCAACTAATTTTGAAAGCCCCCTCCTCAGAAAGACCCTAATAAGAAAAACCTTGCAAAAACATTACAAAAATAAAATGGAATTACAGAATCCTAGCAAAGATTCTGATCACAAGATAAAACTGCAGAGTAATATGCCTTATGAATGGAGATACAAAAAATCCTAATGGAATACTGACATAGCAAACCCTGCAATTTATAAAAAGAATAATCCAGCACGACCAGGTATGTTATATCATGGCAATTCAAGTTGGGTTAATATTTGACAATCAATATAATCCAACATATTCACAAAATAAGAGATAAAAGCTATTTTCAATTTGTGTAAAAAAACAAAATGACAAGATGTACTATTCAATATGGATTAAAAAAAACTCTCAACAAACTAGTAATAGAAGAAAACTTTCCCAATGTGATAAAGGGAATCTATGGAAAATGTATAACTAATATTACCCTTGAGTAAAATATTGAATTCTTTCCTACTAAGGCAAAAATCAAGGCTAGGACAACCACTACCATTACTTGTAATTAATTTAGTACTGAAGATTCTAGCCAGTGTAATAATGTAGGTAAATGAATGTAAATTATAGAGGGCTAAAAGGAAGAAAACACATGTGACATGTATAAGACAGGCACACAGAAAACTACAACACGATGAAAATGTCTAAAGAAGATCTCAGTAAATGGAGAGGTGTAAGGTGTATCATGTTTGTATATTGACAGGTTCAATATTCTTAAAATATTATTTTTTCTAAACAGTTCTATCTAAAACAATGAGAATTTAAATCTCTGAGGGCTTTTTATTAGAAATGGACAAAAGTGATATGGAAATTCAAAGAGCCCAGAAGAGTTAACCCAAATTTGTAAAAGAAGAGCAAGAAATACTGTAAAGATAGAGTTATGAAGACAGTGTGATATTTGTATTAGTATAGTGTACCTATATGTTCAAATAAACTGCAACAAAAGTAACCAAGAAATTCCATGGAAAAACATAGTCTTATCAACAAATGATTGAACATAATTGTCTATCCATGGAGGGGGGGAAGGAACACAGCCCTTATCTTATAATATGCACAAATATTAATTCCAAATATATCACAAGCCTAAAAAAGAAAAATAAGACAGTAAACATTTTGAAGAAAATATCTTTGTGACCTTCAGTGAAGCAAAATTTCTTGGACATGAAACCAAAATCATAACCCATAAAAGAACACATTGATAAACTTGACTATGCCAGCATAAAGAACTCTGCTTCTTGAATAACACACTGTTGAGAGAATGAAAAAATGAGTCATACACGGAGAGAATTTATTTGCAAACTCATAATTTATTAAAGGATTATATCCAGAATACACAAATAATTCCCAGAACTCAACAAGGAAAACATTCAATAAGAATGATTAATTATGTGAACAATCTGAAAATAAGACTTTCAAAATAAATTTTCAATAGCCATCATAAACAGTAATATAATTACACAAAATTTTACCAAAAAAAGTACAATATTAGCTCACTGAAAACCTCAACTTATTGATGAGAGAATATAAGAAGACCTAATTGAGAGATACACCATGCTTATGAATTGGAAGACAATAATTTGAGGAATTCAATTCTTCCCAAATTAAGCTGTAGGTTCAAAGCAATCTCAACTATAGTTCCAGGATGAATCTCAAACACATTAGTCTGTGAAAAGGAAGCTGGACTCAAAAGGTACCACATGATTCTATTTATGGAAAATTCTAGGACAGGCAAAAACTGATTAATAATGACAAAACAGGTCAGTTTTTCCCTGGGGCTAGGGGTAGTGGAATTTACAAAGGACTGCAGGAAACTTTGGGGAATAATGGAAATATTCTGTATCTTGATTGTTGTAGTGATGTATATATCTGTCAAAATTCATTGAACTATACACTTAAATGGGCAAATTTGTAATACGTAAGTTATACCTCATAAAGTTGATATGAGAGAACTCTACACATTTGTGCTGATGTTCTACATAACTTTTCAGATGGTATTGTAATTGGGTTCAATCTTTTAACCCTTTACTGAAGGCTACAACAACTCTCCATTTGTTGATATTTTATCAGGTCTCCTGAAGCCAACTATTTCTTGAAGCTCAAGCCACATGCTCAGAATCTGATTTAGCCAAGTACTTTGCTCCTTTATAACAAGGACTGATGACTTTCCAGTCCAGCTCATGGGGTACTCACTGCCCCTCCCAAACCCTGCCTCGCTCAGATACTTTTTCTCAGATGCAAGTGACATAGACTTAAACAAAAGAGGAAATGCTTTGACTTATGAGACACTAAGAAGTTTAAATAATGAAGCCCTGTGAAGGACAGGGATGCACCTTGCACTCAGGAATGCATAGATCTAAGTTATATTTGTAGAACGCTTTCCCCATCTCCTTTTTTTTTTTTTTTGGCAGTGGGTGATTGATTTGTTGGTTAATTTTTTTCTTTCTTTCTTTCTGAATTTGGAGTACATCCTCACACTGCAGACTGACTATTTCACTTTTTAAGACACATGGCTACTGAATTTGCCAAATTCTAAATTCCATGGCTTCTCTAACTGGTGGGAGTTAGTATTGATGCTCTCTTTAGTCCTAATTGCAAAAGCCCTAGGGACCTCTTCAACTTAGCTTAGTTCACATAACCACCCATTGACCAAGGCCAGGGAACCAGTGGATATGGGGTCATGATATATATGGCATCTCCAGTGACAGCTTTGAGGATGTCAATGTTGAAAAATTAAGAAGAACATGTTATAAAAGAAGTGTAAAATACTGGGAATATAATTTCATATAGACTCATGGTAATAAGCACATTACCATGTATTAAACACTACTCCAACTATTTATTTGTCCAAGACACAAAGATGGGCCCTTTATTCATTTTTTGTGTTTTTTTTTTGCCAAAATAATATGTAAAATATTTCTAAATCAATTCTGAGAAACTGATAGGCCTAATAATGAAATAATATTTAAATATATTTTACATGTTTTATAAAAAATAAACATTTCTAAATAAAATTTTAAAATAAAAATGCACATTTTGTCATATTAGCAATGAACGAATGAACACTTTACAATAATATAAAATTATCAATCTGGGGAAGGAAAAATTTTATATAGGTAGAAGTAATTAAAGGAAATGTTCCAGTATGAACATTGGACTGTGAATAATTAAGAGAATCAGGATCTAGTTTTAGTTCAACAATTGATTACTGGTTCTTCCACGCTATTAACCTCTGGTAATCAGCTTCATATCCCACAAAATAAAGAATTTGGAATGGATGACCTCCAGCATCTGTATCATTGAGATGCTATGTGTTGTCCACCTGCCCCATCATCCTTTCCTCACATAATTAATGTTAAAAGGTAGAATGCACTCAGGGTCATTTCTAATGGCTCCTTCTAATGTGCTAAAAAAGGATGAAAACTTAGAATATAAAAGGATTAGATATTCTATGATAAACAGAAAGATGCTGGAGATCACATTTCCATTCTAAAATACTGCTATTATTTTAAACATTGTCCCTGTCTTCAAAAAATGGAAATATTAACAAAAGGGATTAGAAAGATATATTCTTGTCAGTTTTGATTTTTATTTAACTCCTTGAGGCATCTCTATAAAAACGTAAATAATCCGAAGAAATTTAAAACGAGTGTATTTTTTAGCAGTCACATGCTCTTTTGAGGTATATTACATATTCATATTATTTTTGGAATGTAAGATGATATAGTAAATATATGTTAACTATATAAAAATCATATTTTGGCATTTATGGAGAAGTTACTTCTTTTTTAAATATATAATATACAAAATATTTTCTGATTCTACTGTAAAGAATAGAATTCCCATAGTTTTAGATAACTGCCATGGGCTTCCCTGGTGGCACAGTGGTTAAGGATCTGCCTGCCAACATAGGGGCCATGGGTTCGAGCCCTGGTCCGGGAAGATCCCACATGCCACGGAGCAACTAATCCCGTGCATCACAACTACTGAGCCTACACTCTAGAGCCCGCAAGCCACACTCCTGAAGCCCGGCAGCCTAGAGCCCATGCTCTGCAACAAGAGAAGACACCGCAATGAGAAACCTGTGTGCTGCAATGAAGAGTAGCCCCTGCTCACCGCAACTAGAGAAAGCTCGCACGCAGCAAAGAAGGAACCAACACAGCCAAAAATAAATTAATTAAATAAATTATTTTTTAAAATACCTTTAAATAACTGCCGTGTGAGTCATCATTTCCATCATTCTTCCCAGTCTTGACCTTACACCCACTAAAATAAAGTTTCAATTGTACTTTTAAAACATATTAAAGTATAATGTTCTAGGACATTAAAATCTTGCATCAACTGCATGAATGAATGTCCGATTTTATATATCTAATTCTACATTAAATTCAGGTCAAGCAGAGAGCAAATTATTTACTTTAATATTCATTAATTTATTCTCTTTCACCCCGAATTGGTTTTTATCCTTCATATATCTTTACCCAATCATTTCAAACAGAATTCTCCCAAGTTAAGCATTTTTACAAAGAAGTAATAACAATTTTAAAAATAATCAATGTTGAAAATACTAGTAGTTCACACGTAACAGATCACTGTAGTAGATATCAATTTTTCAATATGCTTCCCCCAAATTTCCCCAGCATGACACAGTATTTTGAAAAATATTTCAGTGAAAAATGAATAGGTCAGCAACTTTTGTCCATGAACAACTCCCCAGTAAGAAATTCGTAAACAGGAAAACACAACACCCTTTAAATGAATGACTGAAGGCAGTGTTTCTAACCTGTTTCAGTGCTACTTTGGGGCCAGACTCTTCCTAGTGTTATAAGTCAGCTAACATGACTCATTCCCTCACAGTTGGAAGGACAACCCTTGAATTGCACAGCAGATTTCCTTGGCAACATTTTATAGTGTTTATGGATGGTACTTTTAACATTTAATTTTAAATGTTCTGATTACCCAGAACTTACTACGACCTAGAAAAGACAAAGTACATCAAAATTCATGTAAAGAGTTAGACGCTTGGATCAGTGTTCTACAAGGCAGGGTTTAGTGCACAGCTCCCTAGTGACAAGCGTTAGTGTTGCAATCAGTGAAAATCCAGGACGCTTTGATCTTCAAATAAGCAATAATTTGCATAGAAATTTACATAGCTACATTGTGAAAATCTTCTTTGAGGTTGATAACTATATACCTGGACGAAATTGTGTTTCCTTATTTATTATACCCAATTTTACCAGTTAGAAATGACTGCATATAGTTTTAAAAAAAAAAGTACAGTAGTGAATTAAAGATAGTTTACCTCTCTCTTTTATATAAAGGAAACCTAGAAGGAGGAAGTCCAAGGAAGACTCTATGGGGCTATCAGTGACTAAGGTAATTATCTTTCTACTCCATTGCCAAGGACATGCTCCATTCTAAAAATCACCACATAATCCAAGATGGATACTGAGGCTCCAGCCATCACATGAAAAGTCTGCAGGCAAGAAAAAAAGAGCAAAGATGCAAATGGTAATCTTCTCAGTTGAGTTGCCTCCCTTAAGCAGCTTTCCAGGAAATTTCCCATAACACTCCTTTAATCTCTGCTTTAAAATTGGCTGCTCTAGACTAAATTCTTCTCTTGTAGAACTTGGTTGAAGCCAGCAAAACATTGTCCATATGTGATTAAATGATGACCTACAATATCCCCTAGTACCACAGAATTGATTATCATATGTATGGGGATTGTTTTCTTTGCAGTGATATAAAAAGACAACTTTTTAATGTATCAAACACAACTTGACTCATTATCTTCTAATGTTTATATTACAGACTAAAATCTAAAGTCATTCCTTACTTCATTGGTAAACTGTATTACTTTTCTGCCTGGTGATTTACCATTATAAAACAAATGTCCACAATATGACTAACTCTTAGCTGGCATGTCCTGAGTCATTTTGAGCTGTAATTTCAAGACTTCCTACAGTTCTCATATTTTGTCATCTTTTGTAAATTATAATATGTAGTTGATGTTGTGTTTGTGTGTCTTACTTGGTCTTGATAAACAAAGATCGTTGATTTTGAACTTTCTTGAATCAGTGAAATTCAGTTCAATTTCTGTAGCATTGAATTCAGTTCAAGTGAAGAGCTTTCCATCTGTTTACCATCATCATTTCTGTCATCTATAATTTCCATCTATTTCTGTCATCTACATTTATTGCTCCTCATAAGATCCATGATGCAATTTCGACAGAATTGTTTCTATTTACCTAACATGACACCATACTTCTCTTGTAAGAAAGAGAATTTCTAAAATTTCCCTCTTTACTGTGCTTAAATTTTGTTATATGTACCCTCAATTTGTCAGAAATCTGGAAAATTAGGCATTTAGATTGGGTTCTTTGTTTATGATGATATTACAGGGATTCTATTTTTATGTTTTAAAAATCCTTTCAGGTAGGATATCAAAGGGAGAAATTTAAACACTTGTGCTTAAGTTTTTATCATGTTGGAAAGGGTAAACCTGCATTTAATACACATTTTATATAAAACAAGAGTGGATTTCCCTTAAGTTTTATTACCCTGATATGTTTATTAACATAACCTCAAAATATGCAAAAACCTACACTACCTTGTTTTTAGTTATTTTATTATGATATATGTGGGTCTATTTCTGGACTCTAATTACTGTTCAATTGATCTATTTTTCTATTTTTGTACAAAAAACCATACTTAAATTGACTACAATAGCTTTTAGTAAATCTTGATGAGTAATATAAATAATTCAAATGTATTTTTATGTTTTTAAAAGTGTTTTGGCTATTCTAGATATTTTGCATTCTTATATAAATTTTAAAATTATCTTGCCAATTTATATCAAAAATCTTGCTAGGATTTTGATTATGATTATTTTATTAAATCTATAGATCATTTTAGGGAAATTAACAATGCAAAATATTAAACATCCCAATCTATGAATATGGTGTTTCTCTCCACTTAAGTGGGTTTTAAATTTTTCTTTGTGATATTTTGTATATTTCAACATAGCCTCTTGCCTATATTGATTAAATTTTCCTTATGTATTATAGTTTGTATGCTTCTGTAAAGATATTATAATTTTATTTTTCCATTTGTTAAATTGCTAACATAAGAATAAAAAGTTGACATTTATATTAAATATGTATTTTTCAAAGGTGTTAAATTCATTTATTAATCATTATTTAAAAATTATTTATATACATATACTATGTTTTGTGTGAATAAAAAACAGTTTTAAGGTTTTCTTTTCAAATGTTATTCATTCTATTTCTTTCTCTTGCCTTATTGCACTGACTAGGATCTGTAGTACAATGTTGAACAGAAAACATGAAAGCAGGCATTTTTGCCTTAGTCCTGATCTTGTGGGAAAGCCATCAATATATCAACTTTAAGTATATAGTTAGATGTGAGATTTTAGTACCATTTATCAGATTGCAAAAATTATCTTTTATATATATTTTTGAGAATATATTTTTTCAATAATGGGTACTAAGTTTTGTAAAATGTTTACTTCTATGTCTATTAAGGTGGTTATGTGGTTTTCTTCTTCATTATTTTAATGTGGTGAATTATATTGTTTGAGCAGCCTTTCATACATAGGATAAACCACACTTGGTTACGGTGATTTATTTTTTATGTATATTTCTGGAATCAATTTTTTTTATTTTATTAAGATGTTTACATATATACTCATGAGAAATATTTGCCACTTCATTTTTTGTAATCTCCTTGTTAGTTCTGAGGAGCAAAATTATACAGGCATCATAAAATACTCTGAAAGTGTTCTCTCTTCCTCTATTTTTCAAAGTAAGATTGTTATTATATTGTTATTTTTCTTCTTTAAATGTAAGAAAGAATTTACCAATGAAACAATCTGGTGCTGGAGTTTTCTCTGTGGAAGGAGATATGGTATTAAAATTTTGAAATAATTATAAATTTACAAAAAGTAGCAAAAATAATAGAGAGGTCCTATGTACCCTTTACCCAATTTCCCCAATAAATAAATAACTTACAAAGCTATAGTACAATATAAAAACCAGGAAAATGACATTGGCACAATGTGGGTGTTAAGTTCTGTGCCATTTTATCACATCTGTATATTTATATAATGCCCACTACAATCAAGACACAAACCTATTTCATTACCACAAAAATCTTCCTCATGTTAATCCTTTGTTATTACACCCATTCAATTGCCCCCATACTATTCCTAACCCAAGAAGCCACTGATCTTTCTTCTATCTCTACAATTTTGTTATTTCAAGAGAGTTATATAAAGAAAATCATATAGCATGTGACCTTTTGAGATTGACTTCTTTTGATTCAGTGCCATGCCCTTGAGATTCATCTAAATTATTGCATGTATCAATAGTTTGTTCTGTATGTTTTTGAGCAGTATTCCATTGAAGAGAATAAAACAAGGTGAGCCTTTTATTTCCCCAGATACTTCCCAGAGTCAAATTTCAAGCTGCAATGTAGAGAGTAGAAATCCAAACAGAGCCTGGAGTCTAAGTAGAGAACACATATATTGGATTTCAGAGAGTCTGAGGTGGCTAGAATTTTCAGAGAGTGCAAAATCAGCAGAGTCATGTCTACTCTTTGGATGAATGATGTCTACTGTAAGCCTGCATGCCTAGGTTAACACTCCCCATGTTTGCCGAAGTAAATAGGCTAAAAAGTTCCAAGTGCTCACATATCTTTAAGAGTACTTTGTCCCTTTAGATGGAATGGAGAGATCTTATGATAGAGAATATTACATTAAGTTCTAAAGGGCCACACTTTAGTAATGAGGCTAACTTAGAGCCTGAACAATAGTTAACCTGGACTCAGAATAACAAGCAAACAAAGCTTAAAATCAAGTTTTAAAAAGAAACAAAGCAAAACAAACAAACAAACAAAAAAAAAATGATTCCCAAATAACTTAAGTGCCTGCCAGAATAAAATCCAAACATCTTTAAGGGATACCAAAAAAAAAAAAAAATCCAGTTTTAAGCCATAAAAAATTAACAAAGTTAGAAATGAAAGAGGAGACATTACAACTGATACCAGAGAAATATAAAGAATCATGAGACTACTATGAACAAATATATGCCAACAAATTTGAAAACATAAAATAAATAGATAAATTTTTAGAAACATAGAATCTACCAATACTGTATCATAAGAAAATAAAAAAATCTGAAAAGACTGAATTCTAGTAAGGATATTGAATCAGTAATCAAAAACTTCCCAACATTCAAAACACTAGGGCCAAAGAGCTTCACTGGTGAAGTCTACCAAACATTCAAAGAAGAATTAATACCAATCCTTCTCAAACTTTTCCAAAAAATAGAAAAGGAGGGAACACTTCTAAACTCATTTTTTAATTTTAACATCATTCTGACCAAAACCTGAAGAGAACACCACAAGAAAAAAAAAGCACAAACCAATATCCCTGATGAGCATAGATACAAAATTCCTCAACAAAATATAAGCAATACGTTTAAAGTATCATACACCATGATCAAGTGGGATTTAATTTATTCCAGGGGTGGAAAGATTGTTCAATATCAGCAAACTAATCAATGTGATACACCATATTAACACAATGAAGAAAACAAATGATATGGTCGTCTCAATAGATACAGAAAAATATTTTGACATAATTCAACATTCATTTATTATTAAAAAAAAAAAACCTCTCAACAAAGTGGGTATAAAGGGTACTTACCTCAACTTGAAAAAGGATATATATGACAAACCCATAGCCAACATCATACTCACTGGTGAAAAGCTGAAAACACTCCTGAAAGCAGGAACAAGACAAAGATAACTACTCTTGCTACTTTTATTTGACATAGTACTGAAAGTCTTAGCTATGGCAACCTGACCAGAAAAGTAAATACAAGGAATCCAAATTGGAAAGGAAGGAGTAAAATTGTCATTGTTTGCAGATGACATGATATTGTATGTATAGAGAGATAGAAAACCTTAAAGACACTACCAAAAAACTACTACCAATAATAAATAAATTCAGTGAAGTTGCAGGATGTAAAATTAACATACATAAATCTGTTGCATTTCTATACACTAATAATGAACTATCAGAAAGAGAAATTAAGCAAACAATCACATTTACAATTGTATCAAAAGAATAAAATACTTATGAATAAATCTAACCAAAGAGGCAAAATACTTGTACTCTAAGACATTGATGAAAGAAATTGAAGATGACAAAAATAAATATGAAGACATACCATGTTTATGGATTGTGAGAATTAATTTTGTTAAAGTGACCATATTCCTTAAGGCAATCTACAGCAATCCCTATCAAAATAACAAAGGCATTTTTCACAGAACTGGAAAAAAATAATACTAAAATTTTTACAGAAACACAAAAGACCCCAAATAACTCAAGCAATGTTGAGATAGAACAAAGCTAGAGGTATCATGCTTCCAGATTTCAAACTATACTACAAAACAGTATAGGGGACTTCCCTGATGGTCCAGTGGTTAATATTCTGAACTTCCACTGCAGGGGGCATGGGTTTGATCCCTGGTCAGGGAACTAAGATACTGCCTGCTGTGCAGCATGACCAAAATTTTTAAACAAACAAACAAATAAAAAAAGAAAACAAAACAGAACCAAAAACACTATGGTACTGACACAAAAACAGGTACATATATCAATGATAATGCATAGATATAAGCCCACACTTACATAGTCAGGTAATCTTTGACAAAGGAGTCAAGAATACACAATAGAGAAAAAGACAGCCTCCTCAATAAATGATTTTGGGAAAACTAGACAGCTACATACAAAATAATCAAACTGGACTACTGTCTTACACCATATAAAAAATAAACACAGAATGGATTCAAGACTTGAATGTAAGACCTGAAACCATAAAACTCCTAGAAGAAAACAGACAGTACACAATTTGACGTTGGTCTTAGCAATACTTTTTTTGGATCTGTCTCAAGTGAGAGAAACAAAAGCAAAAAACAACAAGTGGGACTATATCAAGCTAAAATATTTTTGCATGGTAAAGGTAACAAAATGAAAAATCAGCCTACCAAATGGGATAAGATATTTGCAAATGATATATAAGGGTTAATATCCAAAATATACAAAAACTTATACAACACAACCTCAAAAAGTACAACCTAATCAGAAAATAGGCAGAGGACCTGAATAGACATTTTTCCAAAGACATACAGATGGCCAACAGACACATAGAAAGATGCTCAACATCACTAATAAGTAGGGAAGTGCAAATCAAAATCCAATGAGATACCACCTCAGAATGGTTATTATCAAAAAAAAAAAAAAAACCAGTGTTGGTGAAGACGTAGAGAAAGGGGAACACTTGTACACTGTTGGTGGGAATATAAATTGGTATAGCAACTATGGAAAACAGTATGGAGATTCCTCAAACAATTAAAAACAGAGTTACCATATGATCCAGCATATCCACTTCTGAGTATTTACCCAAAGAAAACAAAACAGTAGCTCCACTGACAGATGAATGGATAAAAAATTGTGGTATATACATACAATGGAATATTACTCATCCATAAAAAATGACATCTTGCCATTTGCAACAATGGTTGGATCTAGAGTGTATTATGATAAGTGAAATAAGTCAGACATCGAAAGACAAATGTTATATGATCTCACTTGTGTATGGAATCTAAAAAATACAAAACCAAATGAAAACAGACTAATAGGTAATGAGAACAAATGGAAGGATGCCTGAAGGTGGGGTGGGGAGGAGGCAAAATAGGTGAAGTGGATTAAGAGATACAAACCTCCAGTTATAAAATAAATAAGCCAAGTGTATGTAATATACAGTATAAAGAATATGGTTAATAATATTATAATAATTTTGTATGTGGACAGAGTGTGGTCATCATTTCATAATATATGCAAATGTCAAACTATGTAGTACACCTGAAAATAACATAATATTGTATGTCAACTGTATTTCAATTAAAAAAAGATTTTTTGCAAAAAAAGGAAAGTAGACATTTTAATTTTGTGGCTCTAGAAGCCACATGTGTCATCAAGAAATCCATGTTCCCTGTATGTGAACTGATTCAAGTAAGCATATGCTTCCCTGAATAGCCCTGCCAGGGAAATCTGGGTCTGCTACTAAAATAGGATTGTCATTTAGAGCAGGTAGATTCTGCTATTGTTTTAGCCTCCTTCTCTCCTTCCCCAACACCTTTCAGGAATAAAAATTTAGGTGAGACCAATATACCTTCCTTATTCAGATGTCTCAATTCTTCCTTGATGGCCTTTGACCATGTAAGACAAAGCATCTTGATATGTGGTCATTTCCTCAACATAAGTTTCCTTAATCTGTACATTCTAAAGGAACTGAAAACATCTGTTAAAATAACTAGCCACAGCTGAGCTAGAAACTGAAATAGAACCTTCGCAGACAGAACACATCTTTAAACTCTATTTTTACTTTTAGAACAAACTTCCTCTTTCTTTCCCAAGAAGATGTAGTAATGTAGATAACTAAGTAGAAAAGCTTTGGCTTTTTGTATAATATTTGTCAGTGGCCCCTTTGTTGGTCACTGTGGATTCATTCAGCCACATGGCTCCAGAAAACCCATTGATTTCTGGTGTTTTTGTTATATTGAGGACCAACTTCAGACAAAATTGTAAAGTGGGCCATTTATTTTTAGCCTACATGCACATCAGGGCTTCCCTCTTCACTTCAGTCATTCCTGAAGATTTCTCTATTCCTTTACTAGATAAGGCTTATGTTCTTATCCCTTTCAGAGTGCATTTGTGACTTTGTAACATGTAAGTAAAATATTTTTAAGACTAAAGCATATTTCTTTCAAATGTCTAAAAGCAACATTTTCCATATAAAATTCTGAGGTTTGAGGAAACAATTTTGGCACAAGAACATTCTCAGTGTGCAGAAAACCAAGCACCATATTTCATCGATTCAGAAGTCAAGTCCTAAATATAGACTTCTCTCTAGATCTCCAAACAAGATTTATACAGCTAAAGAACAAAAACCCCCAAATTCAGAGGATATGATATCTCCTAAATGATAAGCATCTTAGGAAATAGATATATTTGTGGACAAATTATTTCCATGGCAAGGACCAGGGATTTATATTCAGGAAGATAGATCTCACATAACTTGGGCTAGAGGAGGAGATTAGGGAAACTCAGAGACTGAGATAATATAACTAGGTTCATGAGTTAATGTAAGAAGAATTGTTATCAGGAAGATGACATATTCGTCAGGAAAGTTTAAGAAGGCATTTTGTTTTCAGAGCATTCCAGAAGGGATTAGCAAGACTTACTGAGAGAAATGAAAAAAACCACAGTCTAGCATCATGAGTAAGATCAAAAGTAGTACTCTTATCTCTAAAATATCTGGAATACCAATAAGGAATTCTGGCTTGAGGGAATATAAGTAAAAACTAGTTGAAGGACGAGGCAGGGGCTTGATCAAAGGAAATAAAGAAAAAGCCAAATAGTAAGAACATTGGTCAGAGTCAATATGTTCTGAATTTCCACTCCTAGTCATGATATAGTAAGCAACCAGATTTACATTTCAGGCTTAAGCAATAATAAACTGGTCAAAATATATGAAGCAACAGCTTTCAGATGTTGGACAAGTAGCACAGGAAAATGATCCTTGAGAGAAGGGAAACAAACAAGATGAGACTTATGGTTACCCTAGCCTACCACTACCTGCAAAGAGTATGTCTTGATATCTCAGGATTCACTCATCTCTATTTCTTTCTTTCTGTGTTTTTTAAATTTGTGTTTGATTTTTAATAGTTTCTTGGTATGTTTCCAAATATAATTATATTTATTTAAAATTCTAGAATATTCAAAGTAATATATAATGACATAATGCAAATCATTGTTTAGTTTGAGCATTGTTTAGATGAGAGACAGATTACACAGGGGTACAACAAACTTCTCTAGACGGTGCAAATATTTATTACCTTGATGGTGGTAATGTTTTCATTAATGTCAAAACTCATCAAACAGTACACAATATATAAACCATTTGTTATCTATCAGTTATACCACCATAAAGATATAAACAATAAAAGAGGCAATGAATGCTCATTATTTTGCCCATGTCTATCTACATTCCTTCCCTTGGTGATTGTAGTAAACTGAATAACACCCACAAGATACCAGGTCCTGATCCTGGGAACCTGAGAACATTACCTTATTTGGAAAAAACGGTCTCTGCAGATATGATTAAGTACCTTGACATGGGAAGTTTAGCCTGAATTACCCTTGTGGGTCCTAAATGTAATCAGGTACATGCATAAATGAGGGAGGCAAAGGGAGATTTGACAGAGAGAGAAGTGGATGAGGCAGTGTGGCTGCGGAGGTAAAGATTAGAGAGACGGAGCTCAAGCCAAGAAATGAGAAGCTGAAGGAAGCAAGGAGCAACATACTACTATATTTAAGATAGATAACCAACAAGGACCTCCTGTAGATCACAGGGAACTCTACTCAATACTCTGATGGCCTCAATTGATGACCTCAATACTCTGTGATGGGAAAAAATCTAAAAAAGAATGAATATATGTATATGTATAACTGAATCACTGTGCTATACACCTGAAACTAACACCACATTGTAAATCAACTCTACTTTAATAAAATTAAAATATTAAAAAAAAGAAGAAGCAAGGAGCAGAACATCCAGTAGCCTCCAAAGGGAGAGCAGCCTGACAACACCCTGGCTTCTTCTCAGAGAAACTGATTTTGGACTTCTGCTCTATAGAACAGTGAAAACGGTTTTCTGTAATTTTAAGCCATCAAGGCTGTGACCATTTGTTACAGCAGCCACAGGAAACGCATATAATTATCTTGTCCGTTCCCAAGGATTTAAATATACTTTATATTCAGAAATGATTTATCTGTTTCTGGTGCTGTTATGTCAGTGCTGTTTTTAAATCTCCTTTCTAGTCCTATCTTCTGAATTTAAATCATGAAATTCAGTTTTCAACTTGATATCGTCCCTAGGAATATTTCCAAAGTTGAACATCTTTTCCCCAAACCCTGCTCTCTGTCCAGCTTTTCCATCTCAGTTGATACCAAATTCATTCCTTCCAATTGCCAAAAGTCTTATCGGCATCATAAACTCTTCTCTTCTCCTCACTGCAACACCCACTGTGTAGGAGAATCACGTGAGCTCTACCTTCAGAATATCCAGAATCTGACCATTTATCATCACATCTACCATGACTATTAATTTGGTTCAAGTCACCACTGTCTCTCACTAGAATTAGAAAACTATCCCGCAGCTTTCCCCTTCTACCCTTGCTCTTCCCTAGTCACCGGTTAACACATGAATAAGATCAAGTCACTCATCTGCTTAGAATGACTCTCCATTGAACTCAGAGTTAATGTAATGTCTCTAGATGGCCTACCTAGCAGGCTCTACTCCATCTGGCTCTCCCATCTCTCTTCTAATATCCTCTCCACCCTTCTATCCCTCACCCACTACATCCCAGTCACACTGGGATGACCTCAGATACCTTGCCTTGGAGTCTCTGCTCTAACTCTTCCTTTCACCTGGATGCTTTTCTCCTAGATGGAGTTCCAAGTCTGTGCTCAGATTTCAAGCTCAATGAAGTCCATCCACATGATTCTATTTAATAAAATAAAGCAAACACCTCCACAGCTGTCAGGCTCAGTTCCCTTTACCCTACTCTATTTTTTTCTTTTTCCAAAACACTTAAAACCTTTTAAAAAAACTATATAATTTTACTTATTTATAATATTTATTTGTTATTGTCTCACTGATACCAGAAGATAAGCTCCTTGAATATAAAAATGTTTTTCTCTTTTTTCACTGATGTGTCCCAAGTGTACAGAACAATGTCTGCCCTTAACAAACACTTACTGAATGACTAACAATAAATAAATGAATTAACATTAAAGTTAATCCCTGTTCTCTCTAATTTATTCTCACTTGAATTAAGTAATATGACAAATGTAACATCTGGCAATGTTTTCTTGACTATGAACTTGTAAGAAATTTATTTTGCTATTGTTCCAGTTAGTTCACATACAAAATACACTGCTCAACACAATGTCATTCATATGGATGCCACCTCACATTGTGTAGGTAAAGGAAAATAAATTCACCTCTATGTTGTCCAATCATTTGGAGCCCAATTCTCTTTAAACTTTTCTTAAAAATTGCCACGTTTTCAAAAAGGTTAATTCTTTCAAGTTAAAGGAAGCAAGAACTTACTAAACAGCAGTTTGAACACCTGGAAAACTAATAAACGTCCAAAATAGTTTTCATTAAGTGGAAAAAGTAGCCTAAAATATAAGAAAATTTGCTGACCTTTTAAACAATTGTAAGAGCACTTAGTCCATACAAATACTCTGCTGAAGTCTATATTCCCTTAGCAAGAACTACTGGAAATCAAGTGTGTTTTCATGACAGTGAGAAATTGTTCTGTGTTCTGACAAGTGCATTAAGAACCAAGAAAGACAGCAGAACACAGTACAATTCACTTTAAAATTCTCTATTAGTTCAATATGAAATTATTAGACATCTATAAATATTGTTCTGCTTTTGAACAACAGACATAATTAAAAGTTGTAAGATTGAATGGCATTCTGTTTTCCACTGTCTTTTCTTAATTTAGGTTTTTATATGCAACTATTAAAGTTGTTTTGTAAGTCAAACGACTATGTAGGTATTATCATTCCTTCATAATTTAGGTTGGTATCACTGCAGATCTAGGATACAAAAGTTTGCTCAAAGTTTTGGACTAGAAATAAAAAACATATGTGTACTTCTCTCTGTACTGCGTGATACCTACATGGAGCTATATACATAGCTGATATTTAATAAATATTTATTAAACAGTGATGGTATAATGATAGTTACCTTGAGATACACCTGAATTTCTTAATAATACCTCACATAAATACTTGAAAAAGGAGATTTTTTTTCAAATATCTGCTTGTAAGTATCTATTGCTTTAGGCTGTTTTCTTCAGCTTCTATTCCCATCAGTGTACTGATTAATCCCATCAACACTTCTTCCATTTTACTGTCCAAAATTTATTTCTGTTTTATCAAATATATAAAGGAAATTTCAGTAAATGGCTCCATTCATTTATATCAGTAATTTTATATGCTGTTCAGTCCATATTGAATAAGGTGCTACCTTATTCAATATAATTTCAATAAATTTTAGGATACATAGACTTACTGTAACTTAAAATTTGAAGTGAAATTTCTTGACATTTAATCACATGGTCTTCAATTCAAGGTATTTTTTCCAGTGATGAAAGTTACAAAAAGATGATAAACATTCTTAGTGTACTGGGTTGAATAGTATCCACACACAAAAAAAATGTATGGCTTTCTTAGAACCTCAGGATTAGACTTTATTTGAAAATAAAGTCATGGCAGCTGTAATTAATTCAGTTAATACAAGTTTATACTGGAGTAGGGTAGTTACCTAATACGTTCTATAAGAAGAGAAGAAGAGAGAGACAGAGAAATACACAGGGAAGACGGGCCAGTGAAATTGGAGACAGAGTTTGGAGTGATGCAGCTACAAGCCAAGAGAAGAGCAAGAATTGTCTGCAACCACCAGAAGCTAAGACAAGGCAAAGCTCTGCTTCTTAAAGCCTCAGTGCAAGCATGGCCCTGCCAACACCATCATTTCAGACTTCCAGCCTTCAGTTCCAAGAGAGAATGAACGTCTATAGTTTTAAGCTACCCAGTTTGTGCTACTTTGTTATGGCAGCCACAGGGAACTAATACACTTAGTTTTTGCTTAATCAGTGCATGTGCAATATGAAAATCTCTAATTTACACTGTCAGCTCACTACGTTTCCCAACTCCCTTGAGTGAAAAACTGGGTGTTTTAATAGCCTTCTGTTATGAGAAATATAACAAAAATTTTGGATAAGACTATGGCTACATTTCAGTGATTGTGTCTAGTCACTTCAAATTTGAGACATCAAGGACATTTATTTTATTTTAAAAACATGCTTACATATAAATGATTGCATATATACATATTCATATGAAAATAGTTCTAATTCAAATTGAAAAACAGAAATACTTGAAAATTAAACCCTTCCTTTTGAGGATTTGTTACTCACAGAGATTGAGACTCTCTGAAGGTGATCCACTAACAATAAAACAGCTTAAAAATGGGAAACTCCAGGGGCTTCCCTGGTGGTGCAGTGGTTGAGAGTCTGCCTGCTGATGCAGGGGACACAGGTTCGTGTCCCGGTCCGGGAGGATCCCACATGCCGCAGAGTGGCTGCACTCGTGAGCCATGGCCGCTGAGCCTGTACGACCGGAGCCTATGCTCTGCAACAGGAGAGGCCACAACAGTGAGAGGCCCACGTACAACAACAACAACAACAACAAAAAGGGAAACTCCAATTTTGGATCTAGGGTTTTAATGCAGTGTTTTGAACAACAAATTGGTTTTCACATTAAGAAATTAACTTACTGTACACTGTTTTCATACTTTTCAATGGTAATTTATTTCACATTCCCAAACAATGCAGTCTCCCCACATCTGAATCTCCTCCCCCCAGACACACCCAAAGCTCTATTTTCAGCCTAGAAAACTAGCTTTAAAAAGATGAGCAAAATATGTTGTAGACATATCTTGGCCATGCATATATCTTCTCTATACATTCACTCCACGAGAAATAATACAAGAGAAAGGAATTCTACTCTAATAAGATAAATGGGATATATGTTTTGTTGTTTTTAAGAAACATTGAACAAAAGTATTTGTCCTCTGCTCTAAGAAGGCCAGAAACATTGATTTTTCCATCACTCCATCCACAAGAGCACCCTGCTGGAGAACTTACAGACCATGGAGAAGTTGGACGATTACATCTATGGTTACTATCTGCATCATTTTATTAGCTGGTAATTACTAATTTCTTTCAAAGTTACCTCTAGTTATGCAGGGCATAGTGTTTTGCTGTCCTTCCTTGTCCAATAACTAGATATTTTGAATTGTTCTGTGATTTATACACTAAACAGCATTTCTGTGTGTGTGTGTGTCTGTGTGTATTTTCACCTTAGCAGATTGTGCATCTCTATGGCTTCTCTGAAGTCTGGGAAAAAAAAGTGTTGGGATGGGATGTCCTAAAAAGTGCGATGAGAGAGTGAATTGGCTGAGACCTACTGGACTAAAGCATCTGGTAAGCTTAAAGAGGAACGATATCAAGGCTGTAATTCTATATCATGATCATATTTCTTTGTTATTTTCACCCATGGAGAGCATTTATTGAATATTCCAAAATGATTTTTTAACCTGTCAACACTATGATCCATTAATTATATGAGCATCTTTTGTCCTTACCCTCATCATTTCTTAAGTGATTTTAAGATAAGTTGAATATCAAGGTGTATTTGGCCATGTCTTTTGTTGCCCGTATTTGACAGAATGACATGTAATGAAGAACTCACAGTCACATAATTCATGCTCTTCTGGTTTCCCTCTGATTATTTATAACTTTCTCTTTTCTTATATTTCTTTAAAAATAATCCTCAAATGAAACTAACACTGTTTACAATTCCTTCCCTTAGGATGTCTTCTAAAGCCAGAACAACAACAACAACAAAATCACACTGAATTAAGCTTTTATTTCAGTTACAAATTTGAATATAGATATAAGTTAAATGAAGGAATATATGTGAAAGTGCATTGTGTACTCTAAGGTACTATAAAAAAAAAGCTGGTTGTAATCATTAGAAATAGTTATAAAGTATATTAAAACTGGGCTTTAAGAAAAATACTCTTTGTGGTGTTACTTTATTATCAGTAATTTTCAGTATTTTGATGTTCATAACCATTAATTAATGAGTGAATTGACATACATTATGATTGTCAAATTAATTTAAAAAACTGGTCTATTAAAATATGTGTGGACTTTATTTTAGTTGATGCAAAGCATTTGATACTACCTTTGTAAAGCCTGCTAAAGGTCTGAAGCAATTCTTTCTATGGAAATAATTTTCTTTTAAATCTTGAACCACTTCCTGTCTTATGAAATAGAATTTTAAGTCTTTAGGTAGTAGGCAGGAAATTTGGAAAATTTTGGATATAGCATTCTGTATTTTCAAACTCTTTTGCTATACGTAACTTACATTTGCCTTAACTGTGCTTTTCTTTTATGCTGGAAGTATAGAATAAGTATCATGGGTTAAAGTTTTTATCTAGAGAAAATTACGTTTACCACAACACAATTGTCTTGCTATATATGTATATTGTGTATGTGTACATCAGTCTAGGAGTTTTAAAAATCTGTGACTTACTGGCAATAAATATATGTATGGCAAATATTTATGTAACTATTTCCAACTGCTCATAACTTCAAAACACAAAAAGATGTTTTTGAAGAAACATTCAACTATGTTGTATTTGGAGGCCCTAACCACATTATTTACTTACCCATGTGATGTTATTTTAAATGTAGTAAATATGCTTCAACCTGCTGTGTCCAGAACTTGAGCATCCTGGAGAAGTTTGAATATACCATTGTAAGTAAGGAACCACTAGTGGGTGTTCAAGGAGATAAAGTCTCTGTGTTTAGCCACTGAAGGAGATTTGACCCCTGTTGGAAAGGATAACACATATAGTGCTTTGTAAGATGTGCAATAAAATTTCTCTCAATTAAATAGCTCCCTTTTTGCCCCAAGCAGCCCCTGGGTTAACTCTTCTAGAATTTTCACCATGTTTATTTATGTACGATCACAATTGATAGTTTATTCTTTGGCAATGATAAACATATAGCAAGCAATTATTATAAAGTGAAAAATTCTAGGACATAGTTTTACAATTTTCAGAGAAATATACTCATATAAATTTGACTTCTAAAGAATATGCTTTAAATACATATAAATGTTTACATCGATACCATAGTATTTAGGACTTCATTAGTACATGATTGGATGTACCTTGAATTGCAGGCTTATTTGATGGAAACCATAGTGTTGTAAACTTTCTTTATTTCACAAACTAGGAGAGATTTGGCTATTTTTTAAGAAGTTGGGATTCCTCCAAGGGAAAAGTAGTATCTAGAACAAGCCCATTTTTATACATTAGGCTCTAGCCATTAATCTCCTACAAAGCTGACTTTAGCAGTTCCTGTTAGATTTCTTCCCTATTCAATGGATATGATGATTTGCAAAGGTTAAGTTAAATCAAAGTCCCTAGCTGACAGAGTCTCATCAGATTCTAATCCTTTACTGTCGTAACAGTGCCTTCCCCAACTAATTAGGTCTCTACTGTGCTTCCTATTTTTAAAGTGTGGATAACATCCAGCCTTGCCTTGATGAGTTATACTTCTTTCCCTTGATCCATGTCTTGCCTCCTCCTTCTAGCTAAAGTTATATTACCTCCACTGGCTGACCCAGATTTGTCCCTGCTTCTCTGACCTCCTGGTGTCAACTCTGTTTAGACATGGAGATACTATACACTATAGTATACATGCTCTTACTCTATATTTTAAATGACAGTACTTGCACATCAATCTGAACTTGCATACCACTGAGCTAATGACATCCCCAACTAATGACTATTTACCAGAGCATGTCCAATATAGTTCCATCATATGACCTGCATAATCCTAAATCAGAGGCTATACCTAGGACTGACTATAAGTTGCTATAACTTTAAATTTAACTGCCATTAAAGTGTGGGCCATACACCAGCTCTACCTACTATATCAGAAACTTTGACTGGGAAACAACAGCTTTTTAATACTATTGTGTTCCCAGAAATGCCTACTACATGGATCACAAACACCCACAGCAACAAAATATGCAAAGTGACTACTCTGTATTAGGTGTCTGGAGAATTGTTCTATGGAGTGAGACTATGGGGTAAATAAGTGACTATTAACTTGTGAAGCTTCTTCATCACATATTGACAAGAAGCTATAGGGAATTATATAAGGTTTTTAAACAGATGAATAATGTGGCAGAATTTAGGATTTAGAAAGTTTCCATAGAGAATGGAATGAGAACGGAAGAATGGAGTGGGAGAAGCTCTTGGAAAAGAGCCTGGAAAAATCTAGGAAGATGGACAAAAATAGATACCCACTTCTATGGGTGAGATAACACAGAGGGTTTAGTAGAAAATCTTAGGTAAAGGGATGATATGCCACCAGATCCCAGATTTGAGAGAGTAACTTACTTTGAACTTCCCAAATAGGTTTCTGAGGCAATTGACAGTTTCCTTGCCTTAATCAGAACTAGTTTACAAAGAGGCATGTGGCAAAATTCACATCTGGAAGAAGCAGACAATAGACCCAGGTCTAACAAGAGAGAGAGGCCTGGTTAGGACAAAGGAGCCAGACAGAGATTGATAAATTTCATCATTAAATGCAGGATGAATTAAAGGAGGAGCAGGTGTAAAGTGAGGAGTAAGGATGGGAGCAGGTCATCACACAGTCATTTGGGGATTACGTTGGGTTTTAAGTATTGTGGGGCTTTCAGGTAAAGAGCTGGTGGAAAATTGATAACATATGCAAACCTGGAAAGAAGTGTGGATTAGAAGCAATGCGTCACTAAATGTAAGAGATTAGAATATCAAGAAGAGAGAGGCAGCATTATCTCATGATTTGGAAAGGTTAAATAAGATGAATGCTGAAAATACACCACTGATTTAGCAATAAATATTTTGATAATGTGATGGGGTAGTAGATTGCATTGAGTGTTGAGAAGCGAATGTAGTTGACTCCTTCAAGTATTTTGGCAATGAATACAAAGAAAATAGTTTTCTAACTGGTTGCCCAAGAAGGAGAATTTACAGATTTTTCTAAAACTTTCTTTTAGGCTTGGGAAACTCAAGAAAGAGGCCAATTAAAAAAATAAGTGAAACGGCTGTCTGGTTTCACATGCAAGGAGCTCAGAAGTTGCCACTTCATCCTAACAACAAGTCAAAAGCCAAACAGACTGAAAAACCAACAGCTCCTCGTGCATCCATAAGACGGGGGTTGGGGTAGGGACACCAGGCAGACCATCACCCACAAGATTGGAGAGACAGGCAAATACAGAAAATCATAGCGTACCACGGCAGAGACTCACAAGCAGAAACCGCTGTGGAAACTAGTGCTGGGGCAGGAAAATCAGAACTGTAATGGACAAATCCCAGTCATGGTATGGGGGTGGGGCGGTTTCGCCACAAACTCGTGAGATTTACCTCCAGGAGCTCGGCCAGGTTTCCACAGTAAACATCAGAGAAATATCACCCTCCTACTTCCAGTAGGAGGAAGGAAAAAGAAACCATTCCGAAATACCCAGAGCACTGTATGCTCCTTAACAAGGCCGCTATCAGGGGAAACTAAGCAGAGCCTAGCCTGCTGGGGTACTATTGGAGATTAACTAGGGATGGGAAATACACAGCTTTAGCCAGCTCTAGCCTTCTTGTCCCACCTAAGAGGGGAGACAAAAAAACAAAACAAAACTGAGAAACACTTGTGAAGTTTACAGACTATTGATAAAAGGCTGATGCTGTAACACAGGACTAAAGAACACTTTACCTCCCCTCATATCTCACCACCACCTCACTAAAGGCCTATTTATAGCAGATTCTTTCACTTAACATATCATGTCTGGCCATCAAGGAAAAAAACCACAAGGCAAACCAAAAAAAAAAAAAAAATTAAAAAATTAAAAAGACAGTGCAAGCATTAGAACCAGACAGGGCAGGGATTTGAGAATTATCAGCCCAGGAATGTAAAACAGCTATGACTTACGGATAAGGTAGACAGCATGTGAGAACAGATGGTCAACTTAAGCAGAGAGATGAAAATCCTAGGAAAGAACCAAAAAAAAAAAAAAAATGCTAGAGATAAAAAAACACTGTAACAGAAATGAAAATGCCTTTGATGGACTCATTAGACTGGGAACAAATTAGGAAAGCACCTCTGAGCTAGAGAATATATCAATAGAATCCTTGAAAACCATAAAGCAAAGAGAACAAAGATTAAGAAAAAAAAAAAAACACAAAAAACAGAACAGAATATCCATGGGCTGTGGGATAACAAATGTTGTAGCATGTATGTAATGTAAATGCCAGAGGAAAAGATAGAGAGAAAGGAACAGAAGAAATATTTGAAGCAATGATAACTGAGAATATCCCCCAAATTAATGTCAGACAACAAGCCCCAGACTCAGGAAGAAAACCCCGGAACACCAAGCAGGATAAATATAAAAACACTACACTTATGCACCTCATCTTCAAGCTACAGATACAGAAACTCAAAAATAAAGAAAAAATCCTGAAAGAAGCCAGAGGTTGAGGAAATATCTTAACTATAAAGGAACAAAGATAAGAATTACAGCTAACAGATCATTTTTTCAAAATGATAAGAATAAAATAAAAATGAAAAAAATTAAATCCTTCAAAATAATAACTTTTTAATTATGTATGCTTATGTGTGTATATTACATATAATTGAAACAAATGACAATGACCCAAGAGATAAAAGGAAGAAATTAGGATTATTCTGTAACTATAAGGTATTCACACTACCATGAAGTTATTTTAAAAATGGACTTAGATCAGTTGTAAATGAATATTGCAAATTCTAGGGCAAACACTTTAAAAAGTTTTAAAACAAAGTAAAATGGATATGCTGACAATATTATGAAAGGAGAGAAGATGGAATTATAAAAAATGCTCAATTAAAACCACAAAAGACAAAAAAATAGTGGAAGACAAAAATAGCAACAAAAAACAAAGGCAACAAATAGAAAACTCACAAATATGGTTTATATTAACCCAATTATATCAATAATCATTTTGAATGTCAATGGTCTGAATGCACGAATTAAAAGAGATTATAAGAATGGATCAAAAATACCAAACCATATGTTGCTTAAAAGAAACCCACTTTAAATATCAAAACACATATAAATTAAAAGTAAATGGGTGGAGACTTCTCTGGTGATGCAGTGGTTAAGAATCTGCCTGCCAATGCAGGGGACATGGGTTCAAGCCCTGGTCCAGGAAGATACCACATGCAGCAGAGCAACTAAGCCCATGTGCCACAACTACTGAGCCTGTATTCTAGAGCCTGCAAGCCACAACTACTAAAGCCCACCTGCCACAACTACTGAAGCTCATGTGCTTAGAGACCGTGCTCTGCAAAAAAGAAGCCACAGCAATGAGAAGCTCATGCACCACAATGAAGAGTAGCCCCTGCTCACCACAGCTAGAGAAAGCCCACGCCCAGCAACAAAGGCCCAATGCAGCCAATCAATCAATCAATCAATCAATCAATTAATTAATTATTTTTAATGTAAATGGATGGAGAAAAATATATTATGCTACCACTAATCAAAGGGAAACAGGGAGTAGCTATATTAATTCCAGATAAAACAAGCTTCGGAGTAAGAAAAGATGTCAGGGATAAAGCAGGGCATTACAAAATGATAAAGAAGTGAATTCTCCAAGAAGATATAACAATTCTTAACATGTATATGCCTAACATCAGAGTGTCAAATTATGTGAAACAAAAACTGATATAATTACAAAGAAAAATAGATGAATCCACTATCATAGTTGGAGACTTCAACACACCTCTATCAGAACTGGACAGACTCAGCAGGTAAAAAATCAGTAAGGACATAACTGAACTCAACATCATCATCAATTAAATCAATATAATTGACATTTTTATAGACTACTTTATCAAACAACAGAAGAATACACATTCTTCTCAAGTTTACATGAAATATTCACCAAAATAGCCCAAACTCTTGGCTATAAAACACTCCTTACCAAATTTAAAATAATAGAAATTATACAATGTCTGACCTCAGACCACAGTAGAATTAAACTAGGAATTGCTAACAGAAAGATAAATGAAAAATCCCTAATAAAGTGAACATTAAACAACATACTTCTAAATAACACATGGGTCAAAGAAGAAAACTCAAGAGAAATAAAATATATTGAAAAAAATGAAAATGAAATCACAACATACTAAAATGTGTGGGATGTACTAAATGCAGTGATTAGAGGTATATTTATACCATCGAATGCATGTATTAGAAAAGAAGATCTAAAATCAATCATGTGGGTTAGTTCAAGATGGCAGAACGGAAGGACATGCACTCACTCCTTCTTGAGAGAACACTGGAATCACAACTGCTGAACAATCATCAATAGGAAGACACTGAAACTCACTAAAAAAGATACATCCAAAGACAAAGGAGAAGCTACAATTAGATTGTAAGAGAGTCTCAATCACAATAAAATCAAATCTTACAACCACGGGTGGGCAACTCACAAACTGGAGAACAATTATACCACAGAAGTTCACTCACTGGGGTGAAGGTTCTGAGCCCCATGTCAGGCTTCCCAACCTGGGGGTCTGGCAACAGGAGGAGGAATCCCCAGAGAATCAGGCTTTGAAGGCCAGTGGGATTTGATTGAAGGACTTTGGCAGGACTGGGGGAAACAGAGACTCCACTCTTGGAGGGCACACACAAAGTCTTGTGCACACCAGGATGCAGGGGGAAGGAGCAGTGACCCCATAGGAGACTGACCAGACCTACCTACTAATGTTGGAGGGTGTCCTGCAGAGGTGGGGGGCAGCTATGGCTCACCATGGTGACAAGGACACTGACAGAAGTTCTGGGAAGTACTCATTGGCGTGAGCCCTCCTGGAGTCCACAATTAGCCCCACCAAAGAGACTGTAGGCTCCAATGCTGGGTCATCCCAAGCCAAACAACCAACAGGGAGGGAACACAGCCCCACCCATCAGCAGACAAGTGGATTAAAGTTTTACTTAGGTCTTCCCACCAGAGCAACAGCCAGCTCTACCCACCACCAGTCCCTCCCATCAGGAAGCTTGCACAGGCCTCTTAGGTAGGCTCATCCACCAGAGGGAAGAGAGCAGAAGCAAAAAGAACTACAGTCCTGCAGCCTGCAGAATGAAAATGACAATCACAGAAAGATAGACAAAATGAAAAGGTAAAGGATTATGTCTCAGATGAAGGAACCAGATAAAACCCCAGAAAAACAACTAAACGAAGTGGAGATAGGAAACCTTCCACAAAATGAATTCAGAATAATGATAGTGAAGATGATCCAGGACCTCAGAAAAAGAATGGAGGTGAGGATCGAGAGATACAAGAAATGTTTAACAAAGACCTAGAAGAAGTAAAGAACAAACAATGAACAATACAGTAACTGAAATGAAAAATACACTAGAAGGAATCAATAGAATAACTGAGGGAGAAGGATGAAGGGATCTGGAAGACAGAATGGTGGAAATCACTGCCATGGAACAGAATAAAGAAAAAAGAATGAAAAGAAATGAAGACAAAAAAAAAAAAAAAAGAAGTGAAGACAGCCTAAGAGACCTCTGGGACAACATAAAATGCACCAACATCTGCATTATAGAGGTCCCAGAAGGAGAAGAGAGAGAGATAAAGACCCGAGAAAATATTTGAAGAGATTGTAGTCTAAAACTTCCTTAACATGGGAAGAGAAATAGCCACCCAAGTTCAGGAAGTGCAGAGAGTCCCAGGCAGGATAAATCCAAGGAGAATCACACCAGGACACATAGTAATCAAATTGACAAAAATTAAAGGCAAAGAAAAATTATTAAAAGCAACAAGGGAAGAATGACAAATAACATACAAGGGAACTCCCATAAAGTTAAAAGCTGATTTCTCAGCAGAAACTCTGCAAGCCAGAAGGGCGTGCCATGATATATTTAAAGTGATGAAAGGGCAGAACCTACAGCCAAGAATACTCTACCCAGAAAGGCTCTCATTCAGATTTGATGGAAAAATCAAAAGCTTTACAGACAAGCAAAAGCTAAGCGAATTCAACACCACCAGACCAGCTTTGTAACAAATGCTAAAGGAACTCCTCTAGGTGGGAAAGAGACTAGCAACTTAAAACAACCTGTACATATATAGACTGCTATACTGAAACCACATGGGAACAGCAAACCAAAAAACTACGATAGATACACACACAAAAAAGAAAAACCAATCCAAACACAACACTAAAGATGGTCATCAAACCACAAGAGAAGAGAAGAAAAGAGGAAAGAAAGAAAAAAGACCTACAAAAACCAACTCAAAACAATTAAGAAAATGGCAGTAGGAACACACATATCGATAATTACCTTAAATGTAAATGGATTAAATGCTCCAACCAAAAGACATAGACTGGCTGAATGGATATGAAAACAAGACCCATATATGTGCTGTCTACAAGAGACCCACCTGAGACCTAGGGACACATACAAACTGAAAGTGATGGGATGGAAGAAGGTATTCCATGCAAATGAAAATCAAAAGAAAGCTCAAGTAACAATACTCTTATCAGACAAAATAGACTTAAAATACTGTTATAAGAGACAGAGAAGGACACTACGTAACAATCAAGGGAGCAATTAAAGAAGAAGATATAAAAATTGCAAACATATATGCACTCATCATAGGAGCACCTCACTATATAAGGCAAATACTAACAGTCATAAAGGGAGAAATTGACAGTAAAACAATAATAGTGTGGGACTTTAACACCCCACTTTCATAAATGGACAGATCATCAAGACAGAAAATCAATAAGGAAACACAGGTCTTAAATGACACATTAGACTAGATGGACTTAATTGATATTTACAGAGCACTCCATCCAAAAGCAGAAGAATACACATTCTTCTCAGGTGCACACAGAATATTCTCCAAGGTAGACTACATCTTGGGCCACAAAGCGAGCCTCAGTAAATTTAAGGAAATTTAAATCATACCAAGCATCTTTTCCAACCACAACGCTATGAGATTAGAAATAAACTACAAGAAATAAAACTACAAAAACACAAACATGAGGAGACTAAACAATATGCTACTAAACAACCAATGGATCACTGAAGAAATCAAAGAGGAAATAAAAAATACCTAGAGATAAATGAAAATGAAAGCACAATGATCCAAATCCTATGGGATTCAGCAAAAGCAATTCTAACAGGAAAGTTTATAGCAATACAACCTTACCTCACGAAACATGAAAAATCTCAAATAAGCTATCTAAAGCCACACCTAAAGCCACTAGAGAAAGAAGAACAAACAAAACTGAAAGTGAGTAGAAGGAAAGAAATCATAAACATCAGAGCAGAAATAAACGAAATAGAGACAAATAAGACAATAGCAAAGATCAAAGAAACTAAAAGCTTGTTCTTTGAAAAGATAAACAAAACTGATAAACATTTAGCCAGACTCATTAAGAAAAAAAGAGAGAGGACTCAAATCAATATATTTAGAAATGAAAAAGGAGAAGTTACAAATGACACCACAGAAATACAAAGGATCATAAGAGACTACTATATGCAACTGTAGGCCAATAAAATGGACAACCTGGAAGAAATGGAAAAATTCATAGAAAGGTATAATCTCCTAAGACTAAACCAGGAAGAATTAGAAAATATGAACAGATCAATCACAGGCACTGAAATTGAAATTGAAATTAAAAACTCCCAACAAACAAAAGTCGAGAACCTGATGGCTTCATAGGCGAATTCTATCAAACATTTAAAGAAGAGCTAACACCTACCCTTCTGAAACTGTTCCAAAAAATTGCAGAGGAAGGAAAGCTTCCAAATTCATTCTATGAAGTCAATATCACCCTGATACAAAACCAGACAAAGATACTACTAAAAAAGGGAATTACAGGCCAATATCACTGATTATCATAGATGCAAAAATCCTCAACAAAATATTAGCAATTCGAATCCAGCAATACATTAAAAAGATCATACACAATGATCAAGTGGGATTTATCCCAGGAATGCAACGATTTTTCAATATCCACAAATTAATCAGTGTGATACACACCACATTGACAAATTGAAGAATAAAAACCATGTGATCATCTCAATAGATGCAGAAAAAGCTTTTGACAAAATTCAGCAAATGCTTATGATAAAAACTCTCCAGAAAGTGGGCATAGAGGGAACCTACCTCAACATAACAAAGGCCATACATGACAAACCTAGAGCTAGCATCGTACTCAATGGTGAAAAGCTGAAAGTGTTTCCTCTAAGATCAGGAACAAGACAAGGATGCCTACTCCCACCACTTTTTTTTGTTTGTTTGTTTGTTTGTTTGTTTTTTTAAAGTTTATTTATTTATTTTTTTAATTAGTTTCTGCTTTATAACAAAGTGAATCAGTCATACATATACATCTGTTCCCACATCCCTTCCCTCATGCATCTCCCTCCCTCCCACCCTCCCCATCCCACCCCTCCAGGCGGTCACAAAGCACCGAGCTGATCTCCCTGTGCTCTGCGGCTGCTTCCCACTATCTATCTACCTTACGTTTGGTAGTGTATACACGTCCATGCCTCTCTTTCGCCTTGTCACAGCCCACCCTTCCCCCTCCCCATATACCCACCACTTTTATTCAACATAGTTTTGGAAGTCCTAACCATGGCCATTAGAGAAGAAAAAGAAATAAAAGGAATCCAAACTGGAAAAGAAGAAGTTAAACTGTCACTGTTTGCAGATGACATGATACTATACATAGAAAATCCTAAAGATGCTACCAGAAAACTACTATAGCTCATCAGTGAATTTGGTAAATTTGCAGGCTACAAAATTAATACACAGAAATCTGTTGCATTTTACACTAACAATGTAAGATCAGGAAGAGAAATTCAAGAAACAATCCATTTACCATTGCATTAAAATGAATAACACAACTAGGAATACACCTACCTAAGGAGACAAAAGACCTATACTCCAGAAACTATAAGATGCTGATGAAAGAAATCAGACACAAATAGGAAAGATATACCATGCTCTTGGATTGGAAGAATAAATATTGTCAAAATGACTATAATACCCAAGGCAATCTACAGATTCAGTGCAATTCCTATCAAATAACCAATGGCATTTTTCACAGAACTAGAGCAAAAAGTCTTAAAATTTGTATGGAGACACAAAAGACACTGAATAGCCAAAGCAGTCTTGAGAAAGAAAAATTGAGCTTGAGGAATCAGACTCCCTGACATCAGACAACACTACAAAGCTATAGTCATCAAAGATTATGGTACTGACATAAAAACAGAACTATAGACCAATGGAACAGAATAGAAAGCCTAGAAATAAACCCACACACCTATGGTCAATTAATCTATGACAGAGGAGGCAAGACTATACAATGGTGGAAAGACAGTCTCTTCAACAAATGGTGCTGGGAAAACTGGACAGCTACATGTAAAAAAACAAAATGGTATTAGATCATTCTTTAACACCATACACAAAAATAAGCTCAAAAAGGGGCTTCCCTGGTGGTGCAGTGGTTGAGAGTCCACCAGCCGATGCAGGGGACACGGGTTCGTGCCCTGGTCCGGGAAGATCCCACATGCCGTGGAGTGGCTGGGCCTGTGAACCATGGCTGCTGGGCCTGCGCGTCTGGAGCCTGTGCTCCACAATGGGAGAGACCACAATGGTGAGGGGCCCGCGTACCGCAAAAAAAAAAAAAAAAAAAAAAAGCTCAAAATGGATTAAAGACCTAAATGTGATATTGGACACTGTAAACACTCTTAGAGGAAAGCATAGGCAGAACACTCTCTGACATAAATTACAGCAATATCTTTTCTGATCTGTCTCCCACAGTAATGGAAATAAAAACAAAAATAAACAAATGAGGCCTAATTAAACTCAAAAGCTTTTGCACAGCAAAGGAAACCATAAACAAAACAAAAAGACAACCCATAGATAGGGAGAAAATATTTGCAAATTATGTGACTGACAAGGGATGAGTCTCCAAAACTTACACACAGATTAATATCATCAAAACAAACAACCTGATCATAAAATGGGCATAAGACCTAAATAGACATTTTTCCAAGGAAGACATATGAATGGCCAAGAAGCATATGAAAAGATGTTCAACATCGCTAATGATTACAGAAATGCAAATCAAAACTACAGTGAGATATCACCTCACACCAGTCAAAATGGCTATCATCAAAAAATCCACTAACAATAAATAGTGGAGAGGGTGTGGAGAGAAGGGAACCCTCCTACACTGTTGGTGGGAATGTAAACTGATACAGCCACCATGGAGAACAACATGGAGATTCCTTAAAAAACTAAAAATAAAGTTACCATATGACCCTACAATCCCACTCTTGGGCATATATCTGGAGAGAAACATGGTCAGAAAGGATACATGCACTCCAATGTTCATTGCAGCACTGTTTACAATAGCCAAGACATGGAATGTCCATTGACAGAGGAATGGATTAAGAAGATGTGGTACATATATACAGTGCACTATACTCAACTATAAAAAAGAATGAGATTATGCCACTTACAGCAACATGGATGGATCTAGAAATTGTCATACTGAGTGAAGTAAGTCAGACAGAGAAAGAGAAATATTGTATGATATCACTTATATGCTGAATCTAAAAAGAAATGATACAAATTAACGTATTTACAAAACAGAAACAGACTCATGGACTTAGAGAATGAGCTCATGGTTACCAGGGGTGGAAGGGTGGAGAGAAGGAATAGTTATGGATTTGGGGATTGACATGTACACGCTGTTATGTTTAAAAAGGATAACCAACAAGGACCTACTGTATAGCACAAGGAACTCTGGTAGATGTTATATGGCAGCCTGGATGGGAGGTGAGTCTGGGGGAGAATGGATACATGTATATGTATGACTGAGTCACTTTGCTGCGCACCTGAAACTATCACAATATTGTTAATCAGCTATACTCCAATATAACATTAAGAAGTTAAAAAAATAAAATAAAATCAATCATGTAAGTTACCACATTAGGAAACTAGAAAAAAGGGACAAATTAGATCCAAAATGAGGGGGACATAAAATAGTAAGAAATAGGACAGAAATCAATGAAACTGAAAATAGGAAATCAATTGAGAAAAATCAACAGAACCAAAGGTGGTTCTTTGAAAAAAATCAATAAAATCAGTAAGACTTTAGCCAGGCTAAAAAAAAAGGAGAGAGAGAGAGAGAGCAATGGCATAAATTAGTAATATCAGAAATGAAAGAGAAGACAACGACAGATTCCATGGAAATTAGGAGAATAATAAAGTAATACTATAAACAACTTTATGCCCACAAATTTGATAACCTAGATTAAATGGACCAGTTTCTTGAAAGACAACCCTACCATTTCACAGAAGAAGAAATAGATGATATGAATAAGCCTATATCTACTAAACAAATCAATCAATGAACAACAAATGAATCAATAGTTAAGAACCTTCCAAAACAGAAAGTACCATGCCCAGATGGATTCATTGGAGAACTCTACCAAACATTAAAGGAAGAAATTATACTAATTCTTTATAATCTCCATTGGAGGGTAGAAGCTGAGGGGATGCTTCTTAACTCATTCTATGAGGCCAGCATTATCCTACTATCAAAATCAGAAAAATACATTAAAAGATTAAAAAAAGAAAAGTATCTCTCATGATAATAGGTGCAAACATTTTAGAAAAACATTAGCATATCAAACCCAAAAATGTATAAAAACAATTATACACCACAACTAGGTGAGATTTACTGCAAGTATGAAAGACTAGTTTAATAATAAATATAAATTAATAATGTAACTCATCAACAGACTAAAAAAGAAAAATCACATGATCATATCAATAAATGCAGAAAAGGAATTGACAAAATCCAGTGCCCATTCATGATATATATAAAAAAAAAACCTCTCAGGAAATAGGAATTGAAAGGAACTCTTCTCAATTTGGAAAGAATAGCTACAGAAGAAAAAAAAAAAAAAAACCCTACACCTAACATCACACTTAATGGTGAGAAACTTGAAGCTTTTGCAGTAAGATCAGGAAGAAGGCAAGAATGTCCCCTCTCACCCTTCCTTTCCAACATCATACTGGAAGTCCTTGATCATGCAAGGAAGCAAGAAACATAAAGTATAAAATTGGGAAGAATGACATAAAACTGACTTTGTTCACGGATAACATGATTATCTATATAGAAATCTGAAAGAATTAAAAAAAAACTCCTGGAACTAATAAGTAATTATAGTAAGATTTTAGGAAAAAAATGTTAATATACAAAAGTCAGTTGCAAAGGGAAGTTGTTCAAGATGACAGCGTAGGAAGAGCCTAAACTTACCTCTTTCCATGGACACAAGTATGTAGCTGCATATGGATCAATTCCCTCTGAAAAGAACCTGAGAACTAGCTGAACATCTATTTTACAACAAAGAATAAAAAGGACCACACTGAGATGAGTAAGAGATGCAGTGAGACAGTCTGGCCAAAAATCTCAGCCCTGGTGGAGTAAAACACAATAGAGAGGGATCTTACATCATAGGTGCTTCTCCAAGAGAGCATCCACATCAGGCACCCTGTCCCTGGAACCTACACCAGAGACGTGAGGTCCTAAAATGTCTAGCTTAGAAAACCAATGAGGCTGACATCCAAGGGTCCCAAAGTGCTATAGGAAACAGAGACTGTCCTCTTAAAAGGTCCATGTGGGGCTTCCCTCACCACAAGACCTAGCAAAGTAACAGCAGTTTGAAAAGTGCCAAGACTATATGTGAAGGAGAGTCATTTACAAATCTAAAAGCATAGCTGGAGGAACAGGGGAGGGTTCAAATGTTCCCTGGAGATGAAGGCACTGGTCGATGTCATTGTTCTAATCCCCACCTAACCTACTAGCATAAGTGGACAAGCTTAGATGAGGGAGCAAGCAATCATGACACTATCCCACTACCTGCTGAAGCTGGAGAAGTCCAGTGACTGCAGCACTCCCCTGCTCCTTTGTTGTGGCAGGTGAGCATGAAACTTTGCAGCATTCTTCACTCTAGCTAAAGTCTGCAAGTGTAGGTAGCTGTGACACTCCCCTGCTCCCTGGCTGGGGCTGGTGGGTGACAGTCACAGTATTTGCCCACTCCTGCCCTATAGTTGATGCATGCACATGGAAAAGGCACTCCTTGTTGCACTGCTGAAACCCACAGGTGCTTGTGTCATGTCATTTTGCCTTTTTGAAGCAAGAGAGCAAGCCCTCTCCAGTTGCCTATCTAAAGCCAGTAGGTATGCACAATCCACACTAGAGATACCCCTTCATCACCAAGAGAGCTGCAGTTTCTGAACTTCATGGGACTTTAACAATCAGAAAAACCATTCTTATCACTGCGCAGATGCCAACTGAACCATAACCCTAGTCTACCTGTGAAAGAAGCCTCTTTACTTAACCTGGAGGTTCACCCTGAGGGACAGGCTTCAGGCATAACACAATTCTAGAGGCTCAGGAGGAGCTCCCAGGGAACATAAGCAGGGAGATACCATTCCTACACACCTCTTTTGCCCATTACAGCTTGATGAGGCCTCTAAGAAAGGAGACTTTACACTCATCTGAAGGCGTGAATTCTACAACTGTGCTCTCCAGATTTCCTAGACTGGCAGTAGATAGGTACTATAATTGTTGCTCTATGAGACTGTATATATTTGCATACTTTAGCTGCAGCCTGAGAGTCTGGCTTCAATCAGGCTGAAACTAGGAGCTAAATGAGATTCCTCCACTTGAAACACTAACAGATCTTGACACACTCTCAACAGCAGGGGCATATTAAGAATAAACCAGAGGTATAGATAACCACAAAAATTCGAGACAAAAAAAGAGATAGGGCAGGGTTAAATGAGAAGGATCATCACCTACACAAGGTTACTCCTTCAAGACTGAGAGAGGCACTAGTCTTTCTTAATACATAGAAGCAAAAACAAACAAACAAACAACAACAACAAAAAAAAAAAACAGAGAAACAAGAAAATGAGTAAACAGAGAAATATGTTCCAAACAAGAGAACAAGGGAAAACCTCAGAAAAAGACCCTACTGATAGGGAGATAAGTAATCACCTGATAAAAAATTCAAAGGAATAGTAATAAAGTTGCTCAAGTAACATGAGAGAAGAAAGAATGAACACAGTGAGAACTTCCACAATGAGTTACAAAATATAAGAAAGAGCACAATCAGTGCTGACAAACACAATAACAAAGAAAAATACACTAGAGGGAACCAACACCAGATTGGATGATATAGGAGAATGGATTGGTGATCTGGAAGACAGAGTACTGGAAATCATCCTATCAGAACAGCAAAAAGAAAAAAGAATCTTTAAAAATGAGACTAGTTTGGGCTTCCCTTGTGGCGCAGTGGTTGAAAGTCTGCCTGCCAATGCAGGGGACACGGGTTCTTGCCCCGGTCTGGGAAGATCCCACATGTCGCGGAGTGGCTGGGCCTGTGAGCCATGGCTGCTGAGCCTGAACGTCCAGAGCCTGTGCTCCGCAACGGGAGAGGCCACAACAGTGAGAGGCCCGTGTACCACAAAAAAAAAAAAAAAAAAAGAGAGAGACTAGTTTAAGGAACCTCTGAGACAACATCAAGCATAATAACATTTGCATTCTTAGGGCCCCATAAAGAGAAGAAAGAGAGAAAGGGGCAGAAAATCTATTTGAAGAAATAATAGGTGAAAACTTCCCTAACTTAGGGAAGGAAACAGATTTCCACATGGAGGAAACACAGAGAATCCTAAACAAGATGAACCCAAAGAGATCCACACCAAGACATATTATAATTAAAAAGTCAAATATAAAGAGATAATTTTTAAGGCAGAAAGAGGAAAAAATAGTTTTATATAAAGAAACCTCCTTAAGACTATAAATGGATTTTTTGGCAGAAAATTCACAGGCCAAAAGGAAGTGTCATGATATATTCAAAGTTCTGAAAAGAAAAACTTACAACCAAGAATACTCTACCCAGCAAGGTTATCATTCAGATATGAAGGAGAGATAAAGAATTTCCCTAGACAAGAAAAAACTAAAGGAGTTCATAACCACTAAACTGGCCTTACAAGAAACGTTTACATGGAAAAGAAAAAGGTTTTACTAGAAATAAGAAATAATATGAAAGAAAAGACTCATTGGTAAGAGCAAATATATAGAAAAGGTAGTGGATCAACCATTTATAAAGCAACATGAAGATTAAAAGACAAAAGTACAAACAGCTAGCACTACAATAAATAGTTAATGGATTCACAAAATAAAAAGATGTAAAATATGATGTAAAAATAAAATGTGGAGGAAGTAGTAAAAATGTAGTGCTTTTACAGTGTGTTCACACTTATGTGACTATCAACTTAAAATAGGCTGCTTTATATATCGCTTGTTATATATAAACCTCATGGTAACCACAAACCTATTATAGATACACAAAAAATTAAAGAGAAACATATCCAAATGTAACACTAAAGAATATCATCAGACCAGAAGAAAAAAGAACAAGAAGAAGGGAACAGAGAAGAATTACAAAAATAACCAGAAAACAATGAACAAAATGAAATAAGTATGAACCTATCAATAATTGCTTTAAATGTAAATGGACTAATTGCCCTAATCAAAAGGCATAGTGTATTCTGAATGAATTAAAAAACCAAGGGACATATATATGCTGCCTACAAGAATTTGCTTCAGATTGAAGACACACTTAGACTGAAAAGGAAGAGATGGAAAAATATATTCCATAAAAATGGAAATGACAAGAAAACTGAGGTGGTAGTACATATATCAGATAAAATATAGTTTAAAACAAATATTGTAATAAAAGAAACAGAAGAATATTACTTAATATTAAAGGGGACAGTGCAATAATAAGATATACACATTTGTAAATATTTATGCACCCAATATAGGATCATCTAAATATATGAAGTAAATATTAAGACATAAAGGGAGAAATTGACAGTAATACAATAAGAGTCTAAGGCCTCACTTTACATCAATGGATACATCATCCAGAGAAAATCAATAAGGAAACACTGGCCTTAAACAACACATTAGACCCGATAAACTTAAGAGACATATATATAGAACCTTCCATCCCAAAGCAGCAGAATACACATTATTTTCCAGTGCATATGGAATGTTCTCCAGGAAATCACATATGAAGCAAAAATGCAAGTATCAAATGTAAGAAGATTGAAATCATATCAAGCATCTTTTCCTCAAAAAACTAAAAATAGAGTTGCCATATGATCCAGCAATCCCACTCCTGGGCATATATCCAGAGAACACTACAACTGGAACATATAAGTGCCCCCCAATGTTAATAGCAGCACAATTTACAATACCCAAGACATGGAAACAACCTAAATGTCCATGGATGGAAGGACATTTCATGTGGTATATATATACAATGGAATATTACTCAAGCATAAAAAATAAATAATGCAGTTTGCAGCAACATGGATGGATGTACAGATTATCATACTAAGTGAAGTAAGTCAGGAAGAGAAAGAAAAATACCATAAGATATTGCTTACATGTGGAATCTAAAATATGACACAAAAAGAACTTATTTATGAAACAGGAACAGATTCACAGAGAAAAAGAACTCATGGTTACCAAAGAGGAAAGAGGGTGGGGGAGGGATAATTTAGGAGTTTGGGATTAGCAGATACACACTACTATGTATAAAATAGATAAGGTACTGCTGAATAGCACAGGGAACTATACTTAATATCCTATAATAAGCCATAATGGAAAAGCATATAACATATATATTGTTGTATATATAATATATTATAATGTATATGACATATGATAATGTATATAATATATATTACATAATATATACAATATAATATAGAATTATACTATATATTAAATATATTATAGTATAATATGTTATAAGATATAATAATATATAACAATAATAATAGCATATATTATAACATATAACTATAATGATATATACTAATATGTAATAGTATATAACAATATATATCTTATAGCATATTATTATATCATATTATTATATTATTATAATAACATTATATAACTATTATTATATAAAAATATGTTGTAATGATATATAATATAATATAATAAAAATATATATTACATAATATATTATATAATATATAAATATATGTTATAATAATATATAATCTACAATAATATATAATTATATTAATATATAATAATATATAGTATATACTATAATATAATAAAACAAAACCTAATAATATAATAGAATATGAAATATATATAATTATATAATATATATTATATAATGTATAACATGTATGTTACATGATATAATATATCATATATAATACATAAAATAAATATAATTATATTTTATATTTATATATGATATATAATATATAATGCATATATTATAAAATGCATAGTATATAAATATATACGTATATTATATAATAAAATAAAATAACATATAATATATAAATATATTGTACATTATATATATTCATATATATGTATATGATATAGACATATATGAGTATGTATATCACATGCATAATATATATAATATATAATTCAAAATATTTATATTTTAATATAATATACTTATACTATTTATATTTATATATTTATATACTTATGTATATTCATATATATATATTTTTTATATTTGTAAATTTTATATAGTTATAATATATAATAATATATGATTTTCTTATATTATATATAATATATATAACATTGCATATAATATATATCATAAAATATATTCATATATGTATATATTTCAATTATATGATATATAATATAGTAATATATAATACATATATTATAATAATATATAATATATTATCATACATAATATATGTATTAGATATTATATATAATATACATATTATTATAATATATGTATTATACTATGCTCATGGATTAGAAGCATTAAAATTGTTAAAATGTCCATACAACTTAAAGCAACCTACAGATTCAATACAATCGCTATCAAAATATCAATGGAATTTTTCACAGTAGAACAAAAATCCTAAAATGTGTAGGGCTTCCCTGGTGGCACAGTGGTTGAGAGTCTGCCTGACGATGCACAGGACACGGGTTTGTGCCCCGGGCCGGGAGGATCCCACATGCTGCGGAGTGGCTGCACCCGTGAGCTATGGCTGCTGAGCCTGCGCCTCCGGAGGCTGTGCTCTGCAACAGAAGAGGCCATGGTGGTGAGAGGCCCACATACCGCAAAAAAAAAAAAAAAAAAAAAAAAAAAAAAATCCTAAAATATGTATAGGACCATAAAAATCCCAAATAGCCAAAACAGTCTTCAGAAAGAAGAAAAATATGGACATTTATGACTCCTGATTTTAGTACAATCTATATTAATCAAAACAGTGTGATACTGGCATGAAAAGAGATGTATACATTAATGGAGCATAGTAGAGGGTCCAGAAATAAACCCACACACTTAAAGCCAATTAATATATGACAAAGGAGGCAAGAATATACAATGAAGAAAATACTCTTCAATAAATGGTATTGGGCAACCTGGAGAAATACTTGCAAGTGAATGAAACTAAATCACTATTTTACACCATTTACAAAGATAAATTCAAAAGGGATTAAAGACTTGAATGTAAGACCTGAAACCATAAAACTCATAGAAAAAAACAAAGGCAATATCCTCTTTGACATTTTTTTTGGCCTTGTCTTCTCAGGAAAGTGCAATAAAAGCACATGATCAACAAATGGGACTACATCAAAATAAAAAGTTTTTGCACAGCAAAGGAAACCACTAACCAAACAAGAAGTCAACCTACTTAATGTGAGAAGGTATTTGCAAATCATATTTTCAATAAGAGGTTAATATCCAAAATACACAAAGAACACCTACAACTTAATATCAAAAATAAACAACCTGATTTAAAAAAAAATGGGCAGAGAACATGAATAGATATTTTTTTCCAAAAATGGAGACAACTGGCCAACAGGCACATGAAAACATGCTCAGCATCACTAATCATCAGGGAAATGCAAATCAAAATCATTATGAGATATCACCTCACACCTGTCAGAATGGCTGTTATCAAAAAGACAGGAAATATCAAGTGTTGGCAAGAATGTGGAGATGAGGGAAGAGTTGTGTACTGTTGGTGGGTTCATAAATTTCATAAATTGGTTCAGGCACTAGGGAAAACGTTATGAAGTTTCCTCAAAAAGTAAAAGTAGAAGTACCATATGACTCCGCATTTCCAGATATGGGTATTTATCTGAAGAAAATAGAAACAGTAATGTGAAAAAAAATATGCACTCTAATGTTCATTGTAGCTTTATTCACAATAGCTTAGGTACAGAAGCAACCTACAAGAAAGGATATTAATAGATGAATGGATAAAGAACATGTGGGGGTGTGTGTGTGTGTGTGCATATATATATATGAAATATATATGTATATATATATATATATATATACACACATTATATATGAAATGGAATATTATTCAGCCATAAAAAAGAATGAAATCCTGCCATTTGTAACAACATGGATGGACTTAGATTATATTATGATAGGTAAAATAAGTCAGACAGAGAAAGACAATTACAGTAGAATTTCACTTATATGTGGAATCTATAAAACAAAACAAACAAATAAAACAAAAGAAAAACAGAATCATAGATATAGAAAACAAACTGGTGGTTGCCAGAGGGAAGGGGTATTGAGGAGGCAGGTGAAATATGTGAAGTGGTTAAAGAGGTACAGACTTCCAGTTATAAAAATAAATGTCATGGGAGGTAATATACAGTTCATAGGGAACATAGTCAATAATATTGTAGTAACTTTTTATGGTAACTGACAGTAACTAGACTTATGATGAGGATCATTTTAATTTTATATAAACATTGAATCACTGTGATGTACACCTGAAACAAATATGATATTGTATGTCAATTACATGTGAATAGAAAGAAAGCAGGAAGGAAGGAAAGAAAGAAAGGTAAGAATGGGAAAGAAACGAAACATTTATTCAGAGAAAAGAAAATCTGTGGTCCTTTGAGACTTCTGAAGAACTGTCTGTACTTTCACTCTGAGAGGGTTATGCTATAGAAGTGCTTTCTGTTTAAATCAGGAAAATGGACTATGAGAGATAATTTTTGCATATCCTTAGATACTTGGCAGCTTTATGGATGCCCTCTTAAACTTGTGTGTTTTCTCCTCTTTTTTGCCTCTTGTAATATATTCCCACATTTGACAGGTGATGAGAGGTGACTCTTTTAAGTCAGGTGAAAGGAGATTCAAAGTTTTATCAATACAGATTTAGCTGGCTTTAGGGGAAAATATGAATAACAACATTTCCTACCACCAAATCACTGTGATGACTGCTCTGGGCAGAATTGCAAACATCACCATCTTTCATAAATTATTAAAATATAATCTTAGAAATATTCCCTTTTGTATAATCTCTTTTACAGACTTTGAGTATATATCAGGCAAAATATTTTAAAACCATGTTTGAGTGACACTTGAAACAGTGGCAAATAAACAAATGTACAAATATTTTTTATTACTATGTCAAAAGAAAAAAGTGACATTTAGAACTATTTTACCTGAATGCTTTTCCATTCTCTCTAAACAGAATTTGAAGTTTTCAACTTACTGTTCCTGAATTCTGTCGAAAGAAAAATAATTCATTTTGCATCCAAGGAAATAAATATTTTCAAATACCACATAATGAACCTCTTTAAAGGAAGTAGATATGAGATTATATTTATTTTATTATTTGTCTTTTCCCACATTTTCCAAAATTTTTACAATAAATATGTGCAGCTTTTATATGAGAAAAATAATTTAATGGGATAACAAATAAAATTATACTAAGGCCAGGTCTCCTCCAGGACAAGATGAGAGTTGATGCACACTAAGGGAGTTTGGTGTGTATAGAAGTGGGGGTGAGAGGAACTACAGAATATTTCCCCATTCTCTTGCAACCCCTTAACCTGAATTAAATTGCTAATTGCATTTGTGTAAATCTCACTTAAGTATTAAAACATGTATTAAGACCTGAAAGACAGAATAATCACCCTTTCTGTGCTCTGACACCACTACAGTAAACTAAAAAGAAGAGTAACTCAGCATCCAGTAAATAATTTAAGGAGCTGATGCTGCTATCATCTTCTTAGGTGGGCAAGAAGTGACAGGAACCTGTGGAGAACGACTCTGACAAAACTCCCCAGAAGGACAAAATCTACTTTTGCCCCAAGTGTAATAGACAGACTGATCCAAAATACACAAGAGGAGAAGACCTTCAAGACAGTGGAGGAGTAAGACGTGGAGATCACCTTCCTCCCCACAGATACATCAGAAATACATCTACACGTGGAACAACTCCTACAGAACACCTACTGAACGCTGGCAGAAGACCTCAGACCTCCCAAAAGGCAAGAAACTCCCCACGTACCTGGGTAGGGCAAAAGGAAAAAGAAAAAACAGAGACAAAAGGATAGGGACAGGACCTGCACCAGTGGGAGGGAGCCGTGAAGGAGGAAAGGTTTCCACACACTAGAAGCCCCTTCACAGGTGCAGACTGCGGGTGGTGGAGGGGTCAGCTTCGGAGCCGTGGAGGAGAGTGCAGCCACAGGGGTGTGGAGGGAAAAACGGAGAGCTTCCCGCACAGAGGATCGGTGCCGATTTGGATTCAACAGCCCAAGAAGTTTGGCTACTCACCCGCTGGGCCCGGCGGGGCTGGGAGCTGAGGCTCGGGCTTTGGTTGGAGCGCAGGGAGAGGACTGGGTTTGGCGGCGTGAACACAGCCTGAAAGGGGTTAGTGCACCACGGCTGGCTGGGAGGGAGTACAGGAGAAAGTCTGGAGCTGCCGAAGAGGCAAGAAACATTTTCTTGCCTCTTTGTTTCCTGGTGTGTGAGGAGAGGGGATTAAGAGCACCACCTAAATGAGCTCCAGAGACGGGGGTGAGCCACAGCTAACAGTGCGTACCACAGAGATGAGCATCAGATGCTAAGGCTGCTGCTGCCGCCAACAAGAAGCCTGTGTGCAAGCACAGGTCACTCTCTACACCTCCCCTCCCAGGGGCCTTTGCAGCCCGACACTGCTGGGGTCCCGGGATCCAGGGACAACTTCCCCGGGAGAATGCATGGCGCGCCTCAGGCTGGTGCAACGTCACGCTGGCCTGTGCTGCTGCATGCTCGCTCCACACTCCGTACCCCTCCCTCTCCCCGGCCTGAGTGAGCCAGAGCCCCTGAATCAGCTGCTCCTTTAACCCAGTCCTGTCTGAGCAAAGAACAGACGCCCTCCAGTGACCTAAACGCAGAGGCGGGGCCAAATCCAAAGCTGAGCCCTGGGAGCTGTGAGAAGAAAGAAGAGAAAGGGAAGTCTCTCCCAGCAACCTGAAGAGCAGCGGATTAAATCTCCACAATCAACTTAATGTATGCTGTATCTGTGGAATACATGAATAAACAACGAATCATCCCAAATTGAGGAGGTGCACTTTGGGAGCAACAATATATATATATATTTTTTTTTTCCCTTTTTCTCTTTTTGTGAGTATGTATGTGTATGATTCTGTGTGAGATTTTGTCTGTATAGCTTTGCTTTTACCATTTGTCCTAGGGTTTTGTCTGTCGTTTTTTCTTTTTTTTATTATTTAAATTTTTTTCCATAATGATTATTTTTTAATAACTTTATTTTATTTTATCTTTCTTTCTTCCTTCCTTCCTTCTTTTCTTTCTTTCTTTCTTTCTTTCTTTCTTTCTTTCTTTCTTTCTTTCTTTCTTTCTTTCTTTCTTCTTTTTCTCCCTTTTATTCTGAGCCGTGTGGAGGACAGGCTTTTGGTGCTCCAGCCAGGAGTCAGTGCTGTGCCACTGAGGTGGGAGAGCTAAGTTAAGGACACTGGTCCACAAGAGACCTCCCAGCTCCACGTAATATCAAATGGCGAAAATGTCCCAAACATCTCCATCTCAACACCAGCACCCAGCTTCACTCAACCACAGGCAGGCTAGAATGCTGGACACCCTATGCCTAACAACTAGCAAGACAGGAGCACAACCCCACCCAATAGCACAAAGGCTGCTAAAAATCATAATAAGGTCACAGACACCACAAAACACAACACCAGACGTGGACCTGCCCACCAAAAGACAAGATCCAGCCTCATCCACCAGAACACAGGCACTAGACCCTCAACCAGGAAGCCTACACAACACACTGAACCAACCTTAGCCACTGGGAACAGACACCAAAAACAACGGGAACTACGAACCAGCAACCTGTGAAAAGGAGACCCCAAACACAGTAAGATAAGCAAAATGAGAAGACAGAGAAACACACAGAAGATGAAGGAGCAAGATAAAAACCCACCACACCTAACAAATGAAGAGGAAATAGGCAGTCTACATGAAACAGAATTCAGAATAATGAGAGTAAAGATGATCAAAATCTTGGAAATAAAATGGAGAAAATACAAGAAACATTTAACAAGGACCTAGAAGAAATAAAGAGCAAAAAACAGTGATGAACAACACAATAAATGAAACTAAAAATTCTCTAGAAGACTCAATAGCAGAATAACTGAGGAAGAAGAATGGATAAGTGACCTGGAAGATAAAATAGTGGAAATAACTACTGCAGAGTAGAATAAAGAAAAAAGAATGAAAAGAGTGGAGGACAGAATCAGAGACTTCTGGCACAATATTAGACACATCAATATTCAAATAATAAGCGTCCCAGAAGAAGAAGAGAAAAAGAAAGGGACTGAGGAAATATTTGAAGAGGTTATAGTAGAAAAATTCCCTAATATGGGAAAGGAAATAGTTAATCAAGTTCCAGAAACACAGATGGTCCCATACAGGATAAATCTGAGGAGAAACATGCTAAGACACATATTAATCAAACTATCAAAAATTAAATACAAAGAACAAATATTAAAAGCAGCAAGCAAAAAACAATAAATAACACATAAGGGAATCCCCATAAGGTTAACAGCTGATCTTTCAGCAGAAACTCTGCAAGCCAAAAGGGACTGGCAGACATATTTAAAGTGATGAATGAGAAAAACCTACAACCAAGATTACTCTATCCAGCAAGGATCTCATTCAGCTTTCACAGAGAAATTAAAACCTTTACAGACAAGGAAAAGCTAAGAGAATTCAGTACCAAAAAAGCAGCTTTACAACAAACGGTAAAGGAACTTCTCTAGGTAGGAAACACAAGAGAAGGAAAAGACCTACAATAATAAACCCAAAACAATTAAGAAAATGCTAATAGGAACATACATATCAATAATTACCTTAAATGTAAATGGATTACATTCTCCAACCAAAAGACATAGATTGGCTGAATGGATAAAAAAATAAGACCCATATATATGCTGTCTACAAGAGACCCACTTCAGACCTAGGGATACATATAGACTGAAACTGAGGGGATGGAAAAAAATATTCCATGCAAATGGAAATCAAAAGAAAGCTGGAGTAGGAATTCTCATATGAGACAAAATAGACTTTAAAACAAAGACCATTACAAGAGACAAAGGAGGACACTATATAATGATCAAGGGATTAATTCAAGAAGAAGATATAACAATTGTAAATATTTATGCACCCAACATAGGAGCACCTCAATACATAAGGCAAATACTAACAACCATAAAAGGGGACATTGACAGCAACACAATCAGTATAGGGGACTTTAACACACCACTTTCACCAATGGATGGATCATCCAAATGAAAATAAGTAAGGAAACACAAGCTTTAAATGATACATTAAACAAGAAGGACTTAATTGATATTTATAGGACGTGCCATCCAGAAACAACAGAATACACATTCTTCTCAAGAGCTCATGGAACATTCTCCAGGATAGATCATATCTTGGCTCAGAAATTAAGCCTCAGTAAATATAAGAAAATTGAAATCAAATCAAATATATTTTCTGACTACAATGCTATGAGACTAGATATCAATTAGAGGAAGAAGTCTGTAAGAAATACAAACACATGGAAGCTAAACCACACACTACTTAATAACCAAGAGATAATGGAAGAAATCAAAGAGGAAATAAAAAAAATACCTAGAAATAAAAGACAATGAAAACACAATGACCCAAAACTTATGAGATGCATCAAAAGCAGTTCTAACAGGGAAGTTTATAGCAATACATTCCTACCTTAAGAAACAAGAAACATCTCAAGTAAACAATCTAACATTATACCTAAAGAAATTAGAGAAAAAAGAACAAAATAAATCAAAAGTTAGCAGAAGAAGATAAGATCAGAAATAAATGAAAAAGAAATGAAGGAAACTATACAAAGATCAATAAAACTGAAAGCTGATTCTTTGAGAACATAAACAAAACTGATAAACCATTAGGCAGACTTATCAAGAAAATAAGGGAGAAGACTCAAATCAATAGAATTAGAAATGAAAAGGGAAAAGTAACAATTGACACTGTAGAAACACAAATGTTCATGAGAGATTATTTCAAGCAACTCTATGCCAATAAAATGGACAACCTGGAAGAAATGGACAAATTCTTAGAAATGCACAGTCTTCCGAGACAGAACCAGGAAGAAATAGAAAATATGAAGAGACAAATCAGAGGCACTGAAATTGAAACTGTGATTAAAAATCTTCCAACACACAAAAGCCAAAGACCACATGGCTTCACAGGCAAATTCTATCAAACATTTAGAGAAGAGCTAACACCTACCCTTCTCAAAGTCTTCCAAAATATAGGAGAGGGAGGAGAACTCCCAAACTCATTCTAAAATGCCACAATCACTCTGTTAACAAAACCAAAGATGTCACAAAGAAAGAAAACTACAGGTCAATGTCACTGATGAACATAGATGCAAAAATCCTCAACAAAACACTAGCAAACAGAATCCAACAGCACATTAAGAGGATCATACACTGTGATCAAGTGGGGTTTATCCCAGGAATGCAAGGATTCTTCAATATATGCAAATCAATCAACGTGATACACCATATTAACAAATTGAAGAAGAAAAACCATATGATCATCCCAGTAGATGCAGAGAAAGCTTTAAACAATATTCAACACCGATTTATGATAAAAACCCTCCAGAAAGTAGGCATAGAGAGAACTTTCTTCATCATAATAAAGGCCATATATGACAAACCCACAGCCAACATCATCCTCACTGGTGAAAAACTGAAACCATTTCCATTAAGATCAGGAACAAGACAAAGTTGCCCACTCTCACCACTATTACTCAAAATATTATGGAAATTTTAGCCATAGCAATCAGAGAAGAAAAAGAAATAAAAGGAATCCAAATCAGAAAAGAGGAAGTAAAGCTGTCGCTGTTTGCAGATGACATGATACTATACGTAGAGAATCCTAAAGATGCTACCAGAAAACTACTAGAGCTAATCAATGAATCTGGTAGAGTAGCAGGATACAAAATTAATGCACAGAAATCTCTGGCATTCCTATACACTAATGATGAAAATTTTTAAACTGAAATTAAGAAAATACTCCCATTTTCCATTGTAACAAAAAGAATAAAATATCTAGAAATAAACCTAACTAAGGAGAGAAAACACCTGTATGCAGAAAATTATAAGACACTGATGAACGAAATTAAATATGATATAAATAAATGGAGAGATACACCATGTACTTCGATTGGAAGAATCAACATTGTGAAAATGACTATACTACGCAAAGCAATCTACAGATTCAGTGCAATCCCAATCAAACTACCACTGGAATTTTTCAGAGAACTAGGGCAAAAAATTTCACAATCTGTATGGAAACACAAAAGACCCCGAATAGCCAAAACAATCTTGAGAACGAAAAGCAGAGCTGGAGGAATCAGGCCCCCTAACTTAAGACTATACTACAAAGCTACAGTAATCAAGACAGTATGGTACTGGCACAGAAACAGAAATATAGGTCAATGGAACAGGATAGAAAGCCCAGAGATAAACCCACGCACATATGGTCAACTAATATGACAAAGGAGGCAAGTATATACATTGGACAAAAAGTGTCTTCAATAAGTGGTGCTGGGAAAACTGGAGAGCTACATGCAAAAAGTGAAATTAGAATACTTCCTAACACCATACACAAAAATAAACTCAAAATGGGTTAAAGACCTAAATGTAAGGCCAGACACCTTCAAACTCTTAGTAGGAAAACATAGGCAGAACACTCTATGACATAAATCACAGCAAGATCCTTTTTGACTGACCTCCAAGAGAAATGGAAATAAAAACAAAAATAAACAAATGGGACCTAATGAAACTTAAAAGCTTTTGCACAGCAAAGGAATCCATAAACAAGATGAAAAGCCAACCCTCAGAATGGGAGAAAATATTTTCAAATGAAGCAACTGACAAAGGATTTATCTCCAAAATTTACATGCAACTCATGCAGCTCAATAGTAAAAAAAAAAAAAAAAAAAAAAACCCAGTCCAAAAATGGACAGAAGACCTAAATAGACATTTCTCCAAAGAATATATACAGATTGCCATCAAACGCATGAAAGAATGCTCAACATCATTAATCATTAGAGAAATGCAAATCAAAACTACAATGAGATATCATCTCACACTTGTCAGAATGGCCATCATCAAAAAATCTACAAACAATAAATGCTGGATAGAGTGTGGAGAAAAGGGAACACTCTTGCACTGTTGGTGGGAATGCAAATTGATACAACCACTATGGAGAACAGTATGGGGGTTCCCTAATAAACTATAAATAGAACTGCCATATGACCCAGCAATCCCACTACTGGGCATATACCCTTAGAAAACCATAATTCAAAAAGAGTCATGTACCAAAATGTTCATTGCACCTGTATTTACAATAGCCAGGATATGGAAGCAACCTAAGTGTCCATCAACAGATGAATGGATAAAGATGATATGGCACATGTATACAATGAAATATTCCTCAGCCACAAAAAGGAACAAAAGTGAGTTATTTGTAGTGAGGTGGATGGACCTAGAGTCTGTCATTCAGATTAAAGTAAGTCAGAAAGAGAAAAACAAATACCGTATGCTAACACATATATACGGAATCTAAAAAAAAAAAAAGAAAAAGAAAAGAAAGAATAAAGAAAATGATCAGAAGAACCTAGGGGCAAGACGGGAATAAAGAAGCAGACCTACTAGAGTATGCACATTAGGATACTGGGTGGGGAAGTGTAAGGTGGGACAAAGTGAGAGAGTGGCATAGACATATATACACTACCAAATGTAAAATAGATAGCTAGTGGGAAGTAGCCGCATAGCACAGGGAGATCAGCTCAGTGCTTTGTCACCACCTAGAGGGGTTGGATAGGGAGGGTGGGAGGGAGGGAGATGCAAGAGGGAAGAGATATGGGGACATATATATATGAATAACTGATTCACTTTGTTATAAAGCAGAAACTGACACACAATTGTAAAGCAATTATACTCTAATAAAGATGTTTAAAAAATTAAAATATGAAAGAAAATAATATACATATTCCTGTGCCCCCATCAAAATAATTAATTAATTAATTTAATTAAAAGACAATGTGTCCTTAATTATACATCTTGAAAGTGTGAAATGAATAGTTTGGGAGAAACTGCCAAAAGATTAGAATTTAATTATTAGAGAATAGTATTTTCAATTTCTGACATTTACCACCTATTTTGATAATATTAGTGATTTGGGGTTCATTAAAACTATGGAGAATATCTGAGGTCTCTAAAATAGCATAGATAATTCAATACTTCATCATGTACCAGTACCCTGTATAATCTAATTTTATAGAGAAATAAAATTAATTTTAAAAACAAAAAGAACAACAACAAAAAACAAAATGCATAAAAGTGTGTAGCAACTGAATAAAAAATTAAAATGTCCTATCATTAATGTATAAGTTTTATAAAAATAAATAATATTGCTTGAGTGGAGATGATGTCCAGAAAAAAAAAATTCACTGATTAAAAAAAATAATAAATCCTCCAATGCCAAAAAAATAAGTCAATTGTTTTCCTATATACCAATAATTAAGAAATGGAATCTGAAATTAAAAACACAATATGCTATACATTAGCACCCAAAAACTGAAGTACTTTGGCATGAATTTACCAAAATATGTAAAAGATTTATATGAAGAAACTACAAAGCTCTGATGAATGAAATTAAAGAAGAACTGAATAAATGAAGCGAGATCCCACATTCAAGGATAAGAACATGTCTTAGGCTTCCCTGGTGGCACAGTGGTTGAGAATCTGCCTGCCAATGCGGGGGACGCTGGTTCGAGCCCTGATCTGTGAGGATCCCACATGCCACAGCAACTGGGCTCATGAGCCACAACTACTGCACCTGCGCATCTGGAGCCTGTGCTCCTCAACAAGAGAGGCCGCAATAGTGAGGGGCCCGTGCACCACGATGAAGAGTGGCCACAGCTTGCCACAACTAAAGAAAGCCCTCACACAGAAACGAAGACCCAAAACAGCCAAAAATAAATAATAAATTAATTAATTAATTAAAAAAGAAAGATAAGAACATGTCTTTCAACATTGTTAAGATGTCAGTTCTTCTCAACTTATTCTATAGATTCAATGCAATCCCAATCAAAATCCCAGCAAATTATCTTATGGATACAGACAAGCATATCCTAAAGTTTATACGGAGCAGCAAAAGATCCAGAATAGCCAACATAATACTGAAGAAGTACAAAGTTGGGGAACTGAAACTACCTGACCTCAGTACTTACTATAAGGCTATAGTAATCAAGATAGTGTGGCATTGTTGGAAAAAAACAGACAAATAGATCAATGGAACAGAAGAGAGAGCCCAGAAATAGACCCCCTATAAGTAGAGTCAACTGATCTTTGACAAGGAGCAAAGGCAATACAGTGAAGCATCTTCAACAAATGGCACTTGAACAACAAAACACCCACATGCAAAGAAATGAATCTAGACACACACATTATACACTTCACAAAAGTTAGCACAAAGTGGACCATAGACCTATACATAAAAGGCAAAACTATCAAACTCTTAGAAGATAACAGAGGAGAAATTCTAGATTACCCTGAACAGGGTGATTCTTTCTTTAGATACAACACCAAAGACACTATCCATGAAAGAAAAATTAAGCCAGACTTCATTAAAATTAAAATATTCTTCTCTGTAAAATACAGTATCAAGAGAATTAAGAAGACAAACCCCATGCTCCAAGAAAATATTTACAAAAAACATACCTTATAAAGGACTATTATTCAAAATATAAAAAGAACTCTTAAAACTGAACAATAAGAAGACAAATGACCCAATTAAAAACTGACCCCCAAACCTTAACAGACACTTTACCAAAGATGACATATAGATGGCAAATATGTACATGAAAGATGTTCTGCATCATTTGCATTGAGGGAAACATAAGTTAAAACAACACAATAACACTACAAACTTAGTAAAACAGGCAAAATCCAGAATGGTGCCAACACCAAATACTGGTGAGGATGCGGAGCAACAGGAACTCTCCTACATTGCTGGTGGAGATGCAAAATGGTGCACCCACTTTGGAAGACATTTTGGCTGTTTCTTATAAAATTAAACATACTCTTACCATAGAATCCAGGTCATGCTCCTTGGTATTTACCCAAGGGAGCTGAAAAATTATGTCCACACAGAAACCTGCCTGAGGATGTTTATAGCAGCTTTGTTCATAATAACCAAAACTTGGAAGTAAACAAAATGTCCTTCAATAGCTGAATGGATAAGTATCACATCCAGACAATGGAATATTATTCAGAGCTAAAAAGAAATGAGCTATCAAGCCATAAAAATGCAGGTGGAAGCTTTGATTCATATTCTCAATTGAAAGAAGCCAATCTGACAAGGTTACATACTATATGATTCCAACTATATGACATTCTGGAAAAGGTAAACCATAGAGACAGTAAGAAAATCAGTGGTTGCCCCATTTTTAGGGCAGAGAAAATACTCTTTATGATAATATAAATATGGCTATATATCATTAAACATTTGTACAAACCCATAGAATATGCAATATTAAGAGTGAACCCTGCTATTTGGTGTTGGAGCTGAACCCAGCTGGAACTGGTCTGAGGCTGCGCCGGCCCTGCGAGTGCGGTTTAAAGGGCTTGGCGGGAACATGCATGAGGCTGCAGCTTCTTGCTTCGGACGAGAAAATTATGGCTCAGAAAGGCACAGCTTGTCTGCATTTAAACAGCTAGTTGACAGATTGGCTGGGACTTCGTTTTTGTCATCAAAGTCAGTGCTCTTTAAGATACATCAGAAATTCATCTACACGTGGAACAACTCCTACAGAACACCTACTGAACGCTGACAGAAGACCTCAGACCCCCCAAAAGGCAAGAAACTCCCCACATACCTGGGTAGGGCAAAAGAAAAAAGAATAAACAGAGACAAAAGGATAGGGACGGGACCTGCACCAGTGGGAGGGGGCCGTGAAGGAGGAAAGGTTTCCACACACTAGAAGCCCCTTCATGGGCGGAGACTACGGGTGGCAGAGGGGGAGAGCCTCAGAGTAGCGGAGGAGAGCACAGCAACAGGGGTGTGGAGGGCAAAGCGGAGAGATTCGGGCACAGAGGATCGGTGCCTTCAGGCACACACCAGCCCGAGAGGCTTGTCTGCTCGGCTGCCGGGGCAGGCGGGGCTGGGAGCTGAGGCTCGGGGTCTTCGGCCGGAGCGCAGGGAGAGGATTGGGGTTGGCGGCATGAACACAGCCTGAAGGGTCTAGTGCACCACGGCTGGCCCAGAGGGAGTCCGGGGAAAAAGTCTGGAGCTGCCGAAGAGGCAAGAGACTTTTTCTTCCCTTTTGTTTCCTGGTGCGCGAGGAGAGGGCATTAACAGCGCTGCTTAAAGGAGCTCCAGAGACGGGCGCGAGCCGCGGCTAAAGGCGCGGACACCGGAGGCGGGCGTGGGACGCTGGGGCTGCTGCTGCCGCCGCCACAAGGACCGTGTGAGAGCGCAGGTCACTGTCCACCCCCCCTTCCCGGGAGCCTGTGCAGCCCGCCACTGCCGGGGTTACAGGTCCCAGGGACGGCTTCCCCGGGAAAGCACACGGAGTGCCTCGGGCTGGTGCAACGTCACGCTGGCCTCTGCCGCCACAGGCCCACCCTGCACTGTGTGCCCCTCCCTCCCCTCTGCCTGAGTGAGCCAGAGCCCCCGAATCAGTGGCTCCTTTAAACCCGTCCTGTCTGAGCGAAGAACGGACGCCCTCCGGCGCCTACGCGCAGAGGCGGGGCCCGGCCCAAGGCTGAGAACTGGGAGCTGTGAGAGCAGAGAAGAGACAGGGAAATCTCTCTGTGCAGCCTCGGAGGCAGCGGATTAAAGCTTCACGGTCTGCTTGATGTGCCCTGCGCCTGTGGAGTGCATGAATGGACAGCGAATCATCCCAAATTGAGGAGGTGGACTTTGAGGACAAGATTTAAGATTTTTTCCCTTTTCCTCTTTTTACAATGAATTATCCCAAATTAAGGAGGTGGACTTTGAGAGCAAGATTTTCGATTTTTCCCCCTGTTCTCTTTTTGTGAATGTGTATGTGTATGCTCCTGTGTGAAATTTTCTCTGTATAGCTTTGCTTCCACCATAGGTCCCAGGTTTCTATCGGTCTGTTTTTTTTTTTTTCTTTTTTCAATAATTACTTTTTTATTTTTAATAACACTACTATATTTTATACTTTATTCTATTTTACTTTATCTTCTCTCTTTCTATTTTTCCTACCTTCCCTTCCTCCCTCCCTCCCTCCACCCCATTTTATCTTTCTTTCTTTCCTTCCTCCCTTCCTGCCTCCTTTCTTCCTTTCACTTTCTTTTTCTTTCCTTGCTCCCTCCCTCCCTCCTTTCTTGCTTTCTTTCCTTCCGTCCTTCCTCCCTCCCTCCCTCCCGTCTTTCTTTCTTTCCTTTCTCCCTCCCTCCCCACTTCTTCCTTTCACCCTTTCTTTATCTTTCCTTCCTCCCTCCCTCCCTCCTTTCTTTCTTTCTTTCTTTCCATCCTTCCTCCCTCCCTCCATTCTTTCTTTCTTCTTCATTCCTTCCTTCCTTTCTTTCCTTCTCCCTTTCTTTCTCTCTCTCTTTCTTTCTTCTACTAATTATTTCTTTCAACTTTTTCTCCCTTTTATTCTGAGCTGGGTAGATGAAAGGCTCTTGGTGCTGCATCCAGGAGTCAGTGCTGTGCCTCTGAAGTGGGAGAGCCAACTTCAGGACACGGATCCACAAGAGACCTCCCAGCTCCACATAATAACAAGTGGCGAAAATCTCCCAGAGATCTCCATCTCAACACCAGCACCCAGCTTCAGTCAATGACCAGCAAGCTACAGTGCAGGCCACCCTATGCCAAGCAACTAGCAAGACAGGAACACAACCGCACCCATTAGCAGAGATGCTGCCTAAAAACATAATAAGGCCACAGGCACCCCAAAACACACCACCAGACATGGACCTGTCCACCAGAAAGACAAGATCGAGCCTCAACCACCAGAACACAGGCACTAGTCCCCCCCACCAGGAAGCCTACACAACCTACTGAAACAACCTTAACCACTGTGGACAGAAACCACAAACAACGGGAACTACGAATCTGCAGCCTGCAAAAAAGGAGACCCCAAACACAGTAAGATAAGCAAAATGAGAAGACAGAAAAACACACAGCAGGTGAAGGAGCAAGGTAAAAACCTACCAGACCTAACTAATGAAGAGGTAATAGGCAGTCTACCTGAAAAAGAATTCAGAATAATGATTGTAAAGGTGATCCAAGGTTCTATTTCCAAGATCCAAAATCTTGGAAAAAGAATAGGCAAAATGCAAGAAATAGTTAACAAGGACCTACAAGAACTAAAGATGAATCAAGCATAAATTAAAAACACAATAAATGAAATGAAAAATACTCTAGATGGGATCAATAGCACAATAACTGAGGCAGAAGAACGGATAAGTGAGGTGGAAGATAAAATAGTGGAAATAACTGATGCAGAGCAAAATAAAGAAAAAAGAATGAAAAGAACAGAGGACAGTCTCAGAGACCTCTGGGACAACATTAAATGCACCAACATTCGAATTATAAGGGGTTCCAGAAGAAGAAGAGAAAAAGAAAGGGACTGAGAAAATATTTGAAGAGATTATAGTTGAAAACTTCCCTAATATGGGAAAGGAAATAGTTAATCAAGTCCAGGAGGCACAGAGAGTCCCATACAGAATAAATCCAAGGAGAAATACTCCAAGACATATATTAATCAAACTGTCAAAAGTTAAACACAAAGAAATCATATTAAATGCAGCAAGGGAAAAACAACAAATAACACACAAGGGAATCCCCATCAGGTTAACAGCTGATCTCTCAGCAGAAACTCTACAAGCCAGAAGGGAGTGGCAGGACATAACTAAAGTGATGAAAGAGAAAAACCTGCAACCAAGATTACTCTACCCAGCAAGGATCTCGTTCAGATTTGATGGAGAAATTAAAATGTTTAAAGACAAGCAAAAGCTGAGAGAGTTCAGCACCACCAACCAGCTTTACAACAAATGCTAAAGGAACTTCTCTAGGCAAGAAACACAACAGAAGGAAAAACCTACAATAACGAACACAAAACAATTAAGGAAATGGGAATAGGAACATACATATCAATAATTACCTTAAATGTAAATGGACTAAATGCTCCCACCAAAAGACATGGATTGGCTGAATGGATACAAAAACAAGACTCATTTATATGCTGTCTACAAGAGACCCACTTCAGATCTAGAGACACATACAGATTGAAAGTAAGGGGATGGAAAAAGTTATTCCATGCAAATGGAAATCAAAAGAAAGCTGGAGTAGCAATTCTTATATCAGACAAAATAGACTTTAAAATAAAGATTACCAGAAGAGACAAAGAAGGACACTACATAATGATCAAGGGATTGATCCAAGAAGAAGATATAACAATTGTAAATATTTATGCACCCAACATAGGAGCACCGCAATACATAAGGCAAATACTAACAGCCATAAAAGGGGAAATCGACAGTAACACACTCATAGTAGGGGACTTTAACACCCCACTTTCACCAATGGACAGATCACCCAAAATGAAAATAAATAAGGAAACACAAGCTTTAAATGATACATTAAACAAGATGGACTTACTTGATATTTATAGGACATTCCATCCAAAGACAACAGAATACACATTTTTCTCAAGTGCTCATGGAACATTCTCCAGTACAGATCATATCTTGGGTCACAAAGCAAGCCTTGGTAAATTTAAGAAAATTGAAATTGTATCAAGTATCTTTTCTGACCACAATGCTATGAGACTAGATATCAATTACAGGAAAAGATCTGTAAAAAATAAAAACACATGGAGGCTAAACAATACACTACTCAATAATGAAGTGATCACTGAAGAAATCAAAGAGGAAATTAAAAAATACATAGAAACAAATGAAAATGGAGACACGACAACCCAAAACCTATGGGATGCAGCAAAAGCAGTTCTAAGGGGGAATTTTATAGCAATAAAATCCCACCTTAAGAAACAGGAAACATCTCAAGTAAACAACCTGACCCTTCACCTAAAGAAATTAGAGAAAGAAGAACAAAAAAACCCAAAAGTTAGCAGAAGGAAAGAAATCATAAAGATCAGATCAGAAATAAATGAAAAAGAAATGAAGGAAACGATAGCAAAGATCAATAAAAGCTGGTTCTTGAGAAGATAAACAAAATTGATAAACCATTAGCCAGACTCATCAAGAAAAAAAGGGAGAAGACTCAAATCAATAGAATTAGAAATGAAAAAGGAGAAGTAACAACTGACACTGAAGAAATACAAAAGATCATGAGAGATTACTACAAGCAACTCTATGCCAATAAAATGGACAACCTGGAAGAAATGGACAAATTCTTAGAAATGCACAATCTTCTGAGACTGAATCAGGAAGAAATAGAAAATATGAATAGACCAATCACAAGCACTGAAATTGAAACTGTGATTAAAATTTTTCCAACAAACAGAAGCCCAGGACCAGATGGTTTCACAGGTGAATTCTATCAAACATTTAGAGAGGAGCTAACACCTATGCTTCTCAAACACTTCTAAAATATAGCAGAGGGAGGAAGACTCCCAAACTCATTCTATGAGGCCACCATCACCTTGATACCAAAACCAGACAAGGATGTCAGAAAGAAAGAAAACTACAGGCCAATATCACTGATGAACATAGATGCAAAAATCCTCAACAAAATACTAGCAAACAGAATCCAACAGCACATTAAAAGGATCATACACCATGATCAAGTGGGGTTTATTCCAGGAATTCAAGGATTCTTCAATATATGCAAATCAATCAATGTGATACACCATATTAACAAATTGAAGAAGAAAAACCATATGATCATCTCAATAGATGCATGGAAAGCTTTTGACAAAATTCATCACCCATTTATGATAAAAACCCTGCAGAATGTAGGCATAGAGGGAACTTTCCTCAACATAATAAAGGTCATATATGACAAACCCACAGCCAACATTGTCCTCAATGGTGAAAAATTGAAACCATTTCCACTAAGATCAGGAACAAGACAAGGCTGCCCACTCTCACCACTCTTATTCAACCTAGTTTTGGAAGTTTTAGCCACAGCAATCAGAGAAGAAAAGGAAATAAAAGGAATCCAAATTGGAAAAGAAGAAGTAAAACTGTCACTGTTTGCAGATGACAGGATACTATACATAGAGAATCCTAAAGATGCTACCAGGAAACTACTAGAGCTAATCAATGAATTTGGTAAAGTAGCAGTATATAAAATTAATGCACAGAAATCTCTGGCATTCCTGTACACTAATGATGAAAAATCTGAAAGTGAAATCAAGAAAACACTCTCATTTACCCTTGCAACAAAAAGAATAAAATATCTAGGAATAAACCTACCTAAGGAGACAAAAGACCTGTATGCAGAAAAGTATAAGACAATGATGAAAGAAATTAAAGGCGATACAAATAGAAGGAGAGTTATACCATGCTCCTGGATTGGAGGAATCAATATTGTGAAAATGGCTCTACTACCCAAAGCAATCTACAGATTCAATGTAATCCCTATCAAATTACCACTGGCATTTTTCACAGAACTAGAACAAACAATTTCAAAATTTGTTTGGAAAAACAAAAGGCCCCGAATAGCCAAAGCAATCTTGAGAATGAAAAAACGGAGCTGGAGGAATCATGCTCCCTGACTTCAGATTATACTACAAAGCTACAGTAATCAAGACAGTGTGGTACTGGCACAAAAACATAAAGATAGATCAGTGGAACAGGATAGAAAGCCCAGAGATAAACCCACACACATATGATCAACTTATCTTTGATAAAGGAGGCAGGAATGTACAGTGGAGAAAGGACAGCCTCTTCAATAAATGGTGCTGGAAAACTGGACAGGGACATGTAAAAGTATGAGATTCGGTAATTCCCTGACACCATACACAAAAATAAGCTCAAAATGGATTAAAGACCTAAATGTAAGGCCAGACACTATCAAACTCTTAGAGGAAAACATAGGCAGAACACTCTATGACATAAATCACAGCAAGATCCTTTTGGACCCACCTCCTAGAGATATGGAAATAAAAACAAAGATAAACAAATGGGACCTAATGAAACTTCAAAGCTTTTGCAAAACAAAGGAAACCATAAACAAGACCAAAAGACAACCCTTCAGAATGGGAGAAAATATTTGCAAATGAAGCAACTGACAAAGGATTAATCTCCAAAATTTATAAGCAGCTCATTCAGCTCAATAACAAAAAAAAACAAACAACCCAATCCAGAAATGGACAGAAGACTTAAATAGGCATTTCTCCAAAGAAGATATACAGACTGCCAACAAACACATGAAAGAATGCTCAACATCATTAATCATTAGAGAAATGCAAATCAAAACTACAATGAGATATCATCTCACACCAGTCAGAATGGCCATCATCAAGAAATCTAGAAACAATAAATGCTGTAGAGGGTGTGGAGAAAAGGGAACACTCTTGCACTCCTGGTGGGAATGTGAATTGGTACAGCCACTATGGAGAACATTATGGAGGTTCCTTAAAAAACTAAAAATAGAACTACCATATGACCCAGCAATCCCACTACTAGGCATATACCCTGAGAAAACCATAATTCAAAAAGAGACGTGTACCAAAATGTTCATTGCAGATCTATTCACAATAGCCCAGAGATGGAAACAACCTAAGTGTCCATCATCAGATGAATGACACTTATATACAATGGAATATTACTCAGCCATAAAAAGAAACGAAACTGAGCTATTTGTAATGAGGTGGATAGACCTAGAGTCTGTCATACAGAGTGAAGTAAGTCAGAAAGAGAAAGACAAATACCGTATGCTAACACATATATATGGAATTTAAGAAAAACAATGTCATGAAGAACCTAGGGGTAAAACAGGAATAAAGACACAGACCTACTTGAGAAGGGACTTGAAGATATGGGGAGGGGGAAGGGTAAGCTGTGACAAGGCAGAGGAGAGGCATGGACATATATACAGTACCAAACGTGGGGTAGATAGATGGTGGGGGGCAGCCGCATAGCTCAGGGAGATCAGCTCGGTGCTCTGTGACTTCCTGGAGGGGAGGGGTGGGGTGGGGAGGGTGGGAGGGTGGGAGACGCAGGAGCGAGGGGATGTGGGAACGGATGTGTGTGTATGACTGATTCACTTTGTTATAAAGCAGAAACTAATAAAAAAAATAAGAAAAAAAAATAAGAGTGAACCCTAAGGAAAACTATGAACTTTGGGTGATTATGATGTGCAAAGGTAGGTTCATTTTTTTAAAAAATGTACCATTGTGGTGAGTGATGATGATAAAGCAGGGAGACTGCATGTGTGGTTGTAGATTGTACAGGGGAAATCCATGTACCTCCCTCAGAATTTTCTTGTAAGCCTAAAATCACCCTTAAAAATAAAGTATTAGGGCTTCCCTGGTGGCGCAGTGGTTGGGAGTCCGCCTGCCGATGCAGGGGACGTGGGTTCATGCCCCGGTCTGGGAGGATCCCACATGCCGTGGAGAGGCGGGGTCCATGAGCCCTGTCCACTCGGCCTGTGCGTCCGGAGCCTGTGCTCCACAATGGGAGAGGCCACAACAGTGAGAGGCCTGCGTACCACAAAAAAAAAAAAAAAAAAAAAAAAAAGTCTTAAAAAAGAAAAAAAAAAAGTAAGTGAAAAAGTAAGACTAAAGAAAAGAGAACTATGATGGGCAAGGTTTTAAAATGTACACAGAGAGAAAATCAATAGTGCAGAGGTGCCTACACACCATTAGTGGGAGTATAAATATGTGTAATTTTTCAAGGAAGGACTAGTCAATATTTTTAAGAAATAGAAATATGTTCTTATCCTATGTAGAAACAATTTAATTGATGTGGTTCTATACTGAATAATCTTCACATTATATAACTTCTGTGTTTCTCTCCTAAATATATAATCAAATATGGTAAAAGAAATATATACAAGCATGTATCTATAATTAGTTTGTAAAGGTTAATAGACTGGAAACAACTTAAGGCTGTCGTAGTATAATAATTAAATACGTATATATGAAGATTCTGCAATGTTATGGGACCATTAAACCTCTGCTTTGGGAAAATATGTACTAAAATGGAATAAATTATCAGTACATAGTGCTATGTTTAAAAGTAGGATATGAATTTCTTTAGAGGGTTATTTCTACAATTTTGTAAAATTGAAATACTTAGAATAATCATAATCATACACATAACTTACAAATACAAAAATGAATGAAAAGTAGTGTATCAGAATTATTACAGTGGATCAGTCTGGGTGTGGTGAGTAAATAAGATGTGCTTTTTTATTTGAAAGGATTATTTTGGGTGCAGCCTGGAAAGAGCTTAAGGAGTATAAAATTGCATACATAGAGAACAGTGAAGAGGCTATTACACAAATATTGGAGGCTACTGGGACTAGCATACTGGTCATGACAATGGGGAAGAGTGGAAAGACCTTCAAAATATTTGGAAGTTAAATCAGCAAGACTTGATGAAGTGGGGGTTGAGTGAGACAGGGCTGTCAATTATGACTCATAAGTTTCTTTCTCCCTTGAATAAAAAGAAAGACATTGGAGCCAGTAGTGGCTGCATATTTCTATACCCAACAATTTTTTTCCATGCTTCTTATACCTGAATTGTGTGCAATGCTGTCTACTATTCTGTATTCTGTGTTATTTTATTTCATTTTAAAAAATGAAGTTATGGTGCTTCTAAATTTACTCATGACCCACAAAGAGATCTTTGTCCATAATTTGAAATCACCATCTGAGTTGTTCTTATCTACTACAATGACTTCAGTATTATCTCTAAGGTAATAAAACACAAATTTTAAATCTTTGTAAAAACACATTTTCAAAATTCAAAACCATAAATTCTTCTATTTTAAACTTCCTTAGAACAAATTACAGACATTTCAAATTTAAAGTGACTGACCTTGAGCCTATGGTATTTCCCTCCAAAACTGCTTCCACCTCCAGAAATCCAAATCTCTGCAAACACAGTGGCATCTACACATTTCACAGGTCAGGAATTGGTGTTCATTTTTGAAGCATCTTTCTCATTCTTCTCTAGGTCCAACCAATATCCAGGTCCTGTCTCTTCTATTTAATATTTCTTGATGGCATGCTCTTATCTTGATCCTACTAATAACATATTTGAGCCCTATAAATTTTCTCTGGGTTACTGCTAAAAATTATATCTCGGCTTCTGGACAAGATCCGAGCAATTTTTTTTTTTTTTTACCATACTGCATCTAGATGGATTTTTGGAAAAACAAAATATTTATAGTATTTTGCATCTTTAAAAGTCTTGAATAGTTCCATGTTGCTAGTAGTAGAAGTTCATTAATAGGATAATACTCTTCATGATCATATGCAGATTTGTTTTTCTTTCCAAAAATATTGGCACCTAAGTTTTGTGCCCTTAGATTCTTCCTCCATCCATATAGAATTTTACAGATTTCAGTAACTCTCACTTGAGATGCTATTCCTTTCCAATCCTCAAATACTGATCCTTCAGGTTTAGGGTAAAGACATCTCCTACAAGAAGACTTTCCCATTCCCTGTAGACAGGGTGAAATATCATTCCATAAGGCTCCATTTTGGGGATTTCCCTTGTAGCACAGTGATTAAAAATCCACCTGCCAATGTAGGGGACACAGGTTTGAGCCCTGGTCGAGGAAGATCCCACATGACATGGAGCATGTGCACCACACACTGCACCATGCACCACAACTACTGAGCCTGTGCTCTAGAGCCTGCGAGCCACAACTACTGAGCACTCATGCCACAACTACTGAAGCCCACCTGCCTAGAGCCCATGCTCCGCAACGAGAAGCCACCACAACTAGAGAAAGCCCACGTGCAGCAGCAAAGACCCAACACAACCAAAAATAAATACATAAATATTTACTTTAAAAAACGGCCCCATTTTGCATTAATTTCTAACATAAAGCTACACTGAGTTCTAATTGCCTGTTTACTTAACCATCTCCCCTTCAGTACATATGCTTCTTGAGGGAAGGGATATTTTCTTGTTTATCACTGAAACTTCAGTATGTGACAATGAATTACTGGCACACAGAGAAGGAAACAATCTTTAAGAGTTAGATGATAGGATGAGTTATCAAAAAGTATCTCAAGTGATGTTATTCAAATTTAAGAGGTAGATTCAATCAGTGCCTACTTTTCCTTCAAGTTTTTCATTAAGATTCTCATGAAGGATCTATTCGTTATAAGGCCTAGCTGAAATCTTATTTACATGCCCACTGACACAATCGAAAGATGAGAGAAACAGGGACATATCTACACATTAGGTATGGGAGAGATGGATAGATAGGTAGATAGAAACATAGATAGATATAGACACATACATAATAAAGTCAACCAATTAATGTAAAATATAATGTGATGGTCTCAACTGAAATGTATTTTAAAAAATAATAATAAACCACCTGGGGTCAACTCACAAAACACTGCATGTACGAGAATAAACCAGAATTTACCATAACCCCAGAACATTTACCAAACTGAAAGAGCATGTGTTGGAGAAAAGATCAAGGGTCCACATTAAAGATACCATGTTCTCTCTTTTCTTAAGTTTAGTTATTCTATTTCTTGGTTACAGAATTTCTATTTGGTTTTTATTATACTTTCCAAGTATCTGCTGAAAATCTCAGTGCTGCTTCTATTTTACTACGCCTATTAAGCATGATTATTTTAATGTCACTTTCTGGCAACTCCATTATCTGGATCCCCCGTGATTTGTTTCAGCTATCTATTGTTTGTCATGGTTTAGAATCACATTGTTTTATCTCCTGATGTGTCTGCTTTGTTTTGATTGAGGGGTGGATATTGTATATAAAAATCATACAAATAATTTCAGGCCCAGGATAATGTTATTTTCCTCCACAGAGAATTTGCTTTGCATTTGCCAGGTGCCTGGGGAGAATCATTCTGAGAGAACTACAATCCGATTCAGGCATTGAGATCATCTACATCTAGCTACAGTCTCTGTTAGTTTATTTGTATCAATACTTCTGGCTCATTCTTATCCTAGGGTGCAGCCCCTCCATCTCAATTCATGCTCAGAAAGCATGGTCATTAGCATAAACCACTTGGCAAGTCCTTGATGTCACACGTCCTTGATGATCTTTAGCCCTATGGAATTGTCAAAACTGCTCCCCAACTTCTCAGATCATCAATCCCCTTCAAGATAAACCAGGGTCTCCAGAGTAAAAAGAGACCCAAAGGCTGACCTCTTGTCTCTGGAGTTCTAGCCTCTCCTAGATCTTGCTCCACCTTTCTTCACCATCTTGGTAACTTCCCACACCTTGGTGCAGATTTATCTACAGCATTATCCACCTAGGGCTAGGTCTAGATCTATATTTATCCCACTTTCTCATTTGTTCTGGGCCAGAGGTTTAATCTGGTTAGCACAATTCACCAACACTGGGGGAAGAAATCCCTGAGCTAATCTTAAACAAAAATTCCTCTGTGGAAATCCTCTAAGAATTGAGTAGACTCTGCTTTCCTTTAGAGCATCTTCACATTTGCTTTTATCGGGTGCTTCTCAGCTTGGGGTGTGGTCTCATCTTAACTTCTCAACTTGCTGCTTTCTGGACCACACAGAGAGCATATATTTGAAATCCAAACATATTGGGGGTTTAGACTCTTGGTTACAAATTCACAGTTAAGATATTTTTTCTGACCTAGAGTCCAAATAGAAATATACAAAAGTCTTGATCTGTTGATTGTGGTGGATTGAATCCTAGTGTTTCAGGGGGTTGATTCCCTCCCATTCCCTCTTGTAAATACATCCAAGCAAGGTCTTGTCTTGTCTCACTAGGAAGTTGTTAATAACCAAGCCCCTAAGCTATCAACTGGAAACCCTCCAGGATGGCCTTAGAGTCAGTGCAGAGAGTTAGATTTTGGTTTCACTTTTTATTTTAGATTTTTAGCTTTTTCCTTAGTTTCTTGAATGCTCAAGTGAAGTGGCCATTTAAAAATATATTTGATAAAACTTTATCCAGAATTTATGCATATTTTATAACAGCAGCTTTTTCAGATGAATTTGTCTGATGCATTGCTAGAACTAGAAGTATATTAAAAATGTTTATGTATACTATTACTTTCAGAATAAAATAGCAGTTAATAGGAGTAGCCATGAAAACTCACAGAAAGTCACAAAAATTATAACAGCAGTGAAATACAACCATATGAGTTAAAGTTTCAAAGAGAAATCCTATTGAGAAATTATCAGTGATCAATGGATGCTTTGATTGATATACTCAATTAACAGGTTTGAACATGAAGCCTGTTAGATTTAGATTGAACCCAGCTCTCTAAAGATTTGGTACTACAGAATCTCAGAGTTCATCAGTTCAGAAACTTAATATTCATGCCTTACTCTGTGGGAATCTATCTCTGAGAGCAGTCTACTCTGCAACCCCTTCATCACACGCTGATTCTGCCACTTCTCACAACCACCCGATCATCATATATACCTTTCTTCCTCCATCCATTTAGAGGCCAACGTTGTACTAAATCATCAGCTAAGCCCAGGAGACCAGGGAGGTGTTCTTTTCCTTCTGTTTCTCAGAATCAAAAGCGGGTATTAGAAGTGAAATCTGAGAGGGTTCTAGGTACAGTTTACTTTAATTGTGTCTTTACATATTCCTTTCTGTCAAAAAAGTACAAATTGCCTTTTATTATAAAGGAATACATTCTTCTCCACAGCGATATCTAGTCAATAGGATCAAGAAACATTCCTTATTTAAGCATTAAAGCCATTTTAGGCAAATGCTACAAGGTCATGGGAATTTGATGAGGGTGTGTATACCTCTAGACTATAGACTTTGAAACCAAGAAGAAGGACTTTGTCCATGCCCAGTGAACACTAATGTGTATGAAAAATAATTCACATCTTCTCTGTTGGCAAACTTCAGTCCAAACACAGGACTATCCTACTTTCACATGAGTAAATCATTAGCAACAGCAGAGAAAAGGAGAGAAAATTCTGCAGTTAAGACAAAGGGAGAGTTTCCCTAAAGCTGGACAAATTGTACATTTTTATTTTTTTTTTCCTAGCAGACAAAATAAATATTTGGAAAGCATCTACTTTGCACAGCTGTAAAACCAATACAAGATGTGGCTATTGTGAAATATGAGATTAAATATTAGATTAAAAGACAATGGACTGAGTGGCTCAGGGTATCGAAATAAAAAGCGATTCAAAAAAGGATAGAACAAGAATGAAAAGTACCTAAAATGAAATATCGGAATTAAGTTCCCCAGAATCAACACTGCAGAGAAATGGCCAAGTGACAAAATGGAAAAGCTTCCTATGAATTCAGGGAAAATGAAATACAGATGAAAGTAAAATAGATGATAAATAAAGAGGGCAGAGAATGGGGACCAACCCATGAATTATAGGTGCTGCTGAAGAAGAAATGAGAGCAAATGAAGTAGAATGAATGATAAAAGTATAATCATTGTAATAAAAACTGTCCATGTGGAAGAAAATCTGTCTGTAGATCTTTCTGCTCATAATGATATGCGAGAAGAAACAGAATTAGCCCATGCCTACGTTTATATAGAAGTAGATATGCTTTATTTTTAACTTAACATAAACCACTAGTACATTTTTAATACATAGATAGATAAATAGATAGATAGATAGATAGATAGATAGATAGAATAATTCTCCCTCACAGAAAATATAAAGAAATCCTAGTTCATTAAAAAGGAAAATTAAAAGAAAACAAAAACATTGGTTAAGATTTATATTCACTGAGGTGGCTCATCATTTTCTAAGCACTTAACATATCCTCTCAATCCTTATTAAAATTACATATAATCTGAATTCTAACAGGAACCCTAGGCTGTAGGTATCACCATTCCCCTTACTGTGCAGAAGTGGATTAGCTGATTGTCCATCTTCACACAGCCAGGAAGTGGCAAAGACAGAATTTGACACTGGTCAAGATGTTTGCAGAAACTGTGCACTTAACCAATGTGGCATATCATCTAAAATCATTGTAAATACACTGAGGGATAGTTAAAACAAATAAACTATGATAAGATTATTTATCAAAATATATTTGATTAAAAAGTAAATATAAAATGATTTTAATTATTCAGTAATAAACAGACGCTCCGATTGAGATAAAAAGTATACAATTGTGTATTTCCATTGTAGTCAGGACTCTTTTGGCTTACAGTCACAGAAACTTAACTCGATGTATGCAATTTCTTGGCATATGTAATTGCAAAGCATAAGCGGCATGACTGGTTTCAGATGTGAGAGGATGCAGTGGTTCAAAAACAGCTGCGACTCCATGGCTTTCCATCTTTCACCTTCATTTTCCGGTGTTAACTTCCTTCATGGGAAAATTCTCTCCATCTGGTGACCACGATGTAAACAAACCACAGCTACAGATTTAAACATTCCAAATCACGAGTGACTCACAGAGTAAGAAAAGCCTCTGATCAGCTCAACCAGGGCTACAAATCTTTTTCTGAACCGACCACCATGGTCAGGTGTGTGGGACTCACAGAGCAAAGGTGGAATACATCATACCCCACAAGCAGAGGAGGAAGAAGTGTTCACAGAAGGGAGAGATGAAGAGCAAACAGTGACAGACCGTCACTACCACCGCTCACAAGAGGACTAACATGATATAAAAATGTTTAAACAAAAATGATGCACAGGGGGACTTCCCTGGTGGCACAGTGGTTAAGAACCCACCTGCCAATGCAGGGGACACGGGTTCAAGCCCTGGTCTGGGAAGGTCCCACATGCAGTGGAGCAACTAAGCCCATGAGCCACAACTACTGAGCTCAGGCACCACAACTACTGAAGTCCGAGTGCCTAGAGCCCGTGCTCCACAACAAGAGAAGCCGCCACAATGAGAATCTCACGCACCACAATGAAGAGTAGCCCCCTCTCGCCACAACTAGAGAAAGCCTGCGTGCAGCAACAAAGACCCAACACAGCAAAAAATAAATAATAAATAAATAAGTTTATTAAAGAAAACACGATGCACAAAGTTTACAAAGAATAAAAAGTAAAATTGGATTATTCCATCAAGAAAATAATGCAAATAAAAAGCACGTATGTAACAAATATTTATACTGATGAGTGCTCAATGAATAATGAACACATAACATGGACTGACCTCTATTAATTGAATAATATAGCAAGAAAATATATTAGGAAACAGAAAAAAAATAATAAATTAAAGCTTAGAAAAAATAATATAATTAGTGTATGGAAACTAAAAACACAGTAATCATTCTATGACAGATCTAGTAGAAATATGAAGACAAGGAGGACTGTAAACATATCAAATAAGGAAAAGTGTTGATATGTATATTTTGAACTTCTCAAATAGTAAATATCTTTAATTTCCCACAAAACTTTTTCAGAAATTGGTTATAAACTGGAACACAAATAAAAAGTCTCAAATTTCCAAAACTTAAATTATACTTTTTGGATTTAGACACTAAAAACAAATATTTACAGTTTAAAAATTCAAACACTTGAAAAATTTAAAATCCTCCTGAATTATAGGGCTAAATAAGAAGATTCTTTTTAATTCCAAGTTTCTAGGGTTTGATGAGTTGAAACATACTCACATGAGTATATTAAGTTAATGAGCCCCATTTTTTAAATAAAGTTATTTATTTTTTATCTTATTTATTTTTGGCTGTGTTGGGTTTTCATTGTTGCGTGCAGGTTTTCTCTAGTTGCGACGAGCGGGGGCTTCTCTTCGTTGCAGTGCATGGGCTTACTGCGGTGGCTTCTCCTGTTGCAAAGCACGGGCTCTAGGCGCATAGGCTTCAGTAGTTGTGGCGCACGGGCTTAGCTGTTCTGCAGCATGTGGGGTGTTCCCAGACCAGGGCTCTAACTTATGTCCCTTGCATTGGCAGGTAGATTCTTAACCACTGCACCACCAGAGAAGCCCGTCATTATTTTTAAATTAAGTGAAAGCATTGTTTATTCATGTTTAAAATTAATGACCAATTCAATAAAGATGTTATATACATAGTTTGAGCTTAATAAAATCTACTTTAATCAGCTTAATTGTGTATTTTTAAAGCCCCAACTTGTTTTATTCTATACCATATTTTTCAATACATGAAATAACCTATTTCTTCATATTTAACTCTTCAAAAAAGTGATAGATTAGAGGATATCACATGTGATGAAAAGGTGAATAAAGCTTGATGAAAAGGATGAAGCCAACACGACTATATTCAAATTGAATTTTATATTAATGCTTACCTCACATGAAGACAGTAGAAAAAAATTATCTAGAGTTATCTCCAACTCTAACACATTTAATCTTTACTCAGATAACCGATGCTATTTTTCTCTCAGATAGTTCTAAATTCCTAAATGCAATCAATTTCTGAAATGAACTTGGCAAACCCTGTAACTACTAGAGGGCAGTAAAGTCTTGTTATGTGCCCAGGAGGATCGCCAGTACAATCACTCCCTTGCAAAACCCACATGGGGTGACTGTATGATGCAACTTTCAGCTTTATTTCCTGCCAAGTAGTAAAGTGTGAGAGATCGGTGTGGTTCTAATATTAGCACCTTAAACAAACCCAATCAGGTGATCCATCTCGATCAATAAACCCTAATTAGCAAGCCAACCTTTGTAATTAGGTTAGAAATCGGTTAAAGTGGTCTGTTCCTTATAAGTATCAGATATTAACACTCTTCCTATAAGACTCTCTACTCAAATTGTTGTAGGACTTTTTTTTTTAAATGGTCATTCTAAATTTAAACAATCGCCTCATTTAAGATATCATGACAAATATTTACTATAAAATCATGTATCAAGCCAACTTTTCAACATTTAATTATTCATTGGAAAGAAATAGCCAAAATAGAATTTTGGTGCTCTGAGGAATGTATGTAGAGATGATACAGTTGCCTAGCAACACCTCCCAAAAAAGATTAGAAGCATTGTATACTGTTTAGCCATTTTTTTAAAAAATGCTATTCCTGTCATGCAGCGTATTAGATCAGCCTGCCTTGTGAACAGGATTTTAACAGTCTAGAGATGTGACTGTATTTAAGATTCCTTTCTCCAGTCACTAGTTCATTGTCAGCGGCAGCTACAGAGCAGCTTCATGTGCATTCAGAGACTGCCAGGAAATTAGTTCTGCATGACTGAGTCAGCACTGTAGCTCAGAGAACCAGGAGCACCCATTTCCTTACGCAATTGTTTATTCCTTGTTGTGATAACAATATTAAATATTATAATTCTGATGTACAAAATAGTCACACCGTTCTATTTCATGTAAAAATTTAGCCACCACTAAAAGGGTGACCCACACTATAGACTTCACTCAAGTTTAAATGTAACATGCTGAGCTTTTCTTTGCTCTCTGTTGCATTCCAAAGTACTGGATGGCTGTTGATAGCTGATTTAGTGGCTTCAAACCTTCTCCTAAACTCTATGAGGCCGTGAAGTAAAATGTCAGTGAAATGAATTCAGGGAAAATGAACATGTAAAACTAACGATGGCTAAAATTAAACTGATCTTTAAAATTAAGGCAAATGTTTTTGTTTCTATGGTTTTCAAGGAAAAAATATCATGGCATTAAGATTTTCCTATCTGGACTAATTAGTCAGTAGGCTGCATCCCAAAGTAAATGTACACTGTTCCAATGTGCTACACTGCTGCCCATTCCTGTCCATGTGATCCCTTGCAAGCCCATCATACAAATTACCCTTCATCTCTGTTCTTTCTGTAACAAAGCAATATAAAATATTCCTAGACCCAGTCCTATAGATTTGACACTATTTCCTAATTAAGCTCTATGTTGTTTCTCTAACTAAGGCTTTTGCATATTCTTTAAGATTGAGAAGGATTTTTTTCACGATTACTATACACTATACATGTGTATGCCGGCCTGCAAGTAGTCTCTGTTTTTCTGGTACATTTCCTAATCATATATCAAAATATGGTATATAATCTCAAAATATTATACACACCAACAGCCACACACACATTCACACAAAACTTTGAGTTTGGGCAAATTATCCTTGCCTGAAGGCACAGTATAACCCATTCAGAATTTTCTAGGTATTTTAAGGAAGGATTCCTATTTTATGTTCCTCAGTGTACACCATACATACATACACCGTACATCTTTTTAGGATTTCAACAAAATTACTAGCAGTCACTTATTAGACCTGGAAAACTGATATGAAACTATAATCTAGAACATGGAAAAGAAATTCAATTCAACAGAAATGTATCAGTCACTACTCTATAGCTTGAACTTTGCAATGGTGAATACAGAAGTACACAACACAGTTCTTACCCTGATCTTCATTCCTTTAACAACATGAAAGATACCAATTTACCTATCTGTCATAATTTTTTGGTTGAAAATATAAGAACATGTCAAGTAAATTCAGTTTGTAGAATTTTGTAATAGTAAGAAGAATAAAATAGAACTTTTGCATAATATTTATGAAAATATGATATTTATTTATCAATCTTTCAAATTGATCAAATTTCATTTTATGATGGAATGACAATCTTCCTAACTCAGGAGAATCAAGAGATGTCATATGTTGATTCTACCTGGTCACCAACGTTAACAAAATATGGGGAATCTGGTTTACTTGAAAATGTTTGCTCTGCTGTTAGAAATGGGGTAATCTCAGGAATAAATGTTAACACATTATCCCAAGGAGGACAGAAAACTATTTCATTAAAATCAGTTGTTTAATCTGAGCTTGATAAATTGCAAAGTAACATGGAGCTATTCTGTAACAATCATGAGACAAGTTGCAGCAAATACCAAACTAAGAAACTGAGAGAGATTAGTATGCAACAATCAAAATCAGACAAGGAGACCAGGGTGCAAGAAAAGAGTAAAATCAAAGCCAATAGGTTTTAGCAATTTGTGCTACTTTCTAAAGAGCTGATTCCTAAATTCTGGTTCTTGTTCTGAGAGTATCTTAAAGCCTCTCTCCCAAACCTCCAAGTGAAGTTAAATTTTGAAAAAACTAAAGGGCATCACAATTCATTTAGGAAAAATATGAAATTTGTTCAAAAATATTAGGGCTACCAGTCCACAAAAGAAAGCAATTTAGAAAAATACCTCACAGGTTGAATTACTCAATCTTGTGAGGATAGTGTTAGGCTCTGTAAAAAAGAAATGATTACCATTGATATCATTCCACATGTTACCTAGAATATCTGCATGTGAATATAAAGCTGGAAAATGCAGGTAGAAGGGGACTAATTCTGATGTTCTTTAACTCCTAAGACATTCATAGGTGATCGACAATTATCATCAGGGTTTCCTTCGACTGGTAAACACTAGTGTCCTGCTACAAGAACTAGTCTGAGAAAATGACTGTGGACTGAAGTCCACCCTCATTCTGCTCTTGAAGGCGTGGGTCCTGGCCTGGGGCTGCGTTTGCCTGGAAGGGAAGGGCACCTTTTTATACATATTTTGTTCAAGTCTCTGATGAGTCAGTGGAGGCACAAGCCTTTGTTCACACATTCTCTGTTCATTTGTCTTTTCTTGACCCTTCCTGCCATTATGTAATAAAAAGATATCAGGACTTTGTCCTAAGAAATATTTTTACATGTGTTGCTGACATTTATTATAAGAGGAGGAGGCACTGATATTTCATGGCAATTATAAGTTTTTGCCTTTTTATAATTTGTTCAGTTATTGTATTCTATTCACACTGAAATTATTTTTTAAATTGTAAAGAAAAATTTTTAGTTATCTCAGCTCTAACACAAATTAAAAAAAAAGAATTGTATCTTTCTAACAATAAAGAGTTGGTTCTCTTTCATATCCTTTAATAGATATGAAAATATTTTACTTTGATCTTTGCCTCTTTTAAGATAATATTTTTACTTTGTAAGAAAAAAAAAGCTGGTCAAGTTGTATGAATGAAGATATTCATATTAACTACAAGGTTTTTATTTTCTGGGTGAGAGTTACATAATTCTTGGAAAAAGGAAAGAAAAACATCAATTAATGCATGCAGTTAACATATCACCAGCCAGCTGATATACTGAACACAAGGCATTATGCTAAGAACTGTTCAAAATGTAAACCTTAAAGTAGCTCTAAGCCCATTAGATGCTGACAATCTGTCATCACAAGTAATCTCTACGAGGCAAATGTGTGACAAGACTTGCAAACATATATTGACTTTCTAAAAACATAATTCCAATTATAAGATTTTAGAGCTCTGCAGAGGATGTAAAATTTCTAGGGATAAGAAGATGGGTATTTTATTGAAAGACAGGAAAAAGAAATGGTACAGATAGTCTGCACAGCTGGGGGTAAATGATTATGCATTGGGATTCTTAAAGAGAGAAGAGAAAATAAAAGATGAAAAAAAATAAAGAAGAGAAAATTAATCTTCACCTACACAAGTAGGCCAAAAAGAAAAAGAAGAACTGTTCTCTTTCTCACTTGATTGTCATCCTAACTTAACTGTGTGTCATCTCTCATCATTCCTCTCCACCAACATCTGTTACAGGAAGGATCTACAGGTAGGGCTGATTGCCAGTTTGCCCTGATCCTTTACTGTGCTTTGATTGAGGCTTGTGCACAAACAGGACCAGCGCTCAGGGACTCATTCCTGTAACTCTTGTTTCTCTAAGAGCGAGAACAATCTCTTGCTTGGTGTTATTTCCTGATTCCTACCACGGTCATTCCAGCCTTCAGATGACTTTCTTCAGAGGGTAGGATCAGAAAGACCACAAATAGTTGTTCATGAAAACTCACAGTGACCAAACTCACATGGGTTGAGATCTCTAGGAAATTTACTATTTGTCAGAGCCTTGTCTCTTGGCTCACAACTATTCCTCTGGACATTTGAGCCTGTTACAATATCACACAATGCAGGATCCACTATGTAGTAACATGATGTATATTTTACAGCTTCCTTTACAACAAGGAAAACATACACAAAACACAAGTAGAAAATGAACACAATACTGAAGTGCTATGAAAAGAAAGAGATGCCTTGATCACTGCTAACTAAAAAAAAATAAAAAACAAAAAACAAAACCCCCCAAAAAAACTAGAGATTATATCTATATCAATGTCACATGCTTATTCATAAAAGGAGTAATTACTAAATGGACAACAGTCATTTGAGGTATGTTGAAAGTGTATGCAAGTGTCATTTGAATTTGGTCAAACAGAAATTAGTGGATTCAATTATAGAATTTACATGTCTATAAATTATGCTTTTGAGAGATAAGTTATGTATCTGTGCTTCATGTACAGATATTTACTTTCTTGATATAAATTTGTAAACATCTACTATTACTTCAAATTGGAATTTGGGTTTTATAGATCTATAACAACAGTAGAGGCCAATAAAATAATATTATAATAAAAAGTGAGACTTGTAACAGATCTTCAAGTGTATAAGATTCTTAAAAGTTTTAGTAACATCTCCATCTTGACAGACCATAAATCATATAGTTTATTCATATTTTCTAGAACTAGAGACCCTAACAGTATCGTAAGTTACCTAGTTATTTTTTTCCCTCCTTTAGGTTTTCTAAATACCCAAAACTAAAACTTTTTTCTTTCCCCAGCAGAGTCTTGATATTCCATCTGGAAATTCCTGTGAGTTTTCATCCATTGCCTGAATGAACTGTAGAAATAATTCCTTGTTTTGTCTTTGGTAAGTGCACTAATGGCCATGTGATAGACTCATAACCCTTCAAGGTAATGGTGTGAAACTGCTCCAAACGGGCTAAAGAAATAGAGATCCCATTTCAGCCCTGATCTCTTGGTGGTGGCAAATGATATACTTTTTCTATTGAGAGTAAAACATCCCCTCAAAGAATATTCCTTAGTTTTCACACAAAAGAAACTAAGCATTTTGAAATTTTATATTAAAAAAACTTCTCAACCAAATAAATAAATACTTTACAGGCAGAACTATTCAAATCTAAATGTCAGGTGATCATAAATAAATCAGTGTTTACTCCAGTCATAAAACTTTCAGATAATGATAATAATAGCACTAATTTATCTAATATATAAAAAAGTCTTGCTAGCACTATGCAATATGTTTTATATATATTTCAGTGCCCCCCAAACAAGCCATCAAGGTTGGAGTCTCTATTGCATCTTTATTTTAGATACTCTATAAAATCAGGATGCTTAAGCATCTTGCTCTAGACTGAGTCAGAGTATGAGCCTCATCTTGATGAAATCTTATTTTGAATTGCATAATTTTTTTTGCCTTCATTGTGATCTGATTCTACTTGAAGCAAGTCTGATCATTAGAATGGACTGATTCCTTATAGAACAATAAATTGTGACTTTTTAAGATTGCAAAATTCTTTGACTTATGAGTGTTGAATCATTTCTCCTGTATGAGAAGTTAGCTGAAGAGAATTTATATGACAAACTCCACAGTGGATGTTTTCCACGTATCCAGGGAATATCTGATATTTTCCTCACCTTAGTAATTATAATTTAATTCTTTATTCTCAAGTTACTGTATCTAATAACTGCTATATTTCTGCTTGTTTTCAAACAGCCACATTTTGTTTTTAATCGTTTGTTATCTAAGGGCTATGCAGGGAGTTATAATATCTGTGATCAAACTACTCTTTCACTCTCCCATGAGGTGGATTGAGGGAACATGTTGCATCTATCAAAAAATTGCAGACTGGTAGAAGAACACAACAGATAGTATTTCTTTATGAGCCAGAATAATTCCAAGTGAGTGGGGATATTATAGTACAACTCTGTTTTCATAGAGCCCCTATCACTTAGCCACATAACACTAACTTTTTCCGAGATAAAAGAATAGAAAGGGATTGAAAAGACTTGGAATAAATGATAAATAACTGGTTGAAAAATGAAAGCCCTTGGATGAAACAAAACCTTGTACTGTGACTTAGAAGAAAAAGGAAGAAGAATGAATTAAAACTGGGAGGAGAGGGAGTGAATAGGTCTACAGAAGAATAGGTGAAAGAAAAAAGATAAAGACTGGAAAGCAGATAAATTATTAGCAGGAGCATTCATACTATATTCTCAACCCTACATCAAGAACCCCCCAAAAAATGTGTAGAAAAAAAGAAAAAAAAGTCATGAGAGGTTGTTGGAGTGTCTAAGGAGTTTTTGTATGAAGCCTGTATTTTTCAGCTATTAATTCTTGCTATGTCAAGAGAATAAGCAACTCAAATATTTGGATCAGAAATATTTGGAAAGTCAATTATATAATAATGATAATTATGTTTTTGAGTGGGACAAATCTGGGTTTGAAATGTTGACTACACTATCTCTTAAATTACTGAAGCTTTCTGAACCCAGTTTTCTTATCTTAAAATGGAGACGATAATATTTACCTCCAGAATGATGTTGCAGATTGAATAATTATGTAGAAAATACCAAGAAAAGTATAGAACAAGGGAATAATGAAGCCAACCTAGGATCCCTCACCATCTTGCTCCCTGTGACACAGCCAATCCATCTTCTGTTGAAGATTTTTCACCCTTGTTTACATCCCCTATAATAAGACATCAACTTTGATTCACCCAGCCCTCTCATAGGAATTTAGCCACTATCCACTCACCTGCACGAAATAAATAAGAGGAAGGAGTGGAGAGGTGTCAAGAGTAAGTCTACCTGATACACTTGAGTCATTGGTAGCTATTAGGGAGCCAGGGAGACCTCCAAACGTGACTAAGTAATACATGAGGATTATGCAACAGGTGACCAGGTGAGGCCAAGCAGGAGGTTTGAGATGCTGCTCAGTGGATGACTTGGGGGAAAGTTGAAGATCAGGAGTAAAGGCAGAACAGGAAGGATGGCCACAGGTAGCCTGGGGTTTTGGAAACAAAGTCAGGGATGAGCATTTTATTGTTATTCTTAAATATGTAGCAACACTACAACTATAAAATCATATGTAACACTACTCCCTCCAAAAATGGATATTGTTTCATGTGGTGGACAAACATCCATCATTGCTCCCAGGCCAAAAGCCAAAACGTGTGCAGGAATGAACTATTTCTACACCGAAAACAAGGTCATCCATATCTATAGTTATGAGACAGTAGAGCACACACACACAAAAAAGACAATAAAAGGCAGAAATGAAAAATGGATACAGGAGAATGTATTTTAAATGATCACTTTAAAGGGGAAGGTGAAAGTCAAAATGTAGAAATTCTGCTTTAAAACTAAAGTGATTATTTGTGAGGCTGAGTGACTCATTGTTTCTATAATATTTGAATAAAGATTAATTTTTATCTCAGGAACACAGCCTAGGAACTCTTTATCCTGCTTTAGCCTATGCAGAATTGTAAAGTAGCCAAAGAGACTTTCCTCTCAAATTTTTACTTAACCATCATCTGAGCAACCGGTTCTCCTTTTAACTTCCTACCAAAGTTTGGTTTTATGATCAATAATAATGTTACTGAAAAACACCAAAAATGTCACTCCTTAAGTAGCTTTGAGTTAGTTAACAGGGCTCAGGGTCTGTCTTAGGTCGAGTCCCTAGAAGGAGAGCCTGAGATTGAGATTCTTATGCCTATGATGGCTGTATCAAGGGCGTGGCCTCAGGAGAAGCCTATGAAATCCTGAATGAGCCTGCATCAGGAAAGGGGAGAAGGGAAGTGAGGGTGTGGTTTCAGGGACCCTGCTCAGCCCGATCCCCCCGTCGAGCTGTGGAGCATATATTTCACTACAGAGTCCATCTCCCTGAAGGAAGGGCCTTTGCAACCCAATACAGTCAGGCATTGTCTGGACTCCTAGTGAGTGAGGCAGCTCCAAAAGCCAAAGGGAGAGGTCCAGGGAATTTTTTCAGAAAGTTGAGCCCTTAGCAGCCGCTGAAGCTGCTGTTAAAAGGGATCCTCAAGAATCTGGGTGAGACACCAAGAGTATCAGTGAGACCCATTATCAAAATCATCTAAAAATTACCAAAAGAGATTCTTATATAAATCTCTAAAAAGTTAAAGTGAAATAAGTGTTGAGTGACTTGAAAAGTTGAGGAGGGCATGGGAGAGGGAGAAGAGCATTTTTCCTGTATCCCTGTAGGCAATTTTTCCAGGTTTTAAACCTGATTCCTCAGTAATATGACTTAACAGTGTTTGCTGAACATGTAATGATACACACAAAATGTAGGTCAACAGATGCATCTGCGTGGAGTACTTTTCAGTACATATCTGCATGCAGGCACAGATAGTATATCTTATAAAAATGTGGGTATTATTCTTGAATCTTCTAATGATCCTGAGAAGTAAGTGGAGCAAGTATTTATTATCGCTTCATAAACAGGCAAACCAAGATATCAAAAAGACACAGACTAATGCTGCTCACTCAACTCTTAAGTGTTGTTTTCAAAACCTGACCCCACAATGCTGCAACTTCCATTTCAAAGCATGTTTCAACTTCCCAACTCATTAAAAAAAAAAAGTCCTGTTCTCTAAACATGTCAAAATTCATCCTTCCAGATAACACTTTGCAATAACTCCAGTGAAATAAAGAGGCAAAGCACTTAGAATCAAAGGAACAATATTCAAGGTCTATATCTGACACTTATTATCTGTCTGACCATAGACAATTCATGCTGAACTTTAGTTTTTTCCACCGAGAAATTACAGGTAGAAATAATGCCTTTGCCCCAAGTTTGGTTGGGCTCTAGCTCCAAGAGATACAATGTTTGAATATTGTAAAATACTGTAAGGTGTTATTATTATCATCAACATCATATGGAAAAGACCAGATAATCTCTTGTCAGGGACAGTTATTTCCAGGTGACCATTACACCAAGCCTTTACAGCTTCTATCATTTAGAAGGTTTTAAGATTCAAAAATAATAGGACTCCAGACCTAGGTTTATATCAGACAATATCTTGCCCAACTTAATGACAGCAAAACTCTATTCTTTTTTTATCTGCTGGGGCTTAATTTCACTTTAATGCCAGATACCCACTGAGGCCCAAAGCTTGTGCTGAACTTTCTTGATGATTTTTCCTCCCTCTTTTTGAGGTAAGTACATCATTTCCTGCCTAAGTAGTATAGTTTGGTGGTGCTATTTAACTCTATTTTTCTGAAGAAAACCTTCACATTCTACTGTTTCAATTTCCTGTGACCTCAATTAAAATCGCAAATGGAATTCATGGTCACAGTTTTTGTTCATAAAATATGGATACAGATAAGAGTTTTTCTTCAAAGGTAAAAGAATACAGTCTGAGGTTTTAGAGTGAATAAAACTAGCATCTTTAAAATGCATGCCTAGTATAAATTCCCTCATGACAATGAATTACAGATTTCAAAAACCAGATTAGGTAGTGCAACAGTGCCCTGATTAATCTCTCCATCAGAAGATTAAATTCTACTTATCTTGTAACTGAAAGTTTGTAGCTTTTGACTATCTACATCTAATTCCCCATCCCCTCTACCCTGACCTCTGGTAACCACAGACCTGAACTTTTTTTCTAGGAGTTTGTTTCTTGAAGTATAATTGACCCATAACATTGTGTTAGTTCCTGGTGCACGACATAGAGATTCTATATTTTGATACATTACAAAATGATCACCACAATAAGTCTAGTTGCCATCCGTCACCACAGAAAGATATTACATTATTATTGACTATGTTCCCCATGATATTGAAACTGTCACATTCATAAGATATTTGTATTCAAACGCAGGGTTCTATTAAAAAGTAATCTAAAGCAAAATATCTCAATTATTTTGTCAAAGTAAAATGTATGTTTTGGCTTAAAGAAGTAACAAAAGTAGTCAAATATCTGAATATAATACAGCTGGTAGTAGAAGAAAATATTTGTTCCCACACACGCATGGCAACTGGCACTTGAAGAACACATAATGTCCCTATTGTTTCCCTGTTTGACTGAATTGGAACCAGCAGTGGGTGGCTGTGTAATAATGCAAATGATGAAACATATCCTAAGTGCCTGCCATCTTAAAAGTTATGGTTATGAGTCAAATTGCAGTACAACACATAACTCAGCTTTAAGGAGAGAAAGAAGAAAGAAAGAAAGAAAGAAAGAAAGAAAGAAAGAAAGAAAGAAAGAAAGAAAGAAAGAAAGAAAGAAAGAAAGAAAGAAAGAAAGAAAGAGAGGAAGAAAGAAAGAGAGGAAGAAAGAAAGAAAGAAAGAAAGAAAGAAAGAAAGAAAGAAAAAAGAAAGAAAGAAAGTAATCAAGAGACAGAGAAAGAAAGAAATCAATCGAGAGACAGAGAAAGAAAGAGGGAGGGAGGGAGGGAGGAAGGAAAAGAGAGAGAGAGAAAGAAAGGGAGGAAGGGTGGGAGATTTTCAATAAGATCAAATAATCATTGTGTCACAACATTTTAATTGGTTGAATTCTCACTGGAGAAATGCCAAATATTGTGACAAAGGGACTAATTCTGTGGAAAATAATAATTCTACAAAGACTTTAAAATATTTAAAGGCTGATACTACATTTTCAAAGAAAATCCTTTTCTAAATCAAGCATTTCTTAAAAATAAACAAACATGTATATCTGATGGGAAGCACTTGTTTTACTAACTCTCAGAATTTAGCCTTTTTCTGCTCTCCTCACCCATACTTGAAAGGGAAGATTTAAGAGTGCAGTTACATTCGTTTGTTAAATCCTAAGGACAGCACAAAGATACTCTGGTGGTCTTACAATCTCTTTTTCTGCTACTAGCTTTCCAGACCTCCATGTTCATCCTAGCTTGAGGGGAGAATAGCACTGCCCATCAGCCTAAACCCAGTCCTTTGGTTTAGTTTGAAATCAGCAAGCACAACACGACAGGAATTCTATATGCAATTGGGCTTATACTGGTGTAGTAGTATTTTTTTAAAGTATCATGTCCAACTGTGAGATAGAAAAATAGTACATTAGGTCAAACAGAGAATATTCATCTGTGTCAAATTAGTTTCAGCACAGGTTCTTATCTACCTATGAACACAGACTTCAGTAATTACTCTTTTTGTGTTTCTAACATGCTATGGTCACATTATTGAGTGTATTTTGGCCTTGTTAAAGTCCAAACTGACTCTTAATAAGGACAGTGTACTGGAACAACTGTTTAATGATATCGTTTTTTACATCACCAAGAGACATTTTAAACCTATGAAATGTCTAATGGATGTTGCTGATTGGTTGGCAGTTCTGAAATAAATATCATTATATATCTGGATTATTTCCATAAATCAATAGGAAAAAAGTTTCAAATAAGGTAAAACCTATTAACTCCTTCAGTTGCCTGGATAAAACGACAAAAGTATCAATTGTTCTAAACTGAGTATAACAGCATCCATGGTGGAGTACCTAGACAAGAAGACACAAGCTGCTTGGTACTCTGTGGTGAAAGCTCGATGATTTTTTTCTGTATCCAAGAAATTATTAATGACATCTGCCCATGACGTCCTCTTTTAAGCAGTATTCATTGCCGAAGAAAGGCAAATTTGCATATCTATTAGTGGATATTGCCTACCCGTGGAGGTCATACCCCCTTTACTTAAGTAATAATACTGTCATTCATTCAAGTGGCACATGAAAATTTTTTAAGTATTTTACCTACAGAATGCTCAGCATAGAGGTACCAGTCCACTTTGGTCAGACTTCTTTTGGGGGAAATATAATTTAATACTAATCACAAATGTGTGCTCTAACTTCCTATTAGAGACCAATTTAAAACCTACACTCAGTAACTATCTCTCAATTGGCTTCGGTGTAGTACATTCTCCAGCATATAAAGTTCAGAAATTTATGTTCCATATATGGGATTTTTAGTGATTTTAGAGCACAAAAACATAGATTACATGTAAATGTTTTCGACAGATTGTGGCTTGTTTAACAATTCTACCAAGCAGAATAATTCTTAATTCACCATATTTTTAAAAGTTCTCATATATAAAGACCCATTCTATTTTATAAAAGCTATCACATAGTCACCTATTCACAGACATTTAATTTAGGGATTGTATTCATGCTACATTTTGTTACTGTAACAACAAAGGAGCTATTTCTTATTTGGTGGTTGTGGATAAATCATTAAGGTTCAGTGTAGAGCACACAGCTTGTATGCAGGGAGGGGGTGTACCATCTTTCTTCTTTGATTTGTTGATTCCCTTCTATCCCTTCCTCTCCCTCAACCTCTCTGCCTGGGCAACCATTTAATCTTATGTCTGCTGGTGATTTTTCAAAATGTATATTATCGTTCTGTATGCCAGAATTTTTAACTTTCATAAAGGCTTGTATTGTATAGCTAAACCACTTTCTCAGCTTTTTCACTAAGCATTGTCACTTAAGATCTGCCCTTATTGTCATGTGGACCTCAAATCAGTTGCATCTAACTACAGTACAACATGGCATGCATCAAGCACATTTTACTTATTTACTCCCTTGAAATAGAGATGAAAATGCTTCCAACTGCTCACTTCTACAACCAACACGCTGCAAGGAATGTAGACATACACAATCCCCTATGGGACTGTATAAAAATTATACACTCTGGGGTGGGGTTGAGGAAGATGGCGGAAGAGTAAGACTTGGAGATCACCTTTCTCCCCACAGATACACCAGAAATTCATCTACACGTGGAACAACTCCTACAGAATACCTACTGCATGTGGGCAGAAGATTTCAGACCTCCCAAAAGGCAAGAAACTCCCCATGTCCCTGGATAGGGCAAAAGAAAACAGAATAAACAGAGACAAAAGGATAGGGACGGTACCTGCACCAATGGGAGGGAGCCATGAAGGAGGAAAGGTTTCCACACACTAGGAGCCCCTTCGCAGGCAGAGACTGCGGGTGGTGGAGGGGGAAGCTCCGGAGTAGCGGAAGAGAGTACAGCAACAGGGGTGCGGAGGGCAAAGTGGAGAGATTCACGCACAGAAAATCAGTGCCAACCAGCACTCACCAGCCTGAGAGGCTTGTCTGCTCGGCTGCTGGGGTGGGCGGGGCTGGGAGCTGATTCTTGGGCTTTGGTCGAAGCGCAGGGAGAGGACTGGGGTTGGTGGCATGAACACAGCCTGCAGGGGGCTAGTGCACCACGGCTGGCAGGGAGGGAGTCTGGGAAAAGTCTGGACCTGCCGAAGAGGCAAGAGACTTTTTCTTCCCTATTTGTTTCCTGGTGTGAGAGGAGAGGGGATTAAGAGCACCACCTAAACGAGCTACAAAGAGGGGCGTGAACCGCAACTAAAAGTGCAGATCTCAGAGACGGGCGTGGGACAGTGGGGCTGCTGCTGCTGCCACCAAGAAGCCTGTGTGCAAGTGTAAGTCACTCTCCACACACCCCTTACGGGGAGCCTGTGCAGCTCGACACTGCCAGGGTCCCGGGATCCAGAGACAGCTTCCCCGGGAGAACGCACGGTGCGCCTCAGGCTGGTGCAACGTCACGCCGGCCTCTGCCGCCGCAGGCTCGCTCTGCATTCGTACCCCTCCCTGCCCCTGGCCTGAGTGAGCCAGAGCCCCCGAATCAGCGGCTCCTTTAACCCCATCTTGTCTGAGTGAAGAGCAGATGCCCTCCGGTGACATACATGCAGAGGCAGGGTCAAATCCAAAGCTAAACCCCAGGAGCTGTGTGAACAAAGAAGAGAAAGGGAAATCTCACCCAGCAGCCTCGGGGCAGTGGATTAAAGCTCCACAATTAGAGATTTTGTCTGTATAGCTTTGCTTTCACCATTTGTCCTAGGGTTCTATCTGTCTGTTTTTTGTTTGTTTGTTTGTTTTATATATATATTTTTTAACTTTCTCTTAATACTTATTTTTAATGTTTTTTATTTTAATGACTTTATTTTATCTTACTTTATTATATTTTATCCTCTTTCTTTCTTTCTTTCTTTCTTTCTTTCTTTCTTTCTTTCTTTCTTTCTATATTTTCTCCCTTTTATTCTGAGCCATGTGGATGAAAGGCTCTTGGTGCTGCAGCCAGGAGTCAGAGATGTGCCTCTGAGGTGGGAGAGCCAACTTCAGGACACTGGTCCACCAGAAACCTCTCATCTCCACATAATATCAAATGGCAAAAATCTCCCAGTGATCTCCATCTCAACACCAGCACCCAGCTTCACTCAACGACCAGCAAGCTACAGTTCTGGACACCCTATGCCAGACAAATAGCAAGACAGGAACACAACCCCAACCATTAGCACAGAGGCTGTTAAAAATCATAATAAGGTCACAGACACCCCAAAACACACCACCAGACGTGGATCTGCCCACCAGATAGACAAGATCCAGCCTCATCCTCCAGAACACAGGCACTAGTCCCTTCCACGAGGAAGCCTATACAACCCACTGAACCAACCTGAGTGACTGGGGAGAGACACCAAAAACAACGAGAACTACGACCCTGCAGCCTGCAAAAAGGAGACCCCAAACACAGTAAGACAAGGAAAATTACAAGACAGAGAAACACACAGCAGATGAAGGAGTAAGGTAAAAACCCACCAGATCTAACAAATGAGGAGGAAATAGGCAGTTTACCTGAAAAATAATTCAGAATAATGATAGTAAAGATTATCCAAAATCGTTGAAATAGAATAGAGAAAATGCAAGAAACATTTAACAAGGACATAGAAAAACTAAAGAGGAAACAAGCAATGATGAACAACAAAATAAATGCAATTAAAAATACTCTAGAAGGGATCAATAGCAGAATAACTGAGGGAGCAGAACGGATAAGTGACCTGGAAGATAAAATAGTGGAAATAACTGCTGCAGAGCAGAATAAAGAAAAAAGAATGAAAAGAACTGAGGACAGTCTCAGAGACCTCTGGGACAACATTAAATGCATGAACATTCGAATTATCGGGATCCTAGAAGAAGAAGAGAAAAAGAAAGAGTCTGAGAAAATATTTGAAGAGATTATAGTTGAAAACTTCCCTAATATGGAAAAGGATATAGTTAATCAAGTCCAGGAAGCACAGAGAGTCCCATACAGGATAAATCCAAGGAGAAACATGCCAAGACATATATTAATCAAACTATCAAAAATTAAATACAAAGAAAACATATTAAAGGAGCAAGGGAAAAACAACAAATAACACACAAGGGAATCCCCATAAGGTTAACAGTTGATCTTTCAGCAGAAACTCTGCAAGCCAGAAGGGACTGGCAGGACATATTTAAAGTGATGAAGGAGAAAACACTACAACCAAGATTACTCTACCCAGCAAGGATCTCATTCAGATTTGATGGAGAAATTAAAATATTTAGAGACAAGCAAAAGCGGAGAGAGTTCAACACAACCAAACCAGCTTTACCACAAATGCTGAAGGAACTTCTCTAGGCAAGAAACACAATAGAAGGAAAAGACCTACAATGACAAACCCAAAACAATTAAGAAAGTGGGAATAGGAACATACATATCGATAATTACCTTAAATGTAAATGGATTAAATGCTCCCACCAAAAGACACAGACTGGCTGAATGGATAAAAAACAAGACCCATATATATGCTGTCTACAAGAGACCCACTTCAGACCTAGAGACACATACGGACTGAAAATGAGGGGATGGAAAAAGATAACATGCCAATGGAAATCAAAAGAAAGCTGGAGTAGCAATTCTCATAACAGAAAAAATAGACTTTAAAATAAAGACTATTAGAAGAGACAAAGAAGGACACTACATAATGATCAAGGGATCTATCCAAGAAGAAGATATAACAATTGTAAATATTTATGCACCCAACATAGGAGTACCTTAATACATAAGGCAAATACTAACAGCCATAAAAGAGGAAATAGACAGTAACACAATCAGAGTACAGGACTTTAACACCCCACTTTCACCCAAGGACAGATCATCCAAAATAAAAATACAAAAGGAAACACAAGCTTTAAAGAATAAATTAAACAAGATGCACTTAATTGATATTTATAAGACATTCCATTCAAAAACAACAGAATACACATTTTTCTCAAGTGCTCATGGAACATTCTCCAGGATAGATCAGATCTTGGGTCACAAAGCAAGCCTTCGTAAATTTAAGAAAATTGAAATTGTATCAAGTATCTGTTCTGACCACAACACTATGAGACTACGTATCAATTACAAGAAAAGATCTGTAAAAAATACAAACACATGGAGGCTAAACAATACACTACTTAATAACCAAGTGATCACCTAAGAAATCAAAGAGGAAATCTAAAAATACCTAGAAACAAATGACAAAGGAGAAACGACAACTCAAAACCTATGGGATGCAGCAAAAGCAGTTCTAAGAGGGAAGTATATAGCAGTACAATACTACCTTAAGAAACAGGAAACATCTCAAATAAACAACATAACCTTTCACCTAAAGCAATTAGAGAAATAAGGACAAAAAACAAAAACAAAAACAAAAGAACAAACACCCCCAAAGTTAGCAGAAGGAAAGAAATCATAAAGATCAGATAAGAAATAAATGAAAAAGAAATGAAGGAAATGATAACAAAGATCAATAAAACTAAAAGCTGGTTCTTTGAGAAGATACGCAAAATTGATAAACCATTAGGCAGACTCATCAAGAAAAAAAGGGAGAAGACTCAAATCAATAGAATTAGAAATGAAAAAGGAGAAATAACAACTGACATTGCAGAAATACAAAGAATCATGAGAGATTATTAAAAGCAACTCTATGCCAATCAAATGGACAACCTGGATGAAATGGACAAATTCTTAGAAATGCACAACCTCCGAGACTGAACCAGGAAGAAGTAGAAAATATGAGCAGACCAACCACAAGTAATGAAATTGAAACTCTGATTAAAAATCTTCCAACAGGGCTTCCCTGGTGGCGCAGTGGTTGAGAGACCGCCTGCCGATGCAGGGGACACGGGTTCGTGCCCCGGTCTGGGAAGATCCCACATACCGCAGAGCGGCTAGGCCCGTGAGCCATGGCTGCTGAGCCTGCGCCTCCGGAGCCTGTGCTCTGCAAGGGGAGAGGCCACAACAGTGAGAGGCCCGCCTACCGCAAAAAAAAAAAAAAAAAAAATCTTCCAACAAACAAAAGCAAAGACCAGATGGCTTCACAGGTGAATTCTGTCCAATATTTAAGGAAGAGCTAAAACATATCCTTCTCAAACTCTTCCAAAATACAGCAGAGGGAGGAACACTCCCAAACTCATTCTATGAGGCCACCATAGCCCTGATGCCAAAACCAGACAAAGATGTCACAAAGAAAGAAAATGACAGGCCAATATTCCTGATGAACATAGATGCAAAAATCCTCAACAAAATACTAGCAAACAGAATCCAACAGCACATTAAAAAGATCATACACCATGATCAAGTAGGGTTTATTTCAGGAATGCAAGGATTCTTCAATATACATAAATCAATCAATGTGATACACCATATTAAAAATTGAAGGAGAAAAACTGTATGATCATCTCAATAGATGCAGAGAGAGCTTTCAACAAAATTCAACATGCATTTATGATAAAACCCTCCAGAACATACTCATAGAGGGAACTTTCCTCAACTTAATAAAGGCCATATATGACAAACCCACAGCCAACATTGTCCTCAGTGGTGAAAAACTGAAACCATTTCCACGAAGATCAGGAACAAGACAAGTTTGCCCACTCTCACCATTATTATTCAACCTAGTTTTGGAAGTTTTAGCCACAGCAATCAGAGAAGTAAAAGAAATAAAAGGAATCCAAATCAAAAAGAAGAAGCAAAGCTGTCACTGTTTGCAGATGACATGATACTCTACATAGAGAATCCTAAAGATGCTACCAGAAAACTACTAGAGCTAATCAATGAATTTGGTAAAGTAGCAGGATACAAAATTAATGCACAGAAATCTCTGGCATTCCTATACACTAATGATTAAAAATCTGAAAAAGGAAATAAGAAAACACTGTCATTTACCATTGCAACAAAAAGAATAAAATATCTAGGAATAAACCTACCTAAAGAGAAAAAAGACTTGTATACAGAAAATTATTAGATATTGATGAAAGAAGTTAAAGATGATACAAATAGATGGAGAGATATACCATGTTCTTGGATTGGAAGAATCAACATTATGAAAATGACTATTTTACCCAAAGCAATCTACAGATTCAATGCAATCCCTATCAAGCTACCACTGGCATTTTTCACAGACCTAGAACAAAAAAATCCACAATTTTTATGGAAACACAAAAGACCCCAAATAGCCAAAGCAATCTGGAGAACAAGAAATCGAGCTGGAGGAATCAGGCTCCCTGACTTCAGACTATACTATGAAGCTACAGTAAACAAGGCAGTATGGTACTGGCACAAAAGCAGAAATATAGATCAGTGGAATAGGATAGAAATATCAGAGATAAACCCACGCCCATATGGTCACCTTATCTTTGATAAAGGAGGCAAGAATATACAGTAGAGAAAAGTCAACCTCTTCAATAAGTGGTGCTGGGAAAACCTGACAGCTACATGTAAAAGAATGAAATTAGAACACTCCCTAACACCATACACAAAAATAAACTCAAAATGTATTAAAGACTGAAATGTAAGGCCAGACACTATCAAACTCTTAGAGAAAAACATAGGCAGACCACTCTATGACATAAATCACAGCAAGATCCTTTTTGACTAACCTCCGAGAGAAATGGAAATAAAGACAAAAATAAACACATGGGACCTAATGAAACTTCAAAGCTTTTGCACAGCAAAGGAAACCATAAACAGGACCAAAAAACAACCTTCAGAATGGGAGAAAATATTTGCAAATGAAGCAACTGGCAAATGATTAATCTCCCAAATTTATAAGCAGCTCATGTAGTTCAATAACAAAATAAGAACCCAATCCAAAAATGGGCAATCCAAAAATGAGCAGAAGACCTAAATAGAGATTTCTCCAAGGAAGATATACAGATTGGCAATAAACACGTGAAAGAATGCTCAACATCATTAATCATTAGAGAAATGCAAATCAAAACTACAATGAGATATCATCTCACACTGGTCACAATGGCCATCATCAAAAAATCTAGAATCAATAAATGCTGGAGAGGGTGTGGAGAAAAGGGAACACTCTTGTACTGTTGGTGGGAATGTGAATTGGTACAGCCACTATGGAGAAGAGTATGCAGGTTCCTTTAAAAACTAAAAATAGAACTACCATATGACCCAGAAATCCCACTAGTGGACATATACCCTGAGAAATCCATAATTCAGAAAGAGTCATGTACCACAATGTTCATTGCAGCCTTATTTACAGTGGCCAGTAACAATTATCTCCAACATAGGAGCACCTCTATACATAAGGCAAATGTTACAGCTATAAAAGGGGAAATCAGGGCTTCCCTGGTGGTGCAGTGGTTGAGAGTCTGCCTGCTGATGCAGGGGACACAGGTTCGTGCCCCGGTTTGGGAAGATCCCACATGCCATGGAGCGGCTGAGCCCATGAGCCATGGTCACTGAGCCTGTGTGTCCAGAGCCTGTGCTCCGCAACAGGAGAGGCCACAACAGTGAGAGGCCCATGTACCGCAAAGAAAAAAAAAAAAAGGGAAATCAACAGTAGCACAATAATAGTAGTGGAATTTAAAACCTTACTTACACCAGGTCATCCAGACAGAAAGTTAATAAGGAAACACAAGCTTTAAATGACACAATAGACCAGATAGTTGTAATTAATATTTACAGGACGTTCCATCCAAAAACAGCAGATTACACTTTCTTCTCAAATGCACATGGAACATTCTCCAGGATAGATCACGTCTTAGGTCACAAATCAAGCCTCAGTAAATTTAAGAAAGTTGAACTTGTATCAAGCATCATTTCCAACCCCAATGTTATGAGATTAAAAATCAATTACAGGAAAAAAATTCTGTAAAAACACAAACACATGGAGGCTAAACAATATGCTACTAAATAACCAAGAGATCACTGAATAAATCATAGAGGAAATCAAAAAATACCTAGAGACATGGGACTTCCCTGGTGGCAAAGTTGTTAAGAATCTGCCCGCCAATTCAGGGGACACAGGTTTGAGCCCTGGTCCGGGAAGATCCCACATAACAAGGAGCAACTAATCCCATGTGCCACAACTGCTGAGTCTGCACTCTAGAGCCACAACTACTGAGCCCACGTGCCACTACTACTGAAGCCCACATACCTAAGGCTCATGCTCCACAACAAGAGAAGCCATTGCAATAAGAAGACCACACACCACAATGAAGAGCAACCCCCACTCCCCACAATGAGAGAAAGCCCGTGCACAACAACGAAGACCCAACACAGTCAAAAATAAATAAATAACTAAATAAATTTATTTAAAAAATATAACTAGAGACAAATGACAAGGCAAACACAATGACCCAAAACCTATTAGATGCAGCAAAAGCAATTCTAAGAAAGAAGTTTATAGCAATAAAGTTGTACCTCAAGAAACAAGAAAAATCTCAAATACAATCTAACTTTACACCTAAAGGAACTAGAGAAAGAAGAAGAAGAAAAAACCCAAAGTTAGTAGAAGGAAAGAAATCATAAAGAACAGAGCAGAAATAAATGAAATGGAAACAAAGAATACAATATCAAAGATAAATAAAACTAAAAGCTGGTTCTTTGAGAAGATAAACAAAATTGAAAAACCATTAGCCAGACTCATCGAGAAAAAGAGGGAGAGGACTCAAATCAATAAAATTAGAAATGAAAAAGGAGAAGTAACAACAGACACCATAGAAATACAAAGCATCCTAGGAGACTACTGCAAGCAACTCTATGCCAATAAAAAAAACAACCTGGAAGAAATGGACAAATTCATAGAAAGGTATAACCTTCCAAGACTGAACCATGAAGGAATATAAAATAAGAACAGACAAATCACAAGTAATGAAATTGAAACTATAAAGAAAATGTGGCACATATACACAATGGAATATTACTTAGCCATAAAAAAACAAAAGTGAGTTATTTGTAGTAAGGTGGATGGACCTAGAGACTGTCATACAGAGTGAAGTAAGTCAGAAAGAGAAAAACAAATACCATATGCTAACACATATATATGGAATATAAAAAGAAAAAAAATGGTGCTGAAGAACCTAGGGGCAGGATAGGAATAAAGATGCAGGCGTAGAGAATGGACTTGAGGACATGGGAAGGGGGAAGGGTAAGCTGGGATGAAGTGAGAGAGTGGCATGGACACATATACACTACCAAATGTAAAATAGATAGCTCATGGGAAGCAGTCACATAGCACAGGGAGATCAGTTCAGTGCTTTGTGTCCACCTAGAGGAGTGAGATAAGGATGGCGGTAGGGAGAAGCAAGAGGGAGGAGATATAGGGATATATGTATATGTATAGCTGATTCACTTTGTTATACAGCAGAAATCATACACCATTATAAAGCAATTATACTCCAATAAAGATGTTAAAAAAAAAAAAAAAGAACTTCCAACAAACAGAAGTCCAGGACCAGAGGGCTTCACAGGTGAATTCTACCAAACATTTAGAGAAGAGCTAACACCCCTCATTCTCAAATTCTTCCAAAAATTTGCAGAGGAAGGAACACTCCAAACTCACTCTAAGAGGCCACCTTCACCCTGATACCAAGACCAGACAAATATATTACAAAATAAAGAAAATTACAGTCCAATATCACTGATGAATAGAGATGCAAAAATCCTCAACAAGATGCTAGCAAACAGAATCCAACAACACGCTAAAAGTCATCATACACCATGATCAAGTGAGATTTATCCCATGGTTGCAAGGATTCTTCAATATATGCAAATTAATCAATGTGATACACCATATTAACAAACTGAAGAATAAAAACCATATGATCATCTCAATGGATGCAGAAAAAGCTTTTGACAAAATTCAATACATATTTATGACAAAAACTCTCTAGAAAGTGGGCCTAGTGGGAACCTACATTAACCTAATTAAGGCCATATATTACAAACCCACAGCAAACATCATTGTCAATGGTGGAAAACCTAAAAGCATTTCCTCTAAGATCAGGAACAAGACAAGGATGTCCACTGTTGCCACTATTATTCAACATAGTTTTGGAAGTCCGAACCATGGCAATCAGAAAAGAAAAACAAATAAGAGGAATACAAATAAGAAAAGAAGAAGTAAAACTGTCACTGTTTGCAGATGACATAATACTATACATAGGAAATCCTAAAGATGCCACCAGAAAAGTACCAGAGCTATTCAATGAATTTGGTAAAGTTTCAGGATACAAAATTAATGTACAGAAATCTCCTGCATTCCTATACACTAACAATGAAAGATCAGATAGAGAAATTAAGGAAACTATCCTACTTACCATTGCAAGAAAAATAATAAAATACCTAGGAATAAACCTACCTAAGGAGGTAAAAGACCTGTACTCAGAAAATTATAAGACACTGATGTAAGAAATCAAAGATGACACAAACAGATGGAGAGATATACCATGTTCATGGATTGGAAGAATCAATACTGTGGAAATGCTTATCCTACCCAAAGCAATTTACAGATACAATGCAATCCCTATAAAGTAACCAATGGCATTTTTCACAGAAGTACAACAAAAAATCTTAAAATTTGTATGGAGACACAAATGACCCCGAATAGCCAAAGCAATCTTGAGAAAAAGACAAATAAACAAACAAAAAACAGAGCTGGGGTAATCAGACTCCCTGACTTCAGACTATACTACAAAGCTACAATAATCAGGACAATATGGTAATGGTACAAAAACAGAAATATAGATCAAAGGAACAGGATAAAAAGCCCAGAGATAAACCCATGCACCTATGGTCAACTAATCTGTGACAAGGTTGCAAGGATATAGAATGGAGAAAAGGCAGTCTCTTCAATAAGTGGCACTGGGAAAACTGGGCAGCTACAAGTAAAAGAATGAAATTAGAACACTCCCTAACACCATACACAAAAATAAATTCAAAATGGATTAAAGACCAAAATGTAAGGCCCAACACTATAAAACTCTTAAAGGAAAACATAGGCAGAACACTCTATGACATAAATCACAGCAAGATCTTTACTGACCCACCCCCTAGTGTAATGGAAATAAAAACAAAAATAAACAAATGGGACCTAATGAAACTTAAAAGCTTTTGCACAATGAAGGAAACCATAAATAATATGAAAAGGCAACCCTCAGAATGAGAGAAAATATTTGCAAAGGAATCAATGGACAAAGGATTAATCTCCAAAATATTCAAACAGCTCCTGCAGCTCAATAGCAAAGAAATAAACAACCCAATCAAAAAAATGGGTGGAAGACCTAAATAGACATTTCTCCAAAGAAGACATACAGATGGCCAAGAGGCACATGAAAAGCTGCTCAACATCACTAATTACTAGAGAAATGCAAATCAAAACTACAATAAGGTATCACCTCACACCCATTAGAGTGGGTATCATCAGAAAATCTACAAACAATTAATGCTGCAGAGGGTGTGGATAAAAGGCAACCCTCTTGCACTGTTGGTAGGGATGTAAATTGATACAGCCACTATGGAGAACAGTATGGAGGTTCCTTAAAAAACTAAAAATAATGTTACCATATGACCCAGCAATCCTACTACTGGACATATACTCAGAGAAAACCATATGGAACTTATAGAGACCCTAAATACCCAAAACAAACTTGAGAAAGAAGGACAAAGCTGGAGGCATCACATGTACTGATTTCAAGTATATTACAAAGCTATAGTAATCAAAACAGTATGGTACTAGGATAAAAGCAGAATGATATACACTTTACCCTTGAACAATGTGGTCATCAAATGTTATGGCCCTCTGTGCAGTTATGAATCCAAGTATAATTTTTCGTCAGCACTCCAAACACATAGTTTCTTCATATCCACAGATTCAACCAACTGTGGATTGTGTAGTATAGTATTTACTATTGAAAAAAATCCCTGTATAAGTAAACTTACACAGTTCAAATTCTTGTCCAAGTGTCAAATATAGTCACATTTAACAAATGTTAAATCTTTGCAATATTTCCCACTGATTATTTTATAAAGAAATAAAACTTAGCTACAGTTTTAAAACCCTCTTATCACTATCCTTTTCTTTCTCTCTTATCCAGAGTCAACACTTATCTGGAAACTGTTATGTTTGTTTCCTGACTGTGTTGTTACCCTTATTATTCTGTGTGCCATATAATAGATGATTTTGAAATTTTACACAAACGACTTTATATTGTAGTACTAGTTTTTCCACTTTACTTCTTTGAAATTTGAAAAGTATAATATATGTCTTTACATCATTCACTTTATTAAGGTATTTCAAAATTATTCTTAATTAAAAATGTGTTACAAAATATTATACACAGGATGACACAATTGTGCATATGTACTTAAAGGTACTTATGCATAGGCAACAATGTGGATGATTATAAATAGAAATCTTACCATGTTTAGTTCTGAATATTTTCTTCCTCAAACTGGTCACATTCTTAATGAACATATGTTCCTTATTAAATTATATATACTATTTGTATATGCAACTTTTAAGAATCACATCCATAACTCAGTTAACATATGCAAATTGAGGGACTTATTCATCTGTTAGTATTATGTGGGTGGGAGTGGGGCCCAAAACTTGTAGTGTTTGTAAAAGGTTTAATTTACAAGCCAAAATGATTTAAATGAAATCTGTATTGACATATATTAAATCCTAATTCACTTGGAGCAAAAAATTAAAAATAGAGCATATTATTCCACTAGAGAAATAGAGTTATAAAGAGAAAGAAAATATTTGAATAAATATAAGAAAGCAATGGGCTAACATAAAATGTAACCTATATTGAAGAAAAATGACTTAAAAAAAACCCTAAGCTTTATTAATGTTACTAAAATTGTTTGAGATTGTCAAGCCATGCACAGAAATTGGAATAAGAAAGTAAATGTGTTTAATCATCATGGTATTTGTTGAGATGAGAGTGAGGTCTATGATAAAAACCCAGATAGCTTTTATTAGTACAGTAAAATCTATCACAATAACCAGAGGAGAGCCTCCAGGAGCTCAAGGAGTCTAAAAAGACGCTGTTAGAGCAGATGACACAGCAGTGCTCTGGAATCCAGGATATTTTTGTTTGTTTGTTTAGAACTTCAGCTTTGGTCCTCAGAGTTCCCTCTGACTTCATCTTCCATCAATAACCCCTCTCACTCAAGCTTCCTTCCGTTTAGGTACCACGTTCCTGAGTTTGGGCTTCTGCAAAGTTGCATCCCTCTATGGCAAAGATTGCATAGCCTCGTACTGCCAGCTCCTACGCACTGATACACCAGCTATGGAATGTGATTTCTGGTACTTCAGATTTCCCCCCTCATCGTTTTTATTCCTTGTAGAGTCCAGATAATTAAGTAGTTGTACACTGAAATGACATCTGTGCAATCATATCAAATAACAATGGATTGTTAGGCTTTTCATTGTTGAGACAGGAGTTTTTGGCTAACATTCATACTATGTTAAGGAGAAAATAAACCTGGACTTGGATTCAGAAGAGTAGGATTTGCATTTGAGTGATTGCACACGTGCATTAGATTAGATATATAAATATGTAACATTAATCAAACTTTGAATTTCATTTTAGGCATTTATAACAAAGTTGGACAAACTTTTTCTGTGATGGATCAGATAGTAAATATTTTAGGTTTTGTGGGTTATACTTCTCTGTCATGACTATTTAAATCTGCCTTTGGAGATCCAAAGCAGCCATAAAAAATATGTAAATGATTAAACACGGATGTGATTGGATAAAACTTTTTACACAAACAAGTGGCTGGCCAGATTTAGCCCACAGACCACAGTATGCCAACTCTTGATGTACGAAATGGGAGTAATAATGCCAGTCCCAGCTCTTTGACAGGGTTGACGTAAATGACAAAATACATAGGAATGAACTCCCACATAAAATGTAAATTTCTATACACTTGCATGATGTTATTGTTAATGATTTCATAAGCTTAGAATTTATTCTATGAGATACTTTTATGTTGAAACACCATAACATGATTCTTCAGTCAATAGCAAATAACTTTAGTAACTTCCACAAAAAACTTGATTCTAAAATCTACATTACAATATTGAAACACAAAACTCCTGGAATTTAAATATATCTTTAAGTGTAAAATTTTGATGTTTCTCCTATGAAGCATATATGGCATAAACACATGATTGTATATTATTTGGTTGATGAACATCGACACAAATTGAGGATTAAGTTATAAAGGGGAATTAAATTGATGGCATAAAATTAAGGATCTATAATATAACTCACACTTTTACTGAGCTACCTTAAAGAGAATGTTCTGAAGTAGAGCTTGATCAGGGTAGTAAGAGGTAATGCTATCCATTTAAATGGATTTTAAATCATTCTAAATTATAATTGAAATACAAAGCACATGAGGTGACCACATTAAAGAGTCATTGTTGAGCAAGACGGAACTTGATGGTAGTTTTGCTGTCAGCTTGAGAATGAATGCTGAACAGAGACAATGGCACTTCTGCTAGGAAATCTGGGAGAGTACATTTTATGGACATCTCTGAGGAGCAATTAAACTAACCGAATTCAATTAAAAATTGGCTGGAAACCAGGAGGATATGAACTTAGCCAGGAGAATAGAGATATGTGTTAAAAAAAATTTTCTTTTAAACCCTAGACTTGGAGGAAAGAGGTGGAGCATTGTACTGATTCTTTCAGATGTTATCTAGAATGAGATTGTGTTATTGCTATAATAGCAAATCATTTTAATAAGCAAGGACCTTTATGAATTATTTCTAGGTCACTACTTCAAAAGCTAAACTAAGCAACTGAGTATGAATCTAGCCAAAGGATTTAGTTAGAAATCTTTTTTATATCACTTGAGTTATTCTCCTTTCTGATGACAATTTGTTTAACAGATGTTAGATGTACCTGAATCTTCCTACATGATACAATTAAAACTGCCTATACTTTCCTAAATTAGTCATTTTGATCTAGTTTATTATCATGATTTATGTATTTTTCTATTTTACTTCTCCCCTTATTACCCTCAACACATACATATACGTACACACATAAGAAATAGTAACCTATGAAGACTATACTCAGAATATTGTCATTCTATTATAAATATTTAAATGAGTAGATAATGAGGATCACAGATTATCTTTTATCTTAATGTGAAATTTACTACTAAATAATGGCTAAGACATTAAGGATTGTGAAATGGAGAGTCTGTATTCTTCTTAGGTATTTTACATTGTCTATTAAATACATGCTAATGTTTGAGTTTGAATTTGTGGATCCAGTAGAATGACTTGCTTATATGGTGGACAGTAATAAACTATCTAATTTAATATTATGTATAAAAGTATTACTAAAATAAGATAAATAATGAACAGTTATTGTTATTAATTTCTGGGTATATGAAATTTATAGTGTGAATAGAAAAGTGACATTGAGTTATCACTAATAGCAATAGCAGTAAAATATATTGCTCACCACTGTGTCCTGTTCTACTTACTGTGCTAAGTGTTTTAGTTGAAATTTTTTCATTCATACCTCACAATAACTTTATGAAGCAGGTACTATTATTATCTCCATTTTAGATTTGAGGAAACGGAATACCTTTGATACACTGAGAATAGTAGTCAGTAGTTAATATTCCTTATCATTAAGCCTACAACAACTCTATAAGATGAGCACTAGTCTCCCCATTTTACTGATGAAGAAATTGGAATTCAGGAGATGTTAAGAAACTCAAATAAGTGGTAGAACTACAAATTAAACCCAGTATTCTCTTTTTCAGAATTCACTCTCTGAGCCAGTACAATATGCAAAATATAATTAGCAATATCAATACCAATGTTTATATTGACTTAACTATATAGTATAAGATTGAAACAATCTTTATAGCTGGTACCACAACTTTACTCAGGGAGGAAATATATCTTTATTTGGAAAATTACATTGGTGAGCTGCTTGGAGGTAAGATTTGAATACAGGGGTACAGAGACATGATTGAAAATAAGAATTTTTCTGGTCATTGTTTCTGGAGGGGAAGAAAAGAAAGATCGAAGAGGAGAGAAAAATGGCTATATAATTAAAGCGAATTTTAGAAGTATGACTGTATAATGTGTAATGTCACATTGTGTGTTCAGTGGTTTATAATATAATCACTCCACAGATGTGAACTGGGATTGAGTTTTTGAAGCATTCTTTTAAGATCTCAGGAGACATAGAAGACTCCTAATGACATCTGATTGATCCATCTAGCACCTGTCTATTTATCTATCCATATGTCTGTCATCTATCCATGTATCTATGTATCTATGTATAATCTATCACCTATCTCTCATCTATCTACCAATTTATGTATCCATCTATCTGGTAGAGGCTATGGTAACAAAACTCCAGCTAACTCACTTACCAGATTACATAAGATGATTTACTCATTCTCATTACTAGGGGATTTATTCAAATATTTCCTTCTCATACATAGGTTTCAAATGCTCTTTTAACCTTATCTGGTAACTATATCTCTTATATAAATTTATAACTAAAACAAGTTGAGAAAAGGTGGAAATGAAATACCTGTGTTAAAAAGAAAGAAAAAATTAGGGGCTTCCCTTGTGGCACAGTGGTTAAGAATCCACCTGCCAGGGCTTCCCTGGTGGCACAGTGGTTGAGAGTGTGCCTGCCGATGCGGGGGACACAGGTTTGTGCCCCGGCCCGGGAAGATCCTACATGCCGTGGAGCGGCTGGGCCCATGAGCCATGGCCACTGAGCCTGCACGTCCAGAGCCTGTGCTTTGCAACGGGAAAGGCCACAACAGTGAGAGGTCCACGTACCACACACACACAAAAGAAAAGAATCCACGTGCCAATGCAGGGGACACGGGTTCGAGCCTTAGTCCAGGGAGATACCACATGCCGCGGAGCAACTAAGCCCACGCACCACAACTACTGAGCCAGCGCTCTAGAGCCTGTGATCCACAGCTGCTGAGCCTGTGTGCCACAACTACTGAAGCCTGTGGGCCTAGAGCCCGTGCTCCCCAACAAGAGAAGCCACCGCAATGAGAAGCTCGCACACTGCAAGGAAGAGTAGCCTCCGCCCACAAAGACCCAACGCAGTCCAAAAAAAAAAAAAAAAGAAAGAATAAATTAAATTATTAAAAGTATCAAACAGATGCTATAGATATTTGATCAAAATTGAGGTTTGTTCATCCTGAAATCTGGCTCCATTCCACATTCCACATTCCTAACAGATATGAGGAGACTATACAAAGAGGAATGAAATGTCTTCTTGTATAGTATACTAGATCCGAAATGCTGTTCAGATCTCAACATTAATTTTCTTTATGTAACAAGGGAGATAATTTGATTCTAAAATTCCTATTGAATTTCAATGGAATTCTGAAGTTTTATGAACTCCATGGGCAATGATGTATGAATGTGGTGTCTTCGTTACTTAGTGATTATTTACGGAGATTTAAAAGAGAGTAAGCTGTGACAAAGTGAGAGAGTGGCATGGACATATATACACTACCAAACGTAAAATAGATAGCTAGTGGGAAGCAGCTGCATAGCACAGGGAGATCAGCTCGGTGTTTTGTGACCACCTAGAGGGGTGGGATAGGGAGGGTGGGAGAGAGGGAGACGCAAAGGGAAGAGATATGGGAACGTATGTATATGTATAACTGATTCACTTTGTTATAAAGCAGAAATGAACACACCATTGTAAAGCAATTACACTCCAATAAAGATGTTAAATAAATAAATAAATAAGAGAGTAAGAAGAATTTGTCTGACAACTGGTAAAAATTCTTTTCAAAAGTTTCCATGAGTCCTTTTCTCTTTTTGTATTAAAATAATTGATACATTTAGCAATTTTTATAAAATGAAAATATTGGTGGTTGTATCAAATTAACTCTTATACCTAGCAATTGCTTGAAAAGGGTGTCACTATTTAATAACACATAACAATGATCCCAGAACATTTAACACCATTTAACATCTTCTAAAAGTCATACCTAAAAACAGCTAGAGTTTAATCTTAAATTCTAATTCATATGAACTAAATTTTCAATGATTATTAGAACCTACTTTTTATTGTAAGCACACTACAGAAAATTAATTTTCCAATTACTTGGGTTTTATTATGGAAGCACTCAATTATACTGCCAAAGTCATATTCTCTGAGTGTTTTCCAGGAGGTTATGAATAATTTGACATTAGCTGTCAATGTTCATCTCAGAATAAAATTTTTACATTCAAAGCCTCTTTCAGCAATCTTTTTAACAACATGGATTGAAAAAAACATGATTTTTTTTTTTTTCGATACGCGGGCCTCTCACTGCTGTGGCCTCTCCTGTTGCAGATCACAGGCTCCAGACGCGCAGGCTCAGCGGCCATGGCTCACGGGCCCAGCCGCTCTGTGGCATGTGGGATCTTCCCAGACCGGGACACAAACCCGTGTCCCCTGCATTGGCAGGCAGACTCTCAACCACTGCACCACCAGGGAAGCCCATGAAAAATTTTAGTTAGCATATGTCTTGAATTTATTCTTATACAGTCCTTGAAAATTAAGACTATTACTATTAAATAATCTGAAATGAAAAGTAAGTTTAAAGATCCCAGTATCATTTTCTTACATGTAGAAGAATTTTAATAGATATTTTGATATTTTATTTCTCTTATTTTCACAGAAATAAAACTAAATTTAAGTTTAAAACACTAATATTTTTTCTGAACCATAGACTCATTATTCATTACCCAAGTCTGATTATATAAAATTATTCAATATAATTAGGAATGTATCTGAATGCTGGTTTTATATACCACTAATAACAAGTGCTGGGACTTCCCTGGTGGTGGAGTGGTTAAGAATCTGCCTGCTAATGTAGGGGCAAATGTTCAAGCCCTAGTCCGGGAAGATCCCACATGCCGTGAAGCAACTAAGCCCGTGCGTCACAACTACTGAGCCTGCGCTCTAGAGCTCGCGAGCCACAAATACTGAAGCCCACGTGCCACAACTACTGAAGCCCGTGGGCCTAGAGCCCATGCTCCGCAACAAGAGAAGCCACCGCAAGAAGCCCGTGCACTGCAACGAAGAGTAGCTCTCACCCGCCACAACTAGAGAAAGCCCATGTGCAGCAATGAAGACTAACGCAGCCAAAAATAAAATAAATAAATTTATAAAAATAAATAAATAAAATAGCAAATGCTATATCCACGTATGGGACAGATTTATATTTAAGTATGTTAAACTATGAATACATAATTCATATCCTATCATACAAGTAACATTTTTTGAAAAGAAGTTAAACATGTTTAGGATTTACTGATAATCATTCAGATGCCCAAGTTTATGACCTGAATGTTACCATCTCTAGAAAACTAATTCAAATATTTTTTTTCTATATCTGGATTTTATTTTGCTTTTCAAGGAAAAAATATATATAGCCAAATAAACTTAAACAATTATATTTTAACAGTTAAACCATAACACAAAATGTGTACTATGTTAGCTCATTTTAACCTTTCTCTGTCAAGGGCTTGGAATGTTTGATACAACAAGCAGTCTCTAGTCTAAACTATATATGTAATATAAGTGGGCAATATTCCAGGTCTAACCTCTCCTTGACCTTGAGAACAGGAAACTCTTGTTCTCATCCTCATATCACCACTGTTTGACTCAGCATATTTGAGTCAGTATATATGACTCAGAGTCAAACAATATGTTTGTAAATAGTGCTAACAGTTACCATTTATTATAATGGTAATTTATTATAATTATATAATTATAATAGTTATATATTTTTATAAATGAGGTCCTTCTCATTTCTTCCACCATATTTAGCACTTCCCATGTCATCCCTAATCCTAGTGAAAATGATGTGAAATAAGTTGTATTGCCTTAATAAATGATTTTTTAAAATACTGAGACTCAGATGTAAAGTGACTTGCCTGTGTCTACACAGTCACTAGGAAGCCAAGTCAGAATTCAAGCTTTAGTCTGTCTCAAAACCTATACTACATCACTAACATGTTTTGGTTATCTTTGCACTGTAGGCCATGATGATCTTTTCGAATTTTTTCAAATATAATATGTGTATGCAGAAACAAAGGTACAATAAACATTCTTCTTAAATTGATGCATTAATAAAAGTTCATTAGTTTTAAGAATAGCCCTCTTTTACTTCCATGAATTTCATCCACAATTTTAATTAATTAATTTCCAAGTGCACCTATCAAAGTTCTCAGTGGTTACAAGATATTTAAGCAGCTCTCTCTCCAGGCCCAGTTAAGAGGGGTCACCAGATGGCTTCCCGTCATGTGAAGGTTGAGCAGCTATAATGTAGGTATAATGCAGGTATATTGCAGGTCCCAGTGCAGAAAGATAAGCAATGCCTATGTCTTACCATCAGCTAAGAGAAAATAATTCAGTATATTTTTTTGTTCAAATAAGCTCATATAATGATAAAAACCTCTACTCAGGAGAACTGGATGAATAATCGTCTTTCAGGAATCAAGATAAAAACATCAAAATATAAATTTTTGGAAATGGGAAAGAGCAACAGGCCATGAAAACCTAGCTTCCCATCTCAGCTCTGTCATCAACCAGCTAGGCAATATCAGATAGTTCACTGTTGAAGCCTATGTCTCCTTTTCCTTATCTGTAAATGAGGACCTTGAGCTACACCGTTATTTCCCAAACTCATCTGATCATAAGAATCACTTAGGGTCAAAGTTAAAAATATAACTATGGAAAGCCTAGAGAATCAGAATCCTTGAAGAAGAGTCTTGGGAATGTGTATTTAAATAAAGATCCTTGTTGACACTGATGATGGGGCAAGTTTCAGAAACACAGGAGTAAACTGCTTCTAGTATTGCTTATGGTTATGAAAATCCATAATCTATCTTATAACTCTGGAAACTTTCCTGTAGAAAAATGGAGAGTGGATAAACCGAATGATTTATCATTGCCAATACTTGCGCTTAATCTAGGTTTTTCTTTCCAGTTTGTAAGTTACTTTCTTGAAGAAAATAAAATGTAGCCTATAAAATAAAATTTAGCCTATATATAAAATATAGTCTATATATTCTGCTGTTACTGGCGGTCCTGACACGAGGACAACATGAAGAATGAAATTTTGAGTAAAAAAAAAAATAGAGTTGCATGTGTGAAACATGAAATTCTTTCTGTGTTTAACGCTTTCAGTAATTCAGAAGGTAACATTTATTCGATGAGGAGACTTCCTTTTAGCCTAGGGGAAACTGAATACATTGATATGAATCTGCATTTTTATATGGCAGATTAATTTGAAGTTTTTACTAGTTCTAATTTTGTGTGATTCAAGAGAGGCACAGAGGGAAAAGATTAATAAAATCCATATTGAATCCCCTCCTCTTTCCTAAAAACAAAATATGAGGATGCATCTTGATGACTGGCATCACATCAGCAGTTTGCCCTTCTGTTTTAAGTCACTGAATAATTCCTTTATGGTTAGCGCTCTATGGATTAGCATGTCTGCTGGGTGCTCTGCCTGCAATCTAGGCAGCAAACTCTGCAGCAGCCCTGAGCAGGCTCTGGGAGATACAGACATTCTTCCAGATGTTGACACTGAAAGCATCAGTTAGGGAGGTCAGGTGCCCTTTAAAAAGGGAACTTTGTAAGGAGTTGTTTACCAATGTTTCCCTTAGCAGAGCAGGTAAAACCATAGAGAGATGGTGTTGACACAGAAATGGCAGGTTTGTCTGAGATTTCATCTCCAAAAGCAAAATCAAAAATAACCTATTTATAGGTTATGAAACTTAGAGAGAAATGTCTTCTCTACAAGTTGGAACTGTCAAATTCTCCACAGTATTAAAATTCAGGATATTTACAAGAGGTTTCAGTAAACAAATTTCCTTCCAAAAGACTCTGAAATTTTTGAGAGATCATTTTATCTTCAAGGAAAAGTATTTTTAAAGTATTAAGAAAGTTCCAACAAGGACTTACTGTGTAGCACAGGGAACTCTACTCAATATTTTATAGTAACCTATAAGGGAAAAGAATCTGAAAAGGACTCTATGTATAACTGAATCACTGTGCTGTACACCTGAAATTAACATGATATTGTAAATCAACTATACTTCAATATAAAAAAGTATTAAGAAAATAAATCGCCTCAAATGGATAATCTATATAATTCCTGTTCAGTAAGGCCAAAATTACATGAGTGAGTCAGTTGCATCATTAGGATAAAATAACTTAAAAAAATTGTAAGAATATTAAAAAGAAAGATGACCACATAAAGAAAGATAAAAGAAACAAAAATGTTCAAATGTGTAATAATAACAGAAAGTCTGAAGAAAATCCTGCCTTCACAGCCCAGAATGTTTAATGACAGTAGAAGACAGGAAAAGCAGCATTATTCAATTCCTACTTTGATTTTATCTTCCACTAAAAAGAGAATAATCTTTCGCCTTGAAAGTATGGTCCAACAATGTCTGAGTGAAATGATACTCAAGAAGTCAAGAAAATATTAAATGGACCCTTAAACCCTTTATATTGATTCAAATGCCCTAGTCTAGAAAAACTGCATCACAGTATAAAGAAAGTATAAATGTTCTTATGAAAGCATTTTCAATGATGTTTGAAAAATCCTGGAATGTAAGTAGTCACAGGAAAAATACATCATTAAATGGTAGATATTGACTCTGTTTCAAAAGGGAGAGAGAACTAATTTCTAGAAATCACAGCTTAACAAATTCAATATTGATCCCTGGAAAAATTACAGAATAAATTATTGAATAGGTAGTTTGTGAATATATAGAAAGCAAAATGGTGACAAAGAGGAACCACCCTGGACATACTAAGAAACAATATTGTTGATCTAATGGTTACTTCTAGGGATGTTACAAGAGAGAAATGTTATAAGGATAATGCCTATGCTTCTGATTACAAGGTATTTAGCATAATCTGGCATATTCCTGGAGAAAGGAAAGATAAGCATGGGCTGTTTGATTAAAATGCATTCTATAACAACTAAAAGAATGTCAGTTAGTGGGCTAGCCAAAAAATATTCATCTGGTGAATGCCATGGCATAAGACAATATCCCTGCTTTCCAGAAATTTATATTCTAATGGAGAGAAGGTCCTAATGGTATCTTATTGGACACTCTATTTGGACCTGATCTATTTAACATGGTCCATTGACTTGGATAAGCACATCAGATGTACAGATGCCATTGACTAAGGGAAGTTTTGAATAATATTATCCACCAATAAGATGTCAATAAACAGAGTGGGCACCATGTATCACACATTCATTAATAGTCCTTCCATTGGAGAGGTGATTACATCAAGATGTCCCCCCCACCACTTCCACAGGTACCTTGAGTCTGGGCAGGCTTAGCGACTGCTCTGACTGGTAGAATAATGCTGGATGTGATGCTGTACCGACTTCCAGACATAGGCCTTCAGATACTGGCAGCCTTCTTTTCCTGACCCATGCGAGACAGCTGCAGTGCTGCATGGAAAGTGGAGCAGCCCTGGGGAGGCCAATGGGAAAGGCCACCGACAAATTCTGCCAACAGCCAACACCAAATGCTGGTCATTGAGTGCGCCATCTTGGAAGCCTATTGTTGGATGCAGTCGAACAATCTATCCAGCTGACATTGCGGGGCACAGAGGCAAACCTTTCTGCCAGCAGAGCCTTCCTCAGACTGCATATTTATGAGAAAAATAGATGATTGTTATTAAGCCACCATGTCCTTGGGATGTGGTTTCCCTCTCTTTCTCTCTCTCTTTCTCTCACACACACAGGACAAAATAATTGTATAAATAAATAAGTACATAAATACATTGATCAAAGTATTAAAACTGACTGTTAATTCAATATGAACCAGCAGAGTTCAGATTCACTAACAGACGCCCTTATCTAAATCCAGTCATTCTTGCTATATGTAAACATTGACAAATTCTATTGATTTTACCTCCAAATGTCTCTTGAATACTCCTTCTTCTCTCCATCTCTACTGACACCACTGTGGTCACTTACACAGTAGTCTCCTAAGTTGTTTCTTCACGTCCATTCTTACCTCCCTCAAATCACTCCTCACACTGAAGTGAGAATGGACTGTTAAAAACATAAATCTCAATGAGTTACTTTTCTGTTTACAATCCTTCAATCAATATTGCTATTAGGATAAAGACCTACTGATTTTTATCCTAATCTTTTTTTTTTTTTTTTTTTTTTTTTGCGGTCCGCGGGCCTCTCACTGTTGTGGCCTCTCCCGTTGCAGAGCACAGGCTCTGGACCTGCAGGCTCAGCGGCCATGGCTCACGGGCCCAGCCACTCCACGCCATGTGGGATCCTCCCGGACCGGGGCATGAACCCGTGTCCCCTGCATCGGCAGGCGGACTCTCAACCACTGCGCCACCAGGGAAGCCCTATTTTCTTTTTCTAGAATGTGTTCTGCTCCCAGCTGCCTCAATACCCTTCTGCTCTCTGTTCCCCTTGCCTGAGATGATTAGTAATCTCTCACTGTCCTTCAGATCTCTGATCAAACACCACTGCTTCAGGAAAATATTCTTTGTCCTCCCATACCTGGTCATACACACTCCTTCCCCCACCACATACACTCCTCACCTTTCAGAATGCCATAGCTTTGTCCTCTGAGACATTTGACACATTTGCAATGTATAACTAAGAAGTGGCTAGTTGTTCATTAGTTACCTCTGCCAACAGACACAATCATCACAGTGGCAGGGACTATTCGTAACACCTCCGTTTCCCAAACATCTTACAACATGCCTTATATGGAGTATGTGCTTAGTAATTATGTGTTAACTACATCAATGACTGGTTTATTTCAGGGGGTTTAAAGCCTTCTTCTCTGCAAATAGAAGATCATGAGATTTTCATCCTTGTTAACTACAGAGTTGGGCTAAGTAGATGCTCAGTAAATGTTTATTCGTTTAAACTGAATACACTAAATAGGATTATTTTATGTACATGGGAAAGTTAAAAGAAGGAGTAATTTTAAAAATTAGGGCATCCAAGAACTGTGACAAACTGAAATAAATTCAACTGAAAGCAGCCAGAAAGGTGGAAAGTTTGGAGACAAGGCACATGAGAAATGACTGAAGGAAATAAAGTCCAGGGAAGAGAGAACTCTAGCTGAACTGTGATACACGTATATGTTATACAGCTATTAAAACAGAAAATACCCCAGTGGGCCCAACTAATACCAAAGTATGGAATTTATCATGTTGCAAATTCCAACCAACTCATTCACTTAATACCTAATAATCCCTTACTGTTGCCTTGCACAGTGTTAGGGAAGAGTATATAATGATGGAGCTTGTAGGCTAAGGAGGAAAAGAAATAAAGAACAATTAAATAATTAAAAATTAGCAAATACTAAAAAACAGACACATAAGTATCTTGAAAAGAATATAAGGAGAGAGACCATAGATTGGGTAGTTTAAGAAAGCCTCTCTGAAGAGAGGATTTTCAAGATGAAACCTGAAGGATGAGAAAAAGACAGGCCAATGAAATTTATCCCAACAGCAAGAGAAGGGAAGTCAATTTCTTCTACAGGAAGGCTGTAAGGAAAGGAAACATTTTGGTGTCTTTGAGACACAGAAAATTTAAGTAGCATGGGCATCGTAAGTAAGCAGAAAAGCGGTGCAGGATGAAAGGGAAACAGGAGTCTGGTGATGTGAGGCCCTGTTGCCCATGATTAAGGGTTTGGATTTATTATATGTGCCATGAGAAGTAACTAGGGTTAAAAAAGAGAAAAAGATTCTCAATCTTTTTTAAAAGAGCACATTTTTGCCTTGAGCATAATTGATTGAAGGTAGATTAATGAATATTGGACACCAGGTAGACTTTTACTACAGTCAACTCGGCACAAACTACATGGTTTGGAAAATAAAGATGTAAGTGAAAAGGGAAAGAATTAGTTAGATTTGAGATATATGCGTTTGAGATGTGTTATGGGTTGAATAGTGTCCCCTCAAAATTCATATGTTGAATCTCTAACCCTCAGTACCCCAGAATGTGACTGTATTTGGGGACAGGGTCTTTAAAGAGGTGACTGACTTAAGATGAGGTCTCTAAGGTGGGTCCTCATCTAGTCTACCTGACGGCCTTATAAAAGAAGGATATTAGGACTTACAGACACCAGAGGAACCAGGCATAGAGGGACCATCCCGTGAAGAAACAGCAAGAGGGTGTCCATCTGCAAGCCAAGGAGAGAGACCTCAGAAGAAATCAACACTGTCAGCACCTTGATTTTGGACTCATAGCCTCCAGAGCCATGAGAAAATATATTTCTGTTGTTCAAGCCACCCAGTCTGTGATATTTTGTTTTGTAGCCCTAGCAAATGGATACAAAGTGGAACAGACAGCACTTATCAAGAGGTTGGATTTGAGAGTGATAGAAGGTGAGGCCACAAGCATAATTCTGATGTTTTCAGGTTGAATCACTGGGTGCATAGTGGTGCCATTTCCTGAGATGGAAAGACTGCGGGAGAATTCATTTATTTGGGGAAACCAGGAATTTTGTTGGGTTACTTAAGTCTGAGATGATGGTGAGGCATCTTTAGTAGAGATATCAATTAGACAAGTGACTATATAAAAATCTAGGGCTCAGAAGAGAGTTCCTGGCTAAAGAAATATATATGTGTGTGCCTGTGGATTTGTATGTAAGAATGTGTATATATATGTTTGTATGTACGTGTGCATACATTCTTAGAGTGATATTTGATATCAGGGAATGTATTAGATCACCAAGGAAGACATGGTAGAGATATGGAGGGAAGTAGACCCAAGATTTACCTCTAAGGAAGTGGCATTTCAAGGTCATGGAGAAGAAGAACCAGCAAAAGAGACACAATGCATTAGTTATCTATTGTTACATAGCAAGTTATCCCCAAACTTAGCGATCGGAAACAGCAAACACTTGGTATCTTGTAGTTTCTGCAGGTCAGGAAACTGGGAACAACTCAGCTGAGTAGTTTTGATTCAAGGTCTCTCACAAGGCTCCTACTGAGATGTTGGTATGGCTAGACTTGACTGGGGAAACTTCCCCTTCTGACTCACTCACATGGCTGAGGACAGGCCTCAGAAGATCCGCCCCTAGGTCAAACTCACACGAGCCTCCCAACAGGGCTGTCTCTCACCTTGGCGACTGTCTGACCTCAGAGCCAGTAAAAAGAGAAAGAGCTCCTAAGATGGAAGACACAGCCATTCTATACCCCAATCCAGGAAGTGACATCCTATTACTAGTGCCATATTCTATTCATTGGAAGCAAAGTTCTAAATCTAGCCCACAGTCCAGGGGTGATGATTACACAGGGGCATGAATGACAGGAAGTAGAGATTATTGGGGGCCAGGTTAGGGCCTGCCTAAAACAGGGTATAAGGAGGGAGAAGAAATTGGCAGGGTCAATGGATTAAAGATCTAAATTTTATGGAAGACTTGGTTCTATGTGGTTATTGAGCAGGTGAGTGTACAAGTGTAGAAGGTTGTACTTAGAGACTGAAACATTAAATTTGAAATACTGAAGATGGTGCGGTCATTGGTTTAGGACCCCTTTAGTTGAAGACCAGAGAAACATTTTGTTGAGTGGGTAGGAAGGGAAATACAGAAATGGAACCGAGAAGTTGTGCCATACAAGCTATCGACATGGATGTTGGAAGCATGAGAAGGAAGACTGGAACATGGATGGAGAAGCTGTGAACCAGCAGCTAAAGGATTGCATGGACAAAAAGTAAAACGTTGTAAGTCAGGAGATTCTATAGCAAGGAGGAAGAGGTGAAGCTGGTGAAGGGGAAAGAGGTATAAAAGGCAGATGAGGAGTGAAGATTTGAAACCAGCAATGGACAGCAAGGAAAATGATCCCGTCTCCCCATAAACCCTAGTTAATCAGGGTGTAGAATAAGCACGCAAATAAGAGACATCATTTCATCACGAAAGAGCAGTTTTCAGTCAACAGAGGGTACAGAGGTTGCTGTCCTGCAGAAGATGTGTTGGCATCAGACAGCAAGGAGCTCTTAGAAGGCAACGTGGGAGAATCTGGCAGAAACAGGAATAGGTGGTTCAGTATTGGTAAGGAACCGGGCTGGAAAGGTACAAGAGCTCAGAAATAATGGGTGATTAATATACCTCAGTCTCTGGTGCTGATGAAGGTCAACAGACATGCTGGTCCTCACAGCTTTGGTTCTTGTCGCCATTACTGGTAGTGTGGGAACTCAATCTTAGGAAAGAAATGATCACAGTGAGGGAAGAATAAGAAGATAAAGGGCTGTCTTTACATTAGCAGGTGACTAATTAGCAAGAAAGGCCAAAGCTGGTAAAACTATGGAGGTTTTAAAAATTATGATAGAGGAGTTTCCAGTGCTTGAAAGGAACAACTGTGATTCTTCCTAGTCTATAACTTTGTTGCATTTTTCTCTCATTGCTGCCACTTCTTGTGAGATACCTTCTTTTAGTTAGAAGATATCAGGAAAAACCTTAGAAATTATTTCCTCAAACTCTTTCCTGGGAAGCAGCTGAAGCCCAGAGAGTCCACAGCATCTCATCCATGACCAGGTATAAAAACAGTGTCAGGTTCAGGGATAAAAATGAAGAATCTTGATTTTTAGTTCATTTGAAATTCTGGGGATAAAATATAGTGGCATAATAACTTTATACAAAAAAATAGACAAAATAGCTGACAAGGGAAGGATTTGGGGGTGAATTCATATTTAGCTGAAAACATATATTTTGAGCTTTCAAAGTCATTTCCCAAGATGCTTTGACAACACACAAATGTGACATTATGTGTTACCTAGCCCTGGCATTTCCTGAGACTCAAATGAATTCTTGGGAATTGATGGCTAAAACTTCTTACCATTTTAAATTCCATACATGTGACACTGTAGAGGGACACAAAGACAAAAATAGAAACATGATGTAGTTGGGCTCTTCCAAATAGAAGTAACTCTGGCTGCGTCTGGCATGGGGCAAGTTGGACTAACCAACCAGGATAAGGACCATGTCACATAGTCCTTTACTCTATCCTTCTACTTTTTAGTACTTTTGTCATGTACTTTCTATTCTGGGATGTCTAAGTGAAAACAGCCAACTTGTTTTTAGAGACTGAAGAGGATCAGCTAAGTTCCTAAGAAACTTCAATATTTAACGATAATAAGGAAGAAGAAGGGGAGAAGAAAGAGGAGGAAAAAGAGAAGTTGTTTAGATTCATAGTAAATATGCTTATCTTAAGCATAAGGAAAGTACTCACAACAATTTAATCATGTACTATTTTGATCATCCTATTAACAGAACATATATAAGCATTAGTTGATTATAGTAAATAATAAGGTAGTTAAGGTTCATATCTCTGAAGTTATTACATTAATTCTTTTTTCAATTTATTTTTATTGGAGTAGAGTTGTTTTCCAATGTTGTGTTAGTTTCCACTGTACAGCAAAGTGAATCAGTTACACATACACATATATCCACTCTTTTTTATATTTTCTTCCCATTTAGGTCACCACAGAGCACTGAGTAGAGTCCCCTGTGCTATAAAGTAGGTTCTCATCAGTTATCTACTTTATACCAAAAAAGACTTTTGGAAACACTATAACTTCATTACATTAATTGTTTAAAAGGAGTTAGTAGTTTCCAAAAGTCCTTTCTGGTGTATATTGGAGACATTAAGTATTGAAAAATTAGAGCGTATTGAACAAGGAATACTCTACAAACTTATTTGTCCCTCTTAAAGCCTTACTGAAGAAAAGTTATAAAATTTAGAACGTGGTAATATAGTAATACCAGAAAGACTAGGAGAGAAAGGGGTGAGGAGAGAGAAAACACTTTCTAAAATTGAGTAAACATATTCAAAACACATTTTTTGAGCCTGAAAATTATGTAAGTTATACTGAATTTTAAGCAATGATTTTAGAAGACGGGGTGATTTTCAAATGCAGAAGGATCAGCCCTAGCAAGAAAAAAAAAGGCAATAGAAGAAAAGGCACGCGATAAATTACGCAGAAATCTCATTTTTTTCTGTAGTAATCTTAGTAAAGCCATCAAAAATAGGAGAAGGAAATTTGAAAGATTTTAACTTTACAAACCTGGGCCAATTTAAAATACAATACTATATTTTGATGTGAACACTGGTTTCCCAGTAGTCCTTTTGAAAGTTGGGAAAGGACACTTAAATGAAAATTAGTTTACACAATTAATCTGGCAGTGTAGGGGTTAGAGTAAATTACCAAAGAGAAATATACAATGCAGGGAAACCATCCTCCCAAACAAATACACGTGTAACAACTGAAACACATATGTACATATTATATATTTATGTGTGTATATGTACACCTACGTATACTGTGTGCATATGTGCACACATGTATCACGTGTATATGTAAAACTTGTGTGTGCACATGTTTATGTACAGACACATACATGGACTTGTGAAAGAGGCCAAGGAAAGCTGATGATAATAATTTGAAATGGTGAATTTAAAACGCATAAAAGCATGAAATAGACCAATCTCAAAAGGGAGGAAAGGACACAGAGAGCCTACAGCATGTCAACTGTTGTGTTCCTTTTGGGGGGGAGGGTAAACGTGTCAGCAGTGCTTTCACGTGGAACACTGGGCAGACACGAAGCAGGGTGGTTCTCCCTCCGTGTTCCTCAGGAGCATGCTCTTGCCAGGGGCCCGAGACCAGATTCTCCATGTAAGGGTCTTTTTGTGATTCTTGATTCTGACTCCCTGAGCAAGTCAGACCAGCCTGGGGGTACTGGAGCCCGCGTCTTGCCCTGCATATTTATCATCCACAAATCATCTGCTATAAATATACCTCAGCCGGATCATCATCAGGCCGGCTCCGTAGCCTGCAATTTATGAAGGTTATAGGAAACAGTGTGAAGGGTGAAGTGCTTTATTAAGGGTGGCTTTCTCCCTAACCCAATCCTTCATTCCACTTGAATATAAATGACCCTGAGAGCGAGTGCTCCCTTCCCTGCAGGATTAAGGTTTTTTTAAATTGTCCCTTTTGGCTGTTATTCTTATGTCCCTGTCACGAGACACACAAGATTTTTAAAGAGACATCGAAATCAGAGTTCAAAGATAATGTGAGAAACCCCTAGATGCAAAGTAGAAGTATTTCTAAACCTCACACTGGTTCCTTTTATGTACAAATCATGCAAATCATTCTCCTTTTCTCCATTTTTTTTGCATGTCATTAGTCTCTTTATTTTTGTTTCTGGCAAAAATAACAGAATTGACCAAAATGTCTTGCAAATATCATAATCACAATCTCTGTGGAAGTTGAAATAAATGAAATGTGTTTCTTCTTTCTGTTGCTGAATGTTGTTTGTTTGTTTGTTTTTAAAGTGTTTGCTGCAGACACAATGTTTTGGATTATGCCCTGGACATAAAGCTTATTTTCCTTTTGCATTCTCTTAAATGAATAAAAAATACTGTAATGAACCAAAAATGACACAAAACCAAAACGCCACCCAGGCGGCTCTCTCAGCAGTGAATTTTCCTGGAACATGGTTAAAGCCTGCTGGATGGGGAATGCTTAACTGTTTCCCTTACAGGGTGTTATTCTGAACACCTGTCCCAGAAGAAAAAGACTTAAAGAAGGTCACCCTATTAATATGTATTGAGCAGTAAAGGGCCAATTTTAATATTTCAAACAACTCCTGTGAATAGAAGATCACTGTAGTGCACCTCCCTTGTTTGTTTGCACTACAATCCTCTTTTAAAATGATGTTCTTGGCTATCCAATCGCCCTAGGGGTGAGGAACAAGAGGAAGAAAAAAATGCAGAAAAAGTACGGAGAGAAAATGGTGGGAATTTGTTTTATTCAACTTCACCTGTCGCTCAAGCAATTCGCCCATAGGAAGACTCCACACTTTATATGAATTACCCAGTGTGGTCTCTTCCCACCACTTCAACGCACTATTTTAGCACCTGTTTTGCAAACCACAACTGCGTTTACAAGTAGAGGCAGAATCGGTAGGAGAATGACCTTTTGCAGCACGTACTGTAATCTAGTTCATCAAATACCTGACAGCCAACTGTCCAGAAGGCAAGAAAATCGAGGTGGGGAGTGGTGGAAATTTATCCCCCTTTCCCTGCTAAATCGAGAATCTGGTCATTTCTCCTCCTCCTTTTCCTCCTTCCTTCCCATCCGCGTCCCCAAACTGTTACTAGGGAAACTCGAAAAAGAATCGGAAACATTAGGAAAACAAAAGTTTAGACCCCATAACCACGATCCCATTGCCATGCAGAAAACAACGCAGACGCCCAACCTCGGTCGCCGCTATCAGCCAGAGCAAGTAAGATGTTAATTGCAGTCTCGCTGAGAAAAACTAGGATTATTCCACCCGGGGAATGAGAGCAGTTCGGAGGCTGAGACCTGCCCCCTCCGCGGTGGGCAATCCATCCCTCCGAATCCCGGTGCGGAAATCAGAGCTGCGACAGGTCGGCGCTGAAAGAAAGAGAAAGACGATCAAGTGCGGCATTTACTCCCCAGCCCCGGGAGTCGCCTTCCCGTCCTCCGCAACCCCCCTGGCCTCGCCTCCCCGGGAGTTTCTCAGACGGCCGGTCACCGCCGGCAGCGGCGCTGGGAACTGAGAAGGCACAGACCTCCTAGGCGCAGAAAGCACCGCTCCCGGGACGTGCTGGGCTCGGAGCAGCCGTGACGTGCAGGCGCACCGCGGCCCGGGTTGGAGCCCCTCCCGCCTCCCTCCGGCGCCGCTCCCTCCGCGCCCCGCCAGGGCCCAGGCGGATCTCAGCGAGGAGCCGCGGCCACGCTGCGCTCGCGGACCCCGGGCGGCAGCCGGGCGCACCACGCTGAACGCGAGCGCCCACGAGCACGCGGGGCCCGGCGCGCGCCTCGGGGCCGCGCGCCCCCTCCCTCGCGCGCCCGGGGAGAGCGAACGCCGCGCGCCGCGCGCCGCGCGCACACCCGAGACAGAGCTTTACTATCTCGCTCCCTCCCGCGCCTCCCTCCTCGCCCGGCGTTCAAACAGCTTTCCGACATCACCAGACGCGGATTTTTTCCCCCTCTCCTTAGTCGCCGTCAGTCCATCAGTACCTGCGGTGGGGGGGAGGGGGGAGGAGGAGGCGGGAGGACAGCGGAAAGAGGAGAAAGCATGAGCTCCAGCCTTCCGAGGCGACCACGAACACTCCCGTAATAAACCCACCGCCCCCAACAAATCTGCCTTAGCAGCCGCCGCCGCTTCTCGTCTCAGCGCTTTCTCGGCTTCTTGGCTGACCGGTTTACTGGGGGGTAGATTTGGAAAAACAAATCCTCGCTCTTAAGCCACTTGCTTTTTTTTTTTTTTTTTTTTTTTGATTCCTTACTGTCTGTCTTCGGGGGGCTCCCCCCGCCCCCGCCTGGGTTGGAGGTTGGATTCACTTGGCTACGGCTTAGGCTCCGGGGTCCTGGGGGCTTTTCTTCTCCCACCCCTCCACTCTTTGATTCTTCCCCCCCGCCCCCCATCTTTTGCTTCTCTTATGAGTGCGTTAGAACAAAATCAATCCTGATTTTTGAAGCTCAGCCGGGGAAAATGGGCAACGGTGCTTGGGACCGAAGGGGAGTCTCTCCGTCACTGTTGCTGGGACGCGTGCCTGTGCTGGTGTCTTAGAGCAAGAGCCTCCCTGAGCTTTCGGAGTGGAAGGTAAGGACGGGGGTCCGGGGGTCACCTTCCCTCTGCCGGGGGCGCCACCGAGGAGCTTTCCGCCGGGTGTTTGCGGAGGGGAGACCTGCAAAGGCCAGGCTGTTGCTGGCGGATGGAGAGGCTGCGAGCACACCCGACTGCCTGCATTTACTTAAACGCCGCAGTTGAAAAGTTGGGGAAGTCTGGTTTTCCAGAGATGGGCTGGGTCGGAAGGAATCGGCAGGGAGACCTAGAAATCCTGACAGTTGTGTGTGATTGGGGTAATTTGATGGGGGGAAATTTCAGGTTAAAAGGAAGTTAAGGGGAGGCCGTGGGTCTTCCATTGGGGAAAAAAAAAATTCAGTGGAGTGATGGCGCCGTCTATGTTCGACTGAAAAGTGTCATCCAGAGAATCAGTTTTGAGGAGAGCTAAACTAAACGCCGCTTTGCCTCTCAGCAAGAAACAAGCAAATAAATAAATAAATGTCACATCCTTGAAACCGCGGGGGCCGGGCCCTTCGACACCCGCACCCTCGTCTTTCTTTCTTAAAGCGAGAAATACAGTTGTTTGAAGTGGCCCTGCAGGCGGGGGCTGGCGAGGGCTGGGGGTGGTGGCAGCGCCAGTTCAGTGATTCATTAGTGATTAGTTAGAATAAAGGGAGACTCCGTGCACCAAGGCTGAATGATTAAAATAAAGAGCATTACGCCGAGGGGGCTTTCTTGAGCCGGCTTGAAAGTGAAATCAGAGCCATTTCCTCACTCTTTCTAATCCTTGATGAGCACAGCAATGCAGACTTGCACTGTCAAATAGATGGAAGCAAAAGTACCGGATTTCATTAGGAAAAGAAATAGACCCCTTTTTGAGTTGGCGATTATAAAATAAAGCCCCCTTTCATGGATGGAATTCCTAATTTAGACACTTATTGTCACATTGGCTCTCAACGCCTACACTCTATCCTGAAGAACACTGCGCAGACCTGCATTGCCTGCAAAGTGCTACAGCAAAAAAAAAAAAAAGAGAGAGAGAGAGAAAATAGAAAAAGAAAAAAAAAAAGGAAAATTCCTTCCAGAATTTCCTATAACTTTCCCTATTTTTTAACCTTTACATGTTGGCTTTATTTTCTCAGGAAGAAAATGCATTATTCATTGAACTGTATGTTTGAATTAGGAAAACACTGTTTTGATAGTCCCCGCAATTCTGATGTTATTTTAAACTGCTGCTATATGGAGATTTAGAGTTGGGGTCATTTTTGCTTATATCAAAACAGAATTTGTATTATGATCTGGGGAATGCAGATCTGTCTTCAGGGACTTAAGTCACTGGATTTTGTGTGCATGCGTTGGTGTGTGTTATGCAACGGGAAGGAAGAGTGTTTATATCCTTTGGTTCAGAGAGGACCCAGGCAAAAACATGAAAACTCTTAATTATCTATGTGTCTGTGAGTGTCTCTGTTTACAGAACAGTGGAAGAGACTGCAGCCTAAAGACTTTTAAAATTAACTTGGCATCACTTAGCTCAAAGGCTAAGCAAAAACAAAACAAAAAAATAAATAAATAAAGCAGTGTCATTTATTCTAAGAAATAACTTCTTAAAGGTTACAGCTGAAAAATATTCAAGTTACTTTTGGATGACAACTTACAGAGGTAAATATAACCAAGGATTACTGTATTATGCAAGGCCAGGTTAAAAAATTAGAGATAAAAAGGAGCTTTGAAGCTGTTGTTGGAGAGGGAACAATTCAATAATTGAAATCGGCTAGGAAAGACAATGCTAATATCTTTTATGTACCATGTGTAAATATTAAATTACAGTAGATAACTCTAGATAAAATAGCCCTATTAAAAAAAAAAAAAGCTGAAACGAGCTCAGTTACTGTGGTTCTGCGATTTTTCACTGGTCTACTTTATGTATCCCAAGAGGGCATGTCACATTGAAGTGACTCCCTTAAATTCTGGTTTTCAATGATAATGTCCAAAAGCAGGTCTTCCCTGTGTATCTTTCTTGGATGATGGTTCACAAATTCTGTTAATCCACACGAATACCTGTATTTTTGCACAGGAATTTCCCACCAGTTCACCCAGTGGCCCCTGCGAAGATGAGCAGGAGGGTTTGGGCGATGATGTTTCAGCTGCAACAAATTATCATTTGTGCTTTTAAAATTGAGGCTATCATTGATCATAATTGCTTTTCACATTTAAAAGAAAAGAAATAATATGCCGACAGCTGTTCTCAGGTTATCAGATTAGATTTTGTGTGATGTTGTTTACTGCAGGCAGAGGGCTGAGGGGGGAGAAAAGGTTTGTAAAGGTTGCTTAAAAATATCTCAAAAATTAACATTTAAGCTGTTACATTTAAAAAACAAATTTCCTCTTCTTTCAGTAGAATCACCACGCACTTGAAGGAAATCTTGGTAGATAAATTAAGAGCATTCCTATTAATTATCTATTGAATATTATTCTTAAATTGAATGTAGGGAATTTGGCCACTGTGAATAACCACGTGAGGGCGCTGTTCACACAGCAACAGATAATTTTCGTGCGTTATAAAATAAAAATTACCTGCCCTTCTTTTAAAAAGGGTTTTTTACTGAAATCTTGAAAACAGCTGGCTGTGATATTGAAAGGAATTTATTTTTTTCCATGCGCGTAGACTCCTACTTGCATTTTTCTTTCATTGCCATCTTTACAGGCCAAATGACATAGGATGAAGGCTGTTCGTAACCTGCTGATTTATATATTTTCCACCTATCTCCTGGTTATGTTTGGATTTAATGCTGCCCAAGACTTCTGGTGTTCAACTTTGGTGAAAGGAGTCATTTATGGATCGTATTCTGTAAGTGAAATGTTTCCCAAAAACTTTACGAACTGCACTTGGACGCTGGAAAATCCAGATCCAACCAAATATAGCATTTACCTGAAATTTTCCAAAAAGGACCTTAGCTGCTCTAACTTTTCCCTCCTGGCTTATCAGTTTGATCATTTTTCCCATGAAAAAATCAAGGATCTTTTAAGAAAGAATCATTCTATAATGCAACTCTGCGAATCCAAGAATGCTTTCGTTTTTCTACAGTATGATAAAAATTTTATTCAGATACGTCGGGTCTTTCCAACCGATTTCCCAGGATTACAGAAAAAAAGGGAAGAAGACCAGAAATCTTTTTTTGAGTTTTTGGTATTGAACAAGGTGAGTCCAAGCCAGTTTGGTTGCCACGTATTATGCACTTGGTTGGAGAGCTGCTTGAAATCAGAAAATGGGAGAACAGAGACCTGCGGGATAATGTATACAAAATGCACCTGCCCTCAGCACTTGGGAGAGTGGGGAGTCGACGACCAGTCGCTGGTTTTGTTAAATAACGTGGTGTTACCCCTGAATGAGCAGACCGAGGGCTGCCTGACCCAAGAGCTGCAGACCACCCAGGTCTGCAATCTTACCAGGGAGGCCAAGCGACCGCCCAAAGAAGGTAAGCGCCGGCCGGGAGGGGGAGCTGGGCGGGGAGTGGTGCTGGGGGATGGAGTTAAAACGTGCTGTGTCACACACCGGCCCAACCCTTGCCCCTTTCCTCTGTCACCTTTGGATTGATTTGACTTGTGATCTTCCCAAAGCTAGTTTTACGTTTCAAGATTTGAGAGATGGGGCGGGGAGGATGGGATGGCGCTCAGCAACCTGACGCCCGGTGTGAGGGGTAAGCTCAGGAGAAATGAGATGCTAAAACGTGGAGCCAGTTTGCGCTGGAGGTCGGTGAGGAGGGATGGGTGAGGGGGGGCGCTTTATTAGGCTGCAGCCTCTCTGGGAGACGGACACACACACACACACACACACGCACACACACCTGTGAATGGATCTGTAGACTTCTCCCTTCGCCTCCGGCCCACCCTCCCATCCGTGACCCCTTTCCAGGTTGGAACTTGGGGCTTCGTGACCGAAAGGTGACACAAACTCAGTGGCAAGCCTCTGTGGACCAAATGACTTGGCGACACAGGAGGGCGAGGGTGCCCCTCCTCCCCAGGCCTGGGAAGGAGCCCGCGTGCCGGGTATTTCGTCCAGGGAAGCCCACTGGGGGTGCAGACTCGGGTCTCCGGGCAGTGAAGTCACGTGGCAGGTGGAGGGGGCAGAATTAACACAGGCGGGTCCTGCAGGACCCGGTATCCCATTCGCGGGAGTTTTTGCTCTTAGCTTCTCGGTACCCTGTTGATAGCCACGAGGAACGCGAGCTTGTCAGAGCCGAGCTAGATGCAAAAACAGTGCAACAGGAAGGAGAGATGCAGAGGAAGGAGAGAAAGTACAGGAGTGATTTACAGCTTTCACCCAGACGCTCGAGGGGGAGCTGCCCCGGGATCTGAGACAGTGGATTATGTTTAATAAGGCAAAAAAGCTGACACATTTTGAGAAAAAAAATGACTTTCCGGTTTGGAAGATTAGGGGATGCGTTCCATTCGTTTGAGGGCACTGCTGGTACATAGTCGCTTCTGCTCCCCAGCCCTGCACCCAGAGAGTGTGTTGAATTTTTATGCAGGAAGTGTTTTCCGATCGCCACAAAGATCCCTGTCTGTGGAAAGGCACAGCCAAGCTCCAGTCCCTCTTTCCTCCCCTCTCCCAACAGAAGTTGTCTTTGTGGCCAATATAAAATTGACACGTTGTTGGAGAATTTTCTTTAAGGGTAGCCAAGGTTTTGTAAGGGGCGGGGGTGGGGAAAGAGAGAGAAAAGGGATTAACCAGCGAAAAGCGGTGATTTTTCTTCTGAAAGCATTTTGGGGGATGGGAGTTACGGAAGAGCCATGGCCCAAGGGGCAAAGAAGCCTTAAAAAATAAATACAGACTGATAGCATTGGGAAAGGCGTGAAAAACCTTTAAGATTTCTACAGGTCAGTGTCTCCCTAACAGCTGTGACTGAAGAAAGCAAAGTGATTTTAAATTGCAGGAGTTCTTTTCTCTAGTAAAAATCCCAGAGAAGCACTTGCAACTGCAGGGATGGTATTTAACGCCATTTCAAACCAATTAATGTCCCCTAGAATAAGAAGCTACAGTACGCCAGGAAAGTGTGATGTTACAAGCTGGCTAATAAGACAATTAACACCAGAAACTGGTTTTTGCTCGTTTGTTTTATTGCTGTCCTAATAAAATTGAGAAAATCTGTATCTTCAGTAGTTAAAATTTTATCATCAAATTGACTGCTGATGACAGTGGAAGGAGAATCCAGTTGTACAACCCCTTTTTGTGAATGGTGACAAGTGACAAAAAACAAAGTTGTGTGCACACTAAGCATGATTTTCAGAGATTTTACTGGTCATGATCATGAGATGTGGGTTAGGACAATGCTGGAATTTATAGAATTTGGACTAGGTGGCCATTCGTTTTAGTATGCGACGAAGAATAAGAGTGATTTTAGACATTAGATGTTTAAATCATGGGGGAGAATGTACATTTTTTTTGGCTAACTAGCTGGCGAAATGAGAACGAAATACCTCCACAGACCATTCAAAGATTGTATTAAAATTGTTAGCACGTTAATAGAACTGACAAGGAAAAGTTTATGTAATAGGGGAAGAATATATGCTGTATCAGTAAAATTGCACAGCCTCTAGTCTCTATTCTAAATTTGTGCTCTTGAATTGTTTAGGTGTTCTGAGTCAGAAAGGTAATGATAAGTAATTCCTGATGACATAATTGTAGCTGATGCATTTGTAAGTAAGTCTTATAAAATATGGTTATAGCACTCCTTACCTCAATCAAAGAAGACCTTTTAGGCTAAGCTGCATTGTAGGAAAGACTTGAAAACCTGCAGATGCATAATTTAGTCAAATTTATGCAAAGTACATTAAATCTTAAATAGTTGATATAAATGATATGTAAAATCTTATGAAAGAATTATTTAATACTATTTCAAGTAAACTACCACGTAATGATATTCACAGGGCTTGAGGGCTATATGTAATAATTACATATAGTTGTGCTACTCATATCTAATTTTATTCCAAAATGTCTTCACTTTATTTGGTTAACATGTAATCCCAACTTCTAAAATGGGGTTTTAAAAATTCCACTTACCTTTTATATTACTTTATGATTTCTATTTTCTATGAAAAATAAACCAGCCTGTAAATCATCAGGGGAATGTATACAAGATTATTCTCCATGGTTTTTGACTCCCATTTTATTCACTGTAATAAGTACTGACTCAGAAGCCTTGAGTAGGAATATTTTGATGTTTATTATATCATAGAGGTAGCACAAATTTGACAGAAGTGTCTTTACACTCAGTAAATGCAGTTTCAGAATTTTTTTTATGTGATGCTGATAGTGATGATGTCAAAGGTATACTAAATACTGAATATTTTGGAATATGTGTCCACTGGAATTATCATATTTAGTTAGTATTTGAGGAAACTATGGGCTCCCAGCAATGGGATATTGATAGGATTTCTACTAAGATATTTGTTAATAATACATTCATGTACTTAAGAATTTCATAGCCAGAAAATAATAAGGTGTCTGTCATTGTTTGAAGTGACAACACCAACAATTACAAATTTTATCTTGAACACATTATAAAAGTAAATTATTGAATGATGCTTCATTAAAGTGTGAGATTTTAGTGCATTTCAGTATCTTCCTATTTAAGATTGTATTTGACATATTTGAGGGTGCCATGTGATTATAGGAACTTTGTTGTCATTTCCCAATTTTTACGTGAAGTTTTGAAAACCAGGTAAATCAACAAAATGAAACCTTTTAAAAAGAATGTTGTCTTATTTCAGGCAGTTTTAAAAAATCTGTCTATGTACAGTGTATATAACTATTTTTAAAAGAAAACTCCAATAACGTTGCTGTTTACCTGGTTTTCAGATATGAGTGTGGGGCAAGACTGACATTGATTCATGAGGTCTTTAATATGTTTTATAAAACTCTTTTACCAAAGATGATTCTGGACTGTATAGCTAAAATATAAAAGGTGATGTATGTATGATCTTATTTCTTACTACTTCACTTGAAATAAGTAATTTAAACAGTTTGGAGAGAAAAATTCCACACCAGCATATCTAAATCACATAATAAGCCTTAATGGAACATTTGTTTCCTGATTACATCAATGGAGCTACTTATGTGAAGGGAGATTGGGATCCCTGTATAGATTCCAGGAAATCTGAACACACACACTTATTTGTCTTTTCATTCTGCCTCTGCTAATCCTTGATAATCAACCACCCAAGGGAAGTCTCACCATGTGCCTGTGTAAAATCTAGCCTGTGTTTGTGTGTGCGTTTGCATGTCTAGAGCAATTTGTGTTTCATTTTAAGTGTTTTCATTTCTTTCTAACTTTGCTCTTTCTGCCCTCATTACTGCTTCTGCCACCTTTCCCCTTCTTCTTTACCCTCCTTTGATCTTACTTCCTTTGTAAATGCCGTGATCCCACACTCTATCAGAATGTAGAAAGATCTACTGAGTATGTTGTAAGTGACAGTTTGCCCTGCCCCTTGGCTGGACCCACAGCCCTTTGCACATACTGTACTTCCGTTCTAGCACATATTTCCATTTCTTTTTCCATCTTCCTCTACTTGTCTTGCGAGTTCTTCAAGTGTACAGACTTGGTCTTCCAATAGTCTAACACAGTCTAAACAGACCTTCAATAAATATTGGTTGAAATGAATGTTAAATGAACAAAACAAAACAACTCAATAGGAAAGATAGCAATAAATTGAGACAGCTACCATTTATAGCAGTTCCGGTTCCATTAATGTATTATTTATATAACAATACCTTATCTCAAGGTATTGTTTAATAACATTTTTAAAAGAACAAGAAGAATGGAGTCATTGAGAAATAGTCTTAATTCCCTATGTGTTTATTTTAATAGTTTAGATTAATGATAAATAAAACTTTCTATACACAGCTGTCTGCAAAAACAGGGGTAAGAAAATTTTCCAATTTCTATCTGTTTTAATCGCCTTCATTTCCATCTACAATTCTTTCTTCTGGCTCTAACATTACTTCTCCAGAAATGACATTTCCCAAATCTTTTCTTCCACAGTTTGAAGAGAAACGTATGCAAACTCTTTCCAAGAAATAGGAAGAATATTTGCAGGTCAAGTTCAGTGCTTCTGTTACCTACTCCTTACTTATGCTGTAATCTATACATATAGTAATAGTATAATATTACTAAAATTGTAGGCCTGGCCAAGTAAGATGCCCTAATTTTTACTTTTGCCATTGTAGAATTTTGTCCAATAGTTCAGGAAGTGACTCAGATATATAGTATTAATGAAAACTCCATCACATGGCAACATTTTTTTCATAGACAGTAAATTAAAATATTAACAAGAAAATGTTTGTGTATGCACGTGTGTCAGGCAGGTTTTGTTACTGAGTCCAGGCTTGCTCTGCTTGCCGCACGATAGGGCAATAAATCGGAGACAAGGTGTTGAGACAAGGAATAGACTTTATTTGGAAAGCCAGCAGACCAAGAAGATGGCAGACTAACGTCTCTAAATAACCACCTTATTGGGGTTTGGATGCCAGTTTCTTTTATAGCACAGAGAGGGGGAGGAGATGAGGAAGTAAAGTAAAAAGGTCATAAGTCTTGCAAATATCCCCTGGAACGGCCAGCCTTGGGAGGAGATGTGTTAATTTCTTCTTTCTTGCAGCCATCCACAGGTGGACAGGGTCAGGATGCTTCCCTGAACAAAGGCACTTTGGTTTAACATTCAGGCAGAGGGGCAGGGTTCCCCAAGGCACGCCATTATGTAGAGACGGTGTCCTTTTAGAAAACAAAAGCAGCAAAGGAAAGCAAAGGTTAAAGTAAAAGAAACAGATCCAACATGTAATCAGATTTGGTTCTTCCCTGTTACGGTTTTAGTGGTGGCTGTAGATAAATGTGCCGTAGATTGGTTTTCTTCAGTATTGAGATGGGAATTTTACTTTACTTAGAATCTAGCTTCATGCACTCCTATACTTCATTTCCTAATAGTAGTGATTTTATTGTTAAACGGAATACTTTTATAAAATATAGGTTTCTTTAGAGTCACTTTGATATATATTACCTGTAAAAGTCATCCGACCCTTGGATCGAAAATCAATGTTTGTTCAAAAATCAGCCTTTCTTACTTTTTCAAAATACCGTGAGCTGGGTTTAAAGATTCTGAACAGAGAGAGTCAGGTTTAAACCTGTACGTTCACCTCAGAACTGTGTTCTGCTGTGTCAACTACTTCCCTTCTTGAGTTGCTAGTAATGCTTATTCCTCAGGGTACAGAAGAACAGGATATGTCATTATGTAGTAAAAAATGAAAAAAACCAAAAAAACAAAAAACGAATGAAATTAATGGCTTGGAATATTTTAGTTCCTGTCAGCCCTCTGGAAATGCCTTACTAATTCAATTAACTAATACAAATCAGAAAGGTGTGTTCAGTTTTTCTAACTGTGGTCACTTCATTGAAATGAAAGGTGTATTTTGTTATAAGATGCACTTGGGCCCTGACAGTGACTCAGCCACCTCATAGCATCTTTGACAAGGGACTGTGCTTACTGAGCTTGACTCAGCAATCTGTACTGTAGTGGCGTGTTGTATTAAATGAGATTGCACATGAAAGACACTTAGTCAAATGCTCAAGTTATATTAGGCCCTCAATTCATTTTTTGAAACCTCTTTTTTATTATCTTTTAGCTACAAATGATGGGGGATTGATAATATAATGAAGTAGGTTGCCATTTATTTATTTGAACTTGTTTAGGAATTTAGGGCATTTAACAAAGGGTCATTAAGCATCTTGAAGTTATGTCTGTTTTTTATTATATAAAGAAAAGGTCCCATCTCAATACCTTTGTGCTGATGGTGGCATGACTAATACATCAAATAGACCAAGCTAGTGCTGTGAGTCATCCCAGGGCTAGGAAGCTGTCCTTTGGATATCATTGCTGATCCTTTGTAAAGTCTGTAAAATTTAAATGTAAATTAAACAGTTTCCAAGTGTTTTACTCTGCTGCATTATGCAAAGTTAAGTTCATGTTTTGAGATCTGTTTTGAAAAGGAATTAGCTTGAAACATTAAGTCTATATTAAACCATTTGGAAAAAAGTAGAACTTTTTTGGAATTTTTTTTCACTGAATTATGATCAGTTATTATAGGCCAATGAGCCCTAAGAGTCCCCCAAAGGCTTGCATATTCAGGTATTGAAAAGAAGATTTAAAAATTTTGTTACTACTCATTTGCAGCTTCTGATATTTTCTTAAAGCAGAATTACAGAATGCCATCTGTAAGACTCCATAAAATGCTAACTGTTCTATGTTCAATGAAATGCTAAATGCTCTATGTTCAATTATCTTTCAACTGTCATTCAGGAATTTTGCTCACATGCAGAGAATGACCAGCTACATATCTGTTAAAGGTTAATAATAATTAACCTTTATAATAATAAAGTAATATATTTATTATATTATCATTTATTATTATAAATATATTTATAACATATTATAAATAGAAAAATAATATATTTATTATATTATTAATTAATTATAATGTATTTATATTTAATAAATAATAAGTAATATATTTCTAGTTTGCAAAGAAAGTGCAATTAAGTAACAAATGCATAGTAAATACATTAGTATGGAGGTATTTCTCTCAAAACGAATTCCCTGAATAGGTGTCTTTTCAGCAATCCGACATGTTTGCTGATGTGCATTTTTGCATTTTCCTCAGAACCAACCCCTAAGGACAGCGGTCCCCAATCTTGTTGGCACGAGGGACAGGTTTCGTGGCAGACAGTCTTTCCATGGTCGGGGCTTGGGACAGGTGTGGTTCAAGCAGTAATGCAAGCGATGGGGTTCGTTCGCTGGCCTGCCACTCACCTCCTGCTGTGCGGCCCACTTCCTAACAGGCCTCTGACCGGCCCCGGGGTTGGGGACCCCTGCCTTACGACACATTCCTTATGATTGGAACATGTTGTGAAATACGAAGGCCAAATGGTTAGTCTTTGGTTTCTGCCATGTTAAGTGAACTAATTTAGCTGCTAACCTAATCTTGGCTATTATAGTCTCAAATTATTTCTTCTAGATAACAAGTTTCTTTGGAGACTGAGAGTTGTTTGGGAAAACTGAGCAAATGGGTGCATGGAAAAGACATTGGAACACTGATGGAACCAGATTACAATGTTCAGAATGCAGTTTGCATGCACTTGGACATAATCCAAAGCATTAAAACAGTTGTGGAATCAACCAGAGAAAGTTACCTTGGTGAATTACTTTTTAGCAATAAATATGTTAAGGTGATCGAAATGTCACAGAAATATTTGCCCTCCTGGGTAGTTCAACTTGGGTGAATGGTTTAGAGTATTTATTTCATAACATTTCTACTGGTGTTCCTCCATTTAAAAATAATGTTTAAAATTTGATAAAATTTAAAAATTTATTTAAAAATTAATATCTATGCTTGCATATATAAATAAGGATAATTTGTTCTCTAATAAACTGTTTTAAAGAGAAGCTTCATCTACATATCACTCTTAAGAAAATAAAGACGTAAAGTGGTTTAGTAAACATTTTATAAATTAAAAGAATATAATGAAACCTGATGTTGAGAAAGTGCTTTCCAGTTTACAAAGGTCTGTGGCACAAATTGTTTTACTTGGGCAGTAACTGTGTGAGACATCTATTATCAACATGGGCTGGTTATACCCTGAAGACTGACCATGGCTTTCCTTTTTTTTTAAATTTTAATACAAATTGGTTCAAATGAAAAACTACAGAATTTCAAAGCTGTGAATTTTCTCACTGTTTCTGGAACACTTGAATCTGAATCACAAATTCTCAGATTCATAAGGGGCTTTAGGCATTAGCTTAGTCCAAATCTTTCCTAATTAAAGGAATCCCAATCTGCAGATGTATCATGGGAACATTATTTCAGCTGAACATAAGTGTTCTTGGAGTTTATATTTAATGCCATTTCTATAATGTAAAAGAGACAGTCATTTAGGATGGTGGGATAGTTCTAATTATTTAAAAAAAAAAAAATTACCTGGTATCCAGCCAGGACAATAATCAGAGTATACTTTGCTAGACTACTGAATACAGACTAGTCTGTACAAATCAGAGCTTTCATTCATTAGATTTTTTTTTTGTCCTATATTATTTAAACAAATGTGATGCAGGTCTCAAAAAACTATTGATTTTCAGTCTAAGCTCATTAAATTTAAAGAGCAATGTGTTTCAAGTACAGAGTCTGTCCAGATTTAGGAAAATGATTTATCAAGGTCTGTCTTGGATTTTCATTTCATTATTTCTCTAGGGCAATCTGTGTTTTAAAGAAATAACATGTCACATTTTTTAGTTATCCCATGGTGCACTGAGAAATACTGCTGTAGGATGGGGCAGTGAGGTCAGGGTCCCGTCACTGTACTGAAGGTCACGGCTCCTGTGGGGTGGCCTTCCCCTGGGCTCTCTGGAGACCCCTCTCTCCTCTCACTCCTGAGACCTGCCTGCCCCCTGATTCTCACCCCAGGACTGTACTCTTGTCTCCTTGGTTTCTCCAGCCTCTATCCAGGCCTTATGCTCTTCTCAAATTACTGAACTTGAGGACACCATCTGTTTCTTACTAGGATCCTGACTGGTACAGGGGTGTATGATTTTGGTGGTGAGGTGATTTCTAATTACTTTGGGATTGGTCTGAAATCAGCATTTTAAGTTTTGATCTTTTGTTGTTTGTTTGTTTGTTTTTGCAGTACACAGGCCTCTCACTGTTGTGGCCTCTCCCATTGTGGAGCACAGGCTCCGGACGCTCAGGCTCAGCAGCCATGGCTCACGGGCCCAGCCGCTCCACGGCATGTGGGATCCTCCTGGACTGGGGCATGAACCCGTGTCCCCTGCATTGGCAGGCGGACTCTCAACCACTGCGCCACCAGGGAAGCCCAAGTTTTGGTCTTTCGATCCTTCCTTTTTATGTGCTGAAGGTCTTATGTAATGATTAGCCCTTTTGGAGATTGGCATATGGGCCAGCCCTATTAAATAAATAGATAGATAGATAGATAGATAAATAAATAAATAATTTAAAGAATTGAGTTAATGAAAGTGAAAACCAGTTGGTCATTTTTTAAAGCTCAGTTGACGTGGTATTTTTTATACTTGGTCCTAACTCAGGATCAATATGTGTTCATCTTCATTACTCCATTGAGTTTAGGCCCTCTCCAAGAGTTTTTCTGTATTTATCTGTTGGTTCGTTGACTACTTAGCTTGTTTTAAAATCACATAACATGTATACAATTCATATACATCTTCCATACAAGTTTTCAGTGTTGATGTGACCGCAGAACACTGAAACTGGCCTGGGTATTCAAAGAAAGTTTTGTAAGTTGGTAATTTCAAGGCTCGCATATAAAACGTAAAAAATCCTGACAGATTACTATTTAGTTCTAATTTTATATGATTATAATAATGGAAATATAAAATGAAAACAGAATTTCAGTTGCTAATATAAGTATCATTTTGCCTGTTGATTTCACTATACCTCTGAAAGCAAAAACAACAATGAAAAACCCAACAAGACTCACACAGACATTTTTTTCTTTCCTTTCATTGCAAAAAAAGAAACCAAGGCAGTTAAGTTTGCCCTTATAATTTCATTAAGAAAATTGCAATTTTTAACTCTTAACTGTGTTGGTCTTGAGGTTGCCCTTCACATCAAGGAAGTGTCCTGAGAGGCAAAAAGAAAAGTAACTTCAAAAAAATGAAGGGGCTGGGCTTCCCTGGTGGCGCAGTGGTTGAGAGTCCGCCGGCCGATGCAGGGGACATGGGTTCGTGCCCCAGTCCGGGAAGATCCCACATGCCACAGAGCAGCTGGGCCCATGAGCCATGGCCGCTGAGCCTGCGCATCCGGAGCCTGTGCTCCGCAACGGGGGAGGCCACAACAGTGAGAGGCCTGCGTACCAGAAAAAACAAACAAACAAACAAAAAAAGGGGCTAACCTTTTTTTTATTATTATTTTTTTTCTGACCTTCTGTTTTCTGAATAGGTGGTACATAACAAATATTTATTATACAGTGGATGCTTTTGGAAATATTTCTTCTAACATTGGCTCATAATAATTGTAATGTGGAAAAGAGGGCACCTTGGTAAGCCAGAAATCTGTTTACTTTATATAATCTTTCCACATAAATCTGGAAAATTTTCAAAGATCTGCTTCTGCACTGTAGGCTGAGAAATTCCAGTTTATTTTGGATTCCCAGAGAGGTCAGCTTCCTTTACAGAAATGTCAGCCTGTGGTCAGCTCTGTGGCTGGCCTTGGTTTTTGTAACTTAAGAGGGCAAACACTGTATATTTTTTAAGTGGTGCCTGAGAAATTAACCAAGTTCACCTCTTCCATCTGAAGTAAATGCCAGGAAGAACTGTTGTTCCAGTTGTACGGCATAGAACTTTAATGCCTTCCTTAGCTTGTAATATATTAACAATCCATTTTCTTAAAAATGTATGGCTTCTTTCTGTTTAGTGGTTTTCCTGGAGTTTTCTGATGACTATATTTTGGTGTTCGGTTGATGATGAAGAGCATAAATGAGTTCTAGGCAATAATGAATATTACATGTCCTTGCCACTGGTCTCTGCATCCTTAGGCCAGAGAAACCACAGAGGTGGAGCCGACTAGAAGTTAATCCACTAAGTAGCAAAAACTGATTAATGCAAAAGAAATAAGTATGTGTTGGATGTGAATTAATACAGCTTTTTTTTTTCCCTTAGCAGTGGAAACTCTTTTTCTAAATAAACGACAGTATATATATATATATATATATATATATATATATATATATATATATATATATATATATACATAAAAGATTTTTAAAAATAGAGCTGCTTTCGTTGAGGTGGACAGGAGGCTCAGAGCCTAGCCTAAAGGGTCTCCAGAGGTGAGACTGCCCCCCCTTCTCCTTTCTGTCAAACTTATGGAATGAGAGAGCTGCTCATGACCCATCCCTAGTGCCAGTCCTGTGCACACTTCCCTCATGGTCTCTCTGGAGTCATTTCGTCCTGGGGCTGCATGTAGGATTTCAGGATGAACACCCCAATTCTCCATTGTTCTGTCTCGTCATCTGTATTCCAAACTTCTTCCACCCGGAGTTCCCAAACCTGCAAATACACTTATTCTGATCATACCTCTTGCTCACAGACTAGAGTTTACCCAGATAAAAATGAATATTGTCTTAGAATCCTTTTGCATCTTTAACTTTAATTGATAAACAGTTAGAAGCCCTAACGTTAAATCTTTATAAATGTACTATATTCTGGTGGTGTTCATTCTGACTTTCTTCCTCAATATTTTGTTAATCCCCAAACAGTTCAGTTGCAAACGGTCAAATTTCTTGGAATAAACTAAAGTTATTAGGGCATGGGGTTTATTTTGAGTTCCTTTGATAGTTCACACATAATGGATATCCACAACTGCAGCAGGTTATTAAAACAACAACCGAAAGTGTATTAGTGTTGCCATTCCATAGACATGAGTGGATAGCTGAGGTGTTATTAATGCTCTTCCAATAGTCCCAGCCTTCCACCATTCTGGACACAGGTAGGGATTGTTCTCTGGACCAGTTGTGGTTGGATGGGGTCATGTGACTGGCTCTGGCCAATGAGTCGTGAACAGCAGTGGCACTCCTCACTTCTGAGCTGGGTCATTTCATTGCTGGAGTCAGACCACCAAGGTCTCTCGACCTCTGGCAGGGAGGCCTGTGCCAGAGAGAAGGGCCTCCAGTGTCAGCCTGCGTCCTTGAATGTGTAAAAGGAGAGGAGCCCCCTCCCCATGCCCTTGCTGACCTGTGATGGTCCTGAAGACTGGGCCAGGAAGGACCTTTTCTGTCTTGAGACACCGGGGATTTGGAGTTTGTCTTTGTTCCTGCAGCCTAACCTAGCATATTCTAGCTGATACAGCGTCCACTTAGGGAGGATTGGGGCACAGTGGTGCTAATGAGGGTGCTACAAGGTGATGAGTTACATTGGTGGTGTGTTCTGTAATTGAGCTGTGATGATGTGGTGACCAGACAGGTCTGTGATGTTTTGTGGAGAGGAACTCACCTACCTGCATTTCCTACAATGTACTCTGGGGTAGCTGAATTTGTACTTATCGTTAGCAACACTCTGGGCCTCATTTTAGGTAGTATTTATCAGTATTTAATTGTTTTAGCCTAATTAAAATTAATACTAAATTAACTATAATCAATGTATGTTTAGATTACAAGAGCCTGTTCTTTTGACATATTTTTAAAGTTATTGGGTTTTTCTATTTTTTAAAGTTATTGGGTTTTTCTATATTTTCAACTCACCCAGATTAGAGAGGGTATCATGGTCTTTTGCCGAGTCATGACTGTCAAAGAACTAAGTAGGAAGCATCCATTTTGGCATGGCAGTTCTTGCTGAAAGGTAAAAACGTGTTCTGTTCCCTGTCCTTTATCCTTCCTTCTTTTCTTTATTTTAATTCTTCCTTCCCTCCCTCCCCCTCCTTCCCCTCTTCCTCTTTCTCCTTTCTTGTTTTTTTTTTTTTTCAGATACATAGGCTATGATTTATATGTGTTTACTTAGATCTCATATTGCAATAATTTGCACAGAATCTGTTATCAATATACATGTAGGTGTTTGTGGTAAACAAATATTTCTAGGGTAGTTCAAGGGGAGCTTATCATCACTGCTTCATTAATCTTAACAGTTTTCTATAGCGAGGTTAATTATGTAGTAATAATTAACCTTCCGTTTGAGTAGGTGGGCTTTTGCCACATTGAGAAGCCTTGTTCCTTTCCAGGAGAGGTGGGAGGGAACAGTGAGCTGATGTGAACTTTGAACAAGCCTCTGAGCGTTCCTTAGCAGGAGTGAATATTGGTGGTACATGGGCAAGTTTTGTTACACTGGGCTGAGCCTTGCATTATTTCCCTGCCTCTCCTGTTCTCAAGTTTGGATTATAATATGCTCATTAATTATAAGAGACACACTGCAGGATTCCAACAGGGCTATACAGAACATTGAGCAACTGAGAAATTAAAACAAAAAGGAGCACAAACACTTTCTCTCTTTTTTTTTCATTTTATATCATGTTCTGAAGAAAATCCAGGTATGCAATGAATTGTCAGTTTCCTTCCCACGTGTTTTATATCTGATCTGTGGGACACACACATACCCAGTCACTTATGCATGAATCTGTGGCATTAAGTGCTCACAGGTATTACATGCAATATGATTTGAAAAGATGAATGTTTTTCAATAGTTTGAGAATATATTCCCCGCTAAATTGCATTAATTAACTAAATATTTACTAAATATAAATCTACCTAGAGTGACTTATAAGAAAATCACAGGAATGATGAAGAATAAAGATACCATTTGCAAGGGAAGCTTTAACATTTATATTGATATGTTTGAAAATGCTCTTGGAGTCCTTTTAACAAATACATTCAGAACAGTATTCCGTGGATCTTCTTGGATATCAGAAATTAAAGTTTTACTTAGGATATAAGAGTAAATCATTTGCCAAGCAAGTTTCTAAAAGTTGAAAATAAATGTCAGTTCAAAAAAGTGAATAATTTAACTTTTGCATTTCTGAAAAATTCATATATATTATATCATAACAAATTAACACTCTTTCAAATTCTTTTTAATCGTTGATTATTTTCTTCCTCTGGAACTTGTTACATACTAGATCCCACACATCCCACAGCCATTAATTCAGTTTCAGACTTTAGATATTTCCTTATAGAACTTAATTTGAATGTAAAACAAAAATTGCTGCAAGAGTCAACACTTCATAATGGTTAGGAGTCAGACCTCCTGGGTTCAAATCTCATTTTCTCCACTTCTAATAGAGAACATTATGCATCTCTCTAGACCTCGGTTTCTTGTCGGTGATTATTGTAGTGAGGTAATTGAGAGATTGAATGAGGTCATTAATATAAAAAGTTAACATGATTCTTGGACTGTGTAGTACAGGCTCAATAAATGTCACCTTTCAGTAATTAGATGATTCTGGAACCCTTTACTGCATGAGATTCCTTTAGGCAACAAATAAAATTTTGATTTGTAATAAAAAAGTAATCAATTTATTTAAATGACCTCAAAGAAAGTAAACTGCCTCCTGGGTCATGTAGTCCGGAGAAATGCACTGTATCTTTCATCCTTTCTTCCCTCTGAAGCCTCACAGTCCTGAGAAAAACAGTCTGAGTTAAGGTGCCGTATCTGTTCTCCTTTCCGCTTCATTTCAGAAGTGAATCACTCTGTTCCCAACATCATCGTTTTTCTCTTAAAACAGACTAGCCAGTGATATTCACAGATGATTTGACAAAGAGTGATTGACCCAAATGATGTTCTCCCAAAGACCTGGGGCCACTCTAATCAGAAAGCATTGCTGATTGTATTTTGTCCACCTAATCAACTTCATCTTCTGTGTATTTTCCTGAAAATATTTATGTCCCTTTGGGCTAGTCATTTCTCCATAACATTATGGTTTAAATGGATTCACATTTTATTGGTTAAGACAAGTTAAAATCTATATCCTGATTTCTTAGGGTTGGTATGCATGTTAAAATGAAGCAAACTGTTAACTTACATCTTGGCCTGCAATGAATCCCTTTTTCCCTTCTGAGCAGAGTCAGATCTCCTGGAAAAATATCTTGCTTGCTGCCTGCTTGGTAACATTTATTCTAAGGCTTACTGTAAGAAAATATCAATCAAATATAAATCCATGCAATATTTTTCAAAAGATCATACTTTTTTACTTTGGTTTTTCTGAAACTTTTACTTTTGCCATTATAAACAAGAGAATTGGCAACATGGCTTTAGATTTTCTTTAACTCTCTACATCCCTTTGTATTTGGAAGAGCACTTAGAAGACTGAATAGCTGCCTTCTGGATGAGATTTGCCATGACTTCAGGCAGGTCACATTATCTCTCAGAGACAGTTTCAGTTGGCTCAGTTACAAAAATAAAATTGGGGCATCTGAAGCTCATAGGATTGTATGGCAAGTAAAGCTGTACTTTATATGAAAGCCATTACGAAAATGAAGAGGGGCATCCAAAAATGTTGTTATTATTGCCATTGACAATATTAGCTTGTAAATTTGATTAAGTCTTTTAGTTTAGTTCATTGGCAAGTGTGCATGTGCAATAATGGTCCTGTCCTGTGTTAATAAATATCACAGATTGTTGGATGGATTGTTGGACTTGGCGTTTTTAGGTAAGACTGATCTGTCCCTAGGAAAACACTGTTCCCTTGGTTTTTTCTTTTTTTCTTTTTCCTATGTCAGCAGAAGCTGTGACAGTTTGAGCTGCACATTCAAACCTTTTAGTTTGATTCCCAGCCCTGCCTTCTGCCAACTTTGTGACCTTCGGCAATTTGCTTTGTATCTGTGAATCACATTTTCTTTGTCTGTAAAAGAGAGATCATATCTCTATGCTGTTGCTTTTTTTTTATGTAGTCTGTACAAAAACAATATTAAGATTAATGCATGAGAAATGCAGAAGTGGTCAGTTCTCTTAATGCAGCTTTTAAGTAATGGAACACTTTAAGCTTCTGGCTGCCCATAGTGAATTAAAGTATGACTTCAATTGTGTTCAGTTCTAGCTTTCCTCATCTGTAGATGAAGACCAGAAGTAAAACATATCACTCCATAACAAGCTTCCACTCCATGTCGGTCAGAGAAGCAGTTTGAAAATAAACACATCCTTTCTTCCCTTTTGTGTCTTGGGAAAGTCAAGACCTGGCATTGGAGGAGAATGAGTAGATGAACTCTTGCCCGAAACCTTATCCCTAGTGCCAAAAAACTGTGTGGGAGAAATTGTAATTTTACAGAACTACTTGTTTTCTCTAGGGGACAAAAGCTACATGTAAATAAGCAAGGGTTTCTCTACCCCATATCAAGTAATTAAAAATTAAATATATGAATCTTTAAGGAATACAAATTAGGTAAATTTTGCATCAGGGTAAATTTTGAAACAGACTAAAATATGGATACATGTGGATAGAGCTTCCTAATTTCATGGAGTGTTTTTGTATCAGTCCTGAGAAGACTACAGTTTGGAATCTGGTCTTCTCTATAGGTCATAGGTGGGAATATTTCCGAGGTCAAATGTGATGTAGTAGCCAGACATGTAGTTGTTCTGATGGGATTATCCATCAAGTTTAGTAGATGAAAACCGTGCCCGTTACTTTCTACTTAAAATAATTAAAGAGTTTTGGCAAACCTAATACTTGGTAAACAGTTTTTAAAAACACTCAGTTTTGTGCTTTTGAACAAGTGTAGCAAACTTAATCGGTGAGACTATATTCAGATTTTTAAAACAAACTTTCCATAATTCAGGTTTAAGCCTAAATATTTTGACTTCCAGCTTCCTACACCTTGGCATTGTACAACTTGACCCCCTAATGTCGTAAACTTTTCTGTTAACCTGACATCAGTGGGGACTGGATACTTTAGATATCCATTTAATAGAAATTTACCATGCATAATGGATATTTTGAAGATAATCCAAATGGAACAAAACAGACTACCCAGCTTATACTTTTTAAATGTATTTTTTTGTAAATGTGTTTATTTTCTAATCACAGTCCTAATGAATACCTATCTGTGTGTCAGGTACAATTTTAGATATCAACTCTTTTAATGTAAGACTCCTCTGAGATGTTATTATTTCCAGATGAGGTGTCTCAGACACAGCAGGGCTGAGTGACCTGCCAGAATGACACTGAGAAGACAGAACTGAAATTGAATTCTTCTCTTAATCCATACAGTATACCTCTACTCTGTACACATGAATCCAGTCTAATATTTTGAATAATTGCAAAGGTGCTTAACTCTTGCAATCCTGTGGAACTATAAGATGTTTTAAAAGAGTATAGTGTTTTATTTTAATCCCTCTGCAGTCCATTTCCTCCTGTGTTTGTTGTAGCCTCTGATCTGTTAATGCTCCTTCAGCCTTCAGACTTTCCCAAGCTATAGCCTGTGTTAGAGCCTCACTAGTAAAGGAGCTTTCTTCTTTAACCAAGTCCATTATTCACAGAAGTCTTCAGTCTCATCTCTCCCAGGAAACCTCAACTGATGAAAATAAGAGTATTGACTTTGACCTGCTCTGAGACACGCAATGCTTATGAAGTCCTTTTTACTCTTACACATACATTTTTGAATTTTTTATATTTGCAATTAATGTACATGTTCATTGAGATATAAGTACAGTCTGTTTTAATAGTTTTCTATAAAATATGACTTTCTTAGGTTTCAAGAGGAAGGTTGGTAAAGGTTATGGTTTAATTGCTTGAACTTTACTTAGTACCATATTAACACAATGAGGTGCTTAATCTTTTCTGTAATTATGATGGTAGAAGATCAAAATAAAATTAGAATGACAATTATCTTTTCTTGTATAAGTTAATGATTTTAAGTTGGGAAGATGCCATTTATATTAGACAAAAATAGGTTACAGTTAGATTAAGCTTCTTGAATACTAGAAAATACAGGATACTTATAAAAAGAAACAAAGTTGAAAAGTTCATTCCCTAGCTCAGAGAATATTTTATTTAATCTTTGTGTTTAAATTAATTTTGATATGTTCTTTTTAAATTCTCAACTTTTATATGCTTGGGCATTGAAAATGAATACTGTCTTACTGGGAAAAAGAATAAATCATGATCCATTCCGACTAAAATCATTCTTTGTGGAATTTTCTTAACTGTGGTAACATTCAAATACTGAAAATCAAGCTGATGCCAACTTTTCCCTCTGAATGATAGTGATTAAGTGTTTTGGGGCTGTAAGAGTTTCTTGAGAGGGAGTAATCAAAATAAAATTATTTTTCTTCATAAAAAGAACACCTATTCCATTTATTCTAAGAAGGGGAATTCAGAGACTTTATGTAGGTAAATGTCATAAAGCAAAAAGAGGAAAAGAAAACTGAAAAATAATTTTCTGAAAAGTTCAGTTACCTCAGAAGATTTAAGGTTTATTTCCATTTTCTCTTCATTTATTTTATGTTTTCTTGAGTTTCTTTCACATTTATATGAGCTAGGAAAACATATTCCCCAATAACTTTTTATTCTGTGTTTCTTATTGAATTTTATAGATCTTACATTTTAGTCAACATAAATATATCTTATATCCTGTCAGACCCAATACTAATTATTTTTATACTTCATTATTTCAAAAGGTATTGCATTTGAATTACTCCTAAATTCTTATATCATGCTAATTTTGTAGCAGGACTTTAGGTACATGATTAAAAATATTCTAGCATTTGCATAATTCAGCAGATTAAGAAAAATAATTTAGAAAAACATTTCGGTAACTTACTTGTTTTGAACATCTGGTTAACAGCTGGAGTAATGAGAGTTAAGGCAGCAGTAACCATCTTTTACATTGATCCCCGATGCACTCCCAAACGCTAGGAAGGATTAACTACTATTAATTCTTGCTTTCTTTTGCTATAGGGATTTACTTAAAAAGGGAAAAGAAGATTTGAGAATTCCAAGCTGTAGAATGTCAGCTGAAATTTATATGAAAAATGGGAATAACACTGATTAAAATCAGATTCCAAATTCATTATCATAAACTGTAAAAAGAAAGCTAATCCTTGATAGTCGATACGGATAATTAAGATAGTTAGAATTTCCTTGCCATGCAAATCAGCATACTTTAGGCAATAAACCACACTGCAGTAACAGCCCTGTCATATTTAGCAGAACCTTAATGTTGAATTGGTCTGTAGATAATGATTGAGCACACACCTTTTAAGATGTTTAATATATTTGTTAGGTTATAAACATATGTACAATATGTGTAATATATAATAAGTACAGTATGTTTTAATACTGTAAGTTTTTATCTTTTCAAATAAATCTACTTTTTTATTAATCTATTTTCATTTAATATGTTGATAACTTTGGGATGCTTTCAGTTAGAAATGTTACATGATCTTGATCTCATGCTCATATTCCAGTGAAGAATGGTTAATTTTCTGATTCAATTTAAAAAAATAATCATTAGGTAGAATGAATTGTCCTTTCAATTTACTCAAAATCCCACAAACTGATACCCCTCCCTTTAAAAATTTTAATCCTGTATATCTAAATTTCTAGGCATAGTTAATAGAGTGAAAGCAGTTAGAGATAAAGTTGAAATTCTTATAAAGTAAACCGTAATGGATTTCTTTTAAAATGTCTCATCTCTAGCTAAATGCTTCAGTAGCACAGCAATAATTACAGTTTTGTTTTGTTTTGTTTGTTTTTTGCAGTACACGGGCCTCTCACTGTTGTGGCCTCTCCCATTGCGGAGCACAGGCTCCGGACGAGCCGGCTCAGTGGCCATGGCTCACGGGCCCAGCCACTCTGTGGCATGTGGGATCTTCCCGGACCGGGGCACAAACCCGTGTCCCCTGCATCGGCAGGTGGACTCTCAACCACTGCGCCACCAGGGAAGCCCTAATTCCAGTTTTTAAGCTCTTGTCAAGGAATAGGATTTAGTTTTGCCATGTGCTTCCTGTCTTTAGCAAAAGGTTTATTTAGTTCATGCCATGTTACAATGGTTGTAAATGGCATATACACACACACACACACACACACACACACACACACACACACATATATATATATATACACATATATATATATATATTTCATATGAGGTGAGCTGAATAGTTGACTGAAAGAAAATCATGATTCTTGGTGTTTTCCTTCCCTGAGACCATTTTTGAAAAATAAAATTATATGAAGTTTATATATATCATAGTTCAAAATATGTAATTACTGGCATATACATAGCATCTCAGGGTGATGTAGTCAGCTGAATTGAATTATATACAAAATATTTGTTTTGGAACTTTGCTTTCTAAGAAGTGTCTCTAGGTATGGTATCACCAGTGATGAACCAGTAATAGCAAACAGGTATTAATTGCATATATTATGTTCTTGGCCTTGAAATCAGAGCCATGTAATAGAAATAGGGAATGCATTTAATACATATCCCAAATGAGAAGAGTATTTAAGATTTTTGCCATTATTGAAAAGAAGAAAACACTATAGAAGGTCAAAAAGAAAAGATCAATATGGCTCATGGCCATTGAGAATTAGATTAAATGTTCAAAGATTGGCAAGAATGTAATTGAGGTGAAGGAAACAGCTTTAACAGAGATCACACCAGGAGATGTTTATGCACTACTCTTCAGTGGTGTGGGCATTTGATTATAAGAGGTATGGACACAGATAGCCTTAGGTGGGGCAGGTCAGAGGGTTCTTTATTTAGGCTAAGCACCTAATCTGAAGGGATTTCATGATGAGTGTGTGGGAAGCTGACAAGAAGGTAGAGATTGAATGCAGTCTAAACTAGCAGAATTAGACTATCTGGGAAGGGATGTAGGGCATCAGACGCCTTGCAGGGGTTAGTGATGGGGCTTCTGCAGTAATCCAAACAAAGCGTGACTAAACAGTAATAATTGAAAAGCTATGGTGAAGAGCTGTGTGATCCATTTGAGATGTTTAAAATGGCATGAGGTGACACATTTTTCAAATGAAGTACCAGAGGGAAAGAAAAGGTCTGAGTTTTGATGATTGTGGCATTGGGACAGGTTAGCAACTTGCAAAGGGGAGCTGGTTCAAGTTCAGTCAAGTATGGTTCATAAATGATGAGTCTGAGGTTTTGGCAGATAATGAAATTGGCCGTGTCCTGTGAAAAAGCAAACGGTCTTTCATATTATAGCTCTGTCACTTAATAGCTATGGAACTCACCACAGAAATCAAGTATCTAAGGAGTTTAGAGTAGTTATTTGCATGTAATTGGTGCTTTATAATTTTGGTGAAAATAGTAAATAATTGGAGAAAGTACTCTAAGTTAATTTTCAGAGGAGTAATTTATTTCATATGATCAAAATTGACAACGTGAGGTAGAGAATTGGTGTCAAGTCTGGAGTCTAGGGTGAGATCACTGGGAGTCCTCAAGAGTAGCCAAGTGGTGAGAGGTAAAAACAGGATCTGAAGGCTTAAGTAAAGAATTTTTGGTGAGGATTTTAAAGCTGTTGTCATAGGACATGCATTTCAGGAGTTGTATTTTTTCCCAAAGCATTGTAAAGTCTAATGTTTAAAATCAGAATGGTGCTAGGAAAGGCAAAAAGAGAGCTGAGATGAGTCAAAATATAAACCTATTTCTTCTTTCAGTATTTCTTAAACATTGTCTTTTAGGGGTCATTGAGTTAAGTGAAAAGTTTTATTCTTGCGACTCTGTAACAGAAATGGCAAAAGTACTTTTAAAATAATGTTAGAATATAAAATCCACTCATTATAGAAAGTTTATACCACAATGTGTCATATATAAAAATATCATTTTTAGTCTTGTTAAAAATCTCATGAATATACATTAATTTTATTACAAGGGAATCATGAAAATGGTGCTTGTTGCCTTTCTTCATTGGCACTATGTCACAAAATATAAAAATCACTAATCTAGAATTACTAGTCCCTTAAAGGGGAAAAATGAAAAGAGAAAATAACACCTGAGATTTTAAGAATTGATGTTATTTATCTCATGAAAAAAATGTTGCTATAAGTTTCTTCCCAGATATTATATAATCTTGTTTGTCAAATAAACAATAAATTTTTATTATGTTCATTTTATCAGCTTTCAACAAGTTATTCAAAATAATAAGAACTAAAATAGATAAGAAAAAATTTAAATAACTATTTTTTTCTCTGTTATTCTAATTCAGTTTTCTGAAGGTTCATAAATAAATATGAAGTAGACTATCTAGATTCTAAGAAAGAATTTTAACGGTATTTTGTATACAGTAACTTATAGTTTGTGTTCATTATATAATTTATTCATAGAACTGTACCATTTCCCCATCAGTTCTATTTTGAAAGCTGTTGAAAGTAGTTCTTGATTTTGGAATAACATTTTTTTTCTTCTTAGAATTTAAAAAAAATGTATGATTACCAAAAATTTGCACAATAAATTATGCATAAACATATCACATTTTAGTATTTGAAAAAATCTGTATATAATATTTTAGGGATTTTCAATTTGAGATTAATAGGATTAAATTATTCATCCAAACCTATGCAGCTAATTTTATGCTTATTAAATTGCCTGTATTTGCTGAAATCTGCCATTAATATCTCTATGTGTTCTGCCTACAGTACACTGTAGGAATTCAGAGTTACTTTGAAAGACACATTTTGCCTTTAAAGAAGATAGGATTCAGCGTTGCTCGCTTGAAATGTTTCCTGTCTTTCTTTGGAAGTTGTTAATAGCTTTGAATAAAAATAATTTTAAAATAGAAATTCCCATCTATCAATGAGCACATTGCCTTGATTTCAACAGGAGTTAAATACAAAGAGCTGAGCAGAGTACTTGGCCTTCCACTGTGTCTTCTTCATCTCTAAGCTTCAGTATTAAATAACGGAAAGCCAAATGATTCAAGTATTTTTGTATACCACAGATTGCGATCTTTAGAGTTACATTATCTATAAATTACAAGTAGCCCAACTGAAACATCTGCAGTGTGGCACTTTCTGTGCAATTTAATTTTCACTAAAAGCATGAGAGTCAATAGGAAAATCAACCTGTCAGCAAAATTTGAACACAGAAGTTCCATTCATGGGATAAAAGGATTATTTGTAAATGGAGCAAAATATGCTGAGTGATATTTGTCATTTTGTTAATGATCAATGTTCTCATTTGCCCTAATTTATTTTAGCTCCCCTAGTGTGTTCTACATTTATAAAATAGAATAAATAATCTTAATCACATTTTTTTCTATTTTACAATACTATCACTCCATAAACCTGCTGGGCCATCATCCTCAAAACTGTATTTGTTTTTGAGCAATGTGAAAATGTTCGAGACGTGTTTGATGTTTAGGATAAAATATCTTGTCATCTAGTGTGTTCATGTGCTGTGGCCCAAATGAGGAAGTTGAGGACCAGCGGTTACGTGTAATTATTGCTGGAGGACTCACAGGCAGGACGCTGGTCTGCACCGAGGCAGTCAGTCCCCAGAGCCCATGCCCTTCATCACCGCTCCGCGCTTCACTGTGCCCACATATTTGCTGAAAAATTACATAGGAGGGGGGCAAGTGAGCGTGTTTGGGGGGCGGAGAGAGTGTGGTTGCAAGTGAGTATGTTGGAGCGACTTCCGTTACAGTTTATAGTCGTAAACATTCTTAGTAATTTTTTTTTTAATTCCTTTTTGGTGGTTGGTTGAGGGCCAGTCTCTCAGTTTTCTATGTTCAGACGCCTAGTGTGTGGATCAGATTAGGTAATTTAAGTCACAGGATCTTACCCCCTCCACTTTCACCAAGCATCAGCTTCAGCCCTCTGTACCCAGCAGGATGCTCTAGGGAACTGGGTATCCTGCTGGAGGGGTGAGGAGGGAGGTACCACTCTTCATTAACACTCCCCACCTCATGGTATTTGTAGGTTCTCTGTGGCTGGTGTTTGAAAGGTTAGGGTGGTTCCATTTCTTTGATGAAAATGAAGTCAGTCTTGCCCTCTATATATGTTTCATTGAGCCCATTGTGTTGGAGAGTTCGTCTTTCTCTTTATGTTTGTTTTATTGTCCCTGTTGGGTTTCAGGGATTGAAAAAAGGTTTAGCAAGATACAGATCCTTTGCAGGCTTTAACTGTAGACTAAAATATTTTTCTCAGAAGAATTTTATCTAAATTAAAATTATAATATTTTAGTACAACATGTATGCCTCTGGACGAAAAAAAACTGCAATGGTGGCTATTGCCCAGAAGTCTGGTGAGGTTTAATGAAGCTGACAGATGTGCAAAGTGTTTAACCAAGTACTATATATTGTAATAATTACACAGTAATGTTTAGCTGTCATCAGCATCAGCATCAGCATCATCATCATCATCATCATGGTTGAGGCTTTTGGGGGCTAATATTATATGTCTGTTTTGTTTGGATTTCACTTTAAATTCTGAATTAATTCAAATCAGTGACTCTACAAATACTTTATTCTTAATGTAATAATTGATGAAATAAAATAATTTTGATAATTCTTTTTTGAAGGGGAATTTAATGTCAGTGGATACATGAAATGAGCTATGACATTATTATAAGCTGCAGCCATACTGTTGTAAATCTATATCACATAAGCATCAATATATTAGTGTCTAATTTCTGTATTCCCAAGTTTAGTGATTCAGTATGATCTCCTTATATTTGTTTATCTAACATCAACTGATAAATAGATGCATTCTGAGGTTTAATATAGTATCTTTTAATTATTTATATATGTATCCCAGCTAGAATATATTCATAGGCTTTATTTACCCTGACCTTAGATGAAACACTTCTGTTCTGTGAGTCTCATGGTCTTCATTATTGAAATATCTCATAGATGAGTTCTAGAATCATAGACTAGCAGACCTGAATCTGTCTGGAGAAGTATTTTGATGTATTAGCACAGAGTTCAAAGCATTTTTTAATTTAAATGCCTCAGTCAGAGTCACCAGTTCTTTTCAGACTCTACAGCTTATGTACCACTGCTTTATACACTCAGGTTAGGTGTGTGACCACGGACAGAATTGAGGTTTTGACTCATAGACCTGTATCTAGGAGGTTGCTTCCCACTTTAAAGGCTTTGCATATCCATATGACTGTTCCTTTCTGCTAGAGAGATGAACAAATTGGTCTTTATTTGCACCCACCTGCTCCATCCATTATGCTCTTTGGTGAATACATGTAACTGTCATATTCCACTTGGGAAGAATGGCTGTTTCTGTTTTGGTCATGGGTCCCAGAAAATAATATATTACTATTTTGTAAGTGCTCATTATTTTGCAGTCTATAAAGGTATTTCAAGGAAAAAATGTATTATTAATTCACTATAAAAATTGCAAATTTAGATTCTGTCTTAACATTAATCAGTTTTGTCACTGGTATTTTCATTTTTCTCTTAAAATAATGTTTGAAGACTTGTGAGTGTCAAAACTGTAACTTATTTTGAATTCCATAAGCATAATTAGATGACTACCCCAAAAAAAGTAATGGCAAATGACCTTGATATAATAGTCATGGGATTTCAGTAGGCTAAAGGTCAAGATAATGAGGTAATTTAAAGGGAAGTGGTTTGTACCCTTTGAAAAAAAAGCTATCATATCCAAGTTAATGATTATTTCTAGTATTTTATAAATATGAAGTTGACCCACTGCTGTCAGGAATACTACCTGGAACATTAAGAGTTTTTGTTCAGTTGTTCTAGCAGATTATTTTTACAGGCAAACTGCCTTATAACCAATGATGGTCTTCCATATAGAATTGATGTATTTTGTGTGCTTTTTTTTTTTTTTTTTTACTTTGGGGGAAATATAACTAAAATATGAATATCAAACTTGGTTTTGTTAGCTGAAATCAACTTATAATTTGAGTTATAATTCTAAAGTGACTAAGAAGACATTACTTAAATGGGGGCTTTGATAAGGTTTTAAAATAATTATTTGCTCATAGTATGATGAAAGTAAACATTTAATATTACAGATTTAAGCAGAACACATCAAACTGCTTGGTGCTTTCACACTTCTACTGAAACTGGATTTGAATGTGAAAATGCTAATTCATAGGTCCTTCTCTGCTCAAAGTCAGCAGCGGTACTCTTCTGTTTAACTTAAGGCAATAAACTCATAAAATAAACTTTAGGAACTCTGACAGTATGAATTTTGTATCTATAGAACCTTAGAGAGCCAAACAATTCTTAGAATTAATATGTATTCCAAATAAATTTTTAAAAGAAATCAATATGATAAAGAGTCCATTCACAATAGCAGCAATAGCAAAATTTCAAAACTGTAACTACAGACAACCTTAATAAAAGTTTATTGGGAATATTTGAAGAAAACGTACAATGCTTTGGTAAAGAACATAAATTTAAAATGGAGAAATAAGGTATTTTCTTAGTTGATAAATCTAAGAATTATGAAAATGTTAATTTTTCCAAAGTCAGATTATCACTCTAGTAGATTTTTCAAATGGAAAGTTTTGCAAATGTTATTCTAATAACAACTTTTTTTAATTGAAAGAGCTCTGAGGGGAATTCAATTATCAAGTAATTATAAAGTTGTAAGTTAAGAGTGTCAGTATTTAGCCAACATTAACATATATCAGTGAGGTTATATAAAGCCCTAACAACCCTACTGTAAATGGGAACTTAATATTCAGTAAGAGAAGCATCACTAACAAATACAAGTGGAATCAAGGATTCAACCCATAGCATTGGAGAGCTATTTGGAAAACTACAATTCAAGTTTAAAATCTCCCCTCACATCTTATGCTAAAAGGTTAAAAATCTGGATGGGTTAAAAATCTTCACATCTGTGTTAAATGTAAGAATGTAGTTTCAAAATTTGAAAGAAAATATTGATACTTAACTAATCTCAGGGTATTTAACAGAAAAAATGAAAGAAAATACAAAAGAAAATTTTGATAAAATTGACCATCAAAAAGTAAAAAAGGGCTTCCCTGGTGGCACAGTGGTTGGGAGTCCTCCTGCTGATACAGGGGACACGGGTTCATGCCCCGGTCCGGGAAGATCCCACATGCCGCGGAGCGGCTGGGCCCATAACCCATGGCCGCTGAGCCTGCGCTCCGCAACAGGAGAGGCCACAGCCGTGTGAGGACTATGTACCTCAAAAAAAAAAAAAAAAAAGAGGAAAAAAAGGAAAAGAAAACTAATACATAGCAGAAAATGTTATAATCAAACTTAACAGCCAAATTTGCAAATAGGCAAGATATTTTAAAAAATATTTCATTTAATAGGTTGATGTCCTTATTGCATAAATAGCTCTTATAAATCAAATTTCTGCTTTCCACTGGGCTTGGAAAGCATTATTATTTTAAATTAATAAAGAAGCAGAAAATACTGTAATGAAAGAATAGAGGATATGAATAGAATAGACAAATAAGTAAATCCAAATGTACAGTAAATATATTAGGATACCAAACATCACTAGTAATGAAACATGACTGAAACAGCAATTAAGATGTGATTTTGGATATCAATTTTTAATCTATCAAATCAGAAAATGTTAAAGAAGATAATAGTGATAATAAGAGTGAAATCATAGGTGTCTTTTCTTTGACTACTATTGATAAAATCTATATAAAAAGAAATTGGCAATATATACTAAGAGCTTTAAACCAGTAATTCTTCATTCTAAAAATATAACTGAATTTGCAGAGAAATCTTTATGTAATGTTCTTGTGTAATTTTTATATTTATCAGTAACTGGAAACTTCTTGTGCCCAATAATAAATAAATGATTAATTCAGTTATGATATATTTTTATGATGAAATAATGAGTATTCAAATTCATGGTTTTGAAAATTTGATGACATAAAAGAATGACCATGATATAATGTTAAGTGAAAAAAGATAGAAAAATTGTGATTATGAAGCCAAAGTTTGGTTTTAGATTACGTCTATATGTATAGACTATGTAGAAACACACCTAAATGTTAGTTGTCTTACTTCTAGTAGGATTATGGGTTGGTTTCATTTGCTTCTTCATGTTTCTAATTTCTTTTTGTCCGTTGAGTACAAAGAGCATAGAAGGAAGTACTGTATAGTAATGTTAAAACTTGCCAATCCCAGAAGATATACTTTATTGCTGCAATACATATATATAATGATAAAAATTGCAGTAAGTTCAGTTAAACAACTAGCTATTTAAGCACAGAGGGCTTGAGAAGGTTAGATGTTTACACAGATAAAGGGCACAACAGCTCTCCTCTGATGTCCTGATGGGGCCGGAGTAGCTAAGGTTGCTTCACGCACATCAGCTGGTATCTTGGCTCTCCCCCATGTCCTCAGTCTCTAGTCGATTAGATTGCATTTCTTCACAGCATGCTCCTCAGAGTCCCAAAAGAGCAACAGCAGAAGCTGAAGCCAAGTCCAGCCTCTACCTGGACACCAAATTAAATCTCGGAGACAGAGTTTTGGGTGAAGGATTAGAAAACAATAGTTTCATTGCTTTGCCAGCCAAAGGGAGCCACAGCGGGCTAGTGCCCTCAAAACTGTCCCAACATGGAGGGGGTAGTGAGGAGTGTTATAGTAAAGGTCCAAAGAGGGCGTGGTCAGCTCGTGGATATTCTTCTGATTGGTGAGGAGGTAAGTGGGAGTCAACACTGTCAACCTGATTCCAACCCGTCTGGGGTCTACTTGGTCTACCCGTGCTTGTGGGCAGCACACAGTTAAATTCTCCCCTCTGATGGGGGTTTCAGAATCTGCAGAAGAGCTCAAAATCATGGTTATGTGTATCCCTTGAGGGGGACCAGGACCCTGCCCCAAGGCTGCACTGTTGTTTCCTGACCGCTCCTCCTTTGTCTCTGCATCCCCTCCCTTCCCTGATTAGCATCTGTTTGAACTTGCCTGTTAGAACTCAGGGAACCTCCTGGAGACCAAATGAAACCTATTTCCTGTAATCAAGAAATGGGGGACACAGAAAGGCTTGTGTGCCCAGGGCATCTTTGTGCCTAGGAGTCCAAGCATCACGTTGTTATTTCTACCATATTTTATTTGTCAAAATAAGTATCAGGGGTAGCCCAGATTCATGAGATGAGGAAATAGATGCTGGATGGGAGAAGCTGCAAAATATGGTTGCCATTTTCAATCACCTGTACTGTGTGATTTGCTTTGGCCAATGGAACATTGAAAAATGCTTGCAATGAGAGCTAGCCTTCTGGAAAGTGATAGACCACAGGAGAGAGGATCCAGCCATGCTAGGGATCCCAGGTGTACCCAGCTGTCCCTGCCATCTCCACCATGGACACAGATGTGTGACCGTCCAGCTGGAGCTGGGACTGCCTGAGGCTCAGAAGAACCACATATAGATCCGAATAATCTTGAGAGATTATAAATGTTTGTGGTTTTAAGCTGCTAAATACTGTACAGTATAAGCTAACTTGTGATAATCCCCTTTGGTACGAGTCAGTGAACAGGAAGTTGCCAGGTCAGATATTGGCTCAAAACTGTGCAGCCATTGCCAGAGCCATTGACTAAAGCCCAGGGTTGTCTTTCAGCAGCCGTCACTAAGGAACCACTGCCCTGAAGACAGATGCTTTCATGGGCAACCTTATGGCAGAGAGCACCTCTCTTTCCAATATTGTACAGTGCTGTCTAATAAGCTGCAGCTAAATTAGGTCAAAACCCCTGCATATAGGAAAGTCTGAGAAATGTAGATTCTAGTACTCCAAAATCAATAGTGTAGGAAGTCATATCAGGAAGGTGTGATATTGTAATTTATAATAAGAAATATTTATTTGTTCTTAGACTCAGTTCCTGACACAGAGCTCCTAAAACCCTTAGAATTTCCTGTGATTAGAGCAATAAAGGTGTCTTTTGTTATGTTAATGAGGTGACTGAAGTAAACTAAGGCCCCGGGAGCTGGTTGGTAGGAGAAGCTGTGACTACAGGATTGGAGGTTTCAGTAACCAGCCTCCCCCAACTCCCAGCCTCCTCCAGCAGGGGAGATGAATCTATCGCCAAAGGCAAGTGATTAATCATGACTCTGAAGTCTCCATAAAAACCGAAGAGGATCAGGGGTTTGGAGAAAATCTGGTTTGGTGAACATGTGGAAGTGCTGGGAGAATGGGGCACCTAGAGAGCCTGGAAGCCAGGAGCCCTTCCCCATACCTTGCCCTACACATCTCTTCATCTGGCTGCTCCCGAGTTACATCTTTTTTTTTTTTTTTAATTAAAAAAAATGTTTTAAATTTTAAAAAAATTATTTTGGTGCATAGTTGATTAACAATGTTGTGTTAGTTTCAGGTGTACAGCAAAGTGATTCAGTTATACATAAACATGTATCTATTCTTTTTCAAATTCTTTTCCCATTTAGGTTGTTACATTTTATTGAGCAGAGTTCCCTGTGCTATACAGTAGGTCCTTGTTATATCTTTTTTATACTAAATTGATAACCCAGTTAGTAAAATGTTTCTCTGAGTTCTGCGAGCCACTCTAGCAAATTAATGGGATGCATGAAGAGGGGTGTTAGGAACCCTGATGTGTACCCTGTGCAAGGGGACATAGATCAAATAACAGGAGAGGGAAGGGAACCGCTTTCACTGGAGCCCACGTGGAAGGAGTGGCTCAGGTGAGTCATTTCCCAGAGCGTCAGACCAGTTGAGAAAAGAAGCAACATTAAAAGTCAAGTGTTTCTAGGTCCAAATCTTCTATTTTTCTAAAACTGTCCTGGGAGAGCAGAGGGGCATTCTCGGGATTCATAGATTAGTTAAGTTTTGCCTGGACAGAGGGTGTGGACTAAAGTAAGATATATGATAGGAAATTTAGTTTTAAGTTAAGATTTTGGACTCTGTTTCAGAGAATGCCCTCATTCTGGCTAATTTTGCAAATATTGGCATTTATTATATACCAGTCCTAACTTTAATGCAGTTTAGTTGTGTTGACTGGGAAAAAAAATGCACGTGGGAGTTGTGAGTTAAGTTTTATTGGGGTCAAGATGTGGAGTATAGCCCGGGAGACAGCCTCTCAGGTAGCTCTGAGGAACTGCTCCAGAGAGGTAGGGAAGGTCGGTGTATATGTGATTTGAGTGCAGTCAGGCACACATTTTGGTGGAGGCTGGCTTCTAGTCACGAGGAGCAGATGCCACTGTTAATGATTATAGTGATATTCTTGATATGAGAAGATGCAAGAAGTTAGGCTCATAATATCTCCTCCGGAAGAAGATACCTAACTATCTGAAGGCCTGTTCTGCCAGTTTTTCCCAGAGCACAGAGGGCCTCCCTCCTGATCTCCACCCCGAACTCCTTTCAGGGGGTGTTGAAGGTCAGTGGCTGCAGTGGCCAGTGGCTTTATTCCTCTAGAACCAGATGGGAAGCAACAATTTTTAGTTGGCAGTCATAAACAGTTGGTATTGTCAGGGAAAATTTAACATTTTCTTCTGAACCCATGGTTAAAGGTGCAGGGTAGTTGGGAGTTAAATAACCTCCATTCTCCTTGGTATGATATATTGACAGTCTTCTAAGCTTGGCATCTTGCTGGTCGTCAGTTCAAACAAGAGAAAATGAAGGAGGTAATAATAAGTTATTGCTGTGACATTTAAATTCAGGCTTAAAACTAGTAACTAGAATAAAATGTAGTGAAAGAAACAGGTACACAGAAGATTTAAGATAGGAGATATAAAGGATCAAAAGCAGGAGAAAAAGAAAAATGATTACGACTGGGCTTAAAATCTAAAAATAGTATTTAGACTGAGAAATAAAGTTGAGTGAAAGAAATGTTAGATTAGAAAGAAAAATTGAAACCAAAGTGAAGTAAGAGGCTAAAACCTGCATATAAGATGGAGAGAGTAAAAGCCCTGGGTGAGGGAGCCCCTCATCACCCAGGTGGGTTTCCCCATATCTCCCTCGAAGGGGAGCTTTAGGTAAGGTCCTCAATCACTTTTTTATTTGGGATCTTCTCTAATCACCCAAACCCCACATAAGTAGTAATTGACAAATCCATTGTTTATAAATGTCAATTCTGCTCTTTGATGATTTTCTGTATCTTTATTTTTCTCTGATTAGATTTATCATAATTTAAATTTTTTATACAATTATAGAAAGGTCTGTTCTCTTTGCCAGCTCACCATTTTGTTTTCCACTCACCTCAAAAATGCTTTATTTTCTTTGTCCCATTTTATCATTCATATAAAAAAATAGCTTGTACATATTTATGCAAAATGTTTTGACCTACATAGTATTCTCCTTTAAAATTGTCTGCCAACATTTTGTTGTTTGTTTCCTAAATGAAATTGTGCCATTTTTATGGATGGTGTTGTCTTTCTAGAATGCTAATGTAATAATGAAACTGTAATAAAGCTAACTCACAGCCAAAGAACGGCTGTTTAAACACCTACCTATGATGTGAATCTTTTGCAAACTGAATTATTAGGCACTTGCTTTTGTTTTCTAATATTTCTCTGGTCTTCTGTTTCCAGCCAGACTGTAAAATCCCCCAGAACAAGGACAGCATCTTATTGCTTTTATGTTCTCTTTAGCTCTTGGTATCGTGCTGAGTACAATGTGCTTTTTAATGTATGTTAGTTGAATTAATGATACAGTTCTTCTCTGCATATAAGGAGTCAGGTAACATATCTATGTAACCAAGGATTTCCAGTCTAATAAACCTACATTTAAATGGAAATAGCTTCCTTAAAAGGACATGTTTTAAAAAATTCTGAGACTCCCTAATTCAATTTGCAAAAAAATATGATGCAGTTACCCAGGACCCAGCCATTTCAGAATACTGTTTGTTCTAATTACATTTGCTGTTTGATTCTAGAACTCTTAAATCCTATTTAGTGCTCATCTTGTCTTTTTTGGCAAAGAGTATACATAAAGAGTAAGTACTCCATATGTTAATTTTTGGCAAAAATATTTGCTTTATATGGCAAGTTTCTGTCCTTTCCTTTATTCAGACATTTGTATTTTTTAAAAGGCTGACAACTGAACAAAACAATATGTACATTGTGTAAAACTGAAAGTCTATTTTTTTGTGCTGCATATAGATTTCTTAAATAGTAAAAGATTTGTTGTCCTCAGTGCATTTCTACTGGCTTTGGTTCAATACAAATATTTGATAACTCTCAGTTTTCTGAAGAATTATTTTCTTCTTGTCACTACAGATGCTATCTCAGAATATTTTATGGGATGTCACTACTTTTCCCTTTTTTTTTTCCCCACCTGAATGTTTCAAGGGAACATTCAGAATTTATTGATATAAATGGAATTGTAGGAATTTAAAATGTAATTTCAAGTAATAATAGAGGGGGCTACACAAAAAGATGCATCCAAATTTCGTTTTCTTTATTCACTTACATGAAAAAAATGTGATGGCATCAAGTATAATCCTGAAAAAAATAACAGTATTGATAATCTATCATTAATAAAAGTGTCATAGAAAATGCCATCTTGTCTCTTTAGGTCATGCTAAATCAAAAGAGAGGCCAAAGTATCATTGCTCCTGAAAGCTCGTTGCTTTTCATTTTCTTCATCAATTTAAAATGCACCCTCAGTTGTTCACAGACAGGTGGAATCTTTAGAACACAGGTCAGGGCTCCATCCACCATGTATTTTGGTTGCATCCCAGTGTCTCAGAAGTTAAGTTAATTTCACATGCAGCTCTGGAATGTTAATTTTTCTGAAAAAAATCAGAGGATTCAGAATTGCTAGACTGACATGTCCACAAGGCATTATTTGGAGCCTGGCATCTGCTCCCTGTAGAGGGGGCATTGCTTCCCCCATTTCCTCACAAGCTCACCACTGCTGAGAACGTGCAGGCCTGGGCCACAGCCCCATCCCCTTTAAGCTTTTGGATTTGTGATCTCTGCTGTAGAACAGATAATAAGTGACAAGTATATAGAATGAAAAACAGTGGTTTAAAAAACAAAAGGTTGAATTCTTTTGGAGTTGGAATGCTGGTGAGATCAGAGGAAAATTAAGTGGACTGAAAGATAAAATTGGAGAGTACATCCCGGTTCAGATCTTTATTTTCAGGATTCCTCCCTGTTGGGTCTAATAGCCAGTTTTGCATCTGTCACTTCTAGAATTTCTCATACTCATTAACTTTATTATAATTTTTAATATTCAAGGTTGTCAGTAGTATAAAAATCTTAACACTCTATTAATTCCAGAATTCATAAGTCTAGGATATGTAAATTAAAATCTAATAACAAAATCAAAGGAACATTATAATAATAATAAAAAGACATCAAAAGCATATTATTTCAAGATCTCCAGTGACTTACCTGACAGATGTTTTGGCGTTATGCACACAAATACAAGTGAATGGCTTTTCTTAACTCCTTTTCTTTTAAATTTTATCCCAGTTTATTCATTGTTTAGGTTTTCACATTTTTTTACATTTTTTCTATGAATCCTCTTTTGAATATTTATGATGGGACTTCAACATTCAATTTGTATAGGAGGCACTTGCATAAAATTAAGTAGTTGTTGATTACTATGAAAATATTCAAGACCAGACCAAAAAAAAAAAAAATCACTGAGATTTATAGTGTGATAGTGTGTTAATTTGTAACAAACTCCAAAGTTTTAGTGGCTGAGTAGAGTAGAATTTTATTTCTTGCTCATGTAACAGTTCAATGAAGGTGTTCCTGGTTTGTGGGTGGCTTTCCTTTATGGGGTGATAGTAGGACTCAGATTCTTTTTTTTTATATATATTTAATTATTTGGTTGCATTGGGTCTTAGTTGTAGCAGGTGGGCTCCTTAGTTGCAGCTTGGTGGCTCCTTAGTTGTAGCATGCTAACTCTTAGCTGCAGCATGCATGTGGGATCTAGTTCCTGGACCAGGGATCAAACCAGGACCTTCTGGATTGAGAGTGCAGTGTCTTAACCGGTGTGCCACCAGGAAAGTCCCAGGATACAGATTCTTTTCTTGTGGCTCTTCACCCCTTAGGAACATGGAGATTCTTGTACCCAAGTAGACAAAAAGGAAAGCTTGTAAAGAAGACACACCTGCTTCTTATGGACTAGAAGAGCCACTTCTGCTCACATTTTTATTGGCAAAAATTAGTCAATCCTACTTTCCACAATTAATGAATCCTTCTATTTGAAACCTCATTCTATACTGATCACAGTGGCTTTGATGAGTAAAGAGGTCAACATCATTTTCCAAGGAGAAACAAGTAAACAATAAACAACTTGAGGACACATTCAGAAGAAAGATATCATTGAAAGAAAAAAAAACTGAGTTCAGTTATTTTTTCCTATAGAGAAAAAATTTAGAACAGTAAATGTAAATTTTTATTTTTCATAGTATACTGCTGTCAGATGAGTATAGGAGGAGGGAAAAAGGATGCAACAAAAGGAAGCATCTTTTCATATACCGATAGGCATTTGCCTGTTTTCTTTTTAGAAAAGTCTATTCTGGTCCTAAGCCCATTTTTTAATCAGGTTATTATTATTATTATTTTTTGGCTATTGAGTTATTTGAGTTACGTATTTTGCTTATTGACTCCTTATCAGGTGTATAGTTTGCAACTATTTGCTCCCATTCCGTAGGTTGCTTTCTCATTCTGTTGTTTGTTTCCTTTGCTGTGCAGAAGATTTTTAGTCTGATGAAATCCCACTTGTCTATTTTTGCTTTTGCTGCCTGTGCTTTTGCTGCCTGTCATAACTTAAAATATCATTGCCCGCTCCAATGTCAGGAATCTTTTTCCCTATATTTTTTCTATTCATTTTACAGTTACAGGTCTTATATATGTCTTATTCCATTATGAGTCGATTTTTGTATTTTGTATGTGGTGTAAGATAAGGGTACAGTTTCAGTCTTTTGCAGGTGGCTATGTAGTTTTCCCAATGCTAGTTATTGAAGAAACTATTCTTTCCCCATTGTTTATTCTTGGCACCTAAGTACAGTTGACTGTAGATGTGTGTTATTATTTCTGGGCTCTGTATTCTATTCCCTTTGTCTCTGGGTCTGTCTTTATGCCAGTACCATGCTGGTTTGATTACTGTAGCTTTGTAATATATTTTGTATCATGCCTCCAGCTCTGTTGTTCCTCAAGGTTGCTTTGGCTATTCTGGGTCTTTTGTGGTTCCATATGATTTTGAAGACCATTTTTTCTGTTTCTGTAAAGATTGTCATTGGGATTTTGATAAGGGTTGCATTGAATCTTTAGACCACTATATGTAGTATGGACATTTTAACAGTATTAAATTTTCAACCCATGAACATGGAATGTCTTTACATTTATCTGTGTCTCCTTTAATTCTTTCATCCATGTTTTATAATTTTCAGTGTACTAGTCTTTCAACTCTTTGGCTAAGTTTATTCCTAAGTACTTTATACATTTTGTTTGCTACTATTGGGACTGTTTTTTAATCTCCTTTTTAGATAGTTTGTTGGCAAGGATGCAGAGAAAAGGGAACCCTTTTACACTGTTGGCGGGAGTGTACATTGGTATAACCACTATGGAAAACAGTATGGAGGTTCCTCAAAAAGTTAAAAATGGAACTACCGTATAATCCAGCAATCCCAATTCTGGGTATCTATCCAAAAGAAATGAAATTAGTATCTTGAAGAGATATCTACACTGTCATGTTAATTGCAGCAATATTTACAATATCCAAGATATGGAAACCACCTAAATGTTTGTTGACAGATGAATAGATAAGAAAATGTGAGAGATATATATGTATATATTCAGCCTTAAAAAAGAAGGAAATCTGTAACAACATGGATGAACCTGGAGGACATTATGCTAAATGAAATAAGCTAGATAGAAGCAGATATTATACTTCATGATCTCACGTGTGAAATGCAAAAACGTGGAACTTCTAAAAGCAGAGATTAGAATGATGGTTGCCAGGTTCTGACAGGTGGGGGAGATGGGGAGATGTTGGGCAGGGGGTACAATGTTTTAGTTACGTAGTATGAATAAGTTCTGAAGCTCTACTGTACAGCATTGTAACTGCAGTTAATAATACTATGTTATATGCTTGAAATTTCCTAAGAGACTTAATCTTATGTGTTCTCACCACACACAAAGAAACTGTAACTACGAGAGGCAAAACATGTGTTAGTTATCGTGACTGTGGCAGTGACTGTGGCAATCATTTTGCAACCTATACATATATGAAACATGATGTTATTTCCCTTAAATATATACAGTTTTTTATTTATCAATTGTACCACAGTAAAGCTGGAAAAAAAGCAAGAAACAATAAGCTAGGAAAAAGAAAAAAAGAAAAGAAGAAAAGGGGAAAGGTAGAGGCAGTAAAAATCGACATATACAAACCAAGCAGAGAAGGAGACTGACAGTGGACAGGGACTAAGAAAGGAAGTTTTGAAGTGTGTACCTGAGGACAGGCTCAGCTATGCACTTTAGTAACAGGCTGTGGAGCATTCTAGACTCTTAGTGTGTCTGAAATGTGGCAGAGAACTTCATCTACTTTAATCCTGAAGTCTTTAGGCTACTCTGAATGGAGTAACTGGAGCTACCCAACAGCATAAAAATTAACTTCTAAGCCTAGGGATCAGGAACCAGAAGAACTAAATGGAATCAGTTGAAAGTGGTCTCATAGTTAGTTTACCCTTCCTTTGAGGTGTACATTCATATACCTATTAACAGGTTACTAACAACAATAAAATACAATTATTTTTATATACATATAAATTATATATATTTTGTGTGAATTTATAAAATTCATATTTATAAAAATACAAATACATATAAGTAAGTAAAACTTAGAGGGACTTCCCTGGTGTTCCAGTGGTAAAGAATCCGCCTTACTGGGCTTCTCTGATGGCGCAGTGGTTGGAAGTCCGCCTGCCGATGCAGGGGACACGGGTTCATGCCTCAGTCCAGGAAGATCCCACATGCCATGGAGCGGTTGGGCCCGTGAGCCATGGCTGCTAAGCCTGTACGTCCAGAGCCTGTGCTCCACAACTGGAGAGGCCACAACAGTGAGAGGCCCGCGTACCACACACACACAAAAAAGAATCCGCCTTCCAATGCAGGGGATGGAGGTTCCATCCCTGGTCGGTGAACTAATTAATATCCCACGTGCCATGGGGCAACTAAGCCTGCATGTCATAACTGGAGAAAAGCCCGCATGCCACAACGAAGAGCCGGGACGCCTCAAGGAAGACCCTGCATGCTGCAACTAAGACCCAATGCAGCCAAAAGAAATAAAGAAAAAAATAACTTGGAAATTAAACTATGTATTGACAAATTTATTTTCTATTTCAGAATTGTGGGATTGTAGGGTTACCATCAGAAGGCTTAGAGCTCTTATCCCATAAATTACATAGTATGTAGGAGATCAGTTTGTCCGTAATATGGGAACATAGCATAGAGGGTAAGGATGATTTCAACACGATACTTTAAAATCATCCCAAAAGGAAAGAGATTCTAGTTATAATGGGATAAATGCACCTGTCTTATTCATTACCTTTGCATCTTTTCTTGCTTACCTGTAATATTTAAAATGAGTTACATAACCTTTGAAATCTCTAAACTATCCCATGGAATAATGCTATTTCAATCTCTACTACTTTCTTACTCTATTATCCAATTAAAGTTAACTTCTGCTCAAATTCTGTGACATTATTTTATCAGAAATTAAATGTACGTTATCTGGGTCATGAAGTTGGAAACATATTAGGACTTTTTTTTTTTTTTCTCTGTATGCAGGCCTCACACTGCTGTGGCCTCTCCCGTTTCAGAGCACAGGCTCTGGACATGTAGGCTCAGCGGCCATGGCTCACGGACCCAGCCGATCCGCGGCATGTGAGATCTTCCCAGAGTGGGGCATGAACCATGTCCAGCAGAAGGACTCTCAACCGCTGCACCACCAGGGAAGCCCCAGGACATTTTTAAAGCTATACTTTTTTATTTTGTTTTTTTCCTCTAAAACAAAATATCTTTAGTGAATTGTGTCATTATTCTAAAACATCAAATTTTTCCAAAATCTGTTGAGATACAATAGAGTTAATATCTTTAATAAATTAGTTAAAATGAAATCAGTTAATAAAGTTAATATTTTTAATGAGGTTGAATTTATAGCCATTCAGTCCTTTTAATACCTGGACATTTAGATGAAGGAAACAAAGTTTCTGATCAGGCTGATATTATAGTCATAATGGTTGCTACTAAAGATTCCTCAGTTTATCAGAGGATATTTTCAAGCTGTTTTGACGATTGATTAACTTAATTTATAAAAATTCTAATAATATTGGTGATCTGATTTTTCAGATTAGAGATATAAAAAAAATGTGAGGCTAATAATGCCATGTAATGTGGCAGACATTGTCTATATAATATCTAAAACGTTCTAATCACCCTACAGTTTAGGGCTAATTCTATTTTCATAATTCTGAAGGGAAAGTGAGCCATTTCTGAAGTGAGTGACTTCCTAAATCCCACAGGTGGATCTGGACTTAGAACCAAGAATTGTCTGCACCCAGAACCTAAACTCTTCTGATGACACCTTTCTATTTCCTAGTCTGAGAACAATGCTCACATTACAATTCAGTTCTTTACTAGGTGGGCAAAATGCTGACATGAAGTAAGTTAGAGATATCTATGATATACTTGGTATGCACAGTTTTAAAAATGAAGAAATGCATTTCCAAAGGACTTTTTGGAGAAAATATTTCAAGTTAAATGCAATCTGTTGGGACTTAAATGAGAAAATTCCAATTTATTGGGACATTTATATTGATGGAAACGCACATTTCATGACTGCTACTTTTATATCAGCACAATCAAGGACTCTTTTAGAAAAACAATTACACATTTTCTTTCAGTATTTTTTTTTTATGTTGAGTTATTTTTTACTCTGTATTAGCGTGGGTTCTCCAGAGAAACAGAACCATTAGTGTTTGTTTGTTCACTCATTCTATTATATCAGTATATATTCATATATTCATTCATTCTATTATATATATTAATTCATATATATATGGAATTGGCTCATGTGGTTTAGGAGTTTATGTCCCAGGAAGAGCAGTCCACCAGCAGTATCAGCTGATGGTCTAAGTTCCAGTACCAGTCTGAGTCCTAGGGCAGGAGAAGACTGTTCCAGTTTGGAGACAGTCAGGCAGAGAGAGAAAATTTTCTCTTACTCTGCCTTTTTTTTCTGTTCAGGCTTTCAGTGGATTGGGTGCAGCCCACCAACACTGGGCAAGGCCTTGGCTTTACTGGGTCTGTCCATTTAGATGTTACTCTCATCCAGAAACACCCTCACAGACACACCCAGAATGATGTTTAGCCAAATATCTGGGCACCCTGTGGCCTAGTCAAGGTGACACATAAAATTAACCATCCGAAACTTCTAGGAAAATTTGCATCAATTTTTGAGCCCTTATTAATCTAACTATAGGACACTATGAAGCACTGAATGTATAAATATACTTAACTACCTAGTTTTCAAAGAAAACATGGATTAATGTATATCTATCATGGCTTTTAATTAAAAATGACTTTCTTTCTCAAGATGCATTGTTTCTCTTTCTTTTTTTACTTTTTAAATCTGAGATCAGAATATTCACTATAGAGCTACGCTAGGTACAGACTGGCCTCTAGGCAAGTAAATAATAATCATTATAACAAGAGCAGTCAGGCTGTGGTCCTCGAACTAGGCATTAGGTTAGAGTGCTTAGAACTTATTTCCATTTAATTCAGGAGAGATTCTATAGCTATTTAGGTCAAATTTCGATATTGGCAGGGACCATATTCTTGAACTTGTCCTAGGAACCTCTGCAATTACTCTGTTGTGACATTGGATTGAAGTGCTGGCTCAAGGTGAGGCATAGACAAGGTCCAATAGTGTGAAGAAGAGGTGTTGGAGACAAGCAGGTCACATGCAAGCAGCCACCTGGGAGATTCTGACAGCCCAGCAAGAGCAGTTCCCTGGTCAAGGCTGACCATGAAACCAAGGGTCCAAGGAAGAAACCACTGGACACTGTGCTTGGTGAACCAGTGCAGATGGGTGTCCTTCTACTCAACCCTTAGCAGCTGAAGCTCTCCTTCCTGAACCCTGTTGTGGCTCAAATATACCCTACTGGCTTTTGGCTATCTTTTACAAGAAGCTCTTAAGAGTGGTATTTCAGGGGCTTCCCTGGTGGCTCAGTGGTTAAGAATCCACCTGCCAGTGCAGGGTACATGGGTTCGAGCTCTGGTCTGGGAAGATCCCACATGTCACAGAGCAACTAAGCTCGTGCTCCACAACTGCTGAGCCTGTGCTCAAGAGTCCGTGAGCCACAATTGAGCCCGTGCGCCACAACTACTGAAGCCCGCATGCGTAAAACCTGTGCTCCACAACAAGAGAAGCCACCACAAGGAAAAGCCCACACACCGCAATGAAGGGTAGCCCCCGCTCGCCGCAACTAGAGAAAGCCCACGTGCAGCAACAAAGACCCAATGCAGCCAAAAAATAAATAAATAAATAATGCTGTTGCACTCAAAGCCATCCTATTTTGTTTTACCCCCAAATCGGGAATACCCTTGAAGACAAAACCTATTACATAAGTGAAGATAACAATCAGGGTAGCCTGAAGCTGGAAATTAAACCTAAGAAAATAAATTCAGAACAATAAATTACTTTAATATTTTTTTTACATTGATAACTTTCAATTGTGCGAGGCACTCTAAATTTAATTGGCAGAAAAAAATATTAGTTTAGAAACTCCCCATTGTATGGCCAACAGGCACATGAAAAGCTGCTCAACATCACTAACTATTAGAGAAATGCAACTCAAAACTACAGTGAGGTGTCGCCTCACACCGGTTAGAATGGGCATCATCAGAAATCTACAAACAAGAAATGCTGGAGAGGGTGTGGAGAAAAGGGGACCCTCTTGCACTGTTGGTGGGAATGTAAATTGATACAGCCACTATGGAAAACAGTATGGAGGGTCCTCAAAAAGTTAAAAATGGAACTACCGTATAATCCAGCAATCCTACTACTGAGCATATACCCAGAGAATCCATAATTCAAAAAGAGTCATGTACCACAGTGTTCATTGCAGCACTATTTACAATAGACAGGACATGAAAGCAACCTAAGTGTCCATCAACAGATGAATGGATAAAGAAGATGTGGCACATATATACAATGGAGTATTACTCAGCCATAAAAAGAATGAAATTGGGTCATTTGTCAAGACGTGGATGGATCTAGAGACTGTCATACAGAGTGAAGTAAGTCATAAAGAGAAAAACAAATATCCTTTTTTAATGCATACATGTGGGATCTAGAAAAATGGTACAGATGAACTGGTTTGCAAGGCAGAAACAGATTTAGAGAACAAACTTATGGACAGCAAGGGGGAAAGAGGGGGGTGGGTGGTGGTGGTGTGATGAATTGGGAGATTGGGATTGACATATATACACTAATATATATAGAATGGATAACTAATAAGAACCTGCTGTATAAGAAAATAAATAAAACTTTAAAAAAATTAAAAAAAGAAACTTCCCATCATACACCAAATAGTTTCAGAAGTATTAATAATTTTTTTTCTAAAAGAACAAATAAACATTTGTAATTCTTAAAGAAATTTATTGACTATCTGGTCTTCACAGCAGTGGGACATTTTACCTTAAGAAGGAAAGGAAGAAACCATTAACAAAATAGTTTAGTATATTTGACTCTTCAAGATAAAAAAATTTTGGTATATACCAAGCACCATAAACAAAGTAAATGACAAATGACACATGAGTAGTTGATTCAATGATTTCTAAAAACAAAATAACTAAGTATTTTAAAATAAAAATAACCAACACTGGTTAGATTAAGGCTTAAAATACACACTGCTAGAATCATGTAAGTTGGTTTACCTGTATAGTTTTAAATAAATTGGTTCATAACTCTTCTTCCCATTATTTATCTCCAAAAATGATCTGAGGTGTTAATAAATATTTTTATGATGGTAGTATTTATAATACACTATATTATAAACAAGGTACCCAAACATAACATGAATAATATGACACAGTCATAAAACAAACATTATTTCAAAAATTTTTATTGACATGGTAAATTTGTTTGCACAATTACTATTATTAAATTTTAACAAGCAAGTTAACAAAAAGATATCTGTATTAAAAACAAACATTGAAGCGACCTAAATGTCCATTGACAGAGGAATTCATAAGAAGATGTGGTACATATATGCAAAGGAATATTATTCAGCCATAAGAAGGAACAAAATAGTGCCATTTGTGAGATGTGGGTGGACTTAGAGATTGTCATACAGAGTGAAGTGAGTCAGAAAGAGAAAAACAAATATTGGATAATATCCCTTATATGTGGAATCTAGAAAAACAGTATGGATGAAGTTACTTGCAAAGCAGAAGTAGAGTCACACATGTAGGGAACAAACTTACGGTTACCAAGGGGGGACGTTGTGAGGGGGTGGGATGAATTGGGAGATGGGGACTGACATATACACACTATTGTTCATAAAATAGATAATTAATAAGAACCTACTTTGTAGCACAGGGAACTCTACTCAGTGCTCTGTAGTGACCTAACTGGAAAGGAAATCTAAAAAAGAGTGAATAAATGTATATGTATAACTGATCCACTTTGCTGCACAGCAGAAGCTAACACAACATTGTAAAGCAACTATACTCCAATAAAAATTAATTAAAATAGAACCCAGTAACATAATTTGTATATAGCAGCTGGAAAAAAAACCCAAACAAACAGCTTAGTGATTATTTTAGACTATGGAATTATGAGTATTTTTTTCTTTACATATTTCATATTTTTAAAGTTTTCTATAGTGAGTATGCATTTCTTTATATTAGGTAAATATTCACATTAAAAATAATGAGTTGGTCATTGGAATCATGATTAATTTTGTGGCCTGGCAGATGGGGGTTTTGTTGATATTATAGGGCCTTTGGCTTCCATTTGGAGTGAGACATGGGACCCGTGGAGGGTTGTGAGCAGAGGAGTGATGTTAGCTGGCTTAGGTTTATAAATACCTGTTAACACTTTCCTGCACTTAACCTTTAAGGTGATGTTCTTCTGTCTGTACTAGTGCCTCATACAAGGCACAACAAATGCAAGGGCATTTTTGTGCCAGGCAGGTACAGAACTGGTTGAAGCATGTCAGGGGTAAGTACATGGGCATGCCTGAACTGTGTGAGTGGTGAGGACACCAGTAAACACTCTGGAGGGGAACCTGCTTCCTAGCGCCAAGTGACGGCTGTCATTGGAAATGGGGGCAAGTGTAACTTGATCTAACATTATCAAGAAGAATTGAAACTGTAGATTTTCATATGAATTTAAACTTTTACAATGTGAGGCAAACAGATGTGGGATAAATCTAGCTCTGGAATGTTCGCTTGTAGGCTTTGTCTTGTTCTCATTCTTAGTGTTTTAGGATAATTTGTACTGTTCCGGTAGTTTCTTGAGAGCTCTCAGTACTGCCCTCCAGTTTTCTCTGTCAATCTGGATTTAATGTAGTTGGTTTATCTACCCATCTGTCTTATTTATTGATCTGGTTTGTTCTTGAGCTTATGCAATGCCTTTCCTGGACATTTTATTCTTCATATTAATTCCACTGCATTGTACAGTTCATACTAAGTCAGTTAGGAAAAAAAAAAAAAGCTCAGTCTGCTCTTTTTATAACAATCTTTTTAGCTCAGGGACAAAAAAGGTACAAAAGATGTATTTTTTAGACCCTCAACACTTAAGAAATGCAGAATATGGCCATTTCTTAAGATTTAATCCTACATTTTATAATGGGGTCATTGAAATCTGAATTGAGACGTCTGGCCTACTTTTAATGAGGCCCCGCTCTTTTAATATAGCCTTTATTAAGAGAGATTTCCATTGGGAGGAGGAAAATGAGAGCAATATGATATAAATTGCAATTATGAAAGATTCTAATATGAATATAGAGACAATTTTCCAGAAAAAAAAATTAGGTTGTGTTTATAAGAGACAGTAGACTAGCTACACATAAACAGATTATCTTTTGGAGTGGAACTAATGCCATATACCATAGACACATATGGCTATAGCTTAATTTTACATTAATTCTTGTCATTAAAATCATCATAAAATTCTCTTTTTGAAAATAATCACTCTTTTAAAATAGGAGCTTATAATTTTGTGTATGTTAAAAATACACAAATAATGGAACCAGAGAGTGTTTGGACTTGGTTCTCACAGTCATAGGGGGGTGGGGTGATGTTCTGGACAAAACGGGGGTGAAAATATGTCAAGAAAGAGACCATGCTTTACTCCTGTACTCCATGAGAGCCCAGATACTCAAACCCTTACACCCTCCAGGGAAAGACTCAACAGAAACTGAACCAACTCAGACAAAAGACCTTCACACACTTGAACACTGACCCTCATTTCTGGTGGAAAAGCTCTATTTGCATCTGTGAACCCCATTGATTGGACACAAGCTGCAGTGACAGGCCACTTATTCAGTGCTTTACTCTTTTTTTTTTTTTTGCGGTACGCGGGCCTCTCACAGTTGTGGCCTCTCCCGTTGCGGAGCACAGGCTCCAGACGCGCAGGCTCAGTGGCCATGGCTCACGCGCCCAGCCACTCTGCGGCATGTGGGATCTTCCCAAACTGGGACACAAACCCGTGACCCCTGCCTCGGCAGGCGGATTCTCAACCACTGCGCCACCAGGGAAACCCAGTGCTTTACTCTTAAGTAAATTAACGAAAACCTCTAATATTACGAATCCAAATAAAAAGGGTGAACAAGGAACACAGGAAATGAAGACTTTCAGAGAGCAAAAGAAAACTTCAAAAAAAATATAAATTATTATCTTGAGAGAAATAGAATATATTGTATCTCTAAAACAAAATAAAAAGGAAATCAACAAAGAATCTCAGAAATTAAAAATATGAGAAGCAAAATAAAAGTTCAATATATGAGGTTGAAATATAAAATTAAAGATAACAGAAAGTAAAAGTACAAAAATGGATAGTGAGACCTGAAAGAATTAAAAAGGTATAGAATCCGTCTGTAAGACACAATGGCTTATAGGAATTCCAAAAATAAAAAAAATATCATGGGCAGAAATTAAATAAGAATATGTAATTGATTATTAAGTTTTTCAAAAATAAAGAATAAAGGACATGGTATCCAGATTTGGACCCAATTTCCCAGGACAGTGATTTGGAGGATATAGGTGCAGGCATAGCATTCGTTATTAATTTCTCAACATTGGGAATAAAGGCAAGATCTTTAAAGTTTCCAGAAAAGCAAAAAAACAAAACAGAGAAACAGGTGGCACATAAACAGTAGAGATAATAGGGAGTTAAAATGTCATTTCATTTTTAGTTTTTTAAGATATGATCCAGCAATCCCACTCCTGAGCATATATCCAGAGAATTCCATATATCCATAATTCGAAAAGATACATGCACCCCAGCGTACATAGTAGCACTACTTACAATAGCCAAGACATGGGAGCAACCTAAATGTCCATCAACAGATGAATGGATAAAGAAGATGTGATATTTATATACAATGGAATATTGCTTAGCCATAAAAAAATGAAATAATGCCATTTACAGCAATGTGGATGGACCTAGAGATTACCATACTAAGTGAAGGAAGTCAGAGACAGACAAATATCATATGAGATCACTTTATATGTGGAATGTAAAAAAAAAAATGATACAAATGCACTTAACAGAAACAGATCCACAGACATAGAAAACAAACTTATGGTTACCAAAGGGGATGGGGCAGGGAGAGATAAATCAAAAGTTTGGGATTAACATATACACACTACTATATATAAAGCAGAAAACCAACAAGAACCTACTGAATAACACAGGGAACTATACTCAATATTTTGTAATAACCTATAAGGCAAAAGAATCTGAAAAAAATAGATATATATATGTATGTATAACCGAATCACTTTGCTATACACCTGAAATTAACAAAACATTGTAAATCAAGTAGACTTCAATAAAAAATAAGTAAACTTTGGGCTTCCCTGGTGGCGCAGTGGTTGAGAGTGCGCCTGCCGATGCAGGGGACCGGGTTCGTGCCCCGGTCTGGGAGAATCCCACATGCCGCGGAGCGGCTGAGCCCGTGAGCCATGGCCACTGAGCCTGCGTGTCCGGAGCCTGTGCTCTGCAGCAGGAGAGGCCACAACAGTGAGAGGCCCATGTACCGCAAAAAAAAAAAAAAAAAAAAAGTAAATTTTTAAAAAGATTTAAAGAAAAAATAAATTCAAAGAAACTAAAGGTCTATGTTATCCAGTGAATACAAAAAAAAGAATGTTATTTCATGGAGACATTCTAAACTAGATAATAAGACAAATTCCTTCAAATTTTTCAAGTAAAATGATTTTCCACCAAGAATTCTATACCTAACTAATCAATCCAGCATAAAGGTTGACTATAGACACTCTAAGACCAAAAAATTGCAAAAATTTGCTTCCCAGTATTCTTTCTCAGGAAGCTTCTAGGTGGTATACAGCAAAATGATATGTAAACAAAGAAAGAGGAAGATATGGGATCCGTAAAACATTAAATTCAGGGAGGGGTGAAGGGATTTTGCAGATTAATGACAAAGGGAAGTGCTCCCTGGTAATCTGTACATAAGCCCAGCAAGCAGCCAGTACAGAAGGTGGCTCACAGAGAAGAGGATATCCTCAGATATGTGGACATACCTAAAACTGTGCAGAATTCCAACTTAAAATTTTAAGATGCAGGTCTGATTTCTCAGAAATCAGAGAGAAATCTGTGACGCAAGTCATTATGTAGGGCTGCGCCTACAGCACTGTTGGGCCACACCCAGCACAAACGCCCTGCTCCAGCCCCAGGGGCGCATGCTGGTAAATGGATGCCCTAAACTGGAGACAGCTATCAGACCCAACTGGTCCCTGTCCAGGAAGCCTTGGACCTGCCGTCTCCTTCTCACTACCAGCGCTTCAGCATTTCCACCTGCAGTCTCGTGGACTCAGTGGCAAAGCAGGCACTCAAAGGACTGGTGTATCGGCACTGCAGTGCATCGGTCTGCCAGCCTGCTAGGGCACCATCTGTACGACAGCCTGTCCTGCCAGACGAGAAGAAGCTCTGACATTCATCTTCAGAACAGCACTGCTAGAATTTCTAGCCAGCGTCCCATGATTCTACTCCAAGCCACTCAGGACTCTTCAGAAAACTCCATTAAGTGTTCAAGGTCTCCTGTAGACTCCCAAGCTCTGTGGGTGGCTGGCCTTTCTGGAACCTGAATCATCGGAGCCTTGTTAGTGTCCCACCTGTCCATCAGGAAAGGGAGATGAGTTCCTCAGACCAAATGTGTTAATAAAACCAGATTGCACTACAAAAAAAAAAAAATTCTCTCTGATTTTCTCCAATCCAGAAGCAGATTAATGATGCCTCATTGTTTCCAAGTATTTACCAGTTCATTCTGGTTGCCCTTAGGACACTCAGTGGCTTTAAGGTGCTTCTTAGCAGTGTATATCTAACCTACTAGCTTGCAAGTCCCTAGAGGCTTTATCTTATTGATGCATACACCTGCAGTGCCTCTTGGTGTGATCATGGCATGGTAGGGCTTTAAAATATGGCTACATGTGTTTGGAAAGTCTTTGCCTGTTACTTCAACTTCAGAAAATATTTTGCTCTGGAACATTATTTTATGTTCATGAAACGAATTAGAATAGCAAACTCTATGTAATTATGGTATTGACTCAAAATTGAGAATGTTCATAGTTTTCATGTACCAATATAATATGTTCATTATATAGGGGTGTGTGTGTATAAAAGTTTCAAAAGAAGAATCATATGTAATGTGAAATTTAAATATCTTTCTCCATATAACACTAATAAGGGAATCTTGTTTTTCCCTGACTCAAAGCTGTTATTTAGGATTTTTTTCCATATATTCAGACCATTAGAAGTTTTGCCACACACAAAATGGATATTTTACCGATAGAATGCAACTGTTACCATGTATACATATATATAACCCCAAACTACTAAAAATCACTAAATGCACCTAATGTTTCAGAAAGCATATATTTTTTTAAAAAATCACCTTTTAATTTATAGAGATCACTTTTTAGATGATCAAGTTATATCCTCCTGAAAATTAGACTTTTTTTAATGAGAGGATATAGTACCTGTAATTCTTCTGCAAGCTACAACGAATTCATGAAAATTGGAACAGAATAAAGAAACTTAGAGTATGCTAAGTGCAAGTTTATGGGCCACTTAGAGAGCAGAAGATAACAGTAGGGATTGAGGAGGAAAAGAGTAAAGTAGTTATTCGGATAGGTGGGAAGCTTTGTGTACAAGGTGGAAATCTAACGTTTCTGTGCCCAAAATCACAAAGATAAAGAATTTTTTAAAAAATATTTTTTATGGAAAGGATTACCATGGAAGATTGCACAATTGCTGTTTTTGAAGGTCTTTGAATATAACATACATGTACGTCTGTAAAAACACATATTGTATATTTCTTATATACCACTGACCATGAATCTTACCTTTCAGAGATGTTGAATATGTAACTTACACGAATAGTATACAACTAGCAATTTTGATAGGTTCTGTGAGAGAGTGCTATGAGAATGCAAATGTTCTTTAATATGCTTAGTTTTCATATGTAAACTACCTGAAAGTCTCCAAGCATATTTTCCCCTAAAAACTAGCATTTATAAAGTGAACTTTCTGAGGTGCATTATTCACTAACGCTCACTAAGTTTTAGTGTAAGAACAATGTACTTTTTCACAATTCCTTTCTAATACATTTAGAAAGACAGAATGATACTGTTATCTGTATTTGGCCCTTGGGGAAGTTGATTCACAGGGAGATTGAGTAACTTGTCAAAGAAATTTAAATCAGGAAAGCTGGGGCTCTTTAGATCCAGGCACCAGTCATAAGACCGAGTTGTCAGGCTTGGCTTGTTGATAGAGAAAGGACCTAAGAAATTCAACTCCAGCCCCATCATTTTACACATGATAAAATTTAGGTCAAGGAACTTTCCCAGTGTCAGAAAAGTGTGGGAGCTGAATAGGTAAGCAGGTGACTTGATCTTAAGGCTTCTGTTCTCTTTCCTCCCTTATGCCATGATCAATGAGGTTAATTTTAGATTCCATCTCACTTTTAAAGGTTCTAATTTCTCTTTAAATTTAAATATTCCATTCTGTAAGAGATTATAATTTTCCCTTCAACTACTTATACTTAATTAGGTATGATACTTGGTATTCACCCGAGCCTGAAAGATTCAGTAAAGGTGCAATCCCTGAAATACCTAGTCTGAGTCATGATTTTATCTTTTTCCTCCTGCTGGAATTTCTGTTAGAAGGAGGGCACCAACCTCACCTATTCTGGTTTGTTCCTTCCCAAATCCCAGGCTATTTCATACTCAGGTTCACAGCGTATATTGTCCTTTGCACTGATTTTTGTGCAATCACAGGCTTCACTGTAAGATTATAGAAATATGTCTTGTGCTTCTGTCTTGGTTTTCTATGAAAGGCCTGTCCTACATTTATGTCCCTAATAACTCCCAACAAACATAAACTATATGGTGAGTGTTAAATAGAAGGGGTACACTGAATATAAGCAATCCATGTTTAATTCTGTGGAATTTTTTAACTTCATTTTTCTCTCCTGGGTATTATATATTCATTCTTAATTTTTTTTAAAAAACATAAACATTACTACTGATCTGAATTCTGCATTCCTTTATTAACAGACACAAGTGCAAGGAAATGTGTACTTCCTCTTAATAAAAGTACATATAGTTTTTAATATTAGGGATAATGTTTATCTAGTTGGTGATCTCTGCTTGACCATGTCAAGGAAGAACAAGAAACAAAGCAAAAGAGGTTTTGTGGTCTCTGCATCCTTAATCAATTCTGAAGTCTCTTTAAGGAAAGAATACAAAACTATATTCATAAGAAACAAATTCATAAGAAAATGCAAATTTAAAAACCTGAAAGGGCTTCCCTGGTGGAGCAGTGGTTGAGAGTCCGCCTGACGATGCAGGGGACACGGGTTCGTGCCCCGATCCGGGAAGATCCCACATGCCGCGGAGCAGCTGGGCCCGTGAGCCATGGCTGCTGAGCCTGCGCGTCCGGAGCCTGTGCTCCGGAACGGGAGAGGCCACAGCAGTGAGAGGCCTGCGTACCGCAAAAACAAAACAAAAACAATAAAAAACCTGACAAATGTCACAAATGTCATGAAATTCAGAACAATACCTTAATAATTTCAGTAGTTCAGTGACTGAGATATCTTTTTAAAACACTTTTCTATATTTTTGACTGCCTACTTTTTTAATCTCTTCGGCATAAGACATTGATTTTATATTTTTTCCCCCTGAGAAAAATACGAAGTTAATTCAGTCTTCCCCTAGCATGTATTTTATTATTGATAGCCGAAATGAAGAATACATGCAACTTTGCACAACGGCCGATGTGTTGTTTGTAGTACTGCTCCAGGTTTGTGTTCTGAAAACCCAAGGGTCATGATAAATTCTATTTCATAAAATTCCCATCCATAAGAGAGAAAGTATGGTTGTTTGTCAAGTGTATTGCTGATAGCAGAGAACTTCTATTTTGACTAGGCATTGATGAGAACCAAATTCTCCACTTAGAGTTTTATAGGCCTGATGATTGGAATAATTTTCTACAGAACTCACATCATGCTCTGTATATTTGCAAATTTTTTTTTTTTTCTCCTCTGCTACCAACATACTTCCACTACTGGGCACGGTAGGAGATGCTTTTATTGTGATAAAACCTTTGTGTGACAATACCTGGAAAATAACCAGCCAAGAGGATTCCAGGAATCCATTCCTCCCTTGGGAAGGACAGCAATGATACATTGATTACTCTGACTACATACCTAGATCTCACAAGACCCAAACTAAATGGATTCTTTAGTTACCTTCACCGTAGCTGGATCTCAGATTGCCCGTGGCCATTGTATTGTCACCCCGTCTGATAGAGGCAAAACTGTCTTAGAAAGAGACAATGGACTTCACTGATTGCAACTGAAATATCTTATTTATGCAAATTTGACAAAATAAATTACCAGGTAAGCATATTGCTAGGTTCCCTCCCAGGATCTTAAGAAGATCCCTGCAGGTCCCCATTGTTTACCCATTCTATATATAGTAGTGTGTATATGTTAATCCCGAACTCCTAATTTACAATGGGGACCTGCTGTATAGCACAGGGAACTATACTCAATATCTTGTAATAACCTATAATGGAAAAGAATTTGAAAAAGAGTAGATGTATCTCTCTCCTGTGTGTGTGTGTGTATATATATATCTATATATATCTATCTCTCTCTCTCTCTCTCTCTCTCTCTCTCTCTCTCTATATATATATATATATATATATATGTAACTGAATCACTTTGCTGTACACTTGAAACTAATGCAGCATTGTAGATTAACTAGACTTCAATTTTAAAATAATGAAAATAAATAAATAAATAAATAAAAGGATCCCTGCAAGCAAGGGGCCCTAAAGCTGAAGCTTCATTGAATTCACAGGACATGAGCCTCTGGTCTTTGAAAGCTTGGAATCAGATTTGCAACCTACCTTGATCAATGGACTGTAGAACCTGATTGGAATACATTTCTGAAGTCTAGGCTTTTCTCTGGGATTGTTTAATCGTTCCATGGATGATTTCCCATTGTTTTAATTGTTGCTATGTCCCTGTCATATTGTACACAGACACAAAAGACACCCTCAGAGTTTTTCCCTGATGCAGTTTAAGGAAGGCCTGTTTACAGAGGTGTGGCTAGGGTTCCGGTGAAGTGCCCAGAGCCTGGCTCAGTGGGAAGTTGTCAGCAGCTACCCCAGGCCTGGCAGGGCCAATGGCGGAAGTGCTAACACTGGAGCCTGGGAGGCCTGAGGCCCCTAGGGGGAGGGATGGCGGACTCAGCTGGAATTAGAAGCGGGGCTTTAGGCAGAGCGCTCAGCAGCAGCCCCAGCTGGACCTCCTCAGGTCTCCTGCTGATGCCTCCCAACTGGCTGCTGCCAGGGTTCTGCCAGAGGCTCAGGGACCCTGGGTGCTGCAGTTCATAGGGTACAAAGCAGAGCCCAGAAAGGCAGACAATGGATATGGTGGGGGAACAAACCAGAGTTAACCAGCACAGGTCCCAAGTACCCTTGAAATAAAGTCTTGAATAATGCAGATTATTACTTGATTACCTGGGTACATGTCTATATGAATTCCTAACATTACCAGTAATTAAACTGTCTTTACCACTAATTGAAACTCTATGAACAAGAAAACAACACTGTTGACATTTTTGTTTGGTTTGTTTTGTTGCCTGTTCTACTTTTTTGATGATGAGGCTAAAAGAAACAAAACAATTCAAAAAAGTCCATAAGGGGCTGTTGTTACCCAACCAAAACTGGGTCCACTTGCCCACGTGCTCAGTAAAGCTAATCTACTGACACCGGGTTGTGGTGAAGAGAAGTGCAGCATTTATTGTACTTCTGGTACCAGACAAGGAGAGTGGGGCCGCCAATGCTCAAAAAACTCCCAACTCTTGGATGGATTTTAGGGAAACATTTTTAAAGCCCAGGTGAGCGAGGGTGGTTGCAGGTTATATGATCAGCTCATGCACAGTTCTCTGATTGGTTGATGGTGAGGTAACAGGGTGGTGTCACAGGGGTTAACATTATCAGTCCTTGGCTCCAGTAGGTCTGGGGGCTACATGCTCAAGGTCATCAAGTAGTTAACTTCTTCCATTGGGTGGGGGTCTTAGCATCTGTAAAACAACCCAGGAAATGTGCATCACATACTGTTATGTAGGTACTTCAGGAAGGGACTAAAGATTCTGTGGCTGCCACACGGCTGATTTCTTGTTTAAGTTGTTACCAGTTCTCCTGGTCCAGCTGCTACTTTTGTCACTATGTGTTCACATTCTTTCAAGCATTAACTCTTTTTTTTTTTTTTTTTTTTGTGGTCCGCGGGCCTCTCACTGTTGTGGTCTCTCCCGTTGCGGAGCACAGGCTCCGGACCCGCAGGCTCAGCGGCCATGGCTCACAGGCCCAGCCGCTCCACAGCACGCGGGATCCTCCCAGACCGGGGCACGAACCCGCGTCCCCTGCATTGGCAGGCGGACTCTCAACCACTGCGCCACCAGGGAAGCCCCCTCATTAATTCTTGAGTCAGGACTTTGTGACTCATGGGAGGCATGGGAGACTTCAGCTTTTCCACAAACAACAGGCAGGCAGAGGACATGGGGGGAGGGTTCTGTCCCGGGAAAGCCCCATAGCATCCTGCTCGGTTACAGTGTGAAATCATAAAATCATGTAATACTGAGGGATTTATTGCTAACTACGTTTGTGAAGAATACATACTGTCAAAGGAGGGTGACTTGTAGTTTAAGCACACAATAAATTCCCCTGTGAACACGGAACAGCTTCCTGGCCCGGGACATCCGCCAGCCTGCCGACAGCATTTTGACTGTCTCGTCTCATGTCTTTTGACATTCCTGATGCTTATACTTACAACTCCTGCACCAGCAACTTCCTAGAAAGCACTCTGTCCTGAGCCTTCTGGGCACAGTCCTTGTCCAGTGTGTTGGTGGTGACAGGCTTACGTGGGTGTGACAGTAAAGCCCTTCTCGGCCAGGGAGAGGCAGCCTTGCCTTTCCTCCCTGTCTGAGTTCCTGGATCCTGCAATCCGAGAAGAAATGAATAATTGATGCGGGTGCAAATCTTAGACTTTATGTGCTACTGAGCTGCCAGGACCAACGTGTGGGACTAACTGCAACTCTGGTGTGTGTGGGAGGTTTTGTCCCCAAAAGATTTGGAAATATTATAATGCCCCTTTGTTTCTTTGTGCGTTTGGAGGCATGGAAACACAGCTTAACATATATTTAGGGGATACAAGTTTCCTCCTCTCAGAATTTAAATCTTGAAAGGAATAACTCCTTTTTGGGCGATATAATAATAGGTTTGCTGCCATCAGAATGAATGTTTCTGACCACTTGTATGTTCTCCATAAACAGGATCAAATTCCTTTATATTTTAAATATATAGAAAAACTAAGAAGAAAAGTTTGCATTTCTAACCCCTGAATAATGTTAAACCATCAGTTCTCTTGGGGTAATGGATGAATGTAGATTTTTGATTTAGAAAAGATTCAGTTTGATTCACTTTACTTGTTTTCTGAGATTGAGCTTGACTTCCAAGCCTAACTTTCATAATATGAGCTTGGATAACAGCTACCTTGTGTAAGGACTAAATATATTTACACAGGTTAAACTACTTCTATTTGGTATCTAGCATATGGTCGGCACCCCGAATATAACAGTTCCCTTTTTTTCATCTTTTCTCCATGCTTTGTTTTATGTCTGTTTTATGTCTGTTTTCCTATTCATTTCATAGAGAAGCCACTCTGGGTTATCCTTCCCTCCCCTCCCCTCCCCTCCCCTCCCCTCCTTGGTTACGTGATCGTTCTTGCAGCTTTGGTTGTATGAGATCCCCTGCCAGCATTCAGTGGGTATTCTGTGAGAATTGTCCACATGTATGGGTACTTTTGATGTATTTGTGGGAGGAAGTGAGCTGCATGTCCTTCTGTGCCGCCATCTTGGTCTCTGCCTCTGGGTTATACTTTTCTCAAGGAAAGGAATAAATTATTCAAAGAATTAAAAAAGAATACCAGTAATCATTTTATAAAATGACTGTAATATTTTTTCTAGACAACTGGGTGCTTTATCCAACAGTGGCACCTTATTCTACATATTTTAAGGACCTGATAAATATTTGCCCCAAATTATTATCACTGATTTTAATTCACTTGTTATTGCTGTAGACTTTAGGATGAAGTAGATTAAAATACCCATAGGTTTAGATGTAATCATGTGCCCATTTTAGTTGTAGGGGCACCAGTTGAGTTTTTGAGTGGATCTTAAACAAAATGAAATGTGTTGTATAGAGGACATGACTATTTTTCTTAATTAAACGCCAGAATTGTAGAGGCATTGGGATGGGTTTCTCATCATGTTTGTTCTCTTCTCTCTGAAAATAGCTGCTGACTTTGTAAGAGTCTAAGGCTTAGCTGCAGGAACCTTCCAGAGCCTTGGAACAAGGAACTTGCATTTGGTCAACTGACAGATGAATGTGCAGTGTCTGAGTTTTATCCCTCTTGGGGAAATTTTTAAATTTATGTGTCTGTGACTTGCAGCAGCTTATATACACTGGTGGAAATTTCTTTATTATCCAGTATCTCAGTTAGTGAACTCCCCAGACTGAAGACCATGTATTTAAATTTAATATATTTTATATATACACCCACCAAAGTGTAATGGATTTTAAATGCATTGGTTCTTTAATTGCCACTTTCTTTTTTTTTGGCCGCATCACACGGTGTTTGGGACCTTAGTTTCCCGACCAGGGATCAAACCCATGTCCCCTGCATTGCAAGAACAGGGTCTTAACCACTGGACCACCAGGGAATTCCCCAATTGCCACTTTCTTATCCAACAATCTTAGGTATGATGGCAGTCATTGGAAAGACATTAATATAGTCGTCTTAAATTCATATTTCACATCATTAAAATAAATTCATAACTATCCATTTCAGATCACAGATTATTTCAGTACATAGATAGCTACAATAGGGGCTAATGTTGACCATGAAATAATAATAGTAAGCACTTACTAAAGTGCCAATTTCTATTTCTACTCTGCCTGAGACTGAGTACTATTCTAAGCCTTAATTAAAAGGACCACAATTTATAAATATCTAAGTAAATTTAGCCCCCATTTAAATATATATATATATATATATCTGGATTGCTTATAAATTTGAAATGCATTATATTTTCCTAACAGATACTAATGAATTCAATGAAAGAACCTAGATCTTAATTCACAAATAAATGCTACCATATAGAGGATTGACAAAAGAATTGTCATATGTACACAATTACACAGCTATGTACATACACATTCATATATACAAAATCTATGATGGATTAATTCCAATATTTAGACTGCTGTGTAATTATAAAAGGATTTTAATATTTATTCCTAAAATAATTTTAAATATATTCCCTAGGAAACTTGAAATAGGGTAAACATTTTCTAATGTTTGAAGTAACTATGCAAAATCTCTTGAAATCAGTTTTTAGAGTCCATTAGCTTTGATGTCATTTAAAATGCTGTTTACATATGGAATAACTACTTTGATTATTCCCTAGGAAGTTAATTTGGTGTTTAAAGTAATGAAATCTGCTTTCTTCCACATTTAAAATGACAGAGGAAAAAAACCCGTAAAGAATAGCAGGACTGTAAGCTAGGATACTGAAAAAAATGTAATTCATGCTGCTCAAATTTTGTTTATGCTTTTAAGCTCCAAGGTTTTGTTTTGTTTTTTTTTTGTCTTTCTAATTTTAAGAAGTGAGACATTACATTTAAATATTCCATATGTTACACGATGTCTGCACCTTGGTTAGAAAAAACCTGAAGTATACCAGAGGTTACTTAAACCTATACTGTAGCTACCCAAAAGCCCATGAAATACATATTCACCATCAATGGTCCTTAACTAATGCTGAAACCAAACCAGCAAAGGAAGCCTTAGGGATATTCTGAAGTGGTTGTTTGAGATCAGTATTGTCTGTTGGAGGTTATCATACATTTCATGGCTGTGTGTGTTACTAGAAGTTTGAAGCGGATAGAATTTCAAAACTCAATATTGTTTTAAAAAGTTTGCCTTTTGACTCTCACTCCTATTTTGAGATGTTGGAAAATGATTTTTTCTACTGCAAAGGAGGCTGTAAAGAGAAATGAGAGTGGTAGCTACCCGTGCAGACAGAGTTGCCTCCTTACAAATGTCAACAATGAAATAATGTTTTCAAAAGGGCTCTTAAGATCACAGACTTAAAACCACATACTGAAGAAAAAACAAACAATTTGTTGCTTGGTGCTTATATGACTACTCAGCTCCATGTAATCAATTTCAGGAAATTTAGAAGCTTCAAACAGGTAGCATGTTCAATTTTAAAGGTAACTGAATTTAAGGAAGGAAATAGTGGGAAATTGCTTGAGGTCAGATTTTTCTTGATAAAAATCTCCACTCTTTTGTGAGTTCAATGGGTGATATAGTTCATTGACCACATTTTTCCTCATATGTCCCTATATTTCCAACTCTGGGATTTAGGCTTATGAAAATGAATTGCACAACAAAGAGAGTAAATGAAATGAATTGCTAGTCTTGGGGTTTGGCCATCTATTGAAACATACCCAGTGTGAGAAGAACATTGCAATATTTTAAAGATGGTCTTCAACATTTAAGAAATTTAAAATTATTAAAAAGATATTGCTAGAACCTTGCATATTTTATAATATAAATCAGTTAACTAGAATATGGCATATCATTTTCCCCTGATTCCTTAGGAACGGTTTTGGATTTGCTTACAATTAAGTACTGCATGATATCATATACTCTTGTGTTTATTTTCCTATGATGTATATTGGTCTTTGATTTTCATGTATGTTTATGCCTATGAGTTAGCAAAATATATATTTTTTCATCCTGAACTTACGATATCAGCAGGAGTGGGTGTTCTAGACTAATCGACAAATTAGGTTCACATTAATCACCAGGAACACAGAGCATCTACCTTCAAATTTGGAAAGCACTCAAAAGTATCATTTGTGAATTTGGCACTGTTGACAAAATGGGCATTTTTTTTTTTTTTTTTGCACAAGGCATAATGTCAGGGGCCTGGTGAATTGACATATGGAACCCTATTTGTAAGAAAGTGTAAAGAATATGAATATCATTTCTCAACTTGGGTGTGGTAAGGCATATAGACCCATTTGGAATCACCATCCATTAAGATGGCAGAAAGTCAATTTCAGTGAGTTTCTGAGCCGACCCTTCCCCCTCAGTTCCCTGAGCTTTATCCAAGTTTGGGGTAACTGTATCAAGATATTGTCGTGGAAGTGGGGTGGAGGGAAGATGCGGCGGTGGCTAATCCATCTGGTTTCCAGGTCCTCTGTCTACACACACAGAGGTCTGCTGAGATGGCCGTCATCCCATATGGCCCTCAATTATTGTTCCCATAGGTTACCTCAGAGACATGCTGTGTTCCTGTCATATCAACCTCTTAAGGTCTGGTGCCCTCTCACTTTCCAAAGTTGGCAACATTTGATTATTTCCAGGCTACATTAGGGTAAGGAAGTATGTACTCTGTGCTTTTCAAAATCCCAGCAACTGCCTACTTCCGCTGCATCTCTGGATTCTATCCCATAATCACCAACTCCTTGCCCCCCAGACCAGGGTTCCCATCTTTAGAGAAAGCTTCAGTCTCCTTAACCCCCCCTCTCCTAAACATTGTGGGTACGCCTTGGACTTCTCTGTGTGTCCCTATGGGTTTAGGCTTTCAGAAATTAAAGTCAGGAGTACTCCTTTCTTCTCTGTGTTGGGCTATTTTATATCTCCTGTTAGAAGGCAGCAGGGACGGTATAGTCTGCTGTCAGTGCTGTCCATAAAACTTGTGGTGATGTTGGAAATATTCTTTACCAGAGCCGTCCAGTGTGGTAGCCAATAGCTACATGTGGCTCTGAAACACTTGAAATGCAGCCAGTGAGACTGAGAAAATGAAGTTTTAATTTAATTCAGTTTTATTTGATTTACATTTTAATTGCCACATGTGGCTAGTGGCTGCTATGTTGGCTAGCACAGGTAGCTGCTTGAATGTGGGGAAAGGACAAAAGGGAGACTTATGAGGCTTTTAAAGAAATGGCTATAATGACTAAATATCTGGCACTCCTAAAATCACATCTGGGAAGTGCTTTATAGCATGTTAAATATGAATTTTACTCATTGCAACTCAGATTGCCTGCAAGAAAAGCTTGTCCCTCTTTCTGAATAGATTCTACTTGTGCTCCTCTGTCACCAGTGGGTGCAGGTGAGTAGCAGGGAGAGCAGACGGGAAATCTAAACTTTCAGTGAAAGATCTCTTCTGACTAAATCCTCCTCTTTCATGAGAATTCTTTCCTTCACTTTTGGCATCAGGATATGAAAGAAAGCCTACGGCTATGTCTTCTGGGGATGGGAAGGGGCCCCCTGGATTGCATGCCATTATCTAGGTCTCTTTCGGTCTCCTAAAGACTGGGGCTGGAGAGGTCTGGTGTCTGGGCATGGCTCACCCCCTGCTGCCAAAGTCCACAGCAGCTAGGACGCCTGGTCTCTTCTTGGTGGCTCTTGCTATGGGTCACCTCCCCTAGTCTGACCAGCGTTGATGGGATCAGACTGATGGCTCTCTAGGACAGCATAGGAGAAGGTCTCTGTGAGTCCAGATAGTTTCTGCATCATTTCCCAGTGTTTTGGATCCTACAGAGGCAAAAAAACAGCCTGTGTGACATTAAATGTGGTGGTGAAGGAGCCACATGCTCAGATGTTTTTCATCTCAGCCACATGCTCAGGTCTTCATCTGCACCTCTGGAATTTCTGTTGTGGATTCTCTCAGCCCCTACCCATATCTGGCTGAAGCCAAAGTGGTAGTTGCTTTACAGAGTCTGTTAACTGACTCCCCTCCTCTCCTCTGAAAGCTTTCCCTTCCTCTTCCTGCTTGGGCAGAACTTGTATTACATCCTGTTATCAGTGGTTAATAGTAAGCTTTCACAATCTGAATTAGCCAAGCTTGAGTCTTAATATTTAAAGGGAACTTTTAGAATTTCTCATTGTCTCTTTAGGCAAAGCCTGGCTTTTTCATAATTATTGTGTCACTGTAGAATCAATTGCCTATCTTTGAAATTAAAAGTGAATATTGTTTTTTTTTCCTGCATTAAAAATACAAAGGACCTATACAATGATATTAATAATATAGTCTATGAATTGGGGGCTTTAATTTTTTTATACTTTGCTATGTTTTTGAAAATTGAGATTTGTCACTTTTGCATCCTAAAAAATAGAGAAAATCTAAAAGGGAAAATTATGAAATTTTGCACAGCCTCATACAAACCACAACTGAATTAATGAGACTGTTTCGATAAAGAAAGCCCCGGAATTTCATATCTTATTGTTTGGATGAAAAACAAATCTCCTCCTGAGCTTCGTTTTAAAATGTTTAACGAGAATCAGATGTTTCACATTATATGAAAAATTCTGAATCCTAAACACTTATGTAATTTTTGTCCTAATGATTATAAATAATTAAGGGGCAGTTTCCAATCTGGCTCCAAAGAGTTGAACATTAAACGGTTTTAGAGATCATAAAGTATATACGTCCCTTAGTCAAGAAAATTAGCCATTTACTTGTATATTATAGAAGATCAATGTGAAGCAAATTAGCAAAGTTGTAGTTAACTTTGCTCGAGCATTTGCTTTAAAGAACATCTAGAAAGCCCCAGATTGTTTTGATTAATTAAGGGACGGTTCATTCTCCTGTAAATTGATGCTATCATAGTGTGGTGCTTCTTATTCTTGAAGGATTATCACCTGTCAGCTCAGTCAGTGGGAAAATAATAAAAAGACCCCAGGTGATGTAAAGGATCCTATGAAGGTATTCTCTGAGGGACTGAGTGTGAGATGGATCAAACCTGAGATCAAAATGTTCAGCCGTGATTTTATGTTAAATACAGCTTTTAATACTTCTGCTTAAAAATTAACACCATCCTTTTTGGTGGAACATCATTTTTACATTTATATTGACACAGGTAAATTCCATAAAATTGCTGTTTCACTTTAATTAACCAGTTGTTTCATGGTTCATTTCAGAATGAACCTCTGAAAATAAGGATTCTGTTATATTTAAAGTTAGAAATTTTTTTATACACTCTGCTTTTGGTCATCTTTATTGATATCCTTGCTTATATTAGTCCAAGTGGCAAATGACTGGCTTCTCCTCTCTGACCTTGTAAACTAGTGTTTATTTACATTGTTCGTTCTTATAAAAACACATGAAATACTTTTCTGTGCACATATTCTTTTTTCACTCATTTGTCTTTATTTTAGGAGGCTAATCCCTCAAAATAACCTTCTTTCTTATTGACCCATCTGTTGTTGTTTTCTTTTTTTATTTTTATTTTTTAAGACTTTTATTTTTAGAGCAGTTTTATATTTACAACAAAATAGGGAGAGAGGTATGGAAATTTCCTATATCCCAACTGCCCTAATATACACATAACCCCCTTATCAGTATCCCACACCAGAGGGGCGTATTGGTTACAATTGATGAGCCCTACTTTGACGCATCACATTCGCCTGAAGTCCATAGTTTACGTTACAGTTCACTCATGGTGGTGTGCATTTTTTGGGTTTAAACAAATGTGTAATGACATGTATCTATTATTACGGTATCATAGAGATTATTTTTACTGCCCTAAAAAATCCTCTGTGTTCTGCCTATTCAAGCCTGCCCTGGCCAACCCTGGAAATTGCTGGGGGGTTTTTTTGTTTGTTTGTTTGTTTGTTTTTTACTATCTCTGTAGATTTTCCTTTTCCAGAGGGTCATATAGTTGGAATTATATAGTCTGTCGCCTTTTCTGATTGGCTTCCTTCACTTAGTGTGCATTTGCGTTTCCTCCATGTCTTTTTCATTACTTGGTAGCTCATTTCTTTTTAGCACTGAATAATATTCCAGTGTCTGATGCACCACACTTTGTTTATCTGTTCATCTGCTGGAGGACATCTTTGGTGCTTCCAGGTTTTGGCAATTAAGAATAAAGATGCCATAAACATCTGCGTGCAAGTTTTTGCTTGGACATATGTTTTTAGCTCCTTTGGGTAAATACCAAGAAGCACGCTTGCTGGATAGCATGGTAAGAGTATATTTAGTTTTGTAGGAAACAGCCAAACTGTCTTCCACAGTGGCTGCACCCTTCTGCATCGCCAACAGTAATGAATGAGAGTTCCTGTTGCTCCACATCCTCACCAGCATTTGGTGGTGTCAGTGTTCTGGATTTTGGCCATTCTAATAGGGGATGCTGACTATTTTATTAATAATTTCAATCATCCTAGTGGAATGACTTAGCTGTTTGTTTTGGAATAATGGTGATCACTGTTTAGAAAGCAAGGATTCAACCACCTCTGCCTCCCTTTTCTTCTGTTCAGTGCAAAATACTGGACAAGCACTGTTACTGCTGGTGGGTGACACAGTGCTGGTCACCTGTCATTTAATCATTAACCTTTGGTAAAACAGACACCTTTGAGCATTTTCCATATTGCCCTGATTCCCAGACACATGACTAGTTCTTTGCTCTTGAATATTTTCAAGTTCATATAATTTGTAATCAGAAGAACTTGAGGTTGAATTCTGGCTCCACCAATTTATATTCAAATAATGTTGTGCATGTTATTTGTAAGATAAACTAGAGTTTCTTCATCTGTAAAATTGGAATAATACCTACTGTTTAGGGTTACTGTAAGCATCAAATGGATGTATAGATTTACAGATATATATAGAAATTGATATAGATTACTGAACACAAAATATTATAACTATTACAGCTAAATTATACTATAATATAATGATTACATGATTATCATTTGTGTCGGATTTGTAATTAACCAATGGAATTCTAATTATATTTTAATTTTCCTGAATTGCCTTCCAATTTAGAACAGTTTTGAATTGAACGCTCTTTATCTAGTTGGTGGTGAGCAAACCTAGGAAAGGTCATCAAAACAGAAAAAAGTCAAGTCTTATACAAAGTATAAATGAGACAGTAATCATTTAAGAATGTTAATGATTATAACATAAAGGATAGGTATTAATGAGGAAAGACCAAATTGTAAAGAACTAAAATTATACCATGGTGAATTGAAATGAATTTTCCACGATAAATGGAAAACTTTGATCCATAGATAATATTACCTATTAATTGCTCTATTTTGTTGGTTTATCTAATCATCTTAGATCATTTATTTTGTTTATTTTATTCATTCTTTTCAGTCTTTGTTTATTTCAACTGATATCACTGAGTATCTTACCATGTGATAGACAAAAAGCATCATTTTACTTTTCTGAGTGTTAGTGATGGGCATAGGGGCACTAGAACTGGTAATATAGAGAGAATATGGTTATCAATAATAGCATAAAATATGCTGGAGAGAGAGGGTGGTAGGAAAGCTAATAGCAGTGGTATTTATCCCAATCTGTGGGTTCGGGGAAGGTTCATGGAGGAGATGGTTATGTGATCAGCCTTGTGACTTACAGGTAAAACAAAGCAAGAAGGACACAGAAAACTGGCACAGGATAATAGGACCTGTTGAGTCAGAATCTAGAATAGGTGTATCTGGGCACATGTATTATTAGTGCAAAGCTTCCCAGGTGATTCGCAGGTGATTCTGGTACATATCTACTGCTGTTTTTATTTCAACATAGAAGTCTCTAACTTTTCTGTAGTTTTTTTTTTTTTTTTTTCTCCAGAAAAACTACTTAACAAAATGCATATTAAAAATACCATTTTAGGGCTTCCCTGGTGGCGCAGTGGTTGAGAGTCCGCCTGCCGACGCAGGGGACACGGGTTCGTGCCCCGGTCTGGGAGGATCCCACATGCCGTGGAGCGGCTGGGCCCGTGAGCCATGGCTGCTGAGCCTGCGCGTCCGGAGCCTGTGCTCCACAACGGGAGAGGCCACAACAGTGAGAGGCCCGCCTACCGCAAAAAAAAAAAAAAAAAAAAAAAAAACATTTTAAAAGGAAGGATTTATTTATGATGAAATCATTTCCTTGCACACTACGTATTTTGGACCACAAATCCTGAAAAGTCGAGTTCCGTAATATGAATGGACATAAATTCTTCCCCATTTAACAGCAGCTGGGGAAACTTGTTCTTTGAATAAACACTGTATAATTTGCAGATACTTCAGGCTAATCTTAGATTGGTGTATCTATTTGTGTAAATTACTGCTATTGAGAAAAAAACAGCCACATAAATGAGGTAATTCTAAAGAGTAAATCCAACTAACATTCCTAGAAATGTTCAGAGTTCAATATTTCAAAAACTTTTTTAAAACCAAAGAGATATTCTTGGGATGTAGTGATTTATTTTGAATACTGGCAAAAGGGGATGAATCTTCATAGTTTGACTGATAAACATTTTAATATTTTAGGATAAATTTGGGTGAAATTGAAAATGTATCATGTGCAGCAGCTGGTGGTGTCAGATCGATCACATTTTCTTCTGTTCATACAGGCTTTTCCTTTAACGTTCCATAGTTTCCTTTGATTTAAATGAGCGTCTCTCATTTGGAGAACCAAATCAGACCTGCTGGCCTGGGCACACAGTCACACACAAAATACAGACCCCCAGAACTGTGTATTAGCTTGAAAAACAAGAGGCAGAAGATGTATCACCACCCAGAGCAGGTGAGCATATGCGAGATGTGCTCCTGGGACCCCCTACCCCATGCCCAGCTCTAAGTGGTCATCCCAGGGCTGGAGGATAAACAAGAGACACCTGAGTCCCAGGTGCAGTTAGTGATTCCAGCAGAGGACAGTCTTCAACACTTAACACTTGCCTAGGTGTGGTCCCTCCTGTTCTCAAAGGCATCTCCACCCTTACCCCTGTGACTCAGATCCTTCTTTCACCTCTTAATGGTGAAGATGTTCACTAGCCATCATTAGGAAGTCTGTACAACACACAAATGCACACATACACTAAGAAACCAGAGACTAGGGCTTCCCTGGTGGCTCAGTGGTTGAGAGTCCGCCTGCCGATGCAGGGGACACGAGTTTGTGCCCCGGTCCGGGAGGATCCCACATGCCGCGGAGCGGCTGGGCCTGTGAGCCATGGCCGCTGAGCCTGCGCGTCCGGAGCCTGTGCTCCTCAATGGGAGAGGCCACAACAGTGAGAGGCCCACATACCGCAAAAAAAGAAAAAAAAAAAAAAAAAAAAGAAACCAGAGACTAGAGGAGACAAAGGCATCAAAGAAAAAGTAAATGGACGAGGTTTGATCTTTAATGCAGAGTCAGATATTTATATAAATAATGCAGAAGCATGTACAGGTGTTTGGGTCAGGGAGCAGGAAGAAAGCCTGGTCCTGAATGAGGACTGTAATGTGGAGACGGGGCAAAAGGTCCAAATTCAGAAAGGTTTTACCCACAGCAGATTTTCAAGTAGGCATCTCATAAATACACCGCCAAATATTTACACCCTTTTAAAGTCATATAAAACACATTTTTGTTCAAAATAGATCTATTTTATTTTCAAAACATTTTTTTCACTTACTACATTCAATACAAGAAGAGATTAAAAAGAAAATCTATGCTGAGTGAGTTGGATTCAATTTAGTATTTCCCAATCATAGGAGAGTATAAAAGGGATCTGGTGTTATTTTTCTCCTCTAACTCCTGCAATTAAAACAAATACAAGCTATATGCAGTGATACTTTATTTTTTTAATGTGTGTATGTTTTTTTATTTTTTACCCATCCACCAACATCTAAACAGTTTTGAGTGTAAGAAAAACAAATAGAAAACCCTTTGATATATCAGTTGTTCGTTATCATGGGATTAAGGAACATTTGGGCCTTTTCCTTATTTGTAACTAGGATAAATAATTTATAACTTTTTTAGATTTAGTTCAGGAATTCTGTAGAACACATGAAAGCCTTAAGATATCCTAACTGATATTTTTGATACTATACTGAAGCACCATGAAAAGCATTCTGAAATGATCTGAATAATCAATGAAACTTGACATTATGAAACTGTCATTTATTTTTGTCAGCAAGCAAATGGCCTCTGAAAAAATCACATAGTGTTGAAAAGGGTACAGTATTAAAACCAAGAAATCAACTATATTACCTGGATATTTCATAGCCAATGACTATACACTAATTTCAAATTAATGCTTGGGCCAAGGTTGACAAATAAACATGAATCTCTGCTAGCTCCCTCTCTCCTTTCCAGCAGTAGCCATCAACCACCACTCAGGCATCCTTCCCACCTGGTGCAAATGAGGACACACAGTCACACTGGAGAGAAGGGAGAGGGGCCACAGGCTGTCACTACCCGTTGATCAGAACTGGCACAGAAGATGAACCCTATTCACCCTCCCCCTATTAGTGTGAATGTTTATTTTATATATATATATATATATATATATATATATATATATATATATATTTATATTTATATTTATATTTATATTTATATTTATATTTATATTTATATATTTTAGACTGGGATGATGTTTTCATTAATGATAACATTCATACTGCATTTCTAAGCTTTCATCCAAAAGAGCATATTGTATGTACATGCAATGGCCAGTCCAGGGTAACAAATTCAGATCACAGCTCCATTAATACTATGGCTTGTCCAAATTAAATACATAATACTCATACCTCCTCCTTTCAACATGTACAATAAAAATCCACTCTTCCTCCTTTTAAGGGATATAAAATTGCGTTGGTGACTGCATGTATTAGAGGGGGAAAAATTCCCTCCTGGTGGTCCAGTGGTTAGGACTCCGTGATTCCACTGCGGGGACACAGGTTTGATCCCTGCTCAGTGAACTAAGATCCTGCCAGCTGTGCTGTGCCGCCAAAAAGAAAAAAAAAAAACAAAAAAAAACAACATTCAAAACTTGTTTTGCAAGGTGTTTGTGGCTATGATTATAGTTCTGCCTCATCTCAAATTAACAGAACGTCTTCTTGAAAACTTGCTTCTTTTATTTAATGATCTCTCTTTCTCTCTTTTTTTTAACCACGTCTTGGTTCAGGGTTCTTGATTGGCAGCTTGCAAAACAAAAAAGTCATTCTTCTCCTGGGCTTTGAAAGCCATTTAAATTGGCTGTTCATTATTCTTCTGCCTCACTAAAGGAAATCTGAAGTTTCCCAGATTAAACGCTGCAGACACATGAGGCCAGGAAAATCCTCCTTTCCCACATTCACCCGTTGTCCTAATCACTTTTTAAAGATGGAAGTGGTGTTCATAAACACCTGAGGTTTTCAGTTTGTGCTAGTTTTTTCCCCAGACTGGGGGAAGCAAAAGAGACTGGGGATGGTTGATTCTGGTTTCGAAGGATTGATAAATTGTCTTAGAATCTGCAAAATTTACTTTATATATAAATCTTTGAGTGTATTTATGCAATTCATCAAATTATTTTTTAACTCCTTAATGACTTGAGTGTCAGTGTACAGAGGCAGCCTGTTGGTGAGAGGATCAGTCCTTCCTGCCCCCCAGAGTAGATCATGAGTGGGCTAGGGCAGAATCTGAGGCCAAAAGGGCACAACAGTGAACTCCTTTAGGGTTCAATGTTAGGGCCTCTTAATATTTCAGGCCCATTAATAAGAATGTGTATGAAGCTGAGAGACTCTATAATCAGCCAAGATAAAAGTATAAATTTCTCATGGTAATATTTTGGTCTTTTGGAACTACTCAGAGTGGTTTCTGTTTTCCTAATTGCAAACTGGCTGATGCACTTGGATGAAATATAAAATATGTAGGATTTACTCTTATTTTCTGGATACATTTATGCATGGTTAGAAGTGGCATATCTTTTGTGTTCTTTTTGACGATTATTTCACAGAGTACTTAAGATAGATCTATGATTTTTAAAAATGTTTAAAGTACATCAAAATTATATGGTTTGATGGTTGTTGGGAAAGATTAATAGTGGCTTGATATTAATAAAATAAGTATAATAGCAGTAGAGTCAAGGTAGTGGGTCCACAGCTCTTTATTGTAAAATTCTTTCAAATTTGCTGTATGTTTGAAAATGTTCATAATAAAATTTTGGAAAAAATATCAAATTTTGTAGATTCCAAAACGATTTCTTTTTTGACATTCAGAATCAATGATTTACAGGAAATCCAAAAAAGAGGGGATATATGTACACTTACAGCTGATTCACTTTGCTGTACAGCAGAAACTAACACAACGTCATAAAACAATATTTCAATAAAAATTTATTTAAAAAATAATAAAAAGAATCAGTGATTTACTTCACAATCAATAGTTTTTGTTCCCCCAATTAGCTAAGAATTAATAAGAAAAGCATGCTTAAATACAATTTAAACAGTCTTTTTTATATACTACCACTATTTTGTAGATCACCAAAGGACTTTGAAACTTTGGGAGCATTGTCATATACTCATGAAGGCCAGATTCATAACTGAAATGTAAGAAATTAACATTGTTATTCATTTCACATAATTTCTAAGAGGAATTATGGCTAAAACTGAGGACCTTTCCTGTTTCAAGGATTTACTTGACACTTTTGCATAATGCCTAAAATATTAAATACAAGAAGCCTCACTGAAATTAGTATGTCATCCTATTGCATTTAAAGGAGGCCTTTGCATGAAGCTTTTTTTAATCATAAAAAGGTATTTTTATTATTATTTTTTTTTTTATTTTTTTATTTATTTTTATTTTTTTTATTTTTATTTTTTTTATTAGTTTCTGCTTTATAACAAAGTGAATCAGTCATACATAAACATCTGTTCCCACATCCCTTCCCTCATGCATCTCCCTCCCTCCCACCCTCCCCATCCCACCCCTCCAGGCGGTCACAAAGCACTGAGCTGATCTCCCTGTGTTCTGTGGCTGTATCCCACTATCTATCTACCTTACGTTTGGTAGTGTATATATGTCCATGCCTCTCTTTCGCTTTGTCACAACTTACCCTTCCCCCTCCCCATATCCTCAAGTCCATTCTCAAGTAGGTCTGTGTCTTTATTCCCGTTTTGCCCCTAGGTTCTTCATGACATTGTTTTTTTTAATTCCGTATATATGTGTTAGCATACGGTATTTGTCTTTCTCTTTCTGACTAACTTCACTCTGTATGACAGACTCTAGGTCTATGCATGAAGCTTATAAGAACAGTGTTGTTGATATGTAAGTCCCTAATACATGTTGATAACCTATTTGGTTATTTATATTTTACCATGAAGCACTGTCTGCATTTAATTTTTTAACTGAGATAATTCACATATAATATTGTGTAAATCTAAGGTGTACAACATATTGATTTGATACATTGTAGCATTAGCTAACACCTCTATGGGGTCATATAATTATCAGTTTTTTCTAGTGATGGAAAGGTCTAGTCACGTAGCAAGTGTAATGTTTAAAATACAGTTTTGTTGTCTATAATCACTGTATTGTGTATTAGATCTCCAGGACTTATTTATCTACTGCTTGCACGTTTTGTACCCTTAAACCACATCTCTACCATTCCCCTACTCCTGAGCCCGTGGTGCCCACTACTCCATTTTCTATTTTTTTGGGTGTTTTTTGTTTTTCATTCCACATATAAGGGATATCCTACAGAATTTATCTATCTCTGTCTGACTTATTTCACTTAGCATAATGTCCTCAAGGCCCATCCTGTCATAAATGACAGGATTTCCTTTTTTCTCATGGCTGAATATATTCCATAATATATCTATATATCTATATCTATATCTATATATATATATACTATTAATCATATATATGATATATAATCATATATATTATATATATCATATAGTATATATATATACATATATATATATATCATATATATGTATACACACCTTATATTTGTATCCATTCATCTGTTGGTGGACACAGGTTGTTTCCATATCTTGGCTATTGTGAATGATGCTGTAATTAACATGGGGGTGCAGATATATCTTCAATATCCTGTTTTCATTTCCTTTGAATATACCCAGAAGTGGGATTGCTGGATGATATGGTAGTTCTATTTTTTTTGTGTGTGGATTTTAAAGTTATTTAAAAAAATCAATCTTCAATTTTCTACATGAAATGTTTTGAAATTGCTTGAGTTCTTGAAATATTTTACAGTATGCATGTGATACATTTTACAATATATTAGTTTTGTAATCAGAAAAAAATAAGATAGTAAAAGTAAAAGTGATAAGCACATACTAGAGACAAGTTAAAAATTAGAGGGGAAAAATGGTAGTTCTATTTTTAATATTTTGAGGAATCGCCATACTGTTTTCCACATGTCTGCATTTAATTTACAGGTAGTAAATTAATTTTTTTTAATAAAGTATAAGAAAGAGAGCCTCTGGAATATTGAGGTAAGCATGGTATTATTGAAGCATCAAGGCATATTAACCTCACGTATTATATATCTTTGTTGTTGTAAAAGTTTTGCTCTGTTTTTAGATTTGGGGCATTTAGAGAATAATGCCAACCTGATTATCATTCTCAAGTGAGCCTTCAAGAGTTCATTAAAAGTTAAGAAGAGAACAGCATGCTCTAGGAAGCAGCTATTTTTAACAGAACCAAATTTGAATTCACCTACTTTAAAGTTTTTCACTCTTGTTTTTTTTGTGTGTGTATGTGGTACGTGGGCCTCTCACTGTTGTGGCCTCTCCCGTTGTGGAGCACAGGCTCCGGACACGCAGGCTCAGCGGCCATGGCTCACGGGCCCAGCTGCTCTGCGGTATGTGGATCTTCCTGGACCAGGGCACGAACCCGCGTCCCCTGCATCAGCAGCTGGACTCTCAACCACTATGCCACCAGGGAAGCCCTAAAGCTTTTCACTCTTTTTAGAAAATATTTCTGTCAATAATTTTTAGATTATAAGTCTATTGAGGTTGCAGTTTATGGACCCATCTTGCAATGATCTGACATTTTTGCATCTGAGAATGAAATTCTTTCACTTCAAGAGCAGTCCAAATAAAGAAGCAGCGTATACAGGTTTCCTTTAAAAAACAAAGAAGCAAACAACCAAAGTCTCAAAATGTTCAGTTTAGTTGGGAGTCCTCAAATATATATACTTGTGCTTTGATTTGATAAATGGCTGCAAAATATTCTGCCATGTGGAAACCTCACTTTATGGCAAAGGGCTCCTTTTAAAAGTGAAAACTTTGAAAATTCCATTAAAAATAAAATCCTATAATGTGAGGTATACTTTTGTCTTGGATTTAAATGAAAAAAATAAAAACCAGTCCTTGAAAGTTGTAACATCTTAGTAATTTAGCTACATCATAAACAGTATATTTCAAATGTACTTACAAGTATGTTAGTATAGATTTATTTGAAGAAATACTAGAAAAAATAGTTTTGAGATTACAAATGCATTTAAGAATAGTTACTGGACAAAGGAATGCTATATTTTTGAAATATAGCAGGCATATATATATATATATATATATATATATATATATATATATATATATAGAAATATTCCAGGCATGCCTGGAACAGATCACAGATCTCTAGGCTATGGTTTCCTTTATCTGGAATGTGCATGCTTCTCTTTCACTTGTTCAGCTACCCTTTGCTCTTTGGTACCAGCTTAGAGTTACTTTCTCTTGGTCTGTTTCCCTGTACCTGAAAACTGGCTCATCTATGTTATTATTTTCTCCCAAGTATAGCACTCTGTAGTGCTTACTACTGTGTTGACTTGTATATTTCCTCCCCTAGGATCTAAGCCCAAATTGGGCAGGGATTGTTTTCTCCAGTGCCCATTCGTTGCTGCTTGTAGCCCCTCTGGAACAAAGTAAGTGCTCAGTGAATTGGAACAGTTGACTTATCCTCTGAAGCCTGCCTTCTTTCAGGGCCATTCTAATTCCAGTCAGCATTTCAGCAGTCTTGAAAGAGAGCAAACTAATTTCAGGGCCCTCCCTTTTCTTTTCCATAGTATGTGTGTTTCTTTGAAGAGTCCTGGTAGAGTCAGTCTAGGTTGACGATTCTAGGTCTCTCTGGGTCAGTCAGTGGCCTCTAGGAAGCAGATGTATGGTTTCATTGAAGAAAGTTTAATGAAGGGCCATTTAGAGGTGTGGGCAGGCTTAAGTTGACCAAGCCGAGATAGGAAGCGCTCAAGGTCTCGTGTTAAAGAAAAAAAAAAAAATTGGCCAGGACTTAAAGCGGCAAAAACAGATTTTATTCAGGAACTGCTGAAATAGAGGAAGAGAGTCCTCGGTACAGAACTGGACTTGATTCTGAGTACAGCATGGACCGTGGGAATTTATAGCCCAGGAGCAGGGTTGGGTCAGTGGATGGAACACTGCTATAAAGTGGTGGAAGGGAGGTGTTTGGCTAAACCGATGTGACAAGATGCTTAAGAAGGTAGGCTAGTGTGATCAGGTGTCACCTGGAGGATCCAGAGGATCATCACCTTGGTCAGATATCAACGTGATCAGATATTGAGGGTGTGGGATTCTCTGTAAACTGACTTAGCAGAACTTTTGCTAAAATCGAGCAATGCCAAGATGGACACAGCAGTTCAAAAGTTGAGGCATGGTTGAGAAGAGGGTTCAAAGGAGCCAGGCCAGACGGAAGCTGTTACCATCTCTAACCCTGAGGGGCAGAGGGAAGGACACTGCAGGAGCTGGGGCTTGCAGGAGGCTGCTGCTAAAATTCTGACCCCGTGAAAAATGGAGCTGGGTGTGGGGAGGATTGGAGAGTGAAGAATAAATACCCCAGTTGGCCAACCCAACAGGAGGCCAGGCAGCAAGGGAGTCCATGTATAGAGGTTGTCTTCCTGAGCAAAGGGCCAGGCAGAAGAGGGCACACGAGACAGGAGGGGTCACTGGGGACTAATCACGCATACTCTCACTGGCTGGTGCCTTTAGACAAATAGTTCATTCTCTTGAAAGCCATTTTCTCATCAATAAAATGTGAACAGTAAGACCTAATTTGTAGTCATAAGATTGAAAGAAAGAAAAATATGTAAGTCACTTAGCATACATCAGTCCCTATAATTTCCTTGTTCTTGGTGTTCTGAGCATAGACACAATTTAAATCTCTCAGGTTCCTAACCTTTGAACTTTCTTCTGATTTGAGAGTTACCTTCTAAGTCAAATATATCAAGAATGGGCTGAAGACATTAAAGATACGGCAATGTAATTAAAGCAGGAAAACAATTTAATTTGGTGAACGTAAACTTTTGCTTTACCTAGCCTGTGAGAAAGTGAAGCTTGTTGTGAATAAGGAAGGGACTGTGTGTGTACAGCACGATGTACCTCTGTGTGTTTGTGTGGCCGCAGTGTTTGATCACACGCTCTGAGCCAAGCTGGCGGGTTCATATCCTGTCTCTGCCACTTACTACCTCTGTGACCTTCAGCAAGTTACTGAATATCTCTGTGTGTTCATTTCCACATCTGTGTAAATGGGGATAACAGTATTTTTTGTTGTGGAATAAGATGAGATGTACAAGTTGTGAGAACAAGTCTTGGGATGTAATAAAGATTTATTCAATATTAGTATTACTCCTTGGATATGTAATAATTTTTAATGCATACATATTATTATATATCCACCCATAAGTAATTCAATTATAATTAAGTTTGTTTTGACTAAAGGATTTTGCTGACAATGACTCTACCAGTGACAAAAAGGTCTTCTTTTGTTTTTGTATAGCCCATTTGAACTGATCATCTGATGGATTATATTGACATTGGCCTTGAAACAAAGGTGAAATAGAGTTTAAATCATATCTTCTTGGATTAATTGTGCTCTGTAGATATTTTCCTTCCTAACACCACATCTGCATTGTGTATCCAATACCTTAAGAAACTCATTTGGTTAAATATTTTGTTAAAAGTGAGGTAAGATCATTTGTGTATTTATGCATGTGTGTGTATGTGTGTGTGTGTATGTGAAGAGATAGTTTTCAAGTATAAACAGTTTATTATTATAAACAATCATACTCTGAACAAAGACCAAATGGGTTTATTTTTATCCATGTGTCAGTTGTTCCTAGTTTACATGTTTACATGTTCAATTGCTATAATCCAATCAGATGGGCTAAAGATTAAAATATAATTTCATGTAAGTATGAGATGAAGTAATTACACTTATAAGTTATTGAGAAATAATCTTTGTTCATATTTGAAATAAATTCATCAAATCATTATAATGGCATTAACTGGTAAATGGAAGAATGAAGTTGGGCAAGTTATTTTTAGGAGGACGTCTAGCAGTGTAGGGGCAGTAAGAGATTAATTATTCTGATCTGAACCCCTCCCCCCCATCAGAGTGATACCAACCAGGATTCTCAACCGTCCCCAATCAAGAGAAGTTGATCAGAGGCCAGACATGAAATTCAGGCAAGGTTTTACTGGGACCCCTGCTGCAGCAGGGAGGAGTGAAAACAAGTAACAGGTTCCCTTGCTGGCTCTCCAAGGTGGGGCCAGCTGGTTCCATTATATGGCATGAGGGTAGGGATGTGTCCAGGGGTCAGGTCAAGGGGTGGCTTAGGTGGTGTGCCCACCCCTTTGGTGGTGATGAGTGCGGGGGCACGGGCGGTGCCCTGCTTTTGCTCCCGACACACTGTTTTTGTCCCTGCTCTTCATAAGTGACTTTTTTTTTGTACTTTTAGTATCGTCTTGTCCATAATTTGCTCCAACTGCGCATGCACACAGTTATTTTTAGTCCCTTGCGGTTTATTTGTATCTGTGCCTTGAAGACAGGTTTGTCCAGGTGTAGCAAAGGGTCCCAGGTCCCAGGTCCCAGGTGCCAGCCTGTCTCAAGAGCACTGGCCTGCTGTCCTAGCTAAGAAAGGGGCATTTCTCCACCAAGATTTCTGGAAGGCTCAGTTCACGGACACATACATTCCATAAAAATATCAGAAGTTTGGATCATCACACATTGTTAGATTTTTAAGACACAAAAACTAAAGATACTTCTAATGAAAGAGGTCTACCTTTAAAAAGATCTTAACCACTGACATCTATCCTGAATATTTAAACAAATATTTTGAATTATTTCAGGAATACCTAATTAAGAACAAGATAATGGCTGACTCTTAATACATATCAGGTTTGAAGCTTCACTTGATTTTATTTTTAAAATAGGTTTATTTTACCAAAAAATTAAGCAAATGTTTCATACTTGCAAATGGTGTCTTATGAACTTCTGAAAGTGAGCTTCTTCTTAAAGAGCTTGATTCACATCAATGCCTATTATCAACCTGTACCTAATATGATTTTCTTATTTAATAGCATTGAAATCAGCAAAAAACCTTTCTGCCTCACTCAGGGCCACAGACACTAGGGCTAGGATGGGAGGGAATGCATTTCCCAGGCACTCCTTCAGTGAGGATTCCTTTAAAATGTAGGTGGTTCTTTAAAGCTCAGTGCTTTGGACATTTTGAACCTTTGCTTCATTGACCACATTCTTTCTAAAATACCTTTCAATTTAAAACAGGAGATAATTGTAATACCTTAAAGCAAATGAGATGTTATTGCAATAATTAAATCCAAGATGAGATGCAGGTACATTAGCCTCACTGCTGTGTCCGCCTGTTAATAGTGACTCCCGTTCCCATTGGTCACATTGATTTCTTTCTTTTCCAGTTGAGGTGAAGTACTGCATAGTAATCGTATTCTAATGCATTTTACAGAGGTAAAATGTGCATTAAGCTCTATCACACTATTTTAAATTAATCTAGCTTTGCAAAAATTATAATAATTTTATGATGTTGCTTTCCTCCCATGCAAATATGTATCAGATTTAAGAAATAATTTTACATAACAATAACATTACTTGAATACTAAGTGCATGCTTTTCCACTAATGAATCTGTTAGTAGAATCAGGGGGCTTTTTCTTAGCTCTCTCAAGCTTCAGAAACTTTTCAGTGTTTAAAATGTGCCTCAGCATTATAGCTGAGTTTACAGAGCCTGTGGACTGGGAGGGTATACGGTTGGCTATGCCAAGAGGAGAAAGCATCTATTTTCTCCAAATAGTGTGATTTTTTTAGGGGGGGGGGGTATTTTCATCAAGGACACAGCTCCTATATTAAAATATTAAACTGGGATACGTTATTTGTGTCACAGTACATAGGCGAAAGGAAGTTTCTGTTTATAGACTTGACCTAAATGTACGAATTCTCTTGAAGGACTACTTCAGGTCGATGGGTTTTTATTTTGGTGTAGATGATTATGCTCTTTGGTTCCTAAGAAGCTGAAACGCACTATGTTTTTCCTACTCCTCATTTTAGCCCTTGCTTATGTCTTCCTTTTATCTTAAGTCTTATTGCTGTTTTCTTCCTTTTATTTTAATGTTACATTAATAAAAATACAAATAATAATAAAAAAAGAATAACTGACACATTAACACTTATTGTACACTTACTGGGTGATGGACTCTGGTTATTGCTTTGAAAGATTATTGCCCTTAATCCTCACAATAAACATATAAAATGGAGGTTCTTATTATCTATATTTTATAAGCAAAAACTCCGCTGATGGTGGAGTCATTTACCTGGTGTCCTACAGCAGATGTCCCCATAGGTGGTCTGGCTCCAGGTTTCATCCTGTCAACTTCTCCATCATCCTGAGGTTACAGGGGCTGGTGGGTGGATGCCGGGAGGAGAGTAAAATCAAAGATGTAGGCTGTGGTTTTTTCAAAAGTGTTTCAGATATAACCTTGAACCTGTGCTCGTCTCAGAAGAATCAGCGAAACCTCATTCCCTGAAATCTCCTGTCATCCCCTGATTCTTTTTGTATGTTATTAAATCCACTTCAGAGCTGGTGCTATGAGTTTCTGTTTTCTTGCCCCCTGGTTCACCGTGTCCAGCCTGTTCTGCAACAACTTTTACTCTGGGTGGTTCTCAGTCTTCTGCTCCTGCTCTTGTTTTGTATTGAGTGTGGCATTTCTAGCGATTAGTGCCATCTGTTATTTGGGTTTATCTGACTTCCGGTGGCAGATGCACTTTTCCTTTTGTTTAAAGAAGAACCAGGTTCCATTTCCTACATGTACGCCATTGTTAGGATGTTTCTAGTTTAAGGCAGAACCTTCTCTCTTGCTGCTGCAAGGAAGTTGAGGGGATGGTCCGGGAACAGTGCTGGTGTAGCATCCCAGCCCCTGTGGGTGCATCTCTACTGAGCTCGCTGTGGGCCATTCCTTTTGCAGAAGCCACTAATGATCAGAGGGCAGCCGCGACTTCTACCCTAGTTTCAGAGCCTTAGACTAGGGGATGGCTCTGCCCAGGGTTCCCATCATTCCCTTACTGTAGGTTCAGCTGGTTGGTCTTCATGGAAATCGGACTCCCAGACGTGTGCATTGATAGTTTTAAATCTCCCTGAGGGCTTCCCACCCACACCCCGCACAGTAGTTTTCTTTCTGGGATCCCTTGTCTTTTCTCCTTCCCTTCCATTTCTTGAAATAAAAGAAAGACTTTGGTGGGAAGTTAACTACCCTAATTTCCACTCTCCCTTCTCACCCCTCAGGCTGCTGTGAATTTGACCCCAGTGAGTCTCCGTCTGTGTCTATACATCCTTTGTTTTCCACCCAGGCCAGTTCTCTTCATCCTTATGGAATGAGGGCAACTGATGCTATCTTTATCTTTCTAGATCCCAGATCCATAACTTAAGGCCTTATTTCTTTCCTCCTGCCAAGGCTGTGAACTGCTTGCATTTCTCTCTCTCTCACTTTTACACCTCCTCTAACATTTTCTTTGTCTTGGACTCCTTTTCCCTCCAGAAGACTGGTAAACTGTTTATAATTTCGAATCTCTTTTTCACCATACAGTTTTTATAAACAGCACATAAAATGATTTCTAGTTTGTATGAGTTCTTATGATTAGTTCATGGGAAAGCAAGTGGAATTTACAAAATAAGCAAATAATGAGAATCATGGAAATGAAAACCTTCTGAAGGCTTAATTCAAATTGAAATAGGAGCTAAGTGTGCTTTCTAATATTCCCCACAGCTGCCCCTTGACTTTCTGCATGGGTGCCCCCTGCCAGCCTCTGGTTTTTATCTGGGGTTCAGCCTGCCCAGCAAAGCCAATGAGATTTTAGCTCCAGGAGAATGAGGCTGACCTGGCTGTTGGGTCAGCTGTCAGCCTGTCCTGTCCAGACTGCTTGCTGGCCCACTGCTGCTTTCATTCTCTGCAGCCACTCTGATTAATTCACACCCATGACCACTGATAAACTTAGGTCTGCACAGGGACTCATCACATCACCCAGAGAAACATGGTTCTTGTCCCTTAGTACATTAAACCTAATTAGCATGAAAATTTTTTGTAAACTAAACACTGTGAAAATACCTTACTTAATGAGATAGGGTTGGAAGTAGTGGCTTTTAAGGGAACATGATTTGTTTGGAAGGCATATTTTGTTTGTCTTGGTTTTATTTTTTTTTTAAGGAAGTATAGTTGACTTACAATGTTATATTAGTTTGGAAAGGCATAGTTTTTTTATTTATTGGAGTATAGTTGATTTACAATGTGGTATTAGGTTCTGCTGTACAGCGAAGTGAATCAGTTATACATATATCCACTCTTTTTAAAATTATTTTCCCATGTAGGCCATTACAGAGTATTGAGTAGAGTTCCCTGTGCTATACAGTAGGTCCTTATTAGTTATCTGTTTTATATATGGTAGTGTGTGTATGTCAATCCTAATCTTCCAATTTATCCATACTTTTAATGTGACTATATCTTAAAGATTCTGTCTGTTCTTAGCTTGAAATATTATGCTATGGAAACAAAAGATAACTCTGGGATGAATGTCCCTGAAAAGTATGAATTAAAGTTCCAAAAATAATGACTGAGGCCAAAATATTATTAATACATTTATTGACTTCCAAAGTGCACTAAATTTTTTTTATGGAATGGAAGTCAAGCAGAGGCTTAATTTATGTGTGGAACATCATTATTTTGCAACTTGTCTGAGTTCAGCAGAAATAAAAGACCTTTTATAAATAAAGAGGCAGGGCTTCCTTGTGGCACAGTGGTTGGGAATCCACCTGCCAATGCAGGGGACACAGGTTCGAGCCCTGGTCCGGGAAGACCCCACGTGCCGTGGAGCAACTAAGCCTGTGAGCCACAACTACTGAGACTGTGCTCTAGTGCCTGTGAGCCACAACTACTGAGCCCACGTGCCACAACTACTGAAGCCTGCGTGCCTGGAGCCTGTGCTCAGCAACAAGAGAAGCCACCTCAATGAGAAGTCCGTGTACTGCAATGAAGAGCAGCCCCCACTAGCCTCAACTAGAGAAAGCCCGCACGCAGCAAAAAAGACCCAATGCAGTCAAAAATAAATAAATTAAATAAATAAAGAGGCAGCAATTTCTGGTGACTATAACCGAGAGGGCAAAAGTGTTACTGAACTGGACTTGGGTATGCTCGCCTGCAGTGCAGGAAAGCCCATCTACTGGCACTGCATTGTGATGAAGGAAAGTCCAGCATTTATTGCAGGTGCCAAGCAAGGAGAAAGGGCAGCCAGTGCTCAAAAGACCTGAACTCTCCAATGGCTTTCAGGGAAGGGTTTTTAAAGGCATGGTTTGGGATGAGAGTTGCAGCTCATGGACTTTATTTCAAAAAATTTTTAAATTAAATTATAGTTAACTTACAATGTGTTAGTTTTAAGTGTACAAGTGATTCAGTTATATATACATATATAAAAAAATATATATTATTTTCTAGATTCATTTCCATTATAGGTTATTACAAGATATTGAGTATAGTTCCCTGTGCTATACAATAGGTCCTTGTTGTTTACCTATTTTATATATAGTAGTGTGTATCTCTTAATTTATCCCAGACTCCTAATTTATCCCCCTCACCCCCGGCCACTATCCCCTTTGGTAACAATAAGTTGGTTGGTTGGTTGGTGGTGAGGTAACAGGGTGATGTTGTTTCTGGAATCTTAGTCATCAGCCTTCTGGTTTCAGTCAGTCGGGGGTCTACGTGCCTGTGGTCAGCATGTAGTCACCATCCTCTACCTGGGTGAGGGTCTTAGTTTCTGCATAGCGGCGACTCAAAGATTTGTCACTGTCAAGGCCTCCCAGGGTCCTGCTGGGTTTCAAGGGCACAACTAAATTAATGATTTTGGTCTTGGCCTTCACCACAGGCATTTCAATAGTTACTATTTAAAATTCATTTTAAACTCCTTTTTTTTCATTTTAATAGCTTTGCTTCTAACACGAGAATGCCAAATGTGAATTTTTGCCTCTAGCATATTTTATTATTTACCTGGTCAAAATCACTAGGAATCTGTATTCTTATACTAGTACCCTGCATATCTCAGAAATCAGGAGGAGAAAGAATGTAGGGGTAAAAATGAGAAGTTATGAAAAGGAATGTTGTGAAAAGGAGGATGGATGGAGGCAAAGAGGTAGAAATATAGGAGAAAGTATTGGCGAAAAGGACACCCTGGACAGACAAGGAAAAACAGAGAAAAACATGAAAGAGAAGTTCAGTAAATTATGACTTTGGATGTTTAGACCAGTTGAATGGATTTTTCTCTTTCCTATCTACTTGGATAATAGCCATTCTCAACTTTTATCACTGTTATTTGGAATCCCTCTATAATAGTTAAGAGAACCCCTTTCTTCCTTGGAAGCAGCTTGCCAGCTTCAATTTTCAGGGTTCAAAATTTTGATGTTTTAAAATAAATCTTATTGAATACTGATAGTTTTGCTGAAGGATGAAATATTTTTTTTATAAATTTGTTTTGGGACTTACAGATTTTGGTTAGTTTATTATACGGGCGTAAATACCTCAAACACTGGCAGAAAATATTTTTTGTTTGTTTGTTTTTGTTTTTGGATTATTAAGGCTACCTTGTACCCAAAATAGCTGCAGGTTATATTTTGAATCAGCAGATATTTTGTACTTCTCAGCCGTTTCTTTCAAATCAAATTCCGCTTTATGGTCTAATTAGGGAAAACATATGGTGTGAACAACAATAACAAAACGACACCTTGATGGAAACGAAAAGGCTCAGAGGTAAATGGATTAGGCACTTTAACACAATTTTCAATTTTTGTGAGCACTCATTGAGAGAATGTTGTTCTGAGTCATAAAACCAGAGCGCCCGCCATTTGACTACCTGCTCCCACTGCAAACACTCCGTGCACTCATACCTGGAAGATTCCAGTTCCCTTTCCACTGTACCCTGGAGTTATGTTTTAACTCTGAGGCGTAATTTGTATGATAACAAAATCATTCCCAGATTGACTACTGGAGGCATTTCACCCAGTGTCACTGCTCTGTCTCTGCATCTCTGGGTCTCTGTCTGTGACCATCCATTGTTTTCTGAATTGAATGGAAATTTCTTAATTCTACCCTAACATCTGCTTTGACAACTTAACTTCTACTTTTTTTTTTTAATAAATAAATTTATTTATTTTTGGCTGGTTTGGGTGTTCATTGCTGTACACGGGCTCTCTCTAGTTGCGGCGAGTGGGGGTTACTCTTCGTTGCAGTGCGCGGGCTTCTCATTATTGCACAGCACGGGCCCTAGAGCACGTGGGCTTCAGTAGTTGTGGCTCATGGGCTCAGTAGTTGTGGCTTGTGGGCTCTAGAGTTCAGGCTCCGTAGTGGTGCACGGGCTTAGTGACTCCACAGCATGTGGGATATTCCCAGACCAGGGCTTGAACCTGTGTCCCCTGTATTGGCAGGCAGATTCTTAACCACTACGCCACCAGGGAAGTCCCCTAACTTCTACTTTCATGACCCGTTGTGGGTCTTCCGTTGCCACCCTTCTTGTTAACAGATTGTCTTCTTTTGTCCCCTGTGCTATAACCTCCCATCAGGTATTGTCTCTTTAGTTGGAACACTCCAAGGCTAACAAAGGGCAACTGCTTTCCTTTCAGATATTCACATGTGTATCTTAAATCCAAGTGAAAATTTTACTTTTACACCTAAAAAGTTGAATTTAATATCTCTTATCCCAAGATAATTCATCTATATCTATTTAATAAGTTTAAACACTTATATTATTTTTTATATATGCATTTAAAATATAAATAACATTTTACATGGAAGGAACATTATGGAGTAATTTCTGTTCATTAGAGGAGCAGTAAATACTTGCTAACAGATGTTTTAAAAAAGTATTCTTTGGTTACATACAGTCTAAACACTTTGTACCTATGTTCTTACCTATATACTGTAGACAGTTGTTTGGCAACTTCTGTAAAATATTTGGTGCCTTGGTGGTTTTAATCTGGACTTAAGGCTCTGATTTCTGAAATAGTCTTTTGAATTTGAAAAAATATTGTTAATCGTATATTATTTTCAAAACATTTTGAGCATTTATCAGTGTAGTCTAGGCAACTTTCTTTTTTAATTTCCAAAGATAAGATGTTAGAGGACATATCCAAAACAATAAGTAGATTTTCAGTTATGGAAATAGCTTTTTGTCTAAAGGTTATTGCACACATTGTATTTTTCATTCTGTTCAAGTCACGTGACACTATTGTCAGTGTTTACACAAGTTTTATCACCATATGGTGGTAGTTGGATGGTGATGCACAGGTGTGCACAAACCACACTTAGGTTCATGGATTTATTTTACCTGGTAGGCAGTCTGGAAAATAATGATGAAAAATGCTGATCACGTAGCAAAACACAGCAGGATGGAATGTTCTCTGTACCACAATATAATTGGCATGTTGAAAAATTGTTTTGAGGGTGTTTCAATTTAAAATGTACATGCAGTTAGGGTAAAGGTGAAAATACTGTGATTTTTCCAATGACCACACCACCATTCTTCCATAAAAACGCCTTGGGAACACCTGGAGTTGATGTATTCATCTGCCTCCATTAAACTGTAGGATAAATTCTCATTGCTTATTTTGTATGGATATATTTATGTATACTCATATACATAAAGATATTCATATAGACTATATGTGTAAGTACAATGTAGTTTAGTTGATTTGAAATATTATCCTACTTGATCAACTGCTTGAGCAACTTAGTATGTCCACACTCATGAAAGAACCCTGGAGATATTAAACATCTCCTAAACCCATGTTTTACTGGTCTTGTAATATAGACTCTATTTTCTGTATTTATTTGGACATGCTAAAATTTGTATCACAGCTTCATTTTGGTTCCTTTTCTAGAGGTGTAGTAGAGCCAACTCACACAAGCTCACAGAGCTGGCATTCCTTCCTCACTCCACATTCAGTGACCTCACATTGGTGGCTTGAAATTGCCAACTAGGAGTATTTCTACGACAGAAATTGTCAGACACTGCAAATCAGAGCTTCCTCCTTCCTTACATCCCAGGAGAACCAGTTGTTAAACTTTTTCAAGCTCATTACTGCTTTTAACTCTTCTGCTGGGAAGTCTGCTGAAGTACTTGGGAGGTTTGTGAAGAGTCTTCATCTAAGCAAAATAATTTACCCTCCTGTTCCCTAGAGATAAGCTCTGACTTTTGGAAGTGATTTATTTTCTCTGAGCCTGTAAACTTAAGATTCAAAGATATTTCTTTATTGTAGGATAATTTTCTCATGTTCTTTATTTCCATGAAAAGACCTGGTGATAGGTTTTCTTCACTTCTCACTTAGGTGCTTATCTCGCTATGTGGGATATTCAGCACTTTTCAAGTTCTACTCAAGAATGTTTTGTTTGAAAATGACCTTATTTTTCAAAAAGTACCACTATATTTTATAACATATTTGTAAGTAAATTGCTTCAATTTGCCTGAACCACCTTTCAATAAAGGACCATCATTAAGGGAAATTTTTATTTCTGCTATATCAACAGTTTTAAATGTTATGTATGCATAGCTCTTAAGAAGGTCCATATAGCAATAGAGCTAAACATAATTCTCTGTATTTTATAATAATTCCAAATTTAGAGCTCCAGTTAGAGATGTTAATTTCTCCAATTCAAATGAAAGCCTTGGCATTAAAAATGATAGATTTTAGAATGTCAAATCATAACAACTTCTGGTCTACAAATGTCTTAGGGGTTCAAAACGATGAAAATAAAAATTATTCTATAGAAAGTCTTCCTGAATGAGTAAGATAAAAATGAGTTTTAGTGTAGACGAGTTCAAGGTAATGCTTTTAGGGAAAAGTGATTCTGCTTGGAAGTCACTTGGGTCCAAGACAGCTCTTGTACCAAGAAAGGGCTGGAAGCGGCCTTTCTTTTTTTAAGAATTTGATGGACTTTTATTGATTAGAGAGGTCTTCACATCACTAGCCATATTTAATGAGGATATAAAATTTACCAATATTTTTCTTATGATTTTGTGAATTAATAAAACATAATGTGTTTCTGCCATGTTACATAAACTTCATTAGTATGTCTCAAGAATGTGTTATGGAGAAATTCCACTGGACAAATGATTTGGTCAGGAAAATGTGAGGCAAGGGGTGTGAGTGAGAATCATTTCAAGGAGTCATATATTTCAGTCCAGAAAACAGGCCTGGAAAAGGGAATAACTAACGTATAAACATTCATCAGTGGAATAATACGGTGAACACAGGCTCGTGCAGTGAATTGAAATGAGTTAGAATGAAGAGGAACTTCTTGAAACCACTTAAACAGTGAGGAGTAAATTAGCTTTTACTTAGAGGGAGGATGAAGGATGGAAACAGGCTTAGTGATAATTCTCAGACGGTTCAACCTTTATTCAATGTTTAGCTCGTTTTACCTGTTCAAACTATTCCGTCTGTGTTAAATGATTAAGGAATTGTATTTAGAGATGTTTTAACTAACCATGTATGTCAGTGGTTCTCACATGTTAAAAATGTGCCTCAGAATCACAGCAATGTTTGCTCAGAATGGACGTTTCTAAGCACTACCCCAAATCCACTGAATTGGAATTTCTGGGGTCTGGGGCCCATGACTCTAAACTTTAACAAACACCAGAGATGATGCAGCTGAGCCATGGACCACTTACTGCTTCCTGTTAATGTTAGGAGAGAACATCCTGGCATATTCTTAGAAAGCATGGTGGCCTCCTACTAATATATGTCCAGGTGCCTCTGTCAGCTCCAGTTACAGGGACCTACCCCCAACTCACTGAGCAGGTCCTATGCTGTTAAGCCTTTTGTCTTTCTTCAGGTTGTTTCCTGTCACTGAAATTCCCTTCTTTTCATATTTACTCACTGAGGTCACTTTTATCTTTCAAGACCCATTTCGTATCTCCCCTTCCCTGGGAAATCTCCAGTTCACTCGGTCAAAATCTCTCTCTCAACTCTGTGTTTCCCTAAGACATTGAACATGTGATAGCATTTATCACAGTGTATCTTGCATATATATAGACTTCTTTACCTATTAGGTAAGTGCTTACCCATCAACTAGAGAAGGGGTTGGCAAATTGTGGTCTGTGGGCAGTCTAGCCCATGCCTGTTTCGTAAATAATGTCTTATGGCAACACAGCCATGCCCATTTGACGGCACATCATTTAAGACAGCAGAGTTGAGTTGTGTCAACAGGGACCAGTGGTCCTCAAAGTCAGATATTTACTACCTGGGTCCTTAGAGTTTGCCAACCCAGAACTAGAATATGTGCTGTATTATATACTAATTGTGTATTAGTGTTTAATAGAATGTGTTGTAGAGATTTGGTGCCCTGTAAGTTATATAAAATAATTGGTGAAAAAATGAAGAAATAGTTGGGAAATATGTTTATTATGTCAAAAATGGAAATATAAACTTAAACTCTTTTCCCATTCCTGCATCAGTTTGATTTTGAGCCCTTGTCCTTGGTGTCATTCAGTGCTGCCATAGAACTTTCTGTGATGATGGATAGTGTTCTGTACCTGTGCTTCAAATTCACAGGCTCATGTGGCTATTGAGTACTTGACATGTGATTAGTATAACCGAATAACTGAAGTTTAACTTAATTTAATTTAAATTAATATAAAATTAATATACGGTAGCTAGTCGAACCATATTGGACCATGCAGATAGAGGAAAAAACAGACGGGTTTATAAATAGTTCTACCTAAAGATGAACTGCATGCAGTGAGAGGGAGAGAGAGAGAAGAATTAATAAAGTCTACAAGATAGCTCTGAGCCCTCTGTTGTGATTCCTAGTTGTATTTTGGCTAGTACTCTAAGGTTTGGATGTAAAACAAGAAACCAATTTCAAAAGTTAGGCCCAAACTCTTAGAAATATAAAGTCTTATTCCTAAGTTTCCATTTTTTTTCTAGGGTCCTTCAGCATTTGCACTGATGAACTGGCACATTTTCAAAGATGAAATATGCCAAGATAAACATGAAAGAAGGAAATTAGAAACGCCTAAAGATTCACACATAGATTCTACCTGTGAGTGTGTGTGCTTGTGCTGAGGTCGGATACCAAGTAACCATAGGGAAAGAGAAAAGCAGGGAGGGTGAGGCTGGTGAAGGGCTTGGATGCATTGTCATTTGTGGTAGAGAAAGGGGGATCTTACGTTTCCCCAGCTTACTTGTGTACTTATCATTTCTGCACTTGTGTTTACTGAAATTCAGTTAAACTTCCTCGTGCATGAACATAGTTGATGAGAATCCTATGGGTGTGGAAAAGTGCAAATTCAAGGAGTTGATTTTTAATGCACATACAACTGTTTAGGGACAGAGGCTAGAGCCCTGTCTAGCACGTGATGAAAAGGAGCAGGGTGGAAGGGAGGCCGTTTCTGATGTCACCTTGCAGAGTAAGGAGAGCAGTCAAACATCCTTTGGATATTTTGTTTTACAGAATATTTTGTTTCTTAGAATTGTCCTGTCAATTAGTGTAGACAGAGCTCGGATTAGCAAGATAATAATGCTGTTTTCCTTTGTAGCAGTCATTTTCATGTCTTAAATAGTCATTATATTGATGATACAGTGTTCAAGCTTTTTGAGAATTTTCCATTCTTCAGAAAAGTGAGGCATCCACCTAAATTATCACCTCAGTCTCAGTAGGTATCTATAGATGGAGATACATCCATATATAGATATTTTATTTATGTATATATATTTATCTGTAGGTATCTATCACTATCATTTGATACGTATCTTTAAATATATTTATGTATATATGTAAAATAAATTGCTCTGGTCTCCTCTAAATCGTCCAAGCAAAGCAGAAGAAGAGAAAGCCATAATTTAAATTGATCTATGAGTCCAAAGAGGTGGCAACCCGTAATATTAAGTAAATTCTCCTTCTCCATTGTGAGGATCTTTCAGAGAGGAGGACAAATTTAAATGAATTTTTACATGTAGATTAAGCATCTCTTTAGCTGATCATATTTAATTTATTAATGTAACTATGCAATAAAATTTTATTAAACATTTTTCACTCACATTTTATGAAATAATTTTCTTCATTATTTTCATATGCATTTTGTACAGAGCTGTGTCTACATCATCACCAGGATTATTTTTTGAGTTATGTAGTGCAGATTGACAATATCATTGCTTCCTACCAAATTATTTGAAATGCAGCACTTTTTAAATCTGTGTATAATTTTATTGCAAGCCATAAATATTTATTTGCATAATGTGAGGATTTAAAAAATTGATCCTAAGGTGTATGCTCATAGGTGCCACTGAATGATTTTGCTATTAAAAGATGAAGTTATACTGCCTTGAATAATGACTTGCGTTAATTTTTTTCCCCTCTTGTTTTAGTTGCTTTTATCAGGTTCCTTCCGCATCTCAAACCATCATTGCTTGAGGTCATTTCAGGCTGATGTGCGTTCCCACCAATAGCACTTTATTTTGAAAAATAAAGTGATTAGAAAGTGTTCCATAATATGAGACATTGTGTGAAGTCTCAAATATAAATCAACTCTTTCTTTCCTAAAAGATAATTTTACGGAGTGACCCCATGTTATCTACATTTAATTATTGCATTTGGTGATGTTCATTTAGAAATCAGACCAAGAAAACAAGCAAACAAATGAAACAGGAAAAGAAAAAATATCTTAGAAGTTCCAAGGAGGAAATTACAGGCCGCAAAAGGCCCCCGAGGGCACAGTGCTCTCAGAGGGCAACGCTGGGGTGTCCTGAGGGCTTTGTATGGTGACATTCATTTGGTGAATTTTTGCCTGTGGACAAGGCTGTACTCAAATGACAGTGTTTGAAGATATTAAACGTTCTGTTATATAACCAACTTCTTTTGTTCTGATTTTATGCCCAAGAAGCAAACTTCTAATGATTTGGCTTCCCGTGTAGTTTGCTTGTAAAAAGATGTGACTTGCAAAAGATAACACGCTACATGGCGTCCGTCCCTGGATTGCCCAGACCCCATGTTTGCCTTCGTGACTTTTTTTCCAGCTTGAGTAGCTCTCTCTTAACTGGCATCTTCCATCTTCAGATGTTAATACATTCAGTGAAGTTACAGCCAAGGTCTGCCAATCTTGGAGACATTTGACCCCTTTAAGATGACTTTTTATGACTTCTGTCTTATCTGCTAAGTGATGGTTTGACAGCTTAACCCTCAGAAGGCAGTGTTATTTCCCACTTGTACTATGAGTCTGTAATCTCTGAAGAGGAATGATAGTCAATTGTGTTCCCTCTCACATAGAAGAATATTGTGCAACTTACTTATACATAAGGAAGTCACATGCTGTTGGTTTTGTACGTTTCCCAGGAGTGGTGGGAGTTGCTGATCTTTCATCAGTACTTATGGACTGGATATACCTTGGGGCTAATACATATGTAATTGTAGGATTGCTGAGTTAGAGTATGGCATACAGTCTTAAATATAATTAGCACTTACTAATTTATTCTTGGAAATATTTATTGAATACCTATTATGTGCTGGATGAGGTGCTATGTGGTGACTATATAAAAAAGTATTAGCCATTTTGCTCTCCATCTAAAGCAATGATTCTCAACTGGAGAGTGTTTTGCTGCCTAGGGGACCTATGGCAACATTTGGAAACATGTTTGGGCATCACACCTGGGGAGCGGTGCTGACATCTAGTGTCATCTAGTGCCACTGAGGCATGTGCTAAGTACTGTACAATGCACAGGACATTCGTCCACATCACAGGCATATCCAACCCAGTGGTGCCAGGTTTGAGAAACCTTGATTTGATGTTAAAACAAATGGAGAGGGCTTCCCTGGTGGTGCAGTGGTTGGGAGTCCGCCTGCCGATGCAGGGACATGGGTTCGTGCCCCGGTCTGGGAAGATCCCACGTGCCGCGGAGCAGCTGGACCCGTGAGCCATGGCTGCTGAGACTGCGCGTCTGGAGCCTGTGCTCCGCAACGGGAAAGGCCGCAGCAGTGGGATGCCCACGTACCGAAAAAAAAAAAAAGGACAAAAAAAAGAAAATGGAAATAAATTTCTTCATGACCTGGTAGTATATGTAAAGTATTCAGGAAATAGCCTCCGTGGAAATGTTGTTTTTATCCGGCCGTTTATTTTATAATTTGCTTATTATGTACTGGTCCAGGAAATGTTGAAGTCTTCACAGATAGTTTCAAGAATCATATAGATGTCATGGTATCACATTCAGAAGTTCAGATTTCAGACATTGATTCTTTTTAGCTTGTATTGCACGGATTCCAAATTCCTGACTAGAAACAGATTTTAACTGCAAAATGGGGAATATGAAATTAAATTAGAGGTTCAGTGGACTTTTATTGACTTCTGGGCATGGCCAAAATATGTCAACTGTAGGTCAGGTCTTTAAATCTCAATGGTTTATTGTCCTGGGAAGAAGTATTTAATTTAATAATTCTGGCTCGTGGTGAAAACAGGCTTTTCTACTTCCTGGATACCAACATCTTTAAACACACACACACACACACACGCACACACACAAACTCACACAAAATTTTGTATTAGAGGTAAGCGAAATAAATGCATAAATAACCATAAAATTTTAATTTGAACTCTTAGATGCCAAAAGAAGAGAACTGATTACTGACTTTGTGTGTCCCTTTGTTTTCTAGATTTATGATCCTGGCATATCCAAGCTAGAGCATACAACAAACAAGCACAGATTTAAAAAAAGTGAATTGTCTGTAAAAACTCACATTTCTTTATGAGCTCTTATGAAGAGTCTTTCCCATTCATCTCTATGTTTTTAAATAAATTTATTTATTTATTTTTGGCTTCCTTGGGTCTTTGTTGCTGAGCACGGGCTTTCATTTTTTTTAGTTGCAGTGAGCAGGGGATACTCTTCGTTGTGGTGATCAAGCCTCTCATTGTGGTTGCTTCTCTTGTTGCAGAGCAGGGCTCTAGGCGCACGGGCTTCAGTAGTTTTGGTACGCGGGCTCAGTAGTTGTGGCGCATGGGCTCAGTAGTTGTGGAGCACGGGCTCTAGAGTGCAGGCTCAGTAGTTGTGGCACGCGGGCTCAGTAGTTGTGGAGCACGGGCTCTAGAGCACAGGCTCAGTAGTTGTGGCACATGGGCTTAGTTGATCTGCGGCATTTGGGATCTTCCTGTACCAGGGCTCAAACCTGTGTCCCCTGCATTGGCAGGTGGATTCTTAACCACTGCGCCACCAATGAAGCCCATCATCTCTACTTTTTTACTTTTGTCATTGGGACAAACTATCCAAGAACCATTTACTTTAATTCATGGACGAGATGCATAAGCAGTTTGTTAGTCACTAGGAATATAAACCAGAGCAAGACAGTGCTCTTGATAGAAATACAGTTACAACTGCTGTAACAAAGGTGTGCCTAAGGCCACCATACATCCCAGTATCTCTAATCCTGTCTTAATGTTTAGTAATCTAACCTATGGTTTCCATGAATATATTTGTATTTGTCAGATCTCCTGGCTATGCTACTGGTAGTCAGAGAATTGTGCTGTCGGTTGCCTTGAGGAGCTTAAGAAAGCTTCATAGATTAGGAAGGGGTTGGGATTTCTGGGCAGAAGGGATGTGACGTTCAAGGGCACTGTAATAGAAGCATGCATCACAAATTTCAAAAAGAGGAAACCGATGCCCCTCCACCCATTGGGGGAGGAGGAGTAGGCAAAACAGTGGCACAGTCTAGAATTTGAAGGATGCTATAGGATGTGCTGAGAATTTTAGGATTTATTTCATGGAATTTAGATTGCTAAATTTTTAAGGCAGTGGGAATGGCATGATTAGATTTTTGTTTTAGAAAGATAATTCAGGAGTTCAGCTGATAGATTAAACAGAAGGAAAACTAGAATGACAGAAGTTATTTAGGAGGTTGTGGTAGCCGTCCACATACCAAGGATAGGAATGAAGCCAGAAGACAGTGCCCAGAATGGGGTATATTTTTTGTTTTGTTTTGTTTTTTGTGGTATGCGGGCCTCTCACTGTTGCGGCCTCTCCCCTTGTGGAGCACAGGCTCAGGATGCGCAGGCCCAGCGGCCATGGCTTACTGGCCCAGCTGTTATGCAGCATGTGGGATCTTCCTGGACCGGGGCACGAACCCGTGTCCCCTGCATCGGCAGGCGGACTCTCAACCACTGCGCCACCAGGGAAGCCCCGAGAATGGGGTGTTTTTCAACATTTTCATCACAAATTGAAAGGAATTGATGACCATTTAGATGCCAGAAGTAATAAAAAACAACTTAAGAATGATGCCATAGTTTTAGCTTGGGTGACATGGAAGATGCAGACCAAAGACCTATTTTCAGATGAAAGGTTTTTAGTTGGCTGTGCGGCATTTGGGAAGCAATTGGGAAGATCCTTTGGGAGAGAGGATGGAGTCAGAGATTAGGATCTAAGAATCATTAGTAACTACTGTTGGTAGTTGTGATACCAAGAGGGGATGTGTCTGTAACCAGCACAGAGTGAGAATGGTCATAGTTGACAGAAGTTTGAAGACAGGGTTGATGAAAAGAAGCCAAGACTCTGAAAGTAAATTAAATTAAGGAAATACAGGTTCAAGGAGTGTTGTCACAGTAATCAAGATGGAAATAAAGGAAGGCTGGAGGATGAACCAACAGTGTCAAATTTTGCAGAAAGTCTAAGAAAGGTAAAGGCTATGACAGAGGCCTATGGATTTGGCAGCTAGGAAGCTATTACTATTATTATTGACTATAAATTTTTCCATCATGTTTGTGGGTAAAAGCCAAAAATGTTGGAGGGGTGCTATCTAGATTAGATTAGTTCTGGTGAGGATTATTTGTCAAACATTATTAGCTGGAAATTTTTCTTCCGTGATTTTTTTTTGTTATCATCTGAGTGAATGTTTTTCACCCAAAGGTATGTACACCCATGCAAAAATAACAGAGGGATACAGAAAAGGGCTTTATAGATTACCTTTTCGACTTACTCAATTTAGAGAAAAGGAAATTAGAATCAAAAAGGTTAAGTGTTTTGCCCAGTATGTGCACACAGTCAGTTGTAAAACCAAATCTGGGATTGGCCTCTTGATTCGTGGTCTGGTATATTATCCATTACTCCGTGCACAGAAAGATAGAGGTCATTTCTATGCAGAGAAAAACAAATGAGCTGTGTCATTGCAGAGATGTTCTGCATGGTTTGCTACCATCTGTCTTGAAGCTCAGTCTGGACTCCTAGGAATTGAGACTGCTGAGCTGCATTTAGATGGACCATGTGGGCAGGGCATGGAAAATCTTTTACTTGGGGAGTTTGGTTATTCCCAGATTTGGAATATGGAAGATGCAAAATATTTATGAGAAAATTCCTAGAGCTGTGGGGTTTTTGAGGACTGACTTTGATTTCCTGTTTTGTATGATTCCAGACCTCTGTGTCTTCTCATTAGACCTGCTGTATTTTGTACATGTTAAAATGTTAAAATGGAGCAGAATGCATTGCTTTTAGAGGGAGAAAAGGGTGAAGTAGAGCATTGGGGTGGAAATCAGGGAAATTAGATTCCAACCCCAAGTGTGCTACTTTGTGCTTTGGACACTTCACACTTTATGGGCCTCAGTTTCCTTATTGGACTAGGTCAGGGTTCAAAACTGGAGGTCTTTTGAAGTCCATTAAAGGCTTGTTTGGTCGAGCTTACACAACTGTTGGAATTTTAATGTCTTCAACCAGAAATGCTTTCCCTAGGATACCTTAGGTCCTCTTGTCAGGTATTCAGGTCATGGCCTCTGAAGGCACTGGGCTTGTGAATCCTGATGTCCAGTCCCCTTTCAGCTTGGGTATTCCATGATTCTGCAATAGAAGGTTTCAGAGTCAGTAGCTCTGTGTAGCCAAGTGTTCTAAGTATTAATTTACTATGTTGAAACTGTCAAAGCAAATGCACTTAAACTGTATCTATACAACAGAAAAACAAATATAAACCCAGAACTATAAATAATAAGTCCAGGCTTATTATTTGTTGCCCATAATGACATAGTTGCAAACTCCTAGAAAACTTATTTAAAACTAGAAATTAAAAATCCTGAAAAAGAATAGATACATGTATACATGTATAACTGAATCAATTTGCTGTATACCTGAAAGTAACACATTATAAATCAACTATACTCTAATATAAAATAAAAATTTTAAAAAATCCTTTAGGTTAAATATATATATATATATATTTTTTAATGTAATCATTAAATATTATCAGAACATTAAAGGTTATCAGAAGAATTACACCAAGACATAATTAGTAGGATGCTCTTTCTTGGTTGATTGTTTTTAAACAGGCTTCCCAAATTGCTTTCAGTACTATTCCATAAAATTTGAGAAAAACCAAAAGAGGTATACACAGAAATCTGTGGTGGTACATTGTAATTTAACCCCCTTTTTTCCAGAAGTCACTTTTTAGACTAAGGCATTGTTGTCATTGTAAGGAGTCACTACAATTCTATATTTTCTTTCATTGGGACTTTTTCAGTTTACTTTTAAAGGTCCATGAGATTTATCTTACATTGGGACTTTACGTTCTATAGCCATTGCTTGGAAATCCAAATGTCAAGTGAAAAACTAGAAAATCGGTGCTAGGAATTTTTGTGTGAATTCCCTTAAGCATACTGCATCCAACTTGTTGACAGCACGTCCTTCTCGGTGATAAAATGGTTGTCATTTCAATCAGATGACAAAAAACACTTCTCAGAGGCCAGCTGAACTCCTTCACCAAGAGGACTGCTGAACTTTTAATAGTTTCTAAGAATGAAATAATCAGGCATTTATTTGTCAGAAGCTTAATATAAATTTCTTTTTTTTTTTGATTTGATCTGGACATTTTTATTGGATTTTGCTTGATTTGATTTTTCCGACTCTTCTGTGAGAATGGCCTTTGCTTGTAAGTTTCACTCAAATTGACATTTTGATGGTTTAACACATTAATGAAATTTCTAGGAGATAGGCTGTGTTCTTTGAAAAATAAAATATTGACAGAGTACACCCAAGGGACATTTTAAGGTACATTTTGATTTCCTTTGCAGCTTGATGACATATTTGCTGCTGTTTGGTAGCTCCCCAAGCCATACTTTCCCCTCCAAGTCCAGATGATATTTGACAATGTTGCAGTACAGCTTTCTGTATCTAGATTTATGTAAGCAAATTGAGTGGTTGGCAGTCTATGAATACCACAAAACCCTTATCTCCCAGTCTAGGGATATGGAACCAGAAAACAAACAAACAAACAAAAAAAAACTTGCTGAAACCACGAAGATTTTTTTTTTCCACAGTCACTGAATTTCCAGACCAGATAAAGAGTCTAATTTTCTTTACGAAATATTTTATTTTGCAAAAACACACAAATGTATACATGTAAATGCTTTCATAGCAATGAGTGCCAGGCATTCTTCTAAATTATATATTTAATTCATGTCATTTGTTCTCGATAGCAGCCCTATGATAGAAGAACTGTTGTTAGCCTGTTTCACAGGTGAGGAAACTGAGGCACAAGGTGAGACAGCCAGCAAGAGGCAGCAGAGCTGTGTTCAACAAGACAGCTTGATCCCTGGGTCCCTGAACCTACCCAATAAACAGTGCTGTGCAGCTCTGACTGAAAATGCGACGTAGAGTGCTGCTCCCAGTGAGGCGAAATAACTATCAGAAGTTCTTCTTCTGGCTGAACAGTATTCCATTATATATATGTGCCACATCTTCTTTATCCATTCCTCTGTCGATGGACATTTAGGTTGCTTTCATGTCTTGGCTATTGTGAATAGTGCCACTGTGAACATTGGGATGCAAGTATCTTTTCAAATTATGATTTGCTCTGGATATATGCCCAGGAGTGGGATTGCAGGATCATATCGTAGCTCTATTTTTTTTTTTTTAATTTTATTTATTTATTTATTTATTTATTTATTTATTTATTTGCGGTACGCGGGCCTCTCACTGTTATGGCCTCTCCAGTTGCGGAGCACAGTCTCTGGACGCGCAGGCTCAGCGGCCATGGCTCATGGGCCCAACCGCTCCGCGGCATGTGGGATCTTCCCAGACCCGGGCACGAACCCACGTCCCCTGCAACGGCAGGCAAACTTTCAACCACTGCGCCACCAGGGAAGCCCCTACTTTTAATTTTTTAACATGGATGGACCTAGAGATTATCATACTAAGTGAAAGACAAAGAAAGACAGAGAAAGACAAATATCATATGATCCCTCTTTTATGTGGAATCTAAGAAAATGATGCAAATGAACTTATTTACAAAACAGAAATAGACACAGACTCACAGAGGTAGAAAACAAACTACTGTTACCGAAGGGGAAAGGGGGGTAGGGGAGAGAGGGGGTGGGAGTATAGGATTAACATGTACATACTACTATATATAAAATAGATAACCAACAAGGACCTACTGTAGAGCACAGGGAGCTCTACTCAGTATTCTGTAATAACCTACAAGGAAAAAGAATCTGGAAAGGTATATATTTATATATTCATCTATCTATCTATCTATCTATCTATCTATCTATCTATCTATATATATGTATCTGAATTACTGTGCTGTATACCTGAAAGTATACTACAGGATATTGTAAATCAACTCTACTTCAAATAAAAGATTAAAAAAAAGAAGTTCTTACTCAAGCCAGAATTCTACACAGTACTGTTTTTTTTTTTTTTTTTTCCATTAAGAGACATTCATGAGCCTTTTCGCTTTCCTCTAGTGAGTAACAAACTCAGCTAAGCCACTGACGTAGGCAAGAAGTTTTGAGGATATAGGGGTAGAATAATCCAAACACTCAAAGAGTAAGTAAATTAGGAAGAGTTTTGCTTTGTAATCAAGTTTTTCCAAACAGCATTAACAGGCGGTATTGGTCTACCCACAGGAATTCTTGTCCCTCTGCCCGGTTGCCCTGCTCTGGCCACGCCCTTGGATGGCAGAGCTGCCCTGAAAGCTCCCCTTGTTGGCCTTGTTGGTGTTGTTGCTGCTCCATCTAGAGGTCAGTACCTGGGGCTTTCTCGGATAAGTCATCAGGAAAATATGAAGTCCCTTTGGAAGGTGTAATCCTGGGATTACAATCCTTTCTAAATGCTCAGTTCGCCATAAAACTCAGTATCGAGGTATCAACAAGCTTCTTATGTGTTTTGTTAAGTCTCTGTTTATCTTAGTAAGCTTGATTATTTTAAGGAAATGCATGCCATCTGATTTCTCAACCAAGTAACCCCAAATTCAAAGTGCCCCATCTAGTGCTAGAGAGTGTGATGGACACTGCAGATCAAAGGCCGGAGCAGGAGAATCTGAAAGACCATCAGGGAGCAGAGCCTGGAGGGGTGTCTCTGGTTCCTGGAGATCCAGAGCCTGAATTTTTGTGGAGCTCTTGTGCTCCAGGGCAGGCAGTGAAGGGCCCTGGGCCAGGCTGGGATCATAGAAGAATACCTGAGAATCCCTTTCCGACGGCTAACTGCTATATTTACAGAATCAGGGCCAAAGTTTCAATTATTGCTCAATTGTAGTTCTTGCAACTAATGTTGCTATTACGGTAGCACTTTTCAGAGCAGTTAATAGCAGTGCCGTACTGAGGGGAGCATAGTCAGATAATGGCTTTGCTCCTTGCTTTATTGATTCTCCATTTATAAATACACATTTTTTCTCTATATTTTTATAGTATGGCTCCCACTTCTAGAAGCCAAAAATCTACTGTGCCAAGCTATAAACTGGTAAAAGCAGTCTCAGCTCTGGGAGTACAAAGATGAATAAGAAACCGACTTTACCTTAGAGAAGTTTACTATTTAGTAGCAAAAGGATGCTTGAAAAATAATGCAGTTGGTATTTGCAAACAAGACTATATCCTATTCCATTTGTTTACTTGTCTGCTTCTCTGAGTAAACAGTGAAATTTTAGGAAAGAGGGTCAGTTTCTTATTTATCTTTATAAATGTCTGGCACTTAGAAATCTTTTCAAAGCTGAATCGGGTAAATATCTGCATTCTTATATTCAATTAAATGTAAAGTTATACTTAAACTTTTAGTAGCTTTTAGCCGTAGAAAATGAATCATGTGATCTTGTACAAGTCATTACCACCAAACTTCTAGAATGATCCATCATAAGAGTTTTGATGAAGCTTTGCAAGAGAAAATGAAATTAATCCCATGAGACGAGTAACGTTTCATTTCTGTGTGTACGTCTGCCCTGCTGTGTAGAATGTAAACACCATGACATCGCTTTCCTTTAGCAGTTTGCATTTTAAGATGGAATTATGCCACGCATCTAGCAAACATCCAACACAGATGATGACTCAGACACTGAGGAAGAATTAGAAACGTGGGCACGTCCATGTTGAAATGGCCCCCGTGGAGGAAAGCCACACGCTGTTGCCTCTTGGCTGTTGAAGGGCTGTAGCTGTAGAGTCCTCCCTCGTTCTCCCCAGTTTGCTCCCTGCTTTGGTCATTATTGGGCTCTCACCCTTCTAACAGGTGAGCCGGAAAGAAGGAGGTAACACTCAAAGGTAGATTCCATCACTTTCAACAGCTCGGTTACAAAGGGAAGTAGTAGTGAAAGATGTGAAAGCTAATGGCTTAAATGGGGCTTTTTATTTATTTTTTTAAATTTATTTATTTATTTACTTTTGGCTGCATCGGGTCTTCGTTGCTGAGTGTAGGCTTTCTCTAGTTGCGGCGAGTGAGGTCTACTCTTCGTTGCGGTGGGCGGGCTTCTCATTGTGGTGGCTTCTCTTGTTGCAGAGCACAGGCTCTAGGTGCATGGTCTTCAGTAGTTGTGGCACGCAGGCTCAGTAGTTGTGGCTCACGGGCTCTAGAGTGCAGACTCAGTAGTTGTAGCTCATGGGCTCAGTTGCTCCGCGGCATGTGGGATCTTCCTGGACCAGGGATCTAACCTGTGTCCCCTGCATTGGCAGGCGGATTCTTAACCACTGTGCAACCAGGGAAGTCCCGGGCTTTTTAATTATATGCAGCTTTCCTTGATGCATGAGTGCCCTTGTTTTCGTTAGTCATGAGGCCGAATTAGCTTTTGTTCCAGATGTTCATCTGCAGATTGAGACAGTGAACTGCTTTGATGTGAATCACAGACCTGCAGAGTAATGTTCAGAAAGGAAGAAGAAAAATCTTAATTATTCACAGAGGCAGGGAAAAAAAAAAAAAAAAAAAAAAAAAAACTTCTTTAGGGAGAAAAGAAGGAATTAATGAGTTGTCTGGATTACAGCCAAGCAATGAGGAAATCAAATGTGTGGTTTGAGCAAGTTGAAGAAAGTATTATAAGAGACAAAAGATGTATAAGCACTTCCTTCCAAGTCTTCTGAATATGAAAGAGACTTGAAAATAAAAGTGACAGTGAGACAGATATGTAAATGAATATTTGATCAATAATCTCATGGATAATTTTTTTCTCTCAGAAGAGAGTTTGCCCATAGATATCTTAATCCTCATGATACTGATTTACTATAGGTCAATTATATATATATATATATTTTTTTTTAAAAGAAACATAACTCCACTAGGGTTTGACTTAAGTTATTTCTATTTGAGTCTTTTACAAGGAATATGCATATCTTTGATCAATAACATAAACTATATTATACTTATACTTTAATGCATAGTTTAAACTGCATTTCAAGGTGTCAAGATGAGTACAAACCAGTCACACAAAAAGAGCTACTGAAAAAAACAAAAGCCTAAAATTTCAACTATGACATGAAAATATGATCTACAATGTTGATTCTTTTATTAAAAAGCTTCAAGTTCAGAACCTAAATGTTTTTAAAAATGATATTCTTCAAAACTTTTGCACTTTCTAATAATATGATGTGTCACTGGTGATCAGACTCATAATTTTTATACACTTTTTTGGATTACTCAAGCTTTAGTCACAGGCATAGTTTATAGCATACACTGACATATGCCTAAATGAAATTATTTTCATTTATAACAAAACAATTAATAATATAAGTTTAGTCACTTTTACAATGGAAAATTATTTAATTTCAAGGATGAAAAAGAAATGAGATTTTTTTAGATATTACTAATTTATAGACATGTGGATCACATCACTATATACAAAAATTGATCACTGTTTATAAAAGTAATAGACTTGAATAAATTATAGTTATTAACAAGTTAAATATATATATCTTCATTTATGGACATATATACAGATATATCTGTTCAGTGCTTTTGGGTTGTTTTCTAAGATTTTATTGTTCTTTAATAGAGTGAAAAAGCATGCAGTAATACCTTCGTGGGTATATTTAGCTTATCTACTCATAAATGTATTTTTATAAATCAATTAACTTTAGTATTACTCCTTATAATAGTGAAATCATTCTTTATTACATAATTAGTGATTTAAAATATGTAATTTGCTAGTTTTAAAATTTTATTCAATTTAATTGTTTTAAACTAAATATTGAACTATTTTTAAAGGAGAGTTATTTCTAGTTATAAAAGCTATAACAATTTGAAATTCAGACATGAATGAAGAAGATATGAGCCCATGCTGTCCTACCACAGGACCATTGCTCAGACTGTGGTGTGGACCTGGAGAGATGGTGGGTGACAGGGAGACTGGGAAGAGGTCTGAGGAACTGGGGGACAGGAAGTCCAGGATGATTTGCAGAGTGTTCCTCTGATGGTGGACAAGAGTCAGATTGAAGTTCAGGAGATCTGTGCGGGGGGTGAAGGAAATGTAGACTCCACCCTCACTGTGTATCAGAGTCTTGGTAAAACCTGGGGCTGCTGCCATATTGGGATTTGCATGGTCTGTTGTGAGTCCTAGGCAAGGGTCTTATTTAAAAGATCCCACGTAGTTTTAAGGTACTGTCATGGTTAAGGAAAATTATTCATGGTTTTCAAATTTTGGAGAGCATCAAAATCACCTGGAGGATTGTTAAAGCACCAGTTACTGGACCCCACTCCTGTGTTTCTGATTCAGGTAGGCTGGGGCAGAACGGAATTTATATTTCTGATACCATCTCAGAAATACATGAATTGCTGTCGGCCTGGGACCATACTCTGAGAACCACTGTTTACCATCCTTATGAGAATCTTAGTTTGAAGATGCAAGAGTGCTAATCAATAATTAGAGAGGGGACTTTCTCAAATTCTTCATGGAAGAAGTGACATCACAGATATATAAACAGAAACTTGAAAGTAAAGCGAGGTTCATAGAAATATTTGGTACTAGAATATAGTTAAGTAAAATTGTAGGGTGTATGGAAGTTTCTCATATGACTTGAGAAGGAAAGAACTATTAATGATGACATATAGCAGAGGAATATAGAATCCAGGTGGAAGGGAGTAAAGACATATTCCCCTCTTCCCTCAGAGTGGCTTTGAACGTTTGATTTTTGAACACTTCTTTTCCATTTTTCCTTTCTGAGCTCTGTGAACCTACAGATTATCTTCTGTCAGGTTCTTACTACCTATTCATAGGTAGGCATTCTCATTGAAAAATTAGCATCTTTCCCCTTTATCTTGACTGGAGATTATCCATGCTGGGGATACCTTTGGCAAAAGTAATACTTAGAGGTACTTTTATCAAGAAGATTAAAGAAGCTAGTGATATGGAGTTCTGAGGTTTTTGAAAATTCAGAGGGTGAAAGATCAATATGTTCTGGTTAGTGACATGAAGTTCTGCCTTTTATCCTGAGGATGTGGTTTAAGTCTTGGGCATGTGCAGAAGGAATAAATACAAGAAGACACTGAAGTTGACATCATGAAACTTTGAAAGAGCCATTCCATATGGATATTTAAAGGTATATCCAGGGTGATGGTAATGTAGAAGAAAAACATGGATTTTGTAAGAACATTCTGTAAGAAATCTGAGAAGTATCCCAGATGCTGGAGGATGGTAATGAAAATGGGAACAGGTAGATATGAACAGGATATGAAGTACATTCAAGGGCAAGAAGGCTACCTGGCAGTCTAGCCAGGGGGCGTATTTGTCACCGACAAAAAAGAAGGAGGAATGAGGAGGATGTTGGATTGGCTTTTAATGAAACATTTGGAAGAATAGTCAACTATTTTATAGGAACATGGCATGGGAGGAGAGAGAGTCCAGGTTTTGGATCAGATTAGGTCTGTTGGTCAGTCCAATTGAAAGACCTCCTACTTCTTACCCTTTTGCTAGAGTCTAACCTGGGCTTCCAGGAAATCCAGTACTTGAATGAGTAAAGTGAAGTAGTAAAATACAGAGATCACACAAGGTCAACCGTACCATGAAAATGACTAATACCGATGCAAAGGTTCAAGAAAAACTTCAAACATTGTGATCATTTTATCACTGCCCATGTCACTCCTAATTTACTATTCTTAGTTTCCCATTGCAAGTAAAAAATAAAAATAAAAAGAATAATAAATCTGTACATCTCCATCCTCATCTTGTTCAGCTCTCTCCCCCGTTCAGTTTAATGTCCTCAAGCCATCTGGGACTCAATTCAGGTACTAAAAATTCACCTTGATCTTTTCTGCCTGATGGTCTTTGCTGTTCTCTCTGCTTTGAATACTACTGACTTCACCTCCTCCTGAATTTGCTGTATCTACTAGGGTCTCTGGTTATGAGCTCCATAACCATCTTTATAATGCTCACCATATGTGGGAATATTTCCTCCATTTTTTTCCCTTCTAGCCTGCCATCTCCTGGAAACAATCTATTCTGTCTGATTCACTGCTATTACGTGCCATGTTTGGTATATACATGGCATGTGATAAAAAATGTTGTTTGAAAGAATGAATAATCAAGTTCTAGAATCAAATTCTAGAATTAAGGTTATTAATTAAACTATAAAGTATAGATAGCTGAATCTAAGACATGTCTGACATGAAAAAAAAAAAAAAAAAAAACTAGGCTTACCCCAGTTTCTAAAAGCCTGTTTAGTGTTCAGAATATTTAATACATTTTTACTTTTCTATGATGGACGACACAATGGTGACTTGTTAGCATCTAAGAATAATTAGACTGCATTACAATTATAGGCTGTGTAAATGTATATGATAGAGAAGAAAACAGGTGAACATAGTGTTACAAACTAAAGATAGAAATACATCTATTAATTTACTGGGCAGTTATTTGGAAAGTACTAAGGAGATTATGATGATTGAACAATATGATTGTGCCCATATTAAAATACATTGGAAACTAAAGTTTTGCCTAATTAAATTGATTACACATTTTGGAACTTTTTAACATGCTTAGCTTTGGAATTATAAAAAAATTAGGAGGGAAAAATTCCATCTTCAAACTTATTATCTGGAAAGGCTTCTAACCTGGATACTGCAGGTTATCCTATCACCATGCCTTGCTTGAAACAGTTATGCAGTGGAGGCTTAAGGTATTAGACTGGATTTAATTTATAGAGTAAAAAACCTAGATATTGCATAATCCCAGATTAGGGGCAAACTCTGGAAACCTATTTTTTCCCATGTGTCTTAAAATAGATGAATGCTTCAGTTTTGGTGAAAGGTTTTGAGTGAAAAGATTTTACAATTTTTATAATGCAACAGCCACTGAATTCTCCTTTTCTCCTAAAACTATTTTATTATAATTATTGGCTTTGAATTTTGCATTATGGGTGGAGAATGGTATGACTTTATCAATGTTTTATGACAAAATGGAACTAATTAAATTTGAAATAATAATAATAATAATAATGATTACAAGAGTGATTATTGTCCTTATCAGAGTAACAGGAAGTTGAAAAATAATTCTTAAAAAAATTTACGATATAAATAATAATAATATTCATGGAATATCTCCATGAAAATAAAAAAAAAATTAAACTGTATTCATTTGAACTCCACTTATCTGCAAACAAACAACAAGGTTTGTTTTCCCACAGTTTGAGTGTCTCTACCAATTGGTCTTAAATGCAGGTATATTGTTGTTCTGTGTAAATGCTGATAGGGTTTAATTGAAGGCTCTAAGATAAAGACCTCTGGATGGATAAGTAACAGAGAGGGTGAGGGGGAAGACATGACAAGTCCCCAAAACAAGACTGGGGACTTAGAGTCCTTTAGAGGACTTGTGAACTTTTGACTGAAGGAGAATGTAGATTTAGCTGTATGAAAATAAAAGGCTGGATATCAAATAATTTCTGTTGTTAAATTAATTCAAAATCTTTGAATTTATTCTACATTATCCTACAGTTCTAAAGAAAGTAGGCAAACTTTTAAAACAATATATTTACTTTTTTTTTAATTAAGAAAAGTAGTCTCAACACCTAGAGTCACTCACTGCTAATAGTTGCTATACTTTCTGTCATTCCATCTTTTTTTAACATACTTGATTGAGTCATGTTTAGCATTTTAATGTTCCATACCTTTCAATAAGACTATTTCCCTTAATAAGACATAATGAGCATTCTCCTGTGTAACAGGAAATACTGTATATGGTTATGATACACTCTAGTCTGTGAACACATCATAATTTTTTTAACATATAAAAATTTGGTGATTTTTTCCAACATTTCTTTGTAATGTGACAATGAGTATTTTTATGCTTAAATCTTTACGTGAGCCTCGGGTTATTAATGTTCATAACTGGAATTACTGTATTAAGAGTTATGAATTAAGTAGAAGGGTTGTATCAAATAATCTTCCTTCAGCCAAGAGCCAGCTTCCCATATCTTTCATGGCACTGAGTATTTTGTAACTTGTTATTTACTAGGAAAAATGATATCAATACGATTTTCATCTATTTCATTACTAGTGATGTTGAACATTTTCCCCACGTTTAAAAGTCACTTGTATATTTTTTCATCAGAAAGAGAAAGTAAAAAAAAAAAAATCCTATTTAAAATAGCATTAAAAAAATGCCTAGGGGGCTTCCCTGGTGGCGCAGTGGTTGAGAGTCCTCCTGCCGATGCAGGGGACACGGGTTCGTGCCCCAGTCCGGGAAGATCCCACATGCCACGGAGCGGCTGGGCCCATGAGCCATGGCCACTGAGCCTGCGCGTCTGGAGCCTGTGCTCCACAACGGGAGAGGCCACAACAGTGAGAGGCCCACGTACCGCAAAAAAAAAAAAATGCCTAGGAATAAACTTAACCAAGGATGTGAAAGACGTATACACTGAAAACTATAAAATATTGACAAAGGAAATTGGAGATGATTCAAAGAAATGGAAAGATAACCCACACTCTTGTATTGGAATAATTAATATTGTTAAAATGGCCATACTACCCAACACAATTTTCAGATTTAATGTGATCTCTATCAAATACCCATGACATTTTTCACAGATCTAGAACAAATAATACTAAAATATGTAACCACAAAAGGCCCAGAATTGCCAAAGCAATCCTGGGAAAACAGAACAAAGCTGGAGGCATAATCCTCCCAGACTTCAGACAATACTGCAAAGATACAGTAATCAAAACAGTGTGGCACAAAGACAGACATATGGAGTAATGGAACAGAATATAGAGCCCAGAAGTAAACCCACACATCTATGGTCAATTAATCTTCGACAAAGGAGGCAAGAATATACAATGGAGAAAAGACAGTCTCTTCAACAAGTGGTGCCAGGAAAGCTTGTCAGCTACTTGTAAATAAATGAATTTAAAACACTCCCTCACACCATGCACAGAAGCAAACTCCAAATGGCCTAGAGACCTAAATAGAAGACATGATACCATGAAACTTTTAGTAGAGAACATAGGCAAAACATTTTCAGACATACCTTGTAGTACTTTCTTAGCTCAGTCTCCCAAGGCAACAGAAATAAAACAAAAATAACCAAATGGGACCTAATCAAACTTAAAAGCTTTTGCACAGTAAATGAAATCATAAACAAAATGAAAAGAGAACCTGTGGACTGGGAGAAAATATTTTGCAAGCAATGGGATTGACAAGGGGTTCATATCCAAAATATGTAAACAGTTCATGCAACTCAATATCAAAAAACAAACTACCCAATCAAAAGAGTGGCAGAAGACCTAAATAGACATTTTTTCAAAGAAGACATACAGATGGCCAACAGGCAAGTGAAAAGATGCTCAACATCACTATTTGTTAGAGAAAAATCAAAACTATGAGATATCACCTCATACTTGTCAGAATGACCACCATCAAAAAGTATATAAATAATAAATGCTGGAGAGGGTGAAGAGAAAAGGGAACACTTCTACACTTTTGGTGGGAATGTAAATTGGTGCAGCCACTATGGAAAGCAGTATGAAGGTTCCTTAAAAAACTAAAAACAGAGCTACCATATGATCCAGCAATTCCACTCCTGGGTATATATCTGGAAAAAATGAAAACACTAATTCAAAGAGATACATTTACCCCAATGTTCATAGCAGCACTATTTACAACAGCCAAGACATGTAAACAACGTAGATGCCCATCAACAGATGATTGGTTCAAGAAGATGTGATATATATATATATATATATATATATATATATATATGTATATATATATATATATATATGGAGAGAGAGAGAGAGAGAGAGAGAAATATTATGACATCACTTATATGTGGAATCTAAAAAATAATACAAATGAATCTATATACAAAACAGAAACAGACTCATAGACATAGAAAACAAACTTATAGTTTCCAAAGGGGAAAGGGGAGGGGGAGGGTTAAATTAGGAGTATGGGATTAACAGATACACACCTCTATATATAAAAAATATAAGTAACAGGGATTTACTGTATAGTACAAGGGATTATATTTAATATCTTGTAATAACCTATAATTGAAAATAGTCTAAAAATTTTTGTATATAAGTGAATCACTTTGCTGTTCAGCTGAAACTAACACAGTAGTGTAAATCTACTATACCCCAATTTAAAAAAATTTAAAGGAAAGGCACTTGTATATTTTTCAATTTTTTGTTATGTATTATTACTTTATAAATCTCCATTTAAAATATAAGGACATTGTTTTTAATAATAAATCTTTTATCTCCTTAAGGCTGGCATCAGGATTTGAATTAGGGTATTCAGGCTCCAAAAATGCCAGTTTTTGCCACTTTACCCATCTGCAATCAGGATGTTATTATCAGGCACTGGATGGAAGGCAGGAGGTGGCAGGACTGTAGAGATATAAGCTAGGAAACTGAGGCCAGGGAACATGAGGGCCCTGAAATAAAAGGGAGTTTTCCTGGGGGTTCCCTGGAGTTTCTAGCAATCACCTTATTCTCAGTGGCCAGAAATCAGCTCAGCTTCCTATACAAGACTGTTTCAAAGTAAAGCCAAAAAATGTGAGACTGCAAGTCACGAACAATAAATATTTATTGAAATTTACCTATGAGCTAGGGGAGACTTTAGGGACCATGGATAGAGTAGTACAAATGTAGACAAGGAATATCTGTCTATGGGAGTTCATATTTTAGTGGGGAGGGCTTACAGTAAATACGTTCAATTATAAATATATATTCTGCCAGGTGGTGATAGTGCTATGGAGAAAAATAAAAGAGAAAAGGAACAGCTTTGCTGGGGAGAGTGGAATACAAGTTTTAATAAGAAAATGATCTGTGAGCAAAGATCTGAAAGGAAGCAGGGGGTGAGCCATGTTGATATTTTGAGGTAAACGGTTATGAAATGGCAAATGCAGAGACATAAAACAAGAACACTGCTAGCGATTTGGAGGATAATCTGGATGTCCTCTGTGGCTTGTATGACCGCAGTAGGGGAGGGAGTGGTCGCAGATGGAGTCTGAGTGATGGGGAGAGGCCAGGACTTGTATCATCTTACAGGTCCTCACAACAGGCCAGTGGGATGGGGAATCCTCAGAGGATTTTGGTAGAAGAGTGACATGATCTGACAAAAGTTTTAAATGCATCATGTTGGCCCCTGAGCTGAGAACAGTTGGAGGACCACAGTGGAAGCAGGGAGACCCATTAGAAGGCTATTCCCATGAGCCAGGACAGAACATGATGATGGACTGAATGAGGGCAATAACTGTGGTGGTAGGGAGAAGGTGGTGGAGGTGGTGGGAAATTATTCAAGTCTGGCTGTACTTAGAGGGTAGAGCCACCAGGGTTTCCTGGATGATGAGTATCGAACATGAAGGTAAGAGGGTCATCAGCTCAGCAAGGATGGCCCTGAGGATTTTGGTCTGAGCAGCTGTAAGAATGGAGCTGCTGTTTACTGAGATAAGGAAGCCCAGGGAAGAAGCAAGTTTTACAGGAAGATAACCAGTTTGGTTTGGGTCATGATAAATCTGAGAAACGAAATTTTATGATCTTAGCAAGAAAGTGACTCTAAATAGAGAAAAGGTGTGAGAACTATGACCTCGCTCAATCCAACATTAATATTTGGAGACATGAAGAGGGTACAGTCAAGGAGACTGAGAGATACTTGTCCTAAGATAGAAAACTAAGAGTGGAGTGTCCTGTACTAAAGTTGAGAAGGGGGAAGGGGTGTAATGTACATTGTGATTAATATCATTAATGCTGTTGTATGTTGTGTATGAACGTTTTTAAGAGAGTAAATCCTAAGAGATCTCATCACAAGGAGAAATATTATTTTTCTCTTTCTTTAGTTTTGTATCTTTATGAGATGGTGGGTGTTCACTAAACTTATTGGGATAATCATTTCATGATATATTTAAGTCAAATCATTATGCACTATACCTTAAATTTATAGTGTTGCATTTCAATTATATCTCAATAAAACTAGAAGAAACAAATACTAAAAAAATTACTTGAGCAGCACTAAACCCTCCATAGGTGCTATAGGTTCTGAGGAAATGGTGACAGACAAGACAGATAAATTATTGACAATAAACACACTGTGTGCCTCTGAGTGGGTGGGGGAAGAGAAGAAAGAAAGGGGAATGGGCGTGAGGTAACACTGCATGTTCTGCTGTTGGTCAGTAAACTGAGGACAGATCTCTGACTACTGACTTAGGAATATGGTGGTCAGTGATGACCACGCTAAGAGTTCTTCACTTCTGTGCAGTTTTACCAGACAGAAATCTGCATAACCCAAGTAGATTAGGTACAAGCATGAATAGGAAGAGAGTGGTCGGAAGCAACAAATAAAGCAACTCCTTCTGGGAACTTTGGTGGGAAGGGGCACAGAGCTGGATATTGGCAAGTTATGTGTAGTCAAGCAGGAGTTTTGTTGTGATTTGTTTTTTAAGGTGGGAAAATGTTCAGGATGCTTTAATATGCTGATAAGAATTATTCTGAGGAGAACAATTTGAGAGGATGAAAACTTGCCCTTAAATAGGTGAGAGGGGGATGGATCCTGGTGCACAATTCAGGGGCTGTTCTTCACATGGGAGCCTGGAGGAGATGAAAGAACCAGAGTCTGTAGATACAGATGCAGGTGGATGGTAGGTACGCAGGTGAGAGTCCTTGGAAACTATTTTCTGCTTGTTTATAATTTGTGATTATAAACTCAGCTGCAAGTGAGGATGGGAGGTGGTGAAGGTCTAGAAAGAAAAAAAAAATATGTGGAATAGTTGGCCGGGAAAGTGAATTGTCCTTTCTTAACTCTGACTTATTTTTCAAAAATCATAGTACTAAATATATTCCACGTGTTCACATATTCAAATTATAGGTTAATTATTAATAGATCTCATGCCATCTCTTGTCATTTGTGGAGAGTTTAAACTATCAATGGTCATTTTGTTTCATTCTCTCATCTGCTTGGTTTTAAGTACAGTAAGTCCCCTACTTACGATCCTTCAAGTTGTGAACTTTCAAAGATGTGAATGTGCATTCTCATGTTCAGTCACGTAAGTTAGTTCACGTGTCTGGCGTACATTGTCTCGTGTGTGCATCCTCTACAAGTGGTTGTGCTTTCGTGTACTTAACTGTACAGTACTGTATAGAGTACAGTAGTACAGTATTTTTAGTTCAAGCCCAGGATGTCTGGAAGCAAGCATAAAAGCACCAGTGATGGAGCTGGTACTGCTAAGAATTGCCAAGTGATAATGATGGAAACAAAAGTGAAAACAATTAAGAGAGTGGAGCAAGGCAGAAAGATGGTTGACGTCTCTCATTCTTATAACGTGAATTGTTCAACCATTGACATGATTCTAAAGAACAAGGACAAGGTCATGGAACATGTGAAGTCTGCTGTGCTGACGATGTTGACAAAATATCAAAGAAGCATGGAAAAGTGATGGAGGAGATGGAGAAACTTCTCAGCGTGCGGATGAAGGATCAACATCAGTGCTGTGTCCTGGTCAGCTTAATGCTGATTCAAGAGAAAGCTAAAAGCCTTTATGAAGACTTGAAGAAGAAACACGGCTAAGAATCAGAGGGCACATCCTTTAATGTCAGCCATGGCTAGTTTCATCTGTTGAAGACTAGAGCCAAACTTCACAACGTAAAAGTACATGGTGAGGCAGCAACAGCAGATATGGTAGCTGCCTGGGAATTTCCTGAAACACTTAAAGAAATTATCGATGAAGGCGTGTGTTTACCTGAGCAGGTTTTTAATGTGGATGAGACAGGACTGTACTGGAAGAAGATGCCAGACCAAAGTTACATCTGTAAGGAGGAAAAGTTAATGCCAGGCTATAAAGCAGTAAAGGATAGGCTAACTCTGTTGTTTGGTGGCAATGCTTCAGGTGAATTGAAGCTGAAGCCTCTCTTAGTTTATCATTCAGAGAACCTAAGAGCCCTTAAAAACATAGCCAAGGACTCTCTTCCTGTTGTGTGGAAGCGTAACCCCAAATCCTGTGTTACACAGGCCACGTTCCAGGACTGGTTTTTCCACCACTTTATCCCGGAGGTAGGGAAATATTGCTTGGAGAAGGATGTCCCATTCAGTATTCTTTTGCTGCTTGACAGTGCTCTGGGCCACCCGCCATTCAAGGACGTCTTTCATCCCAATGTCAAAGTAGCACATCTGGGCTTCCCTGGTGGCGCAGTGGTTGAGAGTCCGCCTGCTGATGCAGGGGACGCAGGTTCGTGCCCTGATCCAGGAAGATCCCACATGCCACGGAGCGGCTGGGCCCGTGAGCCATCACTGCTGAGCCTGCACGTCCAGAGCCTGTGCTCCACAACGGGAGAGGCCACAGCAGTGAGAGACCCGTGTACCACCCAAAAAAAAAATAAAATAAAGTAGCACATCTGCCACCAAATTCTACATCACACATCCAACCTATGGACCAGGGAGTTATAGTGACTTCCAAGAACTATTATTTATGTCACACTTTTCATCAGGCAGTAGAGGTGAGTGAGGAATCAGAAACAACCTTGAGACGATTTTGGAAGGACTGTAACATCTACAAGGCCGTAAAATACATTGACTTTGCTTGGCATGAGGTTACAGCTGTAACCATGAATGGGTTTTGGAAGAACCTTTGCCCACAGTTTGTTCATGATTTTCGTGGATTTGAGAAGGTGGATGAGGAGTCCAAAGAGGTCTTCATCAACGTAGTGACCCTCAGTGAGGAGCTGGAGCTAGATCTGCAAGAGGACGACTTCACTGAACTCCTTGCTGTGTAACACGAGGAGCTTACCTGATGGAATTGGAGGCCTAGAGAAAGGACAAAGAGAGACAAGAGGAAGAAGAAGTGTAACTGAAGAACTGAAGAGATTCACAATGCAGGAAATGACAAGGGGGTTTTCTTTATTTGAGGAGGCACTGTTAGTTTTTGAGCAGAGAACCTGAATGTAGGATGGTACATGAAGGTTGCAGCAGCCATTCAGAATGCAATCCAGTGCTACCGTGTCATCTATGATGAGAAAAGAGCTACTACCCAGACTTCACTGGATCATTTTTTCAAGAAGGTAGATAGAATTGAATCCAGCCAGGAACCAGAACCTGTGCCACCAACGTCAGGCGTGAGTGAAAGTGCAGCTTGCCCTCCATCTCCTATTTCTGACGGTCCTTCAGCTCTACTATCTCCCACCTCCTCTCTGTTACTGTTACAGGCAACAGTAACTCTTGCCTGTTCACTTGATTCCAGCCCCTGTACACCAGCTGGTGTACTGGACTACTGTACTTTTCAAGGGACTGTACTGTAAGATTAAAAATGTTTATTTTTTGTTTGTTTTTTATGTATTATTTGTGTGAAAAGTATCATGAACCTATTACAGTACAGTACTGTGTAGCTGATTGTGTTAGTTGGGTACCTAGGCTAACTTTGTTGGACTTAATGAACAAATTGGACTTAGGAACACGCTCTCGGAATGGAACTCATTTGTACGTAGGGGACTTACTGTAATTTTCTTTGCTTTTGTTCAACATTCTGGACTATTGGTAGCAAAATTTTATAGCTTATTAAGGGAGAAGCTGATTTAGCATTTTCAAGTGAACAACAATGTTCATCAACACACGTACAACCATGGGAGACTAATTCCAATTATTCAGAAGCAGTAGATCCTCAAAAAGTTGGCCACCTATAATGGTTTCTGCTTCTACTGCTTTCTGCTGATCAATAAAAGTTTCCTTTCAAAACAAATCTCAGCATATATTTCAGTGAGTTGGAGTCTGTACTACTTATAATCATATACAGTGTTGTATGTATGGCAAGCTTTTCAAAGAGTTCTTGTTACAAAAATCCATAAAGTGATAAGTGGAAAACAAATATCAACAACAAACAAACAAAAAACATTCTTATGATAGATAATTAAAACACCTTAAAAATCAACTTGTATATGTTAATCCCAAACTCCTAATATATACACACTACTATATATATAAACTAGGTAACCATGGAGGACCTACTGTAGAGCATAGGGAACTCTACTCAATGTTTTGTACAATAATAACCTATAAGGGAAATGAATCTGAAAAAAATTGATATATATGTATGTATAACTGAATCACTTTGCTGTACACCTGAAACTAATACATTATAAATCGAGTATACTTCAATAAAAAAAGAATGAACAAACAAACAAAAACAAAAAAAGAAAAAATATCTTTTGAAGAAAGATGATCCAAGGTAAACTAAAGGTGACCTAAAATATAATAATAAAATCTATATATAAAAAATCAACTTGTATCATTAACCTCAGGTGGGAATATGGCAGAAGTGTAGGTTTAGAATTTGGTACACTGTTTCAGAAACATTCAAGTTGGCTAGTGAGAATGAACCATGGACTTTGTAGGAACCTTGGCCTTGTATGGACCACAATGTCAGTGTTCATTTTTACATGAGCTTTTGTTTTAAAATCATGTATGCAGTAGTTGCAGCATTATCCGTTCTTCCTGTGTCAGTAAGACATAATATTTACTTGTATCCATACATTTGGAAAACTAGCTTCAGTGTATTTGTAGAAGGACAGCAATAATATTTTTTAAATAACATTTAAATTGGGACACACCTTGTGTTCCATTGTCTTACACTCTTAACAAAGATTAAGTGAGTTTGTAGAAACTGAAGCATAGTTAAGGGGATGTTGGTAAGCGTCCTTCGTATGACCCAGCCCTGCCCCATACTCTGTCATACAAACAGTGATCTGAAGGTTAGCTAAGGGAATTGGGGAGCTGAAATGAATTGTCACCGAAAATGAACTATTTTAGCTATTTTTATCTACGTGATGCAGATTATGAAACCGAGGTAGAGGAGATAAAGGAACCTTCCCAAAGTCACACCGCTAGCACGGGGTGGTGCTGGCATTTGACCACAAGCAACCTGGCTTTCTTACCCACCAGGTCATGTCACCTTTTCCATCCTACACAGAGAAGGGTGATCACAGCAAACTGACTTCTTGAGGGAACATTGTGGATTCATGTTGTTAATTCCTTAGAGACTGAATATATTTGCTTCTGATGAAATTTTCTTTAAAATATATTTCCAGTCTTTTTTACGTTCTTTTTCTTACAGTATTTTAGCTAAGTGTGTAAATTCTCTCATCACCATTCACGAGTGACTACATTGCTTTGGAAAGAAGGGCAACCTTAAAAAACTCATAAAGATTTTGAGCAAATTCCTTTGTTGAAAGTTCAGTGAAAGGGCTGAATATGCATGTATCTGGTATGAAGAATTGCACCTAAAAATGAAGAAGATAGCGTAGGAACACTTTCTCTGAAATAAGAGCTACGAGTCAGTGACATCTTTCACTACTATTGCCTTGCAACTGACTTTTGGTGAAATCCTAGAAAATAAGTTTTTTTTTTTTCCCAGTCTTATCACAAATCATTGCTAATGAGTAGCTTCTTCATGATGTAGAACAGTTTCAAATTCAGTGTACATTGTGGATTCTTCAGTGCTAATTAAGCACACTGTTTATATAGTATACCTCAACATAAATGTCTGAATGAAGATTCAAGCCTTTCCAGTGACATTTAACAACGAATATGACAGATTTCCTACTTCCTCTGGGACTTGACTCTGAGAGAGGGAGAAGAGAAAATAAAAACACTGTCTATAACCTTCATTCTCAGAAATAAGGTTCATTGTTTGAAAATTGAGTCGGTATAATTGAAAGAGGATGGGAAAAGGGGAGCTGTTGTTTAATGGGTATAGAATTTCCGATCTGCAAGATGAAAAAGTTCTAGAGATATTTCACAACAATGTGAATATACTTAACACTACTGAACTGTACACTTAAAAAGAGTTAAGATGGTAAATTTTGTGTTACATGTTTCTTAACTACAATAAAGAAACTCTACTCAAAACTCTGTAATAACCCAAATGGGAAAAGAATTTGAAAAAGAATAGATACATGGATATGGATAACTGAATCACTTTGCTGTACACCTGAAACTAACACAATATTGTTAACCAACTCTACTCCAATATAAAATAAAATTTTTTAAAAAGACATCTTGGTTGCTTCCAAGTTTTGGTGATTATGAATAAAGCTGTTATAAATATCAAAAAATAAATAAATAAAATATTTTTATAAACTTGAAAAAAAAGAAAATTTAAAAATCATTATGTATCCTTCCACAGGATTTTTGTGAATCACATACATATATGTCATTTATGTGTACATGTGTACATGTACAAATGTATATATACATTTATATATACACATACACACATATATATCTATATATACACCTATATATTATGGCTTATGCCTATATCTATCTATATATATTTAGAAATTAATTTAGAATATACCTATAAATATAATACAAATGTATATACATATATAAAAATATATATATATACACACATACGTATAACTGGTTACTGTTTTCTCTCAAGCGAGAGCTTATTATTTATTTTGTGCGCAGCTGGCCTTTGGTACTTGTCAACATAACACAGCTCTCCTTCTGTGTCTGTTCAATACAGTTTGTAAGAAAGATTATGTTGATTATAATGATGTCACAGTTTTTGACAGCATAACACTTGTCAGTCATTCTTCTATTGATGGACATATTTATTGTAGAAAGTGCTGCAGTCAACAACTCTGTACAAATTTTCTTACAGATGCATTCCTATAAGGGGAATTCTCAATCATGAATATTTATATTTACACTTTTGTTCTTTTTTAAATTGATACTGCAAATTAACCTCCACAAAAGTGAGAATGTCTGATATAACCTTGCCAATATTGGGTAATATCAATTTAAATAGTTTATCTAGAGATATAACAGTGTTTGCTAATGTCATTTTTAATGTACCATATGATTTGTATGTTTTCCGGATACCTCTTGTTCATATCCTTAGCCAGATTCTGCCTTTTTATTATGATTGTTGCTGTCTCCTTATTAATTTACAAGAACCCATTCTGCAACTTTGTTTAGAAAGAATCTCACTATAGAAATGCTTATAGTCTTTATAGAATCAACTGAATTGGAGTTTATTTAATAGGATGTGATACTAAACTGTGATTAGAATCCTACTTCTCGTGTCTAAATAAAGCTCATCACACAGGGCCTTGTGACATGGACGTTGTGTCAGTGGCCTTTTAGCCCTCTCTGTCTTTGGTTGTGAAAATGTTCTCCTTTTTCACTCTTTCTAGTAGAGCATTTTATTATTTATCCTTGGGCTTGCTTTCTTCGATTTTTTTCTCCTGTAAGTTTTTCCAGACTCTCCAAAAACATTCATTTGATTTCTCAAGTAAATTTTTGAATCTCTCTAATCCTTTTAAACTAACATTTTAATTCTATTTAATACTCTTTGAAGATAATTTGATTTTCACGTCCTCTAATATTTCACTCTATGCTGTTAGTCCATAGTCCATTTGTTTTCCCCTGTGGATTGCAGAATTTGCTCTGTCATTGGGCTCTTGTGTCTTTTGTACAGAATCTATTGGTCATAAAAGCAGCACGGGGGACTCGCCTGGTGGCACAGTGGTTAAGAGTCCACCTGCCAATGCAGGGGACACGGGTTTGATCCATGGTCCAGGAAGATTCCACATGGTGCGGAGCAAGTAAACCTGTGCTCCACAACTACTGAGCCTGTGTGCCACAACTGCTGAAGCCTGCATGCCTAGAGCCCGTGCTCCACAGCAAGAGAAGCCACCGCATGAAAAGCCCTCACACTGCAACGAAGAGTAGCCCCCACTTGCTGCAACTAGAGAAAGACTGCACACAACAACGAAGACCCAATGCAGCCCAAAATAAATAAATAAATAAATAAATAAATAAATAAATAACGGTCTCAGAGTCAGCTCATAGTTCCCATAAGTTATGGCAGCGTGTACTAGGGTGCCTTACACAGGGCTCGGGTGAGCAGGGCAAGAGACGGGGAGGCCCACGGAAATAAGAACTTAAGTTACCCAATCACATGTAATGCATGAATTTATTTATGTATTAATATATATTTATATATCTGAAAAAATGCTTTTGGTGTAACATAGCCTGTCTGAATGAAGAGTCTGGATATGTGGTCAGAAAAATAGGCTCCTGTGAATGTGAGCCTGTGTGTTGCTTCTCAGGGCAATGAATCATCCACGCATGCGTGGTGAGCAGCAAAAGTAGTGAAGTCACTCAAAGACAAACATTTCTGTAACATTCGTATTCAGGGCAGAGTTTGCGGTAATGGAGCAACTGATTAAGAACTCTTTTTTACAGTCTGATGACATGCTTTTTAATCAATTATACTTTTTGTCCATTTGAACCTAAGCATTTTCAAGCAACAGAACGAATCTCCTGGAATCGACTCAGAAACTGATACACCATTTCCATACACTTTAGCGTAATTCATCTAAGTACTGTACATGGAACCATTTCAGCCAATTGCATTTGCACATTTGGCACCAGTCATAGAGTAGGGAAGAAGGTTGATAAGAAACTGTGAAATGGAAGAATCTTTGAATAGTTCATGGGAGATTGTGAAACCTAGAAATCATCAGAATTATCTAGTTAAGAGTTTTTTTGGCAACAGAATGCCCACAGTATTCATACTGTCACTTGGTAAAAATTGTCATTAGCAGTATTAGCATTTCACTGGCAATATTGCATGTAAATTAGTCTAGTATTGTAATGTTGAATAAAAGTGGTTTCAGATACCTACATCATGATTAAGTTTCACGTCCCTGTCAATCTGTCCAGTAACACTGTCTGCCAGGAAACAAAAGTGTCACTAAATTTCATAAGTCACCATGGTTCAATCACAGAAATTACCTAGTCTAACATTTTGCAGCAGTAATTGCTGTATAGTTGCAGGATATGTAAAGAATAATTCTGGCATTCTAAGTCAACGATTGTGACTAAGGAAAAATGTCACAATAGTCAAACGTAGGGTAAAGCCTTCGGTACCTGGTGTGTAGCAGTATTTCTAAATATCTGTAAGGATATTGATAGACATATATGACTCCATAGTAATACAAGCTCCTGAAGCACAGTCATTTTTTATAAAAAATGAAACTTTATAAAAATTGAGGAATTGACTATTTTAGTGTGCTGTAATTCTTGGATAATTGGTAACCCACGTAAAACATCTCTATGGTAACCAGAATATTTAACTGTGTTTCCATTTTATGCCATAGTGGATAATTGAAAAAAAATTTACATTAAAATTTCAGCATCTGAATTATGAAACTGGGTTTATTGAAATTCACCAGTTAACATTGCTGCCATAAACATCAGTATCCACATATTTTGTGATAAGAATAAAAAGTATTGCTCTAAAAGGAAGTAGGGAGTTTTAGAATATTTTATATTTAAGCTAATATTAAATCAAGGGTCTTTCATTAAGCACTGAGTCTTGTTGTGATCACTGAATTGCTATATATTTTTTTTTTCGGTATGCGGGCCTCTCACTGTTGCAGCCTTTCCCGTTGCAGAGCACAGGCTCCAGATGCACAGACTCAGTGGTCATGGCTCACGGGCCCAGTCGCAATGCGGCATGTGGTATCTTCCCGGACTGGGGCACGAACCCGTGTCCCCTGCATCGGCAGGCGGACTCTCAACCACTGTGCCACCAGGGAAGCCCTAAAAGCTTTTATATGTTTCTGAACCATACAGTACTGAGTACACAGTTTCTGCCTATGTGACTGAGGGTAGGAGGAATGTGTGGAAGAGGGTCATTCAAAATAGGGCATATGTGTTATCTACTGCCACAAGAAGAGTGTTTTTGTATTTCCATTGTTTAGAGCCTATAAATAAATGAATGCATAGAGTATGTTAGCCTTTATTTTTCCATGTTATCAAATGTAGTTCCTCTGTGTATTTGGACTGAAGCAAATATGTATGAACAAATAACTTGTTAATTAATCTTTTTTTTTTTCTTTTTGATGTGGACCAGTTTTTAAAGTCTTCATTGAATTTGTTACAACATTACTTCTGTTTTTTTTTTTTTTTTTTTTTTTGCGGTACACGGGCCTCTAACTGTTGTGGCCTCTCCCTGTTGTGGCCTCTCCCATTGCGGAGCACAGGCTCTGGATGCACAGGCTCAGTGGCCATGGCTCACGGGCCTAGCCACTCTGTGGCATGTGGGATCTTCCCAGACCGGGGCACTAACCCGTGTCCCCTGTATCGGCAGGCGGATTCTCAACCACTGCACCACCGGGGAAGCCCACTTCTGTTTTATGTTTTGGTTTTTTGGCCACAAGGTATGTGGGATCTCCCCGACCAGGGATTGAACCCACACCCCCTGTATTGGAAGGTGGAGTCTTAACCACTGGACTGCCAGGGAAGTCCCATCAATTAATCTTTAATTTTATCTTTGCTTAAACTTTGTCCATGACAGTTTTTTTTTCTTTCTGGCATTTAACAAGTTTCTTTATTCTGCGACACTTCCATTCACCTCTGCCTTACTTTTAACAACCTGTTTTGCTGTTTTGTTTGGACCCATATTTAGAGAACTCTTGGAGTGTACTTGCCTTGAAATATTTATAGTGGATAATATGTAGATCTTGCAATCATAGCGCTGTATGATATCTGTAACTAAATGAAGATAATGATTCATTCAATGTTTCTTTCAACATATTTTCTTACCTATCATTGACCAGGGGAGAAACTGGGGGTGTAGGAGCTGGCTGAGGGGAGGTACGGGTTGGTGGAAGATGTGTGTAATATAAGCCAGAAAAGTGTACAGTTTTAAAGCAATTAATTGCACATTGCAGCCTTCAGCCTTTAAGGCCCAAACCGTCATTGTCTAAATTGCAGCAGGCCTGGCTGCAGGAAGCCTGTCCTTTACCAGGCTCCTATTCTCACGTGTTTCTGAGAGTCGGAACTCTTCCCTTTCTCACCCGTCTGCCCTGGGTTGACTGAGATCTTACCCAATCTGGCTGTCTTCTACACTTCATGTGCAGCATCCCTCTCCCAGGATCACTGTTCCTCTCCTGGACAGCTGTTCCACCAAGCCTGTCACTCAGAGCATAGCTGGGTCCAAGCTCTGCTCACAACATTTACAGAAAATATCAGATGGGCAAGAATGACTCTGACTCCGTGCTAGATATAACTGCTCTCAGGCTGCACAGGACAAGACTTGGTCCCTCGCTGGGCACTCCCTGCTTTGTCTTCTTCTGTGTTTTGGAGGCCAGTTCACCCCCCCTCCTTTACCATCTCACCCCCAAACAGTTTGTGCCCACCTACTCCCATCCCCACCACACTACCCTTCATCTGCTAAGGCTCAGCAGAGTTTCATAAACAAGTCTCCACCCGCCCTCCCTTTGCCCAGTCACAGCTCAGCCTTCAAGTTAAATAAAATAAAATGATAAAAAGGCAGACATGTAAATTCATGGAGAAAGGAAGAAACCTGTTTAAAATATATTATTATGCAAAATGCTTGTCTCCTAAGTATTATAACACATTTACATAACCAAAAGGCTTATTAAAATTTCCCCTGTATCAAGGAAGCATTTTGCATGCAAATAATTTAAAATGCAACTTGCAGAGAACTAAGAAAAGCTGATAGTTTAAAAAGAAAAATACAGATATATCCTGTCCTCACTCCTCTATCTTTTTGTAGCCATTGTCAAAACTGGAGTCCATTCACTGCTTGAAAATTCTGTTTCATATGCAGAGAGAATATAAATGGAAGAAGACATATTGCAATTATTTTACTATTAAGTATATATTATATTTTATTATTAAGTATTATTATTAAGTATATACTAAGTATATTAAGTATATATTATTAAGTATATATATAAGTATATATTTATTGAGTACAAACTTTGTGTGTGACACCACTGTAAATCCTCTGTCTATATAACATACAGGCCCTTAAGGATGTGATATAGTGATACGAATAATTGGATACTAATTATGTATTTCCTGTAATTCTGTGTTAATTCAGTTACCATTAGCTGACTATTCATCTCACATCAACCCATGCCAAATACTTTAGAAAATACATGGACATTTACAACACAGGTTCTAGCTTTCAGGAACCTATGATGTAATTGGGTAAAAATGTGTGTGTGAAAAGTTGACGTGATTTGTAAGTAATATATAAGCAAATTGCAAGATAACACAGTATAAATATTAAAAGAAATTAAAGTTGGGATAGGGAATTAGTTAGTTTACTAAAGAAGTATAAGAATTGGCTTAGCTCAAAAAAGGTAATGGCTTTTCAGTTATAGTAGACTATTCCTGAAATATGAAGGTATCCTTGAACAAGTCTCAAAATATACAGATTAAATAAAGAGAAGTATGTGAAATGAGAAGATGAGTCCAGTTGATGGGCGCTCATGGGAGTCACACTGAGCTTCTGGGGTAACATTCAAGAGGCAGCATTGACGTTCTTGCTCCAGAGAATCAGGGACATACAGTACGTGTGTGATTAACTGGTTTTGATTGATAAAGTCATATTTTAATGTGTAAATCTGGCACAGACCTGCAAAATATTTTAGTGATGGGAGAAATAGGAAGTAAGTTAACATCAAAGATTCAGGCAGGCCTTGGGCCATAAGAAAATGCAGTTAACTTTGAAAATCATTGAGAAGCTGCTGATGAGAAGTGAAGGACTGTGTTGTTTTCACAGAGATAGTGTTGGAACAGGTACACGTGGAAGGTGTTAACAGCCTGAGGCTGAAGAGACGACAGCACATCGTCAGCATTTTCATCAAGAATAAGGAGAGTTACTATGGAAAAGGCACCACCCGAGGAGATAAGGATAGAGTGTGGTATTAATGCTCCATCCATGATTTACGAGGAGAACAGAATTCATACACAAAAAATATCAGTGACAACGTAAGGCTTCACCTGCCAAGAAAATGTCAAAATTGGGCGTGTGTTCAACAAAGGAGATTGGTTAGAAAGTTCTTTGGACAGAATGGTATTTGAGCTGAGCCTTTCAGGAAGAGTAAGAGAGAAAATGGAAAAAAGACACGAGAGGAAATCAGCTGAGTCTTCCCAGTGTCTGCAGGTTCAGTGATGGGCATCAGATCGGTAAGGTAGGCAAAGAGTAATTTGGAACTCATCTTTCCTTTCTGGCAAAGGATGCCCATGGAAGAATTTTAAGTATAAGGCTGCTGCGAAAACATTTAAGGGGAGTTATGAATAAGGATGCATTATTTGATCTGAGGGTAGAAGTGAAGGCTAACAGAGCTGCTTAATTATAATAGTCCAGGTAAAGTCCTCCATAGTGAGGGGAGAATACAGTAGGGCCCTCTGTATGCCTGGGTTGTACATCCACGGATATGGAGGGCTCACTGTACCACTTCCTTTTGTATAAGGAACCTGGACATCCACGGATTTTGGTATCCGTGAAAGGTCTTGGAACCAATTCTTCAGAGATACTGAGGGCCAACTGTAATGGAAAAAACAAAGAACAGGACCGATGAAGAAACATTGTAAAACATAATCTCAGTAACTGACTGAGAGTAGGAAAGTGAATGTAAAGAAAAATCATTTTTCCTAACTTGGTGTGTTTTTAAGATGATATGTCATTTACAAAAGTAAAGCAGTCTGGCGCTGATTAGAGAGGTTGATGTATCCTTAAGACAATGTGAAAAATTTGGTTTGAGATTTGGAAGAGTACCAAGTTGGAAATTCTGGATAGACTGTCAGAGATGCAATTTTTAAAAACACAAGGTCATTTTAAAATGAGATTTAGAAATTAAATCACTTTAAATAGAAGGACTGGGCTTCCCTGGTGGCACAGTTGTTGGGAGTCTGCCTACCGACGCAGGGGACACAGGTTCGTGCCCCGGTCCACGAGGATCCCATACGCCGTAGAGCGGCTGGGCCTGTGAGCCATGGCCGCTGAGCCTGCGCGTCCGGAGCCTGTGCTCCGCAACGGGAGAGGCCACAACAGTGAGAGGCCCACGTACCACAAAAAACAAAATAAATAAATAAATAAATAGAAGGACTTTGGTATCCAGAGAAGGTATATTATTTGAGGTAATAGCTGAAAATATAAAATGAATATAAATCCAGAGGAGATGTGAGTTCTGTAAAAGAGCAAGTCCCTGAGGGGAAAGCTTAGTGTCACACTGTGGTTTGGGTGACTTAGGAAAAAAGCTTTACTTTTCTCTGGAAGTCAGAGATTAAAACTAAGGATAAAACATTTACAAACTGCTTTCAAGTGCACTGCATATTTGACCTTCATGTCAATCATGAGTGAGGCAGAACAGACAGTGTTATCCCCATGTTGGATTAGGAAAGGCAGGCGTTTGTTCATCTTTCCTGCCAGCCCTCTGGTTAGATGAAGAGAATCTTAAAGACCAAGAAGTCGGGGTGGGGGCAAGGAGTCTGGATAAGAGTGATGATTGAGGGCAGCTCAGAACTGAGAAGGTAGGAGTGAGGGCTTCCCCTCTATGTACATGGCTACTCTACCATCCCCGGTGATGCCTCCATGCTGGGAGACTCACCAAGCATGCACTGTGTTTCATTTGTCTTCTCTTCCTGCCACTTAACATTGTACCACATAGGTGGCCCCCAAATTTTTATTGAATGCACTATTGTTACCGAGCCCAAGCCTGTACTGCTCGCTGTACAACAGGCCAATAAATCGAGGGACAAGTTGTTGGGGCAAAGAATAGTGACTTTATTTGGAAACCAGCAGACTGAGAAGATGGGTGGACTAGTGTCCCAAAGAACCATCTTGGGGTTTAGATGGGGTTTGGATGCTAGTTTCTTTTATAGAACAAAGAGGGGGGAAGTGAAGAGGCAAAATAAAATAAGGCAATAAGTTGTTGCAAATATCTCCTGGTTTCCGCCAGACTCTGGAGGGGATGTGTTAATTTCTTCTTTCCTGTAGCCATTCACAGGTGCATCTGGTCAGGATGTTTCTTATGAGCTAAACAAAGGTATTTTAACTTAATACTCATTGCATAGGAGGCGGGGTTCCTAGAGATGTGCAATTATGTATACTTTATGCTATAGGCAGCCCTCCTTTAGTGATTAACTTGTAAAAAAAGTAATAGAACACAAATGTTAAAATAAAAGGGATGGACCCAATATGGAGTCAGATTTGTTCTTCCTTATTACAATTTCTGCAAAGGGAATTGAGGAATGAGAAGTGTATAAAATATAAAATATGGGTCCTGAGCTCCAGTAACTCATAAAGAAATCTAGATGAGACTCTCATTTAAGAGAGAGCTTACCTGTGCAATGTTACATGTTGTGTGTGCAGCGTGAGGGGGGCAGTTTGACAAACCACCACTTGGGAAGTTGCAGACGTGATTGCAGACACACTCTTTGCAGTCGCAGAGGGCTGAGGAGCTGAGTAATGTTCCTGAGGGAAGGGCTGGGGGCAGGGGAGAGAGACGTGTGCTGACATCAGAAACAAGGACCGCCGGTCAAACAGATGAGGCACTGAAGGTGCCGGAGGACACAGGACAAGTTATGTGACAGCATCAAAGGGAGAGTCCCCAGAACAAGGGCTGTGCATGTCAGCAGGATTCTGTGTGGTGTGATTGCACGTGCCTGTGGTGAAACCAGCCCTGTGAGCTCCTTTGCATCCGGCACAGAGGAGTGGGTGCAGAGCCAGTTTGCAGGCACCAATGAGAGTGGAACTGAGGGTCCTGAAGTGGAAGTGGGGGTCCTGAGTGGAACTGAGGGCCATGTGAGTGGACAGCAGGGTCAAGCACATTGTGAGGGTGGGGGGTGAGTTTTCCTCAGGTTATTTGTTGATACAGTTATGTTTTTTGTTTGTTTGTTTGTTTGTTTTATGGTACGCAGACCTCTCACTGCCGTGGCCTCTCCCGTTGCGGAGCACAGGCTCCGGACACGCAGGCTCAGCGCCCATGGCTCACGGGCATGGATCACGTGCCCAGCCGCAACGTGGCATGTGAGACCTTCCCGGACCGGGGCACGAACCTGCGTCCCCTGCATTGGTGGGCAAACTCTCAATCACTGTGCCACCAGGGAAGTCCTACAGTTATGTTTAAAGATGTACAAACAAACAAACATAAAAAGATGTACAAACAAACATGGTTACCAAAGGGAAAGAGGGGGCCAGAAGGGATAAATTAGGAGTTTGGCATTAATATATACATACTACTATATATAAAATAGATAACCAACAAGGACCTACTGTATAGTGGAGAGAACTATACTCAATGTTTTGTAATAACCCATAAGGGAAAAGAATCTGAAAAAGAATGTATCTATGTATATATATGTATATATGTATACACACACACTTGTGTGTGTATATATATATATATATATATATATATATATATATAGCTGACTCACTTTGCTGTACACCTGAAACTAGCACCAATTTTAAATCAACTATACTTCAATAAAATAAAATAAAAGTAAATAGTTGCATATTATGAAAAAAAGATATAAAGGAAAGATAGCAAGACAATTAAGACAGAAAATATGCTGCCTTTGATGAGGTTTCCTGAAAAACCACCTGGGGAGGGAGGTTTGGGCAGCTTCGGCCCCACTAAGCAGGATAGGGTATCTTTAATTTTTGACCTTGGAGAGAAGGATGAGAGACATTAGTGTCCCTGATTGAAGTGGTGGGAACCCTAGGTATGAGCTCATGATAGAGGCAATGTTCTGTCTGTCTTTCTTGGAGAATTAGATGGTAAGGTCACTTACCCACGATGGGGCTGACTTAGACCTGAAAGAGGAAAGAAAGGTCAGTAGGGAGCCCTGGGGGAGGGGATCAGTGGAAGATGAATAAAGATGGTGGGAGTTTGAAGGGAACAGAGATCAGCCCAGGGAAAACTGAGCACTCACGATTTGAAGGAAGGAGGAAAGAAACCACAAAGGGGGAGAAAGATTCAAAATATTAATGATAGAAGAGAGTAGAACAGGAGCTGAGTTCTTTGGTTCCGGAAGAGGGAAGGTCGCAGACACAGAGGAAATAGTTTTCTGAAGAGTTAACTGAGGACATTTACTTTGGAACATTGCACCTAAGACATCCTATTTTCTGATAAAGGGTGTTTTGTAGCTTTGTGTCAACCTTCTGCTGTAGACATGGTCCCTTTGTTTAAATTTCCACTAAAATAAAATGCTTGTCAAACAGGAGCACATTAAAGGAAGGTAATTCTCAGGTAAAGTAAAAACCCCTCTGTCTGTTTCCAGGCCCTGTTAGAAAGAGCCTTTAGAAAACATTGATATATGTGTCCTCTAAGTCTAGAATTCTGGTTGATGGGCATGCTGGCTAATTTAGCTCTGGAAAATCTCTGCAGGTCAAATTAAGGGTAAAGGACAGAGTACTCCCGCCCCAGGAGACAGCTGTATATAATTTCCATTTAAATGCCACCAATAAAAAAAAAATTGCCCTGGTATAATTTAAAGCATTTGGTTAAGGAGAAAGTTACTTTATAATTAAATAATACAGTTTCCTTCCTATCTACCCCATAGCTTTGAGAGTTAAGAACGAAAACAATTTAATAAGATAATATTTCAAGAGCATACAGAACACCTTCAATCCGGGGGGAATAGTGGGCACAGAGACAGCAGAGAAAGCTGGGCTTGTGGAAGCAGGCAATTGCTCAGATACAAACACAAAGAAGTGAATCAAAGCACAGGCTCCTTGTTTAGGAAATCTGTTTGCTAGGATGGTGGTGGGTTACATATTTACAAAAGAGAAGTAGACTCACAGACATAGGTTACCAAATGGGAAAGGGGGCAAGGAGGGATAAATCAGGAGTTTGGGATTAACAGATACACACTACTATATATAAAATAGATAAACAACAAGGACCTACTGTAGAGCACAGGAAACTCTACTCAATATAAAGAACTGAAGCACTCTGCTGTACACCTGAAACTAACACAACGTTGTAAATCAACTATATTTCAATTAAAAAATTTAAAAACGCCTTAAAAAATAAGCAAACCTGTTCGCTAGGATGGCGATGGGCTGTTGTCCTGTTGTGCAGGTGTTTGCTTTCCTGCAGGCCATATTCAATACCAAAAAAATCTCTCCGGGTCCATGCAGGGGACCAGATGGGAGCTCAGGGCCGGTTTGTTTCTCACATGTTTGTTTTTAATGTTGGAAGAAGGTGCCTCAAGGATCAGAGACTGTTTATTCCAAAACCCTCGGTCTTCTGATAGCTGCAGACACACTGCTTCTGTGCAGAGTACATTTTTACATTCAGAAGTGATTATAATTTGGGTACAGTATTTCTCACAGTGTGGTAATGGACATTTAATCACAGAACATGTGCTTTCCTTTTGTAAACTATTGTGAGGTGTTCAGCTGAGCTCGCAGTGCTGTCTTCAGCTCCATCTCTCATGTCTGAGGCTCTTGTTCTTTCCCCAGAATGGCTGCTACACACTTCCTGGCTCTTCTCATAGTGTCACACCTTCTTCTCCACACTCCCAGATCCCTGCTTCTCTGAGCAGTGAGAAACAGCAGTGTGTTGAGAATCACATCAACTTCCCTCCAATTTGGTCATAGATTTCTGTATAGTCATCCCTCCCCGTCTTTCTGTTCTTTATCAGAAGGAGTGCACAGCCCCTTCCAGAGGAGAATCTCTCTTAACCAGGACCCAAGCTGAATTTAAGGACCTATTTCTCCATCTGTGATACCAAATCTGGCCTCTGTATCCCGATACCAAATCAAATCTCAGAGACAGAGTTTTGGGTGAAGTAGAAAAGAGTAGCTTTATTGCTTTGCCAGGCAAAGGGGGCCACAGCGGGCTAGTGCCCTCAAAACCGTGTCTCCCAACCTGGAGGGGGTAGTGAGGAGTCCTATAGTAATGGTTCAAAGAGGGCGTGGTCAGCTCGGGGACGTTCTTCTGATTTGTTGGTGGGGAGGTAAGTGGGAGTCAGCATCATCAACCTTCTGGTTCCAACCCATCTGGGGTCTACTGCTTGTGAACAGCATACAATTAACTTCTCCCCCCTGATGGGGGTTTCGGAATCTGCAGAAGAGATCAAAGTCATGGTTATGTGTATCCCTTGAGGGGGACCAGGACCCTGCCCCAAGGCTGCACTGTTGTTTCTTGACTGCTCCTCCCTTGTCTCTGCATCCCCTCCCTTCCCAGATTAGCAACTGTTTGAATCTGCCCTTTGGAACTCAGGGAAGATCCTGGAGGCTGAATGAAGCCTATTTCCTGTAATCAAGAAATGGGAATGGGACACACAGAAAGGCTTTTGTGCCTAGAATCCCCACAGGGTCCTGCTTGGTTTCACCTGTCCAGATGTATGAGTATTGTCTCTCCTGATTTCCCCTTCAGTGTGGTCACCTCCCACAACTTTATATGGACTCTCCATCTGCCTGTACTTTGAAAAACAGATTTCATCATTGGACACTACCTTTCTGCTAAGCAGAAATCCTGAAGTTAGTGCCTGAATCTTGGCAGTTTTCTTATCTCCATCTCATTGGTCTGACTGATTCTTAGTCTAAGATTCCTTCTCTACCTGACCATTGATTTGAAAATAAAATGCCTGTAGGCTCTAAATCCTTGGCTTTGGCCCACCTATCTACCAGTGCTTTTAATCACATGCAGTTTCATTTCTCCAGTGCTGTGCCCCTTCATTTCCCCATATGCTCCTGTAATTTCCTCCTTGCCTTTTACAGCTCTATCTCTGTAAGCCCTAAAGATGCTTGAGAATTTCCTATTGCAATAAGCAAAACAACAACAACAAAATAAATAACCTTTTAGTCTTACTTTCCTCCCTCAAAATAACAACCTATATCCTTATCTCCCTGAAAAACTACTGGAAGCTTACCACCATTTTAGTCACTTACAGTCAGTTTCCATGGTTACTACTTATGGAAATGTTCTCTAGTATTACCATGGACCTCTAAAATGACTGATTTGGGTATTTGTTTGCAATATTTATGCTACTTGTTGCTTGATTCCACTTGCAGCTTTGATGAGAAACTCCTCATTCCATCTTCTTGGTTTTTAGAATGCGTGTCCTTTTCCTTTCACTGATGGGAAGCATCCTGGTGAAAGTCTACATATGTGGGCTGTGGAACCTTACAGACCCATCTTTTCATTCTGGTCTCTGATAATACATGTGTGACCCTAGTAGTGCTGTTTACTTCTTCTTAGGCTCATGTATTCATCTGTGGGAGATAAACTGACCTTGCAGAATTTCTATTAAGTTTAGAGGTATTGGATATTAACTTTTAGCAAGTTCTTGATATATATGAAGACCTCAGTGAGTGGTCCCTGTTATGTGGATTCCTAGCATCACTAATTACAACCATCACCATCACCAGCATCATCCCAGCATCACTGCCATCACCATCACCATCACCATAATTATCCCAGTATCCCAGCATCACCAAAACCACTATCATCACCATCAGCATTATCATCACCTTAGTTATTGGAGCACCGGGTTTCTATCTCGTGATGCTTTCACTCATTATCCCTTACTTGCTGATTTGCTACCACTCACAGTAACACAACTGTAACATAGTTTTGAAAAAGAGAGTTTCATTGTGTCACTTTTGTTGTAAAAAACTTCCAGTTGTAACCCATTTCCTCATAATATCATTTATGTCATCTGTGATTTCGTCTTAGAACGTGTTCTTCCTACATCTCGAGTTTGAAGAACAGGGTTTCACATGCTTTCCATTTCCTGCATCTTAGTGTTTGTTGTCTTATCAGCCAAAAATGTTATTTACCTGTGCCTTTTTACACATACAGTCCAGCTGAATTAGCACCTGTTTCTTAAAGCAAATTTTACAGCCCCTAGTTGGAAATGAATGATTAAATATTCCTCCCATTATGTGTATTCAGAACTTTTTAGAGATTTATGCCATATATGTTATTTTGCTTGTAGTATAATGAGTTACTTATTTGTCTATTTGACCGCCCCTCTCCTAAGCCTAAAAGCTGCCTAGGATAACTACATGGATTCATTCCTTTTTGAATTACAACCAGCTTTGTACCTCAGCTGGGTGATTTCTGAGACTGACAGTTTACATATATAGGCCTGCAAACACACATAATTTCAAAAGTATTTAAATATAGTAGGTACCCAGAATATGAAATTCTAGGCCATGAACCCTTGTGGCTTGAAAACCCAGAAAGATCATTCCACTGGAAGAGGCTACTCATGATAAAGTATAGAACAAGCAAACTACCTTGTTTGCTTACCTGCTGAGAAAAGAATAGACACTGAGTTACAGAAGATCTGGGTAATTTAAATATGTGTTTTTTTGATGGCTTGTGACCTGTTTATTATTATTTATTATTATATAGAGTACATAGCTATTCAATAAAAAACATTTATTTTTCCTTATATTGAGGCAAAATGAAAAGAAAATATAATCAATATATTCCAAAACATTTAAATTAATTTACTATTCATTTATGAGTAAAAAAGATTTATATATTACTCTGAACTGTTTATAGTTCTTTTATTCAGTTCTTAAAAGAAAATTCACCTATTCTCGCCTAACAAAATGGGTGCTCCTCATTAACTAACATTCTTGGCAAGTCCTTTTTTCCATTGTCTGTATTAATTCCCATCCCAGCTTCTTTTTATTTTTAATATAGTTACTGTGTGCGTAATATTTGGCCACTGCTTTCCTTATTCCAGAACTACTTTTACATTTACATTCTGACATGGCCTAATTTTATATAAAATTGTGCTCATAAAGTCCTTAGATCAAATTGATTCTTTTGTATACGAGATATTCCCTAAATGTATATCCAATATTTCTTAAACTCAAATACAATTTAAACATAGATTAGTTCTTGTGTTAATGAAAATTTTCTCAATATGTGAAAAGTAACTTTTCTTTCCAGAAAAGTCAAAGAAAGTAGGTCAATTGAGAGAGAAAAATTAAGGGCTATAGTTGAAGAAAATGGATGTTAATAGCACAAATCCTTTCATTACATTATCATATATTACAAAATTTAACCTAAGAAAACCCCATGAATTTTTGCTTATTAACTAAAGTAATATCTTAATTGTTTGAAATTATTCCTTTTGCTGTACTATATATGCCATTGGTTTCCTTTTAGTCAATGTGTTCTTAACTTGGAAAATTCTATTTAATTATGTAATAATTAGGTCCATTATTTTCTATTAAATCTTGATTAAAAGCATAAGATATAAACAGAAGCAAGCAATTCTGCTTATCTGAGCATCATGTAATTTATGTTATACTCAGTATTTCATAATAAAAGTCATTCATTAGTTGCAAATGATGCTGGCTCCATATGCCATCAAAGTTGAAGGGAAAAATTAGGTATTTTAGTTATTTCTGAGAATGACTGTCTCTCTGTCTCTCTCACTCTATCTCTCTCTCACACCACACTCACAAACACACACACACACACACACACACACACACCCTCAAGGACATTTCTCCCCTAAGGATGATTGTCATATGCTTCAGTAATGGAGATTAAATTCCTAGTAGTTACTTGGATAGATCTTTTCCTAACAGAGAAGCTAAAATTCATTAAAAACTAATTAGGAATGTATAGGACGTTAATTTTCCATGTTAAGCCTTATTAAAATGAGATAAGTAATTAATAAAATATCAGAGGATTGCTTTGGAGAGAACTAAATAAAATGACACTGCCAAGTATTGTTTCCTAAAAAATAATAGAAACTATGAAAGCAAGTCAAGGCAAAAGTTCCAGTCAACTCATCTTGCTTTGTGTCAGAAGGAAAACCACAAACATAATATGCCCACAACTCTATTAAATAGTGGCTGCTGGTGAAGAATCTGTGAAGTAGCAGCTGCCATGCAGGTGGGCAGTGACCCTTTTAGTATTCCAGCTAGAGAAAACCCTGTCATTAGCCAGGATAGATTTCTCCTCAGCAAAACATAACTGGGGATGAAATCTAGCTGGATTTGGTTTCCAATTGCTGAGCCTACTCTTGGACGCTATAAGTGCAGCACATTCAGTTCTCTGAATAAATTTGCCAGCTGCAGTTTAGATATATGACATAGAGTGGAAGCAAGGGAAAATATTCAAATCCTATCATTTTTCTTTTTGCCAAACTTATAATTTTTAAAATATATTAGCATCCTTTTGCACCTTGCCTTCTAGCTAAATAGCTTGGGTTGTTTCCATGTTGGGGAAACAAAAAAAAAGTCAATTCCCTAGGTCTCTGTTCCAGCAACCTCCTCCAGTGGGTGTTCTGACTCTTCCTCAGTGGTCCTCAGGGACAGGCTGCTCAGAACAGCAAATACTCGTTTGATTCCTGCAGCCCAGCTCAGCCCCATGCCCTCTCACGGCAAGGAGTTCCCCACTTCCCAGTCCCCAGAGGCAGCAGGGAGACAAGTAGAAGGTAGGCAGTGCCCTAAATAGTCTCACACTAGCGTGCTTGGATTTATGGCTTTATACAGATACCCTAAACCTCCTTATTTGGTTCCCTCTTTTGAATCAACCGGGTTTTAGTTGGTACTGGATGTGGTCAGGTTCGGTCTTGCCCTGTTAGTCTCTGGGGTGGGCTCCCTTGGGCCTGAATCAGGCTCTACCTCTACTGGTGTATCTTACTATACACCCAGGGCAGCCTGGGACATCCTTCAGTATCCTTGGCAGCCTCTTGGAGTACCTGTGTGGGCCTTGCTTGGTTTTCTTTTTTTGTTTCTTTTTCTAATTTTTTTGGGGGTATAGTTGATTTGCAATGTTGTGTTAGTTTCTGCTGTACAGCAAAGTGATTCAGTTATCCATATACATATATGCATTATTTTTCAGATTATTTTCCCATATAGGTTATTACAGAATGTTGGGTAGGTTTTCTTCAAGGAGTCCACAAAGTTACTATGCTCCTATGATCCACATTGTGTATGATCCAACCATGTATTTTCTATTTGCTGTTTTATCATATAGACTGTAGTTGATATTAAGTGGCCTGTTTATTTTTTTTTCCCTTATCTTTGTTTAGGTTCTGCTTTCTGGGGGGTGGTCCAACTTCTTTTTCCTCAGATTAAGTCTAAGTTTTTTAAACATGAAACTGCTAATCTATTTTACTGTCAGATTTTCTCATCATTATACTTGCATGTCTTCCAAAATAGTAATTGAAAAATGGAAAATGTTCTTATGAGGTCAATTATATAATATGTAGGTCAAGTTTGGGATTACCTGAGAGGTATTGCATATGAACGTTTTATTGCCTAATATTTTTGTATAAGAATGACAGATTTTATTTTTTTAATTTATTTTATTGAAGTATAGTTGATTTGCAATATTGCATAATTTCTGCTGTACAACAAAGTGACTCTTATACACATATATACATTATTTTTTTATATTCTTTTCCATTACGGTTTATTGCAGGATACTGAATATAGTTTCCTGTGCTAATCAGTAGGACCTTGTTGTTTATCCATTCTACATATAACAGCTTGCATCTGCTAATCCCAGTCCATCCCTCCCCCACCTCATTTTGTCAACCACAAGTCTGTTCTCTATGTCTCTGAGTCTGTTTCTTTTTCTTTTTTTTTTTTTTTTTTTTTTTTTTTGACCACACCATGCTGTTTGTGGAATCTTAGTTCCCTGACCGGGGTTGAACCTGGACCCCCAGCAGTGAAAGCCTGGAATCCTAACCACTGGACTGCCAGGGAATTCCCTGTGAGTCTGTTTCTGTTTCATAGATAAGTTAATTTGTGTCATATTTTAGATTCCACATATAAGTGACATCATATGGTATTTGAAGAATGACAGATTTTCATCATTCATATAATTATTTAAACCATGACACCACATTTAAAGTCTACTTTGATCTAAAATGTCCACCTAGTAAGTATATAAATATATTTAAATATCGTAGAGAGATTTACCATGCCCCTTGCTGGTCAAACTGAGTAATGTGCAAATATCACTGTTTTCCAAACTATGCTTCGTATTAACTGCAGCCTTTTTAGCCTTGCTCTCTTCCCCATTCTCTCGCTTCTTTTTCTGCTCAACCTTCTCTTTTCTTTTTCCTCCTTCTATTTTCCTCTTCTTTTCTGATCTATTTTTTTAAGGCTTGTGAAAGTAATCCTGGGGTTTATATGGGAGAGTAAACAGGTGAGAAATGCATATATGTTTTGTTTAAAAAAATGAATAGGGGCTTCCCTGGAGGCGCAGTGGTTGAGAGTCTGCCTGCCGATGCAGGGGACATGGGTTCGTGCCCCGGTCCGGGAGGATCTCACATGCCGCGGAGCAGCTAGGCCCGTGAGCCATGGCCGCTGAGCCTGCGCATCTGGAGCCTGTGCTCCGCAACGGGAGAGGCCAAAACAGTGAGAGGCCTGCGTACCGCAAAAAAAAAAAAAAGAGAGAGTAATAATGAGCAGCTTGATTCCACGCTAAACCTTACTGTAAACTCACAATAATTAAATTAGTATTGTATAGATAAAGCATAAGATTCAGCCAAAATAAATCCACCCCCTCGTAAGCCCAAGTATGGATAAATATACAATGAGTAATAGATGTGACCCCCAAATTAATGAATCAAAGAATTGTTCAATAAGTAGGACTGGTAAATTAATTACCTGAAAAGTAAAAGAAAGTAAAAAAGGAAAGATTACATTCTAACCTTTCACTTAAACAAGAAAGCAATGAAATAAATCATAAACATATTTGCATAAATTTTAAATGCTATATTATAATTAAAGTTAAATAATATGATCATATGATCACTGATAATTGGAACCCACATACAATTATCAAAGAATATGACTTACAGATATAAATAATGAAATAAGAATTATAGTAATAATAGTAATACCACCTATCCTTCTTTGAAACCTTACATCATGTCAGGAACTCTGATAAGTGGTTTACTTACAATACCATGTTTAATCCTCTGTGAATCTCACATTATAATCTCTGTGATCTTCAGGAGAGGAACACAGATCTTAGATTTCAAGTAACTCATGAAACTCTGTCATAACTTAAACTTTAGTCTGACTTTTTATAATCACTTAAAACACTCCTGTGTGTAGTTATTTAGGTTGCTTTACTTTACTAATATTATAACACTCAGATGAACTTTTTGATATACACACACATGTTTAAGAGAGAACTCTGCTTTTAACTGTAAGGTTTTAAGGATTCGAAAGAATGGACTACTCATTTTATTCATTTATGTCATATTGGTGGACATTTATATTGCTTGTTGATGCCCCCTATTACAAATGAACATTTTCATATACTCACGTTTTTGCACCTGTTGAAGAATTTCTTCCTTCTACTAAAATGACTGGATGATGGTGATGCACAGTTTAAATGTTAAGGAGGATTTGTTAGAAGTGTCAGCAGAGATTCATGCCTTGTTTCTGATTTTAATGGAACTGCATCTGAGGATTGATCATTAAGGATGATTTCATGTTATTTGCTTGTTTTTGAAAAAAAGTTTTTTTTTTCTTTTGTGGGGTTTTTTTGTGGTATGTGAGCCTCTCACTGTTGTGGCATCTCCCGTTGCGGAGCACAGGCTCCGGATGCGCAGGCTCAGCGGCCATGACTCACGGGCCCAACCGCTCCACGGCATGTGGGATGCTCCCGGACTGGGGCACGAACCCGTGTCCCCTGCATCGTCAAGTGGACTCTCAACAACTGCGCCACCAGGGAAGCCCTCTATTCCTTTTTTTAAAACAATATTTTTAGACACAAACAGGCATTGGGCTTTATAAAATTTTTGTGCACATTTCTCTCAATAAGTAGTAATGTTCTTGCAAAAGTAGTTACAATCAGTAGTTAAAGTTCTTGCAAAAGTTTACTTGCAAAAAACCTTCTAGTTTTATTGAATAAAGTTCTAGAGCAAGTAAAAGTTAGAACATGTCAGAGTTTTAGAGAAAATCACGATTCAGTTAGAAAAAAGAGGTAAAGAATATGGTGACTGAGCTGTAACATCATAGGATACCAAACAGATTAAGACCATGATTCAAAAGGAGAATGAAAAGAATAAAGAAGTATATATGACTCCTGTCAGAACCAGAATCAGAAATGAAGGTGAGATAACCAAACCAAGAGGAGCCAGAACAGCAACACTCGATAAAGTGAATGTAATCTTTCACACTTCCTCAAGGCAGATTTAAAAGGGAAGATGCTGGAGATGGAGTCCCTTTAAAAATGTCCTTTGAAATTATGTTCCATTCTTTGCTTTAATAAAATTATCCTTGTATCAGAAAAAAAATGTTCTCCAAATAATTCCTGGTGGGATTTTGATTAGAATTGAGTTCATTGATTAATTCATCTTTAAATATTTCAACATGTTACATTTATTTGTGTCTTCTTTTTTGTTCTTCAATAATAATGTATTATTTCATTTGCAAAATGTTTCAGATTTTGGCAAACTTTATCCCATTGTATTTTAGAAAATTTTACTTCTCAACATTTTTCTACTAAAATTTCTGTTTGGTGACTGCTGGTTTAATGGAATGTTACTAAATTTAGCATGTTGACCTGATATCCAGCGATTTTTTGACCTTATTAATTCTAAGAGTTTGTACATTCTCTGGGCTCATATGAAGATCATAAATGTCCATTTTCTGCAGAATGTGTCAGTTTTGACTCTTGCTTTATGATTCTCATACCTTTTCCTTACTTTCACTATCATTTTGTCCTGGGAGGGCCTCTAGGACAATGTTGAACAGCAGAAGTAATACCAGATACTCATGCGTTGATTTTTAAGGACTGCTTGTAAAGTTACACCAATCAGACATGATATTTACTTTACATTTGTCTGAGGAAGAGGGATAACTATTTTTAATAGACTAAGAAAGTAACTTTCCCCGAGTTTTTCATGATGCTTTTTGTCATGAATAGACATTAAGGCTTATCAAATACATTTTCTGCATCTATTAAATTTGGTCATATCCTTTATGTGATGAAATAACATTGGTAGATTTTCTAAATGTGAAGCATCATTGAAAAAACCTTTCTTGTCTATGATATATATATATATATATATTTTTTTTTTTTTTTTTTTTTTTTGCGGTACGCGGGCCTCTCACTGTTGTGGCCTCTCCCGTTGTGGAGCACAGGCTCCGGACGCACAGGCCCAATGGCCATGGCTCATGGGCCCAGCCACTCTGCAGCATGTGGGATCTTCCCAGACCAGGGCACGAACCCGTGTCCCCTGCATCGGCAGGCGGACTCTCAACCACTGCGCCACCAGGGAAGCCCATGATATATAAATATTTTAAATAGCCAACTGCAGCAGAATGTTGGGTTATTTATACTGCATAGTTCACAGTGTGTTATTATCGATTCCTGCAAGGTTCTTGTCTTTTTAAATTCATCTTTATTTATAAGTTCGACAAGCTTATAACTTTCTTTACATATGATGCCTCAAGATCAAGGTTATACTAGTTTCATAAAATTGGATGATTCTGGATTTTTTTCTGTGCTATGGAACAATGTGTATAAGGATTATCTATTAGTTGAAATTTTAGAAAAAAATCTCTGCAAATACTCCTGGATGAGACACCTATTTTTATTCTTTGGTCAATTTTGGTAACTTGTATATTTCTAAATATTAACAAATTTCTAGGAACATATTGTTTCACTTATGTTTTCAAATTTAGTGACATATTTTAATGATAAATTATGTATTTTAAAGTCACAAATTTATGTGAAGATATATATATATTACATTTTTATATTATGTGAGCTATTATTTTATTTTTGTGTAAGCTTGTCAGATATTTTTTGGGTTCTTTTTCAAAACACAGGAAATTATTTTTACTGACCATATCAATTGCGGTTTTTTTTTGTTCTTAGTTTCTATTTTATTTAATTACTTTTTCCCTCAATTTTTCCTTTTTCTTACATTTCTTGTATTAATTCTGTCTTCCTTTTTTAACTTATTCCACTGAATGCTCAGATTATTTATTTTCAGTTTTTCATGTTTTCTATTAAATGAGTTTTTGGCTAAACGTTTTCCTGGAAGTACTGTACTAGCTGCTTCCTATGTGGTAGGAACTTTTTAAAGGATTATACATGTATTGACAGTTGTTTAACAGAGTCTGTGCCAATTTATACACACAATAGCTCTATGTGTGAAAGTGCATTGTTTTTCAGGATCACGTTATTCCTAGATCTAGAATTATAGATCTTAAAGGCAATTTGCAATGTAATGAACAAAAATAACATTATTTTTGCTTTAATGCAATTGCTGATGCTTCTTAGATAAGGCTATTTTGAACATAATTTTATATTTACTTTATGTTTTCTTGATTGTTTTAATAAACAATTTACCTTACAGATTATTGTTAACAAGTCCATGAAAGGATCCCAGGCAGTAGTCATTTTAAAAATGATTTTTATTATTTCTTGTCCAACTCCTCTTTAGACACTTCACAACCACTACTCCCACTGGAACAATCTCCAAAAGAGACATATCCATAGAAGATTCTCTATAGAAAAAAAGTTATAATTTATCCATGATGCAAATATACAGTCTCTGTTAATGATAAGTACATAAATCAACTCCTGATGCAGAGATCAACTTGGTGAAACCTGATTAAGAAACAGTAGTTCATTTGTAACACACAGGTTTGTAATCCATGGTTCCCAAGATAAATGGTATCAGCACACCCTTCTTAGGGTTTCTCATATACATTCTGACCCTACATGGTCATATTTGCTAATGCCAGGTGAACTACATTCTCTCTATATTTTCTGTATTCTCTGTAACTCTAGACTTTCTTTAAAATAAAAGTGCTTTTTTAAAGGTTATTTATTTTTAGCTCCTTAATTGTGTGTTTCTAGAGGCATAAATTATATCTTAGCTTCTCCACATCACTGATGTAGAAATGATCAGAGTATATTGGCCCATCTCTTAAGTTTTATGAATTAGAATAAATAACATTACAATACTGATTTAACTACAATTTGGGAAGTTGTAGTTTAAAAGATTCCAGGGGCAAAGTTGTGCATAATCTCTCCCTTTAAAGTCATAGTGTAATATAACTCTTGGCTGAAAAAATCTGCGGTTCTTTAAACTTAAAAAATTTAAAGTTAAAAATTGGTACTAGCTGCATATATGATAAAAAATCATTGCTGTTGTATTTTATATGTCAAAATATTCTAGGTGTTGACAATAAAGAAAAGAAAATTGTAAAAGATTAGTAGATGCAGCAGTTCCACCATGAAGCTTGTGTGTGTGTGTGTGTGTGTGTGTGTGTGTGTGTAGTGGATTTCCTCTACACTTCTGAGGTCCTTTCGCTGGTATAATAATCAGATTGACATAAGGTGGATTAACAGGAGAAAAACAAACTTAATTTTGTAAATATGGAAGCCCTATAGGTAAGGGAACTAAGAAGTGACTGAAGCAGGTGTTGGTATACCTTTTTAGGCAAAGAATCAAATATGTGTGAAGACTTGATGAAACAAAGGGGATTTGCTTGGGGTAGCAGATTAATGAAGAAGTAACACAGTTTGTTTAGACAGCTTTCTTGGCCTCGAATTCCCTGTCTCTGGCAATAAGATGCCCTCCATCCCCCTGCCATATGGAGGATACCTCCCCATTGGAGCTTTGTTTCCTGCTTTCACAGGGACAGAGGAGGGCCAGAGTTTTCTTTTTGTTCCAGCTGTCTCTCCATTAACTTTAAGTTAAAATAATCAATATGCCACCTTGGCATATTTGGGGACAGCCTGCCCTGAGCCACAGGACCTGTAACATTCGACAGGAGAATCTGTACTAAAATATCATGCTTGTTATATTTTAGAATCTCTGCCTCACAGTAAAATTCCTTTTTCTAGAGATAAGACTGAATTTTCTTCTACAAGACAGGCAAATCCTGTTTTATTGCACTTTTCAGATAATATGTTTTTTACAAATTGAAGGTTTGTGGCAGCCCCACTTGAAACAAGTCTGTGGGTGCCATTTTTCCAATAGCATTAGTTCAATTTGCGTCTTGGTTACATATTGGTAATTCTCATAGTATTTTGAATGTTTTCATTATTGTGTTTGTTACAGTGATCTGTGATCAGTGATCTTTGATGTTACTATGGTAATTGTTTTGGGGCACCACGAACCATGCCCATATAAGATGGCAAACTTAATAGATAAATGTATGTGTTCTGACTGATCCACTGACTGGCTGTTCCCTGTCTCTCTCCCTCTGCTTGGGACATAGTAATATTTTATTAGACAATAAATGACGTTACAAGGAGACACAGCAGTATTTGTATTAGGACAATTAATCACTCTACAAGTGTTCAATTGAAAGTAAGAGTCACATGTCTCTCATTTCAAATCAAAAGCTAGAGATGGTTAACCTTAGTGAGTAAGGCATGTTGAAAGCCAAGACTGGGCAAAAAACTAGGCCTCTGTGCCAAACAGGTAGACAAGTTGTGAATCTTGAAGGAAATTAATAAAAGTGCTACCCTAGTGAACACATGAATGATAAGAAATCAGAACAACCTTATTGCTGATATGGAGAAAGTTTTAGTGGTCTGAGCAGAAGATCAAACCAGCCACAACATACACTTAAGCCAAAGCCTAATCCAGAGGAAGGCCTCCACTCTCTTCAATTTTTTGAAGGCTGAGAGATGTGAAGAATCTGCAGAAGGAAAAGTTTGAAGTAGCAGAGGTTGGTTCATGAGGTTTAAGGAAAGAAGCCATCCTCATAACATAAAAGTGCAAGGTGAAGCAGCAAGTGCTGATGTAGAAGCTGCAGCAAGTTATCCAGAAGCTCTGGCTAAGATAATGAAGGAAGCTGTACTAAACTATAGACATTCAGTGTAGTTGAAACAGCCTCAAATTGGAAGATGATGCCATCTAGGACTTTCATAGCTAAAGAGGAGAAGTCAATGCCTGGCTTCAAAGCTTCAAATCTTCAAAGGACAGGCTGACTCTCTTGTTAGGGGCTAATGAAGCTGATGACTTCAAGTTGAAGCCAGTGCTTGTTTACCATCTGAAAATACTAGGGCCTTTAAGAATTATGCTAAATCTACTCTGCCTGTGCTCTATTAATGTAACAACAGAGCCTGCATGACAGCATGTCTGTTTACAACACTGTTTACTGCATATTTTAAGCTCATTGCTGAGACCTACTGCTCCGTAAAAAAAGATTCCTTTCAAAATATTACTGCTCATTGACAATGCACCTGGTCACCCAAGAACTCTGATGGAGATGGACTCTGATGGAGATTCATGTTGTTTTCATGCCTGGTAACACAACATCCATTCTGCAGCCCATGGATCAAGGAGTTATTTTGACTTTCAAATTTTATTAACTAAGAAATACATTTTGTAAGGTTATAGCTGCCTCAGATACTGATTCCTGTGATGGATCTGGGCAAAGTCAACTGAAACCCTTCTGGAAAGGATTCATCAGTCTAGATGCCATTAAGAGCATATGAGATTCATGGGAAGAGGCCCAACTATCCACATTAACAGGGAGTTTAGATCAATTTCAACACTCAAGGGTGATTCTGAGGAGTCCAAGACTTCAGTGGAGGAAGTCCCTGCAGATGTGGTGGAAACAGCAGGAGAACTAGAATTAGAAGTGGAGCTTCAGATGTGACTGGATTGCTGCAATCTCATGGTAAAACTTGAATGGATGAGTTGCTTCTTATGGATGAGCAGAGAAAGTGGTCTCTTGACATGGAAACTACTGTTGCTGAAGATGCTGTGAAGACTGTTGAAATGACAACAAAGGATTTAGAATATTAGCATCAATTTAGTTGACAAAGCAGGGACAGGGTTTGAGAGGACTGACTTCAATGTCGAAAAGAAGTTCTACTGTGGGTATAATGCTGTCGAACAGCATTGCAGGCTACAGAGAAATCGCTCGTGAAAGGAAGAGATGCAGTAAACGTCACTGCTGTTTCATTTTAAGAAACTGCCGCAGTCACCCCAGCCTCAGCAGCCAGCACCCTGATCAGTCAGCAGCCACCAGCCTCAGGGCAAGACCCTCCACCTGTAAAACTATTGCAACTTGCTCAAGGCTCAGATGATGGTTAACAGTTATTAGTAATAAAATATTTTAAAATTAGGGTATTGGTACATTGTTTTTTAGGCACAATGCTATTGCACACTTAATAGACGACACAGTATAGGGTAAGCATAACGTTTATATGTCCCGGGAAACGAAAAATTGCATGTGACTTGCATTATTGCAATATTCACTTTATCACAGTGGTCTGGAACAAAACACACAATATCTCTGAGGTGTGCCTGTATAGAAGAATGAGTAAAACTTTACCAGGTAGACAAGAAAAGACAGACATTCCAAAAGAACTTGCTTTATTTTGATATTCACTTCATTGTTGTCAGGAGCTGAACCTGCAATATCTCTGAGGTGTGCCTGTATTTCAGTTTCTTTTTTAGTGACAGTATGCAATCTCCTTTTGGTTAAAGAAGATGAAAAACAAAGATGTGTATTCATTGTCAAAACTTAAAAAACATTTATCTAATTCAACTAAAAAAATACACAAAACACAAATGCCATTTTTTTCCCATTCTTATTGCAAGCCTTCTTTTGTGAAACAAATTCATTTGATATATGGCATAATTAAACTTATAGAAGACATTTCAATCTATATTAAGTACTCTAGCATAGTGGTTCATAATGCATTTGTAATATATTGATATGAATTTTGGATCTAGCATAATCTCAGGATTATTGTTCTTGAAAATATTAAATACTCAAAGTTAAGTTCTAAATTGTACGAAAACAAATGGGACATGTAGCAGTATTTTCTCATGTTTAGGAAATGAAGTTCTGTTAAAAATATTTGAAATAATTTTTATTAAAGAAGTTTAAAAGTATAGCTATCAATCAGGTAAGAACTCATTTCTAAACGCTTTGTCCTCTTAGTCTAGATGGGGGAAACTGAGAATTGACCCCTGAGAGAATGCCTTAAATTTTTAATGACTTCTTATTGAAACTAACTGAAGCTCAATCATTAAAAACATGGCATGGAATATCTTTATTCAGTCAGCATTTCAAATTACTCTGGCTGTCTTCATTTTGAACTGACAAACTCTGTCTTTATCATCCTAATAGAATGAGAAAAAGAAATCTGCATACTTTGTTTTCTGTTGTTTTATACACAAACCTCAGTAAATGGATACTGAGACTTCATTCTCATTTTTATGCCAAGCCTCTTATTGATTCTTTAGCCAGTAAGACAGGCACTCTGGAAGGAATACATGAAGGGAACAGCCACACTGTCTGATAAGTGGTTGCCAGAATCACTGATGTTGTAATTTTGGTAATGCACGTCTCTGTCTCAAGTTATAAGGTTGGAGATATGTAGACCCTCTTTTCATCACTTTATGCATTATCTGTTGCCTTGTTTGCCTCTCATTAGCATCTGCTTGGTCCATGAATGCTGAGTGAAAGTTCTTTTACACTGATCAAGGGAAGAGTGCGGCCATTAGTGGATTATAGTGAATTATCTTAATATTGAATTTCTACTTTTACTATGTAAACTTTTATTTTCATTATGGAAATGTTTCAAATTCCACATATCAGTTTTTGGTGACTTCAAAAACAGAATAATTGGAATGTGTAAAATTTCTTTTCCTTAGGAGGTTGAAAAGTGAGCAGTAATAAAAATCAAATACCCAATGTATGCATATGATACGATTTGATTCACCACTTACTGAACATCTATGATGTGTCAAGACCATTATGGGTGCTGAAAGGGATATAAACAAGAGCTGTGCCCATACTCATATATAGATTATATTCTAATAGAAGAGGTTTAAATGTAGGCAGCTATTGTATTTTATCGCCTAATGTGATCACAGCCATGTTCATCCATTCATCCAATAAGTATTGTTTGAGTGCACATTCTTGAGTCCAGTTTCTGAGGATACAACAGTGAATGAAACAAAGTCCCTGTTCTCAGGGAACTTACATTCTCACAAGGAGAGACAGATAAGGTACAAGCAAACAAGCAAGTTATTAATATCATGTAGTTTCAGGTGCCACAAAGGAAAATACAGCAGCGTAAGGAGATGGACAGTGGTGTGCTCTTGATGTGCTTGGCTGGATAAGATGTATAGAGAAGAGTTCTCTGATCCCCTTGGCATCTGACTGGCAGGGGAGGGAGAGGTTACAGCACAGAAAAGATAAGTTGAACTTGAGGGAGAAGAGGTTGTTTTCCAGGCACTGTGGATCCAACTGCATGGGGTCCTGCGGGAGTGCTTGGGGACGGAGTGTGGCCTCCTGAAGGCATGGGAAACCTTTAACAGCTCTGCTAATGCTCCCTTCTATTTATAAGCAGAGGACGCCTGTGAGGAGAGCTGTACTTAGAAGGGGAATAGCGTTCCACTTCACTTTGTGGGAGTTATTAGAGCAGTAAGATCTCACTGAGGTGGATCAGCTAGGAAGGCGTAGCAACTCCCCAGGCAAGCAAGTAGTGGATGGTCACAGAGCGGACTGGCCTGAAGCATTGCAGATGCAGAGCTGAAAAGGCTTGCAGCTGGGTGTGTGCATGGGGTAGGGAGGAAGGGTCGGGGTATTGGAGGGGCTTCTGAAGGTTTCCTGAACCTGAGTCCAGGAAAGGGTGGTGAAACCATGAAGGGAGTTATGGAAAATGGATACGGGAGCAGGTTTCTGGAGCTGTGACAGGTAATTTCCGATGGGGACTTTTGAGGTAATGATAGGGCTCTTGATTTGAGGTATCCAGGAATCTCATGCAGCTATGGGCCAGATTTCAGAACAAAGAGTGAAATTCAAGATGCATATTTGGAAGTAAAGATGTTCAGCATAAAAATGGAATAGCTGGGACATGTGATTAAAAAAAAAAAAAAAAAAAAGAACCAAAGTGTCAGTAATGAATTACCATACCAGTAACCAATTCTGAGAGATGTTACTCCATCAGGTACTCTAATGTGAAAAGTCAAGACATTTGAAATGGAATAAAACTAAGGCAGCTCAGGGTAGTGTAGGCAAAGATAGCCCTATATTAGTTAGGAATAGTAATTACAGACATGACACAAGGAGCTATTTATAGCTTGTTAAAAAATGTGCACACATTGTCTCATTCTTTCCACGACAACAACCTGTGGGTTCACTATGACTATTCTTATTTAACAGAGAAGGAAGTTAAGGTTTAAAGAAACTGACCAATTTCCCAAAGTTGCCCAAGTCATATGTGGCAGAGTTAGGACTCAAGGCCAGCTCCTTATGCTACTGTTTAATGGAAAGAATACAGATTCCTTCTTCTGTCTTCTGCTGTACTCACAGCACTGATGTCATCCTAAACACTGCCAACTCCCTAAATTAGGACACATCAGTGAAACCAATACCAACCTGTTGTTCAGTTCACAAACCTTGATAGAACCCAGTTAAGTTAGTTCATATTAGTGCATAGTGAGGTCATTTGTGTTCATTAATGTGTTCATTCATTCAACACACATCTGTTGATTTCTATGCATTGGGCAGTGTACTCACTTGAGAGGATCAAACATGCATGAGGTAGAAATTAATCCAAAGCCACAGAGGAATAAACAAGAAGTTATAAGGACCGTGTGGTTAGCTCTGTTCCAGGAAGTGTGTGATGCCATGACAACCCAGGAGTATCGTGGAGTCCAGATTCAGAGGGTCAGGGAAGACTTCGCATGGGAGGTGACACTGTTACAGAACCAAACTTGGGTCCTCTCACCCGAGTGCTCAGTAAAGTCCATCCGCTGACACCCGGTTGTGGTGAAGGAAAGTACAGCAGTTACTGCAGGTGCCAAACAAGGAGAATGGGCAGCTAATGCTCAAAACACCCAAACTTCCCGATGGGTTTCAGGGAAGCATTTTGACAGGCCAGGTGAGGGAGGAGCATCCCAGGGTGTGGGATCAGCTCACTCACAGTTCTCTGGTTGATGGTGAGGTAACCAGGTGGTGTCACAGGGCTTAATGTCATCAGTCCTCAAGCTCCAGTAGGTCTGGGGGCTACATGCTCATGGTCATCAGGTAGTTAACTTCTTCCATTGGTAAGGGTTGATCGTGTGTAACACAGCTCAGGAATGTGTACCAGACACCATCATCTGGGTACTACAGGGAGTGGCTAAAGCCAAGGATATGGGGGAGGGGTCCATCCTGGGAAGGCCCGATAGGGTCCTGCTGGTTACAGTATCTAAGCTGAAATCAGAAGTGTGATGTGATGAGTTGGGTTTATTAAAGAGGCAGCAAGACCTGAAGATGGGAAGGCCTAAGCGGGAACGGTATTGTTGGAGCATAACGGGTCAGGTGGTGGGGTATCCACATGTGAATTCAAAGAGGTAATAGGCGGAAGGCAAAGTGGGGCCTTGACACCTAAATTACAAGTAAATTTGTAAAACTATATGTCATGGATTCTCTCTATACAGAGGACAGAGTAATGTCTAACACATTTCAGGTTTCTATCAAGATGTTAAGTTTGTAATGCCTACTATTAAATTTTAATGTTTCTGGAAAATGGTTTTGTGTGAACTAAGGTATTCCTGAATAAGTGAAGTATCCTTGTGATTCTTTATATTATTGTCTGTTAAGTCATTGGTCCTAAGAAAGCAGAGGGTGTGTAGGGAGCAGGACAAGAACTGGATTCAGAATTCTAATAATCTATTTGGTGCATTTTTTTTTTTCTGTACACGGGCCTCTCATTGTTGTGGCCTCTCCCGTTGTGGAGCACAGGCTCCGGACATGCAGGCTCAGCGGCCATGACCCACGGGCCCAGCCGCTCTGTGGCATGTGGGATCTTCCCGGACCGGGGCACGAACCCGCGTCCCCTGTATCGGCAGGCGGACTCTCAACCACTGCGCCACCAGGGAAGCCCGTATTTTGTGCATTTGAATGCCATTTTTAGACAGAATAATGCTGAATTTTCCACTTTGCCTCCTTTCCTTTTTTGGGGGGTATGGAATCACTGAAGTTTTGATTGAACTTCCTTAGTATTGGTATCCTCAATGTCGCTTTCAGAAATATGTGAATTTAGCTCTAACAGCTTCAGAATGAAATTAGATTAATTTCCCCCAGTTTTGCTTTTGTCGTTACACAGGTTTTTAAATACTTTTAATTACAGGAAAAGGATTATGGACACTGGGCATGCAGTGGCATGTGGCCTTCTTATGTTTATTGCTATTTTCTTTTCCAGTGATACTTCTGTTCAGGAAAAGGTCATGCTTCACAGACACATTTGTTTCTCAGCAACATTTCTGAAGATGTGAAATACAATAGGAGGCCTGGGACTCTATCCCAGTTGGCTCCCCAAATAGGTTATTTTGAAACATTTTTCACCCACATGAAAATTACAACAGTAACATTTTATCAACAAGTGTATTTATCATAGCAGTAAACACATTTCCAGCAAAAAACCTGTTCAGGATTCAACAAATATATTCCAGCCCCTAAGCAAAATCCTGCTCTATAAATATGTCCTTATCTTGTAAGGTTTTGGGAAGAGGAGTTCTGGAAGAGAGGTTCTTTTTTTTCATAGGCAAGAGACATTTCAGTTTGTTAAGAGAGTAATTGGGCAGGAGACAGGGAGGTCTGGGGAATGGGGAGAGAAAGGCTCATGACTAATACAGCCTCACCTGTAAAGCAGAGATAAAAACATCTCTCATGAGGATTGAATGAGATAAGTTCCACAAACCCTTACTTCCGTGCCTCTCACAAGGTAATTGCTCAGGAAAAAAAAAAAAAAGAAAAGAAAAGAAATGTATTCATTTTCCTTCCTTCATCCATTTGAAGTCCAGTCTGCATTTCGTCGTGGCTCCTGACATGGAGCAGGGGTGGGGATGGGGAGTGAGCAATAGGAATCGAAAAGAGTGAGGACCAGGCAGGGGAGTTAGTGCCTTTTTGCCTTTCTTTGACCTGAGGGGACACTGCCACTGCTCCAGGGGCACAGAACATGGCTGCCTCTGTACATCATGTAACATTTATGGGCCCTTGGCTGCTGCAGTTCCCTGGAGACGGCCATGGGGAGTGCAGGCCAGACAGTGCCTTCTTTAGGGAGAAGACAGTAAGATTAAGGCAGGAACTTCAATTCTCCATGCAGACAGCAGCTGGAGGCCCCCAAGTCTCATTCTTAACCTGGATGCCCAAGATTAAAATGAGTTAATGTTTCTAAAGCACTCAGAACAGTGGCTGCCAAAGCATGTAACTGTTTCAGATAAAATAAAAGTCAGCAACCAAGACTTCTCCCAGATGTCCTACATGACAGTTAAAGATAGCAAGATTCCTTTTTGGGCCTCTCGTCTCCCTTTATCCACTCTGATCACAGATTTCTCTACTTTAGCCACCACTAATTATGACCTAACCTTGGGAAGCTTCCTCTTCTAGAGTTCCTCAGTTCATTTTGAATCCAGGCAACCTGGCTGCCCAAAGAATTTCTTTTTCTTTTCTTTCTTTCCCTTAAAACAAACACCTAGCTGATTTATTATAAAAACATTTTATTCATATAGCATTTATTCAGTAATAGACTTTACTTTTGTTGTTTTCAGTGGTGTGATAGATAAGGATTTGGAGGTCAAGGTTCCCACCTTGTGCTGTGTCATTCCAGCATAGGTTTACATGGCTGAGTATTTTCCTTACATGCTGTAGTACATAGAGAGCATGTGTTCAGTTATGATCCAGAGGTTGGGACAAACACAGACTCTGTTACTTCGATAGCTTCTGCTTATCACACTCCCCCCCACTTAATGGCCATTTCACTGCTAATAGTACCTCAATTTTAATTGGATACAAAAAATAATGAGGTAAGTGACTAAGAATTGACACTTTATTCCTGGTTAGAACACCTAATAAAAGCCTTAGTGCAAAGAGTTGTGATATTAAAAAAAATTGCTTTGGAAAATTAAGTCAGTGCTGCTGTTCTTAACCCTCTACCATAGATAACTGAGAAGGGGTTACATATAACGATCTTTAAAAGTAAGCTATAGTTTCACCTGCCCGGAGTGGCTGACAAATAGATGAAGGACTGGAAAGCGGGCAATGGATGGAGTGGTTGACCTCTCTGGCATCCTTCAAGTCCCCTGATTCCATGATTTGAAGGCATAATTTCACATGCATTTATTCAGAGTTATGTGTGCCCAGACTACTTTCTGCTAAATGCAGACTCCCACTCTTAAGCATTGGAGACAGAAAGAAGCCTGTTAACTGACATTTGCAATTTCAGGATGCACCGTGTAGGAGAGGGAACTGCCAATCATTTCTGCCAACATCACTCTCCAGGGGAGTCTGAACGGAGCTGGCTTGGTCCAATTAAAAGAAGCAATTATGAGTAATGGAAAGTAAACAAACCTAAGAAAAATGATACTGCTGATTATAGTGCGTCCTCACAGTGAAAGGCTGTAGTCTGATGAGTATTAACTCTGTTTCTAAAGCTATTAATCTACTTGGATTCTATTGAAGATTTTCATAGGAAATAATCAAAAAGAAATCATTAACCTTCATTTCATAAGTAAATAAAATTCACAGTAGTGGAAAAATTAAAATCTCTCTTTTTTTAACATCTTTATTGGAGTATAATTGCTCTACAATGGTGTGTTAGTTTCTGCTGTATCACAAAGTGAATCAACTATATGTATACATATATCCCCATATCTCCTCCCTCTTGCGTCTTCCTCCCACCCTCCATATCCCACCCCTCTAAGTGGACACAAAGCGCCAAGATGATCTCCCTGGGCTGTGTGGCTGCTTCCCACTAGCCATCTATTTTACATTTAGTAGAGATTCACACAATTATTTTTCTAGACTTTTTATTAATAGTCTCCTGAATACCTTGAGAATCACCATTGATGAGATTTATTTTTTTGTCTCACAATAGGTTGTAAAATGTTTAAAGCCATTTTTACAGCCATTCTAATGTGTGTGATATAATTTATATTTAAAGACTTACAGTTCATTCCTTTCTTTCATTGGTAAATATGATACTGGTGTTTCTTGTCATAATTATAAGAGCTATAATATAAAACATTTAAAAACAATGGTGAAACTCTTTTTCTTTTAACATCTTTATTGGGGTATAATTGCCTTACAATGGTGTGTTAATTTCTGCTGTATAGCAAAGTGAATCAGTTATACATATACATATATCCCCATATCTCCTCCCTCTTCCATCTCCCTCCCTCCCACCCTCCATATCCCACCCCTCTAGGTGGTCACAAAGCACCGAGCTGATCTCCTTTTGCTATGCAGCTGCTTCCCACTAGCTATCTATTTTACATTTGGTAGTGTATATATGTCCATGCCACTCTCTTACTTCATCCCAGCTTCCCCTTCCCCCTCCCTATGTCCTCAAGTCCATTCTCTGCTTCTGCGTGTTTATTCCTGTCCTGCACTTAGGTTCTTCAGAAGCTTTTTTTTTTTTTTTTAGATTCCATATGTATGTGTTAGCATATGGTATTTGTTTTTCTCTTTCTGACTTACTTCACTCCATATGGTAGACTCTAGGTCCCTCCACCTCACTAAAAATAACTCAATTTCGTTTCTTTTTATGGCTGAGTAATATTCCATTGTATATATGTGCCACATCTTCTTTATCCATTCATCTGTCGATGGACACTTAGGTTGCTTCCATGTCCTGGCTATTGTAAATAGAACTGCAATGAACATTGTGGTACATGACTTTTTGAATTATGGTTTTCTCAGGGTATAGAAAAAAACACCTAGCAAGCACCTTACTACCAGACACTCTTCTAGCCATGTAATTTTTCTTTGCAGGAAAATACCATTGGAACCATGATGTCAGCTGAGAAGTACTTTTATTAGGTCGATTTTCTACAGGGCCTTTGGGTTAGGACAAATATATAAAGTTTTACATTGTGATCCATTTAGCTACTTGATTATAGAAAATATTGCAAAACAGCCTAGCAGACCTACTTTTTTTTTCCTGTTGAATCTATAATATGTGATAATGACTTTTGTGATGTAATGAAATTCAATTGTCATAAAATGCAGACTTGGCCAAGCTCCATTTTTATGCCTTCCCTCATGTGCAGGGGAAATTGAACCATGCACTGTAATGGTGCATATGTGTATGTTATCTCCAAAAGCATAGTGGTATTTTTACCATTGCTGACAAACTTTGTGCTAAATTAATTGGTTTTAGTTCACTTGCGCAATGATACAATTAACACATATCTGTAGACATCAACATTTTGGTTGTAATACCTGAACAAAAAAATATGCCTGATCCAAAATTCTCGAAGAAATGTAGAATTTTTTTTTCCAAATAATTTTCCTTCTCTAAATCTCTCTATACTTGGATCATACAAGATAAATATATATTAGGGAAGCAAAGTACAAACTCTTATTACCTACCAGTGATAATCAGAATAAATAAATAATCTGTGATAAAAGGTACAGTATCAAAGGGGAAAATGTCTTTGGACACATGAAAAAAATGGTGGCAAATGGCTAAAAAAAGAAACATCAGCTTCTTTAATACTGGAAAACTGCTAGTGGGAGCAAAGGTCATAGGGAACAATTAATCAATCTCTCCAGGAACTAAGAAAACTACTAAAGATAAGCATGATATGCTAACATCTACCCACAGAAAAGATTTTGAACCATCCGTCAAAGGGGTTTACAGATGACTTCCAACTAACAGGAGATGAAGGTCCAGAAAACTCATGCACAGAAATGTACAACAGTTTGTTTCAAAAATACAAAATTGAAAGCTGAAGCTAAAGGTTGATTGAGGTGATGTTCAGAGCATGCTGAAAAATGCTACCTTGATAAGCAAGGTAAAGCCAGATCATCCTGATCTACTTAGCTTAGCACATCCTAAAAACAACGAACCCACAAAACAATAGAGGCCGACGCCACATTCAGTTTCTGTAGGTAAAAGGCTACAAGCATGAGTCTGCCCATTTTTATCTATGGAGCTTGCCCTTTAGCCCTTCATGGACATCACATCAGGCATCCTGAAGTAGATGCTATTTCATTAGCATCACTTACTGCCAGAGAATGACAAGGTCTTGAAGTAGAGCCAAGCCACTGGCATGAGACATATGTTAGATTCTGGACTGGATTTCCCAGGAATGGATGAGAGCTGTCTAGCCTGGTCCTTGCTAAAGGCTGCTGTGAGAAAAAGACAGATGGAAAGGTTTCATACACCCCATGTTGCTGGGCAAAACTAGATTTTATAAAAGCCCTTTATCACCACAGAAAGACAATTCCTTGAAGCTTGCTCACTAAACATGCCCAGGTTCTAACTTAGTTCTACGGCAGTATGTCTTCAGGACATATTCACTTTCCAAATGAAAAATTGGAGGTAATTTTTAGCTGTGAAGCAGGGGTATATTTAGAATACTAACCAAATCCAGATAGTGGCTGTAACCACATACTTGAACACATTCTATGTTTTGTAAGATTGTTTTCAACTCTCAGTGTCAGGTAACAGAAGCTTAGGTTAGTCATCAAAATATTTTTAATTTGTGCAGTTCCAATTGTTTGCTTTTGTATTTTTGCAGAACACGTGTGATGAGTTTGTACAAAACACCTACACTTCGTTTCTTACAGAATCAGCCTGTATATTTGTCAGTATTTCCCATCACAGAAAATACCAGAATTACATACTTCTATATCCAAAATATTACCACCAACTCCCTCCCACTCCCCTTTATTTTTCTGGTCCTGATGCGGGACTGCCATCTGGTGGAACAGGGAAGGCAGTTCTGGTTTGGACCTCATCAAAACCTGATCATGGTTTCTCAGGTTTCCAAAGGGTGAGTATAACAAATGGAGATGAATCTACAGTGAAGAAAGAAGATGATGATAAGGGTCACCGCAGCTGAGACCATCACTGAGGGCTGCACTGTTTACGATGGGGTTGAACTGGTGAGAAGAGATCACTCTCCCAATTTTATTGTCAAGATATTTTAAAAAATATATATTTATTCACACACAATGCATATACACACACACACATGTTATATGTACATGTGTGTGTGTGTGTGCTAGAAAAGGTAAAGAGCATCCCAGTGTAAACGAAGTGCATTTAAAGCTACAGCAGATACAGCAAAGTTACCTCCCCACTTCCCCCTCCCCACAAACATACACCCTCCCCCAAGGTCCCCTCCCTAGAGTCCCTAACAGGGCCCCACAGTGGCCATATGATGCTGCTGGGGCAATATGGGGTCTGTGAAGCCCTGGAGGGTTCAGTTCTTACTGCCCATCCTTGTGACCCTCAGGGATAACATGGACTTTGCAGAAGAATTGCACATCGTGGAGGACTGGGGAGGGAATCTTCATCAAGACTTGGCGCACCTGATCTTGAGCTAAAATCAGTATCAGTCATCAGTGGGAAGAGAGCAGAGTCAGTGCCCAGGTATTTCAGAATAATAGGTCTACCTCTGACTTCCTAGCTTTCAGGAAGCAAAGGGTTTCTTGTGAGCCAAGCACTGTGCCCAATTCATCCAAGCTAATCACAGACGTCAAACACGCGGTGGTACTTTATACGAGGCACAGAAAGGCTAAGAACGTTCCCAGCCAGACAGCAGCATTGATGCTATACATGGTGCACCCCCAGCAGTTCTTTACATCTGACGGAGGGGATGAGAGGGAGCCTGCTGACTTCTTACATTCCCTGTTTCTCGCCCAAGCTATGCCTGTGTGTCGAAGTAACATTTTGGAAGGAGATAAACCCCCAGGACACATACTTTCATATCCTATAGAGCAGTTTCCCTAAGAGTATGTTTGTTTCTTTGAAAGTAACGTCAGGGCTTGAAGAATTCCGTTGAGCCCAAGAAAAGGATGCCTGTATGTTTTTTCATCTGGAGGAAAGTCAGGATGGCTGTCAGAATTGACATAATCATGTTCCCTGTCAGTGCCAGGCTCGAGGCATCCTTTTGAGTAACTGCGGACATCACTAGACTCTGAGAGGAACCCATCCCTAAGGGTCCATCCCCAGACATCTACATGGTTAAGAAGGGAACTGTGCTATTTGTCCAGATGTTTTCCTAGTCCTCATACAAGCCTTACATATCAACCAAGAGGTAAATATCAATGGGAAGTGGTCAGAGCCTCACGTTTAACAGGAATGTGGTCTGTTTGAAATTTTGAAAAATGAGTTGTGGGTATCTGGTGACCAGTTGTCCTAGAATGTTCCTGAGGAGTGAGTAAACTTCAAGCAGAGGAGTTTAAATTGTTTGAAACCCATGGCCAAGTGAAGGATGGTTCAGAAAAGACTGTAGAACATCTTCCAAATGGTTAAAAGGCCTGAGGAGGAAAATGTGGTAACATATGAGTGCATAATGTCTTGATGGTGCAAGTTTGTGGAGTGATTCGAAAATGCATAAGTAGCTTGGTCACGCAACAGAGCAAGAATTGAATTTCTAATTTCATCCAGACCTTTTTTTTTAAATTAATTTATTTATTTTTATTTTTGGCTGCGTTGGGTCTTCGTTGCTGCATGTGGGCTTTCTCTAGTTGCAGCCAGCAGGGGTTACTCTTCATTGCGGTGCGAGGGCTTCTCATTGCGGTCACTTCTCTTGCTGCAGAGCACGGGCTCTAGGTGCATGGGCTTCAGTAGTTGTGGCACACGGGCTCAATAGTTGTGGCGCACGGGCTTTATTGTCCCTCAGCATGTGGGATCTTCCCAGACCAGGGATCGAACCTGTGTCCCCTGCATTGGTCGGCAGATTCTTAACCACTGTGCCACCAGGGAAGTCCCAGACAGTCCTTTTAAGAGTACACAGTCTGCACTTCAAATTTTAATGGATTTTTTCCTGTATACATCCCCTTGGCATACGAAATACTGTCTTTTTTTTAGCTTTTTATTTTGAATTAAATAGTTTTGGTTTTATAAGAAGATGCAAAAATAGTACAGAGTTTCTAGCTTCTCCAGTGATGACATGTTACATAACCAGAATATATTATCAAAACAAGGACATTGACATTGGTACACTAACAGTAACTATAGACTTTATTTGAATTTCACAATTATGCAGTTTTAAAAAAGCATTATTTCTCATGTCTTAATGATTGTTTTTAAAATTATTGTGTTTCAGATAGCTGCTTTGTAATATGTCTTAATTCAGAACTCAAAAATTTACTTGAAAATTGGATTTCCTAAGCAAAGCTTTCTTATCTGCATTTATGTTTTGCTTTTGCTTTTGTGTTGTTCTCAAATAGGCAGATACTATAACCTGCCGTTGCATGAATTCCTGTGGAGTTTGTTGTGATTGTTCATCTGCAAAATTAAGACTTGGAGAATGTCTAAGGTAGCTGTCTTCCAAGTGGTTCCTCGTCTTCTGTAAAATCATAATTTTCACTGTTTCTATCAGTGTCTTCTGACTTATGAGCTCATAGGAGTTCTGCAATGCCAAGCTCAGTTACCTCTTGGACTTTGTCCTCCCCTTTATTCAACTGTGCACATTACAGGCATGATGTCATTGGAAGACATCGGTATCGTTTGGAACATTGCTGCTATAGATCAGTGAAGCTAAGCTGTTCCTTTGCAACTGAAAATGCTAAGAGCAAAATGTTACATTTGTGCAACCATTTATAGTTTCAGAATACTTCATAGGCAGAATTTTCCTGGATCCCACACAACCACCCTGTGAAATAGGCAGAGCAAATGTTTTATTATCTCCACTTAAGCTTTGTGGGCCCCTGTGACTAAACATCAGACCCATTCACAAAAAAACTGGGTGCAGCCGGTAAGGCATATTTGTACCAGATAAATCAATAGATGATATGTATTTATGTATGTATGTATTTATTTATTTATTTATAACATCTTTATTGGAGTATATTTGCTTTACAATGGTGTGTTAGTGCTTTATAACAAAGTGTGTCACTGCTGTATAACAAAGTGAATCTGCTATACATGTACATATATCCCCATATTTCCTCCCTCTAGCGTCTCCCTCCCACCCTCCCTATTCCACCCCTCTAGGTGGTCACAAAGCACAGAGCTGATCTCCCTGTGCTATGCGGTTGCTTCCCACTAACTATCTATTCTACATTTGATAGTGTATATATGTCCATGCCACTCTCTCACTTTAATATGGAGCATTTAAAATAGGTTGGTTAGAATCAGATGGAAGAGCTACAAGAATAACGATGGGAAAGTGAAGCAAGCAGGTTGACAAGCACCAGAAGCTGTCTGCCTTTGCTGGAGAAGCAAAGAGCAGAGATGGGGTGACTGGGTCCCAGGAAACAGAGGTACCATGTTAAACCAGTGCCACCCACCAGCCAAACTTAGCTGAACCCTAATGTCTGGACTGGGGGGGAAATATAGTTTCACACCCACATGTATTCCAAGCATAAGAAAGGAAGAGTGGGTATGGATCTGAGAGCAAAAGTGCCACATAGTGTTGGACCAGGTGTACTTCTCATTTTTAACAGACATACCACCTGATGGCTTGCTGCTGAGCACAAAGGTTAGGGATGAAGTGCACATTATCTCTGCTGGGAAGAAATGATCAGTTTTGTAGGAAGAGGCCATCATATAAACAACAACGACTATCCTTATTGCTGCTGCCAACTCGTATTTACTACCCAGTTACATTAATTGAGTACTACGTAGGTGCCAGGAATGATCATAAATGATTTAAATGTAGTTCCTCATTTAACCCTTTGAGTTGTGTTTATTGTTCCCATTTTACAGATGATGAAATCGAGGCTTTCAGGGGTTAGGTGTATTGCCAAGGGTCACAAGGCTGCATAGCAAAGATTCTGACCTAGACCATCTGAATCTAAAATCCTATATGGCCTCCCTAAGTATGATAAAGTATTCGAAGTTCTAGGATTTTTTCTGTGTCCAGAGTATAGGGTAGGTACAAAAGAATAAGTGACCAGTTTGTCCCGGGGGCAGGGGAGACTTCAGAGGACACAGTACAGTCAAGTTGAACTTGGAATAGGAGTGAGGGTTTCTCCAGGGGAACCAAAAGGCAGGGGCGGTCAGAGCAGAGAACAGCGGTGACAGCCCTGAATAACATTTCTGAGAGCCTGATAAACTTGGCTACGAGCAGGTAACACGGGGCTGTTGGAACCCAGCGTGGGAAGAGGACTTGTGGTAAGAGAAAAGGTGAGGAAGCCAGGAGCCACGTGAGAACCATGTCGTATTCAAGAGACACTTCATCCAGGAGAAAGTGGGAAACTGTTGATGACTGTATGCTGTGGAGAGTCCTGGACAGTTTTGCTTTAGAAGATCTCCCCTGTTTGCAGTTAGGCGGGTGTTATGACATGTTCATATAAGACTTAATCATTGTTCTGGGACTGGGTAAATGTCAGAAGATGTCCTGAAAAAACAGACTGGAACTTAAGTGTCATGCTAGTCAAGTAGAAATGTCAGCAGCTTCATCTGACCACTGACCGTTCTTTGTTAAATTCATCAGTGTAAATCGATGTTACTGAAAAGAGGTTGGTGATATTTGAGTAGGCTTCTGCTATAAGTGCCTGATTGAGCTCTCTATTAACTTGGTTCAAAATTATCTCTCATTATTCTGTTATAATTATGTCATGTATTTATTTAAAGAAATTGAATTTCCATATAATTCCCCCCATTTTTCTGTGAATTGTGTTTTCCTTTTGTATCTGCATGCACATTTATAACTTCTCAGTAATGGACTTTGTGATGGATTTAATTTTTTTTCCTTTGGCAATCGTCTACATCTCAGAAATATCACTTGTCAAGGATATCAATTTCTTCAGTAAATAGAAAGCTATTGAATGCTTTTATATGAACTTTAAACTTAGCTTTACCTCGTTTCCATTATGTTGCAAGATGCTTTAGAGGTAGAAATGCATTTTTGGTCTGCTCACTAGCAGGTGAGAAATGATTTCCCTGCCTTCTTTGATTTATTTACTTTCTTTTAGGAACTAATTTGAGTTATACATCATCTGTGTTAAAATGGAGGTAGCTTCGTATCAGCAAAGCAGATTCAATCAGCAAAGAATTCTTAATATTGAAATAGTCCATGTTCTTTACTTATTTTCTTTTTCATTACAGAGTTTAATAGTGTTCATTTTACTTATTTGAATGTCAAAATTCTCTAGGGAGGTGCCACATGTTGTGTTCAAAGCAATTTAAGTGTGTGGAGAAGAGAAGTGGCTGGACTAACTTATGGTCAATAACCAGAATATGAAAGGATGCAAGACATTCTGATTCTTGCAGACATTCATCACCGCTACTTATGTAGAAAAATAATTCAGTATTAATGACCCTATATTGGAATTGATTTATCTACACCTGGTAAAAGAAAAAAATCTTAGATTTTTAAATGACAGCTTATATCTCTACTTTCTGAGTTTCCTTGGTAATATCTTCTTCTGACTTGTCAACAGGCATTACTCAGAGGAAAGATTTAAAATTGTCAGTGTCATGATTCTAAAATGAACATTCCTTTATGTCTTTTCCACACTGTGCTCATGTGCACATATATTCACAGATTGATTCATGACTGTGCAGGTGACAATTAGAAAGCATTGTTTTTAAAAACAAATTTGTGTGTATATAAATTATAAATATATGCAGTATAAGTATGATGAATAAATACAATATAAAATACAGAGAAAATTAGATTATGGTTTTTATTACTTTTTTTACTCCTTTGTTTGCTGTTGTTTCTATGGAAATTGACTATCTAGGGGAATTCAGCTTCGTACTGGGAAAAAACAAATGCTGTGTAGCATGTAGACACTGCAGATTCTCTGAGTTAGAGAACGAGCTGGCTGACTTTGAATGAGGAAACTATACCTCGTTTTCCACATAAGCAACCTGAAATTTTTTTTTGAAAATAAATATATTTTTTTATATTTAAAAATATGAGACTTTGATGAGCAAAGTATTCAAATTACATTTTGGAAATGATTTTTAATGTTTCCATCAGGTCAATTAGAAGTCAGTTAAATGTGACAATACAAGCCAAGGGTATTATCATAATGTTTGTGGGTAAATCCGAGTTATGGTTTGGAAGGCCCAGAAAGACAAGTTCTAGGGATGAAATCAGAGTCCAAAGTCTCTGGTCAATGCAGTTGGACAGGTGTTGCACTAGAGCAGGGATAGCATAACCTGTAGCTTGGCCAGAGAAAGAATCTTTGTTAAGAAAGAATTTGGTAGAAAGATAAGCATTGTTTTCCTCCTTTACCACTTCTAGGCCCTAGAATCTTGATTAAAAGTGTTATAGGGGGTGTTCTGGAGTCAGGTATCCCTAAAGATTATTTTACTCAAAAAAAATTTTTGTGGTAAGCATGTTTGTGAGAATGACGGACACCTGAGTGCAGGTGAGTGGTTGTGAATCTGCCTTTCCTCCTCTCCTCCTTACGGGGGCGCCAGGATAGGTGCTACCTGACAGCAGGGAGTGAAATTTGGCTTCCTTCATGGTCCTTACAGTGGCCGGTGTGGCCCCTGTGCTGGGAGCTACGCTGTCCAGTCTTGTTTCAGGGCCCTTGTTGCTTAGTTACGGTAGGTGCTTCGTCTCTTGTCTGGTGGTCTTTGAATTCTGAGTAACGCTTTGCTTTTCCTCCTGTGTAAACGACCAAGTGACGCTGTCCGTGGTGCTGAAGCCATCCACCTCTCCAGCCTGAATTCTTCCGTGCCTGTATCTGTGATGTCCCAGGCAGCTTCATGTGCTCTGCACAGTCAACCTTTGCTCTCACTGTCAAGAGCCCTGGCATTTTAACCCTCTTGGCAGAAACAGTTTGCTGTAGGTATGCCTCATGTTGAGCAAAAACAAGGCTCATCGGATGACACTTAGGCTATATTCTGTCAACAATAAAGTACCCCTCCCCCAAGCTCCCGCCCCTCACCCTGGCATAGCTGAGCTGCATCACAGGTGAAGCGTCTTTGCTCCCTGCTCTGCTATATGCCTCGTGTTATTTGGGATGAGAGGTCGGATGACCAAATGGGCTACACAAAGCTACAAGACCGCTAGTGCCAGGAGGAGGGAAGCTGAGGGAAGAAATCTCACCATATAGTCCATTACGGCCCCCCTCCCCACCCCGTATGCTTGGGCGACGCCTACCGTCCTGCTTCTAGTACAATTTTCATTCATTGACCTTAGTAGAGAGAGTAGATAGAGTACTTAGCACCCCGACCGAAGTGTTTGCATTCAGATACCTGAGCAAATGCCCGGGCTTCCCCCCTGGATGATTTTACTACCCACAAGCGAAGGAGACCCAGGAAAGGAGCCCTTGGCCAATGCAGCTCTTTATCTCCAGAGGACGCATTTCTGGTCATTTTATATAGTGGCTGCTTTTCTTTTCTTTTTATTTTAACATCTCTATTGGGGTATAATTACCTTACCATGGTGTGTTAGTTTCTGCTGTATAACAAAGTGAATCAGCTATACATACACATATATCCCCATATCTCTTCCCTCTTGCATCTCTCTCCCTCGCACGCTCCCTATCCCACCTCTCTAGGTCACAAAGCACCGAGCTGATCTCCCTGGGCTATGCAGCTGCTTCCCACTAGCTATCTATTCTACATTTGGTAGTGTATATATGTCCATGCCACTCTCTCACTTTGTCCCAGCTTACCCTTCCCCTCCCCGTGTCCTCAAGTCCATTCTCTACGTCTGTGTCTTTATTCCTGTCCTGCCCCTAGGTTCTTCAAAGCCATCTTTTTCTCTCTTTTATTTTTTTTTTAGATTCCATATATATGTGTTAGCATATGGTATTTGTTTTTCTCTTTCTGACTTACTTCACTCTGTATGACAGTTTTTCCCCCTCATTTCTCTTATCAAGCATTTGGAATTATTTGGAATTATTTCTGGTAACTTTTTCCATGAAAAGCATTTGGCTTTACGATTCAGTTCAATTTAGGATCCTGGATAAATCTAAAAGAAGACTTCACGGGCACACAGTTCTGACAGAGCAGAGGGAGGTGTCTGGGAGCCTGCCCAGTGGGTCTTCCAGGCTCTTAACCCCCTGTTGGCCTCCTACCCCTGTGGGAGGACAGCTGGGTTTTGATCTTTAAAATCTGCTGCTTGTTATTATAATTCCAACAGCCCACAGTGTCTTACCAAGTGAAACTAGTCTGTATCTTTTGTATTCTTTGTGTGTGTGTATGTGTATTTATATACACTACAGGTGACCCCTGAACAGTGTGGGTTTGGACTACTTGGGTCCACTTATAAGTGGATTTGTTCAATAGCAGATACTGCAGTAGTACACGGGATTGATTGAGAGTGGGGGTGTGTAACTGGGGCTATGAAGGAGCCGCGTATATGGCGGGCTGACTATATTTATACTCAGATTCTCCACTGCATGGAGGATGGGCATTGCTAACCCCTGTGTTGCTCAAGGGTCAACAATATTTACATCCAGAGGTTGTCCCTTTATCTACATAGTCCAGTGTGAATTGATTTCTTAGCTTCATGCATGAATTTGTTCTTAAGGCAGTTATAATTTTCTTCAAATTTATACTCTGTCCTTTAAAATGTTAACTGGCTACAATTATCACCCTTTTTATCAACTAGTTTATATTAGTTACAGTCTCACTCATCATTGAAAACAATCCTTCATATTTAAATCTGGAAACTATAAGCAGTTAGTGTGTTATTTACTACCCTTGTATTCAGGACAGAGTCAATTCTTCTGCAGCCGCTTTCTCAAGATGCACGTAAACCTGTCTCATTAGAACTCTAAGTGTTAAAAATCGCCTGCACAGTTTGGGAATTGTATGTGAGAAGCAGTATTTCAGCTCAAATATCCCGTTTCTTACTTTCTACAATATAACCAAACCGAGGCTGGAGCTCCTAGATGGTAAAATTGCTTATGTATGTTAGCAAATTTTATGTATCATTTAAATATGGAAATGATTCAAAGCTTTAGCCAGAGCAAATAGGTGAATCAAAATATAATTGCTTAAGAGAGAGCCATGTGATATTAACTCATCTTATGTTTTGATACTGTATGTGTGTATTTATACTAATATATAAACATAGATCAATGAAATATAAGAACTATTAAAGTGGTGCAATCAGTTTGAAATGCAAGTATTTATGTTCTACTCTTCTGCAAAATGAGATGCTACCTGGGGAAGAAATTGATGCTATGGTAATAGCTCCAGCGTACTGAGCACAGACTATGCACCTACTTTATATGCTCATCTATTTAATATTCACAACAGACTTATAAAGCACGTACCATGATTATCCCCACTTTACATATAAGGTGAGCCCTAAAGAAATTAAGTAGTTTACCCAGGTGGCACTTAGCATATCTACAATCCGGTGGTCTATTTTAGTGGCTTTATTTACTTTGTAGTTTTGAAGGAAATGAGAGCTACAGTGATGAACCATATGCCTGTTAGGAATACAAGTCAGTAAGAGGCTGAATCAGGGATTGGAAGTCCTTCCCCGATAGATAATCCTCCCTGAGAGGTCTGTGTGTAGAAAGGATCACAGGGGTGTTGGAGTCTCATCACTTAAATCCAGCTTGATCTTGTCCTGTACTTGACTGTTAACTGTGCTCAGATAATTTAAAAGTTTAATACCAGGCACTGTTGGAGTCCTAAGATGGCAGAATGTTATATATCTTCCTTCAGTTCACATAGATCAACCAGAACGTTCTCAGTTGATTTGCTGGGGAAGGTCTATAAAAATGTCATAAACGTTATTATTCTTAACCATCATTATTTTCTGCTAATTTTGAGATTATGTAAAATATTGACTAAAGCCAGAAGTACCAAGGTGGAACCAAGTGATGGGGCTTTTTAGTAACGTTTCCATGAACATGAAAGTAAACACGTGTGTAGCATTTAAATCTTCAGCCCCTGGACCATCAGGTGAGTTCAGGGATGCTAGCTGTTATCTGGGCTTTCATGCATATGCCATTGGAAACTCATAATTTCAACAATCATACATCTTAAGACTTGCAATCAGCCCGTGGAATTTTTGAAAGAAGGGAGATAAAAACAGGAAGTTATTAAAGTTATCTTTGATAAACTACAGGTAAATGAAATAATCCTGAAGGAAAAAAAAATATATCTTGAAATAAAGCAAAGTATATAGTATAGAAAGACACAGAACTCTAAGACAAATGAGATATATTTTTTTTAAATAAAGATAGATACAACATTCAAGAAGCTGGAGGCTGCTCTGATAATACAGGAGCAGTTTGATATTTCTTCTTAAAATAATCAGATGCAAGTATACAGTGATAGAAATGCAAATCTTAAGGTGCTCTTAGCTAGCTAGAGGTTAAATCAATGTTTTATTCTCAAATCAAAACGTCAGAGTTTTTCCTCAGTCAAGTTTTAATTTTTAAAAGTTGAATATTTATGAAGAATCTAAAAGCTGAAATTGTTGGAAGTCCTTGGAAAAAGGTTAAGCTAAGTAATAAGTAAACACCAGACAGTCGTGTGTGAGCTTGAAGGTCTCTAAGAACACCTTGCATTAAAATGCAAAGCATCCGAGGAGAAAGTCTGTATCTTTCATCAGATTTCCAAGAGTCCAAAAACTCTTAATATTTATTTCCTTAGAACAGTATTTTTTTTTCTTTTTCTTTTTAACCTGTCTGTGAACTGGACTGGCTTGGAGACTTCATACCTAACGTGTGTTAATGGCTTTGTATAATGTTGTAGAATCATAGGCTCCTAGAATTCCAGGTTCCATCTTTGTGAATCTCTTCTGTTTTAGCTGCCAAGTGAAGATAAGCCTCTGCTTAAGAATCACTCCTGTGAAAGGAGAAAAAAAGAAGCTTTTGAGCCAGGTAGAATTTGTGTTCAGAGCTTTCCCTGATACTTGGTCACATTTCATAAGTTTTAGAATCTCATCGTTCCTTACTTGTAATAATGGTGATTATGTAGCATAAGGTTGTAATGGATTAAATTATATATATATATATATATATATATATATATACACACACACACACACACACACACACATACATACCAGATAGAACTTCATATTAGTCCAAGATACTCCATTCTGTGTTTCACCATTTTATTAGATATATTCTTTTATATACTCTACTAACTGGAATCTGCCAAGATGTAATTTTCCTCTATTTTTTCTTTTCTTTTCTTTTCTTTTTTTTTGAAGCATTGCACTCATATATTACAAGTCTAAACCCTCTTCTGCCTGACGACTCCTCCAGGCTTTCCTGCTACTTTGGGGTTACAAGTGTTCCCATTATCTTTACCCTTCTTTTGAAGTGTCATATGTTTATGTCAGAGTATCTGTAATCATTCTGCCACCAGTTTTTCCAAGTGATTTCTGAGAATTTCCTGTTTTCTCCAAAAGCCTCAGTTAAGCACTTTCCAACTGCAGATCTTCTGGGAATGTGCTTGGCCCGTCTTGGGGGTTCACTGCATCAGTCTCTGCTGTCTTGGTGACAGTCCTCCTATTATTGACCTAAATTCAGAGAACTGTGAAATGAAATGTTTGCTTCTATGACTTCTGATACAATCAGTCCAGGGAAGACCTTTGTCCACTTATAACAACTTAGGCACAATTCTTTCTGGAAATGAAATAAAATAGAACGGTTTTGCCAGACCACTGGGTGCAGTTTATTAGGTGCTTATGTATCAGTAGCCTCTGTGGGGAAAAATAGTGTAGGAGAACAAAGTGTATATGTTTTATGTATCTGTGCTTTGCATCCTCCTTTGTAAAATGAGAGAAAATACTCTCACAGGTGATGATAAAAGCTATTTGAAAATATTTTCAGAGACATGAGAAGAATTTGTTTTCCTAATTTCTGAGGGTTTTTAGGGAAAATATGTCCACTTGTCCTCATCTGAAGGCCTGTCTGGCAGCTGAAGTGAGCCACTCCCAGAAACGAATGGGCTATGATGATGGTCCCTTGTACCTGTCCTTCCCAAATCCATTCATTCCACACACGTGGATTGGGTGTCCAGCATCTTCGAACGCTGAGATAGAAGCTTCTGGTTACAGGGAAGAGGAGGAGGACATTGAGAGGAGACAGACATGTAAACAAGCACATTGTGGAAAACAATGTAGGGAAACGTTCCACCCTTCCTGAAGCTGTAAGGGGAAGTTTTCTGAAGATACTTTCCATTTGAGTCTCAGCAGGTGGAGAGTAGGACCATTTTCAGCAGAAGGATGGAAGGGATAACTGCACCCCTTGAAACCTGGAAGCCATCCACCCACTGGAGAGAGGGAGCTGGGTCCCCCTGCAACACTCCTAGGAGTCAGTTTCCCATTTGACAGAAGTGTGGGTAGACGTTCTGAGTGGTTAAGGGCTTGGCCTGGAGGCTTCTGTTTATGGAGTTAAGTCATTGACCTTGAGCTGAAGGCTTTCAGCTCCTGCCCTAGTGATGTGTCATCTCGCGGGGTGCTCTGTGGCTGTGACTTCTAGAGACAAGGAGTCTTCCTCTGGTCAGGGATGCTCCTCACATTTGTATTTGGATTTCTCTTCAGTCATGTTATTTTCACCTCTGTTGGACCATAGACCTTAAACGGAAAGCTGAAACCATGTAATAACATTTGCTTTATTAGTAAACCACTGAAAAGCATCTTGGTTGGATGTGTTGTAACCTGTCACCGATGGAGGTACCGCTGTGCCTTTCTACCCTCATCAGGCTTCCTTCCATCCCCTTGTCCTTTCTCAGTGTGACATTTCCATTATTCCCTTTCTAGTTGGAAGCAATTCTCTCTAAGATGCACTTTTAAAATTAAAGAACTTCTTCCTGCTACCCCTTCCTCAGCAGCAGACTTATTTTGCAAGTCAAGGACTGAAAGTTTTAAATAAAATTGAAAATATACTCATTAACATGGATGGTTTATTGAAAAACAACAAACCTATACCTGACGTTAATTTATGGAAGTGTATTTTAATTGAGTTTGGCAAATATGCATGCATTCACAAGGCTTCTAGTCTGGATTCCATTCTCCATCTTCACGTGGAAGATTAGAAGATGAATGAAGCATTGGCCCCAGCCTCAAAGGGTTCTAAGACTGGTAGGGAAGCCAAATATTTAAGCTAATGAATTGGAACACTGAATACAGCGTGCAGCAGTGGGAGCACTTTTAAAATACAGAGAGGATGCTGAGGAGAGGGTGACTCAGCCTGGAGAGGAAGGAGAAGCCTCCTGGAGAAAGGAACCTCAAATTGTGCTTTGCAAACAGCAAAGGAGTGTTCTAGGAGGAGCAAGTTATAGACAGCAGAATCTTCCCAGTAGAAAGAATGTTCTGTGTAAAGATGTTGATGAGTGATGACAGAAGAATGGATAAAGGAGGTGCGGTACATATATACAATGGAATACTACTCAGCCATAAAAAAAGAATGAAATTTTGCTGTTTGCAGCAACATGGGAGGACCTACAGACTATCATACTAAGTGAAGTAAGTCAGACAGAGAAAGACAAATATCATGTGATATCACTTATATGTAGAATCTTATATGTGGGCCGATCAAAAATTAAAGTAAGAAATATATATTGGATATTTAAATTTTATAGTCCATGTTATTATATATTGATCTGATACATAATGTAAGTTTTTTTAAAGGAGATAAATACAGTAGGACAAATTAAACAGGTATCACCATGGATGGATCTAGAAAATATCATACTGTGTCAGACAGAGAAAGACAAGTATTATATGATCTCACTTATAATATGTGGAATCTAAAAAATAACACAAATGAATCTATATACAAAACAGAAACAGACTCACAGACACAGAAACCAAACTTATAGTTACGAAAGGGGAAAGGGAGGGGGAAGGGATAAATTAGGATATCTTAGGGGGAAATGGGATTAACAGATACAAATTACTATACATAAAATAGATAAGCAACAAGAATTCCCTGTGTACAACACAGGGAATAATATTTAGTATCTTGTAATAACCTATATTGGGAAATAATCTGAAATATATATATATATATATATATATATATATATATATATATATATATATATATATATATATATATATAACTGAATCACTTTTCCATACACATGAAACTAACAAAACATTGTAAATCAACTATATTTCAATTAAAAAAAAAGTTGTTGATGGGTGAAATGCCATGAATTGCTCAGGAATGGTTAAGTGCATTGGCCTTAAACTTCAAGTGTGGAAGGACAGCAGGAAGAGGTAGGGTCCTGGCAGGGCTGGGGCAAAGGTCTTATATACCCACCTGACTGATTCGACTTTACCCTCTGGGCTGTGGGAAGACAAGAGGGTTTAAGGCAAGAAAGATAATTGAACAGACTTACATAATAGAAAAAATAAATACTTTTTCAGTTTAAAGAATATGTTGGTGGGTAAAAGAAGGTAAAAAGAGTGAAAGTTTTGATAAGGGAGACTAGTTCGGAAATGGTTACAAAACCCCAAAACAGATAATAAAATATTGAAACCCAAATACACATAAAGTCACAGCATAGCCACCATTCCACTAAGGCAGTGCCATGGAGAAGGGAATAGGAAGAAATTTAGGAGGGAGAATCCCCAGAAACAAGTGGCTCATTGGATTTAAATAGTGAGGAATACAGAGCCCAAGATTACTTCCAGGTTTCAGGTCTTGGAGGAAGAACAGGAAGTGGTACCACCTACCTAGACAGGGGATGGGAATGAAGATGTTTTGGAAGGAGCAATCATCCATTAATTTAACAATTATCCTCAAGTGTTTGCTAGATGCCAGCATTGCTGTAAGTGCTGTACATATAAAAAACAAACCAGACAAATCTCCTGTTCTTAGTTCACAGTCTGTAGAGAGAATGGATAATGTGCAAAAAAGATTATATAATAGAATTCCACATGGTGGTTAGTGCTCTAGCGAAAACTAAAGCAGATAAGCCAGCAGGGGCTGTAGGCTGGGAAGCCTGCTGGAGGCAAGACGGTTAGAAATATCTAAATATCTTCTCTCTGAGAAGGTGACATTTAATTGGAGAAATGAATGAAGCAGACAACCACATGAAGATCTGGAAGAGAGAACAGGAAACATGGGTAATTTTGGCATCAAGTGGGAGTGGAGACAGCCAAGGTGGGAAATCGGGTAGGAAGTGAGTTTCAGAGAGAGAGGAAGTGGCCCCGCCATAGAGGAGAGTTGGGATTTTATGGAAGAAGAGTTTGGCCATCAGAGTGGCAAGATCCGATTTATGTCTTTAGAAGATTGTGATGGCTGTGGAGCATAGAAAATTGATCGTCGGAAGGTAGCACAGATGCAGAGAGACGAGTTAGAAAGCAGTTTCAGCAGTTCAGGAGGATATCACGGCATCTTGGACTAGGGAGATGTTGAGGATTTGAGCAGTGCTTAGGATCCATATGTATTGCGATATATGGCTGTATGGATGGATGAGTCCCAAGGTGAGGAAAATGAACAGCCAAGGAGGAATGCTAGGTGTTTGGCCTGAGCCCTTAAGATGTGGGAAGAGCACACTTTGGGGGAAATATGGAAGATGGGGAGATTAAGAGTGCAGTTTTGGACATATTAAGCTTGGGATGCCTTTGGACATTTACAAAGAGATGTTGGGTCCATGGTTGGACCACTATGTCCGGAGTTATGAGAGAGTTCCAGCTGGAGCTCTACACTTGGGAGTCATCAGTGTGGATGTGAATGGGATCTTCCGGACTGGAGGACAATGGATGAAAGAGGGCAGAGGGGCAGTGAGCCTGGAGGCATGCAGAAATCAGGCTGAGAAGGGCGCTGGCAAATAGCGTGAGAGGAAACACTGAGAGATTTGAGGCATCTTATCTATGAATTATACTGATAAAAATATCACTAGAAGGAGGGTATGTATCAATTATGTCAATGCTACTGACAGGTCAGATAATTAAACCTTGAGTTACTGCAGAGTTTTAAAAATGAACAGGATTCTGCGTTTGAATGATCTAGCTGAAAAATTAGGAATTAAGATAACATATGCACATTGCTATATATAAAATAGGTAGACAACAAGGACCTTCTATATAGTGCAGGGAACCATACCCAATGCCTGTAATAGCCTATAATGAAAAAGAATCTAATATATATATATATATATATATATATATATATATATATATATATATATATATATATTCTGACTGCTGTACACTTGAAACTAACACATTGTAAATTAATTACACTTGATAAGTTAATTAAAAAAAGAAGGAATTTGGCTCTTACCCAAGAATATTTGGGAAAGAAGTTCCCTTGCTTCCTGTGTGCTTACTATAGCCATTTGGTTTTTTTGTTTTCCTTTTTCAGTTTAGAAGTTCCCTTATAAAAAATTATTACAGAAAATGTTAAAAATGAAAAATAAGTCGTACTTAAGACCAGTCCATATGAAACTGTTGTACAAAAAGGAGAGTATCATTGCTCAAGACAGGTACAAACAACTGTAGTGGGAACAGGGAACAGGAAATAGTGTCTAAAAGGCAGACGGTGGATGAGACAGAGCAAGCAGCCGACGGCAGAGCCCAGAGCACCTGGGACCAAGGAGGCCCTCTTCCTCCTGACAAACTGTTTCGTGCAGAAACTTGATTCTGAGACAGAAGGGAAAGGGACTCAGTGCTGCTGCTGAGATAATAACCAAATTTCCTTTCAGTTTTCTCCAGCTCCATTGGCCTGTGTGTTTAGGCTTAATTAATACGTATTCATTTAATTATTTTACTTGCTTGTTGCCCATGTGCATGGTGGGAAATCTCAGTCTCCTTTGCCCTGTGTTATTTCTAGGAGTTTGCAGAACGTGGGTTCATCAGATGCTCTCTTCTTAACAGAAAGGTTTCTCTCCCCTGTGCAGCGTCATGATTTATTCCTCGAGGCTGTTAGTATCACTCTCTTCCAGTTTGGGGCTTCAGACAGGCTTCAAACTCAAAAGAAAGAGTGTCTCTATCCTGTCCTTATCGTGTTTGATCTCCCCAATCCCTCTCAACCAAGAGCACTAAGGCTTGCCCCTTCCTTCTTAAGCCAAAGAAAGATATTCACGTGGAGTGGATAAATGCACTCTTCTCCAGTCTGTCCCACTAGCCTGACAAATATGCCCAGACATGTCTGAACTACAGCAGAGGACATAGCCTAAGATTAAGCACAACTCGGCTACATAGATTCTAGGATTTATAAGAGATGAAAGCACACAATGATGAAGCAGACATAAAAAATGAATGTTAGATCCTTACGCAAGAAAAGGAAATAATCCAACTTTATTTTTCACCTGAAGGAATTGAAATCCAATAAATTTAATGGATGCATCTAAAGACAAAAAACTGAATTTTGTAGAACTCAGATATGTACCCAAGTTTCCAAACCTTAGACTATTTTTTTTTCCAATAAATTAAAAAATGCACACATACACAAAGAAATGCCACGGTAACTGAATTTTCAATACAGTCTAATTCTTTCCTTTGAGTAGGTGGATTAATTTTACTGTACTCCCGGAAACAAGAGCACTGTTTGAGAAACAAACATGGTAATATGTGGATGCATCATACTACAGATGCAGAAAGAAAAGTACAGTAATGCTTGGCTAATTTCTCTTTGTGTTTCAAGCTTCAAATTGTATTCACTTGTAATGGAGAAGCAATAGTTTTGACTAGATCTGCTTAGAGGATGGGGAACTTAATAAATATTGACAAAGAGTATAAAATCTTAACACTTAATTTCTGAAGTTCATGAATCTTGTGTAAAATAGCAGACTATTACAAAATAATCGTAGTGATGTGGGTTTACAGAAACAACTGGTCAGTTGAAATACAAGTCTAATTGAACTAATACTTGATTAATGAATCAACTTAATCAGTTAAACCAATGGCCTTGTGTAGATAATGTTAGAGTTTTTAAAATTTATTTCTGTAAATAGCTGGGGACTAGATTTTCCGGGTAGGTGGTTAGGTAAGTACAGTCTCCAGCAATCCAGTCTGGGTTCCACATTCCTACCAGTGTTACCTTTTTAAAACACTCCATTTAATTCAATTCCTTTATTTAAAATATTTTTCCCTGTTTCCAACAGAATGAATGTCAAACTTCTTTATATGGCAGTCAGGGTCCTCTCCATCTACCTCGACTTACCTTTTCAATGGTGTCACTGGTCCCTGTTCCTCAGTCTCTTTTCTAGCCAAACTCTTCTCTCTTTCTTTCTTTCTTTTTTAATTTTCTGCTGCATACCTTTTATTGAACAACTGCCTCCTAATTATTTTGCCTGTATACACCACACACTCACCTCTGGCCTCTATGTTTATCTGTCTTATTGGAATGTCCTTCTGATCCTTCTTTTTTTTTTTTTTTTTTTTTTTTTGCGGTATGTGGGTCTCTCACTGTTGTGGCTTCTCCCGTTGAGGACCACAGGCTCCAGATGTTCAGGCTCAGCAGCCATGGCTCATGGGCCCAGCCGCTCCGCAGCATGTGGGATCTTCCCGGACCGGGGCACGAACCCGTGTCCCCTGCCTCGGCAGGTGGACCCTCAACCACTGCACCACCAGGGAAGCCCTGATCCTTCTTTACTGGTTGAAAGCCTATGACTTCTTCAAAGAGCCCCATCAAATGTCAACTTACTTGAGACTCCAATAACTGCTTCTGGATTCCATTATAATTTGGAATCTCATATTCACAAGACCCTCCAGGCTACTCAGCTGTCCCTTTCCCTACCCAGAGTTGCATTCTTTTTTCATTCTGCAGAGTGGCCAGTTCAACTCTACCACTATTTTCAACTCTCCAGTCCTGCTGCCCTTACGTAAGCTCATTCAGCTGACTCACTGAGAAACCAGCTGGTCGGTGTGAACTCGACCATACTGTACCCTCAGCTTCCAGTAGACCCATCCATGCCTTCACTCTGACTTCCCTGCCCCACGTTGCAGTGTGTCCCCTTCCAGATCACCCACTTGTGCTCTCCATTGTGTCCCTTCCCTTGTCTCGGATGATGACCTATTTCTCGTAACTTTGATATCTTCTTTTCCACTACCTCCTTTCTGTCAACCTACACTCTACTTGTTTTTAATTTTTTTGAATTTGGTAAAGTAGCAAGATACAAAATTTATACACAGAAATCTCTGGCATTCCTATACACTAATGATGAAAAAATCTGAAAGTGAAATCAAGAAAACACTCCCATTTACCATTGGAACAAAAAGAAAATAATATCTAGGAATAAACCTACCTAAGGAGACAAAAGACCTGTATGCAGAAAATTATAAGACACTGATGAAAGAAATTAAAGATGATACAAATAGATGGAGAGATATACCATGTTCTTGGATTGGAAGAATCAACATTGTGAAAATGACTCTACTACTCAAAGCAATCTACAGATTCAATGCAATCCCTATCAAACTACCACTGGCATTTTTCACAGAACTAGAACAAAAATTTTCACAATTTGTATGGAAACACAAAAGACCCTGAATAGCCAAAACAATCTTGAGAACGAAAAACGGAGCTGGAGAAATCAGGCTCCCTGACTTCAGACTATACTACAAGGCTACAGTAATCAAGACAGTATGGTACTGGCACAAAAACAGAAATATAGATCAATGGAACAGGATAGAAAGCCCAGAGATAAACCCATGGACATATGGTCACCTTATCTTTGATAAAGGAGGCAGGAATGTACATTTTGGTTCATTTTAAACAACAGTGTTTTCCAGTATCTCTGATTCTTTCTCCAGCATCTGCCACGTTGCTCATTGCTTGCTTTTTATTTGATGACAACTATGTGGAAATGTTAGTGGATACCTATGACTTAACTTCAATTCTATTTATTCCTCAATTCCGTGCTCTCAGTTGTTAAGTCTCCCTACACTACTGACGTGGTTCTGAAGTCTAAATCCATGCTCTTTCCATCTTTGTTCTCATTCTCTTCACTTTTCTCCAACATTCTTTCATGAAATACTGCCCACTTCTGCTTTGAAGAATATGGATTTTCCAGTACTTGCTCCTACTTTTCTGACTCTTTTCATGTTTGTTAGGAGCTGAAAACCTAGTTGGACATGCCTTTCCTCAACTATCATCAGTGGCTCCCCATTACCTACATAATAAACGTACTGGCATGTCACATTTTAATACAATCTAACTTTTGCCTAACCTTTTAGAGCCACACCAGAAGGCCTCCAAAATATCATGCACACTCATACCTCCAGGCCTTGGGTAACACTGTTGCTCTGTGTCTAGAGTGCTGTTTCACACTTTTCAACTTGAGAAAGTCATGCCTATCTTGCAAATTACCTCCCAAATGTCATTCCCACTGGACCACCTGCTTTCTCTAATTATTACGTGGAGAATTAGCAACTGCCTCTATTGCTTTCCCATGTTTTATGTGTATTACAAACTTTCAGTAATAGTTCATGTCATATATTGAAAGTATTTTTTAAACTTTCTCTTTCTCATTACACTATTTCCTCAGTTAGGTTAGGGTCTGTATTCATCTTTGCATTCACAGTGCTTACCACAGAGTAAGTGGTCACTAAGTATTGATTTATTTGATAATAGTTTGTCCTCAATCAGAGCTCTTTGGTGAGGGCAATTCTATAATATTCCTCCATATCACATATCTCTATAAAATAAGTTGATGAAAGAGATTGAATAAAAACTAGCTTTTCTACAATTTAAATGGTAAATTTGCAGTCAGGGAGAAAGTGTTTGCTGTAATAACTACAACAGATTTCAATATTTTGTTTTATCTTTTTATAAATTTATTTATTTATTTTTGTCTACGTTGGGCCTCCATTGCTGCACATGGGATTTCTCTAGTTGTGGTGAGCGTGGGCTACTTCAGTGCATGGGCTTCTCATCATGGTGGCTTCTCTTGTTGCGGAGCATGGGCTCTAGGTGCGTGGGCTCTAGTAGTTGTGGCATGCAGGCTCAGTAGTTGTGGCTCATGGGCTTAGTTGCTCCTTGGCATGTGGGATCTTCCTGGACCAGGGCTTGAACCCGTGTCCCTTGCATTGGCAGGCGGATTCTTAACCACTGCGCCACCAGGGAAGTCCCCAGATTTCAATATTTTAAATTAATATTTTAAAATATAATTTCTCAATTTTTTGTTTACATATCTGATCATTCAAATTCAATTAATATTAACTGTAGCTCTTATTTTTCATCTTTCATGATTTCTTATCTCTGACTTTTCTCTGATTTCTCATGTTCTATTAAAATGTGTAGACCATGGTTCTGAAAAAATGCCAGCTTAAAATGCGTTTATACTCTGACTATGTACTCTACAGAACAGAATGTGAACATTTTACAAAATCTAAATCTCCCCCCAATATTGATCACTCACTTGATAGCTGTTTCTTTTCTAAGTCTAATTTTATTGGATTTACTTAATTGAACTCCGTCTTGCTAATGAGTATAATTGAATGGTTAAGAAAGCCTAATATGGGGCAAGTTCTGTCTTATTAAACCCATGAAAGAAAGAAACTCCCACCCCTCAGGGGACATTATGGAATTGTTTTCATCCTCTGAAGGCCTTGAGACCAGAAATAAAATTCAGAGTATCTATAGCTCTTGAACTGTGGGAGGAGGTGTTTGGCGGCTGCCTTCACCAACTGGTTCACATTTCAATTGCCAGAACCAAGTCTTAGGTGACTGCATAAGGCACTTATGTGCCAGAGCTCAGTGAGGGGCTGTGATTATAGATGTGCATGAATTAATGACCATGGTAATTATTTTACACACTTAAATTAATTACATTATCTTTCCTGTGTAGTTTTACGATTATAAGTGTTTGCAAAATCGATGTTCATGATTTGACGAAATTAAAGTACTAAAGTTAAGATGGATTATTTTTTAACTCCTGAGGATTGGCTTTTGTCATTTAAAAAAATATACAGACATCATGGCATTGCTTGTAAGCATAATATAAATAAACTGTCCTTATGATTACACTTGTTAACTTTTAATATGAACACTTTGGTTTATATAATCACAGCCCACATTCTTCTTTTATAGTCAGTGGGGACCTTACCCAGTTACCAGAGGTTCAGAAATAAATAGGTACTCAGAGTCTGAACTTCAGGATAGGTGCTTCATATTTGTAGATTACAACTTTGGATCTAAGCACCTGAGTTCAGGTTTTTTAATGAACTATAACACTATTAACATTTAAAATGTCAAAAAAGGAAAAAGCCCTCATAATTTCAGAACCTAGCAAATAATTGGCATTACCTTTCTGTGTTCCGTTCCAGATAACTTTTATGACACTAAGTTGGAATCTTAGCATATATACAGTTTTGTGTTCTGTGTATTCACATATTGCCAAACAGAATTGTCTGTGTTGTTAAAATCTTTTATATTATTATTCTAATGGTTGCATAGTAGTCTAGAGATCTGATATTCTAAAATTTACATAATACACTCATTAATATTTACTTACAAAATATTCAAGTTTATTGTATAGACTTATATGTCAGCAAGCAGCCTGAATTAAAAAGAAAATGTACTTATAATTTCACTTCCCAGAAACAATGACAATTAATATATTAGAATATATCTTGAATATTATAAATATCTAGCTATCTTCTTAAGTTTTTATACAAGCAGGCATATAAATATATATGTGTATATTTTAAAATGTGACCATTTAATATATAATAAAAATATACAAATTATAATCAGAAATCTTATTAATATATATTATGACCAATTTTTACATTTATAAATAAGAGTTATCTGCATAGTATTTCCTTTCTGAAATATAGCATAATTCTAAAGTGGTCCATATTATTGCACATTTAGAATATACTTAATTTGTTGCAGTGCTATGGAAAGCATCCATATCATTATGCAGTTGTCTTGTTAGTTACTTAAAATAAATTCCTAATGTAGTGTTAAATGTATGCACATTTTTAAGGCTTTGATACCTGTGCACTAGACAGCATCAAGAAAAGGTTATGTGAAGTTACATTCCTAACAGCAACGATGTAACACAACTTAGCCTTTTTGAACATTTAAAAAGAACTGTTTTAACATGAATTGCTGAATTTGCACGTTACAGAATATCTCAAATAAAACCCAATTTTATTATAGATAAGGGGAGATGATGGTGACATTGGACTTGTTCTTTTCTTATCCCATTGAAATAGCTATTAATTTCTTTTAACATGACAGTGATTAGTGATGTGTTCTCTGCTTGCCATTTGACCATAAATTCCAAAATAAAAATAGAGACAGTATGGTAATGATGCACAGGCAGTAGCATTTCAATTATCAGTAGACTGTAGACAGAGTTCTTTCAAATTAATTTAAAAAATGTTTATGTGTATTTCACTTAAGCGAGAGATCAGAAATCTGTGAAACCTTAGGGGGAAAAAAAATGAGTTTTTTTGTCTAGGATACTGTGTGGAGCCACGTACAACAGCTCAGTTAGTTAAATGTATCATTAGTTAATAGTTGAAAGAATTTCAGGGACTGAGAGTGAGGAAAACATTTAAGTATGCAAATTTTTATTTGCATTTCCTTTAATACCTAGTCACAATAACTTTGTTGTGCTTTAAGAAAGCTCTAAAATATTTGTAAAGTTAGTTCAATAAGCATATTTCAAGGTCAGATGGATCTGATTTCTTTTTTATCTCTGAAAAAATAAAGCCAAAATAAAATTAAATCAGGCTTCCAGGGATTCCAGTGTGGTAGTTTCTGACCTGGCATTTAGGGGTGTCAAAAGTCCAGTCAAAGGAAGGGGTGCTTGTTTTGGTGACATCATCCACCACCTTGTCAGCTGAACACTGAGTCCAGATTTGGCTTCTGTTTCAGATAATGTCTCTGGAACTGTTCTCAGTCCCACAGGCTTGTTATCTATATAAGTCTGGCAAAGATACCTTACTTCTCAAAACCTTTCTTTTGCTATCCCTAAGTATGCATTTGCTACACTTAAGATTTTTTTTTCAAATCTAATCCCTTTTCAATACTATGCAGATGGTATTTTTTTTTTCCCTCTTGAACAGTTCTTTTTGTCCCCAAAGTACTATACGCTAGGAATGGGTAAAGTGAACGTATCAAGTTAGACTCCAGATATAATACTTGTATATTTCATAATACCCCTCAGAATGTACTAACATCCTTGAGATACTATACAAGATAACTCACAAAAAGTACATTTTGTATCCATTCAAGGGTGGATATCCTCAGGAAGGAAGAGGAGACAGGAAAGGATGAAAAGGAGCAGAGGGAGAGGAGAGAAAGGAATAAAATGAATGCCGAATGAATAAAAGAAGGTCCTTGCATAGGCAGCTGTCATCAGAGAATCAGCTACAGCAGTATTTTTCTTAGTGTGGTCAGAGGACCACCTGTAAAAGCATTAACACTGGGATTGTTAGAAGCAGAGCTTCCTGCATGCGGCTCCATATCTGCTAAGTCGGTTACTCTTGGGACAGGACTCAGGGATCTGTATTTTTCAGGAGCACCGAAGATGATCTTGTGCCCACTGAAGTTTGAAATCTACTGATTTCAAAGTGTAAAGTTAACTAAAAATTCTGACCCATAGCCTGATTTAAAAAGATTGTGTTGGCTTAGAAAATCTACTCATATATTTTGACATGTTCTCAAGCATTAAGAACAGTAGAAATGCACAGAACCCTTTAAGAAAATAGACTTTCCATGGAGAATGCATTGGAAATCAGAAACTGATGAGGGCTTATTCACTTACTGCTCACTCCTGTTGGAAGGCTTATCCTTGAAATGCAAGCAGGGACATATTAGGATAGAATGACTGTTTATCTACAGAGTGTTTTTCTTTCATGAGAACCTAAATGATGAGTGTAATTAACGTTTAAGTAACACAATAATTAAGTGGTGTAGGTATAGCCTGTCTATGAATTGCTGAAGCATACAAATTATTTTAAGAATTTGAATACCAAATGCTGTTTGTATGCCAACATGTTTACTCTAAATCTGTTGATGTTGGAACATATTTTGCCCAGGAAAATAATATAAAAATCACCTAAATAACACATAATGGTAGTTGATCCTTGCTAATAAAAGGGGTTCTTTTTAATTAAAAAAAATACATTTGGGAGCATATTTATTATGACTTCTGAGAGTATAAAACTATTTCTCTATTTATATAATTTATATAAATTTTCTCATCTGAGGAAAAAAAATAGCATGAAAAAACAAGAAATGGGGTTTCCCTGGTGGCGCAGTGGTTGAGAGTCCGCCTGCCAATGCAGGGGACACGGGTTCGTGCCCTGGTCCGGGAAGATCCCACATGCCGTGGAGCATCTGGGCCTGTGAGCCATGACCGCTGAGCCTGCGCGTCCAGAGCCTGTGCCCCGCAACAGGAGAGGCCACAACAGTGAGAGGCCCGTGTACCGCAAAAAAAAAAAGAAAAACAAGAAATGAATTCACAGCCCCAAAGGTCAAATGCTAATTTTGGATTTCCTTCATTTAAAAAAAATATTACCAATATCAGTGTCAAAACTATTGATTATTAATGAAAAATACATTTCCTGTGGCACTCTTTTTGACTTGTACATTTTAATCTCTGTTCAAAACATATTAATCTCTGCATCTTTTCCCTCCAACGTTTGAAGTTGAATCACAACACAAGGATATGCAAATCAAGACAATTCTTTCCACAGCTCTGAAAATTTAATGTCAAAAAATACATATTTTAGCATATATTATTTAGTGAAAAGTTCATTTTTATTTTTTATGCAAAAATGCTCTAAGCTTTGTAGTAAGAGAATTTTGTGGGTTCCTGGTTTTATCACATGATTTAGGAGAGTTAACTTCCTCATGGGTGTCCAAAGATGTTAATATTTGACTTTTTTCTGGCATTCGACTAATTTCCTTTTCATTCTGTTGTTGTTGTTATTGTTATTATTACCTTATGTAGGAGCATAAATGGAAAATCACTCAAAGGATCAGTGACCGATGACAAGCACGTAACTCCTGGCCAATAACGTAGGCTGTGTTGGGCGGCTGTGATTCCGCGGAGGATTGAGGCATGTCAGGTCCTTAGGGTAGAATGGAGTAATGTTGTCTGTAACTCAAAATGTCCCATAAATGCTTCTGAGAACAGTCACGCCGTCAAAAACACCAGCCCATTGAGAATCACTGCCCTGGACATGACCTGAAATGACAACATCTTTAGTTGTTTATTTATATAATAATAATTAAGGATAAGAACATTTTAATTCCTAGGTACTTGCATTTTCTGTGTATTGGAAACTTGCTGAGTTTTCTACATCTATATATAAACAAACCAGTATACTGAAGTTTATATATGGCATAAACCATATGGATCTGACTAGGATTTGTATTTCATGAGTTTTCTTTCTTTTTCTTTTTTTTTTTTTTTTTTGATGACTTAGTGTTAGATCTCTCCATCATGCCAAATCAATTAATTTTTAACCAGTTACTTATAGGACATCAGAATGGACCAAGCACTTTTCAGGATGCCATGGGAGAAATGTGATATGCTAGAGATATAGAGACAGACAGATGATGATGGCAGATAGACAGACATACACATACACAGAACTGATCTGCTATTAAACATATGAATAATTTTGAGTGGTTGAGCCAGTGAATAGTCTAAGAATTGAGCGAGGAAGAATTCATTTTCTGTTGTAGTAAAGAAACGATTGTAATGGCAAAATTAGAATTATTTGGCCACTGTCAAACCTGGGGTTTGAACAGGTGTCAAGAGGTGCAGAGGCAACGGCATGAATAAAAATATGAGTATGCAACTGTAAAGTGGTTTTGGGAGACACAAATAGGTTAGTAGATGGACCCCTGCTCTTGCAGGGACCTCATGTGATGACTGGTATATCTGTTTGGGACCCACTTGTAAAGAGTCTTAAATGCCAGGCTAGTAGACTTTGAAATGTATCCTGTGGACAGCAGAAAGCTTAGGGATAATAGAAATATTTACATGATTAAATATGCTGAGGGTAGAATAATCTACCTTAATTCTTATTTCTGAATGACTGTACCCGTTAGTGGCCTGTGTAGCATATTAAGGTTTATTCTCCTCACTAAGTGTCATTTATCAGATGCTTAACTGTGAATGTTGCTCCCACTGGGCCATGTACAAAGATCGCTACTTAGAGGTTCTTCAAGAATTGAGTCCAGGGAACCTAAATGCTCTTAACATCCTCAATACAGCACAATACTTTTGTACCCACTGGGCTAAATTGTGCTTGGTAGTGTCAGCTAAATATGTTAAATAGTGACACTTACAAGCTGGCTTCCAAAAATACCAGATAGTGGACCTAATATTACCTTGTAGCAGGTATGTAGGCCCACATTAACTTAGCACATGCAGTAACCAGATAGTGAAAAGAATTTGACTTTGCATGTATAATGTAATGCTTTGTTTCACACCCATTAGACAATCATTAAGAGAACCCTTGCTCAGATGCTTTAAGTGTTCAATATGGAGTTTAAGTTAGAACTTAAATTTCAGTTCTTCCTCTCTTCCTTTATTTATGGTCTTCACAAACTAAATACTGAATCTCAAAAGATGGGCCTTATGTAGTTTGAATCTTTGTATAAGTTAATTATAGCATTGGCATTATTAGCCAACCGGCTAAATTTATCAGAGTTAACTGAAGTAGTCTAATTTTTGTGAAAAAGCAAAACAACAGCATTCTGCCTAATGTTATTGAGTTAGGAGACCCTTCTTATTAACTTCCCAAAGGAAATATTTATTTTCTTAGTGTACTTTTTCTTGTTCCACAAATATTTTCAGTACTGAATATTCAACTTTCATGATACCCACATGACTGATTTGATTATCAAGAATACTTATCTATGTGTGAGAATATGAGTGTGTGTTGTCCATGCCTGAGATAATAGTTCCCTGAAAACTCTTGCTGAATTATGGAACTCAGCCAAAGAAAAAATCACTGGCCTTAAGAATATTTTGCATATATAATTGCACAAAATAGACATATGTTAAAGATACACAGCCAAAAATCCTTCTTCCACAGAACTTTAATATTTGCATTGCTTTACATATTTCCAAAAAGAATGTAATAATTTGGTTGGTATATGTTATGCTATATTTAATACTTTTTTTAAAAAGTCATAATATTACACATATTTTTCATACTCACATTGATAGATTTATTTACCAGACTCAGAATCATTTTATATAGTCTCTTCTCATGCAATATTAAACTTTCAACTGCAAATTATTTCCCTCCTCAGACTAAAGAACTTCTAAACTCTTTTGCAGTTTCTCTGAAATTTTAATGGCACAATATGTTGTAATTTTAGACTATAAAAATACTTTGGAACAAAAATATGTCATAAAACGAATATGGTAACAGGAGACAATTGGCTTTGGACATTACAATTTATCTAAAAACGTTAGAAAGCCTTTAAAATAGTATCTATTCATGGTATTTCAGCTTTCTTTCCTATTTGTTGGAGCGTATATGCTTTTGGTTTGAAACTGGTTGTGATAACGTAAAATAGATAGCTAGTGGGAAGCAGACGCATAGCACAGAGAGATCAGTTCTGTGCTTTGTGACCACCTAGAGGGGTGGGATAGGGAGGGTGGGAGGGAGAAAGATGAAAGAGGGAGGAGATATGGGAACATATGTATATGTATAGCTGATTCACTTTGTTATAAAGCAGAAACTAACACACCATTGTAAAACAATTATACTCCAATAAGGATGTTTAAAAAAAAAACAAAAAAAAATGTATATCTTGAAAGAAAACCATCAATCGTGTAGGCAGACAGGGGGAAGGTGTCTTCCAACATCCTTTCTTCTATTTTTAGCTTTGAAAGTTCCTGAAGGACAAGGATCCGTCCCTGGAGGAAGAACAGAATAAAGTCAAAGAATGAATAAAATTAAATGCAGTGGGCAAAAGCTTCTATATGAAAGTATAAAACTTAGTTGATATAGGAAAATAAATGTTATTTAATTGAGTTTAAATTAGCAAACTAAGTTAAATTGACTTTGAATAAGTAATTTAGGCACTCTTGAATATACTGAGATGTATTTAAATCTGAAATAAACCTAGAAGTATTTAGTTTGGAACAAGCAGCCAATGCTTATTGGAATAAAAGTTATGATAATTTATTACTGTGAAAATGATTAAGAATCTGTACTGAGTTATGAGACTCTTAAATGGAGAGTTATTAGAAAACATAACAGAGGGTATTAATATCTAATTATATAAAATTGATTTGTAATTAGCTCTACAGGAGTGCAAAAATAATTCCTGCAGTATTAATGACAACCAGATTAAAGAGGAAAGCTTTCTTCCCTCTTGTTGGTTTGCAAATTCTTATTGATGAAACAAATATATTATTGTTTTTTTATCTAAATCCTTATGCTTGCAACCTCCCTTTCCTACTGCATGAAAGTTTCAGTTGTTTCTCCCTACTTGGCCTTAAAGTTATTCATGGAATCACACAAAGGTTACAACAAATGAGAAAAAGGAAAGATAAAAAAAAAAAGACAGACCCAAACCTAAACAAATTAATATTTGTAAATTATTTGTAGATGGTGTTGGCACACCCTTTATTCCCTTCAATTATGTGTTTCAATATCCTTCCATGTAAGCAGCCTTCAGGGGCTACATCAGCACCAGGTCCCCACACATGCAGCCAGCCCTCCTCAGCCCAGGCCTGGTCTTTGTTTTGTTTTTTTGAATGAATAAACAAATTATAGCTTATTTATACAATATAATACACCACAAAACAAAGATAAATAATGAACTATTGCTACATACATGATGGATTCATATCAAAAACACAAGATTGATCAAAGAAGCCACCTACACAGGAAACATATACAGTATGATTTCATTTAAATAGCATTTGAAAATAAGCAAAACTAATCTATGGTGACAGAAGTAAGGAGAGAAGTTACACTTGGGGAGAAGGGAGGGATACAGATTGTCAGGAGACATGACGGGGCTTTTAGGTTAGGGTAATATTCTGTTTCTGGACCTGTGTAGTGATTAACCTAGTGTGTGTGTACTTTGTGATATGATCTATTGAACTATACCCTGGAATCTGTGTGTTTTTTTGCATGTAAATTAGACTTTGATTAAAGATGCCAATTAGGGCTTCCCTGGTGGTGCAGTGGTTGAGAGTCCACCTGCCGATGCAGGGGACACGGGTTCGAGCCCTGGTCTGGGAGGATCCCACATGCCATGGAGCAACTAGGCCTGTGAGCCACAACTGCTGAGCCTGCACCTCTGGAGCCTGTGCTCCACAACAAGAGAGGCCGCGATAGTGAGAGGCCCACACACTGCGATGAAGAGTGGCCCCCGCTTGCCACAACTAGAGAAAGCCATTGCACAGAAACGAAGACCCAGCATAGCAAAAATAAATTAATTAATTAACAAACTCCTACTCCCAACATCTTAAAAAAAAAAAAAAAAAGATGCCTATTAAAACAGAAAGATGATTAGCCCCAGGAGAGGGAATCCGGATAAAAGAAAAAGTCATTTTAAGTGTAGTATAATTATGGATGAAGTGGGTTTTTTTTTTAATTTTTATTGGAGTATAGTTACTTTATAGTTGTGTTAGTTTGTGCTCTACGGCAAAGTGATTCAGCTATATCTATACATATATCTCCTCTTTTTTGGATTTCCTTCCTGTTTAGGTCACCACAGAGCACTGAGTTCCCTGTGTTATACAGTAGGTTCTCATTAGTTATCTATTTTATACATAGTAGTGTATATATGTTAATCCCAATCTCCCAATTCATCCCAGCGCCCCTTTTGCCCCGATCCCCAGTATCCATACGACCATACGACCAAACATATGAATAATTTTGAGTGGTTGAGCCAGTGAATAGTCTAAGAATTGAGTGAGGAAGAATTCATTTTCCGTTGTAGTAAAGAAACGATTGTAATGGCAAAATTAGAATTATTTGGCCACTGTCAAACCATTCTCTATTTCATTCCTTTTTATAGCTGAGTAATATTCCACTGTATATATGTACCACATCTTCTTTATCCATTCCTCTGTTTAGGGGTATTTACGATGGCTTCTCATGACTCCCATTGCCCCATCAAAACTCAAAACTCTGTTGAATACCATCTCATAGTGGCCTTCTAAATTTCTTGTTGGTGGCTCACTAGTCCAGTATGAATCCACCAATTGTTATTCTCTCAAATATTATTTGGGAAACATGTGGAGACTATCTCCTAACCCAGAGAGACTGGCTGAAATCTTCACAACATATTTTTTATGATATCTTTTATAAAATATACTTGTCTTCCATACATTTCTCCCCTGCTAGACTAAAATTTCTGAACAGTAAACACCTGTTTTACTCACCTCTCTGTTTCTCAGAGGCTAACACCACAGCAGCGCCAGGCACTTGGCCACTATGGATATTTTGTAAATATTTGTTGAATCAATGAGTAGAAGAAAGACTCAGTACCTAGCTTGATATAAATGCCAAAGATAGGGGGTTTATTTAATCAGTTATGAGGTAATAAATGGTGAAAGTTTATTTATTCTTTCTACTTGTCCTTATATGTATAAAATCTGTGACTCTGTAGTTCATATTTTTTCCCTTTAAGGCATTAACTTTATTCTTCTAGCTAGTTTTTCCTCCCTATGTCTGAATACTCTTTTCCAGCTGGTATCACTGTATAGTCTAAAAAGGCTGTTGAATGTGGTATGCTGCTAGAATGTTAAGAGGACTATTAAGTTAAAGCATACAAGTCCTGTGTATAGAAAATAGTTAGCAAAACATTCAGCAACACACAAATGCCTCTGTCAAATGGGTCTTCTGTGGCTTCCCTGGTGGCGCAGTGGTTGAGAGTCCACCTGCTGATGCAGGGGACACAGGTTCGTGCCCCGGTCCGGGAAGATCCCACATGCTGTGGGGCAGCTGGGCCCGTGAGCCATGGCTGCTAAGCCTGCGTGTCTGGAGCCTGTGCGCCGCAACGGGAGAGGCCACAGCAGTGAGAGGCCCGCGTACAGAAAAAAAATAAAAATAAAATAAAAGTCTTCTAATAATCCTTAAGACGGTTGCAAGTTTTAGTAAAAATGTTTTTAAAAAGTATCTAGGATAGTGACTGACATCTGTGGTAAGCCTTCAATAAGTTGTCGCTATGGTCGTATTTCATGCTGATTTTCAAGCCAAATGCATTTGTGAGTAGCAGAGAGGCAATTTAAAAGAGCGGTTATGCTACTACACACGGGAACGTTGTATGGTAGAACTTTGAGAAAAAAAGAATTAATGATTTGGTTTCACCATTTGTGTTGCCATCTACCTGCTCATTACTGTAAAATGACTGTTGTGCTTGTGCTTCAAGTGTTTAGTGTCATGTTTTGTATCTTTGGCTGGAGGTGAAAGGAGGAAAGTAGAAAAGAAAGTAACTGAGTTACTCTCACTCTCCCTCTTTTTTTTTTTTTTTTTAAAGGAACCAAAGCTCAGGGAAGAGAGTAACATTTTGTTCTAGTAACTGGGACCCATTCCTTCTGCTTTGCTAAGTTAGGTGAGAAGCTCACAGACTAAATTCTTCAGAGGAGGAAGAATGCAAATCACAGGCATGGTTCTCTGGGCCCTCAGCCTCTCCATCTGCACTGCCTCTGCAGTGTGAGTGGAAATCAGCACATGCAGTTTACTGGCTTCACGCCTTTTATGTCTCCACTCCGTCACGTATAATCGGAAGCCGGGTGCCCACCTCCACTGGTGAGGAGTGAAGGAGCATCCAGCACGGCACAGGGCAGGTCCTCAAGTTTTTCTCCCTCCTCTTTCCTCTTCTTGAGCCTCTGCCCAAACAGCTGTGATGTGTGAAAACACTATGGGAGAAATGAAACAGCCTGGTTTGGTGGGGAAATCTAAGAGAAGGAAATTTTGATTTAGAGTCAGTTGCGTAGCTAGCATGAAACCTTTCTTGGAAAGGAGAAAAGGCTTTCTCCCACTAGCCATATAATTTTGGTCCCTGGGAACTTTTTGGACCTCATTTTTCTCCCATATAATGTAGGATTAGTTATCTATTACTTGAAGCTCGAATTATCTACGGTTCCAGAAAGAACTAGCAAGTCTTCTTATCCACAGACAGATGGACCCAAAGGAATGGTATGATACTTTGCCAATACAAAAATTTGAAAGACAGAAAATTCAAGGATGAGAAAGCCTCTCCATTCTTTATTTAATCTTCCAGACTTTCTCTCTTTCAAATTCTTAAAGAAAACCAACTCTCTGAGGAAGATAAATTTCCAAGAAATCAACAGTGTTTCTATAAAAGATTGATAAGTACACGTTTCAGTGTATAAAACATTTGACTTAAAAGGAACAAAGCACATGGCAGATGCTTCTTTATCCTGAAATTTCACAGCTGTCATCTGTTACAGCAGTGATGGTTGAATGAGTGGAGTATTGTTTATTCCACTAAAGAAATTATCCAGCTTTCAGTATATCCAGGCTTCTTTCATTTTTCTCACCTTTCTCTCTGAAAGCAATGGCACACACCTACCTTCATCTGTAACTAGCTGCTTATTGCCAATTACATGTGTATGTCCATGACACTCACCCACCCCTTTAAAATCTGGCTTTCACCAGCTTCACTCCATTAAAACTGCTCATTCCCATTTCAACGACCCTCTAGCTGCCTGGATGCTTTTACTCTCTCTCCTCCTCAATGTCTCTGCACTGCATGGCCCCTTCAACCATACACACTTTCTCCTCTGCCCCACTGTGCATTTCCCCTCCATTCCATGTCTCCTTTGTTAGCCTGCCTTTCTCCTGTCTGCAACCAGATTGCATCCTCAGGTGACTGTTCTCTGTATGACTCTCCTTCTTGGTGTATTCGTTCACGACCCCAAGTTGAGTTTAGTTAGTACCTCTAGCGCCGTGACTCCCAAATCTCTACATGTGGTCCTGACATCTCGCGTGTATATCCAGCTGGTCCTGGGTATCTCTGCCAACAAGAGACACCATTGGGCACCTCAATGCCCAAAGTCCTAAGGCAAAACTCGCTGCTTCCCTCATGGGGATTTTTTTCTCCTTCCTTTCTTACCCTGGTAGTACATATCAGATTTGAAATTACAAAGAAAACTTCACTTTCTCATTCCCTTTCGCTTCTTGTTTGATTTGTGCTATGGAATTTTCCTCCATAGTGGAAAGTGAGTAGCGACTTGGTGTCAAAGTCACTACTTCTTTATCCCCCCACTATCACCATCCATCTTTTGTTACCTTCATCCTGAGCTACTGTAATAAATACCCTTATAATTGGTTCTGCATCATCTCTTTTCCTATTCTGATCCATCCTACATCTGTGCTAGGCTAGACTTATTGATTGTACAAGTTTCCTTCAAAGTAGCTTCCATGGCCTTCTACTTTGACTGGCATTCAAACTAATTAACTCAATTAGTTTTACTGTAGCTATACATATCTCTATACTTCACTCATGTTTTCTCTCTTTAAAATTCTCCCTCGGGCTTCCCTGGTGATGCAGTTGTTGAGAGTTTGCCTACCAATTCTGAGGATGCAGGTTCGTGCCCCTGTCCAGGAAGATCCCACGTGCCACGGAGAGGCTGGGCCCATGAGCCATGGCCGCTGAGCCTGCGCATCTGGAGCCTGTGCTCTGCAACGGGAGAGGCCACAACAGTGAGAGGCCCGCGTACCAAAAAAAAAAAAAAAAAAAAAGCTCCCTCCAAGCACCTTAAAAAGAGGTTATAGTGAATGCTCTATAAATACTAATTGAACAAATAAATAATTGAAGATCCTAGTTATCTGTTTTTACCTTGTCTTATAGCATTTGTATTACATGCTTTATTCTCTGCTGATTTATATATTTATTTTATCTTCCCTTCAGTCTGTAAGCACCAAAAAGGCAGGGGTTTCATTTTACTTATATTTCTAACCCTGCAATGGTTAGCCCAGTGTACTATACAGGTGTACTCTCAGATATTTATTAAATTGAATAAATGATATTCAAATATATGTTAATTGCTTAGATACAAATATTATTACTCATTACTTAGATACAAATATTAGTCAATACTGTGGTATTGGGAGTGGTCTCATTTTGCTGCTTGATAATATATTTTCAATGGCATGACTTAATGACCTCATCTGTTTATTTGTTTCTATAAAAATTTTAAGTGTTGATTGAAATGGACCATATATATAATCTGCCTCTTATTTTTAAAATCTTGACAAAATCTAGTATAGTGTTGTATAAACTGAGAAAGCTTAGGAAAAGATTGAAAATTTTAGTAAACTCAATTGATAGCAAAGCTGCCTTGTTTTATTTAAACTTTTGTTGCATGAGAGACATTACTTATAACTTTCCGACATGTATCTTATTAAGAAACAAAGTAATTTAGTTCCATGGTTCAATTGGATAATTGGAAAATTATCGATAATACTAGTTAAAATGAGGCTTGTACTTAGTGTGTCTCACACTCTTCCTAAGACAGATATTAACCCATTTAATATTTTACAACCACCATGGAAGTCCAGCACTGTTATTATTCAGGTTTACAGATGGAGAACGTGAAGCACCCAGAGATCATGTAAACTGTCCAACAGTAGAAGGCTCGGGGATCCACAAAGCCTGACTTCAGATTCTGTGCCCTGAGGAGTGTTGCTTTCCTGGCTCTCCCTAGGGATGTATGTGCCTGTGAGATGAGAAAAAGGAACACTGATGCCATAAAGGAAATAAAGAGCTGAGAGACTGATCTCAAGTGTGTTCCTAATATATCAGGCACAATTTAACAGACGGCTTTTCATGTAACCAATTCTATCATCTCCAAATTGATGAATAATAAATTTAAGGAGAAGGCACAAAAAGAGAGGTTAGGGGAAAAAGAAATAATTATTTGTAATTTGAGGCATACAATTCCAAAATTTATCAGAACACAGGGATCAGAAGCAGCCAGGTGAGATCTTTTTGATATTACAGAATCTGGCTCTTTTTTGACTACTTCCTTCTTTTCCCACATTTTGTTCCATTTGAAATACCTATTATTTGATATATTTGAGATGCATTGTCAATTAAGAATAGTTTAAAAGCTTTCTTCAGATAGAGTTATTGTGTCCTCTGAAAGCTAATGTTCCTATTGTTTAGCAGTTTTTCTTATTAAAATTCAAAAGCTGCCATTAGGGTCCATCTGATCTTGATTTGAACTACCAATCTCCAAAGGATGAACCAAAGGAATAGCTCATCATGCAGATTAATAAAAAAATGTTTCTGTATAAAGTTTCAGTTTTAGAGCCTTGGACTATACCTTAAGAAATTCTATAAGAGATCTTGAGAAATAGAAATTGTCATCCAAGCATTTTACGAGGCATTTCATTTTAGACTCTGAATTAAATGACTTTCTGGTCATTAGAGATAGTAACAATTTCTTAAAGAGGTTGTGGTTGCCAACTAAGTTAAGAATCTTTGGAAGCATCATTTCCTTTTACATCCAACAAGAAAGCTGTATTGGTTCCCGAGCTAAAGAATAAGTCATTCTACTTCTAGGAATCTAATTGGAAGAAATAAACATAAAGCACAAAATGTTTTAGGCTCCAAGATGATTGCTACTCTCAGATAATTCACAGCAGCTGAAGAGGCTCTCACGGGGCAGAGGCAGGCAGGTTTCAAACTTTCATCTGTTTGGTGGAATAGTATGGAGCCACTAAAATGCACTATTAATGTTCACTGAAATGTTCAGAGCACAAAATTCAATATGATCATGATTCTAAAAAATGGGGCATAGAGAAAAATGGAGGAAGTCAAGTATAGGTACTTTTCATACTTCAGGCGTTTTTACACTTTGAATGAGAAATTATTACTTTTATGATGGAAAAAAATGAGTTTACCTCAAAAATGTTATAGCAAGTTCTCCTTTCTCTTTATTCTATGATTTATTTAAACAGTGAGGATGCTCACTAAGGTAATGAAGAAGAAAATATGATCACCTTTCTATGTTCTTGTTCTTGTTTTTTTAAGATCTTCATGATAAATTATGAGGAACATTTTTTTCCAGTCATGGATATTATTGCCAGTTGTTTATGGTATGATTTTTATAAGAACTAATCATATTTTGGTTAATAATCATGTCAGTGACCAGCAGTCTTCATGTAAAGCCATTCATGCTTGATGTGCCCTGTTAGATGATGTGAGAAGTTTGAAAAGATGTTTTGACTCTGAGGTCATGTCATAAAACAGGAAATGAAATTCAGTTGCTTTCCTACACTAAGTAATCATTGCTTTTTTCTATCATGTTAGAAGTTCCAAGTGAGTTTCTGTTAGTGGTAAACTTTCTCGGGTTTTATATTTAAGAAGTCATAATAATTCCCGCATTCTTGTATGATAATTTAGTTGGCTATTTAATTTTGTTATTTTCTCTGAAAAATGAAGAATTTACTACACTATCCTCTGATTTCTGTTGTTTCTTTCTTGGCTAATAGTTATTCCTTCATAGAAGTTTTTCTTTGACAGCTTGTAGTATTTTTCTCATTGTCCTACTGTGCTGAAGTTTTAGAGCTGTGTGCCTAGCTGTGGAATTCTTTATAATTGACTTGCTGTGGACTCTTCTTCCTACATTTGAGGTTTCATGTCTTTCATCATTTATGAGACTATTTTATCCATTTTCACTTTGACTATGTCCCATCTTTCACTGTACCAATTTTCTCATTGTGAAAGTCATATTAGAGCCAGGAGAGACTTACCCTGTGCTCCACATCTCCTAACCTCTCTTTATATTTCCATTTCTTTAGATTTCTATGAAGAATTCTGAGTAACATATTTACCTTCATCTTCTAAGTCACTACTTTTCATATCATGAGTAACCTACTGCTTACACCATTCTCTGCATCTTTATTTCAATGACTATTTTCTCTTTCTGTAACTTTCTTCAAAATTACCTTTACTGAGGTATAATTTACATAAAATAAACTTTACTGATTTCAAGTGTATAACTGTATATTTATATGTGTGTGTATATAAATAGAATGATAGTGGAAAACATTTTTTTACATCTTTATTGGAGTATAATTGCTTTACAATGGTGTGTTAGTTTCTGCTTTATAACAAAGTGAATCAGCTATACATATACATATATCCCCATATGTCCTCACCCTTGTGTCCCCCTCCCACCCTCCCTATCCCACCCCTCTAGGTGGTCACACAGCACTGAACTGATCTCCCTGTGCTATGCAGCTACTACCCACTAGCTATCTATTTTATATTTGGTAGTATATATAAGTCTATGCCACTCTCTCATGTCATGCCAGCTTACCCTTCACCCTCCCCGTGTCCTCAAGTCCATTCTCTATGTCTGCATCTTTATTCCTGTCCTCCCCATAGGTTCTTCATAACCATATTTTTTCTTAGATTCCATATGTATGTGTTAGCATACAGTATTTATTTTTCTCTTTCTAACTTACTTCACTCTGTATGATAGACTCTAGGACCATCCACCTCACTAAAAATAACTCACTTTCGTTTCTGTTTATGGCTGAGTAATATTCCCTTGTATATATGTGCCACATCTTCTTTATCCATTCATCTGTTGATGGACACTTACGTTTCTTCCATGTCCTAGCTATTCTAAATAGAGCTGCAATGAACATTGTGCTATATGACTCTACTTGAATTGTGGTTTTCTCAGGGTATATGCCCAGCAGTGGGACTGCTGAGTCGTATGGTAGTTCTGTTTTTAGTTTTTTAAGGAACCTCCATACTGTTCTCCATAGTGGCTGTATCAATTTAAATTCCCACCAACAGGGCAAGAGGGTTCCCTTTTCTCCACACCCTCTCCAGCATTTATTGTTTGCAGATTTTTTGATGATGGCCATTCTGACCATTGTGAAGTGATACCTCACTGTAGTTTTTGTTTGTTTGTTTGTTTGTTTACTTATTTATTTTTGGCTGTGTTGGGTCTTCATTTCTGTGCAAGGGCTTCCTCTAGTTGCAGCAAGCAGGAGCCACTCTTCATTGCGGTGCACGGACCTCTCACTATCGCGGCCTCTCTTGTTGTGGAACACAGGCTCCAGATGCGCAGGATCAGTAGTTGTGGCTCACGGGCCTAGTTGCTCCATGGCATGTGGTATCTTGCTAGATCAGTGCTCAAACCCATGTCCCCTATACTGGCAGGCAGATTCTCAACCACTGTGCCACCAGGGAAGACCCTCACTGTAGTTCTGATTTGCATTTCTCTAATGATCAGTGATGTTGAGCATTCATTCATGTGTTTGTTGGCAATCTGTTTATCTTCTTTGGAGAAATATCTATTTAGGTCTTCTGCCCATTTTTGGATTGGGTTGTTTGCTTTTTTGATATTAAGCTGCATGAGCTGCTTGTTAATTTTGGAGATTAATCCTTTGTCAGTTGCTTCATTTGCAAATATTTTCTCCCATTCTGAGGGTTGTCTTTTTGTCTTGTTTATGGTTTCCTTTGATGTGCAAAAGCTTTGAAGTTTCATTAGGGCCCATTTGTTTATTTTTGCTTTTATTTCCATTTCTCTAGGAGGTTGGTCAAAAAGGATCTTGCTGTGATGTATGTCATAGAGTGTTCTGCCAGTGTTTTCCTCTAAGAGTTTTATAGTGTCTTGCCTTACATTTAGGTCTTTAATCAATTTTGAGTTTATTTTTGTATATGGTGTTAGGGAGTGTTCTAATTTCATTCTTTTACATGTCCCTGTCCAGTTTTCCCAGCACCACTTATTGAAGAGGCTGTCTTTTGTCCATTGCATATACTTGCCTCCTTTATCAAAGATAAGGTGACCATATGTGTGTGAGTTTATCTCTGGGCTTTCTATACTCTTTCATTTATCTATATTTTTGTTTTTGTTCCCGTACCATACTGTCTTGATTACTATAGCTTTGTAGTATAGTCTGCAGTCAGGGAGCCTGATTCCTCCAGCTCCATTTTTATTTCTCAAGATTGCTTTGGCTATTCAGGGTCTTTTGTGTTACCATACAACTTGTGAAATTTTTGTTCAACTTCTGTAAAAACTGCCACTGGTAGTTTAATACGGATTGCATTGAATCTGTAGATTGCTTTTTGGTAGTATTGTCATTTTCACAATGCTGATTTTTCCAATTCAAGCACATGGTATATCTCTCCATCTGTTTGTATCATCTTTAATTTCTTTCATCACTGTCTTATAGTTTTCTGCCTACAGAAAACTTTTTGTTTTGTCTTTTGTCTCCTTAGGTAGGTTTATTCCTAGGTATTGTATTATTTTTGTTACAATGGTAAATGGGAGTGTTTCCATAATTTCTCTTTCAGATTTTTCATCATTAGTATATAGGAAGGCAACAGATTTCTGTGCATTAATTTTGTATCCTGCAACTTTACCAAATTGATTGATTAGCTCTAGTAGTTTTCTGGTAGCATCTTTAGGATTCTCTACGTATACTATCATGTCATCTGCAAACAGTGACAACTTTACTCCATCTTTTCTGATTTGAATTACTTTTATTTCATTTTCTTCTCTGATTGCAGTGGCTAAAACTTCCAAAACTATGTTGAATAATAGTGGCGAGAGGGGGCAACCTTGTCTTGTTCCTGATCTTAGTGGAAATGGTTTCATTTTTTCACCATTGAGAATGATGTTGGCTGTGGGTTTTTCATATATGGCCTTTAATATGTTGAGGTAGTTTCCCTCTATGCCTACTTTCTGGATGGTTTTTATCATAAATGGGTGTTGCATTTTGTCTAAAGCTTTTTCTGCATCTATTGAGATGATCATATGGTTTTTAACCTTCAATTTGTTAATATGGTATATCACGTTGATTCATTGTGTATATTGAAAAATCCTTGTGTTCCTGGGATAAACCCCACTTGACTGGGGTGGAAAATGAGTTTGGGAGTGTTCCTCCCTCTGTTATATTTGGAAGAGTTTGAGAAGGATAGGTGTTAGCTCTTCTCTAAATGTTTGATAGAAATCACCTCTGAAGCCATCTGGTCCTGGGATTTTGTTTGCTGAAGATTTTTAATCACAGTTTCAATTTCAGTGCTTGTGACTGGTCTGTTTATATTTTCTACTTCTTCCTGGTTCAGGCCCGGAAGGTTGTGCTTTCCTAAGAATTTGTCCATTTCTTCCATGTTGTCCATTTTATTGGCATATAGTTGCTGGTAGTAATCTCTGATGAACCTTTGTATTTCTGCAGTGTCAGTTATTACTTCTCTTTTTTCATTTCTATTTCTATTGATTTGAGTCTTCTCCCTTTTTTCTTGATGAGTCTGGCTAATGGTTTATAAATTTTATTTATCCTCTCAAAGTATCACCTTTTAGTTTTATTGATCTCTGATATTGTTTCCTTCATTTCTTTTTAATTTATTTCTGAGCTGATCTTTATGATTTCTTTCCTTCTGCTAATTTTGACGTTTTTTGGTTCTTCTTTCTCTAATTGCTTTAGGTGTAAGGTTAAGCTCTTTATTTGAGATCTTTCTTGTTACTTGAGGTAGGATTGTATTGCTATAAAGTTCCCTCTTAGAACTGCTTTTGCTGCATCTCGTAGGTTTTGGGTTAGCGTGTTTTCATTGTCATTTGTTTCTAGGTATTTTTTTTGATTTTCTCTTTGATTTCTTCAGTGATCTCTTGTTTATTAAGTAGTGTACTGTTTAGCTTCTAACTGTATTTTTTCGGATATTTTCCTTAATTGACATCTAGTCTCATAGCGTTGTGGTTGGAAAAGATACTTGATACAATTTAAATTTTCTTAAGTTTACCATATCTTGTGACCCAAGATATGAACTATCCTGGAGAATGTTCCCTGAGCACTTGAGAAGAAAGTGTATTCTGTTGTTTTTGGATGGAATGTCCTATAAATATCAATTAAGTCCATCATGCTTAATGTATCGTTTAAAACTTGTGTTTCCTTATTTATTTTCATTTTGCATGATCTGTCCCTTGGTGAAAGTGGGGTGTTAAAATCCCCTGCTATGACTGTGTTACTGTTAATTTCCCCTTTTATGGTTGTTAGCATTTGCTTTATGTATTGAGGTGCTCCTATGTTGGGTGCATAGATATTTACAATTGTTATACCTTCTTCTTTGATTGATCCCTTGATCATTATGTAGTGTCTCTGTGTGTCTCTTTTAATAGTCTTTATTTTAAAGTGTATTTTGTCTGATATGAGAATTGCTACACCAGTTTTTTTTTTGATTTCCATTTGCATGGAATATCTTTTTCCATCCCCTCCCTTTCAGTCTGTATGTGTTCCTAGGTCTCAAGTGGGTCTCTTGTAGACAGCATATATATGGGTCTTGTGTTTGTATCCATTCAGCCAGTCTATGTCTTTTGGTTGGAGCATTTAATCCATTTACATGTAAGGTAATTATTAATATGTACGTTCCTGTTAGCATTTTCTTAATTGTTTTGGGTTTGTTATTGTAGGTCTTTTGCTTCTCTTGTGTTTCTTGCCTAGAGAAGTTATTTTAGCATTTGTTGTAAAGCTGGTTTGGTGGTGCTGAATTCTCTTAGCTTTTGCTTGTCTGTAAAGATTTAAATTTCTCGGCTGAGTCTGAATTAGATCCTTGCTAGGTAGAGTAATCTTGGTTGTAGGTTTTTCTCTTTCATCACTTTAAATACGTCTTGCCACTCCCTTCTGGTGTGCAGAGTTTCTGCTGAAAGATCAGCTTTTAACCTTATGGGGATTCCCTTGTGTGTTATTTGTTGTTTTTCCCTTGCTGCTTTAATATTTTTCCTTTGTATTTAATTTTTGATAGTTTGATTAATATCTGTCTTTCCCCATAGATTATTCTGTATGGGACTCTCTGTGCTTCCTGGACTTGATTAACTATTTCCTTTCCCACATTAGGGAAGTGGTCAACTATAATCTCTTCAAATATTTTCTCAGTCCCTTTCTTTTTCTTTTCTTCTTCTGGAACACATATAATTTGAATGTTGATGCATTTATTGTTGTCCCAGAGGTCTTTGAGACTGTCCTCAATTCTTTTCATTCTTTTTTCTTTATTCTGCTCTGCAGTAGTTATTTCCACTATTTTATCTTCCAGGACACTTTTCCGTTCTTCTGCCTCAGTTATTCTGCTATTGATTCCATCTAGAGAATTTTTAATTTCATTCATTTTGTTGTTCATCATTGTTTGCTTGCCCTTTCATTATTCTAGGTCCTTTTTCAGTGTTTCTTGAATTTTCTCCATTCTATTTCAAAGATTTTGGATCGTCTTTACTATCATTACTCTGAATTCTTTTTCAGGTAGACTGCCTGTTTCCTCTTCATTTGTTAGGTCTGGTGGGTTTTTACCTTGCTCTTTGATCTGCTGTGTGTTTCTCTGTTTTCTCATTTTGCTTCACTTACTGTGTTTGGGGTCTCATTTTCACAGGCTGCAAGTTCATAGTTCCTGTTGTTTTTGGTTTCTGCCACCAGTGGCTAAGGTTTGTTCAGTGGGTTGCGTAGGCTTCCTGGGGGTGGGGACTGGTGCCTCTGTTCTAGTGAATGAGGCTGAATCTTGTCTTTCTGTTGGGCAGAACCATGTCTGGTGGTGTGTTTTGGGGTGTCTGTGAACTTAGTATGACTTTAGGCAGCCTGTCTGCTAATGGGTGGGGTTGTGTTCCTGTCTTGCTAGTTTTTTGGCATAGGGTGTCCAGCACTGTAGCTTGCTGTTCGTTGAGTGAAGCTTGGTCTTAGCCTTGAGATGTAGATCTCTGAGAGAGCTCTTGCTGATTCATATTACATGGGGCTGGGAGGTCTCTATTGGTCCTATGTCCTGAACTTGGCTCTCCAAACTCCGAGGCTCAGGCCTGACACCTGGCTGGAGCACTAAGACCCTGACAGCCACATGGCTCAGAAGAGAGAGGGAGAAAGAAAGAAAGAAAGAAAGAAAGAAAGAAAGAAAGAAAGAAAGAAAGAGAGGAGGATCGGAGGGAGGAAGGAAGAAAGAAAGGAAGAAGGAAGGAAAGAGAAAATAAAATAAAGTTATTTAAATAGAAAATAATTATTAAAAAGAAAAAAAATTAAAAAGTAATCAAAAAAGAAATGACTCTACTACCCAAAGCAATCTACAGATTCAATGCAATCCTTATCAAACTACCACTGGCATTTTTCACAGAACTAGAACAAAAAATTTCAAAATTTGTTTGGAAAAACAAAAGACCCCGAATAGCCAAAGCAATCTTGAGAACGAAAAACGGAGCTGGAGGAATCAGGCTCCCTGACTTCAGACTATACTACAAAGCTACAGTAATCAAGACAATATGGTACTGGCATAAAAACAGAAAGATAGATCAGTGGATCAGGATAGAAACCCCAGAGATAAACCCACGCACATATGGCCAACTTATCTTTGATAAAGGAGGCAGGAATGTACAGTGGAGAAAGGACAGCCTCTTCAATAAGTGGTGCTGGGAAAACTGGACAGGGACAGGTAAAAGTTTGAGATTAGATCATTCCCTAACACCATACACAAAAATAAGCTCAAAATGGATTAAAGACTTAAATGTAAGGCCAGAGACTATCAAACTCTTAGAGGAAAACATAGGCAGAACACTCTATGACATAAATCACAGCAAGATCCTTTTGGACCCACCTCCTAGAGAAATGGAAATAAAAACAAAGATAAACAAATGGGACCTAATGAAACTTCAAAGCTTTTGCACAGCAAAGGAAACCATAAACAAGACCAAAAGACAACCCTCAGAATGGGAGAAACTATTTGCAAATGAAGCAACTGAGAAAGGATTAATCTCCAAAATTTATAAACAGCTCATGCAGCTCAATAGCCAAAAAACAAACAACCCAATCCAAAAATGGGCAGAAGACTTAAATAGGCATTTCTCCAAAGATATACAGACTGCCAACAAACACATGAAAGAATGCTCAACATCATTAATCATTAGAGAAATGCAAATCAAAACTACAATGAGATATCATCTCACACCAGTCAGAATGGCCATCATCAAGAAATCTAGAAACAATAAATGCTGGAGAGGGTGTGGAGAAAAGGGAACACTCTTGCACTGCTGGTGGGAATGTGAATTGGTACAGCCACTATGGAGAACGGTATGGAGGTTCCTTAAAAAACTACAAATAGAACTACCATATGACCCAGCAATCCCACTACTAGGCATATACCCTGAGAAAACCATAATTCCAAAAGAGACATGTACCAAAATGTTCATTGCAGCTCTATTCACAATAGCCCAGAGCTGGAAACAACCTAAGTGTCCATCATCGGATGAATGGATAAAGAAGATGTGGCACATATATACAATGGAATATTACTCAGCCATAAAAAGAAAGGAAACTGAGCTATTTGTAATGGGGTGGATAGACCTAGAGTCTGTCATACAGAGTGAAGTAAGTCAGAAAGAGAAAGACAAATACCGTATGCTAACACATATATACGGAGTTTAAAAAAAAAAAAATGTCATGAAGAACCTAGGGGTAAAACGGGAATAAATACACAGACCTACTTGAGAATGGACTTGTGGATATGGAGAGGGGGAAAGGTAAGCTGTGACAAAGCGAAAGAGAGCCATGGACATATATACACTACCAAACGTAAGGTAGATAGATAGTGGGAAGCAGCCGCAGAGCACAGGGAGATCAGCTCGGTGCTTTGTGACTGCCTGGAGGGGTGGGATGGGGAGGGTGGGAGGGAGGGAGATGCATGAGGGAAGGGATGTGGGAACAGATGTATATGTATGACTGATTCACTTTGTTATAAAGCAGAAACTAATAAAAAAATAATATATATAAAAAAAGTAATCAAAAAAGAAAGAAGACAGCAATGAAACAAAAACAAAAACAAAAACAAATCCACCAATAACAAGTGCTAAAAACTATACTAAAAAACAAAATGGATAGGCAGAACCCTAGGACATATGTAAAAGCAAAGCTATACAGACAAAATCACACAAAGAAGCATACACATACACACTCACAAAAAGAGGAAAAGGGGAAGAAATCATAAATCTTGCTCTCAAAGTCCACCTCCTCAATTTGGGATGATTCGTTGTCTACTCAGGTATTCCACAGATGCAGGTACATCAAGTTGATTGTGGAGATTTAATCCTCTACTCCTGAGGCTGCTGGGAGAGATTCCCCTTTCTCTTCTTTGTTTGCACAGCTCCTGGGGCTCAGCTTTGCATCTGGCCCCGGCTCTGCATGTAGGTCACCTGAGGGTGTCTGTTTTTTGCTCAGACAGGACGGGGTTAAAGGAGCTGCTGATTTGAGGGCTCTGGCTCACTCAGGCCAGGGGGAGGGAGGGGTACGTATGCAGGGCATGCCTGCAGTGGCAGAGGTCAGCATGATGTTGCAACAGCCTGAGGCATGCCGTATGCTCTCCAAGGGAAGTTGTCCCTGGATCACGGGACCCTGGCAGTGGCAGGCTGCAAAGGCTCCCGGGAGGGGAGGTGTGGATAGTGACCTGTGCTCACACACAGGTTTCTTGGTGGTGGCAGCAGCAGCCTTAGCATCTCATGCCCGTCTCTGGGGTCCACGCTGGTAGCCACGGCTCGTGCCAATCTCTGGAGCTCCTTTAAGTGGCGCTCTTAATCCCCTCTTCTCATGCACCAGGAAACAAAGAGGGAAGAAAAAGTCTCTTGCCTCTTCGGCAGCTCCAGACTTTTCACTGGACTCCCTCCCGGCCAGCTGTGGTGCACTAACCCCTTCAGGCTGTGTTCACGCCGCAAACCCCAGTCCTCTCTCCCTGTGCTCTGACCAAAGCCCAAGTCTCAGCTCCCAGCCCCGCCCACCCCAGCGGCCGAGCACACAAGCCTCTCGGGCTGATGAGTGCCAGTCGGCACCAATCCTCTGTGCGGGAATCTCTCCGCTTTTCCCTCCACACCCCTGTTGCTGCGCTCTCCTCTGCTACTCCGAAGCTTTTCCCCTCTTCCACCCACAGTCTTTGCCCACGAAGGGGCTCCTAGTGTGTGGAAACCTTTCCTCCTTCATGGCTCCCTCCCACTGGTGCAGGTCCCGTCTCTATTCTTTTGTCTCTGTTTTTTTTCTTTTTTCTCTTGCCCTACCCAGGTACGTGGGGAGTTTCTTGCCTTTTGGGAGGTCTGAGGTCTTCTGCCAGCGTTCAGTAGGTGTTCTGTAGGAGTTGTTCCACGTGTAGATGTATTTCTGATGTGTCTGTGGGGAGGAAGGTGATCACCGTGTCTTACTCTTCTGCCATCTTGAAGGTCTCCCCAGAAAGCATTTATATTAGTTATTTTTACCTAACATTTCTCATCTTTTTTGATAGTATCGTATTGCCTTCACATATTTTCACTCATTATTTGTGTCTTTAGCTTTTAAATGTGTTTGTTTTGTGGTGGGCATCCAGGTAGCTCTATAATTTGAACCTCTTATGGCTTAATTATGGTTGGATTTTTGTTTCAGTTTGTTTCTGATGCATTGTGCTCATGGTTGCTTTGCTCCTTTTGTGTTTTGTAAATGTGCTCTGTGAGCACATAGTTTTGCACATTTTCATCTGACAGTTCTGCCTGACCTTTAATTTAGTGTGGAAATGCTCTTCAGGGGAGAATTTGCGTTTGTTTCTTTCTCGGTGCTCCACAGGTATCCAAGATCACTTTAAAGTTTTCACTGTGTAATATGTCACATATAAACAGGCTTTTCATATACGTAAGGGAATCCATATGTAAGTAATATATATATCATATGTAAATAAAACAAAATAATGAAATTAATACATTTTTCACTCCCCATGGACTAAGAAGCAGAACTCTAAATGACTACCATTTACAGTAATTTTTCAGGACTAACCATCCACACTGGTGTTCAGCTTCTTCCCTATGTTTGTGCCAGAAGTTTTTCTCTTATATGGAATTCATTCACCTGTATATGTATTCAGCAGATAGTTACTGAATGCCCACTGTGTTTCAGATATGATTCTACTTGCTGCAGACACAGAAAAGAGCAAAATAAACAAAATCCTCTGCCTTTAGAGAGTTTACATTGTAGTAGGGATGAGGCAATACTTAGAATGAGTAAGTAACATACGGAGTATGTCCAATGGGATAAATGCTACAGAGGATAGGACAGGAGAATAGTATAGAGAGAGTGTTCATGGGGGAAGAAATTAGACTTTGAAAGTTATACTCAGGGAGGGAGATCCGCGCTGAGAAGAGAGGCTTGAAGAGAGTGAGGGAGTGAGTAAGGAAGTTATGTGGGAGGATAGTTGAGGCAAAGGGAACAGTAAAATGTACCACAACAGCCCAAAGTTGGTTTAGGAAAAGGAAGAACATGGGATCTTGGCTGAAGCAGAGCAATTACAGAGAGGTCAGTAGCTGATGAAGTCAGAGACAGAACAGGGCCAGACCGTGCAGACATTGGAAAAAGTTTAGCTTCAACTCGTTGGAGTTGGGAGCTTTTGGAGGATTTTGAGGAAAGAAATGGTGTCATCTGATTTGTTTAAAGGGATCTACCTGGTTGCCGTGTTGAGATACACTGGGGTTGGTCAAAGATAAAGCAGGGGGCCTCCCTGGTAGTGCAGTGGTTGAGAGTCTGCCTGCTGATGCAGGGGACATGGGTTCGTGCCCCGGTCCGGGAAGATCCCACATGCCGTGGAGCGCCTGGGCCTGTGAGCCACAACTACTTAGCCTGTGCATCTGGAGCCTGTGCTCCGCAACAGGAGAGTCCACAACAGTGAGAGGCCCGTGTACTGCAAAAAAAAAAAAAAAAAAAAAGAGATAAAGCAGGAAGATCTGCCAGGGGGCCATCTTAGGGGCCCAGATGGCAGATGGTGGTGGTTTTACTGGAGTGACAGCAGTGGAGGTGGTGAGAAGGGGTCAGATTCTGGAGGTATTTATAAGGCACAGCCCTACAGGATTTGTCCATGGATTGGTTGTGATGTGTGAAAGAGTAGAGTCCAGAGTGACCACATTGTTTTTGGTCTGAACAGCTATAAGGATGGATTCACCATTAGCAGAAACGGGGAAGAGAATAGGATACCTACCATCTGGAGGGGAAGGTCAGCTTGGGAGTCATTAGGTTGGCGTTGACAACTAAGCATTCCAGTGGAGACTTCAAAGAGAACGTGAGTTCAGGGGACAGGGCAGGACTGGAGACATAAATTTGGAGGGCAGCAATATGTAGATTTGAAGCCCTGACACTGGATGAGCTCCCCAAAGTAGTAAGGATAGAAAAGAGGTGAATTCTAGGGCTTTAGTCCTGGGAGCTCTACGTTGTGAGGTCTGGAGATGAAGAGAAGCCAGAAAAGTGGATTGAAATTGAGCAGGCCCCATATTAGAAGGGAGACCAGGAGTGTGGCATCCTGGAAGTGAGGAAGTTGCAAGTGGGCGAGCAATGCTGACAGCATGGAGAGGAAGACTGTGATTGGACCTTAGCTTTGTAGTCTGGAGGGGAGGCTGATTGGAGTGAGTTCAAGAGAGCATGAGAAGAAAGGAAATGTTTTTTTTCTTTTAACAAAGCAAGAAAATGGGGCCATAGCTGGAGAGGGAAGTGAGGCTGAAAGAGGGTATTATTCGGGTGGTGAAAAGAGAATGTTTGTAAAGGGAAAAAATTGAAGAGAGAAAAATTGATGATGCAGGAGAGAGAAGGGAGACTCCTGGTACTTCACTCTGGAATAGATGGGAAGGCATGGATGCAATGCAGCATGAGTGGAGGCAAGTCCCGGGGTTTAAAAGGATGTTTGTTCTAAGGTGTTTCATGGATGGGTTTTCTGCTCTTATAATGTACAAGATTGTCAGAAATGGCCAGATAGTTTGACAACCGTAATGCATCCTCTTTGGTAGTGCAGCATGAAACACCCTGCATACTCCAGTCTCTCTCTGTGGTCCAGCCACAATGACCTTTGGTCCCTGGAAGCTCCCTGCTCACCACAGAACATTTGCATAGCAAGTACATCTGCTTCCAAGGGTACCTACCCATGGCTTCATTCAGACCTTTGTAACATTTTCCAAGGATGTAACTCCATTCAATCATGGGATCATCTGCTGAAAGCCAGTCTTTACCACTAGGCTTTAATCACATGAGGCTGGACCACATCTCTTAAAATGTATAAAAAGCACAGAGTATACTGAGTAAGCAAACAGTGACATTCATTATTGACTGATTGATTGGCAAGAATGGTATGAACAAGATACATTTTTGTTTTTAAAAAATGTACTTAATTTTAGTTTATATTTTTAATTTATAGGATACAAAGTACATAAGGCAGATGCTTCCTGCCATTCAGTTTGGCTGCCTAGGTGGTATACAGATTAAGTAGATTACATTCATAATTGTACTTAGTTCTCTGCTGCCTGGATAACATATGTTAACAAGTAAAATGTAATCTCAGTAAGCCAGCAAGTCATTTTACATTGGAAGAAGATGTTTTGCCACTTTGTTCAAAAGAAGAAAATGCATGTACACAGCAAATATTACCTAGACATCCAAAATTAAGCTTCAATTTAAGAACCTTTAATTTTGCTTCTATAATTTAGAGATAGCACTGCCTCAAATATGAATAACATTTTCCTACTGAAATAAAGCATTCAGTGGTCTGGGAAAAGCATGTCTTTAGAGGAGTATGTTGAGGCTGAAGTATGAGCAGGCCTATGGGAGCAGGGGGTTGGAAATCAAAATTTAAACAAAATAAAATTAAATCAGTGGTTCCACATTGATTCAACTGATATACAAACAACAAAATGAGGAATAAAACAGTGTGTCTAAAATATCTTGCTGATATCCAAAAATCAGGAGAATTTCAACAATAGCTAAAACCTAGCAGGAGTCAAATACAAGTAAGTCTGGTAAATATGAACAAGGTCCATTGTGAGAGCCCATTTGTAAGTCCAAAGAAGTTAGCCTAGGTACCCAACTAACACAATCGGCTATGGAGTACTCTACTGTAATAGGTTTATAATACTTTTCAAACAAATAATACATAAAAAACAAACACAAAAATAAAGAAAACATTTTTAATCTTACAGTACAGTCCCTGGAAAAGTACAGTAGTCCAGTACGCCAGCTGGCACACAGGGGCTGGCATCCAGTGAGCAGGAAAGAAGAGTTACTGACTGAAGGAGAAAGAGGAGGTGGGAGATGGTAGAGCTGAAGGATTGCCAGCCATAGGAGATGGAGGGCAAACTTCACTTTCACTCATGCCTGACATGGTTGGAAGGCACGTGCCCATCTTTGAAAGTTCACAGTGTGAAGGTTCGTAGGTAGGGAACTTACTGTAAAAGAGTGCTTGGTCCTGATGCTTGCTGCTCATGTGGTTATCAGGAGAGTGATAGAGTATACAGACCTAATTCCACACCTGAGGGTCAGGGGCCACGTTTTCCCTCTGCATGTGCCCGCTGTGTGACTGTAGTCTGCAAGGTAGAAATGGCAATTAACAGTATGCATGACACAGAAAGAGACTGCTGCATAATTAAAAGGAAAATAAAGGAAACCGTGGACAAAATGAAAAGACAACCTACTGAATAGGGGAAGATGTTTGCAAATGATATGACTGGTAAGGGATTAATGTCCAACATATATAAACAGCTCTGACAACTCAATATCAAAAAACCTCCATAAACAATCCAATTAAAAAATGGGCAGAGAGACATGTACCAAAATGTTCATAGCAGCCCTATTTACAATAGCCCGGAGATGGAAACAACCTAAGTGTCCATCATTGGATGAATGGGTAAAGAAGATGTGGCACATATATACAATGGAATATTACTCAGCCATAAAAAGAAATGGAATTGAGCTATTTGTAATGAGGTGGATGGACCTAGAGTCTGTCATACAGAGTGAAGTAAGTCAGAAAGAGAAAGACAAATACTCTATGCTGACACATATATATGGAATTTAAGAAAAAAAAAATGTCATGAAGAACATAGGGGTAAGACAGGAATAAAGACACAGACCTACTAGAGAATGGACTTGAGGATATGGGGAGGGGGAAGGGTAAGCTGTGACAAAGTGAAAGAGCGGCATGGACATGTATACACTACCAAACGTAAGGTAGATAGATAGTGGGAAGCAGCCACATAGCACAGGGAGATCAGCTCGGTGCTTTGTGGCCGCCTGGGGGGGTGGGATGGGGAGGGTGGGAGGGAGACACAGAAGGGAGGGGATGTGGGAACATATGTATATGTATAACTGATTTAATTTGTTATAAAGCAAAAAATAAAAAATAAAAAATTAAAAAATTAAAAAAAAATGGGCAGAAGAACTGAATAGATACTTTTCCAAAGAGGAAATGCAGATGGCCAGTGGGCACATGAAAAGAAGCTCAACATGGTTAATCATCTGGGAAATGGAAATCTAAACCACAATAAGACATCGCCTCACACCTGTCAGAATGACTGTTATCAAAAAGAACACAAATAAAATGTTAGCTTTGTGGATGTGGAATAAAAGGACCCCTGTACTCTGTTGGTGGGCTTGTAAATTGGCACAGGCACTGTGGAAGACAGTACATACGTTTCTCAAAAAAATAAAAATAGAACTACCATATGACCTAGCAATCCCACTCCTGGGCATATACCTGAATAAAAGAAATACACTAAGTTGAAAGATACGTGCACCACAATATTCATAGTAACACTATTTACAATTGTCAAGGTATGGAAACAGTCTAAGTTTCCATCAGCAGATGAATGCATAAAGATGTGGTATATATAGAATGGTATGCTACTCAGCCATGGAACAACAACATGGATGGACTTGGAGAGCATTATGCATAGTGAAGTAAGTCAGACAGTGAAAGACAAATGCTGTATGATATCATTTATATGTAGAATCTAAAAAATACAACAAACTAGGGAATAAACCAAAAAAAGAAGCAGATATAGAGAACAAACTAGTTTTTACCAATGGGGAGAGGGAAGAGAAGAGGGGAAATAGAGAGGTAAGGGATAAAAAAAATGGCTATTATGGGAGTATATGAAATAATGTGTGTGAAATTTTGAAAATTGTAAAGCACTGCAGAATTTAAAGAATCTTTCATTCACTTTAAAAGAAGTCCCATCCCTAAAAGTGCAGCCTCAAGGTCCGTGTTATCCCTTTAATTGATGTCTCATGAAGTCCATATCTCAGGTAGAACAGAAAAGATTTAATCCGTGTACCTTTCAAATAACTGCTATAATGTCATTGTTGCAGTGTGAAAGCAAAAGTCAGTCCTAACAGTTCATGGCATAAAAATGAGTAGAGAAATTTATGACACAAAGCCAAGGGAATGAAGGAATTAAGGTGGGGTGAGGTGTTATATAAAATTACTTGGATCTTTAGTACAATACTCTGTATTATTTTAGCATCAATGGAGGCAGGGGACGAAAATTTTGTATTCTCCTTAATATAGAATTAATTCAATCTTTTAGAAAGAATTCATCTTTTTTCAAAGATGTATTAACTTCGGTAAGTTGAGTGTTGTGGTGCGCATGCGCCGGTGTGATTCTTTGACTTGTGTTGATTCAAAGTGAAATCACCATGCTCAGCAGTGCCTTCTTGTTAGAAGGAGTTAATAAGCTGTGATAAAGAGAAAATATTAATTATTCAACATGCTTTTAATAGAACTGTTTTAAAACCTAATGTTCTGTTTTTGATGAGTATAAAACAGGAAACATTTTTATTGACAAATACTTTAGGTACCTTCAGGTACTTCTTTCTTGGGATCTGCTTTTGAATTGAAGTATAATCAAAAGAGCTCACTTAGAAGTCAGATTATTCAGGTTAATTGCTATTAATTTCCCCACATTCATATTTAAATGACTATCACAAAACAAGAGTATTGTTTTGCACATTGATTAACATAGAATGTGTTCTGAATGGAATTTACTATTATTAGAAGATGAAGTAAAATAATCTTGTATGAGATAGAACATAAAAGAATGAGTATTTGAAATAGATAGCTACATCTGCTCTTCAGACATACTGAATTTACAAAATGATCATCAGTGAGTAGAATTATACCTTGTTTAAGAAGAGCAGTAAACAACTAAGATCTCACTGTCACAGCAGATATAGTCCGAGCTGTCTAAACTTTCACCTTAGAGCAGAATAGTGATAGATGAGGCTGGTTTTAAGAAATGTTTGGATTTCTTGTGAATCATAATCAGAGCCAGTTAACAGTCTCCATTAGCAAGTGTTATTTTTGACATTTTAATATCTATGATGGTATCAGAACTGGAAATACCTTGCCCTTTAATGTCATATGGACAATAAAATGCTAGATAAAGGAGGGAAGATGAGAGAATTCAAAGGAAGCAAAGGTTCATATTCAGATTTGGAATTTATAATGTCAAGCAACTTTTTCTGTCACCTACATCTCTCAATTCCAACCACAGATGCAGTGTTTAAAAGCAATATATAGAACTTGGAATTTCTGTCCTAGTTCTCACATCTACATGTCATTTGCTTTAAGAGACAATAATAATGTCTTTCAGTTTAAATTAAACCAACTGGTATATAAAAATTTAGAAAAGCAAAGTGAATTCCTTCCCTGAACTTAATTCATTGACAAATTTTGTGCCTAGGTGGCCAGAAATTATATGCTTAAAAATACCGTAGACCTGAAAATGTCAGTAATTGACTGCCCAACAGAAAAGGAGTATAGAGAAAGGACACACTTGGAAAAGTTGTAGAGTCACAATAGAAACCATGGTGATGAACCAGCTTTGAGTGTAAAAGAACAAAGATGTCCCCAAGGCTTCTTTCTCATTGAGGCAAACAATGAATGATAAAGTGGAGAAGACAGAAGGAAATCCTCATTTCAACGATTTTGGACGTGTTGATTTTTGTGGACTATTTAGGTGGAAGGTCATTCAGCAGTTGAGAAAATGAGGGTAGAACCCAAGAGAGAAGACTGAGTTGTATTTATCAGATTCCTCAGAACTGATTTTCTGTCTATGAGATACACCAGTCTACCTTGTTAAGGTTTCAGAGTCATTGAATAGGGTAGTGAATGAGACCTCCTGGAGAAAGTCTGTGGGCTGTGGGGAGAAGATGGTCAACTGTGGATCCCTGGGAAAGCGATTAGCTGAGGAGATCATCGGGAGGTGAGAAGGGGACAAGGAGAGAAAAAGGGCTGGGAAGTCAAGAAGGCATAGTGTTAAGAAGAGGGCAATGGTCAAAAGGATCAGATTCTTCAGAAAGTCAAATGAAATGACAAAATAAGTTGTGCTTCGAAGATTGGGGAAAAGAGTTATCCTAATTATATCGTAAATTATGTCCCCTGCCCCAAAGGGTATTTCCAGCCATACATCATTAGAATGCCAAACCCTCTTGCAAATAACTTTTGACTGTTCTTACCATGATCTGAGCTCAGATGGACTTACAGAGTCAATGATCTCATTGTTACCAGGATCATGGGCAGTGATTGATTTAGGAACCTGCTGGCTACCTTTTCTTGTTGGTGTCCCAATATTAAGGAGTTTAAATCATAGCCTTTCATTTTAATTACCTATGTGTATTTTAAAGCATATGCTCTAAATTGGACTTCGTATCCAAAGTATACAGAACCTAGTAGGATTGAATAGAATTAACATTAAGATCCTTGAGGTTATATGACATAACCATATTTGTAAAAACGACTCAAGACATTCAGAAAGTATTTAACTCAATTATTAAAATAACTTTATGCTTCTATGAATAAAGTGTAAATAAAGTCTAATGCTGATTAAGTTACCATTTAGTAAAACATCTATATCATTACAGTCTTAAAGATACATCATTTTTGAATCTTGGTTTTGTAATTATTTAGGTATTTCACCTCTTCAACTAAACTGTTAATTTCCCTTGTGAGAGGAGTCTTCTGACTCATCTCTGAGTTGCCCACATTGCTTTGCCTCCAGACCCAAAGTCCAAAATTAGACATAAAGTGAAATGTTTCTCAATATATCATATCAAAAAAAATCAACAAAAATCATTTATCCGGTTTGATGAGGTTAAATTTTACTCCTGCCTCAATGAAAACAAATCACATTGTGTGTTTCACAGTTTTTCAAATTAGTTTCTTTAATTTTCTTCTTACAGCTTTGACTAGTGATTAGATTGGTTAGAGTGTGGTACTAATATGATCAACCTAGGATTTGAGTTCTGTGTGCAGCTTTTAGCTCTTTTTCTCAGAGTCACAGATTCAGTCTTAACCTTGGCCACATTTGCAGTTGTAGAATATTGGTTAAAAATAAAGGGGCAGTGGGTAGACAGAAGTGGAAAAACTATTTACAAGTCCATTTACATACCTGGAAAATGAGTTCAAAGAACATATCTATTCGGTCTGGATCAGTAGCATGTTTGCTCTTAAGGAACAGCACATTTTTTTTTTTTTTGTGCTGCCTGAGACCTGAATTCCCTGTATTGATGATCCTCCAATATTGACCTGTTAGCATCTGCCGCTGTGTACCTTCCTGTGTGCTGTTACCAGCAGAGTGCTTAGAAATACAGTCAGCCCACACTTAAGGAATATAAGGCTGTCTCATGTTTTAAAACATAACTTTTAAAAAGACATGTTTATTTCAAAGGCCTATGATTTTAAACCAAAATAGCCATCTCCATTCTGTATGGCAAAGAGCATATATAGGCAATCTAAAAATCCAAGACACTAATATGTCTTGATTCGATTATAAATAACTTTTCATGCTCAATTATTTTAAGAAAATTATTTTATAAATGAAACAAATTAATAGGTAGAATGCAAATTTTTTTCGTTAAAAATAATGTTAAAGTAGTGTATAAAAACTAAACTAACTAAAAAATTGAATAAGTATGGGAATACAGAGATTGAAAATATTATAGTTACTCAGTTTATTATATTATTGGTACCATGAAGGCCTTTTACTGTCAAAAGAACACAATATATCAAGTCATTCAGGTTGTGGTTTTAGTCAAATCTTAAAGTTGAAATCTAATCATTGAACTAAAGTATTATTGTATTTATATTTGCAAGTAGTTAAAAGAAAAAAAATCATTATTATTTTAACTACTTAAGCATTCTCACTTTAAAGGATGAAATATTATTTGAAGTCAGAAACGTTATTATCTTCCTATTTTCCTGAAATCAGTATATCAACTTGCTAAATATTATTAAACTTACTAAAACAATAGAAGTTCATTAATATTACTGCAAATTTATTTAAAATGGAAAAAAATTAACTCTTTTCTTGACAATTACTCTGCTAAAAAGGTTCATAACTTATACATGATTTAGTTCTAGTATTGCTGGAAAAATTTTGTAGTTATCACTTCAAAAAATTAAAGCAAATATATTTTCTGGAATTAGAAAAGATAAAAACAAGGGAAAAGAAAATGTTAATTTGTTTGACATTATAACCAGTCAAGAGGAAATCGTTTTCCTTTGCACTAGAGTGTAAGCTTCATGTCTGCTTTGATCTCTGCAGTATACCGTCTGCACCAAGAACAGTGCTTACGTATAAGTAATTAATAAGGATTGTTAAATGAATGAAAATGAATCTGATAATCTGGGAACCATATCGTATTTATAAATCAACATAATTGTGCCACACAAAGAAAAGGAACATGTAAACCGAGACCAATAAACTCTTTGACATCGTTCTGATCAGCTCTGGTCCCTTTTCCAGTCTGTACAATACCCAAAGCCACGTGCCCTCACAGCAGGGTCTTGAGGTCCCCATGCTCTCCTCCCTTTCATTGTTAATGTACAGGGGTCAAATTTCAACTAAGGGAAGGTGTGTGCAGATCAACACAAAGATAATAACCAACTGTGTATGAATAATTACTTGTAAGAATAATTACTTGAACTTCAAGTTCTCCTGAGTGTGGGCCAGTATTATTTTAATTTGGGAACAATAAGATATTGTTAAAATAATAATGGGACTGTGCCTACGATTTTGTGTATATCTACGTATAAAGTTTACTTTTAAAAATCAAAAATATAAAAGGTTTAAAGCAGTCTGATGGTTCCATTCTGTAACTAGTTGATCTGAATTCAAAAGTTATGAAACGAAGAAACTTAAAAAATAGCCACCTTGTGTGGAGGACCAGAAATCAAGAAGACTGCAGCCAAGATGAACTCCTTCAGGAGAATACTTCAGCTGATGTTTCCACAGTTTTTTATATTCTGAGTTAGATTTGCTGCATTTATTCATGGATACTCCATCTGTTCAGTGTGGAGGGAGCCTGGAAGAATATATTTATGGGTGGCCTCTTGCTCTGATCCGATGAGTCACTGAAGCAGGAAAATACTAAGATCCTGCCCAAATTCAGAGGGCTTGTGAAATACTGTTTACAAAATCAAGTTCAAGATTCTGTTTTCAAGAATCAGGGTCAAACCTTTAAGTTTTGGATAAATCAGGCGTAAATATTTTTTTTTTCCTCAAACTAAACATTACGCCTTGGTTAGATGGAAAATATTTCAGTTGAGAAAACCAATATCTAGGCCATTTAAAAACTTTTTAAATGTATTTATTTATGTCATGTCAACCCTTAAATTATTTGGCACACTGTATTAGGGAAACATTTTAAAAGAAAGTTCAGGAGTTTTTGTCAACACTAGTTACAGAATGGAATCATCAGACCACCTTAATAAGTAGATATACATAAAATACTACGAGATTATACAGCAGGACTTCAAGATAAGATGCTTAGTATTAGGTCTGCTAAAGTAAGGAGACATATTCGATGCTTTCCATGTACTCACCTGCTGCTTTCTGGGGGCTGGAGGGGTCTTGACAGGCGGCACAGAGGAGTTAGGCGGTCTGACTTGCCATCATTGCTGACACTAATTTTCTGATTCAGCTTGAATTGATATCACTGCAATCAATTTAAGTAGTTGTCCAGTGATTTGAAGTGATTGATCTTCCCTTGGAGTTTATATTTAGACAAAATGTATGCACATGATGTGGTGCTTCCTTGTTCTCTTATTTTCATAAGAAAGAAGTGTGTGTTATGTTTCTTTTTCAATTATCTTAGGAAAAAATAACTACCCTAAATGTAAATGAAAATCGTCTAGATGAGTCGTTAAGGAAACAAATTCCATCCCACGTAAACATGAGGCATAATTCTATTACCGTTGTTTTTCTTTTTCATTTTTGTTCTGGCTCTTCCAGCTCAAATTTCATCTCCTGTTTTTGTTTTGTTTTTTTTACTTTTTGAGCGCTTACATGCATTTAGAGAGTTCATGTATTAGAGAGCTCATAACTTCTTCAATTTCTTAGGTTTCAGGGAGTCTTTTACAGCATAATTTTTCTGCTTTAGATTTTTGATCTTCCTTTAACTTTTCATGTCATTTTCTCTCTTTCTCTTGTGGCACTTTTTGGACTTGAGTTTGCTTAAAATCGGTTTTCTTCCAGAATTGTACTCACTGTTTAGTGGAGGTGATCTCTTTTCCCTGACCCAGCAGTTTTGTAATTTTGGCATGGGGAGGTGAGCTGGTGGGGTATTAGCTGGTTTATGCTGGGGCTGCACCCCTCCAGCACCCCGCCACTCCACATCGCAGGGAGATCGCCTCTGCTCTTGGCTAGCGGGGCTGCGGGTAGTCTCCCAGCAATTCATTACATGTCACCAGTCCTGGGTATCACACCTTGCTTTATTCTAATACACCAAAGCACAGGTGCAGAGGTGACTTTTCTCCTCCATGTGACAAATCAAAAGCCTGTCTTGTGTTGGAGATGCCACAGATGTGTGTTTTCCCATTTGCTGCCCTGGGATGAGGAGCTCAGGGATTCCCTGTGTATCTGCCCTCACAGGTCCATCCCGTCTTTCTAGATGAGGGACACTGGCCTGGCATTGTGGGCCGTGTGCTGCCTAAGTGCTGCAGAGCAGGGAGGCCCTCTATACTTCTTCCCTGGACCAAGACAAGTTTTTACTGCTCTTTGCTGCCCATCTTCCTAGATCCTTCGTCAGGATTGTGGCCATTTTCTAGTTTCACCAAGACAAGTTCATCTTTCCCGTATTTGTATTCTTGTTGGTTAGTTTCGGAAAGAAGAACCAGGCAAGGCAACCTTATTTCCAGATCTTTAACTGTTATTTTAAAGAATAACAATGCATAATTTCTTCTCTCATCTCCATGCACCTTCTTTTAAGAGTAAAATGTCTGTGAAAGAGGATGTGTGGACGAGGGGTGAAAACAACATGAAGGTACAGTGCTTATGACTTCAACATTCATTTTCATCTGATTGTGAATTCAGGGTGTTAAAATTCCATGTGTCTCAAAAAAAGGAAGCTCCCTTGTGAGGATCCTAATTTAGAGAAATTGAGGGCTTCCCTGGTGGTGCAGTGTTTAAGAATCCTCCTGCCAATACAGGGGACATGGGTTTGACCCCTGGTCCGGGAAGATCCCACATGCAGCAGAGCAACTAGCCCGTGTTCCACAACTACTGAGCCTGCGATCTAGAGCCCACAAGCCACAAATACTGAGCCCAATTGCTGCAACTACTGAAGCTTGCTCACCTAGTGCCCATGCTGCACAACAAGAGAAGCCACCACAATGAGAAGCCCCTGCACTGCAATGAAGAGTAACCCCTGCTCGCTGCAACTAGAGAGAGCCCACGTGCAGCAACGAAGACCCAATGCAGCCCCCAAAAAAAATGTTTAGAGAAATTGAAAAACTGTTTGGCTTTCCCCACTGCAGCCCCACACTCACCAATCCAACCACTGACCCTGCTGCTCCACCGTCTCTTTCCTACTCAAACCCTTGGACAGGAAGAAATGCATTACTTCCTAGAATGATACACATCAAAAACCAGGAACTGGATGAAAACAGAGCACAACTATAGAGCTTTGTTCTATAACTAACTTGCTGGCTATGAAGCTTTCCTGGGGTACAGGAATTAATTAACAATCTTGATTCGTAAGACCAGTCCTTTTGTTACTTGCTACACCATAAGATGCATGAGAATATAAGAATGAATACAGATGCTAATAAATCAAACTAGAAAAATAAGCACAAAACGCGTAAAAGTCTTGTAGTTGATATATTTTTGCCTTAAATTAACTCATATAATATATTCACTTTATATAGAGCATAACTATGTTATTTGCACAACTATTCAAATATTTTTATAAATAATATGGTAAAATTAATCTGTAACTTGTATAGTGTAAGGTAGATAAATGCAAGAATTTCATTTAAGTGCATGGCCTTTAAAGAAAAAGGGGTATCAATAAAAAGTTTCATTTGCTCTTTCTGAAGATTTGAAATAGGCTAAAAACTGAGTTGTGTCATTCAGGGATAGTTTATGGTCCTAGCCCAAGAAATAGATATGGGCTTAAAGATAACCTTCCAAGGTGGGAGTATAGTCTTTCTCATTTGAAAAATTTGTTTGTTGACCTGGGATCTCTTGAATGGCTTCTGAAGGCCAAGCTTCGTCTGAGTGAATTTATCATTTAGAACCACCTTTGTACTTGGACTCCCACTCACACTCTTTAAGGAGGATGCTGCTGTCTGAGGGTTTAACCAGGTTCAAAATCTATTTGTAGAAGCGACCACCAAACAGTATCTCAAGCTGAGCTGTAGTATCTCCCATCAAGGTTAACTTCCAAGCCTATTCTGATGGCCATTGCCTTCATTCCAGATCTTGAATTTTCAACTCCTACATTTTCACTTTCATGTGAAAAAAATAATCAGAGGGAAAAAGCAGAATTCAGAAAAAGAAAAAAGAAAAACTATATAGGGAAATACCAACCTGGAATATGATAGGTAAGGGATGCCAGGAACTCTGCAGACTGTTACCAGGATGCTGGCTTCAGAAACCAGTCAGTAGATGTGGCAGTTAACATGGCTTTCCAGAAGCTTCATGTTTTACTAGGCCCATTTCCCAAAGTCTCTTCAAAACTGAGGAATTAACATTAGCTCTGTCATGATAATGTCTTGTCCTAACAATCAGCCTGCTCTAACACTGGTCCCTTTGCCCCCTGCAGCTCAACTGTTTACTACAACACACGCAGAAAAGTAACTCCTGGAGCATAGGCAGCAACTTGCCTCACTTTGTTTTTTTGCTCTTATCAAAGTATTAATGGAAACAAATGATAACAACAACACACTTTTATTCCTGAACAGAACTAGATTTACTTCTTTGTCCCCTTTTCTTATTCCACAGTTACCTTATTTGCAAATACTACCCATCCAGATTGGATATAACAGCAATCAATAGTATATTCCCTTCATTTGGTATACTCTTCTGTTAGTAAAATTAAAATTTGTAGCATAGCCAAATGAGGTATTGAAAAGAACATTGGTTTAAGTAAGACTCGGGTCCTAAGTTTAGAGTTCTAGATCTGTTACTTATATACTGACTTGGTTTGTATAAATGGCTTCACTGCTCCACGCCTTATATGCTGATAAGCAAAGTGGACGAGATGCTTCAACTAATTTAAAGGGTTGTTTGGTGACTGTTTCATGTGTCTGTGTGCGTTTGATTTTTTAACTCCTCTTTATTCCAAAATCTGTTTGAAGTGGCTTAGAGAGACATGTAGAATATGAGCAGATAATTGGAACAAAATTAAGTTAAGGCAAAGACTAGACCAGAAGTGGGACTAAATCAGCTCTCAGTTCCTGGAAGTCAACACAGAGGGAAGGCTAAATGGGCACATGATCTGAGAGTTGCTCTTTCTCACACCCTTGCTATGACTAGTCGTGAACACAGTGGTACAATTTAGAAATATGATCTTCATTTACATCCTGTGATAGAAATACAAGAACCTCTCCTGTCATTTTCTCATAGGAGTTTGTCACCATCTAGCTTCTCAGGAAGGTCAGGTGCAGTTGTATATATTATTCTGCCATCATTCTACTCCAGTGTTGTAGGACATTTAGTCAAAGTTTATCTGAAACCATGAACTTCAGAACGTACAGCTGTCTTTATTTAAAAATTAATTAAGTTATTTTTGGCTCTGGTGAGTGGGGGCTACTCTTTGTTGTGGTGCTCCGGCTTCTCATTGTGGTGGTTTCACTTGTTGCAGAGCACGGGCTGTAGGTGCATGGGCTTCAGTAGTTGTGACACGTGAGCTCAGTAGTTGTGGCTTGCAGGCTCTCGGGTGCTGGCTCAATAGTTGTGCTCACGGGCTTAGTTGCTCCGTGGCATGTGGGATCTTCCCAGACTAGGGCTTGAACCAATGTCCCCTGCAGGTGGATTCCTAACCACTGCACCATCAGGGAAGTCCCGGTACAGCTTCTTATTTGATGATTTGATTGTGTAGAATGTCAAATACAGCATCATTCTAAAAGGTCAAGTTTACCATTTCTATGTGAACAGGACTTACTGTCCTAGGGATGTTTACTCTTCCATTCTTCCAAGTACCCAGGGATATGACTTTTTGATGAGCTAATTTTAGACAGACGCTAACTGCTAGGAAGAAAGTTTGAATCTCCTGTTGGTGGTGTAGACTTTGTCTAGTCGTAGCCTTCCAATCCTGTTCCCCATTGGCCACTGTTAAGCATATGAAATCAGAAGATGTAACTAAAGTATAAAAGCCATGTTCAAAAGGAACCAGGAGAGGATGACATTTTCAAAAGAAAAGAATAATGAAAAAAAAAGAGGTATTAACAAAGTAAAAATTTAAGAACTTCTATCATATGATTGACAAATTAAGTCCAAAAAAGATATCAATGTAAAATACTTTTTAAAAACCTCAGAGACTTAAATATGAGGAAGCAGTAAAGTTTATTAAGCATACTGTAAAATTAAATAACAAGTTGTTAAATAAAAATGAAAAAAAGTTTATGAATTTAAAAGGACTAGAACATTTAAAACAGAAAACAACACAGTGGTAAGTAATTAAAAAAAACATTAAAAAAAAGCAATTAAAAGCTCTACAACAAATGCTAAAGGAGCTTCTCTAAGTGGGAAACAGAGGAGGAGAAAAGGACCTACGAAAACAAACCCAAAACAATTATAAAAATGGTAATAGGAACATACATATTGATAATTACCTTAACATGAATGGATTCAATGCTCCAACCAAAAGACACAGGCTCGCTGAATGGATACAAAAGAAGACCCATATATATGCTGTCTACAAGAGACCCACTTAAGACCTAGGGACACATACAGACTGAAAGGGAGGTGATGGAAAAAGATATTCCATGTCAAAGGAAATCAAAAGAAAGCTGGAGTAGCAATACACATATCAGATAAAACAGACTTTAAAATAAAGAATGTTACAAGAGACAAGGAAGGACACTACATAATGATCAAGTGGTCAATCCAAGAAGAAGATATAAAAATTATAAATATATATGCACCCAACATAGGAGCACCTCAACACATAAGGTAACTGCTAACAGCTATAAAAGAGGAAATCGACAGTAACACAATAATAGCTGGGTATTTTAACATGTCACTTACACCAATGGACAGATCATCAAAACAGAAAATTAAAAAGGAAACACAAGCTTTAAATGACACAACAGACCAGATAGATTTAATTGATATTTATAGGACATTCCATCCAAAAACAGCAGATGACACTTTCTTCTCAAGTGTGCATAGAACATTCTCCAGGATAGATCATATCTTGGGTCACAAATCAAGCCTCAGTGAATTTAAGAAAATTGAAAATATACCAAACATCTTTTCTGACCACAACGCTATGAGATTAGAAATCAATTACAGGGAAAAAAACATAAAAAAACACAAAAACATGGAGGCTACACAATACGTTACTAAATAACCAAGAGATCACTGAAGAAATCAAAGAAGAAATCAAAAAACTACCTAGAGACAAATGACAATGAAAACACAGTGATCCAAAACCTATGGGATGCAGCAAAAGCAGTTCTAAAGAGGGAAGTTTATAGCAATACATTCTTACCTCAACAAACAACAAACATCTCAAATAAACAACCTAACGTTACACCTAAAGGAACTAGAGAAAGAAGAACAAACAAAACCCAAAGTTAGTAGAAGGAAAGAAATAATAAAGATCAGCGCAGAAATAAATGAAGTAGAAACAAAGAAGACAATAGCAAAGATCAATAAAACTAAAAGCTCATTCTTTGAGAAGCTAACCAAGATTGATAAACCCTTAGCCAGACTCATCAAGAAAAAGATGGAGAGGACTCAAATCAATAAAATTAGAAATGAAAAAGAAGAAGTTACAACAGACAGCGCAGAAATACATAGCATCCTAAGAGACTACTACAAGCAAATCTATGCCAATAAAATGGACAACCTGGAAGAAATGGACAAATTCTTAGGAAGGTATAGCCTTCCAAGACTGAACCAGGAAGAAGTAGAAAATATGAACAGACCAATCAAGTAATGAAATTGAAACTGTAATTAAAAATCTTCCAACAAAAAAAAGCCCAGGACCAGATGGCTTTACAGGTGAATTCTATCAAACATTTAGAGAAGAGCTAACAACCATCCTTCTCAAACTCTTCCAAAAAATTGCAGAGGAAGGAACACTCCCAAACTCATTCTATGAGACCACCATCACCCTGATACCAAAACCAAAGATACTACAAAAAAAGAAAATCACAGACCGATATCACTGATGAATATAGATGCAAATATCCTCAACAAAATACTAGCAAACAGAATCCAACAAAATATTAAAAGGTCCATACACCATGATCAAGTGGGATTTATCCCAAGGATGCAAGGATTCTTCAATATATACAAATCAATCAATATGATACACCATATTAACAAATTGAAGAAGAAAAACCATATGATCATCTCAGTAGATGCAAAAAAATCCTTGGACAAAATTCAACACCCATTTATGATAAAAACTCTCCAGAAAGGGGCATAGAGGGAACCTACCTCAATATAAAAAAGGCCATATATGACAAACCCACAGCAAACATCATTCTCAATGGTGAAAAATTGAAACCGTTTCCTCTAAGATCAGGAACAAGACAAGGATGTGCACTCTCACCACTATTATTGAACATAATTTTGGGAGTCCTAGCCACAGCAATCAGCGAAGAAAAAGAAATAAAAGGAATCCAAATCAGAGAAGAAGAAGTAAAATTGTCACTGTTTGCAGATGACATGATTCTCTACATTGAGAATCCTAAAGATGCCACCAGAAAACTACTAGAGCTAATCAATGAATTTGGTAACGTTGCAGCACACAAAACTAATGCACAGAAATCTCTTGCATTCCTATGCACTACTGATGAAAATTCTGAAAGAGAAATTAAGGAAACAGTCCCATTTACCATTGCAATGAAAATAATAAAATACCTAGGAATAAACCTACCTAAGGAGACAAAAGACCTGTATGCAGAAAACTATAAGACACTGCTGAAAGAAATTAAAGATGATAGAAATAGATGGAGAGATATACCATGTTCTTGGATTGGAAGAATCAATGTTGTGAAAATGACTATACTACCCAAAGGAATCTACAGATTCAATGCAATCCCTATCAAATTACCAATGGCATTTTTTACAGAACTAGAACAAAAATATCTTAAAATTTGCATGGAGACACAAAAGACCCTGAATAGCCAAAGTGGTCTTGAGGGAAAAAAACGGAGCTGGAGGAATCAGACTCTGTGACTTCAGACTATACTACAAAGCTACAGTAATCAAGAATATATGGTACTGGCACAAAAGCAGAAATATAGATCAATGGAACAGGATAGGAAGCCCAGAGGTAAACCCACGCACCTATGGTCAACTAATGTATGACAAAGGAGGCAAGGATATATGATGGAGAAAAGACAGTCTTTTCAATAAGTTGTTCTGGGAGAACTGGATGGCTTCATGTAAAAGAATGAAATTAGAACACTCCCTAACATCAGACAGAAAAACAAACCAAAAATGGATTAGAGAACTAAATATAAGACCAATCACTATAAAACTCTAAGACATAAAACTCTTTGACATAAATCACAGCAAGATATAAAACTCTTTGACATAAATCACAGCAAGATCTTTTTTGATCCACCTCCTAGAGTAATGGAAATGAAAACAAAAATAAACGGGACCTAATGAAACTTAAAAGCTTTTGCACAGCAAAGGAAACTGCAAAAAAGACACAAAGAAAACCCTCAGAATGGGAGAAAATATTTGCAAATGAATCAACGGTCAAAGGATTAATCTCCAAAATATATAAACAGATCATGCAGCTCAATATTAAAAACACAAATGACCCAATCCAAAAATGAGCAGAAGACCTAAATAGAGATTTCTCGAAAGAAGATATACAGATGACCAAGAGGCACATGAAAACTGCTCAAGACCACTAATTATTAGAGAAATGCAAATCTAAACTACAATGAGGTATCACCTCACACTAGTTAGAATGGGCATCATCAGAAATTCTACAAACAACAAATCCTGGAGAGGGTGTGGAGAAAAGGGTACCCTCCTGCACTGTTGGTGGGAATGTAAGTTGATACAGCCACCATGGAGAACAGTATGGAGGTTCCTTATAAAACTAAAAATAGAATTACCATATGACCCAGCAATGCCACTACTGGGCATATACCCAGAGAAAACTATAATTCAAAAAGACACATGCACCCCAATGTTCATTGCAGCACTATTTACCATAGCCAGGATGTGGAAGCAACCTAAATGCCCATCGGCAGACGAATGGATAAAGAAAATGTGGTACATATATACAATGGAATATTTCTCAGCCATAAAAAGGAATGAAAGTGAGTCATTTGTAGAGACATGGATGGATCTAGAGACTGTCATACAGAGTGAAGTAAGTCAGAAAGAGAAAAACAAATATCATATATTAACACATATATGTGGAACCCAGAAAAATGGTACAGATGAACTGGCTTGCAGAGCAGAAATTGAGACACAGTTGTAGAGAACAAACGTATGGACACCACAAGGGGGGAAGGTGTCGGGGGTGGTGGTGTGATGAATTGGGAGATTCGGATTGACATGTATACAATAATATGTATAAAATAGATAACTAATAAGAACCTGCTGTATTTAAAAAAAAAGCAATTAAGAGAGGTGAAAGGAAAAGCATAAATCTTCCACATTGGATATTACGTCCCAGGGTCTCTTTACTTCATCTTGCACTTTGGTAAATAATGTATAAATAAGACACTTTATATTACCATTGACAACAACAATAAAAACTTTCATCTAAAAAGCTGAAGGAAAAATGCTAATCTTCACTGTTAACAAATACTAACTAGGAAGACAGGTTGAAACTCAAGTTTTCAGTGTTTTCATTTAAAATTAGCTTTTTCTATAAATATATGGACTCTTAAGAGCATAGAAACAACATAATGGCTATTGTTTTGCATTAATCTAAGGAACTAGCTGCCAAATATCCCATATATATATATATTTTTTTAAATTGGGGTATAGTTGTTTTACAATGTTATGTTAGTTTCTACTATACAGTGAAATGGGGTTCCCTGTGCTATACAGCAGGTTCTTATTAGTTATCTATTTTATATATATTAGTGTGTATATTTGTCAATCCCAATCACCCAGTTCATCCTATTGCCCTTTTCCCCCTTATTGTCCAGGTGTTTGTTCTCTACATCTGTGTGTCTATTTCTGCCTTGCAAACCAGGTCATCTGTACCATTTTTCTAGATTCCATTTATATTTTTAAAGGGTCTTCTCTTTCTTAGACTCATGACATGTATTTCTATCATGTTTTCCATAATTCTACTAAAATATGCTTTTTGTACTTTTCTATATGGTTTATAGACTCACAGTTTCAATATCAACAGGGAAAAGGAAAATTCTAACTGAGGAACAAAATAATGTAAAAGTGCTTTTGTTCATTTGTTTTGCTGAAATTTATTTCACCCTAGAAGTTATTATTTTTTCCTTGATCAGTGCTACCAAAATTTAATAAAACAATAATTATTACATATATACTAACATTAAATATATTTTTCTGAGGTTATATTAGCATTATGTGAATTGTTTGTTGAATTTTGAACGTTGACAATTCAAAGACTAACACAATTCTTGACGTTTCTTCCCAGTAAATAAGAAGGCCATAACCTCACTTAAATTTTTTAGAGGAAAGACAGAAGATTGCTCTCTAAGGCTGATTCATTTTTCTAAAAGTGTTAATGCTCACTCAGACTTGTGGTGAATGAAATGTTTGAGTTGTTTATCAGGAAGGCTTTGAAAAGGAATGATATTTGCTTTGATGTTTTTTAGGTGAAAAATGGTTCTTGAATCATGAAAAAGGGCTTTTGGAAAACATGAATGTCCTTAAATTAAATCTTTCCCAGTGGAGGTACTTTATGACATATTTTTACTAACATCATTTTAGAATCTGTGTCTGGAGATTTTGCAGGAAAGTCTAAGGAAAGACCAGAATGCAGGCACTGGCATCTAAATTACACAGTTAAGTTAAATTCAGATTTACAATTTTTAAAAAGATTTGATAAAATTGTAAATGATATCTTAAGAGAGGAAATCTCAAGGGATGAGTAGCTAAATTGTATACACATTGTTAAATACCCAGAGTATCCAAATCAAACCTGTCATTAATCTTCCATTAGGAGTCAGCTACTGAAAATTTGAATACTGTGCCATTTTTACACATTTGCTTCCAGTTTTTAAAGAAAAAAAATATTTCATTTTGGGAGGCATAATTATACATGCTTAAAGAATACAAGTAATATTGAAAATTAAAGATGAAAATTTAAATTCTACCACTCTAAAATAATAACTTTTAATGTTAGCTGGACACCAGCCCATCTTTCAATGCACCAGTTTCCTTCTCTCTGTGCAGAAATACAGCTAAATATCTGGGTGCATGGGTGGCTGGATGGATGAAAACACGGAAATAATTTATAATATGGGAACTGTAGTATAGATGTGTTTTTAAGTAAAAACCTTAACTTTAGTTTCATCTGAATTTCATAGAAGAAAAATAAACTGACACTAAAATGAAAAATTTTAATGTCAAACAAATGATTCTTCACTACAACTTAATACTTCTTAAAATATTCCTCTAAGGTTAAAGAGACTGGGATAGAGAGTGGAGAAGTGGTCAGGAAAGGAGAGAAAAGGCAAAGGAAGACAGGAGAGAATGGAGAAGGAAGTATACATTTTTAAAAAGTAGTCATTTCCCCCAAACTATCTACTTCAATTTTAACTCTATCAACTCTCTGTTTAAAAGATGAATATATTATAACTCATTTTAACAAGGCATATTATTGTTTTTACATTTCCCATGTCCAATATGACATTCATATTTTGTTCCATAACCCGAGATCCTGTGGGGCGTTATTAATATTTCTGTGTGTAAATGGATTCATGTTCCTCACCAGTGCTTTTACCATAGCTTGTTAATTCCTCAGTGTTTAATTTCATTTATCTCTTAATTGGACGTATTAGTGGTCTACCTGTATTTGTTCCTTTTTTGCTTTCTCAACAAGGGGTTCTGGGCATTGCATTATCTCAATTTTTTCCTGTTTAAGAATAGTATCTGCCTATTGCCTTTTTACATAAATAACATCTTGACTGGTTATAGAATTCTTGGGTTACACTTTTGTTACCCTAGAACATTGTAGACATTGCTTTATTACCTCTTGCAATGAAAGATGGAAATATCTGCTGCTAGCCTGATGTTTATTAAGGAATTTTTTAAGGGAGACTAGGGGACTCTGTAGAGTCAGTAGGTTGACCAGGCCATGCCTTGGCATTGAATATTCTGTATTAAATTTGTTTGAAACACAGTGTGTTCTTTTATTTTTTTTAAAAAAATTATTTATTTATTGGTTGAGTTGGGTCTCTGTTGCAGAATGCGGGCTTTCTCTAGCTGCGGCAAGCGGGGGCTACTCTTCATTGTGGTGTGCGGGCTTCTCATTGCAGTAGCTTCTCTTGCCATGGAGCATGGGTTCTAGGTGCACAGGCTTCAGTAGTTGTGGCACGTGAGCTTCAGTAGTTGTGGCACATGGGCTTATTTGCTCCGCGGCATGTGGGATCGTCCTGGACCAGGGCTTGAACCCATGTCCTCTGCATTGGCAGGAGGATTCTTAACCACTGCACCACCAGGGAAGCCCAACACAGTGTATTCGTTAATGTGTAGATTCAGTTCTTCATTGAGGGAGTTATATTAGAGGTTTAAAATGCATCTTCTTTTGCATTTGTGGGCATCTCTACTTCATGAACATAAATGATCTTTATGCTGGATTCCCTTTGTCTTGCTTCTATATTTGTTTTACTTTAATAATTTTAATCCCTTACATTAAAAAAATTCAGCATTCACTATATAAACCTCAGTGTTTCCTCAAATCACTTATTTGATCTTTTTTAATTAGTTTTTTTATTAGTTTTTATTGAAGTATGGTTGCTTTACACTCTTGTGTTAGCCTCCACTGCACAAAAAAAATGAATCAGCCATACACATACAGATATCCCCTCCTTTTTGGACTTCCCTCCCATTTAGGTTACCAAAGTGCATTAGGTAGAGTTCCATGTGCTATGCAGTATGTTCCCATTAGTCGTCTATTTTATACATATTATCAATAATGTATGTGTGTCAATCCCAGTCTCCCAATTCCTCCCACCCGACTGCTTTCTCCCTTGGTATCTATACATTTGTTCTCTATGTCTGTGTCTCTATTTCTGCCATGCAAATAAGATAACCTATACCATTTTTCTACATTCCACGTATATGCAGTATTATATGATATTTGCTTTTCATTTTCTGACTTACTTCTCTCTGTATGACACTGTCTAGGTCTATCCACCTCTCTACAAATGATCCAATTTCATTCCTTTTTATGGCTGAGTAATATTCCATTGTATATATGTGCCACATCTTCTTTATCCAGTTATCTGTTGATGGACACTTAGGTAGAGTCCACGTCTTGGCTATTGTAAATAGTGCTGCAGAGAACATTGGGGTGCATGTGTCTTTTTGAATTATGTTTTTCTCTGGGTATATGCCCAGTAGTGGGATTGTTGGGTCATATGGTAGTTGCTTTTTTAGCTTTTTAAGGAACCTCCATACTATTTTCCATAGTGGCTGTATCAATCTACATTCCCACCAACAGTGTATGAGGGTTCCCTTTTTTCCACACCCTCTTCAGCATTTATTGTTTGTAGATCTTTTGATGAAGGCCATTCTAACTCATGTGAGGTGATACCTTATTGTAGTTTTGATTTGCATTTCTCTAATAATTAGTGATGTTGAGCATCTTTTCATGTGTTTCTTGGTCATCTGTATGTCTGCTTTGGAGAAATGTACATTTAGGTCTTCCTCCCATTTTTTGATTGGGTTGTTTGTTTTTTGTGATACTGAGCAGTATGAGCTGCTTGTAAATTTTGGAGATTAATCCTTTGTCAGTTGCTTCATTTGCAAATATGTTCTCCCATTCTGAGGGTTGTCTTTTTGTCTTCTTTATGGTTTCCTTTGCTGTGCAAAAGCTTTTAAGTTTCATTAAGTCCCATTTGTTTATTTTTGCTTTAATTTTTCTTACTCCAGAAGGTGGGTCAAAAAAGATGTTGCTGTGATTTATGTCAAAGAGTGTTCTGCCTGTTTTCCTCTAAGAGTTATAGTGTCTGGCCTTACATTTAGGTCTTTAATCCATTTTGAGTTTTTGTGTATGATGTTAGGGAGTGTTCTAATTTCATTCTTTTACATGTAGCTGTTCAGTTTTCCCAGCACCACCTATTGAAGAGGCCGTCTTTTCTCCATTGTATATTTTTTCCTCCTTTGTCATAGACTAAGTGTGTGGGTTAATCTCTGGGCTTTCTATCCTGTTCCATTGATCTATATTTATGTTTTTGTGACAGTACCATACTGTCTTGATTACTGTAGCTTTGTAGTATAATCTGAAGTCAGGGAACCTGATTCTTCCGGCTCCGTTTTTCTTTCTCAAGATTGCTTTGGCTATTCGGGGTCTTTTGTGTTTCCATACAAATTGTAAAATTTTTTGTTCTAGTTCTGTGAAAAATGCCATTGGTAATTTGATAGGGATTGCAATGAATCTGTAGATTGCTTTAGGTAGTATAGTCATTTTCACAATATTGATTCTTCCAATCCAAGAACATGGTATACCTCTCTATCTGTTTGTGTCATCTTGATTTCTTTCAAGAGTGTCTTATAGTTTTCTGTGTACAGGTCTTTTGTCTCCTTAGGTATGTTTTTTCCTAAGTATTTTATTCTGTTTTTTGGCAGTGATGTATGGGATTGTTTCCTTAATTTCTCTTTCTGCCCTTTCATTGTTAGTGTATAGGAATGCAAGAGATTTCTGTGTATTAATTTTGTATCCTGCAACTTTACCAAATTCATTGATTAGCTCTAAGAGTTTTCTGGTGGCATCTTTAGGATTTTCTATGTATAGTATCATGTCATCTGCAAACAGTGACAGCTTTACTTCTTCTTTTCCAATTTGTATTCCTTTATTTCTTTTTCTTCTCTGATTCCCATGGCTAGCACTTCCAAAACTATGTTGAATGATAGTGGTGAGAGTGAACACCCTTGTCTTGTTCCTGATCTTAGATGAAATGCTTTCAGTTTTTCACCATTGAGAATGATGTTTGCTGCAGGGTTGTCGTATGTGGCCTTCATTATGTTGAGGTAGGTTCCCTGTATGCTCACTTTCTGGAATGTTTTTATCATAAATGTGCGTTGAATTTTGTCTAAAGCTTCTTCTTCATCTATTGAGATGATCATATTTTTTTATTCTTTAATTTATTAATGTAGTGCACCACAGATTGATTTGCATAGATTGAATAATCCTTGAATCTCTGGAATAAATTCCACTTGATCGTGGTGTATGATCCCTTTAATGTGCTGTTGAATTCTGTTTGCTAGTATTTTATCGAGGATTTTTCCATCTATGTTCATCAGTGATATTGGCCTGTAATTTTCTTTTTTTTGTGTTATCCTTGTCTGGGTTTGGTGTCAGGGTGATGGGAGCCTTGTAGAATGAGTTTGGGAGTGTTCTACCCTGTGCAACTTTTTGGAAGAGTTTGAGAAGGATTGGTGTTAGCTCTTCTCTAAACGTTTGATAGAACTAACCTGTGAAGTGATCTGGTCCTGGACTTTTGTTTGTTTGGAAGATTTATAATCACAGTTTCCATTTCATTGCTTGATTATCACTTATTTGATCTTTAATCAATTTTGTTTCTACTGTTTATATATTATGTATTGTTATGTAATGTTGTAATTGTGATCCTTGATTTGTGTTCTCAAGTTTCTGATAACGATTTTAATCTCATGTAGTCATTTCATCTCATCTTTGAGCTCATTTTTGCAGAATTCACATTCTCAATGTTATTTTATATCATGAAATAATTGTGAGGAATTCCATTTTGTTCCATTAGTTATTTTTCTTTGGTGTTAGAAACTTGGTCTTTCTGCCTTTAGTTGCTCATATTGGGAATTCTACAGAGGCCTTATCTGCTCTGATAAAATATGGTTGACATATTTGCTCTCTTTCCACTATATCTGACACCAGTGAAGTATTCTTTTGGAGCTGCAGATTTAGGGCTGTACATTTGGTTTTCTTATCCTGTTTTTTTCTTTATTTTTGGTTACATGTATCTAAATTTATTTTTAAAATTTTATACAATTTTAAAGGTTACTTTCCATGTACACTTATTACAAAATATTAGCTATATTCCCTGTGTTGTACAGTTCATTCTTGAGCTCACCTTACACACAGTGGCTTGTGCTTCCCACTCCCCCACTATTATACTGTGGTAACCACTGGTAATCCATTGGTAACCACTACTAGTTTGTTCTCTGTATCTGTGAGTCTGCTTTTTTATTTTATTTATTAGCTTGTCATTTTTTTTTGATTCCAAATGTAAGTGATATCATACAGTGTTTGTCTTTCTCTGTCTGACTTATTTCTATTAGCAAAATATCCTCCAAGTCCATCTATGTTGCTGCAAACGGCAATATTTCATTCTTTCTTATGGCTGAGTATTCCTTTGTGTGTGTGTGTGTGTGTGTGAGTGTGTGTGTGTGTGTGTGTGTATATATATATATATATATATATATATATATATCACTTCTTCTTTATCCATTCATCTTTTGATGGACACTTAGTTTGTTTCCATACCTTCACAATTTTAAGTAATGCTGCTATGAACATTGGGGTGCATGTATTTTTTGAAATTAATGTTTTGGGTTTTTTTTTGGGGGGGTATATATACCCATGAGTGGAATTGCTGGGTCATATTTTTATTTCCATTTTTAGCTTTTTGAGAAGACTACATACTGTTTTCCACAGTGGCTGCACCAATTTACATTCCCACCAATAATGTAGGAATGTTTCCTCTTCTCCACATCCTTGCCAACATTTTTTTTTTATGATAGCCATTCTGACAGGTGTGAGGTTATATTTCATTTTGCTTTTGGTTTTCATTTCCCTGGTGATTAGCAATGTTGAGTATCTTTTCATGTGCCTGTTGTCCACTTTCACTTCCTCTTTGGAAAAATGTCTATTCACTTCTTCTGCCCATTTTCTATTGGATTGTTTTTCTGATGTTGAGTTGTGTGAGCTCTTTATAAATTTTGGATATAAATCCCTTATCAACCATATCATTTGCAAATATTTTCTCCCATCCTCTAGGTTGTCTTTTTGTTTCATTGATGGTTTCCTTTGCTGTGCAAAAGCTTTTAAGTTTAATTAGGTTTTGGTGTTTTACTTTTGCTTTTATTTCCTTTACTGTAGGAGAGAGATCCAAATTTTTTTTGCTGTGATTTATATCAAAATGTGTTCTGCCTAGGTTTTCCTTTAGGAGTTTTATAGTGTCTGGTCTTACATTTAGGCCTTTAATTCATTTTGAGTTTATTGTTGTATATGGTGTTAGAGAATGTTCTAATTTCACTTTTACATGTAGCTCTCCAGTTTTCCCAGCATCACTTATTGAATTGACTGTCTTTTCTCCATTGTATATTTTTGCATCCTTTGTCATAGTTTAATTTTGTTTTAATTAAAAAAATTTTAATTGCAACATTATTGCTTTACAATGTTGTGTTAGTTTCTGCTGTACAATGAAGTGAATCAGCTATATGTATACCTATATCCCCTCCCTCTTGGGCCTCGCTCCCACCCCCCCATCCCATCCACCTATGTTGTCACAGAGCACCGAGCTGAGCTTGCTGTGCTTTATAGCATGACAGAGTGAGTGGAACTAGGAGGGTGAGCTGAGGTGGTGCACAGTGTTTGTTAGTGTTTTCTCTCCATCTGAAATTTTGTCAAATATTCAATTCTAGATCCACTTCATCTGACTTTAGGGGTGAAGGTATTTATGATTTTCAAAGGGTTAACCCTTGGTCTTTGGATCAGCCCTCCAATTCATTTCCTATCTTCCAGACTTTTCACTTCTACTGCACTTTACTAATAAGGATGTCCATTCAGATTTACTTCCCTACAGGTTAAGCACCCTTACTGAGGGTTATCAAGCATGTGACTCAGTAGTATAGAGGCAGAGAAAGGTGCCAGCAAGGGCTGACCTCAGCAACCCCACCCCAGAGAGCATGTCTCTGGCTTGTCTTCCCTCTCTCTCTTCTCTCTTTTTCTCTCTTTATTCCTCTTTATCTTCCTCTAAGTCTTCTCTCTCTCCCTGTCTTGCTTGCTAGGTTTTTGTTTTTGTTTTGTTTGGTTTTTTTTGTGGTACGTGGGCATCTCCCTGTTTTGACCTCTCCTGTTGAGGAGCACAGGCTGCAGATGTGCAGGCTCAGCGGCCACGGCTCACGGGCCCAGCCGCTCCACAGCATGTGAGATCTTCCCAGACTGGGGCATGAACCCGTGTCCCCTGCATCGGCAGGCAGACTCTCAACCACTGCGCCACCAGGGAAGCCTGCTTGCTAGTTTTTGAAGATCATTGAATTATGTTAGCCTAGTTTCTTGTCTGGATACTGTTGGTTATTTTTGTGGGTGTGTGTGACCCTTTTTTGTTCATGATTTGGTATCGGTGGAGAAAATACTAATAATCTGAAGATATTTTAGTCATCTTAACCCAGAAGTCCCTCTTTAATCTTAAAATTCTGTACATACATTGTCAAATTATTTTCCCAACACCACATATAATTTTTATGATCATTATATTTCTGAGACAATTATGCTACATGAACTGTGACATTGAAAAATATCTTGCATTTTTAAAATAGCCCTTAGTTAACAACAGAAAGTTTATCATAATGTATGTGGATGGTCCTTAAATGTATCTCTGATTTTTTTTTCCTCTGATTGGTAGGTAAAATGACTTTGAAGAGCTTCAGCATAGTAAATAGAATTTTCATTAAACATATGATTTTCATGGATCCAGTTTATCCTCTGATATTGTTGACTGATTTATAAAAATATAAGCTATTTATTTACATTATACAATGAGCACATATTCTTTTCTTACATGTGTAAGACACAAGCACATATTTAAATTTTCTATTGACTATTCATTTCAACATTGATTATTATAATCTATCATAGTAGATATTTAAGTCCTTATACTTTAATCTAGTTGTTATTATTCTACTTTTTAAATAAACTGGTAATTTATATTTCTTCTTTTTTTGATGATATTAAAAATCATATATCAAAGACCAAGTACTTACAAATATGTTCTAATCATGGGTGTCTAGATTTATCAGCTATTTTGTAACAGCCTTGAACTTGAAGTTGAATTCAATTTGAATTGCAGCCTCTGTGTTTGAAAAATCATATTTGTACTTAATGTCTTTTATATTTAATCAGTAAGGTCTCCACAGATAAAAGCATTTTTGTAAAGGGTTTAGGAGTCTTTAAAGCTGAGTTAGTATATTTTGGATACACTAAGTTAGCCTAATATAGCAAAATAAAAGAATTATGGTAATGGATCTCTGATTAAAATTCTCAAATTATTTTATACAGTTAGTAGAAAACTGTGTCAGTATATACCCAATAACTTTTGTATCTTTAAATACTATGGATAAACACTTGAGTTATTGATAAAAAACTCATAAAGGCCACCTGAAATTGCTTTGTTTCAGGGGTAAATAAATGCATTTTGGCATCATGAAACCTTTTCACCTAAAACAAACAAAAAAATCCACCATTTAGGATTTATGTCAGCATCATCAGTGGCATCTTTTTAATGGTGTCCCTCTGCAAAAAATGCTATGTGAACATAATCTGTGTCTTTTAAGTTCTAAACCTATTTTTTCTTTAAATAAAACCCTGTTGCTTTCAATCCTGCACATGGGGGCAACACAGGCTGTCAAAGACAGGAGAACTAATTTAGCTGGAAATGAATTAATACTATCCTCCTCTCACGTTAATTTTGTTAGAATTGTGTCTCAAGTAGATAATGTTGGCTCTGAGTACAGAATAATGAGTTACTTCTTTACACTCAATTGAGTAAAATGCCACGAATGGAAACCGTGTCACCTTTGTGACTGGAATATTAAATGATGAGCTGTGTGTATTGCTCAGCAACAAAAATGTCCTCAGTGCAGATGGAATCAATTTCACTAGGATCAGTGTTTAAATTAATTCCTGAAATTATGTACCGTTTGCTTTGTGTACATTCTAGAGACCAGACTATTTTTTTTCTCCTGCAACTCTTATTCATTAGTGTATATAATTTATTTTTACCCATGGGTAAACTTTTAATCTTTTCTGCAATCATGACAAGCCAAAGCAGAACAATGTATGATATATCTTTGTACAATATCTGACAGAAATCACCCAGAGTAAGTAAAAAGAAAAATGCATTTGGGAAAAAAGCAATTAACTTATGTTATAATTGAGTGGAGATTTCATAACCTGTATTGTTTTCAAAAGATTTTCAAGTCCCATATTTAATAACCATAAGTTTGAAAAAATGAGTGGTTTCATTCAACTGTTGGCAAAACATTTAATAATGTTTTTCATTCTATAGTGATTCTTATCTTTCTAAGTAAAAATACAACCCGGATTTTGTTATTGGAAGAAATATGAAATCAAAAATGTTATTACACAGAGAAACAACATGTGGGCAGTGGGGAAAACAACTAAAATATGAAATGTTTCTGTTAATATTTTGAGTAAAAAACGTAATTAAACATAGCTCTGTGAGGGGTGCAGCACTGCTATCTGCTGCGTCTGGGAATATTCTCAGTATCTGTGAACTGGGATCTGTTTTATGTCTTCATTTAACACTAAGTGAAGAGGTTGTTCGAACTTGGACTTGCAAAATACAAGGTAAATGATGTGAGAATGACTAAGATCACACGTGGAACATAACGTATACAGTTTATTAGAAAGTTCACTGAAACATGAATAAGAATAGCATAGATTACAAATACTGGAGCTGTGATGTTTGCTTTCAGTCTTGCAGAACCAGGGAAGTGCTGGAATCCTTAACCACGTGTGTGCAAAGGGAATTTTCTTCAACCCTGTCCTCTACAGACCTTTTATTATTCATCCTGATTCTTAATTCTGCACCATCTGCTTGTTTCTTGCTGTGTTTGTTTTGTAGTGATCTGTATAAGGACTGCTGCTTCTTCCTATCAAGACTCATTCTAAAGGTTTTCTGTCTTGGCTTGATCAAAGATTCTGTGGGCCAAGACTCTATCAACTGTCCCTCTGTAGCACTTATTGTTTCCTTCTCTTGAGAAGTCTCTGCAGATCTCTGCCCGTGGCTGCTAGTTTTCTGGAAATAGTTTTTCTCTATTTAGTTTGCATCTTTGCAAGTTCAAGAGCTCAGCTTATAGAGCTGGTCTGGGTGGTGCAGAGAGGTGGCCAGCCCATTAGGAATTTTCTCATCCTGGCAAAGGTTTTGGCTACGAAGAAAAGTAATGTCCTGTCTGTGCCAGGGTTTCGCAGGTTTAGAGTCTCAACTGCCAGATGTTATCCACTGTGTATTCAACTTCGTTCTCTCCAACTCTGAAGCTAGGGCACATTCCTTTCTGATCTGAACTTGACCCAGTTTCTGCCCTCCACACTGTGTCCCCACAGCTGCAGATCCCAGGCTCTCCCCCATTTGTCTTCATTTCTCCTTCAGGGCAGGGTATCCATGGAGGGCATCCTGGTTCTTGCTGGACCTGCTCTGAGAACCCCTCCCTGTACCCTCCTCCTGCATGTAATTCTCACCTCTCCGGTCTCTGCCTAAGGAGCTAGACCCAAGCAGGACAGCTTTGGTCAGGAAGGAACCTGCTTCCAAACTTATTTTGACATAAAAGAGCTCCCCTTGAGCCCCATGTCTTTTGCTGTGTGCTTCATTATTATTTCCTTTATGAAAGTTCAATTTTCTGTTTAACTCTTTGGTGCCTGCCTCTTAGTAGATATAAACTCTAAACATCTTCAAATATCTACAACCAAGGTGCTTGTGGGCTAGGCTTTTTAAAGACAACAAGAACTCTAATTTTAAATGTGTGTAAATAGCAGATATAGCTTTACTTTATAGTGTCTTCAAATAGTTTCATGTCTACTATCTGAATGAGAGTGTACTGGAACATAAGCTTTGTGATTCATAAAATTAAAATTTCAATACTTAAGTAAAACAAAACAACAAAAACCCCTCAAAACTAAAAGCATCTGTAATTTCTAGTTCGAAACCTTTATGTTATTAGTGATTTCTTAAAATAAATATATTGTGCTAAAAGTGTATCCTTTTTTCCTGAGGTATTATAGATTGCTTTTCTATTTGAGATGATCAGACATTTGTATTCTCCAATATACACCATTATTAAACAAAATAATTTTGAAACAAGGTGTTGGAGGACGATAAATTTTACTCTGTAAAGAGCAATGGAAAAATGATAACATTATAGTCTCCATTGTTTTACTAAATATTAAGAATGTACTGGATTAGTAACAATTCCACAATGCTTATGCAACTGAATAACATAGGCACTCAGAACTAGTACATTATTACATAGTAGAATGACTTTTTTTTTAAGTTGCAATGAGAAATAAAATTTTTAAAGATGTTTTTAAAAACTATACCTATTACTGACCAAATTAAGAGAGAAGGTATTGGTATTTATTGGGCCAATTTTTCTCAAGAATTTTACACTCAGAACTACTTTACATGCTTAAAAATTATTGAGGAGCTCCCCCAATTTTTGTTTATATGGGTTATATCTATTAATTGAAATTAAGCTGGGAAAAATTTAAAGTATGTGTTAGTTCATTTAAAATAAAATGATAAATCTATGGCATATTAGTAGCAATATAATCTTTTATGAAAAGTAACTGTATTTTTCAAAATAAAACAAAAAACAATGGGAAGAGTGGCATCATTTTATGTTTCTGCAAATATCTTTAATGTCTGGGTATATGGAAGATAGTGGGATTTTGGTATCTGCTTCTGCATTGAGTGTGTATGTTTTGCTCTTAGACTATGTATATGCTGATATGATATTTTGACTCGGTGTAAGAATAAAATCAAGCCTCACACAGATAGGTGGTTCAAAAAGGGAGGATTCTTTAATATCCTTTTCAAATAACTATGGGTATTATTTAGTGCTACCCTAAAACTCAATAAGTGGTATTTTCTTTAAAGTTAGTTAAATGTAAACTTGGAAGCCATATCAATACACATTGCACACCCATTACATCAAAGTCTGTTGGTTTGTTTTGAATTTAAAGTGGATCTTTTACCTGTGCATGATGTTGACCTTGTGGACCCCCAAAGTGTCTTGGGTGCCCCAAGCGGTTCCTGGACCACACTTTGAGAACCACTGTGCTAGTCATTGCTTTTGAAAAACAAAAGACCATATGAAATAAATCCTATTACCCTCTGTTTGCAGGTTATGAATTTGACTCTAGTTGAGTGGACGATGCCTGGACTTTATATTCCAGCTGGACTGGTTTGCATTCCAGCTCTACCACTCACCAGCTGTCTAACTGGAACATTTTATGCACTCTTCAGTAAACCACAGTTACGCAAAAGTGCAAATGCAGCATATTTCATTGTCAAAGAGGCCATGTCAAAATTAAGTCCCCTCAGTTTCTTTTTGGCAAGGTACTCAATTTTAGTTGAATCTCATCTTAAGTGATAAGTAGCCTAGCATAATTTTTAAGCACAAGGATTCTAGGGGCTAATTTTTCTCCGTTCAAACCCAGATTCCACCATTTTCTATCTGTTTCACCTTCAGAGTCCTCATGCCGTTGAGGAAGCTGTGAGAATTAAATAAGGTGAAACTGTACCTGTTAAGTGCTTAGTGTCTGGCATATTGTAAGGACTAGATGAATGCATGCTGTTATTTACTACTACTACTGTTGTTATCTTATGCTGCTGCCCTTGGCCACTCTTGCTTTCCCAGAAGTGAGTCAGGTACTGTCCTGCCCTGGCTCCCAACCACAGGGAACTTATTTCCGGCTCTCTGACGCATCTTACGGAAATGCCCTCACTCTAGGGTTAAGAAGAAGAGCAGACCTTGACTCCAGCAACAATTTCTTATAGGGAGAGGCGATCTACTCTGACTCTTTCCAAATAAATGTCTTCACAAACCCCTTCGTCTTCATGTTCTGACCACCTTCGATATTCTTGATCCACATCAGAAAAAACAAACAACCCAATTAAAAAATGAGCAGAAGATCTAAATGGACATTTCTCTAAAGAAGACTTACAGATGACCACCAGGCACAGGAAAAGATGCTCCACATCACTAATCATTAGAGACGTGCAAATCAAAACTACCATGAAATATCACTTCACACCAGTCAGAATGGCTATCATCAAAAAATCTACAAATAATAAATGCTGGAGAAGGTGTGGAGAAAAATAGAGTTACTGTATGATCCAGCAATCCCAGGCCTGGGTGTATATCCAGAGAAAACTAATTTGAAAACATACATGCACCCCAGTGTTCATTGCAGCACTGTTTACAATAGCCAAGACATGGAAGCAACCTAAATGTCCATCAAGAGATGAATGGAGGGTGGGAGGGAGGGAGATGCATAAGGGAAGGGATGTGGGAACAGATGTATATGTATGACTGATTCACTTTGTTATAAAGCAGAAACTAATTAAAAAATAAATAAATAAATAAATAAATAAATAAATAAATAAATAAATAAAAAGAGATGAATGGATAAAGAAGGGGTATATATACACAATGGAATATTACTCAACTATAAAAAAGAAGGAAATAATGTCATTTTCAGCAACATGGATGGACCTAGAGATTATTATACTAAGTGAAGTAAGTCAGACAAAGACAAATATCATATGATATCACTTATATGTGGAATCTAAAAAAAGATGATACAAATGAACTTATTTACAAAACAGAAATAGACTCACAGACATAGAAAACAAACTTATGGTTACCAAAAGGGAAAAGTGGTGGGGGGAAATAAATTAGGATTTTGGGATTAACCTATACACACTACTATATATAAAATAGATAACAAACAGGGACTTACTGTACTTACTGTAGAGCACAGGGAACTAATACTCATTATTATTAATGTCTTGTAGTAACCAATAATGGAAAAGAATGCCCACTACTGGGCATATACCCTAAGAAAAATCATAATTCAAAAAGACATATGCACCCCAATGTTCACCGCAGCACAATTTACAGTAGCCAGGACATGGAAGCAAACTAAATGTCCATCAACAGAGGAATGGATAAAAAAGATGTGGTACATATACACAATGGAATATTACTCAGCCATTTAAAGGAATGAAATGGGGTCATTTGTAGAGATGTGGATGGACCTAGAGACTGTCATACAGAGAGCAGTTAATTCAGAAAGAGAAAAACAAATAATCGTATATTAATGCATATATATGGAATCTAGAAAAACGGTACAGATGAACCTATTTGCAAAGCAGAAATAAAGACACAGATGTAGAGAACAAATGTACGGACACCAAGTGGGGACATGGGATGAATTGGGAGATTGGGATTGACATGTATACATGGCTATGTATGGAATAGATAACTAGCGAGAACCTGTTGTATAGCACAGGGAACTCTACTCAGTGCTCTGAGGTGACCTAAATGGGAAGGCAATCCAAAAACGAGGGGATATATGTATACGTATAGCTGATTCATTTTGCTGTACAGCAGAAACTAGCACAACCTTGTGAAGCAACTATACCCCAATAAAAAAGAAAATAATATGTAGGAATCACTTTGCCATACACCTGAAATCAACTATATTTCAATAAGAATTAAATTGTAAATCAACTATATTTCAATAAAAATTTTAAAAACTACAAAAGTTATGACATTGGTTTTCAACTATTCCTTCATTTAATTCTGTCTATGGGGTATGTCTCTCTCATTTTTGTGTCCGCTATTTAGCCTATAGACACCATGGATGAAATGGGAACAGTCAGTGTTCCATCCTAGTGTTTTATTACACAATAATAACAGCTCAGGAGAGAGCAGACGGGGACTAAGCAGGACCCTGTGCACTTAACCATACACGGTGTTAACTCTTTACCAACATAATCTTTCATCTTTACGGTGATTCCGTGAAGAAGTTATTATCCTATTTTACAGCAATGGGGTTAGGAGCACCGATGCTTAGAGAGATCGAGTAACTTGCTGCAAATCACAGAAAGCATCAGTATGGGATAGTGTCTGCCCGAGCTGCCTTAGCCAAGCTTGCCTGGCTTCTATGTATTAAATTTTCCTCCCCCAACTTTGTCTACTGTTGTTCTTACTTATAGTTTAAAAGATCAAAAATATAAATAAAAGATTGTTCATAAAATAAGAATCCTTGTACTCTTCCTCTTACTGTTAGAGCCACCACTTCTTGGATGATGCATTCAGCGTTCACCTTCAAGTCTCGGCAGGATATGTTTGTACTGCTTCCTCTTGATTTGCAGTTTTAGAAATGATTTCTTAACTTTTCACTACAGAAGACCAGAATTGGTTCCTCTCTTTCTTTCTCTGCTCTATCACACATGTGCACCCTTGAAAGATTCTTCATAGGATTGTGTCATAATTTTGGTGTAGATTAGTGTCAAATATTTACATTATTATGATTATATAGATGCTATTCACAGCTATGATTACTTTTCCTTTTATTCACTACTTTTTGTCTTCCCCAAAGTTAATAATTATGTTTTATTTTCATTTTATTACAATTTTCATATTGTAAGTTTTGTGCATACTTACTACCGTTTTAATCCCCAAATGTTTGCCAGTTATCTGCATTTTCCCACAAGACATTCTATAAGGGACCTGCAACCAAAAGAGTCATTTTCTTTTCATTAATTGACACGTTCTATTTGCCACCTATTTGGATTTTCAGAGATATTTTAAATACTCATAAATCCAATTTTATCAGTACAGATGAGAAGAAATAGTCACATGTATTCATCTAAGAGAAATATATTAATAGAAATTCTCATTTAATTTAATATTAAAAGTTAGTTATTAAAATTACCTTATATAGGGCTTCCCTGGTGGCGCAGTGCTTGAGAGTCCGCCTGCCGATGCAGGGGATGTGGGTTCGTGCCCCAGTCTGGGAAGATCCCACATGCCGCGGAGCAGCTGGGCCCATGAGCCATGGCCGCTAAGCCTGCGCGTCTGGAGCCTGTGCTCCACAACGGGAGAGGCCGCAACAGTGAGAGGCCCACGTACCACAAAAAAAAAAAAAATTACCTTATATTTATAAAACAAGACAGTCTATAGTGTTTCTCATTGCACACTGGGACAAGTTTAAGGTAATTTGGAACACTTCAACAATTAGGACAAGTTATAATGTCGTTTCAGGGTAAAATGAATATATCTATTAGAATGATTATGAACCCTAGTTACTGATATTCAGTAAAATTTGTAATCCCCCTTATGTGTAATGAAATCAATTTACAATCTCACACATTTTAAAAATCTGTATGTCCAAAAACATAAAAGCTGTTTATTGATGAACACACTTAAGAATGCACACAGGGACACATTAAAGTGAAACTCTCAGATATCTGGCTTATATAGAGAATGGATTTTTCTGAATAACTGAGTCTTTGAAATACCTGGTGGTTATTGTCTGTAAGCACAGAAAGCAGCTTAACTGAGCCACTCCAAAACTGCAATACATTTAACCCTGCCTTCCTTAAAAGAGCCCAGCCTTTTTTTTTTTTTTTTTTTTTTTTGCGGTACGTGGACCTCTCACTGTTGTGGCCTCTCCTGTTGTGGAGCGCAGGCTCAGTGGCCATGGCTCACGGGCCCAGCCACTCTGCGGCATGTGGGATCTTCCCAGACCAGAGCGCGAACCCGCGTCCCTTGCATCGGCAGGCGGACTCTCAACCACTGCGCCACCAGGGCAGCCCGAGCCCAGCCTTTTTTGAAAGCTCATAATGAACCTCGGTTATTATTCCAGAGATACTTGTAGGGTAAAATAATGAGTGAATGGCATGTGCCTTATACTAAATGTTCTAGATCTCTGTGCTGTTTGAGGTGTGCCTTTTCTTAGTTACATTTGCTTTTGGGCTACCAGAGCTCATTATAATCTGGTATTTCTTCCTTTTTCATCTACTCTCCTTTCTTATAACTGGTTGCTTCTCTTGAACTGTGGGCTTTGTACCATATAATCAAAATTATTTGATCAGGGTAAAAACTAATAGTGTGGATATAAGGGCTCTTGTGTGAATAAAGCTTAGTGCATGGGTTTGTAACACTTGTTTGGACTGTCCATAATATATGATTAGTTAATTCCTAGCTATGACTTTATCTATGTCTAGTTAAGCTTGTTGTAAAAGTGATGGATGTGTTAGTAACTGCTGGTTGCTAGTCGGCCCCTATACACTCCTTCTACTGTAGTAGAACTTTCACCTTCAATTGGGCCCCAGCAGCCAGGAAGGAGTAGCCTTGTGACTTAGTTCTGGACAAAGAGATGGGGGGGAAGTGTACCATTTTCAGGACACAGCCTTAAAGGAAGCGGTCTGCTTTTCTGCCTCTCTATATCCAACTGCTTAGAACGCACAGTCCTCCCTTGGTGAGGAGAGGATGAGAGTCACACCCTAAGGATGATGTAGTGGAAAGCTGACAGAGACCCCCAAATTAACGGCAAAGTTAATGACTTCTCTTTTGTTTAAGCCACCATTATTTGGAATCTTTTAATGCTTCTGCTCATTAATCCTAATTAGTATAAGTGAAGAGTTAACTGTGTGAAGATAGCATCTTCTCTGCTCAAGATACTGGCCAGTTCATTTGCTCTTGGCTTCAGTTAAAACCTCAGTAGATTTTATTTCAGTCTCTTCTACTCAGGCTCTGAGGTTTGAAACACTAGATTTGTGAAGATAGTTGGCTGTTGTTGCGTTATTAGTTTGCTAGATGCTAAATAAAGCCAGTGCTGCCTGAATGAGGTGTTGATTAGAGCAGGACTCTTTTTCTTAGTCTTCTTAGGCTCTGACTCCAATTGAAAAACTAAACAATATACCCTAAGTTTTTATTATCTTTGGCCTCTTGAAGGATTTGAAGGAATGATGAACTTTCCTGCCACCTATAAATCTTGGTCTGCAGAGTTATTTGTACCTCTAGTTTCAGCTACCTGTTCTCCAAATGTAGATTCAAAGAATAGAATAGAATAAAGACCAAAAGTAACCTGAGTCTTGCTGAAACCCCAGTTTATTGAGGCGTTTAACTCAGGGGGAAGTTTAATCTAAAATAGGTGTGGGTTTTTTTTGTTGTTGTTTGTTTGTTTTTTCTTTCTTTAATCTTACAATTTTCTTCAGACCCTTTCCTATCCCCTAACAACGTTTTGGATATTTTGCTAATTTTTCTTGGGAATTTGGTTATTAAAAGCCCAGTTCAGTTCTCAAACTTGCTTAATATTTCATTCTCTCTTCTTTTCCAAGCACAAACTTGGTCCTGGCTGAGGGGCCTGGAGTGGTAAGGGAAGAGAAGGGTCTGCCTTTTCTCACCCCATCTCACTCTTAGGGTTCAACTTCTCTGTGATGATAGGACAAAATGCTGGTGTCTCGTGGAGGGGTCCTGCAGGGACCTGTGGCTCAGTTCCCTAGTGTGGGAGTGGGAGATCCTTCTGGAACTGACCCTGCAGCCCTCTTAGCCCTCACCCCTCATGGAGTACAGACACCCTACAGCCGCAGGGGTCCCTTCATCGAGGGGATGAAGGCTCATCCTGTGTGGGCTGCCAGTGGAAGGATACAAGTCCTCATCCTCCTTCCGTGTCCCCATGGTTCATGGACACCTTCCTCTACCAAACGTGTATATGTGGCATGTAGGGGCCACTCCTATCCCCTCCATCCACCCTCCCTGCTGTCTCTCTCCAGTTCTCTTTTGACCAAAGGGCCTGAGTCACAAGAGTAAATCTATTACCCCAGCAGATGTCCGGCCATGCGACAGCATAGGAGTCCCCCTCCTTTTCACCATGGCCTCCTAGCGGTAGCATCAAATTTTCACAAGATGTAACCACTTTGATTCCACCTGTGCTCTTCCCCCATCTATTTACTAGATAGGGATAAGGAGGGGTTCTGTAATCTCTTGATTCTTAGCGACCCATGGGGAAGAGATCTGGTTCCAATTTCCAGGCACCTCTCTTCAGAAAGAAGAGTTGCTTAAAAATTCTTTGTGTCCAGGCTTCCCTGGTGGCACAGTGGTTGAGAGTCCGCCTGCTGATGCAGGGGACGTGGGTTCGTACCGCGGTCCGGGAAGATCCCACATGTTGCGGAGCGGCTGGACCTGTGAGCCATGGCTGCTGAGTCTGCGCGTCCGGACCCTGTGCTCCACAACGGGAGAGACCACAACAGTGAGAGGCCCGCATACCACAAAATTTAAAAAAAAAAATTATTTGTGTCCAATTTTGGCACTAGTCCCACTTTACATGCCGTTATGTCTAGGATGATGTTCCTAGTGGGGACCGCGTATCATTTTATACAGAATGATCTAATTTGTAAATGAAAGTCACAAAATTTGGCTTAAGCAATTATACAGTAGTTTCACAACGCACATTTAAAATAAACATTTATTTTCTCTTGCTCCCCAAATGCCTGCTTTTAAGTGGGTATAACATGCTGCTATTTTTAGGTTTATTTTGGAAAATCTAGTTAAGGAATTGTCATAACCTTGATAACTATTATTATCATTCTCTGAGATGTTTTGAATAAATATTATAATACACATTTGTGAAATATTTCTGTGTAGGCATATGCCAGATGTGTGATGACATGCAGCTTTGCAATCCAATAATACAAACTACTGGAAGGCTAATAATGAGAAGTATTTTATACACTGAATATAACTCTGGACACAAGACTGGCAGATAGTGGTGTGTGTGCGCGCACGTGTGTGTGTGTGTGTGTGTGTGTGTGTGTGTGTGTGTGAACTTCATCTCAGCATCCCATCCAGCTCTAAAACTTTATGCTTTGGTTTTGCTGATGTCTCTCAAAGCAAAATGAATCCTTTGCAGAAGATTCCAATGAGACTAATGTGTTTAAACTCAAAGATTTTATCCTTCTCAGCAGTCAACTGGAAGCTAAAGTTCATCAGAGAGAAACTAATTACAAGATACTTGCATTTCAGTTATTATGCATTTATCATTGCAATTACTAATTCCATCTATCGTTCACTTGCTAAATATAGGAATAGGAAAAAAAAACCCAAATTCATAGTCCTTTCAGAAATGTGAATAGCTTATAGTTGACATACATAGTTCTTTATATGTTTATAATTTTAACTATGACTAAAACCACAGAGAGATTTCAGAGAGATTTTTCTGCAATAGAAAATTTAAGGAATATCTTTAGTTGTTTTGAGTATGCCATATGCATGCTTCAAATTTAGGTTGATAATTATATCTATAGAAGCTTAAATTTTCTAGACTGGAAACAAGGAGAGAAATCATGCAGGAAAATCGAAGATCAAATTGAGCGTTTATGATGCAAAGAATAAAAGCTGACAGTAAAACTTAGTAAACAATATTTGTGTAGTCAAGTCAGCTAGATCATTCTATTTATGAATACAATGTAAAAGCAAAAGTAATATTCCTGATATAAAGAAAATAAGAAAAAGTATCTAAGTTTTCAGTTGATTTAGAGTTCTAAAATCACTCTCACATAAGGAAAATCATAAAGAGCTATTTTAAAATCCAACTTTATGTAAGGGACACACACACACACAGGGCTTTAAAAAGCAACAACATTCTTGTGCAGTGTAAGACAAACTCATCTTTCTTGATGTAGTTGCCACAGGATTTTCACAGTGTGTCCAAAACCAGTGACATCATTGCCTTGAGTTTCCCATGAGAAATGACCACTAAACACACTGCCAAATGGGTATTGTAGGGGAGTTTTAGGGCACTGGCTCTGGAAAAAAAACAACTGGTGACTCATAGGCAGCTTTCAACTACAGTTGTGCTTGGCCTCCTTAAAATTTTAAATATTTGGAAATTTCACATAGACATCTTGAAGACGTGCTGATTTTTGGAAAACGGCATTGCTAGAAATCAAAAGAACTGAGCTAGACACTTATAAATGAAGAGTTTGCAGTGACTAAAATTGTGACAGATCCTTCAAGATGTGTTAAAATATGTAGCATAAATATATAGTATGATTGGGACCTCCCTGGTTGTCCAGTGGTTAAGACTTCGCCTTCCAATGCAGGGGGTGAGGGTTCGATCCCTGGTTGGGGAGCTAAGATCCCACATTCCTCGCGGCCAAAAAGCCAAAAAAAAAAAAAAACCCATAAAACAGAAGCGATATTGTAACAAATTCAATAAAGGCTTTAAAAATGGTCTGCATCAAAAAGTCTTTAAAAAAATGTATTATGGTAAATGCATTAGCTTTGTGTAATTCTGAATCCGTCTCAGCAAAGAAAATGGATGAAAATCATTTCTAAACAGCAGGTGAATCATTCCTAATCATTTCTGGTTTTAGGTTTGGCTACTCTTTGTAAGATTGTAGTTTGGATTACAGCTATATTTCATGTATTTTTCTCTCTGAAGGCTAATGAAAATCCTCTGCATGTAATGCCATTAATCCCTGGAGAAGAAATAACCGGGGCAACATTTAGGATAACAGATGTGGGTGCTGTAAGTGCCAGTGGTAAAACAGGAGTCATTGCATCAGCAGTAGGGATTAAATTAAGGAAGTTGAGAAAGGGGGGCAGGGGGACAAGGTTCTGTGTGCCCTGAGGGAAGTGTCGTGATATACCAATGACTTCATTTGCTGTTTTCAGTAACATTGAAGTAATATTGTGTAAGATTCAACCTTAGATTATTGACTGAATTCCAACAGTGAAAAGTGCAAGATCTTACAAGGTCCAAGTTTCTTCACCAAAGAAGCAACATTAATAAAATACTCATTCTTAGTAAGGGGAGTATGAAGGAATGATAACTTCATTATACTCGGGAAGTGTATTAAGTATTCAAAATGCTTACATTACATTTCTCTAAAGGTAATTTGGTATGTTTTGAAGGACATTTTTATTTTATAAAAATTTAGCGTATATTCTCTCTTCATTCCAAATTAGTTAACATAACTCAGAAAATCCTAAATATTAAATGAAAGCTCTAAATTTATATTGGTTGTTAAATAGTGTAAATCTAATGATTCCAGACTGAAGATGTCTGGATGCTAATATTCCACGCATCACAGTAGGTACCGACTCTGAAATCGGAAATGCTGCCTGTGCATATTTTTTTAGTGCCATGTGACGTTGTTTATAATCTGATAGATGGGATAATATTCCCGAAAATAAATGCTTCTGTTTTTAAAGGTGCTTTCAGCAAATATAAAAATGTATGAATTCACATAAGTATTGATACTGTAACTGTTTTCTTAAAACATGACATTCTGGGAAATAACATGTTGTACCTTCATAATTTATTATTACACTTTCAGGTAACACTCAAGTTTCCAAGCTTGACTCTTATGACTATAAATTTTTCAAAACTATGAATTATGAGTTATGGATAATGAATTATTAACCATAAACTCTTAAATATACCTTTTAAAATTCCTACCTCAAGGAGCATTTCATCTGGATTACACCCCGGCCTCTTAGAAAGTTAATAATAAATAAAAATTTCCCTATGCCCTGAATTAGCTTTCTATACCTCAGTATGTTAAGCTTCATATTTAGGCAAACTTGAAAATGCTCTTTATATACCTTAAACAGAAACCATGTGATTTTGGGAAAATTGAGGAGGCCAGTATTAATATTTTAGTAACTCATATGTATAGAGCCAGATCCTAGTGGAATTCCATACTTGAAATTCAAATAAAGCCACTGTCCATTAATTATTATTATTATTATTATTTTTATTTTTTTTTTTTTTGCTGTACGCGGGCCTCTCACTGCCGCGGCCTCTCCCGTTGCGGAGCACAGGCTCCGGACACACAGGCTCCGCGGCCATGGCTCGCGGGCCCAGCCGCTGCGCGGCATGTGGGATCTTCCGGGATAGGGGCACGAACCCGTGTCCCCTGCATCGGCAGGCGGACACCAGGGAAGCCCTGTCCATTAATTATTAACATTGATGACCATGTGTTAAATAACTATTAGTGACTTTCATGGAATTTGCAATTAAATTGTTCAGTTAATCTGTCCATCCATGAATGTGTCTCATGACTTTGTGATCATGATTCACATAGTACGTTTGCTGTTCATAAATCTGAATTAAGGAGTCATGAGTAAAGTAGGTTGATGACTGAATATTATAGTAAGTGGAGCAAAGGTATATGCTGGGAGCAAGCTTGGTCCCACGATGCCTCATGTTGTGAGTGAAAGCCTGGGTGTTAACGATAACTGGTCCTGATGCAGACAGCAGTGCCTTGATGACAACACACCGCAAGCATCAGTGTGGGTATAAATGTTTTCTTTCCTTCTTTCTTTTTTCTCCAAAGCAAAACTGTAAAACAAAATAAAACAAAAACACCACTGGGTTTTAGATCTTTTTCTTATCAATACTTGCCAAAATCAGCTGACACTTTTGTTTGGGTTAAATGGGAAGCTTGAAAGCGAGCCATTGCACATAAAACAAATGGTCTCACCCAGCTGATGACATCGTCCAAGGACCACATCTAGCAACAAGGGCACATGTCCACTTAGGACTATGAGAAAGAGCTAAAGTCAATTACCAGATGTTCTTCCTCTTCCTGATGCATGCCTATCATTTATTCAGATTCTATTTTGTTTCATTATGCTGACACAACATTCCTATGTGTTTACAAGTATTATTATTGCCATTTTAAGGATTAAGGAAATTGAGTATTTTGTTGAAGTAGCAGAAAGGTGGTGAGATTTGAGTATCTGCCTTCTGAGTTCCAAAGTGTTAACATATATTTTAAGTATTAACTCTGTTGATACTATTTTAATCACATTAAAAATACAACCAAATTACCTTATTTCAAGTAAATGATTTTGGTGTTAAGTGAAACATTTTCTGAGAATATTTTATTAGACAAGCAGTTTTAATTTTTTTTTTTAATTTCAAATGAGAAGCTTACTAATGTGTACCATGTTTGCCCAAGAAAATTACAAGCACTGTTATTGTCCATACACTGTGTGTTGAAATTTTCTATTCAGTGCTAAAGCATAAGCTAGAATGAAGCTTCGTGGAAGTTATTTTGGATATAAATTTGTAAAATTTTATATTTGAAACGTATTTCCATTCACATCTGATTTAATAAACAACTGTATACATTTTAATTTTAAATATAAACAATGCATTTATTCATTCAATCAATAAATATGTATTGACTATACCAGAGCTTAGAGGTCGAATGAACCAAATGGAGAGTCTCTACCTTCAAGGACCTTCCTGTCTTGAGATGACTATACACAGACACACGATGAATCACAGCTAAAAAGACATCCGACAGAAAGGTGACCTGCTGTTTGTGGAGAACTTCCTCCATGAACTGTGTCTTTCTTGGTGGAGCCTGCAGAGCCTTCTTTGTGGCTTCTGAAGCCAAACTGTATCATTCTACCAGGAGATGATCAACCCTTGATAAACAGACCCGTCTTAACTAAATTCATAAGAGAGAGGTATAAAAGCCAAAGCAATATTTTATTGATTTCTAAAGGTGACACTATGTAATGCCTTCATAACAAGTGCCTGGAACTTGAAAGTATTGAAGAAGATTTTGATAAATATATAATCATACCAAAGGGTTTTCGATGGTGTCAACAGGTGGATGATTTATTTTTCTTCCAGGGAATTATCTCCAATCTATTCCTAGAATACCTTTTCACTGGCCAGAATTTTCCAGATAATGTTAATCTTTATGGGAAGTAATGAATAAACACTGCAAAATGTTTATTTTGCTTTGTTCTTTATTTTCTTTTGTGTTTAATATAATTTAATTGTAAGTTTACATAATTTAATTTTTTCCAGCTTTTATCTAGATGTAATTGACATATAACATTGCATAAGTTTAAGAATACTGTGTTGTATTGTGTATTCTTCTTGTGGGTTACCAAAAGCACCCTTATAAAATCATTAGGTAGGTTAACAATTACATTTAAGTATTGTCTTTCCTGGATATACTGTAGTCATCTGGATTTGACCTGGGCATTTGCCTTCTGCTAAATATTTTCAGACCAAGTGTGTTCAGTATTTTTACGTATGGCCAAGGTTGATTTTTATTGGTGGTTTTAACTAGTTTGCATGATGGATTTTACTGACCTTTTCTCAAAATTAGAAATATCAATTTATAACCAGCCAATAATGCATTGACAAAAATGGGTCTCATTTAGCTATATCATAATCTTAAATGTTTGATCAGAAAAAAATACTTCAAACATTTTAATTTGTAAAATGACCCATAAAACATCTTTTTAATTTTCAGTAGTGGTAGTAGTAGTAGTAGTAGTAATAGTAATAGTAGTGTTTTGGTACAGATTTAAGTCATTCTTGATTCTTTTACCTTTTTTATTTGGTAAGGTCATTGATAAAATATTCATTAAATATTTAATAGTTTACTTCTATATTTCTCTTCAAAACATTCAGGTAGATAAGTGTATATGTAAATTAACACTTGGATATAATGAGATGATTGGCTTTCTGTGAATCTTCAGGTTCTGTACTTTTTTGGTTTCTAGACATTATTAGGCTGTGCCCAACATTAAACATTAGGTGGCAGCGTTTGAGGACAGTTATACATACACATAGAAAGTTGCCACCATTTAGAAAAACATGGTGAATAATAATACATAAGTTTAAAAGAAAGGATTAGGGATTTATTATACTTTGTATTTAGATTCAATACAATCCTTAAGCAAACCATAAAACATTCTCATAATTTGGAATGATAAAAAATATTTCCTGTCCACATAAGACTACTTTATCCCCATAAAAAGCCCATCATCATTTTTTACTGATATTTCTTCACTTATCATGCTTTCATTGAGGTGGGGGGGGAGGTCTTCCAAATGGATATTCCTAAGGGGGCTTTGTTCCCATAACATCCCCAATTTTAATGAGTCTTAGCTAATTAGACATATCCGAATATCTTTCTGAAGTATTGAAGATAAGAAGATATTTCCTTCCTCGCAATTCATTTGTTAAAAAGTACTTTACATTGATGTATAGTAAGAGATGAAACAGGAAAATACAGTTTAAAAATAATGTATAGCAACACTTCTGGTTAGTAGACCATCTTAGTTGCTAACTAGAATAATCATCATAAAAGGTAAATTTTGTTGCAAAGTTGACAGCTCAATCTTGTTCCCTTTTTTAAAACTTGGGGTCAAGTAATTTTATTTCACTGTTCAAGTACCTAATCAAGATCAGGCCATATATGACCAACTTCATTAGGAAATAAAGAAATGACTAGATTCTGTGATATTTAGTGGAATTTGAGTGTTTAATTTTCACATAGGATCACGTCAGCTTTTCCACAATGACAATAATTATTTTTTTAACAATCATTCAGACTATTTATTTGACATGTATCTTTATTTATTTTTTATTTATTTATTTATTTATTTATTTATTTATTTATTTATTTATTTATTTATTTATTTATGGCTGTGTTGGGTCTTCATTGCTGTGCACAGGCTTCTCATTGCGGTGGCTTCTCTTGTTGAAGAGCACGGGCTCCAGCACGTGACCTTCAGTAGTTGTGGTGTGTGGGCTCAGTAGTTGTGGTTTACTGGCTCTAGAGCGCAGGCTCGGTAGTTGTGGCACACGGGCTTTGTTGCTCCACAGCATGTGGGATCTTCCCAGACCAGGGATCAAACTTGTGTCCCCTGCATTGACAGGCGGATTCTTAAGCACTGCACCACCAGGGAAGTCCCTATAATTCTTGTTGCGATAACTTTTCATTATATTAAAGCTCAAAATTTCTCTCTTTTATTTTATTCCATTTAGATTTTAATATATTCAAGAAAATCTTTTAGAGTAACTTTTAAAATAATGGTTTATATTATTTGATCCTTGTGTTTATTGGAAAACATTTCATTATTTTTATCCTGATTTAAGTTCACAGGGTTTTAAGTGCTTATTCTGTTATTATTAGAGAGAGATAAAATTTCTAGGAACTTAATTAAAGCCATGTTTATATACAGCTACCTGGTCCAGAAGATTGGTTTATTTTGCCTGTTTAAAGAATTTAATCATTTTGCTGAGGGTGAGGTGTTTGCAATAACTTCGATGGATTGTTGACAAAACTGTAAAAAATAATTCTCATTACCCAGTAATCATCTAAAAAATTATAGACATAATCCAAACCATAGAAAACCCTTTACGATTTAGATGTTCATTGCTATGCTATTTATATTAATGAAAGCTTGGAAGGTATCTAAAGATCCAAATATGGGATAATGGATAATCCTTTAATTTCTCCAGGATACAAAATTATGTGTATTCTGTGACTACTTCAGTTTTTGTCAGGATCCTTTCATTTGCATGAGTTACTTAAAATAGCTTAAGGAAGAGAAAGGATTTGTTTATGTATTGACTGGACCCAGGTGATCAGAAATCTGACTCTCCATCTTTCTTCTCTCCTTTCCTTTTGGTTGGCTTCATTGTCAGTGACTCTCTTCCAGTTGGTGGCAAAGCAGGTTTCCACCACTTCTGGCTGGCACCCCTGGCAGAAAAAGCCTAAGGGTGCATCTTTCCAGTGACGTCAGTGGAAGTTCCAGGGAGGGCTTTCATTGTCTCAGCCTGAGTTCCATCCCCACCCCTGAGCTTGTCATCACTAGGAAGTAGGCTATACTGGATGGGCCCGGGTCCCAGGCCTCCATCCTCCTCACCCCAGCACCTTCCAGGAGAACAGAGCTAGCATCAGCCTTGTCCAAACCACATGACGAAAGCAGAAGTAAATGTGGTTCCCCAGAGGAAATAGAATGTTCACTTGGAGAATAAATATATAGCAGTAAATATATGCCAGAGAACCAAAATTATAGATGTGTACCATCGTACCTGTAAAATGAAATCATAGACTGTTTTATACTGAGAGAGAGAGAGAGAGAGAGAGAGAGAAGGATAGAGGGAGAAAGAGAGCACAAGATAGAGAATGACAGAAATAAAAATGAATGGATTAACTGTTCTAATGCTCATTATGATCACATAGCCAGTACATAAATCAAATATTGATGACTAAAGCCAGTTGCAAAAGCAAGACAATTAACTTAAATCAAGCATAATTAGACTACAATGCATATTTTTTGTATAAAATGCTATATTACTAAAAATTCTAAAGTTCTCCTATCCTTACAGTAGTCTTATGATGAGACCTTTGTAACAATTTTTAACTCTATATATTGGCATAATAAAAGTTCAGATTATTATTTTAAAAGCTGTGTCATCTAAGAATTCTACACAAGTATGATTGTTGTAAAAGGGACATGATTGCAGAGGCAAATATCCTCTAAATTGGGACGATTTAAGGTACAGTATTCAAATTTACTCTCATCTACTTTAACTGTAATTGCTATAGGGCGACAATGTTTGGATTAAAACTCAGTTTCCTATTCAGCAAGATGGGACACAATAATACAATAATGCATTAATAAGGATTAAATGAGATATGAGTTCACAAAAACTTACACACTGAGCGTTGTCCTTAATGGAAGTGACAGAGTTAACAGTTTTGTGATAAAGATTATTAAAAATTATTATTAAAGATTATTAAAATTATTAGCTTCACCTTCTAATAGTTTAAATCACTTAAAAAACTAGATTATATATATGTATACACATATACTTAAGAAAAGTAAAATTAAGATCCAGTAAATTTTTTTTTTTTTTTTTTTTTTTTTTTTTTGCGGTACGCGGGCCTCTCACTGTTGTGGCCTCTCCCGTTGCGGAGCACAGGCTCCGGATGCGCAGGCTCAGCGGCCATGGCTCACGGGCCCAGCCGCTCCGTGGCATGTGGGATCTTCCCAGACTGGGGCACGAACCCATGTCCCCTGCATCGACAGGCGGACTCTCAACCACTGCGCCACCAGGGAAGCCCCAGTAAATTCTTTAAAAGTAAACATATCAGGACTTTTTTGGACTCATATAAATTAAATCCCTTAGTTTCCTTCTTGTAATTGACTTGTTTAAAGTCAAGATTAAAGGGCAGCAGGCAGGGTGGAGAAGAGGGGGGAGGGAGAGAACCCATATGGGAACACCACTGGTGGGTGTTCCTCTTACTCAATGACCTCAGAATTCAGTTATTTGCTTCCTTGTGATCATAATATTTCTATCTTTCTGAATCTGCTATTTTCAAACTTTAAAAGAGTCTTGTGTCAAAAGCCTTTGGTTTTCTGAGGCACTTTATGTATTTAGGTACTGAGAAACATTAGCAGACTAAATCAGAGAATCAGTCTTTCAATGTGCATCTTTTCTGAGTTCAGACTGTGATCAGGCCTTGACAAATTTTAGCTCATGCACCATCCAAGTCATTTTGGGGTATTATTGGCAACCCACTGGCACGTTGACCCAGGTCAATTGAGTTCAAAGCTTGTCTACATGACTGCATAACAAATTGTGAGATGCAAGCCAATTTCTATAAAATGGCAATGTGCAAGTTGTAGCCCCTTTATAATAATAGTTAGGTATGATCAGACTGCTTGAAACTACATAAAGAGGAGAGATTTCTAAATCAGGGGACACTGTTATATTACCAGAAGGTTTGGTATGCCAGAGATCCTGACTTTTGACCTCCAGATTTGCACAGCCACTGCCTGGGGTTAAGGGGAGGGTATGATTGGGTTCTGGCTATGACATTGACTCAGGACAGGCTGCCCCCTCTGATCACAACTCCTGCAGCTAAAACGAGTCATGGCCATAAGTTGCAGGGTTAAAGATGGCCTGTGTCATCCCTTCTTGTTTCCTGTACAATTATGTAATATTATTATCACTTTAAAAAAGGACACTTAAGTCAATTTTTTCTTGAAGTGTAAAAATGTTTATACAGTCAAAGCTTCTGTTACATTAAATTATCTGTTTTGCTACCCCGCCCTCCAAAGCATCTCTTCCCACTGTATCTAGCAACACTCTCATTTCAAGCTGGCTAGATATCCTGTGTATCATAAGGGAACCACAAAACTCTCCTGATTCATACCACAGTGTAAATAACTACCAAACCAATGCTTTTTGAAGAGTTTGTACTATATAAAGAAGACAGTTAAAGAAGGCACAAGAGAAGAATTTGCAATTCAAATAAAAGGTGGGGCATTTTTCACAGCACACAGGAAAAAGAAAATCAAAAGAACCATCATCCCCAGAACAAATTAATATAGTGTATTCATATATTTATTCAACAGATTTGGCTGCTTATAATATTCTAGGCACTGTTGTCAGAGGTCTATTTTTAATCATAAAAGTATAGATCTTACCTTAAAAAAATCAAAAGGCCAGGGAATATTAAGCTAATCAAAAGTTTAATACTATCTATATCAAGTTTGTGAGACATTAAAAAGGAAATGCATCAAAATACTAGTGGTGGTTATCTCTGGAGGGGAGCATGGGGAGATGAGTCATCGGGGCAAGGAATAGCGACTTTATTTGGAAAGCCAGGAGACTAAGATGGCAGACTAGTGCCCCAAAGAACCATCTTACCACAGTCAGAATTCAGGCTTCTTTTATACCAAAAGGGGCAGGGGTGGTGGTGGTGTGGTGGCTGATAACTGCAAACTTCTTGGTGCTGGAATCCTTTGTTCTTGCAGCTGTCCACATAGGTCAGGTCCTGATGTTCCTGTAAACCTCCAACAAGACAAGTGTTATTCTCTGTTCTGCAATTTTTTATCTCTATATAAATGGAAATGTATTATACATTTAAAGGTCAGAGCCTTGAGAATGGGCTGTCATGTATATTTCAGGTTATAGGCAACATTCTTTTACAAAAGGTGTAGAGCTAGCATGACTAAGCATAGGCAACAGAACACAAAGGTTAAAGTAAAAGAAACAGATCTAGTATGGAGCCCTCCTTGAGGGCAAGGACGATGTTTGCTTTGTTCAGTGCTTAGCACAATTTTGGCACAGAGTAGGTGTGTGGCTAGTATATGTTGAATGGATGAACTACGTTCCCTTCAGGAAATATTTCCTAAGTGATCTTGAGAGCACAGGGCTGTATTCTCTGCAACCTAAAGTTGACTAAGACACATTACTTCTCTTCATGAAGCTTTCCACTTAGTGTGCATAGGTGTTTGGGGATAAGTCATGACACAAATCCTATTATAAGGCAACATTACAGTCTGAACAAAGGGTTATGGGGTTTTAGCCTCAGAGATCAGAGATCATGGAATCTCTTGGAGATTAGAGTTCATTGTGGAACATTCTGATTAATGTTTTGGAAGGTAGCTCTCTCTTTTAATAGATAGTTTTTAATTAACTTTTTTGATAAATGAATAAAATGAGGATTTGCTTCCTTTATGCTTGTGTTTCAGTTTAAAATAGTAAAAATGATGATCATATTCATCTGTTCCATACTGGAGTAAACAAAATATTTGATGTATATTTAAGTATTACTATAATTATGGTTTTTATTTTGCTAGGCAAGTTATATCCAGATTTTGTGTACGCAGGTCTGTGATTATGATAATCCATTCATAATTGCTTATGTGAAATATATGAATCCTTTTTCATATACTATTGTATCCTCCTAAGTGTTGATAAACTAGATCTATTAACAGCCTTTAATGTTCTCTTAAAGGTTATTTGACTTTGACTTAGAAATGTTACATTCCCATTAATTTCATAAATATTCCTCTAATGCTGTTTCTAAACCTGGGGCATAATATGGATCTTATTCTGCAGAAAATTATGGATATTATCAGTAATTGCTCTATTACCACAAGGAAAAAATATATTTAGATTGTAGAGTCCTGAAGTATTTCAAAAAAATCTTTTGAAGTAGTGATTCAATATTGGTAATGTGTGTAGTTTGCATGCAAATAATAGTTATTATTCTTTCACGTGTAACATTTAAGCCACAGGATATGAAGTTCTCATTTCCTGTTGGGAATTTTCCATGTAAATGTAGTACTGGTCTTCCATTTGAAGAGCTATAGATTTCCATTTTATTGTATTCAATGTACAATAAAATGATGATGCTTTGTTGTGATTTTAAAAAAATAGATTATAGTCTCAAAGAATGCTATGCTTCCTTCACGTTGTATCACCTTATTCTATTTTATGATAATATCCTCTCTCTGAATTGAATTTACTCTGTGGATGGGATCACCCCTTTTCTTTTTAATGGTTTGTAGGTGCCTCCCTTATCCTGTCACATAAGAAACCTCAACTATGCTAGTTTACACAAATTATGTGAAGTGTTTTCTGTGGCAATATAGATTTCCTCCTCTTCCCTGCTTTTACTATAGGCACCTTTATACACCAGCTAAAAGGACTTTTTGAGATAATGTAATATGAAAGAGGCCGCTAATGTTTATTGCCCTGGAAGACCCGTTTGGTAAGAAGACAGTTCCATTGGCTGCCAATTCCATTACTGGTTTTGTAAGTCAGGTGTGAGGAACCAGACTTCAGAGCTAGAAAATGTTCAGGGTGGCAAATTTGACTTTCTGAGATGCTCTGTGAAACTGTTCCTATAGAAAGGCATTTGAGAGGAATTAATTGTCTGAAGTATTTCATTACCGTTAATTCTTAACTGACCATGTTATAATGTTTATGTTTCTTTTAGGTAAATGATTAAAAGAAAGATCAAACCTCTTCTTCTCCAAGTACCAAAGTGATAAAGAAATTAGATATTTTATAGTCTGTTCTTCTGATAGTCTCCCCAAGCTGCTTTTGTGAAGAATCACCATACTATACAGATGGGAATACTGAAGGGAGATACCTTTAAAACTGTAGACATTTCATGTAATGGATTACAGTTAAAATTAATGAGGCTTGAAGTCAAACAAGAAGTTAAGCATACTGCTTAGATTGGTGTTCTGTCAATGGATATGTGTTCAGTGATATATTATGAATGAGAGTGGCAGAATTCAAAGAGAATTTGACTAGAAATCCACATGCTGGGTTTGAGTCCCTGCCTCGTCCCTCACTAAATGTGGTTTTCAAGATCTCCAAAGTTCATTTAAGTCTAAAATAGATATAATTTTGAGAATCAAAATCGTCTTTGCTATACTCTGAGTACTTCCCTCATGCTGGGCACCTTGTTGGGCAGAGGGATGAAGCAGTGACAGGAACAGTTCCTGTGCTGTGGGACCTGGGTCCAGGAGGAGACATACAGCACATCACCAAAGAAATCAGTAGCCACATAGAAATTGTGACCAGTGCAGCAAGGATGTCATGGAGACAATAGCGGGATGATCCTGACCTAGAGTGAGACTTGGGACTTTCTCTGACAGAATGAGAATGTTGAGCTGAAATCAGAGGAGTGAGACGTAGTAGCGGGTGGAGTGAAGCAGAACTGGGCTCTGGGCAGAGGCATGAAATCTCCCAGAGGTCCAGGACAGGTTCTGTGTCTGAGATGAGGCTGCAGAGAGAGGACAGAAAGTACATCATGGGACGCCTGAGGACAGCTTAGGGCTTTCATTAAATATGGGAACAATCTGAAAGGGACAGATATGGAGAGAGAAGGGGTCCACGTTATGAAGATGTGCATTTTTTATTTTAATCTTTATTGGAGTATACTTGCTTTACAATGGTGTGTTAGTTTCTGCTTTATAACAAAGTGAATCACTTATACATATACATATGTTCTTATATCTCTTCCCTCTTGCGACTCCCTCCCTCCCACCCTCCCTATCCCAACCCTCTAGGTGGTCACAAAGCACCGAGATGATCTCCCTGTGCTATGTGGCTGCTTCCCACTAGCTATCTATTTTATATTTGGTAGTGGATATATGCCCATGCTACTCTCTCACTTTGTCCCAGCTTACCCTTCCCCATCCCCGTGTCCTCAAGTCCATTCTCTAGTAGGTGTGTGTCTTTATTCCTGTCTTACCCCTAGTTCTACATGACATTATTTTTTCTTAAATTCCATATATATGTGTTAGCATATGGTATTTGTCTTTCTCTTTCTGACTTACTTCACTCTGTATGACAGACTCTAGGTCCATCCACCTCACCACAAATAACTCAATTTCATTTCTTTTTATGGCTGAGTAATATTCCATTGTTTATATGTGCCACATCTTCTTTATCCATTCATCTGATGATGGACACTTAGGTTGTTCCCATCTTCTGACTATTATAAATAGAGCTTCAATGAATATTTTGGTACATAACTATTTTTGAATTATGGTTTTCTCAGGGTATATGCCCAGTAGTGGGATTGCTGGGTCATATGGTGGTTCTATTTGTAGTTTTTTAAGGAACCTCCGTACTGTTCTCCATAGTGGTTGTACCAATTCACATTCACACCAGCAGTGCAAGAGTGTTCCCTTTTCTCCACACCCTCTCCAGCATTTATTGTTTCCAGATTTTTTGATGATGGCCATTCTGACCAGTGTGAGATGATATCTCATTGTGGTTTTGATTTGCATTTCTCTAATGATTAATGATGTTGAGCATTCTTTCATGTGTTTGTTGGCAGTCTGTATATCTTCTTTGGAGAAATGTCTATTTAGGTCTTCTGCCCATTTTTTGGATTGGGTTTTTTCTTTTCTTGTTATTGAGCTGCATGTGTTGCTTATAAATTTTGGAGATTAATCCTTTGTCAGTGGCTTCATTTGCAAATAATTTCTCCCATTCTGAAGATTGTCTTTTGGTCTTGTTTATGGTTTTCTTTGCTGTGCAAAAGCTTTGAAGTTTCATTAGGTCCCATTTGTTTATTTTTGTTTTTATTTCCATTTCTCTAGGAGGTGGGTCAAAAAGGATTTTGCTGTGATTTCTGTCATAGAGTGTTCTGCCTAAGTTTTCCTCTAACACTTTGATAGTTTCTGGTCTTATATTTAGGTCTTTAATCCATTTTTAGCTTATTTTTGTGTATGGTGTTAGGGAGTGTTCTAATCTCATACTTTTACATGTACCTGTCCAGTTTCCCCAGAACCATTTATTGAAGAGGCTGTCCTTTCTCCACTGTACATTCCTGCCTCCTTTATCAAAGATAAGGTGACCATATGTGCGAGGGTTTATATCTGGGCTTTCTGTCCTGTTCCATTGATCTATCTTTCTGTTTTTGTGCCAGTACCATACTGTCTTGATTACTGTAGCTTTGTAGTATAATCTGGATTCAGGGAGCCTGATTCCTCCAGCTCCATTTTTCGTTCTCAAGATTGCTTTGGCTATTCAGGGTCTTTTGTGTTTCCATACAAATTGTGAAATTTTTTGTTCTATTTCTGTGAAAAATGCCAGTGGTAGTTTGATAGGGATTGCATTGTATCTGTAGATTGCTTTGGGTAGTAGAGTCATTTTCACAATGTTGATTCTTCCAATCCAAGAACATGGTATATCTCTCCATCTATTTGTATCATCTTTAATTTCTTTCATCAGTGTCTTATAATTTTCTGCATACAGTTATTTGTCTCCTTAGGTAGGTTTACTCTTACATATTTTATTCTTTTTGTTGCAATGGTAAATGGGTGTGGTTTTTTTATTTCACTTTCAGATTTTTCATCATTAGTGTATAGGAATGCCAGAGATTTCTGTGCATTTATTTTGTATCCTGCTACTTTACCTAATTCATTGATTAGTTCTAGTAGTTTTCTGGTAGCATCTTTAGGATTCTCTATGTGTAGTATCATATCATCTGCAAATAGTGATAGCTTTACTTCTTTTCTGATTTGGATTATTTTTATTTGTTTTCTTCTCTGATTGCTGTGGCTAAAACTTTCAAAACTATGTTGAATAAGAGTGGTGAGAGTGGGCAACCTTGTCTTGTTCCTGATCTTAGTTGAAATACTTTCAATTTTTCACCATTGAGGATGATGTTGGCTGTGAGTTTGTCATATATGGCCTTTATTATGTTGAGGTAAGTTCCCTCTATGTCTATATTCTGGAGGGTTTTTATCATAAATGGGTGTTGACTTTTGTCAAACATTTCTCTGCATATATTGAGATGACCATATGTTTTTTCTCCTTCAATTTGTTAATATAGTGTATCACGTTGATTGATTTGCATATATTGAAGAATCCTTGCATTCCTGCAATAAACCCCACTTGATCATGATGTATGATCCTTTTAATGTGCTGTTCGATTCTGTTGACTAGTATTTTGTTGAGGATTTTTGCATCTATGTTCATCAGTGATATTGGCCTGTAGTGTTCTTTCTTTGTGACCTCCTTGTCTGGTTGTGGTATCAGGGTGATGGTGGCCTTGTAGAATGAGTTTAGGAGTGTTCCTCCCTCTGCTATATTTTGGAAGAATTTGAGAAGGATAGGTGTAAACTCTTCTCTAAATGTTTGATAGAATTCGCCTGTGAAGCCATCTGGTCTTGGGCTTTTGTTTTTTGGAAGATTTTTAATCACAGTTTCAATTTCAGTGCTTGTGATTTGTCTGTTCATGTTGTCTACTTCTTCCTGATTCAGTCTTGGCAGGTTGTGCATTTCTAAGCGTTTGTCCATTTCTTCCATGTTGTCCATTTTATTGGCATAGAGTTGCTTGTAGTAATCTCTCATGATCTTTTGTATTTCTGCAGTGTCAGTTGTTACTTCTTTTTCATTTCTAATTCTATTGACTCTTCTCCCTTTTGTTCTTGATGAGTCTGGCTAATGCTTTATCAATTTTCTTTATCTTCCCAAAGAACCAGCTTTTAGTTTTATTGATCTTTGCTATCGTTTCCATTACTTTTTCATTTATTTCTGATCTGATCTTTATGATTTCTTTCCTTCTGCTAATTTTGGAGATTTTTTGTTCTTCTTTCTCTAATTGCTTTAGGTACAAGGTTACATTGTTTATTCGAGATGTTTCCTGTTTCTTAAGGTAGGATTGTATTGCTCTAAACTTGCATATTAGAACTGCTTTTTCTGCATCCCATAGGCTTTGGGTCATCATGTGTCCATTGTCATTTGTTTCTATGTTTTTTTTTGATTTCTTGTTTGATTTCTTCAGTGATCACTTCGTCATTAAGTAGTGTATTTTTTTATCCTCCATGTGTTTGTATTTTTTACAGATCTTTTCCTGTAATTGATATCTAGTCTCATATCTTTATAGTCAGAAAAGATACTTGATACCACTTCAATTTTCTTAAATTTACCAAGGCTTGATTTGTGACCCAAGATATGATCTATCCTGGAGAATATTCCATGAGCACTTGAGACAAATGTGTATTCTGTTGTTTTTGGATGGAATGTCCTATAAGTATCAATTAAGTCCATCGTGTTTAATGTATCATTTAATGCTGGTGTTTCCTTATTTATTTTCATTTTGGACGATCTGTCCATTGGTGAAAATGTGGTGTTAAAGTCCCCACCCATGAATGTGTTACTTTCAATTTCCCCGTTTATGGCTGTTAGTATGTGCCTTATGTATTGAAGTACTCCTATATTGGGTGCATAAATATTTACAATTATTATGTCTTCTTCTTGGATCGATCCCTTGATCATTATGTAGTGTCCTTCTTTGCCTCTTCTAATAGTCTTTATTTTAAAATCTATTTTGTTTCATATGAGAATTGCTACCCCAGCTTTCTTTTGGTTTCCATTTGCATGGAATATCTTTTTCCATCCCCTCACTTTCAGTCTGTATGTTTCTCTAGGTCTGAAGTGGGTCTCTTGTAGACAGCATATATATGGGTCTTGTCTTTGTATGCATTCAGCCAGTCTGTGTCTTTTGTTGGGAGCAATTAATCCATTTACATTTAAGGTAATTATCGATATGTATGTTCCTATTCCCATTTTCTTAATTGTTTTGGGTTTGTTTTTGTAGGTCTTTTCCTTCTGTTGTGTTTCTTGCCTAGAGAAGGTCCTTTAGCATTTGTTGTAAAGCTGGTTTGGTGGTGCTGAACTCTCTCAGCTTTTGCTTTTCTGTAAACGTTTTAATTTTTCCATCAAATCTGAATGAGATCCTTGCTGGATAGAGTAATCTTGGTTGTAGGGTTTTCTCCTTCATCACTTTAAATATGTACTGCCAGTCCCTTCTGGTTTGCAGAGTTTCTGCTGAAAGATCAGCTGTTAACCTTATGGGGATTCCCTTGTGTGTTATTTGTTTTTCCCTTGTTGCTTTTAATATGTTTTCTTTGTAATTAATTTTTGACAGTTTGATTAATATGTGTCTTGGTGTGTTTCTCCTTGGGTTTACCCTGTATGGGACTCTCTGTGCTAACTGGACTTGAGTAACTATTTCCTTTCCCATATTAGGGAAATTTTCAACTATAATCTCTTCAAATATTTTCTCAGTCCCTTTCTTTTTCTCTTCTTCTTCTGGAACCCTTATGATTCGAATGTTGGTGCGTTTAATGTTGTCCCAGAGGTCTCTGAGACTTTCTTCAGTTCTCTTCATTCTTTTTTCTTTATTCTGCTCTGCAGTAGTTATTTCCATTATTTTGTCTTCCAGGTCACTTATCTGTTCTTCTGCCTCAGTTATTCTGCTATTGATCCCTTCTAGAGTACTTTTCATTTCATTTATTTTGTTGTTCATCATTGTTTGTTTCATCTTTAGTTCTTCTGTGTCCTTGTTAAATGTTTCTTGCATTTTCTCTGTTCTATTACCAAGATTTTGGATCATCTTTACTATCATTATTCTGAATTCTTTTTCAGGTAGACTGTGCATTTCCTCTTCATTTTTTAGGTCTGGTGGGTTTTTATCTTGAGCCTTCATCTGCTGTGTGTTTTTTATGTCTTCTCATTTTGCTTATCTTACTGTGTTCATGGTCTCCTTTTTTCAGGCTGCAGGTTCGTAGTTCCCGTTGTTTTCGGTGTCTGTCCCCAGTGGCTGAAGTTGGTTCAGTGGGTTGTGTAGGCTTCCTGGTGGAGGGGACTAGTGCCTGTGTTCTGGTAGATGAGGCTGGATCTTGTCTTTCTGGTGGGCAGGTCCATATCTGGTGGTGTGTTTTGGGGTGTCTGTGGACTTATTATGATTTTAGGCTGCCTCTCTGCTAATGGGTGGGGTTGTGTTTATGTCTTGCTAGTTGTTTGGCATAGGGTGTCCAGCACTGTAGCTTGATGGTTGTTGAGTGAACCTGGGTGCTGGTGTTGAGAAGGAGATCCTTAGGGGATTTTCACCATTTGATATTATGTGGAGCTGGGAGGTCTCTTGTGGACCCGTGTCCTGAAGTTGGCTCTCCCACCTCAGAGGTACAGCCCTGATGCCTGGCTGCAGCACCAAGAGCCTTTCATCCACACGGCTGGCACAAGGTGGCCATCCCTTTTTTCACATCAACATGATCTCAGGCACAAACCTCCTTGTTTTTCCATTTTGTCTTTAAGTTACTTGTTGAAACAACTGGCCTGCCATCCCCATGACTCTCACGGCTTTGGCCTCTGGGGCTCCTCCAGAGCTGCCAGCCTCAGTGAGGCACCCTCCCTTCAGGCTCCGGGGCAGTTCTGTGATGGCAGAGGAAGAGACCTCGAGCTGGGAGTTCCAGCTCTGTGGAAACATTGGCTCCATTCAGTTGTGCCTTTTTTGAAAAGGCTGGGTTCTCAATTAAATAATTTCAGGTCAGAATCCATGTGGAATTTAAGCATCTGAAGATGTTCCTTCAAAGGCTTCATTTCCCACCTGGTAGTACTCATACCGAACTTGAGTACCTCTGTACTCAAGAGAGTTTATAATCTCGTTGGATAGAAAAGACATGAACTTAGGAAATGATAGTTAATCATAACAAATTTATAGTTCAGGACAAAATCAAAAAGCTATAATAAGCAAGTCATGTATAATATCTTAATCAGTTGAGCACACAGTGACATCTCAGAGGTCCACAGTGGTCAGGGACTTCGTTTGGGATCTTGAAAAGCTGAGAGTATTTGAATGACCTGAGAGGAGGGTTTATGACATCTCAGTACCAGTAGTAGTGGATATTATAGAAGGGGAAATCGGAAGATGTTTTGGGGCCACTCTAATTTGGTGACATAATCAGAAGTCAGGCAGTTTGATTGCAAATCATACCGAACGCCAGCCTTCAGAATGTGTATTTCATGATATGGGTCAGGCTTTGGAGCAGGGAAATGCTGGAATCAAATAGGTCAAAGGTATCCAGTGAAAGCCTTAGCAAAGAATTGGAAAGAAGAAGTGGTTATCACATTTAGAAACCTGGAGTCAGAATCCTGCCCTGAGTCAGTAAAGACTGGAGTGATGCATATGCAAATGGAAAGAAAGGAGAATTTTTGAGAGATCAAACAAAAGTAAGGAAACAAGATGAGACCGGACTGGGTAATTGTTTGGATATGGAACTCAAGGAAAAGTGAGGAGTCCTAGAAAGCAGAAATTTGTACCTCGTACATCTGGGGAATAGTTTTTGTCACTATTTAATCAATTGGAATGTTGGATGCATTCTAATTCAGTAAATTAGTAACAGCAATATTTTGCAGTAAGGTATACAGCTTACACATCAACTAGAAATGTGGTCTAGTCTCAGCCTACACTGTCACCTGCTTGTTAGCATAGTAAGTGAAAGCACTTGTATTGCTATTGCTGTCAAATCCTGGTGTTTATACTTGCTAGTATTAGCTGGCTGGTGTTTACCTATTTGACATTATTTACTTACCTCTCTCTAACTAATATTTTTCATAAACCAAAAGGGCAATACTCATTACTTAGTGGCTGTACTTTGTTTGTATAACCCTCCATGTGGCTTTCTTCTACTAGGCATAACTTGGGCAATGATGACCCTTAAGTGCTATAACTTGTCTCTTCCTGGAGAGTATAAGTGGACCACTGGTCAGAAATATGGACTGTTTCACATATACTCCCTTTTTCTCCTTCTTCAAGAATATCTTTCCAAAATCATTCTTAGACCTATCCACAGTTCCTTTCCAGACAATGAGTCATAACTCACTGTTTAATAAACTTTCTCCAACCAAAATATCTTGTATATTTTTTAGGCAATTTTTCAAAATGCCTTCAAAGTTATTTTTAAAAATTCATCCAAATTAAGAAAACTGAACTAGAAAAAAGAAACAGAATTGAAATCAGCCATCATCATACCATCCAGAGATAACCACTGATTTATGTCAGCTTATTTCCTCTACATACACATAAAATATCTTTTATTACAGAAATGTGATCATATTTTATGTACTGAAAATGTGAACATTCTGTACCTACTGTTATATGACCTACTTTTCTCAAACCATAATTAGTTGTGAATGTCTTTTCAGTGGATAATTGTAAACAGCATCATCCCTATAACCTTTATTAAATTTTATTTCAGTAACTTTCTAGTATGTTTAGATCATTCCTAATATATTCTACTATAAATACTGTTATCACAAAATATTTGCCTACTCACACATATAGAGATATACACATATATATATATATATATGCATGTGTGTGTGTATTCACACATTTGTCTGATTATTTCTTTGGAGTAAATTTCTAAACACGATGTTAGTTCAAAGTTGTACAATTTTATGTCTTATCGTACATACTTTCAAATTGTCATATAGAAGCAGATAACCCCCTAGGTAGAATATGTAAACAGTCATTTCCTCACTCTTTCAACAATAAAACAATGAGCAGTCTAGTATCTAGAAAATATATCTCAGGGTTTTAATTTACATTTGTGAGTTACTTGTAGGTGAACATTATATTCTTCCATTCATAGGTCATTTGCATTTTTCTTTTTTGAACTAACTGTTCTTATTCTTTGACCATTTCCCACAAGTGTTCAAACCAATTTCTTAAATATTTTTTATGACCATCAACCAACACAACTAGCTTTAAAATATTATTGAAATAATTAGATTTGTTATGTCTATTCTTTTATTGCAAAACATTTTTTTTGTGCCGTAGCAAAAAATCCATATACTAAACACCTGGTATTTTTTAACATCAGTAGTGTTCATTTTACTAAACTCTTTATTCAATGTTTGTTTTAATGAAAGTGAATAAAAGTGGTGACATTTACCAACATTATCTTATGTAATTTATTTTACCATTCTCTTATGGGGATTATCTTCATAAAAATACCTAAAATATGTCAAAAGAGATATTTCTTGTAAAAGTCAAAATTTAAGTGGTACCCCTGTACTGCCACTGAAGGTGAAAATTATATTCACCAGTATCTGAGCAGGTAGCATAACGTAGAAGATTTCAAAGTTAGTTAGCATGAATTATCATAAAAATTGAAATCTCTGCTCGCATACCTGGTGGGTGACAAGAACTGAGTTTTCACTCTTGTCACTGGCAGTCCTTTCTAAATGCTGTGCTTAATGCATGCCAGAGCAATGCCTTTCAGTTTCTTACACAAAATCGTAGTTACTTAAAGAAAATATATCCTTCTCAAAACTAGAAACGTAGGTGGAAATTTAGGGGTAGAGGAACAGTTCGAGATTGACAGTGGGAAATCATAATTTGATGGGGTTCAGAGACCAATCCGGTGAGAACAGAGGAGACAGTAGAGGGTAAGAAGAAAATGCTTCTGCAGAGTATGTGTAACCACCCTTCTCAAATATTTACAGGAGATCAATAGTGGGCTTATTAATGCAGTTTAATAATTGTTTCCATCTATTAATAAGAGATACAGTAATAGTACAAAATGATTTACTCCCTGAACAAATCAACTCTGTGGGAACAGCACATGGGGAGGCCCCGAAACAGGAGTGTGCTTGATTCTTAGCACATTCAGTGATTATTTTGGAAACTTTATACTACTTCCTCAATTTCTTATTGAATTACTGTTTCACATTTAACTTCATAATTGCCCCAAATGAATAGAAAGCGTGGCATATAAAGTTTATGTTCATTAATGTATTTTCTTTTAGACACACTTTTTTTTAGTGTTAGAAATGTCTAAAGACAGAGGCTGATAGAGGTAGATGTCAGGGGAAAGATAAGCTGAATTAGGGTAGGTAGGATAGTTGGAAAAAAGTAGAATTTGTTAATGTATAAATTTTAAACAAAAATGTTTTAGTGGAAAAAAAATATTTTAGTGGGGCTTCCCTGGTGGGGCAGTGGTTGAGAATCCAGCTACCAATGCAGGGGACACAGGTTCGAGTCCTGGTCCAGGAAGATCCCACATACTGCAGAGCAACTAAGCCCGTGCACCACGACTACTGAGCCTGTGTTCTAGAGCCTGTGAATCACGACTACTGAAGCCAGCGTGCCTAGAGCCCATGCTCTGCAACAAAAGAAGCCACTGCAATGAGAAGCCCATGCACTGCAGCAAAGAGTAAACCCCGCTCGCCGCAACTGGAGAAAAGCCTGTGTGCAGCAACGAAAACCCAATGCAGCCAAAAATAAATAAATAAATAGATAGATAGATAAATAAATTTATTTTAAAAAAATGTTTTAGTGGTGTGACTAATGACCTCTAATGACTAAAGAATTCAACATTGTTCTTATCCAAATATTGAATTTGAGACTTCCTTTTAGCTCAGCATCTTGATTTCCATACATGATTTAAGTTATGATAACAACAACAAAAAGTAGCATCTTAGGACAATGAGTCTTACAAAGGTTACATCAACATTTGGGTCCTGGATTTTGATTGATGGCTAATTGACCTGAGACAATGAGTTTATCCAGCTGCACTAATGGAACAAGGTATATGACATCAATCTTTTAGGCTATCCTGTTTGGTGCTCTAGCTGACATCAAATAAATATCTCTGACATCTAAATGAGCAGCAGTTATGGCATTAACAGAGTTTGCAAGATTAATCCAACATTATGGAGTAAAATTTCCATATTCTTTTGTATCTATCTGCCTATGTATACCATTATATATAGGGCTATATGTACATATAAATAATAAGTACTGTTGTAAAACTCTGTACCTATGATCATCAACTAATTATGAATTTCAAAAAATTTCAAGTGATTTCTCCAAAAGAATATGCAAATAATAAAAATTCAATGATATTTTCTGTACATATTTATTTTTAAATGATAAAGGTATTTTTTTCTTGCAATCTTTCTTTCAATAATGTCCTAAGGGAGCACTAAAGTACTTAGTTCATCAAGATGTCAGCATATCTGTCCTTCACAGTATGTGCCGCCCATCGAGAAAACTGTGCTCAGTGTCCAAGAGCAGATCATGACTTTTACATTCTCAGTAATTCAACTTGGGCTAAAGAATCTGAGAATTGAAATCTTTGCAGAGGTTGACTTATAGGTAATTACTATCACTTGAGAATTTCACATAGGATGTTCAATTTATCCTTAGCAAATACTTTTTCCCTGACAAAACAGAATATTTTATCTTCTTTTCTTAGGTAAGAACAGTCCATCTAAAGTGATTCCAAAGTGACAGAAGACTTCAGTTCTCACTCCCAAACTTTTTAAAGGAACGCTGTTACACTATACTTGAGCAATCTTTACAAGGACATTAGACATTTTTGATACCTAGATATATCTAGGCAGGGTATTCCATGAGAGCTACAATGAAATATGTAATGAATGTGGAGATGTTTGTATATTCTACTTAATTCAATTAAATAAATATGTTAGATGCTGTCTTGGATATAAGTACGTGCGCACTATTTTTGATCTTAGAGATTATTAGGTATAAGAAATTAATAAACTCTGTAATGCAGGGTGAAAAATTTTAAACTCAAGAAAAAAAAATGCATTAAAAACTTAAAAGAGGTCACGAAAAACCTAGGGGCAAGACGGGAATAAAGACACAGACCTACTAGAGAATGGACTTAAGGATACAGGGAGGGGGAAGGGTAAGCTGGGACAAAGTGAGAGAGTGGCCTGGACATATATATACTACCAAATGTAAAATAGATAGCTAGTGGGAAGCAGCCGCATAGCCCAGGGAGATCAGCGTGGTGCTTTGTGACCACCTAGAGGGGTGCGATTGGGAGGGTGGGAGGGAGGGAGATGCAAGAGGGAAGAAATACGGGGACATATGTATATGTATAACTGATTCACTTTGTTATAAAGCAGAAACTAACACACCATTGTAAAGCAATTATACTCCAATAAAGATGTTAAAAAAAAAAACCTTTTTACTTTGAATTAACCAGAGAAAATAGCAAGTTTTGAATCTAAAGAACAAATTCAGGGCTTCCCTGGTGGCGCAGTGGTTGAGAGTCTGCCTGCCGATGCAGGGGACACGGGTTCGTGCCCCGGTCTGGAAAGATCCCACATGCTGCGGAGCGGCTGGGCCCGTGAGCCATGGCTGCTGAGCCTGCGCGTCCGGAGCCTGTGCTCCGCGACGGGAGAGGCCACAACAGTGAGAGGCCCGCGTACCCCAAAAAAAAAAAAAAAAAAAAAAAAAAAAAAAAAGAACAAATTCAGAGAGGAAGTAGTATTTATGATGGATCGTAAAGGAGAGTTTGGATAGTCATAAGTGGACGCGAGATGTTTCGTGGATGGAAAGGGAATTGCATAAACAAAGTTTTAGGGTGAAATGCACAGGATAGGTTCCTGCAACAGCAAACAAGCTAAGTAAAATCGGAAATCTAACATTATTTTCACAGCATCACTGTACCGGGAAAAGAGTATGTATCTTTGAGCAGGAGTATCTTTGAAGACATGGGTTTAAACTTTAATTTAAGAAGATGTATCACCAATGCTGATTTGGAATGAATTTTATTGGGGAAATTATAAAATTAGCCCAGGCAAGAATTAATTAGGTAATATTGGAAATAAAAAATAGGTAAGAGACATTAAGAAAGTAGATTATGTATTATTGAATGGCTGCCTGAGAAAGGAGTGCAGGGCGCTTCCATCTGGTGACTAAAACATTGGTAGTGCCATTAATTAAAAATAGAGGGGTCAGAAGGAGTTCATGGTCACAGGGAAAAATAATACAATTATGGGCATCTTGAATTTACACTGCCATAGTAACTGTTCTAGGAAGATGTGCAACAGGCTGCTGGAAAGCTGTTTCTGGAACGGAGAAAGAGGAAAGAAAACTTTTGATGGGGCAGGAGGCATAGAAATGGGCATAAAAGTGGAACAGTCAGGAAAAATGAGGAGTGAGGATGAGGAAGCCGAGAGGGATCTTATAGCTGGCAGGTTCTGTGGGAAGGTGAGGAGGTAAGGATAGAGCCCAAGAAGATGTGGATGGTGTCCCAGAACATCACTGCCTGGAGAAGGTCCTGCACTGATGGGAATGTTCTCCATCTTTGCGGTCCAACTTGGTGGCAAGCAGCCACATGGGACTAATGAGGACCTGAGTTGTAAATGTTGTTTAATTTTAACTAATTTCAACTTTAAATAGCCACATAGCTACTTCATTGATACGTGCATTACAGAGAGGATTAACACACTCTGTCTCACCACGATCACATTTCCACTCAGCCACCAAGTGACACTCCTACAATAGCAACTGGAACATGTCCTTTCCCTGCTTAAAATTCCCCAGTCCCTCTTCAGTGTCTGCAGTAAGGTCCAAGCTACTGCATCACGGCTCTGAGGAGGCATCTCCAATCTCAATCTCCCATCCAAAGCCCCGGCCACATCATCCTTCCTGAGCAGGCCGATTCTTTCCAGGCCAGGCCTTCGTCCTCCTTTCTCTAATGCCCCTCCCTCATCTCCCCCTGCTCTTTCTAGTATCCCTTATTCTCAGTCTTTCAGGTCTCCGTGTAAGTGTCCTTCCTCAGAGGTGTCTCCCTTGAGCCCTTTATCTAAAATAGCCAGATGGCCCTCGTATTCTCCAACTCAACAATTTATTTCTTTTATGCCACGGATCATAATTTGTACTCAATTACCTATATACTACCCTCAGCCTCCCTTACTGGACTATAAACTCCCTGAGGGCAGGGATCGTGTGTGTCTTCTATTTCTCAAACCTCTCAGAGTGCCTGGTATATGGTGTGTGCACAATAAATATTGGTTGAGTGTTGATCAAATACCAACAAAGACTGCATGACAAAGACTATGTAACTACAAACAAGTTTCCATAAATAATCTCTTGTTGCTGTGAAATGAGTCTGTTTTCAGCAAATAAATGCTCAGAGGAACTTATACAAACAGATTGGTAAAATATATACCTGGAAAAGTCTTTTAAAAGAGAAGAAACTAAAATAATATGTGTTGAAAGACACAATTTGGATAGTACTTCATGTGGAATAAAGTTGTGTAACTTTTGCACTTTGTAGAGCCTCAAGCCTGGAATTTCCAGCCTCTCTAGCTCCACTCAGCTTCTTTCTGCATCAGAGGAAGGTTTTATTTCTTAGCTACCCCTCCAATGCCTACCTCTGATATATTCTTTAGGTTTCTACGACCGTTGAAAGCACTGCAACGCTTTTGCTCGGGGTATTTTCTGGAATTGTCAATAATAATGGAAGGTAGACACTACTATTATTACCATTCATTTTAATTTTAAAAATTATTTATTTATGTATGTATTTGTTTATTTTTCACTGTGTTGTCTTTGTTGCTGTGTGAGGGATTTTTCTGGTTGCAGTGAGCGGGGGTTAGTCTTCATTGTGGTGCACAGGCTTCTCGTTGAGGTGGCCTCTCTTTGTTGTGGAGCACGGGCTCTAGGCATGTGGGCTTCAGTAGTTGTGACACGTGGGCTCAGTAGTTGTGGCTTGTGTGCTCTAGAGCACAGGCTCAGTAGTTGTGGTGCATGGGCTTAGTTGCTCCGTGGCATGTGGGATCTTCCCAGATGAGGGCTCCAACCCGTGTCCCCTGCATTGGCAGGTGGAGTCTTAACCACTGCACCACTAGGGAAGCCCCATTAGTACCATTTAGAAAACAAAATAAAATAAAACATTTGGTTCTGATATTGACAGCGTATCAGAGAAAGTGAAAGGATCTGTTTTCGCTTGGAAATGCATGAGAAATTAGGACCAATTTATCACTCAGAAAAATAGTTGTTTACTTTCATTATATGAGTGAAATAAAGCAGCTGGCCTGTTGAACTGCTTCCATTACTTAAGTAACCAGAGAATAATACTTTTAATAAAATTTTATTTCACTAGGAATGAAATTGATGGTGCATCATTTTTAAGTTTTTAAAAGGCCTTTGTCTTTTAAAGGTTATGTATAAAGAAATTACATATATGAAAGCCAGTATTTTTCCTTAGTATTTAAAATGAGGGTTCATATCTACTGATTAAAAAGGTATCTCCAGGACAAGCAGCTCTTCTCCCCTGCCCCCAGTATTATGCTTCCTGTTCCACTACTATGAATGTTGTAAAAATACAAAAGGAAAAGGACAGTGATGGAAGAAGGAAATAAAGGGACAAAAAGAAATAAAGTATAACTGAATATGCTACTATGAAGCAGGCACATTTTATCTCAAAAATATGAGTTTACTAAATTCTAATTTTATTTCCATATCTAAATTAAAAATAAATTCCATGTATTTAATTTTTTATGCTGATGTATAGTTTTTGTAAATACCAAGGGTCTGGGAAATAAACTTGGATTTAAAAAACAGCTTATAATTCTAACTTTAACTCTATTCAAATACTTATATATCTTCCTTCATCTGAAATTTAGACCCATATCCAAATGGGTGACTCCAGAAAGCTGTTTGAAAAGCATAAACTTTCTTAGATGGGTATAGATTATATAAGTATAGATAACATATGTGATTTTTTTGGGGAGCAATGAACATATGTGATTTTAACAATACATTTTAGTAATATAAAATTAAGCCTTAAGTATAAAAATTAGTCCAATAAAATTGTCTCCAAATTGAAGATAATCTTATGAATAATACTGTAAAATAACCTCTCTTCTGAAATCTTTTTCTAATTCCTTCATCTTCCTGTTGAATTTAATGTAGTTACTCCATGACCCATTACTTAGCACGTGGTGCCTGTTAATTAGATAATCATGAACCTTCCCTACATGGGAATAGAGTACAGTCGGCTAAAGTCCTACATTAAAGAATAAAAGCAAAATGGGTCTCTGTTTTAGTATTCTGAATGATAACTTAGGATGTAAAAATGCGACATATTTTATGAGCTCTGTAAGGTTCTTCTGATATAACTGTTGAACTTCTAGAATTTCTCTTCTGGGGAAGGAGTCTCTGTACTATGTGAGTTACAAATTTTTTATCATTAATTTGTTGCTGGACTATGCCTCCTTAGGTACAGAATTTGAGAAAATAAAAGGCAGATGAGTCTCAAGTGGTGAAAATTATAACATGAGTCCTTGAAAGACTATGTCTTTCCTTTATCTTCCTCCCTTGCCCAAAGGGACATGTTAGAAAGTAGATAATTACCTTGTGAGCTCATGTTGTATACACAGATGGATTGGTTAGTATGAAAAAAAAATTGTAGATGAGGTAATTATTTAGATAGCTCTGTCAAAACACTAACTCATTCTGATCTCAAAAATTTAAATGAGTCTGAGGAACATGTGGTGTGCCCCAGTCATTTTGGTATAAACATTTCCCTTCAAATCATAAGAGTTAAGATACAAGCTTAATTTGTTACTTCAAATAACTATTAATCCAATTGCTAGGTGAATTAACTTTTTTTTAAATTTCAGTGTTCTAGTGTGTATATAATTAGATGGGATTCCATTATCATTTGGTGATTCCTAATGGACTGCATTTTTAGGTTATCAAAAAGCATTTTGAAAAAAAAAGAAAACACTGTTGTCAAAAATCTAGATCTCATAGGTAAAGGGAGTGAGTGGGAAAAATAACTGAAGTGGTATTAAGTACATTTTTTAAACACAAGAAACAAAAAGTCTAGAAGGCATTCCCCTCTGAAACAGAGCATAATTATCAACATAATAATCCTTTCCCAGACATAAATCTACTTTGGCATACCCTTTTTCTTAATTCAGAAATATTCCATTGACTTCACAAGCTGCTGATTCTGCTGAAACTGATTTTTCCCCCTAAGTTCAGTGTGTGCAGACTACACTTCCTGACTAAATGTTTGAAATGAGTCACACTGACTTGAAATATAATGTCTTTTGCACTCTCATTTTTCTTTGTTTTATTTTTGCAAGTCTTGCAGAATGTGTATTTAGGGTCCAGGATTTGCAAATTTCTGTGATGCTTAAGAGGACATTTTTCTGGGTCTGGGGTTCTAGAATGTACAAACAGGGTGGAATTGAACAAATCTCTCTATTCTATGCCATAGATCTTCCATGTGTTCTATGGGAGGGGAGGAGTATTTGTTGTATGCAAGCATTTAAGAGGATTAAACTAAATTTCTCATACATGAAAATATTCCATGTCTCAAAACATTAGTATATAAATGTTATGTCTTGCTGTCTCAAAATTTGACATTGGTAGAGGATGAATGTATTACACAGTATGTCAGTTATTCATATCAGTGTTTCCCAGTGTTTCCTGATGAGTAAAATCACCAAGAAACTGGTTACAAACACAGAATATCCAAGGCCCACAGTAGGTAAATGAAATGTGAACATTTAGGGGATGGGGAGGTGGCCAGGAATGTTAAGGGATGTCTTTTCTTTGCTGAATGGTCATCAGTGTGTATATCCTTGAAGAAACAGTTTATAACAAAGCTGAACTACACTAGCAGACAAAAAAGTTATAACAAATCAAAGTAATAGTTTTTAAAAACAAAATATTTCATATGTTATTAAAGGAAGTTATGGAGTTGAGGGCAAAAGTGAAATGAAAACAGTGGTAAATCTTTGTGTGGACAGCAATTTCGTGTGGGGAACTTAAAATTCTGGAAAAGGACAAGAGTCAGAAAGAAGGTTAGCACAACCTTTCTTTGAATTGAAAAGATTAATGGAACTGGAAGCTTCTTTTAAGGGGAACATAAACACTTAATGATGGATAAGAGAAGGAGAAGGATAGGGATTCAGGTACAAGTAATCCCTGAAAGCTATAATTCCCTTGGAACTGGTTGACCTGGCAGCTAATAATCACATAGGGTTTTGAAAAATATATAAAAGAACTGGAGAATTTATAATAGTTTCTTAAAGTACTTTATGTCCTGATACACACTTACATGGAGAGGAGAACAGATGAAAAATCCACATTACCTTGGAACCATGGTCAGAGATTGCCATGATATGATGCAGAAAGTTTTCTATGCAAAAGATAGTCCTGGGCACTGTGCCAGGTGATACATCTGAATGGTCAGGTGAATGTGCTGTAAAGAATCTTGGAGGAGAGATTGGTTCAAGATGGCAGAGTAGGAGGACGTGCTCTCACTCCCTCTTGCAAGAGCACTGGAAGCACAAATAACTGCTGAACAATCATCAACAGGAAGACATTGGAACTCACCAAAAAAGATACCCCACATCCAAAGACAAAGGATAAGCAACAATGAGATGGTAACAGGGGCACAATCACAATAAAATCAAATCCCATAACTTTGGTGGGTGACTCACAGACTGGAGATCACTTACACCACAGAAGTCCACCCACTGGAGTGAAGGTTCTGAACCCCACGTCAGGCTTCCCAACCTGGGGGTCCAGCAACAGGAGGAGGAATTCCTAGAGAATCAGACTTTGAAGCCTAGTGGGGTTTGATTACAGGACTTTGACGGGAATGGGGGAAACAGAGGCTCCACTCTTGGAGGGCATACACAAAGTAGTGTGCACATGGAAACGCAGGGGAAGGAACAGTGACCCCATAGAGACTGAACCAGACCCACCTGCTAGTGTTGGGGGATCTCCTGCAGAGGCGGGGTGTAGCTGTGTCTCAGGGTAAGGACAAGGACACTGGCAGCAGAAATTCTGGGAAGAACTCCTTGGTGTGAGCCCTCCCAGAGTCTGGCATTAGCCCCACCAAAGAGCCCAGGTAGTTTCCAATGTTGGGTTGCCTCAGGCCAAACAACAACAAAGAGGGAACCCAGCCTCACCCATCAGCAGACAAGCAGATTAAAGTTTTACTGAGCTCTGCCCACCAGAGCACCACCTAGCTCTACCCACCAACAGTCCCTCCCATCAGGAAATCTGTTCAAGCCTCTTAGATAGCCTCATCCACCAGAGGGCAGGCAGCAGAAGCAAGAAGAACTACAATCCTGCAGCCTGTGGAACAACAACCACATTCACGGAAAGAGAGACAAGATGAAAAGGCAGAGGGCTATGTACCAAATGAAAGAACAAGATAAAACCCCAGAAAAACAAGCAAATGAAGTGGAGCTAGGCAACCTTCCACAAAAAGAATTCAGAATAATAATAGTGAAGATAATCCAGGACCTTGGAAAAAAAAATGGAGGCAAAAATTGAGAAGATGCAAGAAATGTTTAACAAAGACCTAGAAGAATTAATGAACAAACAAACAGAGATGAACAATACAATAACTAAAATGAAAACTACACTAGAAGGAATCAATAACAGAATAACTGAGGCAGAAGAACAGATAAGTGACCTGGAAGACAGAATGGTGGAATTCACTGCTGCAGAACAGAATAAAGAAAAAAGAATGAAAAGAAATGAAGACAGCCTAAGAGATTTCTGGGCAAACATTAAACATAACAACATTCGCATTATAAGGCTCCCAGAAGGAGAAGAGAGAGATAAAGGACTTGAGAAACTATTTGAAGAGATTATAGTTGAAAACTTTCCTAACATGGGAAAGGAAATAGCCACCCAAGTCCAGGAAGCACAGAGTCCCATGCAGGACAAACACAAGGAGAAACACACCGAGGCACAGAGTAATTGGCAAAAATTAAAGACAAAGAAAAATTACTGAAAGCAGCAAGGGAAAAATGACAAATAACATACAAGGGAACTCCCATAAGGTTAAAAGCTGATTTCTCAGCAGAAACTCTACAATCCAGAAGGGAGTGACATGATATACTTAAAGTGATGAAAGGGAAGAGCCTACAACCAAGATTACTCTACCCAGGAAGGATTTCATTCATATTTGATGGAGAAATCAAAAGCTTTACAAACAAGCAGAAGCTAAGAGAATTCAGGACCAACAAACCAGCTCTAAAACAAATGCTAAAGGAAATTCTCTAAGTGGGAAACACAAGAGAAGAAAAGAACCTACAAAAGCAAACTCCAAACAATTAAGAAAATGCTCATAGGAACATACATATCAATAATTACTTTAAACGTGAATGGATTAAATGTTCCAACCAAAAGACACAAGTTCACTGAGTGGATCCAGAAACAAGACCCATACATATGCTTCCACAAGAGACCCACTTCAGACCTAGGGAAACATACAGATTAAAAGTGAGGGGATGGAAAAATATATTCCATGCAAATGGAAATCAAAAGAAAGCTGGAGTAGCAATACTCATATCAGAAACAATAGACTTTAAAATAAAGAATGTTACAAGAGACAAGGAAGGACACTACGTAATGATCAAGGGATCAATCCAAGAATAAGATATAACAATTATAAATATATATGCTCCCAACATAGGAGAACCTCAATACATAAGGCAACTGCTAACAGCTATAAAAGAGGAAATTGACAGTAACAAAATAATAGTGGGGGACTTTAACACCTCACTTACACCAATGGACAGATCACCCAAAATGAAAATTAATAAGGAAACACAAGCTTTAAGTGATGCAGTAGACCAGATAGATTTAATTGATATTTATAGGACATTCCATCTAAAAACAGCAGATTACATTTTCTTCTCAAGTGCGCATGGAGCATTCTCCAGGATAGATCACATCTTGGGTCACAAATCAGGCATCAGTAAATTTAAGAAAATTGAAATCATATCAAGCATCTTTTCTGACCACAATGCTATGAAATTGGAAATCACTTACAGAGGAAAAAAAAAAAAACATAAACAACACAAACACATGGAGGCTAAATAATACATTACTAAATAACCAAGGGATAAATGAAGAAATCAAAGAGAAAATCAAAATATACCTAGAGACAAATGACAATGAAAACAGGATGATCCAAAACCTATGGAATGCAACAAAAGTAGCTCTAAGAGGGAAGTTTATTGCAATACAAGCCTACCTCAAGAAACAAGAAAAATCTCAAAAAACAATCTAACTTTACACCTAAGGGAACTAGAGAAAGAAGAACAAACAAAACCGAAAGTTAGTAGAAGGAAACAAATCATAAAGATCAGAGCAGAAATAAATGAAATAGAAACGAAGAAAACAATAGTAAAGGTCAATAAAATTAAAAGCTGGTGCTTTGAGAAGATAAACAACATTGATAAACCATTAACCAGACTCATCAAGAAAAAGAGGGAGAGGTCTCAAATCAATAAAATTAGAAATGAAAAAGGAGAAGTTACAACAGACACTGTAGAAATACAAAATATCCTAAGAGACTACTACAAACAAATCTATACCAATAAAAGGGACAACCTGAAAGAAATGGACAAATTCTTAGAAAGGTATAACCTTCCAAGACTGAACCCAGGAAGAAGTAGAAAATATGAACAGACCAATCACAAGTTATGAAATTGAAAGTGTGATTAAAAATCTTCCAATAAACAGAAGTCCAGGACCAGATGGCTTTACAGGTGAATTCTATCAAACATTTAGAGAGAGCTAGCACCCATCCTTCTCAAACTCTTCCAAAAAATTGCAGAGGAAGGAACACTCCCAAGCTCATTCTATGAGGCCACCATCACCCTGATACCAAAACCAGACAAAGATACTAGAGAAAAAGGAAATTACAGACCAATATCACTGATGAATAGATGCAAAAATCCTCAACAAAATACTAGCAAACAGAATCCAATATCACATTAAAAGAATCATACACCATGATCAAGTGGGATTTAGCCCAGGGATGCAAGGATACTTCAGTATATGAAAATCAATCAATGTGATACACCATATTAACAAACTGAAGAATAAAAACCATATGATCATCTAAACAGATGCTGAAAAGGCTTTTGACAAAATTCAACACCCATTTATAATAAAAACTCTCTAGAAAGTGGGTATAGAGGGAACCTACCTAAACATAATAAAGGCCATATATGACAAACCCACAGCAAACATCATTCTCAATGGTGAAAAACTGAAACTGTTTCCTCTAAGATCAGGAAAAAGACAAGGATGTCCACTCTCACCACTATTATTCAACATAGTTTTGGAAGTCCTAGACACGGCAATCAGAGAAGAAAAAGAAATAAAAGGAATACAAGTTGGAAAAGAAGTAAAACTGTCATTGTTTGCAGATGATATGATACTATACACAGTGAACCCTAAAGATGCTACCAGAAAACTACTAGAGCTAATCAATGAATTTGGTAAAGTAGCAGGATAAAAAATTAATGCACAGAAATCTCTTGCATTTCTATACACTAATAATGAAAAATCTGAGTGAGAAATTAAAGAAACACTCCCATTTACCATTGCAACAAAAATAATAAAATATCTAGGAATAAACCTACCTAGGGAGACAAAAGACCTGAATGCAGAAAACTATAAGACACTGCTGAAAGAAATTAAAGATGATAGAAATAGATGGAGAGATATACCACATTCTTGGATTGGAAGAATCAACATTGTGAAAATGACTGTACTACCCAAAGGAATCTACAGATTCAATTCAATTCGTATCAAATTATCAATGGCGTTTTTTACAGAACTAGAACAAAAAAAATCTTAAAATTTGCATGGAAACACAAAAGACCCCGAATAGCCAAAGCAGTCTTGAGAGAAAAAAATGGAGCTGGAGGAATCAGACTCTGTGACTTCAGACTATACTACAAAGCTACAGTAATCAAGACAATATGGTTCCAGCACAAAAACAGAGATATAGATCAATGGATCAGGATAGAAAGCCCAGAGATAAACCCATGCACCTATGGTCAACTAATCTATGACAAGGGAGGCAAGGATATACAATGGGGAAAAGACAGTCTCTTCAATAATTGGTGCTGGGAAAACTGGACAGCTTTATGTAAAAGAATGCATTTAGAACACTCCCTAACACCATACTCAAAAATAAACTCAAAATGGATTAGAGATCTAAATGTAAGACTAGACACTGTAAAACTCTTAGAGAAAACATAAGAAGAACCTCTCTGACATAAATCACAGCAAGATCTTTTTTGATCCACCTCCTAGAGTAATGGAAATAAAAACAAAAATTAACGAATGGGACATAATGAAACTTAAAACCTTCTGCAAAGTGAAGGAAACTACAAACAAGATGAAAAGATAACCCTCAGAATGGGAGAAAATATTTGAAAATGAATCAACGGACAAAGGATTAATCTCCAAAATATATAAAGAGCTCATGCAGCTCAGTATAAAAAAAAAAAAAAAAAACGAAAACCCAATCCAGTAATGGGCAGAAGACCTAAATAGAGATTTCTTGAAAGAAGACATACAAGTGGCCAAGAAGCACGTGAATAGCTGCTCAACATTACTAATTATTAGAGAAATGCAAATCTAAACTACAATGAGGTATCACCTCACACCAGTTAGAATGGGCATCATCAGAAAATCTACAAACAACAAATGCTGGAGAGGGTTTGGATAAACAGGAACCTTCTGGCAGTGTTGGTGGGAATGTAAATTGATACCGCCACTATGGAGAACAATATGGAGGTTCCTTAAAAAATAAAAAGATAATTACTGTATGACCCAACAATGCCACTACTAGTCATATACCCAGAGAAAACCATAATTCAAAAAGACACATGAACCCCAATGTTCATTGCAGCACTATTTACAATAGCCACGACATGGAAGCAACCTAAATGTCCATCGACAGACAAACAGATAAAGATGTGGTACATATATACAATGGAATATTACTCAGCCACAAAAAGGTACGAAATTGGGTCATTTTTAGAGACGTGGATGAATCTAGAGACTGTCATACAGAGTGAAGTAAGTCAGAAAGAGAAAAACAAATATCATATATTAACACATATATGTGGAACCTAGAAAAATGATACAGATGAACTGGTTTGCAAGGCAGAAATTGAGACACAGATGTAGAGAAGAAACGTATGGACACCAAAGGGGGACTGTGTGGGGAGGGGTAGTGGTGGGATGAATTGGGAGATTGGGATTGACATATATACACTAATATGTATAAAATGGCTAAGTAATGAGAACCTGTTGTATAAAACAATAAAAGAAATTTTTTTTTTAAAAAAAATGAGAGTCCTTAGCTGTTAGAGAGAAAGAGAGAGAGAAAATATATATATATATATTTAAGTTACAAGTCTAAAATTATGGAGCAAGCAGAAAATTATGAGAAGAATTTTCCTTTAGTCAAGAGCCAGTTTTCTCTTTTTAATTGACTGTGACCTCTCCCAACTGTCACATTCCTGCCTTAATTAATCCTACTAGAAAAATATAAAGTCTTGTAAGTGTGTACGTTTCACAGAACACAAACCTATTTCTTGCTTGGGAAGCACAAGTTATGTGGGGAAAGGAGAGAAGCAGTAAAGGGAATGAGAATGGAGATGGGGACTGAACATCTGATGTTTCATTAAGAATTTTAAAGAAAACTAATATTCTAAATTGTCACCTGATCCCACCCTATCATCAGAGATAAAAGTGCCTGTCTGCTGGGCTTAGGCACCTTGATTCTCTTGCTTCCCCCGATAGTAAGAAAGATGGTTTCTAACACATGATTCATAGAATCAGAGCCTCTAGCTTTAAATAAACAAACAAACAAAGCAAAAAAACTAATTATCTTATCTGTAGTCAATAAATCTCTTGGTCCCCTGGCCATACCCAGCTGCCAGTCTAGGTACCTCACCTGGGTTACAAGATCAACCTCAGACTTAATTTTTTCTCCCAGCTTCACTGAGGTATTAGACTTTAATCTCAGCCGTGCTTTTTCCAGGCTAGAACACACTTAGCAATAAACCCACCAACTGGTCTAAACTGGTGTATGTGTAGCTGGTGGGAGGGTGGTTAGATACTGAAAAAATAAAAGGATTGCAGAAGGAAGAGGAAATGAAGATAATTTTATTGTAAAACATCAACACTTCAGATTTAATATATCTACTACAAGAAATGCAGAGAAACACATTATATATAGCAAAGATCCAGAGTATTTTTTTGAGAGAAAATTTACTTTTGGCACTTATTTCTAAAAGAGTGGAGATAGAGCATGACTCCCCAGCCCTTAGGTTTGGACGGCATACATGATTTTCTTCCAAAGAGTACAGTATGACAAGAGGGGGGAGAATAACTTCACAGTGGAGATGAGAAACCAGTCAACACTACCTGAGCCAGGTGACCAAGGTCAGCATCAGTAGTGAGCAGTCATCTTCATGGCATGTGCCCTGGACATAATGTGATGAGAATGGTACCTTACCTCTGTGACCTTCCTCCCCAAGCCCCATAACTTCAGTCTAATCATAAGAAAAATATCAGGCAAATGCCAGTTGAGAAACATTCTATAAAATACCTGACCAGAACTCTTTAGAACTGTTAATGTTATCAAAAACCAGGAAAGTCTGGGAAGCTATCATAACCAAGAGGACCCTTAGGAGGCTTGACAACTAAATCTAATGTGGTGTCCTGGCTGGGATCTTGAAACAGAAAAAAAAAAAAAGACTTTAAAATCTAAGGAGATCTGAAAAATGTGGACTTTAGTTACTAAAAATGTAACATGAGTAGTATTGGTTCATGAGTAGTAACAAGTGTACCATAGTAATGGAAGATTTTAACAATAGAACAAACTGGGTGTATGGTGGCAGGAACTCTGTGTACTATCTTCTGAACTTTTCTGTACATCTAAGACTAATCTAAAAGAGTTAATTAAAAAATTAATTTACAGCTACCTACAACTTAATATTAAAAGGCTTTTGGAAAAAAATTGTGTGCGATAAAACTATTGCTTAGATAAATGCTTCTACCATTCTTACATCATTATGATAATATCTATGTAACAAACTGTAAGCCAAATGGACTAAAATGTTAAATATAAAAAACTAAATATAGCAATAATAGGACCACATATGTCTCAGAAAAGTATTTTTCTAAGGTTTAATGTGTTAGAAAGAAAAAGTTACAAAAGATTAGTATATACATATTTTAAACCTCTGCCTGAACAATGTGAAGCATATATAACACTATTAAAAGTTTAAAATATACTATTTAAAGACTCCAGTAGACCAATACTTTTAAATTAAGAGTTCAACAGATGACTAAGAACAAAACGTGAACACCATGGTGAGGGTAAACACAAAATATGGAATTTGACATTTTTCCTTGAAGGTGATAAAATAAGACATTAAACACAGTGCCTGGCACACAGTAGTTAAATCACCAATTAAAAATAATATGTAATAATTAACAATAAGGTAGCAGTCAAATGAACATACTCTCATATTGTTTGGTGGCAGTGAAAAATTTAATGGTAGTGGAAAATAATAACTCAAAATCATTAAAATTACTATTACCTTTGATCCTGTAATCCCATTTCTAAGAATGTTCTTAAGTGTATTTGTTACCTACTGCTGCATAACCAGAAGTACAGGTCTACAGAGATTCGCAGATCATGGCTAAATGCTTCGATAGGTTGTCAGGGACTCGGGAGGAGCGTGCTTGGAAAATTGGTCACAAAGAAGTCTGGGGAGGAGGTACATGGATAGACCTCTCCAAGTAGGCAAACTAGTTTGAAGATATGTATATCTCATTGGAAGGCTCACTAAAGGGTGACCACAGCAGAGAAGAATTTTAATTAATAAGTAGATAAGATGACCCATTCTGTGAATTTCAGTCAATCTCCTTCCCCAGCCGTTCTTCTCATCACCCCAGGGGCTCATGACCAAAGTGGCCGTGGTGATGAGGAAGGAGGTTGTGCACAGGCTCTGTAACATGGGCCTCCACATACCGACAGCAATCCACTTCCAGTGTACATGCTCAGGCTGCCAGCAGTGGAGACCAACACTAAGGCCATGATGTGCCAGGATTCCCCAAGAGGTCAATCAGTGGGACCACTTCCATCATGGAAGGGGCAACATGTACTAAAACAGACACTCTTCTTTCCCCACACCACTTCTGCCGACACTGTCATCTGTGGGTTTATAGAAGGTCTTATCCACTGTTGTGACATTCCAAAGAGCAGCTCTTCTAACATAGGAATTCATTTCCCAGTAAATGAAACATGATGGTTTTCCCATGCTTGTGGCATTATTGTTCTTACAGTGTCCCCTACATCTGTTTCCCAAGTCTGTATTAGTAATATATTTCTGAATAACATACTGTCATAAAGTGGACATGACTAGGAGTAGGGATGACTCCCTGCGAAACTTCTATCACTCATGGTGTCAGGTTTTTAGTAACATCATCCTGGTGTATAGAGAATCCACAATTTTGTACCACGTATTTTCTTATCTGTATTCTGAAACCAGTCTACAAGTAATTAGGATACTGTTAGTTGAGATTTCAACACCAAATTGTGCTTAATATACTTGGTTGTATGTTATGTTGTATATATATTATATATATATATATATATGGTATACATATATATGATAATCTTGAAAAAAAGCCGTGAAAGAGTCTACAATCTTGTTTAGATAAGGTGTTGGAGGGACTAACTATATTCTTTGCTATAAATGTGAAAAAAAATTCATTTTCCAAATATAATCATACGCTCCTTTTCCCATTTGGCTGATAAACTGAAAAAAAGTCCTACCTGATGATCTTGGCACTAGAACTCTTAACTTAACCTCTGTGTGATGGAGTAGAATGAAGGGCGTAGACAATGTGATTTCAAAGTCTCTCTGACCTCATGTAATAATATGCTTTCGATGTATTTTTAAATTGTTTTATATCAGGGAGTACCCCTTTGCAAGGTCTCTGCTGCCTGTGAAGGCTGAGTATGAAATATAGAAACAAATACCAATCCACATGTTCTGATATGTAAGAATGTATTTATGGGTATAGAAGTTTTTAACTGGACTCCTCTAGAAATCTAGGACATATAATTTAATCTGGGACAAAGATTAAAAAACTAATTGCCCATAATTTCCATTTCTGAACTGAGCTCACTATCAATAGGCCCAGTGATCTAACCATGAATGAAGTCTTTTGTGAAAAGGAGATAAATTGTCTGGGGAGACAAGAGCAACTTTCTATGTAACAGTCAATGATAAATGACAGTATATAATGGATTTGACAGTCTGAAGTTAAACAGCTTCAGGATAATAATAATGATGGTGATGATGATGTGGAACAGTATTGCCTCTCTAAATCTCTTACTACTTAAAATTGAGAAGTAGCCAAAATGATCTGTCTTGTAATGAAAAGCCACCATGAAAGTATGGAGTACCTATCTCTTAATGAATGGAACAAGATTACAAATTTGATGATGATATTTCAAAAACATTATAAGCTATTCAACACATATTTATTTGCTTCAGTATGTATTTATTTTTCTAGGGATCAGACTTTTAATCATGAAAGAGCTAACCAGCCAATATCCCATTAGTATTCTGTAATAGAAAGTCCTACCTAATTAGGACGCCTACAATTGAATTAATGCTATTTGAAACTTGATTAAATGACAATACTGCCTGTAATACTGATAATACTTGTAATACTTCTAACACCCTAAGAGCAATAACTAAATCTCACTCACTCAATCTGAAGAAATTCTAGGCCCTTTTGAGGAATCAAACCAAATCATTTAGTTAGACCTTTCAGCACACAGTGGCATATATAAGGGGTCCTCTACCAAGTTCAGTCTGAAAGTCAGACATTAGGTTTGAGTTATGAGATGGAATAGCCAGATTATATGTAGGTGTGAGAAATTCCGAAGTCTGGAGCTTCTAAAACAGGTAGAATTTTTTTAATTTATTTTATTGAAGTACAGTTGTTTTGCAATGTTGTGTTAATTTCTGCTTACAGCAAAGTGATTATATATATATATATATATATATATATTCTTTTTTATATTCTTTTCCATTATGGTTTATCACAGGATATTGAATATAGTTCCCTGTGCTAAACAGTAGGGCTTCATTTTTTATCCATCTTATATATAATAGTTTGCATCTGCTAAGCCCAAATTCCCAATCCAACCCTCCCCCACTCCCTCCCCCTTGGCAACCACGAGTCCTAACAGGTAAAATCAATTACTGAAACTGGTAAGAAAGGTATTTAGGGACTCGTGGCGATACTAAGGACTGGAGAGGGCCTATCTAGTCCAAAGAATTTTTTTCCATAGAAGAAGGCTGGCCTTAATTGCTAGATCTTCAGACATTTAAATAGAAGTCAGAAATATAGATTTCCTGTGAAATTCTTAAGGCATGTTTTAAGCCAAACCAAACTTTTTTTGTAGACACTTTGTGGTGGTTGATAAATGTTTTTGAGGAGGGGTGATTATTAGGAAGTAAAGATGGACTGCAGAATCGCCAGGTACTAGTTACAAATCCCTGTTCCTGGGGCTCCCCACCATAAATTATGATTCAATGGGTCTGAACTAGGCACTGATATATATTTTAAAAACTATAACAGGTATTTCCTAGGCAATCTAAACTTTTTTAAACATGGTCTAAATTTATTTCTTCTAAAAGTTTGAAAATGAAAGGAGATAGAGCAAAATTTAAGTGGCAGGACATTTCAGGCAGGCTTGATGGAGTATAACATTCTTCTGTGTGACCTTAGGTTTCTAGTTTAGTAATTTCTGCATCATATGATCTCTGAGAAAGCACGCCTCAGCCTCGTCTAATTATTAACATTAGGAAAAGTGCCAACAGGGAACTCTACTCAATACTCTGTAGTGGCCTATATGGGAAAGAATCTAAAAAGGAGTGGATATATGTATATGGATAACTGATTCACTTTGCTGTATACCTGAAACTAACACAATATTGTAAATCAGCTATACTTCAATAAAACTTTTTTAAAAATGGAAAAGTGCCTAAATAGGCATGAAAGTATTCATTTTGAGAATCATATTTCAAAAAGACTTGTGTGAGAATGTCCCTGCAAGTACAACTATGTTAGAAACAAAATAATGCAAACGATCGTGCCTGTGGAAGTGACCGAGAGCTCAGTGGGATCAGCATTTCTTTGCATTTTGACTGCAGAACTGAGTTAGTCATGACTTGAAAGAGATACCCACATCATTGCCCAAACCAGGGGAGTGTCATGGTGATGAAGAGTGAATTTGCCTGTGGTCTCCTACTGTGGGAACCTCTCTCTTCAGTTACATTCCCTAAAGCTCAGCTTTTAGATCATGTTTCCTATATGTGCCTGAAGTCCAGAGCCACCTCCAGCTTACAATTGCCTGTGAGGTATACAATCTCCTATTCATTTATGTCGATTTACAAGGATTAGGACCTTTCTGAGTTTTCGTGTACTTTACTTACTTGACTTTTTTTTTGTAATCTCTAGGCTTTTTAAAAACTGTTCAGTGCCAACTTTAAAATTATTATCCTAGTTAACATGAATATTAATATTTATTGTAAAATATGTATTGTAATATTTATTGTAAAAACCCCAAACAGTACAAGAGTATACTGACCACATACTTTCATACTTCCCCATCTGACCTTGATACAAAGCGGTCACCAATGTTAACAGTTGGCGTGATTCTTCGGAGACATTTGTACATGCATGCAAGCACACACAGGAGCACACTCGTGTTTTAGTGAAGGTCTGAATAAATGGAATCAGGTGCAAGTTGTGACACTTTATTCACTTCACAATGTACCTTTGGAGGTTCTTCCAAGTCTATACACACTCATCTGCTTCATCTTTCATTGCTTGCAAAATAGTCTGTATTTTTGGCTGTATCCTAATTTCATTCTTGCTTATTGATAGATATTTAGGTTGTTTCCATGGACATACTTCCAACCATGGGCATCCAAGGACCCTCTGTTGTGACTTTCTGTTTTGCATGTTTCCGTCATGATCCTGTTTCAAATACTGAAACTAATCCCCAGAGCCATTTCTTCCCCAAACACCCAATCTAATGAAGCTCTATTGTGATTTCAGTGATGGTAGGACCATTAAGAATGTAAATCTTCCTTTTCTTGTAATTTAAAGAAAGGCATGTTCATACAATTGATGCTGTTATCTGAGAATTGAATTTTACTCTGCTTATAAAGATGAACGTGACCACTGTGTGTAGCTGCCAACTTCGGCTCCTACTGGGTGACATCATAAGAAAATGTATATTTAGGTTGATGGAACTGTCTCCTTTGTATTACATTATCTGAACAGTGTATAGCATCATTATACTTTATAATTATATCTTTAGTAATAGTCCCAAATAATAGGTCCAAAACCATGTTGAGCTTTTAGAGCTCTATTCCTACAGATGAACGACCTATGATTTAGGATGCATATATAAGAGCCCTCTAATTCACCCTCAGGTTTATGCTGTCAGTGCTACTCTTATCCTTTCTGCAGCTGACATAAACTCCACAAAGCCTCTTCCCGAGCCTCTGAAATTAAGAATAACGGATAATAAGTTCATCCTGTTTCGTACTCTGTGAGATTTCATAATTTACTGTCCATAAGGATTGAGGAAAAACACTTGCTTTATTATGGACTAAAGCTAAAGGGCTACTGGGGAATAGATATATTTTGTAGCAAAATATGCAGTGATCTCTTTTAATCACTAAGCAATGAGGCCTCTAGCAGGCTTCTCTTTCTGCTTGGTTGGCCAAGCAGATAATTACAGGTGTCCCACTTCAGAGACACCTGCTGCAGGCTGGTCCATGACCTCCATCCTCCACCTCATCACTTCCCAGCACTGAGCACGGCGCCTTGCTTCACAGCCATTCTTTGATTGTCTCCAAACTGTAAATGAGTTTTACAAATTAGATTAAAAATTTTCCCAAGTTTTCAAACTCTATTCTTCCCTCTAACTGTTGTCCCAGTTTCCTCCTCTCTCTTCACAGTTACAGAACGGATGGACTTGATCACGGTCTCCATTTTCTCACCACCTACTCTCCTTATATACATGAATTTAGTTTCTCTCCCTATATTCTAGAGGAATCGTGCTGAAAACAATTTTTTTTTCAAGTGCTCCCTTCCTGACTTTTAGAAATAACATATAATCATTGTGGAGAACTTGGAAAATACAATGAATTATAAAGACACACAAAAATTGTTTACTTCACAGAGGTAAATACTGTGGGACTATTTTTGTCTTTTGGGTTTGTTTTTGAGTTATTTGCTTGTTTGGTTGGTTGTTTTTTTTACTGTGCTTATATATATAGCATGAACATTTTCCTTTGCCATTAAAATTTCTTGGGAATGGTTTTTAAGTGCTGCATTCATTTCATTAATTCCTAGTTCCTTAGTTTCTCATTGTTTGCTATTAGAAACTAACAAACATATGATCATACATGTTTGACCATATCTCCAGTATTTTTAATCAGATATTAGTATATTCAGGAAAGTAGAGTTGCCCAGTCAATACACAATATTGACAGTTTTAAAGTTCCTGGTAAAAATCGCCTTGTTGCTAAAGACAGAGGTTGAGATAGTTCAGATTCCAGGAGCATTCTTTGAGCATTCACTTTGTGAAAAGAGCTCTTAAAAGGATTGTCTCACTTTGAACTTTTGCTAATCTAATACATTAGAATATTTTTTTCTTGCAGTTTATCGAATCTGCTTTGCTAGTGGAGTCAGCATGTGTATTAGCTATTATCATTTTTGTGGTACGCGGGCCTCTCACTGCTGTGGCTTCTCCCGTTGTGGAGCACAGACTTCAGACGCGTAGGCTCAGCGGCCATGGCTCACGGGCCCACCTGCTCCGCGGTATGTGGGATCTTCCCAGACCGGGGCATGAACCCGTGTCCCCTGCATCGGCAGGCGGACTCTCAACCGCTGCACCACCAGGGAAGCCCTGTATGTTAGTTGTGTATCCACGTAACAGTACCACAGATATCTTTGCCAGTTTGCTGTTAAACCTTAGCTTATATTTATGATGTTTCTGATAAACCAAATCTTTACTGTGTGCAGAAATTCTTCAACAGTAAAATCTCTTATGTCTGTGACTATTCGTCTGTGTAACCGCCACTTTCTCTTTTTCCTCCCTTTTTCTTGCCCTCCTGGTGTCTTCCTCCTGTCACTTAACTGTGAGACATTAGGCAAGGCTATTCATCTTCATAAACCTCAAAACAACATTATACATATACGAAGGGTAATTGTACATCATACTGTGAAGCACTGTGTCGGGCACACTCTGTAATTCTGACTGAGGTTTGTAGTTTTACTTCAGAAAGCTTTTGTGTATTTATTGCTAAATTAATTGCTTGTGTTATAATTTTAGTATACTTTAAGAAGATATTTATAATTTATTATTTTTAATTGTAGTCAGGCTATTAATTTGGGTATTTATCACATATGCAGACATAATGACATCTTATTAATTCTACCGGTTTTTCAGTTGTTCTGTCCAGGTAAATAATTTTGTCTGCAAATAAAGACAATTGGTTTCTTTTCCCACTATGTGTGTTTTATAAATGCTTTGAGTTTAATTGTGTTGGTTCTACTTCCAAACCAATGTGAAGTAATCGTTGTTATTATGAGCATCCTTGTTTTGTGCTTTTAACTTATGAGCATGTCTCTAGAGTTTTGTTTCTAAGTATGATAAGGCTGTTGATTTGATACTTCTTTGGTTGTTTTCCCTAATCAGATTGAGGATTCTGAGTGTTGGCTGAAATAGCAAAACAAAACAAAACCACACAGTGTGAGAGCTGTGAGTTTTAATTCTATTCAGGGACCTTACTGAGGACTCTAGCCCAGGAGACAGCCTGTCAGTAATTCTGAGGAACTGCTCCTCTGAAGAGGTAAAGGGAGAGGCCAGTGTATGTATGATTTTGGCGAAGAGGGTGCATGCAGCCAAGCATACTTCTGGGTGAAAGATCACTTCTAGTCCTGAGGAGCGGGCATCTCAGTTAATGGTTTCAGTGCTTTTCTATGTATGGGAAGATGCGAGAATCTCAGCTCACTAAAGTTTTTTTCCTGAGACATGCATCCTAACTATCTAAGGGGCCTGTTTTTCCAAAGCACAGAGTGCTTTATCCTGTTTTTCATCCTGAACATCCTGTTTTCAGGTGCACTGTGTCAGCGACTGCAGTGGCTAATGACTTGACCCTTGTAGAACTGGAGGGTGGGCAACAGTCTTTGTTTTACACTAGTTTTAAAAGAATTTTAATTAAGAAAAGTTGATGAATTTCAGGCTTTTCCAGATCTCTCTAAAGATATACTTTTTATCAAAGATTTCCCAATATTGATACATAATTCCATGAACGGACCTTACCCAGTTGTAAGAGACCTTTTCCTCTCATGCACTATTAATTTCATCCTAGTATTTTATTTAGGATTTTCATATAAATTATTTTGCTTTATGCATTTTTATTTTTAACCATTTTGTTTGTTATATTTTGCTATCTTTGATATCTTAATTTTATAAAACAAATTAGGTAGTTTTTCATCTTTTGCTAGTTCTATAACATTTTGTATATATCAGGAAATAACTTTGTTATAAAAGTTTAAAAGTCAGCCTCTCCTAAGGTATATGAAACTGGTCCTTATTTGCATATAGTTCTTTAACAATATTTTCTGTCCTCTTTGTTTATTGGACAATTAAGTATTTTTTACTGCTTCCTGAATTGCTATTGCTATTTTTTTCTGAAAATTATTAATTTCAGTAAAGTCTTAATATTTACAAATATAATATTCTCTTTCATATTAAAATCAATAAGTTATGTAGTTATCTCTTCCCCTTTTAATTTTATGCATATTTTATTTCTTCATTGCATTTGTTAGAATCTCAAAAAGACACATCTGTTGGCTTTATCAATGTTCAATTCTAATTTTTCTGTTTCTAATCAAGTTATTTCTCTTTCATCTTTTTGAAAATTATTTGATTCTTGAGGGTCACCATTGATTACCTAATCTCCAAATCCAGTAACCTTCTAAACTCCCTTTTATTCATTGAATGCTGGGCTTCCCTGGTGAAATACTCTCCTAGGTTTTCTGTCTGCTTTCACTATTTCTCTCAATCTTACTTCAAAGTTCCACTTTCCTCTTCCAATCCCAAATGCAGGCTTTCTCCCAAAGCAGTTTCTGATCCTTCTTTGTTTTGTAGACCTCACCAAACCTTTATCATAGGGAAAAGTCAATAAGCTTTAAAATGAGGAAGCTTTAGAAACCAAGATTACGATTTTATTTTCTGTTTTTAAAGAATTAAATTAATAATAGTTTGCTCTTGGAGAGAGATCTTTTGGAAATTTTCAAATGCACTTTCTCGCCTGGGCAAGCTATTAACCAGAGAGGAGAGTCCTCTTTTATGCACATTCACCCATCTCTAATTTCTTTCCTCCTATTTCACCCTGTACTTTCCATGCCTCAGGCAAGTCTGGGTTATCTTCAACCAACTGATCAAGCCATAAGTATTTATTCGTTAAAAACTTAGTCTGGGGCTTCCTTGGTGGTGCAGTGGTTGAGAATCTGCCTGATAATGCAGGGGACACGGGTTCGAGCCCTGGTCTGGGAAGATTCCACATGCCACGGAGCGACTGGGCCTGCGAGCCACAACTACTGAGCTTGCGCATCTGGAGCCTGTGCTCTACAACAAGAGAGGCCCCGATAGTGAGAGGTCCGCGCACTGTGATGAAGAGTGGCCCCCGCTTGCCACAACTAGAGAAAGCCCTCACACAGAAACGAAGACCCAACACAGCCCAAAATAAATAAATAAATTTAAAAATAAAAAATTAAAAAAAAAAGCTTAGTCTGTACCTAGCACTGTAAATAGAAAAAGAGTAACATCTCTATGTGAAAATATGTAGGGGTGAAATTACTTACTGGAAATATATTGATCTGACTTTTTACAAAAACAAAACCCTTTTCCTTGTCCAGTTAAAAGTGCTTCCTGCAAAAAAAAAAAAAAAATATATATATATATATATATATATATATATATATATATTCTCATATTGAGTTTCTTAGTTCATCTGCCTACATTTTCACTAAGAAGTTTCATTCTCATCTTAAACTGAAAGTGAAGTCATAAAATTCTCAAAAGTAATTCCATGTTGTGACTTCCTGATTGCCCATAGAAGGTATCACTTCCCTTCCTTCTAAATCTTGTTATCTTTTTTTTTTTTTTTTTTTTTTTGCCATACGCAGGCCTCTCACTGCTGTGGCCTCTCCCGTTGAGGAGCACAGGCTCTGGACGCACAGGCTCAGTGGCCATGGCTCACGGGCCCAGCTGCTCTGTGGCATGTGGGATCTTCCTGGACCAGGGCACGAACCTGTGTCCCCTGCATCAGCAGGCGGACTCACAACCACTGCACCACCAGAGAAGCCCCTAAATCTTGTTATCTTTAAACCCTGAAGTTATCCAGCTCCTCGTCTTCCTCCCTCAGCTGCAAAATCTAACCCACTCTTGTATTTTTAGTTGACCTGGTCTCATGGAACCATCTCCCACTGGTGCTTTCTCCTCTTTATGTGACAACACACAGCTGACAAGCAAGTCTGATGATTTCAGTAAATGCCCAACCAGGAAACGTTTTAGTCTCCCCTAAATATATCAAATTCTCCAGAGACCTCTTTTTCTTCTTTTGGGAAAAACACCATCAATACCCTTACCTTGGGATGACTTTCAATGGTAAAAGCTGTTCTTGTGTCCATGGTAGATGCTGGAGATTTAATTCAGTAAATTTGTTCTCAACAGTGAAATCTTTGCACTATAATGTCAACACTGTACAAGTTCTAAAGGAAACCTCATAACATCTTATGACATATGCCTCCCCCCAAAAGAAAGTTTAACGCTTGGAAGATAATGGTAGTAAGAAATTTTTGGAATAGGGATAAACATAAATTTTTTCTGGCATCTTTATTTTCCATAATGAACTTGAATTACTTTTATTCAGGGAATAGATGCTGTCCCTTTGTGTATTTACTTGAATATTGTAGAGCAATGAACATAGACCTTGAAAACTGACATACCTAATTTTGAATGTCAGCGCTTTAATGTACAGTGTAAGTGGCACTATTATTAGTAGGTTCTCTTTAGTTATCTATTCTATACACAGTAGTGTATATATGTCAATCGCAGTCTCCCAGTTCATCCCACCACCCTTATACCCTTGGTATCCATAAGTTTGTTCTCTACATCTGTGTCTGTATTTCTGCTTTGCAAATAAGTTCACCTGTACCATTTTTCTAGATTCCAAATATAAGCAATATTATACAATATTTATTTTTCTCTTTCCGACTTACTTAACTCTGTATGATAGTCTCTAGGTCCATCCACAGCTCTGTAAATGGCAATATTTCATTCCCTTTTATGGCCGAGTAATATTCCATTGTGTATATGTACCACATCTTCTTTATCCATTCCTCTGCTGATGGACATTTAGGTTGCTTCCATGTCTTGGCTATTGTAAATAGTGCTGCAGTGAACACTGGGGTGCATGTATCTTTTTGAATTATGGTTTTCTCCAGGCATATGCATTTTTAAAAATTAATTAATTAATTTTTGCCTGTGTTGGGTCTTTGTTTCTGTGCGAGGGCTTTCTTTAGTTGTGGCAAGCGGGGGCCGCTCTTCATTGCGGCGTGGGGGCCTCTCACTGTCGCGGCCTCTCATTAAGGAGCACAGGCTCCAGACGCGCAGGCTCAGCAGTTGTGGCTCACGGGCCCAGTTGCTCCGTGACATGTGGGATCCTCCCAGACCAGGGCTCAAACCTGCATCCCCTGCATTGGCAGGCAGATTCTCAACCACTGCGCCACCAGGGAAGCCCCCATATAAGCATTTTATGGTAACTTTGTTAACGTATCTGCTGATATCACTTACTGGCTGGTCTCAGGGTAGAACCAAAATGCTTCTAACCACCGTTTTCCAAACAACCTGCTCCAGGAAGCCTGGAGATTGCTTTTTATAGAATTAGTGTGAGATTTCAAGGACAAGGTCAAGACAGCAAACCATGAACCTCCTTTAAATTTGTAAGTCACTAAATTTAGTGAGACTGTCTGGATACCGGCATAACATGCTCTCCATCTTTAGAGGAGGCTGCAAGAGAAGGCAGTTAGCAAAAAGAAAATGTTCATTCAGTAAAGTTACCAAAACCGATTCAGCAGTCCTACAAAGGTGACATGAGAATCAATGGAGCATTTCTTCTTAATCTGGGCATTTAACTTCACTAATTTCAGTGGTGTTTGAAAAAAAAAAAAGGTTTATGGCTAGCAATTACTTTTTTAGCTGGTGATGTCTTTTCATTTGCAAATGTGTTTCTGGGAAAGTTTGAATGTTGGCTTTTTGGAAAATGACTTTATTTGCTGCACAAAGGTCATTCTTAAATGTCAAACATTATTTGATAGTTGTTCATGTTTCATTTTTTTAATGTCTGGAAGAATATTTTTTCCAGACTTGTTTTTGAGGTCAAGCTAGTGTTTTGAGGTAGTGGGAAATTCTTATCCTCTAAAACCATAGGGTATGAGAAAAACAGAGCACTGTCACACAGAAAAATTAAGTTCTTGTGTGGCTCAGTCTTGACCTTTATGAATGATTAACGGATTGCTTGTCTGGTAAAGGAGTTCAGTTCTTTTTTGGCCGTTTACTAAGAAGAATTGAGTACTGTTGTAAAGTTTTATTCTTTTATTAAAATTGGAGTCAGAAAACCTTTACAGTCTGTAGAGGACACCAAAATTAATGCCTTTTCAGTCTCAGTAACTTAAAAATTGAATATATAAATTTCTCTGATTTTTTATGTGCCTCTTCCCGAATGAATGTAATATGGCCTAGTACTCACACTTATAAATTCTTTATTGAAAATATAAATGCATCTTCTTATTTATGCTCAGCAAAGGAAATTTTGGTAGAGGCAAGTTAAAAAGGCATCTATTGCCAAGGGTGAAAACATTAGGGAAGGAGCAGTATGATACATTACTCACCATTAAAATATTTCCATTATAGTCAACCTCATGTTAATGACACTATAAGATTATACTTTTTTAGGACATCTTAATATTAATTCACATTGTGAAACTCTTAATTTAGCATATTTTCCTTCCCATGGAGTATCATGGAAAACCTACAAAGCAATTGGAAGTGATCTGCAGCTGAGATTATTAAATCTCTGAGCAAACACTAACCTGATTATATATTCCATCATGATTAACACCATGAAACCACATATTCCAATGTAAGGAAATAAACCATGCAAAGTGCAATGATATAAAATTAATTTTAAAGTTGAAAGGGATTCTATTAATTATATGGCTTTATACTTGAAAGCCTGGCTTGGGCATCAATTATATGTGATCTTTTTGAATCTCAATCCCAAAACATCCTCACTGTATAATGATGGACAAGTAATGTGACCATTTGAAACGTCATCATCTCCATGTCTAAAATGGGAATAATAATAGAACCTAACTCATGATGAAGAGAGCGCTTAAACACAATACCTAACTTTTAGAAAGGATTCGAACAATATGGCAGAATGAGTGATGTGGGTGGACCCCAGCCCTGATAAAAACTCATAGAAATGCTGGATAAAATGTTAGGACAACAACAGTGAACCACACTGAAAATAAAAAGAGATTTATAGGTGTCTATAAAATACAACAGCAACAATAAAAAGACAAAGTATTAGGGGTAAGCTGGGGGGTTTTAAATGTTTTGGATAGTTATAAGCTCTAAATGGTTAAGAATTAGGATTTCATTATTGCTATGTGGAGAGAAGAATGTCCTCAACCTGTGTAGGTTTGGAGAACTAAAATCAATTCAAATACATAAAGCCTGGGGCCTCACAGAATTACCCTTTCTGTCAAAGGAGGTTTAGAGAAATTTTATTTGATGGCCCCAGGAAACAGTGAGAAAGAAACTCACCTTCTTTCAAGAGCCTTGGTTGGGAGAAAAAAGGCACACCCCCCCAACAAAAGAAACAAATAGTAGCACATGCCATGCAGGTATATGATAGAAATAGATGCTTTTGTGATATAGCAACCTAGAACCAAGAAATTTACTGCTGTGAAAGGATGTTTTTACAGTGAGGATTATAGGAGTTTCATAGAGGAGAAAATGCTGTGCAAGATGAACACTCAATAAAATAATACAAAGTAAAATGAAATATAGGAGAAAACAAAAGCCATGCAGGGGAATCAGAAGATGTAATGCAAGAAGCATACTCTGAAATAGACAACAAACAAGCAAAATCCTTAAATAAACCATAAAAGAGATATGTTTAAAGTGAGTTTTTAAAAAGAATAGAAATAATAAAGAAATAATAAATACAGAACAACATAACAGAAAATAGATTTGGAAAAAATAGAACTACCAAAAATAAAACATATAGACACTGAAGTTAAAAATTCAGTAGATGGGTTAAATACTAATTTGACACTGTCAAGGGGAATGTTCGTGAATTGGAAGGTAGATCTGAGGAAGTCACTCAGAGTGCAGTGAGTAAGATTAAGATCATGATATTATTCAATAATAATAAAGTTCTTCCCTTTTTTTCCTCTGTTTTTCCTCTCTCTCTCCATTCCAAAGTACTTTTTAGTTTCTTATAGGCACAAGATCTGGTGATGGACAAGATAGACAAGACTCCTAGTCTTATGAAGCTCCTATTTTAGTGTGTTGATAGATACAGTTATTAAACAAATACATAAAAACAAACACAACACAGATATTGGTAAGTTCTGTAGAGAATTAAATTCAGGTCTTAGAGAATGACTGTATTTGTATTTGGTGGTCAGGGACCACCTCTGGAAGGAGGTGAGATTTTAGCTTTGATAAAAATGACAAGAATGAATCAACCATGTAAAGATCAGAAGAGCTTTCCACTGAAAGAAATCAATGTATGTTTAAGGAGCTAAAAGAAGGCCAGTGTGGCTGGAACATGGTTCGTCATGGGGAGAAGGATGTGAGATGGTTTTTGAAAGGTAGGCTGGGCAGATTACATAGGACTCTTAATAAGACCCAGAGTAAGGAGTTTAGATTTTATTCTAAGAGTTGGGAAGACACGAAAGGAATTTAAGAAGAGGATTTACAGTATCTCTTTTATCATTTAAAAGGTCTGCCTTTCTGCTATGTGGAGACTGGATTGTAAGCAGAAGTGGTGGCAGGGGTGGGGGGCTGTTAGGAGGTCATTGCAATGATCCCAGTGCTGGAGGCTAGTGGGGTGTGGACCTGAGTGGTGGTGGTGGAGCTGAAGAGACCTTGACAGATTTGGAACATGCTTCGGATGGAGACATGACAGTGGAAAATTGATAGACTATGGGGTTGGGGGAACAGGAAGAATCACAGATTCTAAGAATCAGAGATACATCCATGTAGGAATTATTGCTACTATACTCATTAGTCACACAGCCACTGCTTAAATACTTCCACTGATTAACAGCTTGGTATTTCATATGGCCACCCACTCTGTTTTATGGACTCCAAATTATTAGACATTACTTCCTATGGATTTGACCCTTCCCCTTAATTCTTTCTTAATAAACAACATAGTTAACTTATTTGTAATCCTTCTGCTACTTGAGGTTTCCAGATATCCATAGAAAATTATCATTTCTTCCTGAGTTTTTTTTCCAAGCTAAACATACCCAGTGTTTGATTCTAATAAGAATCTATTTTTGTGGTACTTATGAGCTTATAATTCTAAAATGAGGTTTGATTCTTTAAGTTTTCCCTAGCTTTTCTACTAGATTCTTTTCCCTGAAGTGTTTATCCACTGGGCACTCAAAATTTACTTCCAAAATAAGCCTGACACTAAACTATAATTTTTGAGACAGTCCTCACTCCATTTCTCACTCTTTTACCATTCTGAGCATTATTCTTTCTACATATTTATCAATATTCCTCTGTAAAACACTAATGACCACAACTAAATGCTAAGTAGACCCAAAAAAGTCCTGAATTCCATGCTTTAAAAAATGCAACCAAAGTTTTTCTTAATCATCTTTTTAAAAAAAATATTTTGTATTGGAGTAGAGTTGATTAACAATGTTGTGTTATTTTCAGCAAAGTGATTCAGTTCTACATATACATGTACCTATTCTTTTTCAAATTATTTTCCCATATAAGTTGTTACATAATATTAAGGAGAGTTCCCTGTGCTATACAGTAGGTCCTTGTTGGTTATCTGTTTTAAATATAGCATTGAGTACATGTCAATCCCAAACTCAAAATTTCTGTTGAGTTTTGGTACAGCAGTTTTACAGTGTTGACTCATCAAACTTTAGTCATCAAAAACCCAATATATTCATTTTTTTATTTTTTTCCTTTTTTTTATTGGAGTAAAATTGCTTCACACTGCTGTATTAGTTTCTGCTTTATAACAAAGTGAATCAGCTATACATATACATCTATTCCTATATCGCTTCCCTCTTGCCAATATACTCACTTTAAATTAATTTGTTATGCCAGGTATATCCCAGCCTAGAAGACATACCCTGACATATACTTCTGACAAAGGGATAATAATATGCAGAATACATAGATTTGAAGAGATATTATAATTAAGGAAAACATTAAAAAATTAAAACCACAACACAAAGAAGACATTGTTTTTCCTTCAGAAAAGCAAAACTTTAATTATGTCCTCCACTTAAGTCTTGGTGAAACAGGTCACAATAGTTGGGTAATCAAATCTAGTGTCTTCTGTGAAGGTTGGGGTGAGGGAAGAAGAAAAAGCCCTAAACCTAAATAAGGAAGGATTTAGCATATAAGAGATGCCATCTTTAGCCCCCTCTGTCAATCCTTGACCACTTGGCCACCAGTCCTGTAGAACCCAGTTAGGTGATGACTAGTAAACAACTTAGGACTCCTTGCTAGATTAGGTTAGAGTTTGCATATGGTTCAGAAAGTACAAAATCAGCTGAGGGACCATGTTTAATATATATTACACTTTGAGCTACCCAGAGTCCAGTATAAGAATGTCAAGTTGTAACCCTACAGTTATCATTGATGTCCTCCCAAATTCTCCAGCCTTTGGAAGACTTTCTTTACCTTAGTATAATTTTTAAACAAACACTTGGCTTGATCTGCCACATAATTTAGAACTATACATTCAATATACTCCCAATATCTCTAAGGATTTTTTGAGGGAGGAATTATGTGTTCCTGCCCATCCACTCTTACATGTATTTTAGCTATATCATCAATCGTTGCTTTGTATTTTGTGTCTGGGTTATTCTCTTTATTCTGTCCCTTGCCAACCTCAATGTGAAATCAATCTTTCTTTTCTTTAATCACTTCTTTGTAAATATTTCTAATACAGGGTATAGGCTTTTAATAAAAGCTGGTTGTAGTGTAGAGGGATTTTATTTCAACCCAGCACAGTATATACATTTATACTTAAGTATCAGTGTTCTTAAAATTGATCCTGACATTCCTTCCACATGGAATCTCACAGTTTTCTCCTCTGGTCTCAACTTTCCACCATTTTTCTGGACGGTTCTCTCTTTACTCCTTAAACCTCTCCTTTTAACCTCACCTCCTTCCTCTGTTTTCCCCAGGAAGCCTCACCTTCTCTCCCTGGCAGCCTCAGTAAATTTCAAATTACTACTCTGTTATTATGCAAAATAATATCTCTCTATCACCTTCATTTTCCTGATTTAGTGCCAAGGCCCATCTTTACATAATCAAACTGGTCCATCAGGATATTTTTGATAAATCTAAGAAAATGTTCTGCATTATTTCTGCTCAACTTTTATTTTGTTCTTTATTCACAAACAATTTATCTTGAGCACCGTATGTTTATTAAAACTAAATTTGAAATGTTCATCTAGGATCGGCTCTCGTAAAGGCAGGGATTAGCTTGTTTTTGTAGATACTAAGTTTGTGTCACAGTATCTAGGGGGCACTGTAGTGTAGGTGGTCTGGGGATAGTTCAGCCTAGAGGAGTGGAAGACTGATGGTTGCTTGCCCAAGAGTGGTACCTGAGTCTGTAGGAATGAGTGGAATTTCTCAGGGAGAGAGTATTGAGATGAATCCCGAGGGGAAAACTTAGCTTTTAGAGGATGAAGAGCCACTAAAGCAATGGAAGAGACGGAAGGCAGTCAGGAAGAGGAAGAAAATCAAATTGTCGGCTTTGAAAACCAAGGGAGGTGAACGCTTTAGGAAAAGTTGTGGGACGGGGGAGCGTGGGAGGGTGTCAAATGCTGAAGGAATCAGGATGAGTGTGACAGTTTCTAAGAGGCAACTGACTACCCAGAGAGCAGTTTCATTCCGGGAAGGAGGCTTGAAGTCAGATAGCCTGACATTATTGGGTGAGGGGAAAGTGAGCAATTAGAGGATATGCTTTTGAAAGGCTTATGTAAGTAGGAAAGAGAACTGTTCAGAGAACAACATGGAAAGTAATATGGTTTGCATTTACCCTTTAATAGTCAGAAATCAGGGGTTGACTTTTCTCAGAGGAAGTTCTTAGTGAATACAGAGGGGCTGGGATGGAAGCAGAAGGCAGCTTGCAGTAACTCCGAACCTCCACAACACGATATGGAAGGAAACCAAGAAAAGAGGAAGTTGGAGAAAAGCCCTCAGTGTGCTCAGCTAAAGGGTTGGTGCTTGTATGGAAAGGGAACAGAGTACCAAGTAAGTTGAGTGAGAAAGACTGATGTCTAGACATACATTGGTAAAATTTCCAAGGATAAAGAAAAAATCCCAAAAAAGCCTTCCAGAAAGAAAAACAGATTCTCTTACCAGAAGACATCTCACAGGCAACACTGGATACCGGCATTCAGGGTCCAAGTTATCATCAAAGTTCAGTAGGAAACATAAACTTCTCGACCTTGGGAGTTCTCTGGCAGTCCAGCGGTTAAGACTCGGTGCTTTCACTGCTGTGGGCCCAGGTTCAATCCCTGGTCAGGGAACTAAGATAAAACTTATTGACATTAAATTTCTAGGTCTAGCCAAACTAGCATTCAAGTGTGAAGGTAAGATGAGTCTATTTTAGACCCTTCTCTGTTAAAGGATGTACTTGAGCAAAATTAAACAAATCTAAGAAAGATCAACAGAGAAATTAATACTGATAGTTAGACTAATAGCTGAGACGAATAGTTAAGTCTAATTAATGCAGCACAATATACAATAATTTGGAAATGAATAATATGTGAGTATCAAGACAGTGAGACATGGATAGCACACTCAAATTCTTGTCTTGGTTTGGGAAAGAGTACAGATACTGATTCACTATAGATATTGATAGATTTAAAAATTTACCTAAGGCCTTCCCTGGTGGCGCAGTGGTTGAGAGTCTGCCTGCTGATGCAGGGGACATGGGTTCGTGTCCCAGTCGGGGAAGATCCCACATGCCCCGGAGCGTCTGGGCCCGTGAGCCATGGCCGCTGATCCTGTGCGTCCAGAGCCTGTGCTCCACAACGGGAGAGGCCACAACAGTGAGAGGCCCACGTACCGCAAAACAAAACAAAACAAACAAAAAAAAGTTTACTTAAGTACATGTGATAAAATTAGTGTACAGCACATAGAATAATTGAAGAAGGATAACTAAAGGAAAAAATGTAACTGAAAATTCCTACTGATCCAAAAACTTTAAATAGGGGAAAAATGAAGAAACAGCAAGAAAATATGCTAAAGAGAAATCCTAATATAAGATGGAAGAAATAAGTCCAACCTTATAATAAATATAATGAATGTAAATGGATTTAATTTCCTACTAAAAGTAAGAGGATCAGATGGGATTTTTAAAATACAACTATACATGTTTTATATAAGATATGTGCTTAAAGCAAAATGACATTGAATAGTAGAAGGCATATGGAAAAAAAATGTAGCAAAGACGTTAACAAAGCAGCAAAAATAGTATTAATATCAAGCAAAATTGGACAAGAAAAAGTACTAATTAGGATGAAGAGGGGTGTTGTATTTTGACAGAAAATACCCCCCCGAAATCTAACATTTTCCCTCCCTTCACTATTTGTTGTGAAGTATATTTTGGATGGGAGATGACATCACACTGCAAAACCACTTCTAGGAGTCTTTCCTCTAGAGGCAAACCTCTGAAGGCAACATAGATGTAAATATCTGGCCACAGGAAAATAGAGAGGTATGGTATAATGAAAGCATGTTTATGTATTCTTGGGTCGTTTACAAAAATAAAAAGACATGTAAGATATAATATGACAATAGTGAATGGAATGAGAAAGAACAAACATTTTCTTAAGGGGTATAAAGAGACTAGATCAGTGTATAGCAAAATCAATTAAAATTGAAAGGAAAGAAAACTCTGAATTTAATAGAAGAGAAATCAATGAGACCACAGCATTTTTTTTGATATGGTGACCTGGCTTTTGAGTCAACCATTTTCATCTAAGTGGTCCTTTTAACCGATTTCTGTTGAATGATATGGATGAGACATGCAGTTAAATCAGTTTTATCTGAAGCAGTTTGTGAATGAAAGAGTGAAATTATAAGTTGTTAATCTGATAAATATATATTTGACTGCTTATAATGAAACTTTCCAAGGGATGGCTAGTAAATTTAATATTTGTGAAAGATTTTGTAAGCCTTGCCTATCAGACTAGGAATAACTATAAAATTTTCTCTCACAAAAACAATTTTTTGTCTATATCACCAGTGCCTAGAATCCTGTCTGGAATATAGTAATTGCTCATTTAATGTTTGTGGAACAAATGGACTCTATTCATGCTCAATGCCTTTGAAAGCATACTGTCTTCTAAAAAATCCCTCTCCAGCGTGGATGCTGGCTAAGGTGTTTAAATAAGTACTGTGCAATCTTGAGACCTCCCATGCAAAGTAAACCTTGCTTTGGTGCTTAGACATGCATCCAGGGAACTGTTCCACTATGTGTGACTTAAGAAAAGATTTAGAAGCAACTACAACTCAGTGTTTTACTTAGACTCAGGTGCCTGTGTGTCTCTGCACACCCCAGTCCACCTTGGTCAGAGCCTCTAGGCCTCCAGGTCTGCTGAGAGATGGCCTGTATGTTATGTTCACATGACAACTTCTGACCTGAGAAAATAATGCAATTTGAGAGCTTCAGAAGACCTCGGAGACCCTGTTCCTAGAATCCCCTTTTGCAACAGGAGAAAACGGGTTCGGAGAACTTCAGGTGTGATGCTCAAAACAGGAGCTGCATCTGCTGGTCTTCACTTTATTTGTCCACCCTGACAATTCAGCTGTAGCTCACATCTTAGTTTAATGGTCTTCCTTGTCTCTAGGTATTTGAAACACTGCTTTGAAATGGCTAATCATTTTTAGTTCTCTCTATAGAATGCCCCTTGGGCTTCAATACTGATAATGATAAATGATGGAAACAAGTTTGAATATATGTTAATTGATTATAAGGATAATTTATAGACTAGAAAGATACTGAAACTATTATCCACATGTATTCATGTGTCCCTGAAAAATAAGCTACAGTATTGAGAGGATATTTAAGATAGTATTATAGTTATTTTTAGAAATTACTGTAAGCACTATATGTATGTCTTAGTGGAATCATTTTCATTAAAAACTCAGTTTTGATATTTCTTTCAGTAAACATGTATACAATGATACTGTTGTAAACTAAAACATTATGTGATAAGACACAAAAATATAGCAATAAATGGTAAAACATGAGTAGAACTATTTATTTTGATATTTATAGATTCTCTAAACAATAAATTCTGTGGGAACAAAATGGATGAGTTTAAAAGCATAAATGACAGAGGAACTTCTCCTTTCTTACCTCCAGGTACAACCTTGAGATCATGTGAGTCACATGAAGGTGGTTTAAGTGCAGTAAATATGTTTCAGAACAATCCCGATACCAGTGCCTTATGAAAAAGCATGAAAAGTCCATTTCATGGCTTACCCACTGTGTATTTACGTTGAGATGTTTGGATTAAACAACCATTTACCTAATCTTTTAACTTTCAGTTGGAGTGTAGAATGTACTGATTATTCTCACGGGGTATCTTGTTAAATTATTTCTTTCAGTAAATATGCATTCAGTGATATTGCTTTAAGTTAAATTTTTCTGTGCTGTACTGTTATAGGAAATGAGATTGAACTTCAGCAAGTGGAAAAGTCCCATATGGATATGAGCCTTAATTTAAAAATCAAAGAGGAATCATTTTTCTTAAACATTCTAAATGAATACATAATATAATACATATAATACAATATGCATAATGTAATATTTATACAAAGGTAACATCTCTCAAAAATACCATACTAAATGTATCACATTTTTCAAGTATAAACTTTCTTATAAAACACTTCCCTGTAAACTTTTGGGGCACTGACAATTGCTCTAGTTGCCAATAATTTGGACCCAATGGTCCAAAGATGTACTCAACCTGCAGTAAGCTGGGACTTCTGATTCTTATCTAATGGTGGTACCCCATCCATTTGCTCCCCAGGCTTAGGAGCTGCTGGTGACCCATCTATCAAACCCAACCCCCTACCCAGTCACAAATAGTTGTATATGGACAATTGCAGTAGCTCTTCATAGTTTATGTTGCCTCTAATTTTGTTACCCTAGACTCTGCTCTCCATTCTTCAATTACAGTAATCTATCTAAAATTCAAATCAAACCATGATTTCTCACTCATTGCCTCTTAAACCCCTACAAAAGTTTCACATGTATTCATTTATTTTAAATATTTCTTAATATTAATTTTTGATTTTCTCAAAATTTATTTAAATATTTCCTGATATTTATTATATAATTGTCATTAATTTGAATTAATTCTTTGGAAATTGCCTTTCATCCACTTATTCTATTCCTGTTTGGTTCTTTGGGAAAGTGAAATTAGTGTATGTATAATTAACAGTAAAAAGCATTTCTTAAACAGCGTTCTTCAGAATTTCAGCTAATGATGTTTAATTTTAAAATTCCTTGTTTCCAATAGTTCATGTCAGTTCTAGAAATATCTTTGATGATGTAGACTCCAAAAGATAATACTATTTTTCCCAATCAGCTCTAGGTTTTCATAAAGCACCTGACTATATACGCACTCAACAAAGAGTTGTTGAGGGAGAGAAAACAATTTTTACGTCTAGTCATATTGCAAAAATATTTTAAAAATAATCTCAGAAAACAGAAGAATATCATAATAACTGATGATCCGGTCTTTTCTTCACTACCTAAATATCTCCAGGCCATCTTATGCACACAAAAAAATCTGCATGCAAAATAATTGTGCCAACTCTGTTTCCAGTAAGTGTAAAACTAAATGAATGAATGTAATAGCATACAAGTGCAGCTTAATGTTTTGATTAAGGTAAATAATTTTATGTATTTGAAAGGATCAGGCCATGTTTATTGGGTTTTCTTGGGTGTGAGAATATCCGAGACTATTTTTTACTTATGTTTGTAATTTTACTATCTAAAACAGTAAGTAATTGATAAATGTTTATTGACAAAAATTAAGCATTGTTTTAGGGCATTAAGCTTTGTTTTGGGACAGTGAGATTTAAGTTCTAAATAAAGTAATATTTCAATTATTTAAATAATAATCTGAATATATTTATCGACACAATAGCAACAATAGTTAACTCTGTTGACAAAAGAAATGTTGACCATCATAATCATACATAATTAACTTTTAAGTACTTCACTAAGAATTTTATTTTTTCCCCATTGAATTGTCCACCAAACAAATTAAAGAAATGGTTCTAGGCATCTAGAAACTTGCCTTTTGGAGAAGCAATTCTTAGCATGAAATTTATTTATAGAATAACTATTGAACCCCAGTTATATGAAAAACAGGAGGTGCTTTTAAAACTTGTAAGACATACTTCCTTCCCATATAAGTTCATAATCCAGTTCGGGGAATAAGACACAGTCTAATAAGTAAAAGCCCATTATTGATACAAAGCAGAAAAGTTAGGGCAGACAGAGGCTGATTCTGATTAGTTGGTTAGTTCATGGAGGTGGTGTCATTTGAGGTTGCCTTGGAGAGGGCTTTATTTCAGGCATGGCTACAGGAGCAGGTGTTTCAGGTGGAGGAAAATAAGAGAAAGGTTGCATTGGCTTGACCATTTCCATGACAAAAAGTAGTGCAATTTGGCTGTAGATTAAAAGTACGGCATATCTCTGAGAGTTTCTTGAGAAGCAACAGTGGGCTAGAATAGTTTCTGTAGAAATGAGAAGGAAAGCTAGCTAACAATGTGAAGTTAATATTTATATTGCAAGATAATTTGCAGTAATAACTGTTATCGACTAATTTGTTGTTCTACTTGTCCATACATTGAAGAAAAATATGGTAAAATAACAAATGGATATGTGTGTTTTTAACTTTTTGATGACTTCACATTATTATAACCCTTCATTTCCAGACAAAAACTTCATGACTGACAATTGACTACCAAGAGTCAGTTTCCAAGTGTATTTGTTTCTTAATGATCTACTTATAATATTCCTGGATGGGGGAAGAAAAGACATAGAACTATACCTAAAGCAACAGATATTCAAAACCTTTTTTTCATGTGACTTTGATTGTATCGTACTTCCAGAGACTACTGCTTTTTATTGAGAAGCACAGTGAAAGAGTGTATATGAGAAAATGTGCCTAAACATGGAAAGCCATATGAGTTTTATATATGAACGCAGTTATTTATTCACCACTTCATCGATACCATCAACATAAAGATATAGGAAATAACCCAGTATTTTCATAAGCCATGTACCATATGTACATATACAATATTATGCTGTACATGACTACATTTGATTCCATAACTTGCTTTTTATTGCTTTCACTAAAGCAGATCATCTTTTTATTTGGCTATGCTGTTTTTCTCGTGTAACTAATGTAGTATATGATATTTGCCACCTCAGAATCATTTGAATATAAATCAACAACCATGAAGAACTTATATTATTCAGAAAGCATAACACACTAAAGGTTTACCTCAACCCATATTCACTAAATAAGAGAATAATAGCAAAAATTATAGCTTTTTCTCCCTAAGTTTAGATGATCCAATTGGCCTTTATATTCATGAGAAATCAAGAAGATGATATCATCTTGAAAGAGAGCACGAATATTTTGAAAGTATTCCATTGTGAGAAATGGATGGAGCCATAACATTTGTTGTTAAATTTTACCATTGACAACCCTTAAACAAAGAAGTTTTTTTTTCAAACACTTGGCACATAAACATTGGCAGAAGAATCTCACTTAATTAGATAAGAGTTTACGTGTTTCACTTACAAATTAGGATTGTTTTAGGTTTGAAACAATCCATCTAGCACATTAAAAAATACCACCATAGTGTTGCTTTTCCATCTGAGAAAAAGAAGTATATTGTTAGCGTGTCTTCTATCTTATAGAGAATTTAGTTATATCAAGACCTCATATTATTGAATAGTTTTAATTTTTTAAGTAAGTTTTAATATAAAGTATATTGATAGCAATAATCAGAAAATTTATTTTAAACTTTCAATTATGTAAAACTTAGGTAATCAAGTCCACTGATGATTGAAAATTTTCTTAAATGCTGTGACCCATGATAAGGTATTGGCACTAATGCTCAAATAACATTGATTATTAATAAGTAGAAGTGACTAGAGTGAAGAATATAGAAATTTAATTTGTAATATAAAATTTGTAATTTGTATTTGAGAAGCTTCAATTACATTCCAGCTAATAATATGAAATAGTTCACTGAAAAAACTAATGCCTATTTTAAAAAAAATAGTACGTTACTTGTGTTTAAATTTCAGAAATCATTAAAAATTGAATATGACACTTTTAAAATGATCTCAGAGCCAATCTATATCCTCAGGTCCCTAAATTTCAGGATCATAGTCCCTGTAAACTATTTTTCCTTAGAAAACAAATTGCAGGCTATTATCGTGATGCCACCGAGTTGAAGAATTGTCTTCTACTAGAACAGGTAATAAAGTTACCTTGTAGTTAGGAAGTTGTAGGCATGGGATACTTTCTTTGGTGTCCTTTGCTCTCCGGGTGCCAAAACTACCTTAGTGTAAGCATCAGAGCCCCCAGATTACTTATGTGAACATGTGCTCTGACTCAGATGCCCTAAATGATAGACACACACGTACACAATTTAAATGATAAATTCAAGAGGACAGAAGGTAAAGCATACTGTTAATAAAAAATTACTATTAAATTTCTTTTGCTATTTTCAGATACAGAGAAATTTCAGTTATATATTGTATTTCAAAATATTGGATAGTGCAGGAGTCTAGATATAAATTTTCTATGTGGTCACTTTCCAAAATCATTAAATGATAGGTGATTAGATACTTCTCATTAGCAGAATGAAGCATGGTTTAGGCAGCACATAACGTACACATAAATGATTGGAATGAAAGGATGTTGGCAGTAATGGAAAACAGTGGTGGATTTTACGAGATTAAACCAACTGACATTTTATGAAAATTTCCATTTCCTGCCTTGGATTTTATCTAAACTGACAAAAACAAATACACGTTTAGATTTCTCAGATTTCTCAGGGGATGTTCTCTTGTGTAGAATACCTGGAAAGAATTTCTGACAAATCAATCTGTCAGAAGCCATATTTTAATATTTATGAGGAAATCTGCCAGGCTGGACAAAATCATGTGCTAGTCTTTTCTCCTTGCATAAAAGATCAGAGTTGTGCATAAAAAAAAATACACTGCTTAATCGTACAAGGTACATTGTAATATTTTAGCAGAAGATGATTTAAAGATGGATGGGAAAAGCCAAAACAATAAGCTGGTGAAATTATCCATTCCTAAATGTTGACATTATTATCAGTTCTAGCAATCTATTTGCACTATCATTAGAACACATTTTACCCAGTCATGTGTGTCATGTATGAAAGACCTGGTGTTAAAGACCCAAAAGTTTTCTTGGAACATTGAGCACAACTGACCCCTGCCCCTCAGCAATGCTCTTCCCCCACCTACAGTCCTGTGAGCCAGAATTAACCACTCCATTCATCAGGCTTTGGTTTTATTCAAATTATTTTACAGTAACAGTGAAATAAGCATGGAATGCTTACAGAGTTCTAAGCATATAGATTAAAAAATATATGCTATGTGAAATCTATTCTTTTGTTCAGCTTACTTTTTCTCTCCCCCATCTGTCTCTGAGTTAGGCCCAGATTATTTTACTTTCCTAGGAGGTATATGTTGAAAGGATTAAATAACAAAAACCTGGAGTCATTCTCTCTCTTAAACATAACTTTTAAAAGAGAAAACACTCTCTTCCAAGTGGTTAGAAAAGGGATGAAGAATTATGTGGGCACAAGGCAGGAGAGAATGAGAGTTATCTAAGCCACCATTTTCTATAAGCTTTGGAGGACACTAAGGGCAACCTCGTCTTTGGGAAAATAGTCCATCAAGTGAATGTTTGCCTTAGGTAAGCTAGGTTACAGGATTACTCACTCCTCAAGGAAGTGCTGAAAAAACTTGTCGGGGTGATTATTCTTCAGCAAAGCAGTAACTGGTTTGCATCAGGATTCCATCTCTGAAAAACAAAAGTTAGTCCTGTGTTTGTATTTTTTCTCATGTATTGCTTTAAAACACGATCAGAAAAGAATACACTATTTCTGTTACTTCAGCTGACTTAAAACTTGATGTGTCATTTCACTGACTGTAAGCATTGTTTCTTGAAACCTTGTTCTTGTTTACAGATTTTGTTGACTTGAGTTTAGAAATGTTCCAAGCAGATCAGACTAAAAAATTTAGAATCGTGGATTTAATCAGTAACTTCTAGGTCTGTGTAGGAACATATTGCATGAGACAGTGATGTAATTTGTGAGAAATGTCTACACACAAGCTTTCATATACCTTTATTCTGTCTTTAGAATTTGGAATGATGGGAGATCATACAATTAAAAGTCAGCGACCTCGATCTGTTCATGAAAAAAGGGTCCCTCAGGAACAAGCTGATGCTGCTAAATTTATGGCACAAACTGGTAATACGTTAGTTACATTTTTCTATTTATTATTGTTAATTTAATGAAACCACTGCATGTCTTCATAATCTTTTGCTGCACATTTGTCAGTTTTTGGAGCTGATATTTTTTTGAGCCATTTTTTTTTTGTCACCAGTTAAAGTCCATAAATGGAGTAGCTGTGAACTGAAAAGTGCACAAAAAATGTGTAAGATTTATTTTGCTTTCATTGTGGGACATTTAGGATTTACATATTATTATTTACTTATGTTAATTAACATAGTTTTTAAAATGCATACTTTGACACGAGGCAATTATAAAGCTAAACAGAGCAGGTTTTTAAGTTTTTGCCCTTAAATATTTTCTGAGATTATACTTTCGCTAGATGTTAAGGTAGTCTGAATAAATACAGCTCAGTATAACACAATAGAATTCTACAAAAGTTGTTTTATTTATACTTTTCTATTTGTCTTTCAAACCAAGAAATTGGTGTTGCATGTAAATAATGATGAGTAATTGCTAGCATTAATTTGAGAATAAAGAATAATGCAATAGGGGTAAAACTGAATAATAAAATACAATATATTTTTATGTTAGTCATGAGGAAAAACAAAGCAAAAGCTATCAGACTGTATAACTTAAGAATTACTTCTCAAAATGAGTAACCTGGCCTCTTCAATCATTATGATCAGTCAACCCAGTATTTAAAAACAAACTTTCTATAAAGTAATAATGTGACTGGCAATGTTTTTAGAAGAGTAATATTTAGTAAAGTCACATTACTTTATCAAAATAACTTGACCATTTGGGTCAGTTTGGTAACTGAGATAGGCTAGTTTGGACATAATTGTACAATGCTCAAATAGGCTAGGACACAGCTGTATTTATAGTCGATGGAAGTGAAATGCCATGATAAGATATAGATATTTAATATAGACATCTAAATTAAATACCAACAAGATGGCTTAAGACATCTTAATTACACATACTGATGCTTTTTAACATCATAGTTATCAAATGATCTTATAAACATATTTAGGAAAGTAGTCTTTTATTCCAGTGGGGAAAATAGTATATCACATGTAATCTAAAACAGAAAAATAAAATTGTGTGTTTCTAATTTCATGATTTTAACATACTAGCAACATTTTTTATTAGTATTTTGTTTATAGTTTAAAATGCACTCCCATACCTTACCTCATTTAATCCTCACAAATAGGTTTTGAGGTAGATGTATTACTCATTTTATTGAGAGGTTCAGAGAAATAAAGTGACTTTCTCAAGGTCACAGAGCTAATATGCAGTAGCTTTCCATCAACGACAGAACTTCTGACTTTAATAGCAGTGCTTTTTCAGTTTCCTTTCCTGTTTCGCGTCAGAATAAAGAGCCTTAATAGAACCTTAGATACTGAATCCTTCTACATAATGTGTAATATGCCTTAAGTTACAAGTTAAGGAACCAAATTAGTTTGTGTTATCTCCAAAGACATATATATTAAAAATAGTATACCATACTGTCTTAATGTCAGTGAATTTTTTACAGAATATCTTTGCTATAAAGTATTTCTCACAAAGCCCCAATGTGCTTGACTAGAACAGCCTTCATGCCTTTTGGGATGAGGCTGTAGCAGCATGGAAATCATAACTATTTCATGGAAATGTCACTTGAAATTATAGATTGAGACATAACGGGGCCATTTTGGTAGGTGGGCCAGTATTTCAATGGCAAGATTTGATTCAGAATTTGGAAGCCCATATATATCTTATTCATTTATTTGTTTTGGTTTTGATCAACAAAACGAACCACCAGTTTGAGGGGGAGTGAATAATGCCAATTCTGAGCACTAATTATCAATCCCTCATGACTCAGTCATCATTATCTAGCTTGTTTAACATCATTGTAGCTTCATACATTCAGAAGCAACCCTAAATTTAAAAAATTTTACAGAAATGAACATAAAAATAGTTCTTGATCCTGACTCATTACTCAGTTTAATTAAACTTTCTTTTCCTGCCATCATAACAATGCAATGCTCTTGTGGAAAAACAGAACTGATTGTATTCATAAACTTTATCATTTTACTTATTATAGAATTCACAAGGTTCAAGGTTTTCTGGCTTTTAATTAATCACATTCAACCATAATATTTCTACTTCACTTAATCTCATCACAAACACAGGTTGAAATATCACAAGAAAAATAATTGCATTAGATTTTCCCCAACTTTAAGCTTAATTTTTTTTCCCTGCTAAATATATATGTGCACGTATATATATATGGGTAGATATTTTTTAACCATTGTCATATTATAGGGTTTCTAAAATAATTATTTTAACCTTGATAGAGTATTCTTTCATGTAAAAGAACAAACTATGAGGCATAGCTTTAAATATTATTCAAATGGTCATTGAATAACATTTTTATAGATTAGTTATATATAAATTGGTAAAGGCAAAAAATATTGAAATAATCAAGGGTGATGTATAGAGCATGACCAGGACAAACACTGATCACAACACTGAAAAGATGTCCTATTTAATATAATATGTCATCCCAGTTACCACTGTGCCCTTATGATATATATCCAGTTATAAATGCATTATATTATTCACACCTCTGGGTGCATACTGCAGACCAGTATAAGAACAAATGCTTCCAAACGGTTCTACTCAAAGTGTGCCTGTCTGTGACCTAGTTGTCATGGGCCCTAGAGGAGATAAGAAGCTTACACCAGAATGTAACTTGAACTACTTTATCAAACACATGTTTTATTTCACCTGACTCTTTTTTTTTGGAAAAAGAACTCAGTGATCAGCAAGTTGAGTTACACTCTGGTCCAAACTTCATCTGTCTTAGAGTCCCAGCCCGTGAGCCAGGTGCCTTGAGTTGCACTGCAAATCATTTCTAAGTCATGTATTAACCTTTCCAAAAAAGGTGGAAAATGGATCATCATACTCTATCAGTTGAATTCTCTGCTAAATGCAAATCAGATTCTAAACAGAATCTGTAAAATATAAATTGCTCCTTGAGTTATATAATCAGTGATGCAGAGTTTTCAGAACACTTCACCAAGTGAAGCAAAAGTAGTCTTCTTCAACAAAGTCTAAATTTAATTTAACTAGTTCCTGCCAGCAGATAAATGGCCCAATTTTGTATTTGTAAAAAAGCAACTGCAAGTTTTCAAATTAGAGTTAAAAATCTATCCTGAACACCATTCCAGAATAGAATTAGAAGCCTGTTGAGATGGTCTTAGAAATTCTTGACTTTAAGTCTCCTTGGGACATGACTTTGGATTATAATAGAACTTAGATGTAGTTTCAGGGTGATGCCTACTCCAAGAAAGTTAATGAATTCAAACATTCAGTGACTTTTAAAGCCTTATTTTTTAAGTAAATTTTAGTTCCAGGTTAAATTAAGAGAAATCATAGAGGAATTTTCCTTCATTTCAAGTAAAACTTACTTCTCTACTGTATATCATCATGGGGAAAATTGTGAGCAGAATGTTTTTGAACAAATTATCACAAAATAAATAGCTGTCATAGGATGAAAACGTAGGAATTGCACAAGGAATAAATTATAAACAAGTGTGAGTATTCAACACAATAAAAATTAGATATGCCCAAACTCCCAGAGCCCTACCTCATCCAGCATTAGAAAGGAGATTATGGAACAAATGACTGGGGAAGGATACGTCTATATATTCCTACTCACCAAAGCCAGAGTAAGTTTAGCAATACATTTTGTTTCCTCTTCCGTCAAAGGACAAAGCTTTAGATTGACTTGAAGAAAATTGCTCCAACAATCATTCTTGAAAAATGCTGACTTGTCCCTTCATAGCATCCATGGCCCAGTGGATTTGTGAAGTGGAGTCTTGCTAACAAGGTTATAGCTAACTTGGATCTTGCATCAGTGTAATAGTATCTCTCTTTAAGTTTCTTTTTCTCTGAAATGTTTTTGTGTACCTTTGATGTACTGTCATGTTTTTACATTGAAATTTTTCTTGTATGTCATAATGTCAGTTTGGTATAATGCTTACTAGATGAATATTCAATACAGTATTTCATGTTTATTTGTTGTCTTGCACACAGGTGAATCTGGCGTGGAAGAGTGGTCCCAGTGGAGCACATGCTCAGTTACTTGTGGTCAGGGGTCGCAGGTGCGAACCAGAACTTGTGTATCACCTTACGGGACACACTGCAGCGGCCCATTAAGAGAATCAAGGGTTTGCAATAACACTGCCCTCTGTCCAGGTAGTGTTAGCAGCAACTACAACTGTGGATGTTATTGAATTGTGTCATGCTACGCATTTGGAACGATGTGTTATTTTCATATGAACCTGGTATCGGCATTTTAATTAGAGTGGATAAGTGTAATTTGTATTCAACTGTGAAATTTTATTATGTATATGATTCTTTCCGCTTTCAGAGCAGCCAAGAAATTACAAAAGTGTCTCCCTACTCACTACAGCTATAAGCTTGAAATTCTGTATCTGTTTCTAATGGTATTTAAGGTTCCAATTCTTTCCTTATTTTAGATGGTGAAAATGTCCGATTGAATGTTGGAGGAATATTGAAATTTGTCAGCAGCCTGGAAATGTGATCAGTACCCAGTGTTTAAAGCAGTGGTTGATACAGCCTTTAAGGCAGTCAGCTATTTTCCTATCACTTATTTGACCCCATCAGGGGAAAATAGTGCCCCGGGACAAAGGACTTTCTGTTAGTTTATTTCATTCAAGTGACTACCCTCATCAGAGCCATCCTCTGCTCTGTAAACTTAAAGTCACTAATGGAAAAAAAAAAAAAACTTTCATGTTAAATGGAGCATAACGTAATAGCTTACCCACTTAGGATCAGATTTCCCATGTTACATCAACATTGTTTTGTCCGTCGGTGCATACATGCATATTATAAGCATTTCTTCTTCTCAGACCACTGACTTTCATGTAAAAATAAGTACTAAAAGGATTCTGGGCTTTCTTTCAAGAAGTCCGAAGCACATAATCCTGTGAATCTCCTGGTCTGTGTTTCTGCTCAGCCATTTGGTGGATGGGTGATGCCGACTCAGACCACTGCAGTTGACAATGGACTTGCATTCACAGCCCTCCCAGAGGCCTCTGGAGTGAAGTGGGCACAAAGATAGGGCCTGGCACTACAGCCGCCTTTCATCTGGTGAAGTGTGCTTAAGTCTTTTGGCAAGTTCCATCTCCAGAGAAGCCTAATTCTGCAGTTGCTAAAAGCAAGAGCACAGAGTGGGTGGCATAGGGGAGGGGCAGGGACAATCCCAATTTCCCAGAAGAAGGGACGAGGGCAACCCATTCAAAAACAATTTGGAGAATGAGCTGCTTAATAGGTAGAGAGTTTGGATTTGCAGAATGAAAAATTTCTGGAGACCTGTTTCCCAACACTATGAATATACTTAACACTGCTGAACTGTACATTTTAAAAGGATTAGATGATACATTTTCCAATAAAAGAAAAGGCAAGCTGGAAAAAATAAAAGGGGAAGGAAATGGTGGGCAGTCGTGGAGGAAGGATGCTGCAGTGAGATGGGAGATCCCTTTGCTACAGGCTTGGGAGGCACAAAGCAGTAGACAAAGGTAGAATTAAAAGATAAAATAGGCAGAATAAAAAGAAATATATATATATATATATTCATAACTGAATCACTTTGATGTATACCTGAAACATTGTTAATCAACTATTCTTCAATTTAAAAAATAAGATAAACAGGGCAGAAAAGTATGAGGGAGGGAAGACAGAATTAGTAGGAAAAGAGCAATGGTTCCACTGAAAATAAGAAAAGTCAGTGAGAATCAGAGGGAATCAGACTAGATGAGAAAGAACATGAAATGAAACATAAAAAGATAACAGAGGGGGGAAATGCTTAAGGAGATCATGGGTGGGGAAGACAACGAAAAAAGATGACAATAACAGGGGTCACAGAGCAAACATACTCACGTACATTAGTCAAGAGAAGGGAAACGAGCAGTAAGGAGATGGGCATTTTAGGAATTGTAATGTGTCTAAATTTTATAGGTAAAAGGACCTCATGAGGAAATGTTAGTGGATTTTCAGGTGGGTGTGGGTTAAGTGCATTGCCTGGACTAGAACTTAAAGCTGGACCCTATTTACAGTATTTCATGTTAAGGGTTCCACGATCAAGTGCCCTGTACTCGGCAACAAGAAAAGTGTCAACAGAGAGTTAAGCTGTACTTGACATATACATTTACGTTGTCAGCATCCTTTTGAAGAGTCAAGATCCTTTCAACATACAGGGATAGACTCTAATGGCAAACAGATCCCCAAATGGAAGTCTGAGTGTGTTCTAACGTGTTCTCCACAGTTCTCCATTCAGAGCTTACTTTCCAAACACTAGTTATGAACACTCGCCTGGCTGACGTATGGAAATCTCCATCCTTCTGCCCGAGGCTGTTGATCCATCCCCTCACTGGGCGTGGAGACCATGTATAGTCGGACCAGTTTGCACTCCCTTTCACTCTGCCTCTCATGTCCAGAAAACTGAATAATATTCTATGATTATAAAGCTTTTCCTCAGTTTCTTAAACCTTCTAATATTATGCCTACTGAAGAAGTACATACTAATTACTGGTTTCTCTTCACCTTCGTATACGTATAGGTTTATCTTTTAAATTTGCTTAAATAGTACTGATGATAAGAAATACGTATCTTTTAATCATTGTTATAGTTCAGATGTTGAATTAAAGAAAATAAAAAGCACTTTGTTGATTTCTTTTTAATTTTCCAAACATGAAGAATAATTCAGCAACTTTATTATTTTAAAAATGTAGAATAAGTATCCCACTACAGGAAATTGTGATACCTTTCAGATGGTGATTGTGCTTGTTATGGAATATTTTGTGTTCGATATTTTGTTCAGTTATTTGTCATGCTGGTAAATATGTATGTGTTTACACAATATATAATGAAAACAGTGACAAAAAGTGAATTTAAAGCCTAACATAGTATGCTGAACAGTGTAAATATCTTTCTGAAATACTTTATTCCCAAGAAGAAAATTATCTCAGAAATAATCTACTTGTCACTCTGAATAAGCAAGGGTATTTGTTATTCAATTAATGCAAATGATACAAGGACAAACTGAATATTAATGTCACTTTTCACAAAATATGTGGGATGATAGAACTAGAGTTTATATTTATTTGTACTCTTAAAGACTAAGCAATAGTATTATAAATTAATAAACTTTCACCCACATTATTCACATTTAAAGAGTTTTTAAATTGTATAATAATGTTGTTTCTAATATGAATCCTAATATATCCAGCCTTTTACAAAATTGTTGCTCTGACATCATAGTGTCTTCAGAAACTCTTATTGCTCAGGGCAGAAAATGATCAGGATAAACAGAAAGTAAATTGAGAAAAATAGAGAGCTACATGAAATTATGTATTTACTGTCCTGGTTTCTGACTTACAGTTTTATGACCTCTTCCAGTATTTCTCAACCTTGGTACCACTGACATTTTGATATGGATAAACCTTTGTTGTGGGGCTGGCCTGAGGATTTGGGGATGTCTGGCAGCATCCCTGGCCTCTTCTCATTAGATACTAGTAGCCCCCTTTCTTCCCCTGAGCCGTGACAACCAAAAATGTCTCCGATGTTGCCAGATGTCTCCTGAGAGGGGGAGGTCATTATTGCCCCTGGTTGAGGACCACTAGTCTACGCTATATTCCAGTCTTTTAGAATAAAGCTGATTTAGGCTAAGGAATGGTTTTGATTTTTTTTTAACGTCACAGTTTTCACATCCATTTATTTCCCTAAGAAAAAAAAGCTTTCACTTAAAGGAGTTATTTTATACATCCCAATCTGAATAACAAGATATTTTGTATACTTATTTCAGAAACCTGTAGTAATATAATTTGGGTATTTTGTATTCCTTATTTCATCTCTAGATAAATCAGAGACATGATATTATAGCTAGTGTCTAAAGAAGTAAACTATAAAAATGGATCAATTTGATTTTAGTTTCTAGGTACATTTTTCAAATGGACTAGATCATTTACAGATTTTCATACTTTACTGAAAATAAAGTAGTTTATCCAATGAATTTCCATTAAAATAAAAATATTTAATATTTATCATAAATCTTTATGAAAAGGATTCATAAAATTACAAGATTTGTGCTACAATTTCCTACTAATTCAATAGTATCAAGTATCAAAAGTAAATTATTAATAACTGTATGTCTTTTTCAAATGAAAAAACATATTTTTGCTTTTTAAAATTGATGTGGAGAAGTAATGAAATTTCACCATGGAGCAATAAAGGTTGTTAAAAAGTAGTGAGTAAGAATCTGCTGTATAAAGAATAAGTAAATAAAATTCCAAAAAAAAATTTTTTTAAGATTAGTTTCCAGAGGATTCCAGATCCATAATTTAACTAAGTCATCAAGATTAATGAACACTTATTTGAGATTTTAGAGAAAAATCTGCCAATTTTGCAGCTTTTTCTTCTGAGATTGTTCACTGCATGTGCAACAATGTGATTTGATAGAAGACAACAGAGCCAGAACAGACCAGAACCAGAAATAAAAATACTATATAGTCTATTAGCATCTTATATAGAAAATCGGGGAGAAAAGGTGGTTTTTAAGTGGAGAACATTTGGTAACTAGAAATAAATGTGAAAGTTGCTTACAGGTGTACAGTTTACATAACAAAGTACATTCATATATGTTACTTTTAAATTATTTTGCTGTAATTGATCATATATACCTATATGTAAATATAGGTATATGTGTATTTTTTTCCTTGGACTTAAATACAGACTTCCTATTAATTCTTATACCAATGGATACAAATTGTCTTTGGTGTTCTCAGACTTAAATGGGAAAAATGCGAACATCTTAATTTCTCTCACTTTTTCTGTATAGCATGTTTGAAATATACTTTCCAGAGCAAGTTTCACAGAATCTTAAAGAATTTTTCATTGGATATTATCTACATTTGGCTAATTTTTCCAATATTTGAACATATTTTCACAAGTTGGGCAACTAAATGGTATAAATAGAAGAGAACGGGCTGCCTCATAATTAAGGATGTCATATCTGTGTTTTTAAAGTAACCACTTGGTCAGCAGATAACATGCAAAATATTCTAGATGTACTATATTTACTGGCATGTGTCCTCTGACACTTCTGCTTACCCCGACCAATGTTGAGGAGAAAATGAACATCTTTGTCATGTTTTGTGATAAATTTCTACTCCCCTTACTCATGTCAGTGGGTGTTATATCAAACATCTGCTGAGGAATTTTTAAGAGTAAGGCAGAGGTTCAGCATCAAGACGGGAATTTTGAAGTGAAAAGCACATTTTGCCTGGCTTCTTTTGATTTGTATTATCCATGGAGTGCTACTGCTTACTGTCCCAAATGTTAAGAATTGTGATGGGATTGGTGACTTGACAGTGCAAGAAAGTGACCTAAACTTTGAACCCTAATGGACTTTCTGCAAAAGATGTCAACATTTATTTGCAGTGGTTATTATGGAGAAACACAAATTATGTTAGTATTTCTGATCAAGTGTGTATTCATTGTAATGGCATATTTGAAGTACTGGTGTACTGATAGTTATATAAGACATAACTTAGTTAGATCATATGTTTTTTCTAGAGTTTTTATTAATTAGGAGGATTTCCAGTGCTCTCCAGTTACTGGAAAAGGACAGGTATCTTCTGTTTTTCTGGCTATTAGAAAGAGGTCTTCATATTTGCCCATCGTTTTAAAACTGGGGAGAGAGGAGGTTCTTATACAAGTAGATAGAGTTCTTGAAATTTCCCTATTATTCAAAAGACGGTGACTTTAAACACCCACATTTTTTAAATGGCAAAAATATGCTTTCTAAAATGTGAAGTCAAAAAGCTGTTTAAAATATGTACCATCAATTTTCAGATTTTTTTTCATTCTGACATCATAAAATTTATTAATCCTGAAACTTTGTAAATGTTGGAAGAATTAAATTGACCCTTATCTATTTAAATGCAATTTTAACTCCAGAAGATCACTCTAAGAAATTTAGTTGATGTTACTTTTACATAGAAGTAACTCATGACTATTTTACTATGAGGGAGAGAGGGGCATTTCCATTAAAAAAAAAAAAAAAACATTTAAAGTTTATAACATAAATCATTGCTCAAATACTAAAAGAGGTACATGCAATTTTCCATTAGTTAAATGATTGCTGACTTAATTTACATTTTGTGACAAATAAGAGTAATTCAATTGAATTTTTAAAATATCTTCATACTTGTCTATTCGATGAGTTTCCTTCTTAATTATAAAGAAAAATAATCTTTGACTTCGCCTCTCTGCTTCTGTTGTTGAACCTTCTTTGCTTTATTACAGTCCATGGAGTCTGGGAGGAGTGGTCTCCGTGGAGTTTGTGTTCATTCACGTGTGGTCGAGGCCAAAGAACAAGAACACGGGCGTGCACTCCGCCCCAGTATGGGGGAAGGCCGTGTGAAGGACCCGAGACTCATCATAAGCCTTGTAATATCGCTCTCTGCCCAGGTGAGCCTGTTCTGGATTTGGGGAACTTGGCATTTATGTCCCTGTGTATGGTCCCTAGGATACTTAGGAGATATAAAGAGTACAACCTTCATTCAGTCACACTGAAAAATGTGTCCTTTGCTTATTGGTTCTTGCTTAAATAAAATTGGGTACCTTCCTTGATTCTATCATATGTAATTTTGTATAATATTTCCTTGACTGAGTACCAATGAATGCTGACCTTTATTGGATTTCTATAAATAGGAATATTAATGATTCCCACTAAGATTTTATCTATAATTGGATTTCCCTCCTGGAAAAATTATAAACCATCCCAAAGACCTGAATTGACTGTTGCATCCACATTGGCACTAGAGAGACTGGTGTGGAGGCAATCCTTCTGATGTTATTCTCTCACACTCACTCAGCTAAGGAGTGGGATGCACCCTTGACCACGTGTGAGCATGATAGACATTTGCTAGGAAATCAGACATTCTAGGTTCACTGCTAGATGCATAAAATGGTTAGATCATAAATGACATACAGTCTTTATCTGATTATGAGTGTATTTATGTTATTTAAAAATGTTTTCCTTCAAAATATTTCAATTCTGTTTTACCCGACTTTGCTAATTCCACCCATTACTCCAGAGGGAAGTCTTTGTAATGCTATTATTTAGATTGCTGAAACAGTCACACATAAAACAGATACCTACAAAATGAAAAAGACTGATCTCCACCTTGAAGGGGATTGCAATTTATGAGAGAAAATAAAAACAAACAAATGATAGAATCTCCCCAGGGAAAGCAAAGACACTTCTAGAGGAAGACACAGACAGGAGTGGCAAATGGCAGAGGCTAACAAAAATGACAATGGGACCATTATAAATAAGCATCATCTTCTCTTTGGGAGAGTTTCTCACCTGTCCATGCTGTCACATGTTCTACATGCAAGCAACAGAGCTGGGATGCCAGTAGTAACCTCCAGACACATTATTCAACTCACACTGAGTCCCATTTGCCCTCTAAATTCCCCAAGTTAATATACTATATTATAAGGCAGTGATTCAAAGTTCTTCTGGAAATTTTAAGAAACTAAAACATCTGAAGACTGAAAAACATCCAAAAATGTAGAGAAGCAACAGTCATCTAACAAGCTTAATTGTTCTCTTTTACTGGCTTGCTACACTTAGGAATATACATGTAAATATGTAGTACTTGTATTGAGTAATATCATCACTTTTAGAACGTTATGAATTCTACAAATAGTTAACACAACTCATATGATTCAGTATTCAGGTATTATGAATATTGGGGTGTCAATAATCATGATTCCTTATTTGCAAATCACTCCCAGAAAATCTACTGATGTTCTGTCTTATTTCTATCTCTCTGTAAACATACAGATAGGCACACAGACTCACACATATATATTTATGTTCTGCCTTTTTTCCAAAGATTTGAGTAAATTTATACAAATTTTAGAATATTTTTTGACTGCTGAGCTGTGATATTTATGGGGAGCCAGAGTTCACTCTTATTTTTCTGTGGAGGGTGAAAAAATAGATAACACTGGGAAATAAAAAATTATAGCTAACTATAGACTATATTTTAATATATTAGTTTCTAATTAATTATTTTACCTCAGTTGATCCTCATAAGTACAAAGATAAAATGGCACTGAACAGTAAAATGGTATCAACCAGGTTTTTCATAGTCCACTTTCCATGAATTTTTTCTAGCAGGAAAAACCTTGGATGAGTCCACAGAGATGCTGAGTTGTTACAATTTAGATAAGAAAACTCATTTTTCTAAGTTGATGTAGTTTTTGCTTTATCACTCAAGTAGTAACCATGTGTGTTTTACCTGTATTATACTATCACTGGAGCTACTCTAAGACCCTTAAATTTGGTTGGCTTTCTTTTGTTAGGTCTTTAATTTTGGGGAGTTATGATTATGCTAATTGTAAATCTGGCCTAGCTCACATTTTCTCATAAAGTGAGCATTATGGATCTATCTTGAATACTTAATAAATATGTTGTTTCTGACTTCTGTTATTTCCATTCTTGGATTTAGTTACATCATAAAAGATAAAATTCTTACCATATTTTATCCCAATTACCTTACTGTCTGAACGGGAACTCTTATAGCTATGATTTAAAAAAATATATATTTTTATACTCTGCTCAACATTTTGGCATTATGTTTTTAAATTATATAAGATATGTTTGGTACAAATATTTCAAATTCTTCCTAGATATTAGAAGAATTAGAACTAATTTCTTATAGCTAATCTCAGGCACCTTCACTAAATATAAAGCATTATTAAGTATCAACTAGATGTAAGACTCTACTGAGAAGAATATATAGTCCTTGATCTCAACAAATTTGTAATATCTTCTGAGGATTTAGCAATAAGTATGTGAAAAATTGAATGCAATTCTGAAAAGCACATACATATATTCTAGTTTCAATGAGAGGTGGTAATTTGAATATTAAGTGGTTTCAACCTCCATTTCTTGTAGCAATCCTACCTGAGATCCCTAAGAAAACCTCTTAAGGGAAAACCTATAATGAGAAAACTGTCAGTGATGAAGAAGTGGGCCAAGACCCACATTTGGTTCTCCTTGGTTAGGCTGATTGTGGAATGAAGAACAGAATAGAGCAGAGGAAACATTCAAAACAACAAACTGGGTCTCTGCTCACCACCTTTGCAAGATTTGACCATGCACGTTGTGGTCATGGGCAGTGACGTTTTAGTGTGGGATCATGTCAGAGCAGCGTCCCAGCTTCCTGCTTTTAGGAAGCACATATCACCCCCATAATGAAGTGGATACTATGTAGGGATGATGAATATTGCTCACATTAAATAATGAAATGGTTCTAGTTATGCAAATTCTGATGTCTACTGCTAAGTAAATGGCATCCTATTTTTATCTGATACTTTCCTTAGTCAATGTCCAACTTTCTCCCAACTTCTTTAGAGGTGAAAATAAACCACTTGCCTGAGATCCATATAAGGAGAGAAGAAAGGATGGAAAGGGTAGATCTGATCTGATATTTCCTAGTTTGAGTTACTAGTTACCGACTTGTGTACTGTGTCTGAGAACAGTGACTGGTGTTGGTTGGGGGAGGTGAGACAGAGGTATACAGAGCAACAAAAGGATTTCACTGCGATTCAATCACTGGCTCATAAATGTGATGGGACTTCGTTTTCCTCTTTTTCTCATCTGTAGTAATAATTACGTGTGATACTATGGAAGGATGTGTGTACGTATGTGTGTGTTCAGGGGTGTTTAGGATATGTTTCTCTTATCACCAAACTCAGAACTGCTGGCAGTCCAACCTATGTTTTCTGTTTTCTTTGAATTTTCATTGCAGTCTCTAACTGAGCACCAAGCTCATAATTGATATATTTGAGGACAAGGAAATGCTCTTTTATTTCCTGTTTATCTCTCCATGCAACTTTGTACCTGGTGGTATGCAATAGATGACTATTAATTGGATTTTCTTGACATGTATGAATTTCTAATACTCATCCAAATTTTTCTAGGATATTTTCTGTGCCTACTTAATAATACATTAATTTGTTGTAGGCGAAAGATCTTGGACTTTTGCAAGGGAACACATATTTAAATTTAGATATCATCTTTTCATATGCATGTTGCCCCTCTGATCCTTAGTTTCTTCAGCTGTACAATGAGGACAATATAGTAATACCCTCTTCATGAGAGGACCATGGTAGGTAGCAAACTAGCAAACACCCTCTAATACTAGTATTATTATCATGTCAGTGTCTTCCAGTGAGAGTCCATCAGGATGACACTTGTAGTTGAACAAGTTGGGTTTGTTACTCTTGGCAGTGAGGGGAAATCAACATAGGGAATTGCAGGGCATCTTAGTAAGGGGGTGTTAGGAAAGATTTATCAAGGGTTTGGGCTTGTGTTGGGTGATTTCACAGAAGGTTTAAAAGAGTGGGGCTTTGCTCCACATTTGATGGTGTCAGGGAAGGGGGACAATGCTATGATTGGGTATCTTCGTAAATTATCTAGGACGAGGGAAGACCAGATGCAGTTGGTGAAGAAGTGAGTCACTCATCTTAGCTGAGAGAGGAGAATGTTTGGAACATTGTGTGTTCCACGGGGACCTTGTCTTTGTCTATGAAGTGATCTTGTTTTACCTCATTTTTATCACATTCTAAGAGTGACCTTGTCTGGTTATTAATGTGTTTTCTGGTGACTTTAGGTCCAACAGGGGATAACACAGCCTCGCTGTGACACCAAGGAAGCAGCCAACAATACTGAGGTCTGTCTAAGTGTCAGACCTGAACCTGGGTGTCACCTTGGAGGTAATTCCTCCTCCAGGGTGATTTGATCACTTTAGATGCTTCTGTTTTTAACGATTTTTGATGTTGATTAATATTCAACTGAAGAAAAGTGACAGACATATGGAATGTTTTCATTTTCTAGGTAGGCCCTCCATTAAAATTATATAATGTATATCTGCAAAATAAAATTGAAATTGTATTTTCCAAAATTAAATTATTTTGGGAAAATGAAAGCTTAAGTTTTTAGTTCAAAGCCTCAAGCTCTATGGTAATTTTCTTCGTAGTATTTTACTTCATAGTATTTTTTTTTTTTCCTCTGTCAGTAGCTGAAGACTGGAAGAACCAATTATTTAAGTTTGGCCTTCTTTGTTTCAGATTTGACAGTTCTCTTTCTGATATATATTTATGAAGTAGAGTACAAGTAATATAGAGGATAGGTAGGGATAAATAAGTGAGTGACAGATTGAAGACTGAAATAAAGAATTATTGAAAAGTTTTCATTTATATATGGGGCTATGTATAAATGAATATAGTTATATGATTCAGTGGTCTGGAGTTCACAAGACATGGATAAAGGTTTAGTCCCAATCCTTAATTTTATTTATTTATTTACTTATGTATTTATGTATTTATTTTCCAATCTTTAATTTTAAATATTTACTTAGGAGACTTCTTCCTCTTTTCTATTCCTCACTTCTTTCATTTTTAAAATAGAGCTGGTATTCATTACCCTTCTATATCATAGGAATGTTATGTGATTAAAATTAGGTGGAAGTATCTTGAAAACTATAAAACAATATAAAGTCGAGGATCATGATTTATATGGGAATATTACTTTAAAAGCAAGGGATTTGGTGAAGTAAACTCAGGATATTATGATAGTTTTTGAGCTTTATTTCTTATGGATAGCCTTCATCAGACACTCAAAGGGAATCTTTGGCTAGGATTGTTCTAGGGAGAAGTGGCTGCGTAAGGGCCCGTTTCAGTCTGTGGGGCTGAGCAGTCCTGCATTTGAGAAATTCATTCCTGAGAATCCAGAACCGTTCCAGACAGATCCCATTAGGTTGTAGTTTCCAGATATATTTGCAGACTCATAAACTCTAAGAAGAAGGAAAGAACCACCCAACGATAGGTCCTGAGGAAAACAGCTGGAACCTAACATCTGTTACTTAGAGCAAGAGGCTTCAGTCTCCTGTGGTCCTAGTATTTTGATCCTTCAGCATTTGTGAGAGGGTGACCTCCCCACAGTCCCTCTGCAGGGAACGTTCCTGTGATGACAGAGAGTGGAAAGATCCTGAGCCTTTGCCCTACCTTGGTTCAGCGGTCCCTGATTGTCTCAACATGAGGATGTTATAATTTAAAACACAAATGCTGCCTCATTAACCTGGTCTTTAATTAAAATTTGCATTTCATCATCTTAACATTCTAGTCTATTATGTGGCAATTGTATTCATTTTGTGTCATTTCATATTTTCAGCATTATTCTGGTGATCTTTCAGTGCTTAGCTTATGAGAGTTTTTTAAAAAAGTGTGTCTTTCTTAATCCTGGCTTGATATCTTTTACTATTTAATATTTGTCTCATTTAAACTTTGTCTTAATTTACTTACCAACCTTTTTTTTAAATCCTTCTTAGCCCTTACCATGATAACTTGCTTCTATTCTTAACTCTAATTTTTAAAAATGATATTTCATTTTGATTTTCCTCTTTTGTCATTTATTTTAAAATGGCAAATAAGAAACATAGGTTTTTGCTCTTCAGCATATGGCTCTTCTACATTTCAGTCTTGTATCCCAAAGGAGTCTTTCCCATTCCCTGGGTAAGTCCCAATTCAGTAAAAATCAGAGCTTTCCAACTTTGACATCCCTAAATCAGATAGCCTGAAAGTCAGGGACCAGAACTCTTCTCCTCCCGATTCCTCCCTACAGGTAACTTAATAAGTCATCAGCAATCAACCCAGAACAGTTGTTGAAATGATGGTTTTAGTATTCAAAATATTCATGACTTTAACTTGTGATTATTGTTATCCAACCTATACTATAGTGTCACGAGTTATTGGTCAAGATGAGAAAATAGACTGAAACATATTATTTTCATTAAAATGTATGAAAGTCACAGGGAACTATATTCAATATCCTTGGATAAACCAGAATGGAAAAGAATATAAAAACAAATGTATATATGTGTATAACTGTATCAATTTGCTATACAGAAGAAATTAATACAACATTGTAAATCAACTATAAATATTTTTTTAATAATAAAATAAGATAAAATGTATCATAGGAATTGTTCCCTGCACATCGGAGACAGGATTTTCTTCCGGGTGAACACAATTGCAGAAAGAAGTTTTTTTTTTTAACATAGCAAACTCCAGTAATCTAATGTTTTAACCATTGCAATTTTAATTCTTCTGGGTCCAGAAAAATCTGGTCATGTGTCATATTGCTGTAAAAAACTTTGCGTCCCCAGAGTGACACTGTTGTATAAGCAAGCACGTTATGTGAAGGTAGGACAGGCTGATCTCAGCGTCCTCCTAGCTTCAAAATACAGCCTTGCATTCTCTATTCTTAGTCACCTTTGTGGGATGGTTCGTTAAGAAATAGGCATTTGGAGTTTGTAAATTGAAAAATAGCACTGGCAAAATCCAACTGCAAATGCTTATGATGGAAATGAAAAGACAGTGCTGATTCTTAACCTGACTGCCTATCATGGAAGAAATTATGTCCTCTAATATGATGTTTACCAAATGGTGTCCCATGAAAAGGAAAAAAAAGGGAAAGAGGGGAGAGAGGATTGATTTTTAAATAAATTTGGGAGATACAGCTTTAAACAAAGTCTATTCAGAGTAGGACTCCCTGCATTAGGTCTATAACGGCATCACAAATTCAATGTGTCCCAAACAGACATTCTTATTTCAGGACTGTGTACCCGCGGACCTGTTTGAAACCTACTCTAACCCAATTCAGTAAAAGGTTCTACCATTTACCCATGTCTGGTCTACACTCTAGTCCCCAACATCTCCCATACCCATTCTTGTCTCTGTGCAATCCAATCTGCACACGACTGCAAAATGAAGGGTTAAAATGTCACATTTCTTCCCTACTTTAAAGTCCTCTCGTGGTGCCTCACCTTGTTGGCCCCATGCCCGCCGGGCCCTCCAGGATCGGACTTCTGCTCACCCTCCAAACCCACCTCCTGCTGCGTCCCCCTCTTCATGAGCCCCACGAGCGACCAGGCTTGTCTCTGTCCCCGAATACACAAAACTTTCTAGACCTCAAGACCTCAATTGGGTAGAGCCTTCCACAGAACCTTATGTTTCTGGCTTCTTCTAGTGATAGGGACTAAGCTCTCCTGTGGTCACACTGCTTTCAGAACACTTCCAGCTGTGACTCTATTGTTCACTCATTTGTTTGCTTGTTTATCATCATCTGTCTCCACCACAGCCCCTCAGACTACACGTTCCAGGAGAGCAGAGCTGGGTGGGTCTTTATCAGCACAGCTTCCCCTGAGTCTAACAGAACAAGACAGGTCACAGTGCGGATGCTCTGTGCATCTTTACTCAGGAGTACAGAGGAGCCAGTTTGGGAATGTTTACATTTCCCCAAATCATTGGGAACACTTTTCTGACAAAATGACAAGGTGCTAATTAGCCTTCAGTAGGAACACTGGTCTAGAAAGACAGCTTTGAGGTGTTTTCAAGCTTGTGGTTTTGCAGTGAGTCTGGGGGTTCTCCCTGTAAGTGTGGAAGGCAGTCATATCTGGGTGGGTGGTAGGGTGGGGAGGGCCTTGGTGGTCTCTTGCCTCCGTACTCACCCAGGTTGAGAGCAAACCTGAATGCAGCTGAAGGAGAAGGATCTTTGGCACCATTCTGGATCCCAGTTAAGCATCAGAGAAAAAGAAAAATAGTCTCTTCATGTCTTGTGTGGTACCTAGACAAGAGGTTATGAAATAGAAATCTTAGGTGTATCATATGATAATTGGTTTTAATCCCAACATTTAATATGCATTATTTCAGACTAGGAAATGCTTAAATGCCCATAACAGAACTCTTAATTTCCACCTCTCAAAAACCTCTACTTTTTCCCATTCAGTAAAATGACACTACCATTTCCTGAAAGATCTTTTATATTTTTATTTTTTTTGGTTTAGGTGATTTCAGCGATATTGTTTTCTTTTTTAAATTTTTTATTGACATATAGTTGGTTTCAGGTGTACAGCAAAGTGATTCAATTATATATGCATATATATCTTTTTTATGTCAGATTATTTTCCCTTGTAGGTTATTATAAGATATTGAGTATAGTTCCCCATGCTATACAGCAGGTCCTTGTTGTTTACCTATTTTATATATATTAGTGTATATATATTAATCTCAAACTCCTAATTTATCCCTCCCCCCAGAACATAATTAATGATTTTTTTTTAATTCTAGGATGAGAAACAAACAAAAAACATAAAATAAAACAACGTTCCACATTTGGCACTAAAGAAACTCTTTCATGTACATAGAAGTCAATTGTCTAATCTTTTAAATTAAATTCACATACCCCTCTCTTTCTAACCTCTCAATTTTCCATTTTCACAGTGGAAATGGAACTTTGCCTTACCACACTTTATAACACACTAAAGGAATATTGGATTTTTGCTCTTTCTTAAAAATATCCAATCAGTTACATTGTCAAGTCCATTCTTTCATACTGGTGCAGTGAATGTTCAGTAAAAGAAACTTATAGTTCTCAGTGTAAAATAAAACGTCAAAAACATCCACTTGATACATCTTCAATTTCATTGTTATTTATTTCTGTAACTGATTTATAAATAAAACTGTTCATATCTAAAATATGTTTTGTTGATGTTTATGGTGGTGGTGAACCTCAAAAGTTCCCTCAAATATCTAATTTAACTCATTCTTGAACTTTAGCCCAAACAGAAAATGTGTACTTTGGCAGAAAGGACTGAACTAATATTACAAATGTATGGATTTAAAATGTTTAAAAAATTTTAACAATGGTGATGCAAAGTCTTCTTTCAAAAAAAGCCTTCTGAGCAAAACACTTCACAAATATTTTTCCTAATCTCTCTTAGGCAAGGTCTTTCTTCCTTCCTCATCCATAATACAGCCCCCTGCCAAACTATCTTCTCTGATTCCACCTCTGACTCAGTCATTACCACGTGCTCATCTTCCTAGCCAGACACTAACCCTCTGTTCTTTGCAGTGAGTGTGTAGCTATTATATTCATTAAAAAAAAAAGCTAAAAGTTTACCTCAAACCAGAATTCTTAAGGAAAAGAGATATTCTTTTATTCTGCCCACTGAGCACTAAACTGATTGGCATTCCTTAATTCATCTTAGTTTATGTGTTGCTTTCTGAATGTTCTCAAAAATTTGAATACCTGTATATTCTTTTGCCAAATAGATGGTACATATGCTGCAGGCATGAATGTTTTTTTTTTAACCATTCTTCTCGAAAGCAAACTTAATAAGTGTTACCTTTGAAAAGCAAAATTCTGAAATGAAAAACACTTTCATCTTCAAAGCCAACATACAGAGGAAATGGATAGTTTATATCATCCTCTTGATTCACTAGACTTTTTAGTCTGGCAAATGGATTACATAGCAAATAAGATTGTGTCAGATAATTTTAATAAAGTGAGGTGCTAAAATTACATAAATGGGATGATTAAATTGGCATTTTGTGATTTTTCATCTCACAAAGTGTTTATTAAGTACCGCTAGACACATATTAAACAGGCTTCTTTTTAACAGCTACCATCAAGACCTGAAATTAGGTTGAAAGTATTCACTCCTATTCTGCCAGGCTTTCTCGTTTAGGTGGGTTTTCACAGCAGCATTAGTTAATGTTGGAACTTTGGATTTATGGTGAACTGTCTTTCGCTGTAATGAAATCGACCAAGAGCCATGGAATGATATTGGAAAAAGTAGAGAGTCATATCCTAGTGCATTTATAACACTTATATGCTAGTTTATGCCTTCTAAATTAGGTAAATATTTTTGCCTTATTCCTTTGCTCCCTTGTAGTTTGTGGCCTGTGGGATTATACCTTCATGAATGCTGTCTCTTTTGTCTAAATTATCGAAATCATAATTACTCCCCAAGTAGGTGTGATCTGTTCTCTGAAAGTCTTCATTGCTATGTTAAGATGTATTGCTCTTAATTTTTCATTTACTTATTTGTATGTGTAGTACTTCTTTTACTGTTATCCTAATTTTGAGGTTGGAATTCAAATTCTTATATTTCTTGTTAACACCTACCACAGAGTCTGATGACTAAGAGATTCTTAATAGTCATTCGAATGAGTGAATAAATAAATGTATCTCAATTTGAATTTCCAAAGACAAATTCAACCATCTATATTCCATTCTGGTCACCAGACACCTGGACGTCATTTTGGTCCTCTCTCCACTCACAGTCCTTCCCGTGTGGCCCTGATCTCCCCAGGATGCACCATTGGTACTTCCTCCTCATCCCAGCTCAGACCCTTCTCACCGTCTCCCGTGATTCTTTCTCTACCCTGCATTAGATATGATCAGAGGATCCTACTGAAATTTTTCAATGGCTTCTTTTTTTTAAGTTTCTCTTTTACCTTTTCTCTTTTTTCCTTCTTTTTCTTTGTTTTCTTCTTTTTTTTTCTTTTTTCCAATGGCTTCTTAATGATCTGTGAAAAATAGGCAAAATCCATAACACAGTTGACCAAAAATTTGCAAAATCTGACCTCTATCTTCTTCCCAAACTCCTCTGTGTAGTTATTCACCTGGCTCTCTGGATGCTGTTCACAATGCCCTCCATTCAGTCCTGCCCAGGATCTTTGTGTATCTTTGTGTAGGGATTTCCTATTATCATTCAAGCATACTTGAAACCTCACTTTGTCTGGGAAGACTCCTCAGGCTCTGTAAACCCTTATCTCACAGTGTCTTGAAATTATCCTTTGCAACAATGCTGTAGAATTAATTTATTTAGCATGGAATTAATTAGTTAACTCATTCTAGGGGTTCCTTTTCTAAAATATGAGCTCTGTGAGTTACTGGTCATTATTTATTGTGTTAATTGATCCCTGTACCCATCTCCAAGATCAAGGTCTTGGCTTGTTGAGTGGTCAATAAAAAGAGATACCAGACACATAAAGTAAATAGAAGCGCAGAATCAGGTAATAGTTGTTTGGGGGTCAATAAAATCTAACTGCACTCATTTAGAGCCTCTTGGTCGGGACTCATCTTCAAGGTTAGTTTTATCTTGTACAGGCACCTCAGAGATATCACATGTTCAGTTCCAGATCACCTCAGTAAAGTGAATATCACAGTAAAGTGAGTCACACCAATTTTCCGTTCCTCAGTACATATAAAAATTATGTTTACATTAGACAGTAGTCTCTTAAGAGTGCAATAGCATTGTGTCTTTAATACAATGTACAAACCTTGACTTTAAAATATGTTATTGCTAAAACATGCTAACCATCATCTGAGCCTTCAGCAAGTTGTAATCTTTTTGCTGGTGGAGCGTTTTCTTCCATGCTGGTGGCTGCTTACTGATCAGGGTGATGGCTCCTGAAGGTTGGGGCAGATGGGGAAGTTTCTAAAATAAGACCACGGTGACGTTTCCCACATGGATTGACTCTTTCTTTCATGAACGATTTCTCTGTAGCATGCAGTGCCGTTTGATAGCATTTTACCCACAGCAGAACTACTTTCAAAATTGGAGTCAATCTTCTCAAATGTTTGTGCTGCTTTATCAACTAAGTTTATGTCATATTCTAAATCCTTTACTGTCATTTCAACAGTCTTCACAGCATCTTCACCAGGAGTAGATTCCATCTCAAGAAACCACTTTCTCTGCTTGTCCATGAAAAGCAACTCCTCATCCCTTCAAGTTTTATCATGAGATTGCAGCAATTCAGTCACATTTTCAGACTCCACTTCTTTCTTTTTTTTTATGTTCCCTTATTTTTTTAATGTTACTTTTTAAAAAAAATATTTATTTATTTAGGCTGTAACAGGTCTTAGTTTCGGCATGCGGAATCTTTAGTTGCAGCATGTGAACTCTTAGTTGTGTCATGCATGCAGGATCTAGTTCACCAATCGGGGATCGAGCCCAGACCCCCTGCATTGGGAGCAGGGAGTCTTACCCACTGGACTGCCAGGGAAGTCCCTATGTTCCCTTACTTTTATTTTTACTTATTTTTTAACTTTTTACTTTGTATTGGAGTATAGTTGATTAACAATGTTGTGTTAGTTTCAGGTGTACAACAAAGTGATTCAGTTATGCATATACATGTACCTATTCTTTTTCTAATTCTTTTCCCATGTAGGTTGTTACATAATATTAAGAAGAGTTCCCCAAGCTTCACTTCTAATTCTAGTTCTCTTGCTATATCCACCACATCTGCAGTCACTTCCTTCACTGAAGTCTTGATCCCCTCAAAGTCATCCATGAGGGTTGGAATCAGTTTCTTCTAAATTTCTGTTAATGTTGCTATTTGGACCTCTTCCCATGAATCATGAATGTTCTTAATGACATCTAGAATGCTGAATCCTTTCCTGAAGGTTTACTATTGACTTTGTCCAGGTCCATCAGAGGAATCACTGTCTATGTTGGCTATAGCCTTATAAAATGTATTTCTTAATAAGATTTGAAAGTCAAAATGACTAGCAGGCATGAAAAACAACATTAATCTCACTGTCCATCTCCATCAGCACTCTTGGGGGACCAGGTACGTTGTTGATGAGCAGTTATATTTTGAAAGGAATCTTTTTTTCTGAGCAGTAGGTCTCAAAATTGGGCTTAAAATATTGAGTAAACCATGTTGTACACAGATGTGCATCATGTCTCCTTCTTTGTTGCTCCATTTATAGAGCAGAGGCAAAGGAGATTCAGCATAATTTTTAAAGGCCCTTGGATTTTCAGATGATAAATGAGCGTTGGCTTCAACTTAAAGTCACCAGTTGCATTAACCCCTAAAAGGAGAGTCATCCTGTCCTTTGAAACTTTGAAGCCAGGCATTGACTCCTCTCTAGCTATGAAAGTCCTAGGTGGTGTCCTCTTCCAATAGAAGGCTGTTTTGTCTGCATTGAAAATCTGTTGTTTAGAGTAGCCACCTTCATGAATTATCTTATCACTACGGCTTTCTTCATATTAGCAATAACCCTGTTTCACTTTCTTCATTCGTGTGTTCACTGGAGCAGCACTTTTAATTTCCTTCAGGAACTTGTCCCTTACTTTCACAACTTGGCTACCTGTTTGGTACAAGAAACCCAGCTTTTGGGCTATCTCAGCTTTCAACATGCCTTCCTCACTAAAGCTTAACCATTTCTGGCTTTTGATTTAAAGTGAGGGATGCGTGACTCTTCCTTTCCCGTGAACACTTAGAAGCCATTGTACAGTTATTAGTTGGCCTCATTTCATTATTGTTGTGTCAGGGAGGCCTGAAGAGAGGGAAAGAGATGGGAGAACAGCCAATGGGTGGGGCAGTCAGAACACACACAGCATTTCTCTGTTAAGTTCCCTGTCTTATACGTGCCTGGTTCCCCAAGGCAATGACAATATTAACTCAAAGGTCACTGATCAGAGATCACCATGACAAATATAATAAGAAAAAGTTCGAGTTATTGCCAGAATTACCAAAATGTGATGCAAAGGCTCAAAGTGAACAAATGTTGTTGGAAAATGACACTTGTAGGCTTGCTCCAGGCAAGACACCACAGAACGTCAATTTGTAAAAAATGCATTATCTGTACAGTGCAGTAAAGGCATGAGTGTACTCTGTGTACAGCCCTCTCTTCTAGAAGACCTTCTCACACTGTCTCTGCTTCTGCTTTGGCAGTTGATGGACAGTGGCAGGAGTGGAGCTTCTGGAGCCGGTGCTCCGTGACCTGCTCGAATGGGACCCAGCAGAGGAGCCGGCAGTGTACTGCAGCTGCCCACGGGGGCTCCGAATGCAGAGGGCCCTGGGCAGAAAGCAGAGAGTGCTACAACCCCGAGTGCACAGGTGAGGCCAGATGACTGCATGTGAAGGATGCCTGCCCTTTAGATAATGTGACAGAATCATGCCAGACGGTCGTGGCATCGTCAGGTAATTATACATTTCTAGTCAATGAAGCCAGTGATACCAGAGCTCATCCTACTGTATGTTACATGAATAAAGCAACAAAATTCAACAGATTCTTAAATTAGATGAAACTAATGAGATTACATTAAATTTTGTTTAAATTGATGAAATCTAGCACGGAGCTCATGTTCTTTACAATTAAAGGTCAATGTCCATTTGCAGCTTCTGACAAAGTTACAGAAACTTCTGTTCATCACAATGCTCTAAATTTGACCAGCAAGTTAAATATTTGTGTCCGTTTTATTCATGGCAGTAGATTAATAAAAATTGAACAGACAGTCATGGGCCTCAGATTTTCGAATCCCTAAAGCAGTGTGCACTGGATGACTGACACTGATCTTGACATATTTCTTTCAGCCAATGGTCAGTGGAATCAGTGGGGTCATTGGAGTGGGTGCTCCAAGTCCTGTGATGGCGGCTGGGAGAGGCGAATGAGGACCTGCCAGGGTGTGGCGGTGACCGGGCAGCCGTGTGAAGGGACAGGCGAGGAAGTGAGAAGATGCAGCGAGCAGCGATGTCCTGGTGAGTGAGCTCATATCGTCCCCAGGGAAACACTTTGGTACCTGGGGGAAAAAAGAAAGGATTAAAAACATTGTCATTGGTTAAAGGCCGTATTTCCTCAATGGAAGTATTGCTAATAATAAGTGGCAGTTTTCTTCTTTCCATAATGTATGAGGTTTTGTCTGCTTATGTGTCATAGACTGTGTCTTCTATACATTTTTAAATTATTTTCTGAAAAATGACAATGAAAAGTGTAAAAACACCAAAGTAGGCATGTTGAACAATAACACGGCTAGAAATTTTTGAAATTAGGTTGGGGTACTGTTTTTTTTCACTCTCTCTATGAAATATTTGTTTACTGAGAACACAAAACAAGTTGCCTTAGATTATTATATTTTATTATTATTTTTTGGTGGTACGCTGGCCTCTCACTATTGTAGCCTCTCCCGTTGCAGAGTACAGGCTCTGGACGTGCAGGCTCAGCGGCCATGGCTCACGGGCCCAGCCACTCCACGGCATGTGGGATCTTCCCGGACTAGGGCATGAACCTTTGTCCCCTGCATCGGCAGGTGGACTCTCAACCACTGCGCCACCAGGGAAGCCCCTGCCTTAGATTATTTTACTAGAAATATAGAGACATCAGTGTGAGGTAGATTAGTAAGGAAATAAAGAGACGAGGTTGAAACTCAGAAACTTGTAAATTCTGCTGTTAATCCATCCTGATGTGTGACCTTGGACACCCCAGTTTACTAGCCCTTGCCCCAGTCCCACTGTAAAAGGAAATTCCTGTGAGGAACTCACTTTATAACAGCATCACGCCTTAATTCATAGTGAAAAAATGGAAGTATTGCTACATTGGAGGATTTTACATATGAGCATAGAAAAAAGAAAAGGTCAGAAATTGCCCAGAGTATAAATCATATTATATTATAGGTCATATATTTTAAAAGCTCATTTAGAACAAAGACTCCTTCCTAAGTGTGTGTACATTTCATAAAATACTATTGACACACTCAAGACTCAATAAATAAGTGAAAATTCGGATTTTAGAATGATACCATTGGCAACATTTTATAAACATGCTGGAAAAGCTAATAGCATGGAATTTAAAAACTTCATAGTTGGGTATAAAGTTCTGAACTTAGAGAATCTGAAGACCCAGTTACAGCCCTTGTTACCACTAGTAACTCTTGTGGGCAAGCTCGCAGATCTTGGGCTATCTGGTCCTAGTGGGTGTGGTGACTTCAGCTGTTTGAGATTCCTTTTCAGTTCAGGAAACTATGGATTTCTGTCTCTATGTAACATAATTACTGGGATTTAGAAAAACCAAGGAATTCTAAGAGCTATCCAGGGATCAAAACTTTTTATTTCTCCAAATTTAGGGTTCTAAAGACTTTTCATGGTTCAACACTAATAGCAACAGAAACTGGACTCTAAGGATAGCAGTATATTAGTAGTATTTCCTTAGTTCTTAAAAAAGATCTAAAATTAGTTTTGCTAATTCTTAAGGCCATATGAATCCAGAATGATAAGAAGTAACCAGCATGCAGGACTCTGTTTAGAAGGAAACCTATACAGATTAGCATCATGAAATTTCTACTGTGCTGCATAAGAATTAAGAAGTATTAACAAAAACATTTCTTTTGCCCAGGGAGAAATTTCACTGGAACAGTAGGCATGACTAAATAAGACCCTTTTAATATCTGAAGTTATCTGAACTAGTCTGAGCGTGCCAAGATTCTTAATTGGTCCTTTAAAACTGACTTTTATCTGCATATATAGAGGTAAGATGCTGGTGTTTGCAATCAGCTTTATAAAGATTGCCACCTGCTGTTTGGAAAACATTTTACATATCTATTTACAAAAAAGATATTATACCTTATTGGCTAGGTTTATTCGCTGGCTTTCGTGCTTACAGGGAGATTGAAAAATTATCATATAAAACTGTAAACACTTTTTAGATTATATATATATATATATATAATTTTGGTATTAACCGTAACATTTTCATTTTTCTCTTTTCAAAAATATGATTTGAAATCCCCTCATGTACGTAAATAACATTTTTGAATTAAAATGAATTATTGAATCAGTTAAACAATTCACAAATTAGTGCTTATACAGGGGTAAAAAAATAAATATATGTACCAAGCTTTTGAACATATATCCTAATCTTGCACCTTCATACAAATCACATTATCCATTAAAAATTATATGTGACTATCAATTTCAAATATGCTTTCTGCCTCTGTAGAGTATAGAAATTTTATCAAAATAAAGGAGGTTTTTACTTTTAATATTTATCCTTTAACTTTTCAGTGCACAGCCATGTCATCCCCAGATTATTTTATCAAGAAAGTGGGATTTATAAATAATCAGTTTTCCACGGTGGACTTGATTTATATATTGGCTTTTCAACTCCACACAATTGTTTCTCTGTAGTTAATATATATTCCTTTATGATTAGAGCATAGGTTTCCTAATTTCTGCCATTAGATTGCTCCAAATTTACACATTGACAATATAAATTGAGAAAACTTTCAAATTATCTTAAGAGTTGCTAAGGCATTTTTTCTCATTTTGTCAGTGATAAAGCCTGAACAAATGTCTCTTCTGAAACAACGTTTTTTTCTAGTATTATTTTTAGTACTGTTCTCTCTTAATTTTTCTTCCTCTTGCTGGAAGCAAATAAACTAGTATTTATTTGTATGCTTCACTTAATTTGGATACAACACAAATTAATCAAGTTTTCCAAGAGACCCTCAGTTATCAGGAAGGAGAAATGTAATATATGCACATCTTTGTCTGGATAATTAATAAAAATAATGATTAGTCATCTGGGTTTAATCAAAAGCTGTTATGGCATCTAATAAAAATGGAAAATAAAAAATGTTTTCCCATCAAGATTAGGATATTTCTTTCCTGGTAAATAGATAAAATGAAAGTATTAAAAAGGGCATCAATGATGCCCCTGTCTTCATAAGAAAAGAGAATTAGAGGGATTAAAAAATTATATTATTACTTTTTTTAAATACCGCTAGTTAAAGAATAGAGTAGCTACAAAGGAGATAATTAAGTTGCCCAATTTTTAAATTGGTCAACCCCACCAAGTAATGATTTCGTTGATCTCAATCTTATTGTATACCCAGGCTTTGAGGGTTAAAATAGTAGAAAGTTAATAGCTCCCCTAATTATGTTATGTTGCTACAATGTGAAAAAATACTATTTTTAATCTTTCGTTTGGTTGTTTTTTTCCCCCAGTATTCCACTGGTTAATATCATTCAGAAAGCAGAGTTACTGGTGATTGGCCTACATTAGCCCAGGCTTCCCAGGGCCTCCCTGCTCTGCTCCCAGGGAAGGGTTTGCTCTTTCCAGAGCCCAATTATAGGATGTATGACTCTTTAGTCATTAGTTGCTAAATTGGAAACTGCCATTCACAGAGAGACATTACACTTAATTTATACATAAAATGTCCTTTTTGGAGTCACCATTGCTTTGTCTGCAAGTGGTAAGTGAAGCCTGTAGGTTAAATGTTCTGAGAAAAACTTTGAAGTAAGTGTGCCATACCATAAATGTGCATGGTAACATCAACTTAGACCAGAGATGGAGCAATTATTGGGATACTGAACTCTAGATGTTCATCCCAAGGGAAGTCAGCAGTGATGCTGTGGGCTCAGACTTGTCTTGCACATTGGGATGCATTTGTGTTGGAATTTGGCCCCCTGTAATGTGCTGACTCTAAGCTCTCAACAGCCCCCCACCCCTCTGGAGTGACTGTTTCTGCAAGATTGCTCCCCAGCAGAATTATGTCTTCTTTGAAGACCAAGAGAGCCGTTCATCTCGTTTCTGAGTAATTTTCCTTCAGTAGAAAGAAAGCATCACCATGCTTGCTTCCTTTGGGCTCCTACCTTCTCTGAGTGCCTCTCGATATTGCCCAAGCTGTGCTTCTCAAAATTTAGTGGACAAATCCCTTTTAAAATCACATTAAAAAAATACTTAGGAATAAAACTGACCAAGGAGGTGACTTATATGCTGAAAACCATAAAACATTAATAAAGGAAATTGAAGATGATTCAAATAAATGGAAAGATATCCCATGCTATTGGATTGGAAGAATTAATATTGGTAAAATGGCCATACTACCCAAAGCAATCTACAGATTTAATGCAATCCCTATCAAATTACCCATGACATTTTTCACAGAAATAGAACAAATAATCCTAAAATTCATATGGGACCATAAAAGACCCACACTTGCCAAAGAAATCCTGAGGAAAAAGAACAAAGCAGGAGGCATAACCCTCCCAGATGTCAGATAATACTACAAAGCTACTACAATCAAAATAGCATGGTATTGGCACAAAAACAGACATATGGATCAATGGAACAGAAATAGAGAGTCCAGAAATAAACCTGCACACCTACAGTCAATTAATCTACAATGAAGGAGGCAAGAATACACCATGGAGAAAAGACAATCTCTTCAGCAAGTCGTGTTGGGAAAGCTGGACAGCTCAATGTAAATCAGTGAAGTTAGAACACACCCTCACACCATACACAAAAACAAACTCAAAATCGCTTAAAGACTTAAATATAAGACGTGACACCATAAAACTCCTAGAAGACAACATAGGCAAAACATTCTCTGATATAAGTCATACTAGTGTATTCTTAGGTCTGTCTCCCAAGGCAATAGAAATAAAAGCTAAAATAAACAAATGGGACCTAATCAAACTTACAAGCTTTTTCATAGCAAACCATAAACAAAACAAAAAGACAACCTGCAGACTGGGAGAAAATATTTGTAAATGATGAGAACAACAAGGGCTTAATTTCCAAAATATTCAAACAGCTCATACAACTCAATAACAACAACAAAAAAATACAACCCATTTGAAAAATGGGCAGAAGACCTAAATAAACATTGCTCCAAAGAAGAGATACAGATTGCCAATAGGCACATGAAAATATGCTCAACATAGCTAATTACTAGAGAAATGCAAACCAAAACTACCATGGGGTATCACCTCACACCGGTCAGAATGGCCATCATTAAAAAGTGTACAAACAACAAATGCTGGAGAGGGTGTAGAGAAAAGGGAACCCTCTTACACTGTTGGTGGGAATGTCAACTGGTGCAGCCACTATGGAAAACAGTATAGAGGTTCCTCAAAAAACTAAAAATAGAACTACCATATGATTCAGCAACCCCACTCCTAGGCGTATATACAGACAAGTCTATAATTAAAAAAGATACATGCACCTCAAACTTTAGAGTACAAAAGAATTACCCAGAGGGCTTGTTTCATTTTTTTATTATTTTTTTTAATATTTATTTTATTTATTTATTTGGCTGCACCAGCTCTTAGTTGTGGCAAGCGGGATCTAGTTCCTTGACTAGGGATCAAACTGGGCCCCCTGCATTGGGAGCGTGGAGCCTTAACCACTGAACCACCAAGGATGCCCCCAGAGGGCTTGTTAAGACAGAGATTCATGAGCCAATGTCCTCTGCCACAAGGTTCTGATTCAGTAGGTCTGGTCCAGGCCTGGGAATCTGCATTTCTAACAAGCTCCCAGATGATGGTGATGATGCTGCAGATTACCTCTTGGGTTGCACCAGCCTCGAGTATAAGTAAGTAAGTAAGTAACTAAATAACTAAATAAATATTAGTGATAAAACTCACGAAGGGTGGAAACAGTTCTCCACCTCAGCTCCACTGTTGAAAGTTAAGGTATCATCTGAATAAGGCTGCAGAATTTTGTCTTATTCACACTTCTTCACACATAAATAAGAAGGGATTGTTTCTGGAGTCAGTTCATAATGAAAATACAGACAATGCATTTCAAGTCTCCCTACCCAATTCTTGTTTCAACCAAAATAAAACAGAAAAATAGGGCAATTAACTAGCTGCTGTAGACAAAGTGGGATGGTTTAGGCAGAGCTGCTCAGTTGTACAGCAGTAGTACTCCTGTTTTGTGGGGAGCTGGAGGGGTGTCACTGGGACCTGTCTGATGTGAGGCTCTGCCCCACCAGGACACAGACCTTCTGTAGCAGGAGTGTGCTTTCACTGCTCCGTCCCCCAAGGCTCTGAGCTACTATACACACACAGGTGGATAATATCTGGGCTGGGTGTCAGGGCGGAGGATGGGGTCTGAGTGCACATCGACTTAAAGTTCTGAGTTCCCAGTTGGAGGAGTGGGGAATTAATTAATCACTATCAATATAAATATTTTGTCTCTGTTAGAGACAAGTTAAAAAGTTAGACTTCTAAATTGTGTGGACCACCGTATTTTAGGGTTAAACGTAATCATTCTTGGAAACCCAAATATGTCAGTGTAAAATTTACATATTTTAAAGAGAAAAAAATTCATAGGGCTTCCCTGGTGGTGCAGTGGTTAAGAATCCTCCTGCCAATGCAGGGGACATGGGTTCGAGCCCTGGTCCAGGAAGATCCCACATGCCACAGAGCAACTAAGCCCGTAAGCCATGACCGCTGAGCCTGCGCTCTAGAGCCCGCGAGCCACATCTGTTGAGCCCATGTGCCACAACTACTAAGCCTGTGCTCTAGAGCCCACAAGCCACAACTGCTGAGCCCACGTGCCACAACTACTGAAGCCTGAGCTCCTAGAACCCGTGCCCTGCAACAAAGAGAAGCCACTGCAATGAGATGCCCATGTACCACCACGAAGAGTAGCCCCCGCTCAGCACAACTAGAGAAAGCCCACGCGCAACAACAAAGACACAGCGCAGCCATAAATAAATAAATACATTTATTTTTCAAAAAGCAGCATACTAGTCTCTATTGAAATATTCACATACAAGTTGGCACCTGCTTTAACTTTTTGATTCCAGACCACAAGACTAATCACCACTAGTACTTTAAAAAAGCTCCTATTTCATTAGAATTGCTGTTATTTTTGCTGTCAGATGTTATGTGTATACCCCGTAAGGAACTATATTATTACCTGTTCAGTTTCAAAAGGTTAAGGCAAGTGTTTCACTGCACATTTTTGGACATGGCAAGTAATGTCACACCCACACAGTTCATACCAACCGTTCACCTGAAACCAACCACTGAGTCCAGTGGTGGCCATACGTGGCACTAGGGACTGACTTTTCTCCTCTGCAATGTCCTATTTTTTTTTTTTGCTAAGTCACCTCAGATACATTCTACAAAGTAGGGAAATAAATTAGAACTTGAAGGTACCCCATAGGGAGAGAGGCCTCCTGGTGTTTAACCAATCTCCAGGGAAGCATCCCATCCTCCCGAAAAGCCGGGGCTTCCTGACCTGCTCCTGTCCGAGATTCTACAGCAAATCAATTCAGTGTTAGAAGCAGAATTAAGGGAGAACCACTGGGCTCTGACATAATCAGTATATATGACAGATAGTACTCTAGGCCTGCTATTCAAACCTGTTGCTATGGAAATAATTATTATCATAATTCGCCTTATCAGATTGCTCATCAGATGAAGCTGGAAGAAAACTCTCACAGCTTCTGCACAGCAAAAACTTAACAAGCAGTTTGTTGTAATCCTACATTACTCTACCTTGACCAGTTTAGAAATATTTGGCAATCATTCTGATGATGCTGAATGCTGATCATTCGCAAATGGAAACAGAAAATTTAAGCAGCACATTTTACGTCTTTTATTTCTTCCTTTCAGTCCACATTGTTTTGACAATAAAAGTAAACATATTTTAAGGATCACTTAATGATTTTTAATGAATAAAATGAACATTAATGCAATTAGTAAACTCCTTTTGGGGTTTAAGTTTTCCCAAGACACTAAACCTGAACGTTGGCCCTTGACATTTCTCACCCCCACTTATTTTCCTCCCCTCACACATCCTGAAGCATGAATGACCCTGAGATCCTGCCCCTGGTGCTTTGATTGCTTTCTCTCTCTCTCCAGCTGTCACCTGTGTGAGAACTGGCACCTAAGAGACCTTTCCAACTGGAGTATCAAATGAGACCCTTATGCCCCCAGGGGAGCTTTTCTGTCTGAAGTTCTCCCTCTTTCTTTCCAACCTCTTTCCTAGTGGGGGAGTCCACCTGGGTCAAGCCTTTCCTCCTGGGGCCCTGCTTTCTCCTCCCCCGGTCACTGCCTTCCAGCGGAAAGTCTGGGGGGTGTGGTCAAACCAAGGTTGACTTGGGCCTCATTGTCCTCATACATTAAATGGGATAATGATACATGTCCAGGGGATTGTTTCAAGGATGCAATGATAGAATACTCTAGATTAGAGTGATTAAAGTGCAGTCCAGGTCTTCTATGTCCATTACCCATATTATGACATCAACCCCATTATCTAATCTCTTCCACATAGGTTCTTATCTGATGATTCTCCCCTATCCATGGCCTTAATCATGTGACTCGCTCATTAAAAAAACTTCCGTGGCTTCTGGTTCCCTGCCCAATTCCATGCATACTGAGATCCCGGGGACAGTAGTGTCCTCATCCGTGGCTCATTTGTACATACGGCAAATCTCTGTATGTAAACAACCAAGCAGACGCAGTCTCTGGTTCCTGGATCGAGAGGCACGTATTCTGTCCTTTCTCTGTTGCTTGCCCTCCTGTTCACCTGGACTCCCCTAGTGTCCTGGGCCCTCATCTTCACCTACTGAAATAGGAGCACCTTGGGAGCCCAAACCATTAGAAGCTGTCTTCTCACTTAAGCATTCTTTCTCCCACAACTGCATGGGTGTTCTTTCTTTTTTGAACCCTTATAAACTTGCTTTGTGCTTCCATTATTATATATTGCTATTATATTTTATTATATATATATATATATATATATATATATATATATATATATATATATATACCTCTTAGCTAGAATTCCAGCTTATTGCAAATGAGCTATATATTTTCACTTTCCAAATCCCCTACTCTGCACTGACTGTAGCAGGTCCTTAGATATATGCTCTTTTGAATGTATTTATTCCATATCATAAAATCTATAACTGGACTAATGAAATCATCTGTGTAAAAGCATGTGAATACGCTTCAAAATGACTATGATAGTAATACATTTTATAATCTGACTTTACTCTTTCAAAATGCTGTTAGATTACTTACTTAGAATTTGAATGGATGTTTTTAGCGCATCTACTATTTTTATTTTGTAGTTAGAATTTGTGACATGATCCTTCCTTCTTTAGAAATAAATCATCAAGATGTTGGGGGTAAAAAAAATATGTAAGTTTCTATAGCAAGTTACTCAGTTTCCCCAAATCTCAGCCCAGCTTATTCTTTTAGGCCAGAGCTCCTCAAGGTGGCTTCGGAGCCATTTTGTCGGGCTAGCATGGGTCCCAGGTTTGCCCAAATAGGGATTCCTAAGGCCTTAGGGCAGCTCACAAGACAGGAGGCCGTGGCCCGTGGCCTTGAGCCTGAAGTAGCCTTGCCCATCCAAATGTTATCATTTGTTATATCTGCTGTGACCTGGGGAAGCTGTGGAGCACTCTTATCCTCAGCAGTTCCTAAAATGATGTAAAAAGGCAAGTTAGCACAGCACAAACCTCACGGGTGCTCCAGTATAAAACTTTGTCTCATGAAAGGATAGTTACTTAAGAGTTATTCCCCACAGTTAAAGTTAGCTATCTTTTTAATTATTATTTAACTTTGCTAACAAGTTGGAAGTAGGGCGACCTTGTCTAAGTTGAAATATAGAATTTAAAAAAATACTAATTCAGAATTTTGGGGTGTGTGTTATATATAACACATTGTCAGACCAAGTACTCAAACAGGCAACCTGAAATGCACACTGTTCGCTAGGGAATTCAAAGTTCGTGGTTTGCTGACTTCCACACTTAGAAACAAATTTTTGCAAAATACTTATGTACTTATTTTAGTGCAACAAATGCTTAGAGATGGTGTAACATTCTCTGAAAATTGGCTGAAAGAGCTGTTGGACTGAGGTACACCACCACCTCACTGAGCGATTTCTCTCTGCCTTGTTTTGCCCATGTTTACAGGGATGACAATAATTGCATCCACTTTAAAGGTTCTGACTGTTATTTGAAAATATTTAATGTGCTTAGAAGATTGCCTAAATCATAGTATGTGTAAATATTTCTGTTGTAACGGTGTAGCAACTTGAGACTGATAACAATCATTCTCTATAGAAGGAAGGCTATTATGAAACACATCTGATAAACACCACTCTTTTTCCCTTCAGCCTTATTAGTAGCTGCATGAAGTCTTCACATGTGTAAGCTACACTGCTGAATTAGAGATGTAAACTGCGTGAGCACAGAGGCTGAATATGTCTTATTTACCTCTGTATCCCCCAGCACAGGGGGTTCCCAAAATATAAGAATTAATGAATTGCCAGCAAGTGAAATTTGAAATACTGGGTCATGCATCGTGCATATTTTTTTCTTTTCTTTTTCTGCCTGCAGCTCTACAGTTTAGAATCAATTTCTCTTTAATGCTGAAATTCTAGCATAAGTGGTGAAAACTAATTTTCCACATCAAATTAATTTAAACCCTGTATAATTTTTGCTATTTTTAAGAGACAGAAAATCAGTTTGAATAGACAGATTAACAGCTAATCACTAGGTAATTGCCACCTTGTTTTAAGGGCGCACGCTAACTATGTACTTGTGCCTTCAACTACAGTTGTATCTTACAGATGGGTTTTTATATCTTTGCACTAGTGAGAGCAAACAGTGAGATCTTTCAGCTGATGGACAGAGTCGTGGTTCCATTTTGCTGAGGCATAAAAAAGCAAGTGCTTCATATTGCCACACAATAATATGTTTTTATTTTGAGCACAGCAGCGTGGCCTGAGCTAATTATACATTTTCTAATTTACAAAGTGCACGCAGGTAGCATTAAACAGAAAAAAACAAAACAAAACAAAACATTAACACAAATCTCTATCTCCAGCTTTTGCTTCCCTCCTGCACTTTCGTGCCATACACCAGACAGCTTTTTGATACCAGGATGCGCTCAGATAGCTCACACACAGAACTGTTCTCAGCATCTTCTCTCCCAAGCCATATCCTCCCCATGTGCTGTCACTCAGGGTAGAGCACACCAGACTCTCTCCCTGGATACCTGAGTTCATCTTTACTCCCTCTCTCGTCCTCACCTCCTACACCTGCCCCGGAGCTGAGCCCATCCCTCCTCCTAAACACATTTGGACTCCACCCACTTCCTGAAGCCACTTCCTGTGATTCCACAGCCCTCCTTCCCCAGTTACACCCTTTCGATTGGCACAGGCCTCCTTGACATCAATCCCCTTGCCTGCCACCCACTCTCCAAACTGCCGGGACGGCATTCAAAACATGACATCTATTTCCCTCGCCCTTAAGTTCACACCCCTAGTTTACATCATCATCCTCACCCCCTCCTCCTCCTGCAGTGACCCACCTCTGTCCAGCCTCAGCTCTCCCAGGGGAGATGTTCCCCATGCCTTGGATGGACCAGGCTCTCCTTGACCCGGTGGTTCCCGAGACACAGTTGCCCATCCTTGTTGTTGGCTCCCCACTTTGTCCTTCACATCTCAACTTGGACATCCTTCTGGAAATCCTCTGCTGGCCTGCTTGCCCCTAAAGTACCCCTAGAGCAACCGGGACTCCTCTGATCATAGTGGGAGCCTGACGGCACTGTAATATCTCTACTTCTGTGGCCCTCGACATCTTGGAGTTGAGAGGCTTCGTCTATTCCTTTTTTTTTTTTTTTTTTTTTTTTGCGGTACGTGAGCCTCTCACTGTTGTGGCCTCTCCTGCTGTGGAGCACAGGCTCCGGACGCGCAGGTTCAACGGCCATGGCTCACGGGCCTAGCCACTCCGCAGCATGTGGGATCCTCCCGGACCGGGGCATGAACCCGCGTCCCCTCCATCGGCAGGTGGACTCTCAACCACTGCACCACCAGGGAAGCCCTGTCTATTCCTTTTTTGTGCAGCACTTCCCAAGGAGACTGGGACATGATAGGTGTCCAAGTATTTGTAGAATGAATGAGTTCCATTCCTGTCGCTGAGAAGACCCCAGGAAATTTCTCACCCCTGGGGACTTCATAAACCTGAGATGGAAGAAAATAAATTGTCATTTTAATATCTAGGCTGTGTTGCTTTGGGTATGAGCAGAAATAGACCTATTTTCTGAACTAATTTTTTTTTTAAGATTTAATCTTCAAAGATGCCAGATCACCTTTGATGAAATATTTAAAGCAGCTGCGGGATTTGACATTCCTTCTAAAAAGCTGAAAATCCTGAACCGATTTGCACCTTTGAACCTCTGATTCCTCTGTCATCTTCCCTTCTTATCATTGTGTACTGAGTTTCTATCTACAAGAAGCACGGCAAATCCAAAGTTTCATGCATTTAGAGGAGAAAACAAAGTTTGATGACTTCTCTAGGTTTAAAACAATTACTGTGATTTTTTTTTTTTTTTTTGGTCTGGTTAAAGTACCTCACATTGATTGTCACCAGGTAAATGGGAACTAACACTTACTTGAGTGGTGTGGTTGGAAAAATAACTGTTGAATCAGCTTCTTCCTTGACCAGTTAGGATGTATGCAGTTCATATCAGGGGCTTCTGAACAGGGTCTCCTGGACCCTTACCAAGTCAGGTACAGCCCTACAAGGTCAACTTTTGTAAATATCCAGTACCATGGAAACCCATTTTGGCTAATTTTTAGGAAAACTATGGTAGCTAACTTCTCTCTCTTATTGCTCTTAAATGAAAATGACTACCTTCTGCTGGCCTATTTCACACACACACACAGAGTCCTCAGTACTTTGCAAAATCATCTTCATTCTCTGTCATCTTAAGCACTGGAGTACTGAACGTATAGATCTTCTGAACGTATTTGGTAGTTTTTGGTTAAAAGTACACGTGTGGGGCTTCCCTGGTGGCTCAGTGGTTGAGAGTTCGCCTGCCGATGCAGGGGACACAGGTTCGTGCCCCGGTCCGGGATGATCCCACATGCCGTGGAGCGGCTGGGCCCATGAGCCATGGCTGCTGGGCCTGCGCATCTGGAGCCTGTGCTCCGCAACGGGAGAGGCCACAACAGTGAGAGGCCCACGTACCGCAAAAATAATAATAATAATAATAATAATAAATAAAGTACACGTGTGCCTATAATTCCCACTGTCATTTACCAGGACCTATAAGTGCTACGTGCCGTTAAGAACGAAACAAAACAGAAAAAGCCCCGTCTTCACGGCGCTCACATTCTAGCAGGAGGCTAATAATCTAGTACTAATAAATAAGGGAGGACACGGTGTAGCAGTGTACGGTGAGGGGTGTCTTGGAGAACAGCCGGGCCGAGGAAGGGCTGGGGTGAGAAGGCGGGATTCCAGAAGAGCTTGAGGGCAGAGGACAGGAGCCACGAGGAGGTTTAGGGAGGGAAGGGGGAGGCGTGTCCTGGGCAGAAAGAGCAGGTGCACAGGCTGTGGGGTGAGGGTCCTCCTGGAGTTGCAGAAGCCCCCGGGGGGCAGTGAGCATGGACGGGGGGGAGCTGAGGAAGGGGCCAGACTGAGGCGCCTTGTAGCTGACACTCCTTTCATGGCTCAGCGTTGTACTTACATGGAAAGAAGGACCTTCCCCCACGTGGTATACCTTTAAAAAACAGTGGAGCGGTCACCCATATCCTGCCTTGATTTTGAACCTCATCATTTCCAGGTGTGGACCCGGTAAACAGCTCACCCTGTTGGCTCACCCGTGCCATCTGGTGGTGATGGCTTGCAATTACCAGATTTTCTGACCCTAAGGTCGGCCGGGGGCAGGGTGCTCTTGTGGGAATAACAATACGTGTCCAAGGTGGGAGGGGGGGTGATGAATTTGGAGACTGGGATCGCCATGTATACAATAATATGTATAAAATGGATAACTAATAAGAACCTGCTGTATAAAATTATATATAAAATAAAATTAAAAAATAAAAAGAAAAGAATTCAAAAAACCCCAACAAAAACAGATGAATGGATAATGAAAAAAAAAAACAAAACAAAACAATATGTGTGGAAAGCTTTCTGAAAACACACAGGGAAATGAAGACCTCCGGGTACAAATTGCTCCTTCATTGGCTTATGTAAAGCCTGAATCAGAAAAAAAAAAAAAAAAAAAAACTGAAAACTATAGCAACAAGTTTTACAAAATGTACTTCAACATCAATGGAACTGAAGAAATTGTTTGAAAACAGAAAAAAATTACAAGTGAAGTGAAAGATTACAAAGAAAGAGTTAATGAGGAAAACCATGAGCAGAAGTTGGATATAGATAAACAAAAAGAATACTCAAGGGTCATAGTAACACCAGGTTAATTAATTAATTCTATAGAATTATATCAATTAATTAATTTTATAGAATTCAACTATGGAATAAACTATGCATGATGCATTTTGTGAGTTTTAACATGTATTATAAGTTTCATTTTCATATTCTGTGATAGTTTTGGTTGACATTTACAGAAACACAATTATCATCTGTTCCAGTGTTGTCCAGAGGGGTAGCTTTTAAAATTTCAACTTATATTAATTCAAATAGATATCTTTAAAACTCAGTTCTCAGTCTTGCTTGCCACATTTCAAGTGCTCGATAGCCACACTGACTAGACTCCACCATATGGGACAGTGAAATTTCCACTTCCATCACGGCAGAAAGTTCTACTGGATGGGCTAATCTATTATGTTGTTTCCTCAGTAGAACTGATGTACTCGACAAACATGTTCTGAACACCTACTATGTGCTACACAGCTTAGCAGTTCCTTACAGCAGATTAAAGAGAAATAAAGTAAAACATAATTAGTCTCCTAAAGGGCAAAATTTAGGAATTGAGGAGGCTCACACTGTAACCAGATGTTTTCCATCCATTGTGAGAAGAGATATAATACTTGTATATTCAATGACTGGGGTACCGAGTGAGGCCTCCCAGAGAATACACCACTTAAGATGTGTTTTAAAGATATACAGGAATATTATCCAAAACAAGCAAACAAACAGAAAAACAAGGAGGGGAGAGAGTATTTTAAGTAGAGGATATAGCTTTTGCAAAGTTAGGGAAGTGTAAATTGGTACGGGGTATCTGGAGGATGACAGTTAGTTCTGTGTGGCTGGTCCATGGGACAATAAATGTGAATCATAATTGGAGAGCGAGGTTAGGGCTTGCTGGAAGGACCCTTTCATCATAGCAAGCACAGTCCTCTTTATCCTGTCAGATAACTGGAGAACCATGGAAAATTTTATGCAGCAAGTTATGGGAGTACTCTTCATTTTAGAGATTACTTTTTTGATGTGGCATAAAAGAAGGAAGTTGCTGGAGAATTGTAGCACTTCACACCCTGCCTCCCACATGTAATTAAAAATATATATTTGGAATCCAAAAAAAAAAAAATCAATTCACCTCTCTGTGCCTGCCTGTTTTCCCTTTTGATAAATGGGGATAATAATGTCTGACTTATAAAGTTGTTGGGGAAAATTAAATGAGCCCATTCATGTAAGACTGTTAATAAGGGCTCAACGCCATTACTGCTATTAAAGGTTTGAAATTGTCTAGGGAAAGCATTTAACATAAGGAAAATGTAAGGGGTGGATGATTCTGCAAAGAATGCAGGGAATGAGATAGGGAGAAAGAATGGTCCAAGTGCTTGGTGGAGGCCTGAGAGAGAAGAGCTTTCTAAGACCCTAAAGAAAGGATTTCCAAGGAGGAGGGGGAAGTCAATATAAAAAGTACTGCAGAGAAGGTTTAGTGAGTGATGACCGAGGTGAGCGTGTTGGGTTTGGCCAGTAGGACATCACTGGTGGGTGAGGAGGGGATATTTATGAAGGTGAGGGGCCTGGTGAAGGTAGTGAAGAGGGTGTGCAGGAGTCAGGGTTCTAGAATCCAGTTCTGCTGATACCTCCACCAGCTCCATTGCCTTAGACGAGACTCTTCTTTGGGGGCCCTGGTGCCCCCATCTGTAAAGAAGAAGGAAGTGGATTAGGTGATCTTCAGGGCCACTCTCAGTTCTGAATGCCCACGAGTTTCAACCACTCATCTTATTTCAGGTAATTATAAAGTGAATATTATTTCAAGATGGTAATGTCTCAAGCTGCATTCTTCACCTACTAACAACTGTAATGGGTCCTAATGGGGTCATACATTCTGAAGTAGAATTTGTTTCAGTAGAATTACATTAGAATGGGTTAAATAGTATATTGTCCCCAAAGGAAGAAATTGCTCCCTGGATATCACACTCTTGTATATATTAGATACTTGTTATTTTGTAGGTCCTTGTTTACTTACTAAAGGTATTTCTATGGCCATATAGTCATTCATGTATTCACTCAACTTTGAACAACTTCTGTGTGCCAGACACACCTTTAAGTGCAAGATACAGAGATGAGAGGACCCAACTTATCCCAGACAAGTTGTGAGGACAAATATCAGAACATATAAATGGCAATTCTGTGTGAAAGCACAATAGGAGTTCTGTCTGGAGAAAGGACTAATGTGTTCTTTCAGGTTTGATGCAACATAGACAGACCTTCTTTTTTTTTTTTTTTTGCGGTACGTGGGCCTCTCACTGTTGTGGCCTCTCCCGCTGCGGAGCACAGGCTCTGGACGCATAGGCTCAGCAGCCATGGCTCACGGGCCCAGCTGCTCTGCGGCATGTGGGATCTTCCTGGACCGGGGCACGAACCCACGTCCCCTGCATCAGCAGGCGGACTCTCAACCACTGCGCCACCAGGGAAGCCCAGATAGACCTTCCTCTTTCACGAATTCTTTGGCTTTCCATGAACATATTTCTGGTGTGCATCTGTTATTCTTGAAATTCCCTTTAACTTCCTCACCTCAGTAATAAAATGGAGCTTTTGAAAAGCATAAGGCTAAAAGATAAAATCTGTTAATTTTTATATAATGTAGTATGATTGATATACTTATATGAAGAAATGAAAAGTTATGTATTTTTGCCCTTTATTTACTCTTATCACCTGCAGTTAATAATTCTGATATGGCTTTCAGTTTATTAGAAATCACTTTATTGTATGACATCCCCAAAATTTATGAATATAGGTGAATACTGGAAAGATTTTTATGTATATGCTTGAATATAATGTTCAATTTATAGGCAAATCCAAATGACCTTTTTAAAAAGCCTGCACAGTAAGCACTTTCCAAAGAAAGTATATTTCTGTGAGAATTTTGTAGATAATGAAATGAAAGCTAGTGGTGTTTTGTTTCTGAAGACATCTTTGACATTTCAGTAAACAATACAATTTTAAGAAATGAAAACTCTCTGCAGTCACAGAGGTGCGTCTCAGGATTGCTTATAGCCAACATTTAAAAAATAAACACCACCGGCATTCAAGTCCCTCTGTTCTAAATTGCAGCACCTTATGAAATATGCCCAGAGGATTACCTGATGTCGATGGTGTGGAAAAGGACTCCAGCAGGAGACTTGGCCTTCAATCAGTGCCCACTGAATGCCACAGGTGATGTAGGATGACCCTCCAAAGTTGACCACCCACCAAGAGCAGTATGCTGTGTTCCTCACCATGCTTTGTCCTATATCCAAAAATCAATCTGTCCAATAAGCAGTTAATAAAACAATTTTAGTAAAGGGCTTCCTAAGTGGAGACAACGAAGAAACCTGGAAAATCGTGATGATGCAGTGGTTTCTCAGTGTGACTAATATGCACTGTAAAAATAATCAAAGTAACAATTTCACATGCATGTTTGTTAAAAGCGAGAAAACGTACAAACCCAGGTTTTCAGCCCGCTTCCCAGTTCCGTGTCACCTCCCAGCCTCCCTGTCGTAAAGCTCTCTGTTTTTGTGACTTGCAGGCACCGCTAGCAGACGCTGCTCGCTCAGTCTTCACGGAGTGGCCTTCTGGGAACAGCCGAGCTTTGCAAGATGCATATCAAATGAGTACAGACACTTGCAGCATTCAGTAGGTGCAAAAGCCAGCTTTAGTACTTGCTCTGTTTATATTTTGCTAATGATCGCTGTGTGAGAATTTAATCTTCTGCTATACAATCAAATCAGCAAAATCTCTGAAAAAAAAATGCCTGAAGGAAAAAAGGCTGTGCTAGGAAGCTAATTTTTATAAGTCAGTGCTAAACAGTTTTGTTCCTAGGGTTTGGGTTTTTATGGATCCTGCTTAGATCCTGCTATTCAAATGAATGGATTCCTTGTCCAATGAGGGAAAGGCATGAATAAAATCTGCTACTCAGGCTTATCTATAAGAGTTAAACTATGTATTATGACTGGCACAAATCTGTGTTACATAGTACATAAGACTTATTTCAAAATACCATACATTTTTAAATTAAATTATTTAGAACTTTAGTAGGTGGGAAATGATAAAGCTGTGTCATGTAGGTATCAAATTTCTCACTGCATTTTGACATTAAGACACCAAAAAAAAAAAAAAAAAAAAAAAAGGACAGGGTTACTGTATCAGAGAAAATTAGCTGCTTGCAAAAGATTATATGGGACAAATTTCCCAAAATAGCCCCTCTTCTCCCACACATCATTGAATTATTCACAGAGTATGCTGTATGAATATTTCGAGCACAGCTAAGTGTCACTTGGTATTTTACAAGTGCAAGCCATTGTCATTTTCGGAGACTGTTGTCATTCATCCTGGCAGTTGAGAGAGCTTCCTGCATGAACAAACATCGCGGGGCTCAGAACAAAATACAAGCCGGAGCCGCTGGAGAGCCCAACGTTGGCAGGGATGCTGCTCAGTTAAGAGCCTTGACGTTTTGTTGTGCTTATGTTTTCTTTCCATCTTCTTACCGTTGCTCACAAATAAGCCTGATTCTTAAAAAACCTAAAGAACATTTTTGCTTGTGGATGGAGAAGTAGCTTGTACAATAAGAATGCTTCTTAGTGAAGTAAATGTGTTTGATTATCAGAAAAACAAAAAGCACATTTTAAAAACATCTGAAAACCAAATGCTGTCTAATATGCTTACTTACCAAATCAGTAATTAAACTGATGATTATTTGGCTACACAGACCCTTATTTCTATTATTGTGTGTATGTACATTCATATATATACATACATGTTATTGTGTGTGTGTGTGTATATATATATATATATATATACCGATTACACACAAATACATATGTTTAATAATATATATTTATGTGCATATCAGTATTTGGTGATATTTGGCTTCACTGAGCCTTATTTCTGTCAAAATTGAAATATTTCAGAATTAAGTAAATTATATATATATATATATATATATATATATATATATATATATATATATATATATATATATATATATATAACCAAGACTTTCTTATGAATTTAATTTTTAGTGAATTTTATTTTCCCCTAATTTTAGACATTCGACTCTGTTTACTTAATCTTAATAATATCCATATTTAGTTCTTGTTTATTCATGGTAATAAATATGAGAATAATTGCATGGATTAAGTAAACCATAGGTCAATTCTTACAAATTTGTTAAGAATTAATAATATCACTTCTTGACAGAAAAATTTTCCTTCCTAAATTCAGTGTTTTGCCCAGTACTATTTAAATGAGTCTGCATTCTGTAAGTGCAGGTCATCTGATAATGGACAGAAACAGAAACACTCAGTGAAACAGGAGAGATGGTCTCGGATTGTGAGTCGCATAGAAATCACACAGTGATTGGACAGCCGATGTGTCCGTGCCCGTGCTGACTTGCAGACAGAAATCAAGTGCGTGATTTTGTAGAATAAGGAGCAGCCTCAGGGCATTCAGCTTCCACAGAGGACCAAGCACTCAGCTGGGCACTTTCACAAATTAACTTCAGTCTCCACCACAACCTGCAAGTGGGCATCCCTGCCCCAGGTTGAAGCTCCGCTGGGGAGCAGTCCAGTTACCTGAGGCAAGGGTGAAATTTGCATCCCAGGTACAACTGTTCCAAAACTTAAACTCCTTTCTGGAGGCCTTACTCCCTCCTGAGCCTTTGATTTGAAATCCTCTGCCCTAGATTCTGGTGCTGGCGGCACCTTCTTCTGTTTGTGTGTCCTTCGGAAAAGTCATTGATCTCACTCAAGTCTTGGCTTGCTATTTACAACTGAAATTGGTAGCCTCATCTTAGCACCTCTGGAGGTTTTGAGGAAAAGTAGATGAGATACTGTATGTGAGATGTTTGCAAAGCAAAGTGCTTTGTAACTCTGAGGTATTAATATCTACAGGTAAAGAAAATGGGTTGTGTTAAAAATTATCTCCATAAGAGTAAAATTTTAGAACTCAACAAGTTATTAACTTGAATGTTTCATGTGGAAAAATACAGATAGATATAGATGAATGGATAGATAGGTAGGTAGGCAGGTGGATAATTGAGTGGATGGATGGATGGATAGGATTGATGTCACATGAATTTTTTTTTAATCACGTGAGGTTTTTTAAAAATAACTTTGTTTATTTATTTATTTATTTTGGCTGCGTTGGGTCTTCATTGTTGGGTCTTCATTGCTGCGTGCGGGCTTTTCTCTAGTGGTGGTGAGCGGGGGCTACTCTTCATTGAGGTGTGTGGGCTTCTCCTTGCAGTAGCTTCTCTTGTTGTGGAGCACAGGCTCTAGGGCCTGCGGGCTTCATTAATTGTGGCACGTGAGCTCAGCAGTTGTGGCTCACGGGCTCTAGAGCACAGGCTCAGTAGTTGTGGAGCACGGGCTTAGTTGCTCTGCGGCATGTGGGATCTTCCCGACCAGGTCTCAAACCCGTGTCCCCTGCATTGGCAGGCGATTCTTAACCACTGCACAACCAGGGAAGTCCCAGATGTCACATGTATTTTTGCTGATGAATTCTGTTTATATACACATATAGAAATATATACATACTTATACATCCATACATACATGTCTCTAGTACTTGCCTAGGGACCATGGTCTTCTCTTTTACAAGTTCAGGGAAGTATAGGACCAATGTATGCCTTAAAGAATGGTTACCTAGTACAACGAGCTCATCATGTGTACTCTGAAAAGTCAGTTGGAGCTGGAAATAAAATCCCCTTCCTTGCATGCTTGTACTTTTGTGGCTTCACATACTTTGCCTGAGTAGCAAAGCTAGGTAGTGCTTACGATGTAGAATAGTTCTGTCTCCCACAATTTCTTAAATTACCTTGAAGACTCTACCTCTTCTCTAGTAGAGTTTGTCATTTCACAATTTAATATTCTATTTTCCTTGGGGGATTCAATTTCTTGCTACTCTATATTCATAAAACTCATTAAATGTTAATTGTCACCTACTGCAGATAATTATTTAAAATAAGTAGATCTGTGCTTTCCACATAGATTACAATATTTTATATGCCCATTTTATAAAATATATGAAGACTAAGTTTGAAATCCCATTTTATCATCAACAAACATTAGTTAAGTGTGTTCTGTGAACTCTCATACTTATAAACCGATTGATATAGACAGAAATGTGTCATTAATTAGTTTAATATATAAAATCACTAATCTGTCATATTGAATATTTATTGAATTCCTTGAGGACAGAAGCCATTTCTTTTAATCTTCATTTCTCTAGTGCCCAACACAATGCTAAGCATATTCTAGATATTCCATAGGTGCTTGTGTAAAGAATGACTCTGCCACTTTTCTAATCAGGAGGGAGATGCTGGTAGCTGGAGAGTTCTAAGAAGGTGACGTACCAGACTTAATGTTCGTGAACTTTAACCACATGAAATTAATAAGTATTATCCCGCACATGCAATTTTCCTAACCCCAAAATATCTAGAAATGTAGAGTGACTTATGACATTACTTCATGAACTTACTTGGCCATTGCAGAAGAATTTCAGTAAGCTAAAATTCATGAAGTCTCTTGGAAATTTTGTAAGATACAAAATTAAGAACTGTGATCCAACTGCTGTTTATAAAAAAAAGTCACAAACAAATGCACACAGTTTAAAAAAGTGAGGCTAGAGGAATAAAGTGCTTAATGTAGTGGCATTCTTGGGGATTTCATGTGTTTTTTCCATATGTTAATATTTCATTTCATATTCTGGGATATTTTTTGAATTTTGTACCAAGCAAGGTAGAAATAATTTCTGAACCTATTGAGAAATAGGCACAGAGTTCAGGCACATTAAGAATAGTCTCTTTTACTTATAAAAATATTTGGAGAAAATGGGTGAATATTGTGGACCAAGGGGGCTAGTCCCACCTCTCCCCAAATTAAACAAACAGACCGCCTTGTCTCTGGTGCACCTGGACAATCAGGGTACCTCTCTCTCTCTCTCTCTCTTTTATTCACATACAAATACATGCCTACACACACACCCCCGAAGTGACAGATGACATAGAACTAGCAGAATGGATGCCCTCTGCAGTTAGACAGTTCTAGAACAAGGTCACAGATATTCCCCTAGCAGAAGTCCCTCCACATGGAAATTTGAAGAATTGGTATAAATGTGTTCTTTGAGGTCACTGTCCTTTATAACCTCTGTTTTATTTTTCAAGATGTCATTTAGAAGATGAATAGATACAGAAGTTGGAGCAATGATCTGTCTAGTCATGGAAGGGTTGATTTTGTGGGAAGGGATGTCAAGGAGCTTGAATTGTGGTTTAAGGACTTGTTTCTCCAGTTTTCTTCTACTTTTATGAGTGTTAATTAGAGAGAGAGAGAATGAGAGAGAGAGATAAGGTAGAAGGTTAGGGTGAGTGAGAGGGAGACAAAGACAGAGACAGAGGCAGAGAGAGGCTGGGGTGGAGAATGTACTTGCTGCTTCTTGCAGGGCCCAGCAGGAGGGCAAGTGACACAGGATTGGAGGTGCACCAAAGAGTGAGTGAATCACTCAGTTTATTACACACAATAAGCACTCAACACAGAGTTGTGAAAATAGAAGAGGGAGTAACAAACCCCTCCTGGAAAAGTCCAGGAAGGAGGCAGTGATCTCTGGTCTGGCAACATGTCTTGGACAAGCGTGAGTGGGGAGTTGCCATCCCCCCCAATGGGAACGGCTCTCAGCTGCGTGGCGTCGGGTCCTCCAGGGAAGAGTCTTCACATCACTCAGCTTAGTGGTCTCTTTTTAAGGAGTAACAGTTACCCCAGGAAAAGGGGTCTTGACTTTACTCATTCTCCCTCTGTTCCAGTGAAGTACATCGCCCGTCAACGTTCTTGTCTAAAGTAACACTCTTAGTTTATCACTCCAAAACACTCATAGTCCTACAGGGGATGTTTCAAAACAGCTAGCATGGAAGTTCATACTGACCACTGTGACTCATTTTGAGCTCTTCATTGTGTCTTAAGGTAGCTTGAATCCTGTAAGTTTCACACTAGCTGAGTAGGAATCATAATACCAAATAAATCACATCATAGCACATGCTTTATATTAACCCATATCCCTTACCTTCCAGGTGAATTTTGCTCCATTGCAACAAAACTTCTCACACATCACACTTTGTTGGCCACCACCTAGTTGCACAAATGCCAAACACATTGACTAAAAGAGGCTAATACATTTGATGACTGCAGCTTATTTAGAGGAAAGGAAGAAAACAATGGCCACCATAGTTTTGTTTACCCCAAATATATTTTGAGCCAGAAAAGTAGACAAGTCTTACTGTTTTTTTAATGAGCATTGCAACACAAAGAACCGAGTGCTATGGTCCAGCCAACCAGCGGAACTAGTAGATGATTTTAATTTTTGAATATTCATCACTTAAGTAAAGGTAAGTGAGCCTGAGAGAACAAGAGTTATTTGTTCTGCCAGTTTTTTGCAGTATAATGTCAGTGTTTATTAGGAGAGAGAGAGAACAGTAGAACATTAGAACACAGCAAGTGATAGGGAAATCAGGAAGAAGAAGCTAGATCAGTAGAATTTTAATCCTGGCTGAACATAATAACCATGTGGTAGTTCTTTTAAAAATACCAATTTGGGAAGTTCACCCAAGGCCAGTTAAGTGGATTTGTTACTAGCCTATAGCGCACATTCAATAATGTGAACTATTATTGTTATTGATTACAACATTAATTTGGCATTCATATACATGTATTTCTACTTACTTGGCCCTCTCATGATAGAACGTGGACATCCTCCTTTTAAGTACTCAAGGCACAGCACATGGCTGCCTTCTTATTTCTGTTGCCAAGTTTCAGGTTTCTCAGAATCCTCACTCCCAGAGCTCAAATAATTATTGCAGAATCCAACAATGCCAAGGAAAGGTTGAAAAACATTCTTTCCTTTAAAATGGACAGAAGGCTCTTAATTTATTCAAGGCCATATGTTAAGGTTTGGGCATCTGAGTTCAACTTCACAATCCCAAAGTTTTCAACGTGAGGTCCTAAATAAAATGATGAGCTTACTGAGTGTTCATATAGCTCACATTTACTGAATGCTATCTACCCTGAAGGAGCTGATCGAAAATAAATTTGGAAGGAAGATGTTAATTAAATCTTGATATTTTAAGCAATTCATATTGCAAAGTTTACAATGTATTTCAAGGACAAGATAGAGAATATTTTAAACTTTATATTCCATATGGTGTCTGTTCTAAATACTCAACTCTTGTGTTGTAACACAAGAGGAACTATAGACAATTAGTGAACATGGCTGTGTTCCCATAAAACTTTTACAAAAACAGGCAATGGGCTGAATTTGGCCCAGGGGCTGTAGTTCACTAACTCCTGGTCTATAATATACATTTTATTTTAAGTTGGTTTCTTTTTTTTAACATTTCAACTCTATTAGAATTCTCCATCAGAGAATGGACTTTTATTTTGTTCTTCTCTTCTCTGTTTTCTTTGACATCTTAACAAGTCATTTAAAATTTCTTTTCAGCAAAATCTAAGATGGATAGTCTGTGAAGGGCTTGTTTTTTTTCTTTCATCAGTCACATCATCTGACATATGTAGTAAATATTTTAAAATAAATTTATTTATTTATTTTTGGCTGCATCGGGTCTTTGTTGCTGCATGCGGGCTTTCTCTAGTTGCAGCAAGCGGGGGCTACTCTTCGTTGCATTGCGCAGACTTCTCATTGAAGTGGCTTATCTTGTTGTGGAGCTCTAGGTGTGTGGGCTGCAGTAGTGGTGGCTTGTGGGCTCAGTAGTTGTGGCTCGTGGGCTCAGCAGTTGTGGCTCGTGGGCTCAGTAGTTGTGACTCACAGGCTCAGTAGTTGTGGCTCATGGGCTCAGTAGTTGTAGCTCTCAGGCTCAGTAGTTGTGGCTCGTTGGCTCTAGAGCATAGGCTCATTCGTTGTGGTGCATGGGCTTAGCTGCTCCGCGACATGTGGGATCTTCCCAGACCAGGGCTCGAACCCATGACTGCTGCAGTGGCAGGCGGATTCTTAACCACTGCGTCACCAGGGAAGCCCTAGTAATTTTTAATTAAATCTCAGTCATTGTGTAAAGCAAATGTAGGATTTTGGGACAGTGTTGATGTCCACCAAAAAGCATTCCCACTTTTTCAGACATAATTAGGAACAGGAACTTTAAAGCAGCCAAGGATTCATCTGGGTCAAGATGTTTTGCAGTTTTCATCAGACTACCACATCCCCTTAGTCTCCCTTTCTCCACTGTGTGTTTATATGCTTTGGATAGAGAGCTCATGTGTGCCCATCCTATCAGTCCTGAGAAACTGTAGAAGATTCAGCTCTGCCTTTCAGAGTGTCCAGGCTTTCTGCCCAGGCAATTTCAAATACATCAAATGTCTTGAGTGGGAGGCAGCTGGTTACTTAAAGCTGGACTCCTCCCTCACTAGGCATTTGTTTCTAAATGCCTACTTACAAGGATGGAGAAAACTGCACTCTGCTTTTTACAAGTGTTTATCCTAACTCTTCAGCTTCCTACACATTCCAAAAATCCAGCCAACGACTCATGGAGAGAAATCCCAGTAAGATATTTAGGGACCCTTCAATTTCCATTATAGTTCTTCAGCCCTGAGCAACCAAAGAACATTAGTTTCTCTTTCTACCCTAGAAGTTCTCTGCCTTGGCCACACCTTCCCCTCACTTTTTGCCAAAATTTAGCAAACATTCCTAAGGGGATAAAAAACAGCTGGCTGAAATTGTTTGCCTACCTCAGAAAGGATCTCTTCTTTCTGGAAACTTAGTTCATCTCATCCATAGCTCGCTGAAGCTCTGCGAGCTTGAAGAATATGATTTTCGTAATTTATATGGTTTTTCCTAGTTGTAGTGGCAAACACATTGGCCTTACAGGAATTACTACACTTTAATAAACTGACAAATTTTCAATGTATTATAAAATATTTAAAAAAATCTTTAGGCACATATGATAGTGTTTCCCAGGGAATCTTAAGGGAGTCTATTACAAAGCTGTATAATGAAATACTTCTAAAATTATACTTTATTTCCTCTTTATAAAAAATGCACAACATATTACTGATTATATCTATAAATCTCAGAAGATTTTTAAGCTTCTCCCTTATTATGGATTATTGTAACTTGGTGAAGAAATGTTAGAATTAGTTTTAGGCATTGAAATCTACTGACTTGAAACTTATTCATGGGATGATTTAATGGAATATACTTGTACAGATAATTATGTTTAGGCTAATGCCAAAGGAAAATATTATAAATCAAAGTGTACTCTATTATTTAATCATTCATCCATCCATTCAACTACTCATTAGTTATTCTACAAATATGTACTGGGCTTTAACTAGGTGCAACACAGTGTAAGGACCCAAGTATGCAACTTGAATATGACACACACAACAAATACAAAATAAAGTAGACAGGAAAAGAGACGAAATAATTCCAAACTGTGATACGTTGGAGGAGCTTAACAAAGTGTCAACATAGGGAATAAAGTTTGGGCGCTACTTTACATAAGAAAGTCAATGAGATATCAAAGAGGAAATGATATTATAAGAGTGACCAGAAAGATGAGATAGATGTAGACATGCAAAGAGTGGAGAGAATGAGTTTTTCAGAGCATGAGTGTACATTCTACTGGGGAGAATAGCGTGTGGGAAAACCATGAGGTGTTTAAGGAAGTGAAACTCGATCCAGTGGTCAGAGATATTGAGCAAGAAGAGTGTCATGAGATGAAGTTGGAGAACTGGGTAAGGAAAAAATTATTCTGTGCCTTAAAGACCTTAGCTAAGAGTTTGGATTTTATTCTAAGGGGAATGGGAAGCCATTGACAGTAAGGAGTGATATGCTTCAGTATAATGGAAGAGGGTGAGGGGGCCGTTCTATAGGGAATAGAATGTAGAGGGCAGGATGGGAAGTTGTGGAGCTCACTGCAGAATCCAGAGGAGAGATGATGGAACCCTTTATTAAGGTTGAGCGAGAACATGCGGCTGATGTGATATCATTTTCTGAAATGAGAAGGCAAGACAATGAAGGTTAACTTGAGACAGGTGGCTTAGGGGTTGCCAAAGGTTGCATGGTATAAAAGTGTGACATAAAGAACTTAGAGTAGAACTAGCCAGTGTAGATGTGACTTGTCTCCAGGAAAGTTGAGCTACTCGGATGCAGGTGCAGAGAATGCATTTGGTAGAGCCAAGATGTTTTCTGAAGACCAAAAGTAGAAGCAGCACCTAGGAGCTTGATAGAAATATAGAACCTATCCCAGACCTGCACTTTGAAAAGTTACATTTGTGATTCATATACACATTACAATTTAAGAAGTACTGTGGTAGAGTGTATCTAGGTTTGAAGTTTTACTGAATGGATGCAAAGAATTTAAATAAGTGCTGGCCAGCTCCATACCATTGAAACGCATAGTATGTTAAATGATACCTAGTTTCTCTCTCCTAGCAAATGGGAGGATCGTGCTTCTTCACCCCTTGAAGTTCCAGCCAACTGGTTGTGCATGGAAGTGATCTTTCTTATTTCAGGCTTGGGAATGTCCTTGCCAGTGCAAAATACTTCATCCTCTGTCATCCTAAGCCCCTGAGTGACTAGCATGAACAGAGCCTCCCTGACGACCTGGGTTGCATATGTAAAGTGAGTGAGAAATACATCTTTTGTTTTTAGGTACTGAGATTTGGGAGTTGTTTGTTATCACAGCATAATCTATCCCATTCTGACTGATGCAGTATCTCTAGAACTAGGAAACCAAGTAACAGAAACAGAATTGAAAAAGCCTCAGAGAAGGAGGGTTACTTATTGCTCTGCCTCCCATTGGGCAGGTGCCTGAAAGTTTGGGTCCCGATCTGGAACCACCATACTACTTTGAGCTCATGCATATGCTCTAGTGCTGTCCCCTGCGTCAGAATATTAATAATCATTCTAGATTTGTTTGGTGTTAAGAAAAGAAATTCCACCTACCTATGGCCTATGCTCGGGAATTGTACTTTTAAATTTTGACTAGAAATTAAAGCTCTTCCTAGTTTTTTTGTGAGGAGGTACGTTTACTCTGCTTTCATTCTTACTTTGGAACTTTCCAGGTTTTATAAGGAAATATGCACAGTGTATACCCGGCTCAGTTTTCTTCATGACTCAGTTTATTCTCATAACAATACCTTGTAGTCCTCAAATTCATGGCATCCTCTCTCTCACTTCAGGAATTCCTGGGGCAAGAAATTATGATACTCAATGCACCTATGGTCAAATGCTTTTCGTCCTGGGTTCTGGGCAATAATATATAATTTATGTAGGGTAATATTTAACTAAATCTCCCTATCACATTGTCTCTAGAGGAGAATTGTCTTTTCATATTTGAAGTCCTAGCCCTAAGATGAATGTATTTTTTTTTAATATCAAATATAGGGAAAATTGAGAAATATTCATGTACTAGAACAAAAGATATACTTTCTTTTCCATACAGAATGATCTCTGTCTTTCCTGGAGACACCAGATAAACCTGTAATTTTTTTTTTTTTTTTTTTTTGTGGTACGCGGGCCTCTCACTGCTGTGGCCTCTCCCGTTGTGTAGCACAGGCTCTGGACGCACAGGCTCATCGGCCATGGCTCACGGGTCCAGCCGCTCTGCGGCACGTGGGATCCTCCCGGACCGGGGCACGAACCCGCATCCCCTGCATTGGCAGGCAGACTCCCAACCACTGCACCACCAGGGAAGCCCCTGTAAATAATTTAAAACTATCATTCAGTGAGTGACTTTTGTCTTAGAAAATGATAGTTATTAACTGAAGCAAAAGATGTATATTTAGATCATTGCTTTATGAAAAGAAGTTTCTTGTATAATTATCTTTTAATTGAAGCCACTTAGAGCTGTGAGAACCTTTAATATACCTTACAGATGGATTGTAGGAGTTGAAGCTGAAAATAATATATGAATATATAATGTTTAAAGTGTGTCATTTGCACAGAGTGACTACAATGAACCTTTTTTTAGGATTCACAATAGAGACAACTGTGGCTGGCAGTGGGAGGCATAAAGTGAAAAAAATAAGGTTATTTCAGAAACACACTTACTCTTTAAACCATGACCCTAACCACATCTCTCTATGTAAAGAACAAAGAGGCTTAATCCAGAAGTATAAAAAGCAACTATTTTGAGACTTTTTTTTTTTTGCCTTTCACTGTTGATCTTGTCAACAGTATTAAATGTGAATGACACAGAAACTTTTAAAGCTTGTCCTTTGGAGAAAACATGTTCATAGAGTACAACAATGTGAGCAGATATAATCACTGACAATTATAATTTTATAGGAAATATTAAAATTATAAATCTTTCTGAACTACTTCAGTGACTAAAATAAGAGAATTAAAAAAAAATAAAGCCCAAGGGAAACAGAAACCTTGATGTATCCATAGGGACTTTTCTCTCCACTTGAATAAAACTACCTACAAAATCTTTTATAGATATTGGTAAATGGCTTTAGGGACATTTCTGCATTGCATTAAAAAATACTGACCACTACTCAAATAATTGACAGTACCTCAACAGCCTGGAAAGTTGCTCTTCAAGCCTCTTGATTTTTATATTCTTTCTACATATGAAAAAGATTTAGTGTCTCTTTAAAACCAACGTGGTTGAGGATGACTTCTAAATATTTAAACATTGTGATAGTCTCTAACAACAGTGCTGTATAAAACCTAGTTAAGTGTGTGGTGTTAAGAGCATGGACCCTGGAATCCAACTGCTTGAGCTCAAATCTTGGTACAATTTAGGAGCTAGGCAATCCTGGGGGACTCATGTCAACACACTGTGTCTCTACATCTTCATCTGTTAAATGTGGATAATTATGGCACCTCCAATGGTCGTTTTAAAACTCAGATGAGATAATTTATGTAAAACATAGTCCCATGCTTGCCATAAAATAGGCATTTAATAAATGCTATATTTTGTTGTAATTATCATTATTTTTAAAAGGTAGAAATTCTGTAACTATAACTGTAGAAATTTAAAATTTCTGAAATAGTTTGCCTATTTATATTAATTGGATATCATTTAAAAGACAATTCTGTCAGAAAATGTAAATGTTCTCTAATTATTACATGCTTCTTTGTTTTGAATAATTGTGGACAGCTATGTTTTTACCTTGTTGACTTTTGAGGATTATAGTTATAAAAGGAAAAAGAAAATTCTTCTGTGGTTTCAGTTTAATTTAACAAGCACTTTGAGAGTATATTTCTGTGTGTCAGACAATGTGCTGGAAATTACAGGGTAAACAAATTGAAAAAAGAAACTACAGGCCCTTTAGGAGTTTATGGTCTAATAGAATGTATAAGATAAGAACATAAACACTATAATAATATAAGATAGAGCAAGATTTCTTATATGAGGTTTGAAAGTAGAGATCATATAATGATTGCAGTTATCTGAAAAGAATTCAGGAAGGAGAAAAGAAAACAATTTAACAAAAGGTTCTGGGGAAAGCATTTAAATTTATAGAAGCACATAAGTCGGGGAGTAAGAGCAGGATCTATGGGCTTTCTTTGGGGAACGGTGAATAGTTCATTCTGGTTGGTATTAGGGAACTGCAGCAGGAGAGGAACAGTGGGATGGACCAAGCTAGTACTTCACAGATCATACTGAGGTTCTGCATAAACTACAGCAAGAATATATTTTCAAATATTATGTTATCACTGAGCTCAAAAGAAAGACAGAGAAATACTTAGATATCAGAAATGAGGGGGAAAAAGTGAAAGCCAGAGTGATAGGAGAAAGCTGATGCTTCAACAGCCTGGGACAGTTTCAGATTATATGTGAGTCCTAGGTACTGGCGGCTGAGATTCTAAAGCTGTCTTGGGTTTGCTCACAAGAGCCCTTTCCACACAAGTCATGATACTATACCTAGCTCCCTGCAACAAGCTGGCACTATCTTGATTGCTCTGGCTTCATGGGCAAGAAAAACTCTGTAGGTCTAGGATATGTCTAAGAAATTTAAATTTATACAAGGTTTTGGGAGGAAGAGGAAAGAAATGACCTTTCAGAAACTGAAACTCTTAGCTGAACCATAAACAGAAGAATTAACATGGAAATTAACATAAAATGATCCAGTATCATTGAACTGCCTGAGGCCCTCACCCTCAGAGAAACATACTCAAAGCTAGTTTTTTAGAACTCTTTCACAAAACAACAACATGTGGGTCTTAAAGGATAAACACACTTAATGAATATGAGTTGGCAATAATTACAAATATCATGAGGGAGAATTATCAAATGCAAGAATCAAGAAAATTAGCAATGCAAGAAGTAGAAATATTAGAAAATATGAAAGAAATTATTACATATTTGTTTAAAATAATTTGAGCAATAAAAGAAAGAACAGAAAGCACAGTTCAGAAATGAAAGACTGTGAAAAAGATGAACTAGAACTTCTATACGTGGAAAATATTGTCATTGAAATTAATAAACAGAATAAAGAGACAATTAGACACAATTGAAGAAAGAATTAGTGATCAGAAGTTAGGTTTGGAAAAAGATCACTCAGAAGCCAGAATAGATAAAGAAATGAAAATCATAAAGGAGAACTTAGAAAATGAAGAGTAAAAAGAGATAATTTAGTATACAGTTAACAGAAATGTATATAATATAATGGAAATGTATTCCAGAAAGAGACTACATAGAGATTGCAGGAGAAGCAACATTCTATGAGTTAGTGCTTAAGAATTTTCCAGAGTGAAGACAGATAATATATTCAGATTAAAAAGAATCATGAATAAATACATGAAAATCCACATAAACTTAATCCTCATTGTACTAAAAACACAAAGAAAAACACTAAAGCTACCACAAAGAAAAGACTGGTAATTTACAGAATATCAGCTGTCTACTTTGCAACAGTGGAGGCACTAAGTCATATTATGAAAATGCAAAGGGAAAAATAAACACTCCCATGAAAAAGATCAACTGAAAGTGAGTATAACTTTAAAAAAAGGAAGTCAAAGATTGAAAGAGTTACCATTCACAGAACCTTACTAAAACAACTCCTAAAAGGTTAGAAAAAAGGAAACTATGCTCAGAAAGAAGAAGAGAATGTAAGAAGCAATGGTTAAAAAGTAATAGTGAATAAATAGATTGGATTAAAATTATTACCACTGGCCAAGCTGAGGTGTTGGCACAACCATTTCTCACTAGGCACTCTGATCTGAAGTGCAGGGTGTGAGGCCTCTGCATGAAGCACCCTGTGAACAAGTGAAACTAAATGAAGCACAAAGGACAAGAAAAAAAAAAGCAAGCTGCAAACGCTCTGAAAAAAATGCCTCTGCACCTGTAGCTCTTGCAGAGGTTGGCATCATCAGTGGAGTCTACTATTGCAGGGGGACCTTCAAGATGGTGGAGGAGTAAGATGTGGAGATCACCTTCCTCCCCACAAATACATCAAAAATGCATGTACATGTGGAACAACTCCTACAGAACACCTACTGAAGGCTGGCAGAAGACTTCAGACTTTGTAAAAGGTGAGAAAATCCCCATGTACCTGGCCATGTCACTGACAGGGTCTTGTTGCTCTGGCCTGGTGTCAGCACTGAGCCTCTGAGGTGGGAGAGCTGAGTTCAGGACATTGGACCATGAGAGACCTCCCAGCCCCATGTAATATCAAATGATGAAAGCTCTCCCAGAGATCTCAGTCTCAACACTAAGACCCAGCTCCACCCAATGGCTAGCAAGCTCCAGTGCTGGATGCCCTATGCCAAACAACTAGAAAGACAGGAACACAACCCAACCCATTAGCAGAGAGGCTGCCTAAACTCATAGTAAGTTCACAGACACCACAAAACATACTGCCAGACGAGACACTGCCCACAATAAAGACAAGATCCAGCCTCATCCACCAAAACACAGGCACAAGTCCCCTCCACCAGGAAGCCTACACAAGCCACTGAGCCAACCTTACTCACTGGGGGCAGACAACAAAAACAATGGAAACTACAAACCAGCAGCCTGAAAAAAGGAGACCCCAAACACAGTAAGTTAAACGAAATGAGAAGACAGAAAGATATACAGCAGATGAAGGAGCAAGGTAAAAAACCACTAGACCAAACAAATGAAGAGGAAATAGGCAGTCTACCTGAAAAACAATTCAGAGTAATGATAGTAAACATGATCCAAAATCTTGGAATTAGAATGGAGAAAATACACGAAACAGTTAACAAGGACCTAGAAGAACGAAAGGGCAGTAACACAATAATAGTAGGGGAATTGAACAGCCCAATTACAACAATGGACAGATCATCAAAACAGAAAACAAATAAGGAAACACAAGCTTTAAATGACACAATAGACCAGATACATTTAATTGATATTTATAGAACATTCCACCCAAAAGTGGCAGAATACACTTTCTTCTCAAGTGCTCATGGAACATTCTCCAGGAGAGATCATATCTTGGGTCACAAATCAAGCCTTGGTAAGTTTTAAAAAATTGAAATTCTATCTAGTATCTTTTACAACCACAACGTTATGAGACTAGATATCAATTACAGGAAAAATACTGTAAAAAGTACAAACACATGGAGGCTAAACAATACACTACTAAATAACCAGGAGTTCACTGAAGAAATCAAAGAGGAAATAAAAAAATACCTAGAAATACATGAAAATGAAAACACGATGACCCAAAACCTAGGAGATGCAGCAAAAACAGTTCTAAGAGGGAAGTTTATAGCCATACAATCATATCTCAAGAAACAAGAAGAATCTCAAATGAACAACCTAACCTTACACCTAAAGCAATTAGATAAAGAAGAACAAAAAAACCCCACATTAGCAGACAGAAAGAAATCATACAGATCAGATCAGAAATAAATGAAAAAGAAATGAAGGAAATGATTGCAAAGATCAATGCAACTAAAAGCTGGTTCTTTGAGAAGATAAACAAAATTGATAAACCATTAGCCAGACTCATCAAGAAAAAAAAAGGAAAAACTCAAATCAATAGAATTTGAAATGAAAATGACAATGCAGAAATACAAAGGATCATGAGACATTACCACAAGCAACTATATACCAATAAAATGTACAACCGGGAAGAAATGGACAAATTCTAAGAAAAGAACAACCTTCCAAGACTGAACCAGGAAGAAATAGAAAATATAAACAGACCAATCACAAGCACTGAAATTGAAACTGTGATTAAAAATCTTCCTACAAACAGAAGTCTAGGACCAGATGCCTTCACAGGTGAATTCTATCAAACATTTAGAGAAGAGCTAACACCTATCCTTCTGAAACTCTTCCAAAATATAGCAGAGGGAGAAACACTCCCAAACTCATTCTAAGAGGCCACCATCACCCTGATACCAAAACCAGACAAAGATGTCACAAAAAAAGAAAACTACAGGCCAATATCACTGATGAACACAGATGCAAAAATCCTCAACAAAATACTAGCAAACAGAATCCAACAGCACATGAAAAGAATCATACAACGTGATCAAGTGTGGTTTATCCCAGGAATTCAAGGATTCTTCAATATACACAAATCAATCAATGTGATAAGCCATATTAACAAATTGAAGGATAAAAACCATATGATCATCTCAATAGATGCAGAAAAAGCTTTTGACAGAATTCAGCACCCAATTATGATAAAAACTCTACAGAAAGTGAGCAAAGAGAGAACCTACCTCAACATAATAAAGGCCATATCTGACAACCCCACAGGCAGCATCAGTCTCAATGGTGAAAAACTGAAACAATTTCCTCTAACATCAGGAAGAAGAAAACGCTGCCCACTCTCTTCACTATTATTCAACATAATTTTGGAAGTTTTAGCCAAAGCAATCAGGGAAGAAAAAGAAATAACAGGAAGCCAAATCAGAAAAGAAGAAGTAAAGCTGTCACTGTTTGCAGATGACATGATACTATACATAGAGAATCCTAAAGATGCTACAAGAAAACTACTATAGATAATCAATGAATGTTGTAAAGTATCAGGATACAAAATTAAGGCACAGAAATCTCTTGCATTCCTGTACATTAAAGATGAAAAATCTGAAAGAAAAATTAAGGAAACACTCCCATTTAGCACTGCAACAATAAATGTAAAATACCCAGGAATAAACCCACGTAAGGAGACAAAACTATCAGACACTATGCAGAAAACTATCAGACACTGATGAAAGAAATTAAAAATGGTACAAACAAATGGAGAGATATACCATGCTCTTGGATTGGAAGAATCAACATTGTGAAAATGATGAAACTACCCAAAGCAATCTACAGATTCAATGCAATCCCTATCAAACTAGCAATGGCATTTTTCACAGAAGTAGAACAAAATATTTCACAATTTGTATGGAAACACAAAAGATCCCGAATAGCCAAAGCAATCTTGAGAACGAAAAATGGAGCTGGAGGAATCAGGCTCCCTGACTTCAGACTATACTACAAAGGTACAGTAATCAAGACAGTATGGTACTGGCACAGAAACAGAAATATAGATAAATGGAACAGGTTAGAAAGCCCAGAGATAAACTCACATACATATGGTCACCTTATCTTTGATAAAGGAGGCAAGAATATACATTAGAGAAAAGACAGCCTCTTCAATAAGCAGTGCTGGGAAAACAGGACAGCTACATATAATAGAATGAAATAAGAACACTTCCTAACACCATACACAAAAATAAACTCAAAATGGATTGAAGACCTAAATATAAGCCCAGACACTATAAAACTCTTAGAGGAAAACATAGGCAGAACACTCTATGACATAAATCAAGGGTCCTTTTTGACCCACCTCCTAGAGAAATGGAAATAAAAACAAACAAATGAGACCTAATGAAACTTAAAAGCTTTTGCACAGCAGAGGAAACCATAAACCAAATGAAAAGATAACCCTCAGAATGCGGGAAAATATTTGCAAGCGAAGCAACTGACAAAGGCATAATCTCCCAAATACACAAGCAGCTCATGCAGCTCAATATCAAAAAACCCAATAACCCAATCTAAAAATGGGCAGAAGACCTAAACGAACATTTTCCCAAAGATGATATGCAAATTTCCAACAAACACATGAAAGGATGCTCAGCATCAATAATCATTAGAGAAATGCAAATGAAAACTACAATGAGGTATCATCTCACACCTGTAAGAATGTCCATCATCCAAAAATCTACAAACAATAAATGCTGGAGAGGAAGTGGCGAAAAGGGAACCCTCTTGCACTGTTGGTAGGAATGTAATTGATACAGCCACTATGGAGAACAGTATGGAGGTTCGTTAAAGAGCTAAAAATAGAATTACCCTATGACCCAGCAATCCCACTACTGGGCATAAGACCCTGAGAAAACCATAATTCAAATAGAGACATATACTGCAATATTAATTACAGCAATATTTACAATAGCCAGGACAAGACATGGAAGCAACCTAAGTGTCCATTGACAGATGAATGGATAAAAAGATGTGGCACATATATGCAATGGAATATTACTCAGCCATGAAAAGAAACGAAATTGAACTATATGTAGTGAGGTGGATGGACCTAGAATCTGTCATATAGAGTAAAGTAAGTCAGAAAGAGAAAAACAAATACCATATGCTAACACATATATATGGAATTAAAAAAAAAAAGGTTCTGATGAACCTTGGGGCAGGACAGGAATAAAGACACAGACATAGATAATGGACTTGAGGACATGGGTAGGGGGAAGGGTAAGCTGGGACAAAGAGGGAGAGTAGCTTTGATATATATACACTACCAAATATAAAATAGAAAGCTAGTGGGAAGCAGCTGCATAGCACAGGGAGATCATCTTGGTGCTTTATGACCACACAGAGGGGTTGGATAAGGAGGGTGGGAGGGAGCCACAAGAGGGAGGAGATATGGGGATATATGTATACGTATAGCTGATTCACTTTGTTATACAGCAGAAACTAACACAATTGTAAAACAATTATACTCCAAGAAAGATGTTAAAATAATTATTACCATTTATTGTTGTTTATTTCTAATCTCATAGTGCTGTGGTCAGAAAAGATGGTTGATATGATTTCAATTTTCTTAAATTTACCAAGGCTAACTTTGTGGCCCAGGATGTGGTCAATCCTGGAGAATGTTCCATGTGCACTTGAGAAGAACGTGTATTCTTCTGCTTTTGGATTGAGTGCTCTATAAATGTAAATTAAGTCCATCTGGTCTAATGTGTCATTTGAAGCTTGCGTTTCCTTACTGATTTTCTGTCTGGATGATCTGTCCATTGATGAAAGTGGGGTGTTAAATTTCCCCACTTCTATTGTGTTACTTTCAATTTCTCCCCTTATGGCTCTTAATATTTGCCTTATATATTGAGGTCCTCCTATGTTGGGTGCATATATGTTTACAATCGTTATATCTTCTTTTTGGTTTGATCCCTTGGCTGTTATGTATTGTCCTTCTTTGACTCATAGCAGTCTTTATTTTTAAGTCTATTTTGTCTGATATGAGTATTGCTACTCCAGCTTTCTTTTGATTTCCATTTGCATGGAATACCTTCTTCCATCCCATCACTTTCAGTCTGTATGTATTCCTAGGTCTGAGGTGAGTCTCTTGTAGACAGCATATATACAGGGCTTGTTTTCATATCCATTCAGCCAGACTATGTCTTTTGGTTGGAGCATTTAATCCATTTACATTTAAGGTAATTATCGATATGTGTGTTCCTATTGCCATTTTCTTAATTGTTTGGGTTTTTTTTTTTTGTAGGTTTTTTTTCTTTCCTTCCTCTTTTGTTCTCTCCTCCTGTGGTTTGATGACCATCTTTAGTGTTGTCTTTGGGTTGCTTTTTCTTTTTTGTGTGTGTATCTACTGTTTTTGGGGGGTTTGCTGTTACCTTGAAGTTTTGATATAGCAGTCTGTATATGTACAGGACTGTTTTAGGTTGCTAATCTCTTTCCCACCTAGAGGAGTTCCTTTAGCATTTGTTGCAAAGCTGTTCTGGTGGTGCTGAATTTTCTTAGGTTTGCTTGCTTGTCTGTAAAGCTTTTGATTTCTCTGTCAAATCTGAATGAGAGCCTTGCTGGGTAGAGTATTCTTGGTTGTAGTTTATTCCCTTTCATCATTTTAAATATATCATGCCACTCCCTTCTGGCTTGCAGAATTTCTGCTGAGAAATCAGCTGTTAACCTTTTGGGATTTCCCTTTTATGTTATTTGTCATTTTTCCCTTGTTGATTTTAATTTTTTTTCTTTGTCTTTAATTTTTGTCAGTTTGATTACAATGTGTTTCAGCATGTTTCTCCTTGGGTTTATCCTAACTGGGACTTTCTGTGCTTCCTGGACTTGGGTGGCTATTTCCTTTCCCATGTTAGGGAAGTTTGGGACTATAATCTCATGAAATATTTTCTCGGCTCCTTTCTCTCTCTCTTCTCCTTCTGGGACCCCTATAATGTGATTGTTGGTGCATTTAATGCCGTCCCAAATGTCTCTTAGGCTGTCTTCATTTCTTTTCATTCTTTTTTTCATTATTCTGTTTTGTGGCAGTGATTTCCACCATTCTGTCTTCCAGGCACTTATCCATTCTTGTGCCTCAGTTATTCTGCTATTGACTCCTTCTAGTGTATTTTTTATTTCAGTTATTGTATTGTTCATCTTTGTTTGTTCTTTAATTCTTCTAGGTCTTTGTTAAACATTTCTTGCATCTTCTCGATCTTTGCCTCCATTCTTTTTCCAAAATCCTTGATCATCTTCACTATCATTATTCTGAATTCCTTTTCTGGAAGATTGCCTATCTCTACTTCATTTAGTTGTTTTTCTATGGTTTTACCTGATTCCTTCATCTGGGACATAATCCTCTGCCTTTTCATTTTTTCTCTCTTTCTGTGACTGTGGTTTCCATTCCACAGGCTGCAGGATTGTAGTTCTTCTTGCTTCTGCTCTCTTCCCTCTGGTGGATGAGGCTATCTAAGAGGCTTGTGCAAGCTTCCTGGTGGGAGGGACTGCTGGTGGGTAGAGCTGGGTATTGCTCTGGTGGGCAGAGCTCAGTAAAACTTTAATCCACTTTTCTGTTGATGGGTGGGGCTGTGTTCCCTCCCTGTTTGTTGTTTGGCCTGAGGTGACCAAGCACTGGAGCTTACAGGCTCTTTGGTGGGGCTCAGGGCTCACGCCATTCAGTCCTTCCCAGAACTTTTGCTGCCAGTGTCCTTATCCCCACAGTGAGCCACAGCCATGCCCTGCTTCTGCAGGAGACCCCCCAACAGTAGCAGGTAGGTCTGGTTCAGTCTCCTGTGGGGTCCCTACTCCCTCCCCTGGGTCCTGGTGCACACAAGACTTTGTGTGGGCTCTCCAAAGTGGAGTCTCTATTTCCCCCAGTCCTTTTGAAATCCTGCAATCAAATCCCACTGGGCTTCAAAGTCTGATTCTCTGGGGATTCCTCCTCCCATTGCTGGACCCACAGGTTAGGCAGCCTGATGTGGGGCTCAGAACCTTCACTCCAGTGGGTGGACTTCTGTAGTATAATTGTTCTCCAGTCTGTGACTTGCCCAACCAGTGGTTATAGGGTTTGATTCTATTGTGATTGTACCCCTGCTACTGTCTTATTACAACTTCTCCTTTGTCTTTGGATGTGGGGCATCTTTTTTGTTAATTTCCAGTGTCTTCCTGTCGATGATGGTTCAGCAGTTAGTTGTGATTCTGGTGCTCTTGGAAGGAGTGAGCGCACATCCTTCTACTCCGCCATCTTGAACAAATCTCCTATCACCAGTTTGAAAAATCAAAAATAATAATAGTAAAGACTACCGTGAGGAATTCAGAAACAAAGTGATTGAATTATTAAGTAGCTATAAAGATGGAAATGTGGGACTGAAATAATCACTAACAATAGAAATAATGGGAGAATAGGGTTGGGTGGATAAAATGAGATAGAGAAAAGATTGGAATTGTTGGTTAAGATTATATTTGTTTGGCCTCATACATCAAATAATGGAGGGTATATTTGATTTAATATGAAAATGGATGGATTTTATGATGGATTTTTAAATTATTATTTTTAGCAGAGAAGTGATATGTCCAGACATGTGAAAGGCAAGATAGTTTAGCTTGGGGAAAGACTCAGTAAAACCAGTTAGGAGCCTAAGTAAAAGAGTGTGATGATAGGTATTGAAGACATGTTCCAGGCTCCATCTCGCCCAGAGGTAAGAAGGATAGATATGAGAGACATTACATAGCTAGTATTTAGAGGAACTAGAAATTGAAGATGAAAAATAAGGAAGAGAAAGAGTCACTGTGTCTAATTTTAATCTCTATCTTTGCAGTAACCCATCATAACAGCATTCTATGATATTTGCTATTTTTTACAGACAAATCAAATGATTCTAGGAAAGATCTGTCCAGTGTTCCTAAGTAGTAAATATTAGAACTACATTTAAATTCAGGTTTTATGGCTCCAACAGTTCTTTAAACATAATATACTAGTACGATTTCCAGAGAGAATGCTTAGTAGGTAATTATTGAGTTTAATTTGCAACGTAAAGAGTTGTGGGTTTCAAATCAGATTTCATACCTCTGATTTTGATTTTGAAGAGAAACAATGAAGACTAATTGAAAGGATAGAGCAACATGAGGTGTTGGTATTTAAATAGGATACCCAAATCAGGCCATATTTTTGAGAGAGGGAAAGATTGGAGAAGAATGAAGATTGAAGAACAGGTGGGATTCAAAGTCATAGAGGTTAATCATAGGGTTAAATCATGGAGATGAAAATTAAGGATGCAAGTAAAGGAACAGTGTGAAAATAGAGAAAGATGAGGTGAGCAAACACAATCTGAACTCTATTTCTTCATCCAGAACAGTCCAGCAGATAAACATGGATTTGTTATTCTAGAAAAAAGTAGTGAAAGGGTAGGCACAAGGTAAGGACTCTTCTGATAGAGAAGGAAGGTCAAGAGACTGGAATTGTTTTCCACCTAAATATGTTCTGGATCTGTCTTATCTGAACACCCTTTACATCCTTCATAAATGCTACCAGTAGCCTATGCTAGTGTGTACAAACATTACAAGGTATTGTTATGCCTTGGCTGGGTGCCTTCCACTGACAATGCCAGGAAGGATGCTAATTAGTGCCAATTGTGGGAGCTGGTGTTGTGGTCTGGGCACATCTGTCTCCAAAGATCAGGACTGAGAACAGTTCATTCCAGCTGTCAGATGGCAGTAATGTTATTAATTTATTACTAACTGGGCCACATTTGGTGCTGACCCAGACGTGAAAGACTGCCTTTCCTAGCTCTGATTAGCTGAGCCATCCAAAGCCTTCTGTGTTATTTTTACTGCAAACAGAAAACATGTCTGACTGTTGTATTCCTCAAGGTTCAAGTCAATGTTGTGATGCTTTTGTTTGTGGGGAAGGATGAATTTTGTCTACCTGAGTTAGACCCTCACAGACATAGGTAGGTGTTGCCAAAATAACAGATAGGGAGCTGAGTTGAGTAGTCAGACGAAGTTTACCTTGGCGACCGTTGCTTCACCACATCCCTAGTGGAGAACAGTCTAAGTGCTCCTTGGTTTTGAGCATCTCAGCTGTGGTTTGCATTTCCATCACCAAACTGAACACTGAATTCTATGACATTTTTTAACATAGACCTTATTAATTTCATTTCTCTTCAGCATTTCACACTCCACCTGCTGAAGCAGACACTTTTGAGCCCAGGAGCTGCACTGTCTCTGTAGGTCAGGTAGTTGATTTATCTCATGCTGTTTGATACCAGTGTTTTCTATGGACTATGTTGATGAACAGTTTAGGACGGCTTCCAAGTGTGCCTAACTTAATCCCATGACTTCACATGAGTTTAGAAGGACTCATTCAATCATTTGTTCATTAATTCTTTTGTCCAAAATATTAAGTAAGTCTTCTAGGTACTGGAATGTAACAGTAAATAAAATACACAAAATCTCTTCTTTCACAAGTTCTAATGAGGGAAGCAGAAAAACAAATAATCCAAAAGATAGATGCACAGTGGTAGGTAAGGTTGAGCACTAAGAAGAAAAGTGAATATTTTTTTATAAAGGTGAGATACATAAATTAATATGTAAATAAATAGAAGGGTAAGATCATTGAGAATGACAAAGATACCATTTTAGATAGGAAGTCAGATAAGACCTCTCTGAGGAAATGACAAAATCATGTGGATCTCTGTGGAAAGACTGCTCCAGGCAAAAGGAAAAGCACATGCAAAGGCCCTGAGACAGGCCTGTATGAAATGTTGTTGAGGAAGATCAAAGAGACCAGAGTGACCAGAGCACAGTGAATCAGAGGGAAAGTGTTAGCAGTCTCCAGGAACCAGATCATGTAGGGCACACAGACCATGATGAAGCAGGGAGCTTTCCCGTGTGCAGTAGCTGTGCTGACTATGGTAGGCTTGTACGAGTTCACTTGAATTTTTTTTTAATGATTTTTAAAACTTTTAACCATATAGGCATATTTTTCAAGGCTTAGAAGATACATGAAAAACTGAGTCTCTGATGGCTTCAATTACATAAATAATAAGTTGAAAAGTTTAAATAAAAACCTAGGCAGCCCCGGCTCCAAAGCCCATTCCATCGTACTTTGTCATAAAGCACTAGTTAGAATATCGTAACTGAATTCACTCTACCAAACTTTTACAGTGCTGTGTTCTAAGGCTGTGAAGAAGGCAGGGAACCTACCCTCAAGGTTCGGAAAGACCACCCACAGAAGACATATAAGCAAATGATTATATTTAATTCAGTGTGATAAAGTGGTTGGTGTATACAAGGATTAAGAGACAGCACAGACAAGGAGTTGATTGTTTCTGTTTAGATATTTAGAAAAACCAGGACTATTTGAGTGGTGTATAAACATGAGACAATATAAGGGAGGAGGTTAGCATATCCAGTGTAAAAATAGGATGTTATGGCACACATGACCTGAACAGGAAATTGCAAAGAGTTATCACTAATTTAGAAGCAGGACTGAAGGTCAACCTGATAGCACACATCATTGTGGTGCACTAGCTGGCTTCTACTGGAGTTCAGCATCCTTTATGATTGGCCAACAGTGTCTGCATCTTGATTAAGATGGGCATTGAGACCACCGAGATCAGCAAGGACTAGATCACTGATGTCTCACCCATCCTCTGGCTTTAGTCAGGGGTTGATGGCTGCCACTGAGGGAAGACAGGAGAGAAATGAAATAAGAAAATGGCAAGAAACACACTCCCTATATATGTTATGTTTTTTTTAATATAACACGATGGGAACAGAGAATGTCTCTGAAGATTTTAATTTTCCCAAAATATTTTTAGACACAGCTTTAGAGACTAGAGAAAAGTTAAATATCTGAAGTGTCAAGGTAGCACTTTTTAAAATCCATTTTAAAGAAAATTCCTAACTTTAGGATTCGCTCAGATTGGCTGCCCTACTTCAAAGAATTTGTTGGCACTTTCTTTAATGGGAAATTGATGATTATAGTTATTACACTTTAACCTTTCTAGTCCAGTCTTTCTCTGGTGTGTGAGTTCTTGGTTATTTCATAATCCTTTGATAACTCATCATTATCATAAATTTAACAATGCGATGACAACAATTAACCTTTTAGTAAACAAGTAAACGTATTACAGATCTGTGCTGTCACTTTACCTTCTCTTTCCTTAACATTCTTCCACATGATAAGTTGATTTTCTTCCCTTGGGCTGGAGGATAAGCAAATATGAAAACTGACAGCATGTTTCCCTGGCCATCAGACTAATTTACGCTTGCATCTCAATAGTTCATTCTGCTGCTGAAAACCTAGCTGAGAGGTTTTTTGTTGTTCTTGCTGTATATTTTTTTAAATAAAGCCAAAATAATCCAGCTTTCAGTCATTTCTGTCATAGTAGTCCTTTAAAGTTTAACTAAATGTCTTTCTTAAGCTAAATGCCCCTGTGAAATCTCTTTTTTATTTTTGCTGCTGTATAAAGATGTCTTTATTTTAAGGGGTGAGGCAAAAATTATTAACCTCAGCTTGTTAATATAAAAGGATATTTTGAAGTGTTTATAATCTCCCATCTCTGCTCACACCTCACTGAACAATCTCCCCTGTTTACCACGTGCAAAACTATTTTTATTTATATTTCAATTAAAAACATAAATTAACACATGCTTTCTGCAAAGTGTTAAATTATGTTTTCTGAAAACTAGAAAAGGCAAGTCCGTCAAGTTAGCCAAAGTGTGGACATGGATGCGGAGGTCTATCCATGTGAGTTTGGGGTACACACAACTTAGTTTTGAAATCCTCCCAGGTCTTTCTGTGCTATTGGAATGTTGTCCCTGCAGTTTTAAATACATTCGTTTGATGAAGAAACAGTAATGAAGATTCTGATGTTTATTCCACTCTTTTGACCATCACAGATCAAAGAACACCTTGCGAAAGGGCAGAGAATGCTGGCAGGTGATGGGATGTCCCAGGTCACCAAGACGCTGCTGGATTTAACTCAGAGGAAAAACTTCTATGCAGGTGATCTTCTGATGTCCGTGGAAATCCTCAGGAATGTGACAGACACGTTTAAAAGGGCAAGTTACATCCCTGCATCTGATGGCGTCCAGGTAAGGGAGGTGATTCCATGAAGGAAAAGCAAGTGAGCTTGGGATCAGTTGTGGTCCTGAGAAGCCAGTGCAGCCACCATGGGGGCTTCCTGGCCTGGAGGGGAGGGTGCTCACTCCTGCTGGGGAAGGCATCCAGGCCGTGCTCAGCTGAGCTGTGGAAATGACCTCAGATCCTTAGTCATTCTATATACCTCGGTGTCCTCAACTGTAAAACGCATGTAATGCACCTCCAGGAGATAGTGAGCGAGAATGTGTGTGAAGTGATTTGAGTCCTCAGCAGAAAGGCACTATAGCAAATTCCAGGTTGTAGCATGGATATTTTATTCCCACATTTAATATCACCATCTTGCCATAGGAAACTATTAAAAGTACATTAAGCATAATGAAGGCCCATTAACTATAGCATGCAGAGAAGACACAGTTTAAGTTTTGTTTGGGGTTTTGCTATTAGAAGGGGGAAGGCCATGTTTAATTCTGTGGAACCATTGCCTGAAAATATCAGGCGAGTAGAGAATTGTTCTGGGTAGGAAAATAAGGAATTCAGTAACTCCTCACAGCATATTTTTCTTGTCATGGAAGACTTCTAGAACAGCATCATTTATTTCCATAGTAAAGTTTAAGTATTCATCTAATTTTAGAATTGCTTTTGCCATTAAGACAAAGCTTGTTGAATGGCAAAAAAAAAAGCATATTTAATGCAACTCTAGTTTGCATTTCAGATGAACTCTTCTTGTGCCTAGGCTAAAATGTACGCCTGCCAAGAATGTTGAGTTGTTTTTTGCATTTCCAACATAATGTTCTTCCTGTATCTTGGCAAGTTTTGGCAAAACTCCCACATCAGGTAGTTTTCTTTCAGCCCACTCTTCCTTTGGGAGTTTTATTTGCATTTCACTTGGAGAATTCAGAGGGTGGTTTTTTTGTTTTGTTCTTTGTTTTGCTTTTGTTTTGCTTTGTTTTGATCAGCTATTGAGGGAAAGAGGAATAGAAGGCTTTTTGGAATCATGGAATTATTCATAAATAATATTAAATGCCCTAATTTGTATAGAGGTACATATAGTATTTAAATTATATGCATATACTGCTGAAAGTAGCTGCAATGAGAGTTAGTGGAACTGCATTCTATATTTTATCATCAGTGTCCAGGAATATATTTTTCATTGTAAAAATACATAGTAGGAGGGCTTCCCTGGTGGCACAGTGGTTGGGAGTCCGCCTGCCGATGCAGAGGATACGGGTTCATGCCCCGGTCTGGGAATATCCCACATGCCGCGGAGCGGCTGGGCCCGTGAGACATGGCCTCTGAGCCTGCGCATCCGGAGCCTGTGCTCCACAACAGGAAAGGCCACAGCAGTGAGAGGCCTGCGTACCGCAAAAAAAAAAAAAAAAAAAAAAAAAAAATAGTAGGGGGGGAGGTAGAAGATTACTGTCATTTGAGCATTTCAGAGATGCATTTGTGAGGTTTTTTTGTTTTTATTTATTTTTTTTTTTGGCCGTACTGCATGGCTTGCCGGATCTTAGTTCCCTGACCAGGGATGGAACTGGGCCCCTGACAGTGAAAGTGCCGATTCCTAACCACTGGACCACCAGGGACTCCCCAAGATGCTTTTGTTTCTTTACAAAGAGTGAAAGAATTTTCCAGTTTTAAAAATGTACTAAGTAAGCCAAGTACAACCTTTCCCTGTAGTTCTGAGATACTTCTATCCATTGGCATTTACATTGAAAAATAACATCTGAAGCCCTTGACATAAAATACAAGCTGTAATTTTGAAAAACCTCAGATCCTTGTGTTCACGGGTGAAACATCAGGCAGAAGGCGGTACACAGTGAGCTCTTGGGCCTCTTTGAACCCTCGTGAGTGTAGGGCTTTAATATTTTTAGGTGCTGAAATTCAGGAAACTAAGATTCCCAGGTTGTATTGGGGACATATTATGATTGAGCTTCTCATTAGAGTGTGCAGACTCCATGGACAATTAGTGTAACCACAGGCTTCGGCATGGACATCAGCTGGCATGACTTGAATAGAGCAATGTGGCTGATGGTGGTGGTGTCCTTGTGGCATGGTCAGAAATACCTTCCTCTGTTTCTGCCCTGCTCTCTCCTTAGTCCTCCACATGCGCACAGAATTCTCAGCAGGCTGGTGTCCTAGGCATTCACAAACGGGAGATGTGTTTTTCTCTTTCACTGTCTTTATTAGTCTCTTTTCGGGCACCTGGAAACCTTCCTCTTCTGGGAGTCCTTCTTCTTCCGTCTTTTGCCCGTCAAACTCCTGGCACAGCTCCAGCAAGTCTTTCTGACTGCCAGGCCTGCAAGCCCCAAACTCCATCTGAAGATGACCTTTCTCATCTCTGAAATTCTAGCGAACTTTGTACCACTTTTCTTCTACTTTCCACAAGCAATTTTATACAAATCTTTTGGACGTATGCGTCATCTTTGCTTGATTACAGCCTTACTACGACTTCAGTCCTCCACTTTCAAGGGCTCTGGGCACTTGTGGTCGGCTAGCACCACAGGCTTCATATGGAGTAAGCTAAACTTGTCTTGAGTGCCACGTTTTCTTGTATTTTCTACTTTGCCTTGTAGAATTAGTGGTCCATAGGCTGGAACTGTAATGTCATCTTGACTTTTCCCTTCTCTTCCTTTCCTGTTGGGTCAGCCTACATGGTGCCTCTTCCGTCCGTCTTTCCTCTCTCTTCCCACTGTTGTTCCCCCCTCTTGGCCTCCAGTTACCCCAGCCTCCATTATTTCCATGGCCTCTTTCCTTTCGTCCTCAGATCCTTACCAACATTCCTCCTCATCTTGTACACCATGGTCCTATTGGCTGTCCTAGGACAGCCCTGATTCTGTCACTCCTCAGTCAGAAATCTTCAGCGGGGCTCCAAGGCCTCCTCAAAGATAAACTGAAGCCTGTGTCTTGGTTTCTTGTATGCCCACCATACGTAGGTCACCTGCCTTTCCACCCGTGTGCATGGACTACTCTTTCCCTTCACAGACTTGGAGCCAAGTGAACTACTTCCTGCTTCCTGGATGCACTGTGTGTTCTTGGCTTCAGGCCTTCGCCTCCTCTATGCCTTCAGACTGGCTTGTCTGTCTCCGTCTCCTAAATCAGTCTCTTGATACAGACTCTGGGTCTCTGAATTCCAGCAGCACTTTTCCTCCTGCATCTCTTTATGTCTTGAGTTATGAGTACTCATCTGCAAATCTTTGAAAAAGAAGAAATATCCCTGATCCATCTTTGGATACTAGCCGAGCTCCAGGTTCTCCTCTCCCCAAAGAGGAGTCTTGACTATAGTAGCTGCTCAACAAATGTTTGTTGAATTAATTAACAACAAAATTAATAACTACATAGATACCACTGAGCTTTTTTTATCCTTTTTTTTTTTAAACTGGGAAAAGAGCAAAGGCCAAAGAGACATTAAGGAAAACTATTTAAAGAGAATATATTCTTTTAAATGTAATTATGTGCAAGACATTTTATGTAAAATGCCTGGTGATGCTGGATTCAGTAAACAATTGACTTGATACATTGATGAAAGTGAGATAGTATAGCTACAACCTGTTAAAATTGGGTGAAAAAATAAAGTGTACTTTTATGTCTTGGAAGGATAAAACATAGTAATAGTTTTATTTTGGGAAACTGGTAGAAAATTGCTCCAAAAGTCCCTTCCCTCCAGGCACATTCTTTCCAAACCTTGGGGCTTCGTCATATGTCCAAACCTCTGCTCGTATTGGTCCTCTATGTAATTTATTCTTCCCATTTCCAATCTGATGCAAAAGTCCTTCAAGATCCAGCTCAAAAATCATTCCTACTCAAAAGTCTTCTCTTCAGATCTCAGGCAGAATTCAGTGTTTTCCTAATTGTCTGGTCTTTTTGAAACCTTGCAAATATCCCTACTAGAGCAGGTCTCTCACATAACATTGTAATTATTTGTTTTCAGGCCTCCCTTCAGCAGCAAATGTTAAACTTGTGGAGAGACAATTAGGTCCCTGGGGCTTAGCTTGGCACTTGGAGCATAGTAGACATGCAAATATTTGTTCAAGTAATTAGTGAATATGTGTAATGTAGTAATATTTGAGGAATTTACTTCACAAAAAACTAAGAAAAGTACTCTGAACATCCAATTAAGAGAAAGGAAGAAAAGGAGAGGAAAGCTTGTCTTTTTTTCCACCCCTGGGAAAATTCATACTGAGTCTCATTCTATCAGCAGAGGATGAACTCACAGCACCCACACCAGGAACTTGACAAAGTTGAATCATACATGCAAGTTGAAATTCCAGTTTGTCCAATAAATATCTTGATGTCTTCAGACACATTACTTAATCTTTCTCTACCTTATTTCTTCATATCTAAAGAAGAAATAGTAGTACAGTCTATTCTCTTTAGTCACGGTAGTTATATTCTCTAAAATGAAAGAATACTGAATCAGTTACTCATAGGGAAACTACAGGATGGGCTCCTTCAAGAATCTGTCATATAATTTTCATTGACCAATTAATACATGACCTGTTTTATGTGTGTTTCTGTTATTGTTATATATACATTGTATATATATATATATATATATATAACTGATGCCTGAACAAACCTTATCTAACACACATATTTTCTCTGTAAGGCATAACACAGCCTTCTTGGGTTTAGGAATACTAGATGGACCTCCAGCACAATGCTGATGGCCATTCTCAGCAGTGAAATTACCAAAAAGAAAAATATGGAGAGAAACCTGGGCATTAAATAGACCACGAAAAGAGCATGTTTACAGGATATGAGCTGAAACCAAAACTCAGAGCACGGTCATGTGACCTGAGCTGGGCGCTTGTGCATGAGTGACTCAAATTCACCACTGTGCGTGTCCTTGAAGCTATGACCTTTGATTTGGGGGTTACAAATAAATTGTAGTGAGGAGTTGAATTTGCAGATACGGAATCCATGAGTAATGAAGTTCGATGGTAACTATTTTCCAGTGTTGTTGTGAGGCTTAGAAGTAATTCAGGTTAAATACGTAACAACCCATACATGATGGTATTTGTGAGTCGTCCAGCAGAGAGTAGGTGCTCTGTAATGCCCTTAGTTCTGGCCTTGTAACTCTTAACATAAAAGTAAAAGATGGGCCTTGCTCTCAAGCTGCTTACAACGTCATTGAAGGAAAAGCTAACTCATGAATGAGGCTAGACCGGTAATGAGGAAGAGAGATATGAGTACAGTGTCTCACTTCCAGGAACTCTCAAAACATAGAATCTGAACTGCAGCAACAAGAAAAGAATTCATGGGAGCCTTAGGCCTTGAGATAGAATTTGGAGAAACAAGCTGGGTGTGGAAACAATAATCAAACTCCAGTCAAAGCCACAGAAATGGTATGAGTGTGGCACATTCAAAAGACCACGGTTGGTAAATAATGCAATTCACGTTGGAAAATGTCGATCGTGAAGGCAGGAGAATCAAGGCTAGAGGAGAGTTTGAATGTTATAAGCAAAGTTACTAGATGTGAGTGCTGTTTTTGGAAAGATGATCTGGCCAAGGTGGATAAGGGCGATTAGCGAGTAAAGGAAGACTGGGGGAAAGAAACCCATGAAAAGGCTACAGCAGTGACCTAGAGGTTGGAAAAAAGAAAGCATGTTTCAGTGACAGTGGATCAGAAAAGCAGGCATGATCCACTTAATGGAATGAAAGGCAGGCCCCGGAGACAGCTTATATTTTGGGGTAAAGAAAGAAAAATTGGAAAGAATACATTCATGGAGTATCCACATGGACTCCTTGTTTAAAGTTGCCCTCAAACTTCCTGGATGCAAGGATTTGTCTCTTTTCAGGCATGCTTTTGTTCCCTGACAAAACTTCTGTTGGTCTAACTCAGTGTTTTCCTAATGTCTTTGACTATGACCCACAGTAAGGCACCCAGTTTACATCAATATATAATTGAAAACTAGATTTTTACAAAATAATATTTCCCTTTTCTGTGGGTAATGCACTCTTGTATTTTCTATGTGTTCCTATTTGGTTATGAAAAGTCGATCATGACCCTCAAACAGGTCTCCACTCAATGTTTGAAAATCACTTGTTTGTCTAACATGTTCTCTAGGCTTGAAAATTCATTTCCCAATGATTAAGATTAAAGAGGAAACTCAAAACTCAGCTTCCAATTTCTTTCTTAAAGGCAAACTACATTCTAAATAAAATTTTCAGAGTTCGGTGATCAAGAAATTAAACTGAAAGCAGAGTTGGTGATTTTGGATAAGCCAAGCATCTTCTTTCCTAAAACACTTGACAGGCAAACATGTATGTTGGATCTTTCTAATTCTACCCATCCAGCACTAGGTGAGGATTTTTGAGTATTATTTCTCTGACGCTTTCAGTGAGAGATGTTTTTACTTTTTGTATACAAAAGAGTGGTCTGATTAATGGGGAAGCAATTATGGCTATGACAATCCAGAGCCATTATGTAATGCTGAAACAAATTCTCTTGAGCAAATAAGATCTAGTACGGGCCCTTTAGGTTTGGAATTGTAGTATAACTCTAGCCTACAAGCCAGTACCTTATGACTTGAGATCCTCTGCTTAAAGAACATTGTGCAGCAGAAGATTAAGAATTTCCTGGAACATAAGTCGGAGAGGTAGGGAAGGCAGTACAGCGTGATGACTCAGAGTGCCTGTTCGTGGTCAGAACCCCGAGCTTCTGGTCAGGGCTCTGCTACTTGTTAACTATCTGATGCTGGACAGGTGACTGGACGTCCCTGCACTGACATCTCTCTTCCACTGTATTGGATGCTGGTACCCATGCTGATGTGAGGGTTGAGTTACTGTGTAAAACTTACACAGCACATGGCACAGAGTAAAAGCTCAAGGAACATGGCGATGACCCTTATGATCCGGGAAGGTGAGATTCTGATGGAGCAAACACCTGAAGCATCTCTGGACCACAGGTGTCTGCTGCCAGTGCAGACGTGTATTTTGCTATGGCTCCTGGGAACAAAGGAAGGTCAAATATTCTTCATGGCACTACCTATGCAAGAATGGCCCACTGCTTTTTTCCCACTCTTTCCCCCCCCCACACACTCTTAGTAGAGGAGAAGGGCAGGGAATGTATCGAGGAGAATGGAAGTCAGAAAAGAAGTGTTAGTCCTTAAGGCCGGTACCACAAGGCCATTTCAAAGTTAGCCAGCAAGTGGATGAGAGGAGAGCTTGAATCAATAACCAGGATTCCTGGATCTGTGGGAATCATGTGGAGCCCAGGATGTCAACTCCCAGCTGACTATCACTCCAAGTCACAAAATGGCAGTCATTTCAATGCTTCCAGCCTGAGACGGTTCCCCAATCTTTCTCTGTGGTAGAGAGAATGTGTACAACTAAAAGCTCTTTCTAGATAGTGTGGAGAATGTGCCCTTATTATAAGATGGAAAGAAGAAATTCAATGCCAAATACCTGCCTTAAATGGGTGAGATATTAATAAACACACCTTGCTTCACCCACCAACGTGAGTAAATCCTACCGTGAACAAAATTTGGAAGATGGCTGCAGGCTGAGAGGAACTGAGGACCTCCATAGGGGAATACAGAGTATTCACAATGATGGGGGAAAAAAGAAGCGCGACTAAGAAGGTTAGGTATTTGTGGAATGAAGCCTATCAACTGGTACATGCCATGTGATGTACATGAATGACTTTGGTAGAGCTTAAGAAAAATATGATAAAGCACCTGATAGGTAGTTTTGTCGTTTCAGAATCCCTCATTATTTCCATCAGAGTCAAGAAAATGTTGTGATTTGCATGCGCACAGTGTACAGGTAGTCTTCTATTGTGATTCCACTTATTATTAAATTTTTCTTTTAAAAAAGTATGGGGGAATGTATCAGTTTGCAGGGCTGCCATAATAAATACCACAGACTGGGTGGTTTAAACAACAGAAGTGTATTGTCTCCCAGTTCTGGAGGCTGGAGGTCCAAGATCAAGGCGTGGGCAGGTTTGCAGGCAGCTGCCTTCTCCCTGTGGCCTCACATGGCCCTTTTCTCTGTGTGTGTCACCCCTGATGATTTCACGTGTCCTAAATGCCTCTTCTTACAGGAACACCTGTCACATTGGATTAGGACCCAGCCTCATTTTAACTTAATTACTTCTTCAAAGGCCCTGTTTTCAAATACAATCAATTCTGAGGTACTGAGGGCTAAGGGCTTCAGCATACGGATCAGGGCCAGACACAATTCAGCACACAACAGGGGATCTTGAAGGAACTGTGAGGATTTCCCTTTAGCCAGGAAAGGTATGTGCCAGGCATCTTCCCAGGGACAGGACCTCTTTGGCTCTGCTTGCAACATCCCAGGGGTGAACCTGTGATGCGTGTGTGTTTCCTGCCCAGGTGGCCCTTCGGTGTATCAGCCAGTCCTGCCCAACCAAATGCAGCGATCACTTCTCACCTCGTGCTTTGTCTGGGTTTGAGGAAGATTTTGCCGCACTTGTTATGGTGTTTTTATGACTGGCTGCTCTGCAGGGCTCCCTCTTGGGAATAATTGATGAATATATCTAATCATTTTAGCATCGCTAATGTTTTTACCCTTCATCTGTAAAGCAGCACCAAGCTTGGCCCCCCTAAGTGCTGACAATAGACATTGTTTCTCTCCATTCCCCCATCTTGGTTGTCACCTGCACCTCAAAGCAGACCCACTCTCTGCTCACTCTCTCTGTAGCCCTCCATCCTACACTTGCTCTGGAAAGACTCGTAGCATTGTGTAGGAAGTTGGCCATCCAAGCAGCTCCAAAACCACAGGTGGAACCGTCTTCCATCTCGGCAGAGCAGTGAGATTAGTGGGAAAGGCAGCCCGAGATTCCTGGACCCCTGTTCCATGTTGTTTCCAAAATGAGTCAGAGCTTCTGTGATATCTGTGACTAAAATGAGAAGAAAAAACAAAGGTGTCCTTAAGGACTCTGGATTTTTTTCTCCTAAACTCGTGCACGTTAGGGAATATTTGCTTCAATAATCTGCTCTCACACCCTCTGGATCTGGCATGTGACACTGGTCTGTCTGGGACAGCCCCACCCTGTTGGCAAGAGCCCTCTGACCACAGCCTTCCAGGCTGGTGACCCAGCCTGCTGGAGACCCCACGGCTGACCTTCTGACCTTGATACCCCAATCCCCTTGTCCCCCCATTGATCCTCTCATTTTCCAGTGCATCCGTTTCTTGTCTCTGAATCATATTCTCCATATATCTTGGTCCGTGATGTCTTCCAGAGGGCGTCCTTAATTATTATCTGCTGCTTCCTGAATCCTTGAGGGTTTCTCATTGCCAATGGCCAGTTGATGTGTTTCTAGGATAAGTATTCTAGATAAAAGATTAAACCAGAGTGATGTGACTTTTTGTCCTGATCCATTGAGAGACCACCTATTAAAAAAAAATAGGCAAAGCACTCTTTAGGGATTATTTAGTTTTAAAAAATACAGTAGAACAAGCCAAAGATTATTTGTGTAATAATATTCCTCTTGCTCAATTTTAGTTCTGTGCACTTTCTTGACTGGGAGGCTAAGAAGTAGAGTCATAGCCCAATCACAGGGATTGGACATCAGTTTTCCAGGCCCTAATCTGTAACCTGGGTGTGTTCCTGGTTCTGCACATCTCACATGCAAGTGTCATCACCCAAGTGCATGGAGGCTAAAAAACTACAGGAGACCAAGGCATTGTACCTTGAGCTCTCCTTGGGTTTTTACCTTGCTGCAGACTTGGTCCATCTCATCTGACTTAACCTCCCCACTGCAAAGGACTTCTGCCCCCCTCCCTACTTCTTTATCCCTAAGCCCTCATCTCACCTCACCTGGTCCTCTTCCTCTCTATCTTATCACCAGGGTTTAACTTTGAGTTCATCCCATTCAGCTCTATTCCTGGTCATTTTAATTTTTCCCCCAAAGGCTCCAGGGTTCAACTAGGATTAAGGATTCACAAGTTTTGACCTTTTGAGCTTCAGGCTTGTAGGGACAGTGGCAGCTGGGCGTCTGCTCTCAGCTCTATCCCAGGCCCCTCACGCTCGGCCAGAACAGAGCTGAGCCCACCGTCCCTGGGCACACGCAGCTCTGCTGTGTCTTCTGCGTGTTCAGCAGAGCTGTGTGTCCTCTAGGGACCAGGGCCCGGTCCGGGTTCTGCCCTCTCCCTCCGTTACCACGACACCTTGTTCCTTAATCAAGCCAGCAGACAACACGGCCTCCTTTCTGACTTCCCCATTTCCACTCTCACTCTCCTTGTACTTGTTTTCCACTCAGCAGCCAACGTTAGATTTTTATTTTTCCTGAAACTCATGTCACGTAACTATGGTAGGATCCAGGCCCCTCTCTATTGGAGCCCCGCCTCTCTTTTACATCCTGTATTAATATTCTCCCCTCCCCCTCCAGCTCCCTGCTTAAGGCCATGCCAGCTACATTGCTTCCCCTCTGTTTGTGTTCCCTCGTCCCACAGTTGTTCTGGGGCTCTCTTCCTCGGGCCTGCCCATGACTGCCACCTTCATCACTGTCCTCAGCTCAGATGTCACCTCCTCAGAAAAGTCTTTCCTGCTGACTGTTCCACCTGAAGCACCCTTGTGCACACACACACACACACATATACACATACACACACGTGTGCACACATACACATACAAACACACATACACATATATACACGTAAACACATACACACAAACATGTCCACACGTCCACAGATACCCACATATACACATACACACACCCACATGCACACGTCCACACAGTTACACACACACACATATACACATACACACATATACACACGTGCACAATTACACATACACATATAAACACATAGACACACAAACACACAGATACCCGCATACACACGCACATACACACACCCACATACACATGTCCACACAGGTACACACGCTCACACAGCCCTCCCCTGCCCAGTCCCTCCTGGCCCCATATACTATTTTATTTTTGATTCATCACCTTAAGTCATGTTTTAAATGATTACTTATTATTAAATGTCCTTTCTTGACACACCACAGTGTAAGCTCCGTGAGGGCAGGAACCCTCATGTGTCTTGCTCACTGTTGTATTCACTACACTCAGAAAAGGGCCAAGTACACAGTAGGTGTTCAGGAAATATTCCTGAAGGAGTGAGTGCCTTTCTGCCTCTCAAGCATCCCCTGGGTCTTTCCTCACCTCCACCCTCACACCCACTTCTGTCCTCACTGTCTCTCACTCGGGCTCTTGGTAAAGTGTCCCCAGGATATTCCCTTCCCCAGCCTTCTTCCTCCCCAAGCCCCCAGCTTTGCTGTCTGGAGTGCATTTTTCTCTCTCTCCCAACATCCTCTGCTGCTAAACAAGGTAGCCTTCACTCCATCAGGGATGGGGCAGCAGTGGTGGTGTGTAGGGGCTCCACTGTGTTTGGCAAAGAACCAGCTGTGTGTGGAAGAGGAGACCCCTTCCTTGGGAGAGGACCAGGGCCGAACATCCTCCACTGTGTCCTCTACTTGTGAGGCCCTACAGTTTCTCAAAAGTGGGTGTCTGTGACCAGGATGGCCTTGAGACTTCAAAATGCCTTCAGATAGGAAGAGTTCGATCCCATATTTAATCAGGAGAACCAGTTTTCTGATCTGTAAAAATAAGCACCCTATCTCCTTCCCTGGACCTACAAGAACCCTGGGTCTAGGGCAGAGGAGGGTGTTGAAAGGAGGCCACACATTAGGTGGGGACCGTGTATCTATGATTTTTAATTCCCCCAGTGCTTATCCCATGGTCTTCTACACAGTAGGCATGCAGTCAGTCAACTTGAAATATTTGAGTATTTACATTTTCCTATGCCTCGTGCTGTACCCTGGGGGCATGGGAGTGAACAAAATGGAAACAGTCCCAACTAAATTATAAACTGGTAGAGGAAAAGCCCTAAAGTGATCATCATACAAATACATTGTAATTACGAATTGTGATATACTTCAAAAGAAATCTACACAGTGCAAGTGCAACTCCACATGTTTGCTGCCCTGTGAGTGGCTCCCTTACAGCTGGCTGCTGCCTTCATTACATTAGGGTGAAGGAGTACTTATTCGTCCTTGGGTGAGTGCACAGTAGTTTTGCTGGGTTGCTCATGCATGGATGTAGAGGCCAGGAGAGTCAGAGACCGTCATACTAATAATTCCCCAGGTACTGGGGAAAGCTGACTCTCAGAACAGAGAACGAGGGTCCCTTCTGGTCAGTAGAACCTCTTCCTTCACGTCTTATTCTTTTAGGTGATTACTTCCAGGAAAGGGCTGTTTCTTTTTTCCATGGATTTTTGGCAAAGCATGAATGATGACAGTATTGGTAAATGAAAAATAAAAAAAAAATCACTACTCAGAATCAGAAACATAAAGAGACTGTGCAGGCTTTGTATACTTACAGGGTGGAGGTGGGAGAAAGCCTTTCTGGGGAAAAGGCATGTAAATCTAGATGTGGAGGACAAAAAAAAAGGGTTATTCAAGTAAAGAATAGGAAGTAAAGCGGTTGAAGAAAGGGAGCAGCATGATATAGGTCTGGAGACTGGGCAGAAACAGGTTTGGGATGCATGGAGAAGTCTGCTGAGCCTGGAGTAGAGAGAGTGGGGGACACGTTCGCTCAAGAGAGAGTGTAGAGATGGGAAGGGGCTGGATCACGCTTGACCTGCAGCTGTCAACTGCTCTCTGGATGCATGACTGTCCTGGGCTGTGCCATTTTAATCCTAATGGTGTGTCCCTGCTTCCTTGCTTAGCCTTTAAGCCTCTCTTATGATCCCTCTATATTTCAAGTTGGGACCACCACCATTCCTGAAAGCTTTCAGTTCTCCTTCTTAACTCTGTTCCTTGGGGCCTGTCTCTGCCTCTCGGTGCCCAGGCATTTGCTGCTGGGTTAGGAGGAAGAGAACACGTTTCTTGTGGCTTAGATATCTCAGATCATGAACCTAATCTACAACTCTCTTTCAGTAAGGAATTCAGAAAAAGTACATGCTAAGATGTGCTTCAATATATTTATAGAAAATTGTATATAGTCCTTGAGAAATTTGTCAAGTGGAAGCCAACCAGTTATAAAACAAAGAATTACGTACTTACTGCTTTTCATAAAATTGAGCGTCCTGACCGGTGTGAGGTGATACCTCATTGTAGTTTTGATTTGCATTTCTCTAATAATTAGTGATGTTGAATATTTTTTCATGTGCCTCTTCGTCATCTGTATGTCTTCTTTGGAGAAATGTCTATTTCGGTCTTTGTCCATTTTTTGATTGGGTTGTTTGTTTTGTTTTGTTTTGTTTTGTTTTTGATATTGAGCTCCATGAGCTGTTTGTATATTTTGGAGATTAATCCTTTGTCCATTGCTTCATGTGCAAATATTTTCTCCCATTCTGAGGGTAGTCTTTTGTCTTGTTTATGGTTCCCTTTGCTATGCAAAACTGTTTAAGTTTAATTAGGTCCCATTTGTTTATTTTTGTTTTTATTTTCATTACTCTAGAAGATCTGTCATACAGAGTGCAGTAAGTCAGAAAGAGAAAAACAGATATCGTATATTAACACATGTATGTGGAATCTAGAAAAATGGTACAGATGGACCTATTTCCAGGGCAGGAATAGAAAAGCAGATGTAGAGAACGGACTTGTATAGACATATATACACTACCAGGTGTAAAATAACTAGCTAGTGGGAACCTGCTGTATAGCACAGGAAGACCAGCTAGGTGCTCTGTGATGACCTAGAGGATTAGGAGGGTGAGAGGGAGGTCCAAGAGGGAGAGGATATATGTATACATACAGCTGATTCAATTCGTTGTACAGCAGAAACTAACATGACATCGTAAGGCAATTATCCTCCAATAAGAAAGAAAATCGAGTGTCCTTTTAGTCCCACATGGCCCAATCTAGGACTTGCACTTTGAATGGGGCAGAGACATCGATGCCTCTCTTTACGACATGCATTCACTGTGCTGATTTTAATAATACTTCCTGCCAAGGAAAACCAGAGTCCTGCTTCCTGCCCATGGTGTCCCACTGCCGTTTGCTCAGGGTCTCCCACGTGCTGAGTGTCTCATCATCACAACGCTGAAACCCCTCCCAGCAGAGGACATTCTTAGGATGGAGAGCTTTCTGCTGAACAAATCATGGGCCATAATGTAACTATAAATACAAATCATGCAGCCAGTCGTAAAAAGATAACACAAAGGGAATAAAATAATAAAGCTGCCATATATTGAGCACTATTGTGTGTCGGATACTGTGCTGAGAATTAGCTCTGAGCTTCACAGCTGCTCTGCCCTGCAGGTGTTAGCATCTCTGCCTTACAGGGTAGAGAATGTAGGCAGGGTTGGACAACGTTAGCCCCAGTACCACATAGGTAATAAATGTTGGGGGAATTTTTAAAGCAGGTCTGCCTAGTTCAAGCTCCAAACTCAGACTCTGCCAAGGACACTGAATTTTTCAAATCAGTCTAGGCCATAGAGATCGGGACGTGATCAAAACAAAACAGAAACCTGTCAGATGCAATTCAGGGGCTAAGGGACTTGATCCACATATCATCAAAGGAGAGGTCTGACCACAGGTAGCAGAGCTCTTGAAAAACTCTAGAAGTTGTGTTTCTGCTGCCATGGAAGTCGCTTTATACTTTTCTCAAAAAGTCAGTCAAGTGGCCTGAAAGGTTATGAGTCCCCTCTTCAAAATGCTGTTCTGTTTGGTTCTGCTTTGTTACATCTGTCAGTCTGATATTTGAGCAAATGTATAAGTGAATTGATATATCGAAGTACATTTTTTTTCAATGTGTGTGAGACAGATTAGAGCAGGGTCAACTCAGAGGAATGATGCTTGAGTCTTGCTGGAGAAACAGAGTTTGTGATTTCATTGTTTCCTTTAAGTTAGGACTTTATTAACCACCTGCTGTGGGCAAGGCATTGCATGGGACGAAGATACACTGAGGAACAAGCAAAGCTCAGTATCCCCGTAAATGTCCCTCCCCCTCCCCCATCTGGGATGTTGAGGCTTAGCCTCTGTCCCCCTACACGAACCCACAACTGATCATTTTCCAATTCCATCCACAGGGAGATAGAAAGAGAGCTTTACTCTGTGCGGCATTCCCATGATCATTTAGTCATGTATGATTTATTGGCCTTGGAAAATAGTACAACTGCCTTTGTAAGACTCTCTGCTTACTAGAATGTATATTTTAATAATCTGTGGTTTTTTATGTACGCCCTCTGGTGATTTTGAAACACCGAACTCTGAATGTATCATTTTGATCAAGGAATCGCGTGTGCTCACTGGCCTTGACGTACAGCGCAGAGCTGCTGACCCGCTGTCAGTAAAACATGCTTTGTGCAATGGTTTCCCAGAAACGGAGATGCCTTGGCACACATTGCTTCCCATTCTTGCAGTACCCTTGTTAGGAGCAGCATGCATTTTGTATGAGAGCAGGCAGGGGCTAGGACGCAGGCGCGGTCGTGGACCTCAGCAAGGCGGACGGCGTGAAAGGGGATGAAATCTGCAACTTTTGTCTCACTAGCACCACGTCCCGTACTGAGTTCACCAGCCACAGGCAGTCGGAGAACTCTGAAGGTTAATTCTTTCTGCCCATACGTAGAGTTACAGCTCAGTGGACAAAGCCCTTGAAATGTAATCACCCCAGCCGGGACATTTTAAGTGGAAAAAATAGCTGGTAGTACAAAAAGGTTAAATGAATTAGAAAACGGGTCTCAAACAGACTTGCCGTTTCTGGTTTTTTTTTTTTTTTTTCAAGACTTGCCTAAAATATTCTGTAACTTTTATAGAGGTTGTGTCTCGAAACATGTTTCAGCCATATGATTGCAGGGAACTATTAAAATGAATAGCACAAATAGGGCAATTAAATATAGATGCTAACAGATTCAAACCCCAAGAGGAAATGAAGCTGCTTGGTTTTTCTTCTAAAAACACGCAGGTGAATTTCTTTGGAATTAGAGTAAAGGCATATCTTGAAAAGCTGACTGGATAGGAAAAAAGGCTGAAGAGGCTAAAAAAATGTGACTACCTGGCCCCCAACCCCTGCAGGGAGACCTGTCCTAAGCGAAGGTATCAACATAAGGTGGTTCTCCTGTTCATAACATACAGAGCAGCCAGAAGAGCTGGGCTCTGAGGATAAAAGCAAGGGACCACCATCCATGTAGCTTCAGACAGATGCCAAGGCTTCACTTTACACTTCTTAGGTCTCCTGTGACCCCATGTCCCTGACACCCTGGTTTTCCTCTCCTGGCTCACAGCGAGTGTGAGAGGATAGGAAGGTCTCTCTTTGGTACAGACACCTCGTGTGTGAAGTGAGTACTAACACAGACGATGCGGGTGTGTGGGAAACAAAAACCGAACACCGAGAGGTGCCTGTCTGCCTGGAAAGGGAAAACCGAAACTCATCGCGGGCACTGCTGGAACACGTTAAAGCCAATGTGTTTCCAACAGTTAGTTAGGGACCAGGGGGATGACAAGGATTTGGACATCCGTCCGTTTTGGCTTGCTGCAAAAGGCAGGGGAATTAAGAATGGGAACTTGAAAATAGCCAAGACTTCCTGAGCACTTACCATGCAGGGACTTGAAAAATTTCATGTCGTCGTTACAATAAGTAGTTGTAAACGTTAAAGTAAAATAGCCAGGAAGGGACAAAGCCAGGATCCAACAGAGGAAGGCGTCACTGGCCTCAGCTTTGCCCGTGGGCTGTGCTTTGACCCAGCAGTGTGAGTAGCAGTCATTCCTCACAGGGAACTGGACGACTTTAATAAGACAAACACAGGGGATTTTCTTACAGGAGCTTACAAAGAGAGCTTCTTTGTAAGGAATAATTATACGGTGGCATGACAGAGTGGAATGCAGAGCATATAACTGTGATAGAAAGTAAGTGTCGTGCCTATTGTGATGTCTTCTGAATATGTGACGTTCTCTAGAAATCCCAGAATCATGTTGCTGAGAGAGGGTCCTCAGAGATCTTCTAGAATAGCATGTTAGGGTCATCAAGCAGTATTGCAAAGTGTTTATACCCTCAGCGCAGGATCAGTTCAAACAGATGTTGTTGGAAAGGATATTCCCTCGTGTAACATTAAACCTTTTATCTAATTTAATTTACAGAACTTCTTTCAAATAGTTAGCAACCTTCTAGATGAAGACAACAAGGAAAAGTGGGAAGATGCACAACAGGTAAAGCTGAAGTTATTTCAGAAATTAAAATGAAGTTGGTTAAATAAGGCTTCATAATATGTGAAAAAAAAGTAATGGCTCGCCATTCCAAGAACATAATAGGAAAAATTTTAAAGTCGTTCTAGATTATCTCGTACTGATTTTAGAGAAAACAAGTGACCTCCTTTATCATAACAATCTATGGAATCAATGACATTTAAAATGTGATAAAACAGAGCAGGTTTAAGTAATGTTTAACTTTAAGGTATTAATACATAATGACTCTATGCCTTACCCATCATTTTCTTTCCTGTCTACAAACTATAGGAAAAACAGCTAATCTAAACGGACACATTGCAAACTAAACTGTGGGAGTACTAACTAGTAAAATCATTTGTATTTACTCTGTTATGTATAATCTGAATTATGTATACAGATGTGCATTTTGATTCAAAGCCAAGAACTGTGAAAATGAGTTCTCATTAAAAGAAATGTATTCTGCTTTTTTTCTCTTTCTGCTAAGCATGGTAACTGTAGCAAGTAGCCTTATTGGTTTAGTTATTGTTTTAAAAATCCCTGGCCCTGCCATTTGTGCTATGCTCACTGACACATGGTTAATGCTATTTTTTCTAAATCTCAGAAAATATGAGTTAGAAGTTAAGAAAGGGAGAATAAGCATGTTTATAAAAATCCTGTGGAAATTTAATTTAAAAGTTTTCTACTTGACCCTTGTTAAAAATTCCGTGAGAACAATGCAATATTGAAAATGAATATTTCCTGAGGTTAAAGTGGACCCTCTCTCTCCCTTTCCCTTTATAATCATATTCTTGTCCTTCAGGAGTAAAGCATTCCCTTTATTTCTATTATCATAGGAACTCTATGGATAGACTCTAAAAATAGTCCAGTGTGGGTCCACCTCATTATCAGGTACAAGTGCTATGCTTCTGGCCATAGCAAGAAAAAACAAAAATCACTCCTTAGTTTAAGACACTGAATCTATCTTTTCCTACTAGTTTGAGTTATGTATTTGTCCTTGGCTTCATTGTAGAGGAGAACCTCCTTCACTCACTGTGAGAAAATGGTGTCTTTCCTTAGAATACACTGCAGTGGCTAAGCACATCTTTGTAGAGTGCTGGAGACTATTAATTATGGATATATTTAGAACAAATGTATAATACCCTATTTAAAACAAGACTGCAATCCATCAGATGGTGTTATTTACTGCAAGGTCCCAACTTGAGCAAATAATGAACAGTGGCAGAACTTTATGTCAATGGAAAATCCTGACTCCATAATCCACCTCTTTACTTGTGATTTTGAGTTAAATATATTCTTATCTTTTAAATATTTTTCAGTAGTGATGATCTTTAATGCTTCCTTGAAGTAACTATTTGAAATAAAAGCAACTATTCTGTAGCAGTGTTTTCATAAATGCAGCCAAGTGGTAAATGAGCCTCCAAGTTTTGGGCACATAGGGTGAACTCTTCAGAAATAAGAGCTGTTTAAAATCGACCAAAGACAATCCTTTGTCTATTTTAGAGGAATAGTCTCAACAAAATATAATATAAAGCATAGCTCTGTGTGCATTTGGAAGATTAGCTGAGTAAAATGGTGAATATTGAAGTCAGAAGGGTTTTGCCATTAGAACTCACACTTTTGGACAAGAAACAATGTCATTTCGTAGTTTGTTCACTACACATAAAACCCAGTTATGAAGGATGAAACTATGTTTAGCTAAAGCATCCTACTAAAAACACAGTATACTAAAGTGAAAAAAAAAAAGAGGCTGCATTCTATATAGCACTGTTTTATACACCATCATTGTAGTTGGAATGGACAGTCCGTTTCAGCCATGATCATTTTGATCACCAGTATTTCCTTTTTATACTGAACTCTCCTGTGTCTCTCCAGGAGTGCATAAATTGTGGCCGCTGAGCCAGATCCAGGCTGGCACCTGTTTTGTAAATAAAGTTTGGGATCCTGGCCACAGTACCTATGGCTGGTATGGTACAGCAAGGACATGGCTGAGTTGTTCCAACAGAGACCCCGTGATCCACAAAGCCACTCTCTGACCCTTTACAGAAAAAAAAAAAAAAAAAAAAGTCAGCCCCGGCTCTATGACACTTGAAAACTCTTGGGAACATATAACTACAAACAAAATCTGCTGCCACCCTAGAAAACCTCTCCCCAAAGTAGACAGGAAAGAAAACAGTTTTATTATTGAATAGGCATTAAGTCAGAATGTGACGTGCATCACAGGCAGTTCACTAAGAGATGCAAAGACAGAGAAACCTCATCCTTTAATACAGACGAGCGGATGTTCAACTCATTACACACGTGTTCTTGAGGCAAAGAGTAGCTAGTTCTCAAGTAAGAGGACTTTCGGTAGTTCATCTTAAATGCACTGGGTAATTGGGATGACCATCTTGTTAGTTAATTGGCTTTATCCAAAGGAAAAATGAGCTCTGATATCTTAATGACTGCGGGCAGTTTTGCAACTCAGAGCGAGGCACCTGCTTAAGGCAGGGTCTAACCCTCCCACTGCCCCCCCCACCGCACAGCAATCTGGAGGACTACTTTCCACGGAGAGACATCCCTAGGTCCTTAAGCTGGGAAGAGGCTATTTAACTTGCAAAAAGGTTTACATGCATTTCAAAGAGACAGAGAAAGAATTTAACCATGACACGTTTTCTAAAGTAAATGTTCTTAAGGGAGGGGGGCAAGGGGTTAGGGAGGGAGTCTCTTCTCTATTTTCAACAGGGAGGATTAAGCCTCTTCTTTTTAATTTGTATTTACCCACACACTACACATACTCATAGACACACACACCTACACGCACCAAAAATAGAAGAAAAATACAGTAGCAGCAGGAAGTTTGGAGCTGATGGAAATTTCACACACATTTCAGGAATGGAATAGGTAAGCAATAGCACTTGTCCCCAAATCTTCCTGAAATTAAAAAAGAATTACAACTATCTATGCCATATGTTTCTAACTGTAATAACCATTGTTCATGTCTTCAACCATATGTGAGTAAGTATATGATGCATTCGAGGTGTCTGATTTTTGGATGGGTGCAGCCACAAGCTCCTGTAAAATATACATACTGTGCCTGCTGGCTACCCTGCCCGACATGTCTTTCTGCTAATTAGAATGTCTCTCCCCCTTCTGCACAAGCCTTTGCAAATACAAAGCCATTAAAATTCTCTAATCCACTTAAATTTTTCATGGCTTGAAGCTGCAGTGGTGCTGAATGGCTAAAAGCAAGGAACGTAACTTCAAAAGACTTTCTGCTTTAATCTGGTTATATAATGCAGGCTGACTTTGTCAGCATGATGGGTTACACATGCTAAAATTCATCTATCTTTTCAAATGGACCTCACATTCCACTCATTCTGAGCTATTGCCAGAATCAGGTCGTCTTTAAGCAAACACTCATCTGTTTGCAGTGTATGAGGCGGATGGTGTTGGGTGTGTCTTACATATGTACATGCGAAACATCTATACTAGAGCTGTTTTATGATCCTGCAAGTACTGCCAACGCTATTATTCATACAGCAGCTATTACAATTATTAGAAATAAATGTCTCTCCCAAGATAGTTATTTTGCAGTGAACTTCATAGTCTTTAAATATTCATGATGGCAATAATAATTATTTTTTCTCCCAGTGTTCATTGTACAGTTGCTAAGTAAAAAAAAAAATGTAAAAAGCCCCCAAATTTCAGTGTTTGTTCTATGTTATATTTAAGTGAGGAAAGGAACCCATCAAAAGTAAAGACATGCTACTTCTAAGTGTACAATCTGTTAGATATTTTGAGTTTTCTTGGATTTATGAAGGATTAATCACGGCATCATATCACCTCCAGAGTTCTTACTGTCTTACATTTGATGTCATTCTCAACTGTTAGTTCAAAAAATATACAACTGTTAGATGGGTTGACAAATAAATTAATAAATAAAAATTTAAAAATAAAATAAAATGATTAAAAATAATTTTAAAAAGTAAAAACAAAAAAAAATACAGCTGCTGCTAGTTGGAGAAATGTTTTCAAATAAATCAGAGCTCATTTATGATCTCATTGTGTCTTTTTTAAATTCCAGTTATATATTTTATTATATAGGTTTTTAAAATTCCATCTAACCTTTGCTTATTTTTGTAGATTTATCCGGGCTCAATAGAGTTAATGCAGGTGATTGAAGATTTTATACACATTGTTGGAATGGGGATGATGGACTTTCAGAATTCATACTTAATGACTGGAAATGTAGGTAAGAAATAGGATGTTTTCCCAAAATCTGACTGAATTTTTAAAAAAATTTGCAAGTATCTGAGTCATACATTTTTAAGTGTGGTACCCATTGTTCATATCTTTGAGTCTACATGAGTAATGTATTGTGGATATTTGGTGTCTGATTTTTCAATGGGCCAACCACATATGCACTATAGACACATACCTACACACACACATTTTCATTCATCTGAGTGTATTTATGTACATTTATTTAAGCCTAGTTGTATTTATCTGTACACATATATAGCAAATGTTTATTGCTATCCAATCTCATGTTGAAAATATACCGTATATACTATGTGATTATATAAAAAATAAGCTTTTGTGGTCTTGCAAACACTGTTCATGAAGATGCCGAGTCACTTTCTTGCTGGGGGTCCCAAAGAAGTGCTGAATCTCCATAAGGGTGGGACTCTTCAGAGACCTTTAGGGGTCGTTGTCACAATGCTGCTGCTGCCGAAGTTTTCTTGAGTAACTTCCAGGACACGGTGCGTCTCTCGGGTCTCTGTAGTGGATTCTGTAATGTAAAGTGAAAATCTTTCTTCCTTTAGCTGTCTATAACATTGTCTTTTAGAGGGAGGAATTACACAGAGAAGCAAAATCCACATGGCCTCTTACAGTGCTACAGTTATTGTACAGTCAGTCAACAGCAATTATGTTAACTAAATGGCACATTTCTTTTTGTAGTTAAAAAAACTGTAAGAACAAAGAAATATTCTTCCTAATGGTATATGCATTGAGTTGATATAGGTTTACAGTTTTATTTCTTTACAGCTTCCTCTTGTGATGTTACTATGACTCAGATCTTCTTTCATTGTCATGTTTTAGCAATCTTCATATGAAGACTACTAACTGTAGATAAAGATGTGTTTAAATCAATATCTTACCTCACATTCTTGTTCAAAGGATGTTTAAGTTTTAGTTTCTAGATCAGGAAGAGATCTAACTTTGGGGAGGGATTAACTAGGGGAGTTCACATGGTATAGAACATAACATTTTTATGATTACAGCTTTGGTGGTTCGTTTTATACTTGATTTCTTCAGAAGGTCATTTAGTCCTATAGTGACTTATTTGACTCTGAGATATATTCTGCCAGGGTGACCTCAACTTGTAACTGGTAATAGCTAACTACTGGTAATATTCTTCAGTTGAAGAGAACCTGTGTAATGGAGACCTCAAAGGTCTGAAGACGGTTCCATGCCCACATGCCATCTTCATGCATCTTGAGGCCTTACGAGTTAGAGTTATGCCTTAATCCACTTTCCAGAGGTGGTGGAGGGCCCAAACTTTTCCTGAGAGTAGATGTCCAGCGGCTTGTGCTGGTTCACGCATGAAGGGACCTGTCCTTGCTATGGACAAGGAGAAGAAAAAGTGACCGAAAATAGTATTTTATTGAAGGATGAATTCAGAAATCAGAGAAAATCCAAATAAAATATCCATTCCAAAAGTGGCTGGGCAAAGAGAGGAAAGGTAAAATCTGTGGAAAAGGCGGGTAGCAAGTTAGGCTATGAGTTTGGGACACACGGAAGGAAAACCCTAGAGAGATTCTGGGGACGCTGGTCATTCAAGATGGAACCACTCTTCTAAGGGCCTATGACTTTTTTGGGGAGGAAGGAACCAGGAAGGCTGCTACGCCAGATTGGACAATAGTAATTTACAAGAAAAACAGAGGGGGAAAAAGCAAAGAGCTATTTTTTTCTTGAGTTTTGTTAATGTTAGCACCTAATTCTAAAACACATGGCTAAATAAAAGTATTATCAGATCGAAACATGACACTTGTTCAGAATGTGTTTGGAAAAACTTTAAAAACCAAAACCAATCTTAGAGTCTAGTAACTTAAATTTGAACTTAAAGTAGGCTGTTTGAATAACAGCATACCAAATGCCCTATAGTACTAGTATTATTTACGACAAAAATTCCATAAATATCCATAAATTGCAAATCTTTATTCCTCTTTACCTTTCTTTTGACTTACTAAAATTGTATTTTTGAAAAATTTGTGGGGTTTTTGTGTGAAAATTATGCTTTGCCTAGGTTTGCCTACTTCCTTTATCATCACTAAGCTTTAATAAGTATATTAAGCATAGTGACAAAGCAATTTAATGCTGCAAGTAAAACCAATATTGTCCTATATTGTCTTCAGTCTTGTGTAAGGACAGTGTGATTGTTTGGCCTTCTGATCGCTTCACTGATTATCCATATAAGAAAAGGTTATATTCTGTGAATAAGTATCCCAAACATTATTACACCACCCAAAAGATATTTTATTTATTTTGGTTTCTCCAAATACTAGCCCAGGGACTGACTTACTGTTGTTTCATGACCAGAAGAAGGTTATTCTCAATAATATTTAAGAATTTTCCAAAGTATATCCATATATTAGTCAGAGTTCTTCAGAGAAGCAGAACCAATAGGATATCTGTAGGTACATAGAAATAGATTTATTTTGGGAGATTGGTTCATGCAATTTCAGTGGCTGAGAAGTTCCAAGATCCGTTCTGTGAAAGCTGGAGGCCCAGAAAGCTGATGGTGTCATTCTAGTCCAAACCCGAAGGCTTGAGAACCAATGATGTTAAGCCCCACTTTGAATTCAAAGACCTAAGAATCAGGAGTGCTAATGTCCAAGGGCAGGAGAAGATTTATGTCCAGGATAAGCAGAGAGCATATTTACCCTTCCTCTGACGTCTTGTTCTATCCAGGCCCTCAATGGATGGGAAAATGCCCACCTGCATTGGTGAGGGAGAGCTTTACTCAGTCTACTGATTCAAATGCTAGTCTCTTCCAGAAATATCCTCACAGACACACCCAGAAATGTGATTTAACCAGCCATCTGGGCATCCCTCTCCCAGTCAAGTTGATGCATAAAATTAACCATCGCAATCCACTCGTATCAAATTGGGTAATATAAATAATAATCACTTACTATTCACATTCTTCCTGTTATCCAATTTGATACTAGTATATGTAAAGCATGACTATAGTGTTGTGTCAGATATGTCCAATGTTTTTGGACAAGGACACACAGAGAGAATAATTTGCAATGACAACTTGTAAACTGTGTGAGTTGGCATTTGTTTTATGTCCTAAGTCCAAATATTAATTATCCAACATCGATCTTACACGCACACACACACACACACACACACACACATGCTTGCAAGCTCGCAGACACACATACACAAAGCATGTTAGTGATAAATAGAGACTAGGTAACTAAGAAAGTTTGTTTATTGCTTATGCCCATTTTTTTTTCAGTGTGTTGGAACAAGAATCCTTAATGACGGGGGTGGGTGGTGATGTGATGAACTGGGAGATCGGAATTGACATGTATACACTAATATGTATAAAATAGATAACTAATAAGAACCTGCTGTACAAAATAAATAAATAAATAAATAAAATAATTAAAAAAAGACTCCTTAAAGAACCTCAAAAGATCATCATGTCTTATAGAGACTACGAATATTTTTATAAAGCCTGTATGCACAGCACCTCACTTTTCTGGAATATAGATAAGCTTTTGAAGAAAGAGACAGAGTTGAATAACCACAAATAAAAGAAAGACTATACCACTTAATAAGAGAGTCTCAGAACCTTGCAGATAGCTTATTTTATTTCAACTTTAAATAGTTTTGGGCTTTCTGTTTTCTGGTTCCTGGTTTTGACAGAAAGGGTTGGGAGCAGAGATGGTGCTGTTAGAATCACATACATAGCAGATAGGATACCTGAAACAATAAAGAAAAAGAAGTTCTGAAAGAATCTGGCAGAGTGGAGCCCATATGGTGGGAACAGCATTATTCATCAAGATAAAAGTTTCTGTAATCTGATTAAGATGGCAGGAAAACTAGTGGCATGTCTTGGAAAGATTTTCTTCCAAAATAATTCAAATGAAAAGTTTTGAAGCTTCTTTTATCTGAAAAGAGTCCCTACCTGTGTCAGCTTTTGATGACTGAAATGCTCTTACATTCTAACTATGAGCATGTTGGTATAAATGTGAGCCTGTTCGTTGTGGGAGGGAACAGGTCTATAGCTTTGATCAATTTCTCAAATGACTTATGACCTCAAAAATTTATTAACACAAGCCTTGGAAAAAACGTATTCTATGAACAAAGGTGTTAAACAAGCCAATGCATTTATAAAGTAATTGAGTATTTTTCATATCACATATGAATATGACATTCAAAATAGACACATGATAAATTCTAATGAATACAATTTAGTGAGCACTTAGTAAACACTACTAAGTAACTTATATAATTACTCAATAAATGAATGAATATGAAAAATTGATGTACTACAGAGAGATTTAAATTTTCAATATGCCTCAGTTTATCATAGAGTTGTATTCTACATGTTCTAAATATGCTGTACAAGCAAGTGATCTTCTTCAGTGAAAAGTGTGAATTTTTCAATATATTTTTTAAATATTTATTATCGATTAGGTCAGGGGGACTATATCTTAATATGATTTAATATGCGTTCAAGTTATTTTTCTTCAACAAGACTATTTCTTGAAGAGTGTTTAAACTGACTTTCTACCATTTCTCTCCAAACATTTTCTCTTCAGTTCTTTTCAGCCCCATTCTTCTCTCATCACTTTCCTGAAATTCCCCTCAGAAAAGCCTTTTGGAAACTCCCAATTGCCAAATTGAACCACAATGTCTCTTGAAACTGTCCATTCTTTTAACATTTGTGTATGTATTTTATTATAAAATAGAATTAAGGGATAAACATTACTCATGACTCAGAGATATTTAGAATTTTTGGAGGCAGTAATGTAAAACAAAGTAGAGCATGCACTGAAGGGGAGACAAGCACATTGTTTGAGGCCCAGCTGTTTGCAGTTCCCAAGACAGAACAGGATGTATGTGACCTCACCTGATCAGAGTGACAGGGCAAGTGCATGGATGACAGCTGCTCTAGAGCATTTGTCTAAAGTTGTGGCAGAGTGTTTTATAGTTCTTTATTATGATTTTAGTCGTATATTTTCCATAATCACTTCAAGTAGCATATTGTGTTTGCCTTATTTATTGGTAAGAATAGCCTATTCTTTAGAAATTAAGTGTTTTAGTTTTGGACTTAAAACCTGAATTGTGTTCACCAAACTGAATTCAAGGAGGATCTGTCATGTGATGTATGTTGCAGCCCACTGACTGTGTTCAATTAAAAACAAAAAGAATTTATCTCTTACTATAAGCAAACCCTTTCCTTAGTGATTCAGGTCAGTAAAGGAATAAGCTTCTCATCTACAAAGAGCTTTCAGTCCAGTTGTGGTAAAAGAATTACATAGATGAATAACATACCAAGTGCACTTTGGTGTGTGTCATGGAAACCAAATGTTACAGAGATTCATTCCGAGAGATGTTGTTCCATGTAAGGGACTGGAAAATGTTCTTAAAGAAGGAATTATTTAGTGTAGATGTTGAAGGATGGCTGGATTGTTGACAGTTCAACATGAGGCACAGTGAGTGGCAAGGAGATGGTGACATTCCAGAACATTCTTTTAGCAAATACAGTATAGAGTTATCCAAGTTGAGATAGTGCTTAGGGGATACGTGGTCTATTTTGATAAAGACACCTATGTATGGAAGTAAAGGAAATGAGATAAACTTGGAGAGGCATGCCGAGACATGGTGTAACATGCTTCCCAATTCCAAAGAGAGTAGGGAGTTCCTGAGGATTCATGGATGGGTGAGATCTGTGCCTTGGAAAGACCCACGTTACAGCAGAAATAAAATTTGTTGAGATTGACACATATTTTAAACACAGAGATCAGAAGGCTTTTTATAATAATCCTTGCAGGAGATAATGAAGACTTGAGTTAGCGGTAGTAAGTATAGAAACCAAAATGTAATTATCAGTTTGAGACTCTGAGGGTAGAAATGATGGCATTCTGTAACTGAATGTGGTGTCAGAGAGAAGGGAGGAATTGGGATTATATTTATTCAACGAACATTTGAGAGTGTCTTTCACATATTAATGTTTAAATGCAAATGTACCCCTTAAGTGGAAAAATAAAATGTGGTCTTGAGTTTTGGTAGAGGAGTCAAATTTATGATATACCTTTGGTAGTCAACTGCATAAAAGTGATGGTTGAAGCCAGAAAAGCTTTTTTCAGTTATCAGGACAGTAATAAGAGGGGTAAGATGGAAGACGATGCCTATATTTAAAAAGAAAAAAATCCTGACTATGTGTGGTGATGGGTGATAACTAGACTTACTGTGGTCATAGTTTCACTATATATAAAAATATTGAAGCATTATGTTGTGCATCTGAAACTAATGTTATATGTCAATTATATCTCAAAAAATTTTTCTATATATGACTATGGAGAGATCTCTATGATATATTATTACCTGAAAAAGTATGTATAGTAATAAACCAAGTTAAGAAATATATTTTGTTTGCAAATAAAATTTACACATTATACTAGGAAGAGATCATGTAAGTTATAGAACAGAAATCAATGTTGAGGGAAAAAAAAACCCCAAAAACAAAGAATCATTACAGATATCAGAATAAGAATAGTCAGAGGTAGTAGGAGTTCCAGAACAGGGCAGTAGAAAATCAGTGGCATGTAATTAATAGGAGAGAGAGAACATTTCAAAACAATACTGTAGTTAATATCAATTGCTAATAAAGTTCAGAGTAGTGGAGTTAAGAAAAATCTTATGTGATTGCTGGTGGTAAAACATAAGAGTTCTCCAGGAAAAGCACAGACACAATGAACAAGATCTAAATATCCAAGCTCTTTAGGTGGTTTCAATGGACTTACCCGTAACAATTATCTCTAAGGATTTAGTTTGCACAGATCAATGTTGCTCCATCCATGTAATACTATCTCACAACAGTTCCTTAGGAGCTCTTCAAAGTTGAAATATCAGATAAAAAAGGAATATTGTTAGGCTAAGAAAGTCTCAAGATACAGAATATTAAAGTTATTGGCTGTAAGGAATTTCAGAAGTCACCCCTATATACACCCTTAGAGATAGAATATTCTGGAAAGTATAGTTTCCATTTTTCTCTAGTAATCCAATAAGGCCAGTGCCTTGAAAACATTAATGTTAAGACAGTTTTCTCTGCCAAGCTAAATAGCACTGTCTATTCTTGGTTTAGAAATAGGAAATGCTGGGCTTTTCAGAATGAACATTCATACTTGGTGTTTTCTGAAATCGAATCCAAATTCAATCTTAAGAATGGCGTGATGCAATTTTGACATCTCCTTTTTCTCCACAATGCTGTCTCATCAACATCAAACCTATGTTATTTCTTACACTCACTGGTAAATTTAATCATTCCTTTAGAGAATATCTTGTTCTTCAATTGAGAAACCCGTCTTCAATCTGATGATGTACTTATAAAAATAAAGTGGCTTCTCTTTCTAGGCCTGTTTTCCTTTCTGTCACTGCTTCATTTTGTGGTTCATACACCTCCATCACTTGTTTAACTTCCTTTCTTTGGAGAAAAGATGCCTGTAGTGAGTTGACACCGAGCCTGAAAAATACACAATTTAACATCTTGTTGTTGTTGTTGTTTATCTGTAGCACCTGACGTTGGTTCAGTCAGCTAGACTTGAGTCTGGAAGTGTCAGATTCTACCTTCTCTGCCTGGCTCACTTCACGTTTTCTTGCTAGACTTGTGAAGCAAATGGTGTGTATTTCTGTAGGTCAGAAAGAACAAACTAAAAATACCTGTTGTTTTTTTTTTTAATGATACTAACATACTGGTTCCCTTGAGAAAATAAATAGTTCAAGCAGCATTTTAAAACTATGGCTTGGAATAATATGCATCATTGAGTTCTCTGATTATTTCTCATTTACTAGGAATTATCTCATTGCATTTTCTATGATACAGTTATTCCAAATGGTTGGGGTGAAGCGCTCTGGGGAGGCTGCTGAGAAAGGGCCATACCAGACTCTTTTAGTGGTAGGAAAGACATACTCCTTATGGGGATATGATGGGCTCCCTTCCACCCAACTGAGAACCCCATTTAGATGCTCCCTAGTGTCAGTGTAATAGTTTGGGAATGATGCATGGATTTAACTGGCTTTAAGAGGGTGCCATGTTCTGTATTAAGTTCTGGGGATTTCTCAGTGAACAAATCGAATGAAGCTCTTGCTCTCATGGAACTTGTGTTTTGCGGCAGGGGCAGAGGTCAGTCAAGCACCCTCTGACATGCCCAGTGGTTCTAAGTGATGTGAAGACAAGTCATCAAGAAGGGGGACACAGAGGGGAGAGAGGATGGGGGGGATGGTCGGGAATAAGTGCTAGTTGAGTATATACCTGGGTGCCTTGAGGGCATGAGGCACGGTGACATGTGGGGACAGACTATCTCCATCAGAAGGAACCAGCACAAAGACCAGGATGTGTCCATGTGCTTGGCACCATAGAGGCCTGGAGGAGGCCGCTGATGGTGGAGTGGCTGACAGAGGCACTGTGAGAGGTGGAAGGGGAGTGAGGACCAGACTGTGGAGGGCGTTTGACTGTAGGTCTCTGAACAAGATGCAAAACCACTCAAGGATTTGAGCAGAAAAGCAACCGGATCTGGTATATGTCCTGAAAGGACCATTCTGACTATGGACTGTTGGGGGTATGAGAGCATACAGGGCGACGGGAGGGTAATTATGGCAATAGGCCAGGCGAGAGAACTCTGTGGTTTGGACCAGATGCCAGGGGAAATAGTGGGAAGAGGCCAGATGCTGGAGGTATTTTAATGGTACCTCTGACCGAGTTTACTGATGGCTAGAAATAGGGTGTGTAAGAAAGAGATTGTCAAGGAAATGTTTCCACTTCATCTCCAAGAACCCAACTACAAAAACAAGACAGGTTAGTTTCCAAATCTCTATACTATAAGCAAATGTCATCAACCTCCTTTGCTGGCCATTTAAATGTCTCTAAAATTTAGGATCCACAGCAATCTCTTTCGTTTATTTTTTCCTTAAAGTATTTTCATCGAGATATAATTGACATATACCATTGTATCCATTTTAGGTTTACAACATAATGATTCGATATATGTATATATTGTGAAATGACTAACATAATCACTTTAGTTAACATTCATCACCACACATAGGTACAATTTTTTTTCTTGGGTGAGAATTTTTAAGATCTGCTCTCTTAGCAACTTTCAAATATATAATAGACAATTGTTGATTATAGTCACCATGCTGTTTCTTTTTTATGTAGTCTTGTTCCTGAGTCCAACACAAATACTCGTTCTTTCAGTTTAAGCAGTTCTATCCTCTGAAGCCATGAGCATTCTGTCATCATTACACCCCCTGAATCCTTGGTCAAAAGTTAGAATGAAATTGCTCATTAAAATGACTTTTTTAAAGCTACCAGTTAACACATGAAATAAATTCTACCTTTCCTACCACTTTTGTGTTTTTTCTTCTATTTATAAAGTCCTGGGACCTCAAGAATGGAAGAACACTTATGGATCAACTAAGTCCAGCAATAAACTTGTCAGCTTCATCCTACTTAAACTATTTTGTATTTTTTTTAGTTTTTTTGGAAAATAAATAATAAATAAAAGTTTATTATCTGAGTTGCAAAGATCTTTGCAAAGGTCTTTGCAAACCTTTATCTCTTCAATTTAAAAAATGTTATTTCTACTAGTAATACTTACATAATTACAACCCTGGACCTCAACATAGAAAACTCTCATCATGTGATAGTGTTTCAAATTAACAGTAGGTCTGTGTTCTTTTAGAAGGTAACTGGGGTGAAAATAGTTACATAATAGTTACATAGTTACATACAATAATGGTTACATATTTGCATAATTTTTACATTGTTACATAGTTCCAGGTTTATCTATCTAATCTGCTTTATACAGCCATACACAAGGACACGATTATTCATGGAGTCATTATTAAATAGTACTTCTTGTCCCTGAAAAAAATTGAACTAGAAAACATTGTTAATAGCTGTTCTTTCTCATTTTGAGTAACCTAGATGCCATAAACTTTCCCTCTAGTGTCCCTGTACTCTGCCAGTGAATAGCTCTAATCCTAACTACTGCTCTGCTGTGAATCGCTCACATGGTCTCTGGATCTTGAATAGTTTTTACTTCTTTACCCTGGTTTAATTTACTGTTAAGAAAGAATAGAGTCTTTTCCATTATGGTTTATTACAGGATGTTGAATATAGTTCCCTGTGCTCTACAGTAGGACCTTGTTGTTTATCCATTCTCTATATACTAGTTTACATCTGCTAATCCCAGCCTCCCAATCCCTCCCTCCCCTGCCCAAAAAGAATATGAAAAAGAATATATGTTAAAAAAGAAAGAATAGAGAGTCTACATGTTGCTACTTTGGCATGCCTCCTTTCTTATAGCACCTTATGTGTACATCATCTGAGTATCCATTTAATGAAAATTCCTTAGTATCAGACAGTGACTGTTATTCTAAGAAACCCTTTTCAGAAGTGCCATTTGAGTACAATGCATAGGAAAATGCTTTTATTTGTTTGTTTCTACTTGTATTTCTCAGGCTTTCCAAGAAAAGCTTTGGTAAAGCATCCCTTGTATTATACAGTGTTTCCCAAATTAACGCTTTCACAAATACTCATGATACAACCTTGCTGCCAGAGCGTTAAGGGCACCCACGGGATGTGTTCTCATCAGTGCTTTCCATTCAGAGTGGATACATTTTTTTTTTCCGGGACACAGGAATCACACTGTTGTGGCCTCTCCCGTTGCAGAGCACAGGCTCCGGACACGCAGGCTCAGCGGCCATGGCTCACGAGCCCAGCCGCTCCGTGGCATGTGGGATCTTCCTGGACTGGGGCATGAACCCGTGTCCCCTGCATCGGCAGGCGGACTCTCAACCACTGCGCCACCAGGGAAGCCCCAGAGTGGATGCATTTTTTATCCCTTTGCATCTTAGTAATTGAAAGTTAAAGATTTGTTTCATTATCTTGCTCAGCCAACCACACGCTAACCTACTTCTGTCACATAAAGAACTTCACTGTAGCTTTTGATATGACTCTAGGGAAATCTTACTCATGTATTCTGTATTTCTACATCAAAGTAAAATGAGGCTTAACCTTTCGATGCCTGAATGATGCTTTTTTTCTGAAACTTTTATAACATATCTTGGCCAGTGAAAATTTTGTGAACTTATTTGTCATTAATTTGTTCTCCATCCCTTCAGTAACTGTCTGGGGGAGAATGCCTAGGTAAAGACCAAATATTTGGCCTAGGCCCATCATTTCTGTTGGATTTTATATTTACAGGGAAAATGCTCATGGTCTGAAGAAACCTAATGAGGTCACACAAACCTCAGTAGGAAATGTGCAACATACACTGTCACAGTGATGCTCAGAAGCGTAGAAGCAGGAACAGGAAAAGCAGAGGACAAGCTGGCTTCTAGCATAGCTGTGCATATCTAAGGAAGAAGAGTTTAAAGCCTAAAGGATGAAATGTGTGTTACAGAGACGGTGAAGAGGTATGTCTTAGGGCTACATCTTGGTGCATGGGACATGAATTGTGGAAGCTGTCCTGAGATAGAAACCCACGATTTCAAAAATTAAGATTTCTGGGCCTCCCTGGTGGCGCAGTGGTTGAGAGTCCGCCTGCCGATGCAGGGGATACGGGTTCGTGCCCCGGTCTGGGAGGATCCCATATGCCGCGGAGCGGCTGGGCCCGTGAGCCATGGCCGCTGGGCCTGCGCGTCCGGAGCCTGTGCTCCGCAACGGGAGAGGCCACAACAGTGAGAGGCCCGCATACCGCAAAAAGAAAAAAAAAAAAAAAAAAAAAAAAAAAAAAAAAAAAATTAAGATTTCTGGTGAGAATGCAGACAGAATTATTGGGTTTCACATGCATTGACACCTAGACCTAACCACAAACGTTTTGGATTTGAGTTTTAACTATTCTCTGTAGAGAACATCAGTTTCTGTAGGGAAGTTACTGTGACTTGTGCCCTCAGGAGGCTGTGAAGAGCTTTGCCTAAAGGAATCCGTGCTTTGCCTCCGTCCATCAGCTGGGTATCAGGAGGAGGATTCCTATCAGGGAAAGGCTTTCAGGGGTGGGATTAGCACAGGACGATGTTGGAAAGCAATGGCTTCCTAGTTCGCTGCAGACACTGCCTCTATAAGATGCTGGAAGGATAGGTCTTCCCAGTCTGACTTCATTCTTCTCTTTGAATCAGTTCCTTCGGAATCTAATAGACTCACACTTACAGCCTAGAATAGAAATGTAAAACCTAAAGCCAACTAAACACAACATTTGAATGTTATAAGATAACATGTCGGGTCTCTGTTGGTTTATGCCATAAGGATTTGGAATCACTAAAATTGTCACACAGCAGGCCATCTTTCTGATTTTGTTGTTCAACTGTATTAGAAGAATGTTGCCATGAGTTTGTGTGAATATGAAATATGGTCCCATTTTAACTGTCTCTATGGCAATAATTGCTTATCTCTATGGAAATGGCAGTTTGCCTCTACAACAATAACCAGTGAAGAGAAAAGAAGTACTGATTCCCTTTTATCAATTTTTTTTTCTTTTTATGGTTTCACCTTTTCAAATGTCTTATTTTATTTGGTTAGACCAATAATTCTGTGCTAAACTGTTCCTCTTCTCCATTGTTTCCTTCACTGAATTCCAAAAAATAAAAATAAAAAGTTCTCATCTGAATTTGACAGAAAACTCTGACCCAGGTTAAAGTTAAAGACTGATGCTCTTTAACACGGTGGAAGCAGGAAAAGGAAGCAAGAAAACACGCTGGCTTTCGAGCCCGACTGGCTACAAACCTTGGCTATATCACAACTAACTGACATTCTGCAGGTTATTTCGTCTCTAAATCCCTCAGTGTGCTCCTTTCTAAAGTAGAGGTAATGATATCTTTCCTGAAGAGTTATTGTAAAGCTTAAAGATATACACGTCATCTAGCATGTAATAGGCCCTCAGTAATTGGTAGTGGACAAATGTAGGGCCAGATATGGGCTCTGCTACTGATAGGGTTTGTGACTTTGGTCAGGTCACTCCATCCCCATATGTACAGTCTGTTCCTCCAGGGAGCTTCCAAAGTTGTTACCAAAGTTTAAGACCCTAAGGTTTTGGTTGCTGTTGTTATTTTTAATCTCAATAATAGACTTATTGTTTATTTAACAAAGCAGCCAGGATCCCAGACTTCTAGGTAGTTACTATAACTAAATTTGGAAAATCACCGGTGCCGTGCCATAACAGTTTGTTATGCAGTTGTCTTCTGTAGTTTAATGACACAAATAGTCCAAAAACTTTTCATTGGTACTTGCACTTTGCCATCTTAAGAAGCTCCTCTCTTCCATGTATTTATTTGTCATTAGTCAAATCCTAGCTCTCCTGAATGATTTATACAGAATAATTTTTTCGGCTTTAATTTTATAATTTCTGCTCCTTAACATGTAATCCATCACCTGCAAAATTGTATCAACTGTCTCTATAGATGCATTAAATAATTCTGTAGTGCTAAATCCTCCTGAATTCATAAATGAATTAGTTCTCTTTTGTACTTAAATAATGTATTTTGCATAGTCCAGAATATATTTCTGCATTTGTTGCCCACGTAATTTTTCATGTGAAGAACTTTAACTTTAGAAATGTAACTAATGATTTATGTGGTTAGTTTAATGTGTTTTCTTTAATTTTATCTTCTGTTTTGGTCGGTGGTATATGAATACGAGAGAGCAGGTGTGAATGAGTGTGCCCTTTGTATATGTCCTAAAATATTTAGCAACTGAAATGCAGTTCTTTTAGATACCATTAAAATTTATACTATGGGCTTAGGGGAAAAGTCGTGTTTTTTCCTTTAAAGTTACATCAAAGAATGAAGATACTTTTTAATAAAAGTTAAACTGAATTGAAAACCCAATAATAACAGGCTGTAAAGGCCACATAACCTTATATGCTGGACAGTAATTTTATTCAAGTTGCAGCTGATAACTACAAAATAGGATGTTATAGTCGTAGGGACTGAACAATTCATACAGGAATGATTTACATTGGATAAAAGTTCATATATCCAAATATATATTCTGATATCAAATAAAGCTTGATACACTGAAATTATTAAAAGAGCTCTAAAGTGCAGTAGGAATACAGGCGGATATAGTTGGGATGAAGATACTGCAATGTTTCCTTTGCCACTGCAAAACGTTTTAATGGTCAACTTCAATATCCATTTGGGTTACTTTATTACTTTTTGAAGTATGAACCTTCCTCTTTTTGAAGAATCTTGTCTTCATTATCTGAGAGCCTTAATTGCCCTCTCCTTTTTTCTAGGCAGTCTCCTTTTGCTTTCCCCAAACTCATTGCCTAATTAATTATCTTTTAACTTTCCCTAACTCCTTCAATTTTTTCTTTGTCTTCCCTAAATTGTAATAATGTTTTTACTAAAGAGGATAACCTCTATCATCTTTAAACTTTATTCCAAGAATCCATAATATTTCAAAAAGTATCCTAGTGGATTAGAAATATGTAATGTTTACTTCTAAAATATCAATTTCTTAACAGCAAAGTAAGTATATTATTGAGCAATACAATTTAGACTCCATAGGCAAAGCAAAATTGTAATTGGTTTGTGTGCCCTTTTTAATGACATATAAATTATTATAGTGAAATGGAGCACTCAGTCTTAGAGTGTGTGTTTTTATGTGTTTGTGCATGCATGTGTGTAGTGAGGAAGAGTAATTGTTATTTGGGGATTATTTTGGGTTATTTGGTTTTATGATCCAAAGACCAAAACCGTTTTCTGAGTTTGAGGGGAAAGAAACGATGCTCACAAATGTAGAGCTCCTGTATTCATTTTCCTCCCAAGTCATTCTTTTCTGTTGCTGTTGGTTAGCTATCTTATATAGAGTAGTGTGTGTGTGTTCATCCCAAGCTCATGATTTATCCCTCCTCCCCCCATGTTTCCACTTTGGTAACCATAAGTTTGTTTTCAATATCTACAAGTCTGTTTCTGTTTTGTTAATAAGTTCATTTGTATCGTTTTTTAGATTCCATGTATGAGTGACATCCTACAATATTTGTCTGTCTGACTTACTTCACCTAGTATGATAATCTCTAGGTCCATCCATATTGCTGCAAATTGAATTATTTTATTCTTTTTTATGGCTGAGTAGTATTCCATTGTATATATGTACCACACATCTTCTTTATCCATTCCTCTGTCGATGGATATTTAGATTGCTTCCACGTCTTGGTGGGCTCTTGGGGGCCCATCAAGGAGGAGATAAGGATCCAAGTTTGAGTTATGTTTTGGAAGAGAAACAGTGACCACAGTGATGAATGAGCTTCTGGCAGGTGAACACAGAGGATAACTTACTGTTTAGTGCCCTGAGAAAAGGGTAGGTGGAGGTACCCTGTTAAAGATGGAAAAGGCTGCTAAGGGAAAGAATATTTTGATGAAGAGTGGGTGGAAATCAAGAGTTAAGCTCCAGAGATGCTATACTGGAGATGCCTGGAGACATACCATTGAAGAGTGGAAGTAGGCAGGTTTGGAGTTCAGAAGAAGAGTTCTTATACCCGTTCGGCTCATACTGAAGATATTTGTGTGAAACAGGTGTCTCACCAGGTCGTAGTTTCTTTCTATGTAAGGATTTTTTTTCTTTTTAAATTTTGAATCTTCCACGGTGTTTTATAAGAGGCGGAAAATAGTTGAGGTGAAGGATAAAAGGAAACTGGCATATATTATGTCCTACTGTGTATAAGAAATGAGCTGTCTTTGGCTTAATCCTCATGAAAGGCTATTGACTTTTTACAGGTGGTCAAAGTAAAACGCAATTAAATGACTTGCCAAAGATCACAAAGTAATTGGAAAACCAAGTGTCTTTGTCTTCAGGGCCCAAAGATATCATATTAAACCCCAGTGCTTGCTAGTTAGCCTTTGGAAAACCTCATTCATTACAAAAAGTTACAAGGAGCTGTGTCTAACCTACTAGATGTTAGGACCCTAGTACATATCAGTAAATAGGGAAAATTCCTTTCCTTTTGAAGCTTATAGTCCAGTGTGTGAGGCTGATAATAAATCAACATAAAGCTGGATAATATCTACCTATGAATATAGAGCCATAAAGAAAATAAACAGGTGATAGAGAGGAATGAGGGAGCTGAACTTCTTTAGATTGGGAGGTTCAGACAGACCAAGCTAAGGAAAACACAATTTAGCAGACACTCGAGGATAAGAGTAGAAAAGAATATTCTAGCTGGAGAGGAAGAGCCCTGTGGTGGAGAGGAAAGACCAGGGGCAGCGAGCAGGACAGAGATTTGGTTGTGATCCACAGACAGGCAGGCGCCAGCCATGCGGAGCCTGGGAGGCCCTCGTGTGGATCTGGATTTTACTCTGAAAGCACTGATGAGCCACTGAATTATTTCAAGGGAGAGAACAACATGGTGTGATTTACATTTTTAAAAGTTAACTCTGGTTTATGAGAGGAGGACTTGAAGGAACAAGGGTGGACTCAAGGAAGCCAGTCAGACGGCCCTTGAATTAGCTCAGGTGAGAGATACTGGAGGCGTCCAGAGGGATCTGGAAAGGAGACAGAGGGAAGAAGCATGGTGTTGATGGATGGTTATAGGAGATGCAGGAAAACCAGGACAACCCTTGTGTTTTTGGTTCAGACATCTGAGTACCTGGTGGCACCTTCTAGGAAGATGGAGCAGAAGTGCTTTGGTGGCAGGAAATCAAGAGTTTTGCCCCAAAAAACGTTTGTTAAACTAGAGAACTACAATACTGGTCACATCAGATCATTGTTCTTCTATGATTAAATACACGTTTTCTTGCATAACCATTCAGTTATGAATTGTCTATGGTGGCTTCCAGGTCCTCCTAGCAGGCTCGGTGGCCCTCAAAGCTGAAAATATTTACTTTTTGGCCCTATATAGGAAATTTACCAACTCTGCAGTAGAGCATGGTCAGAACCTAATTTTAGAGTATGGTTTTCCTTTTTCTAAACCAGTGGCCCTTTTCCATAGTCTTTATAAAGCCTTTGACTTCTTGTAAAGCCACACTGGCATTATTAAAATACATCTTTCTGTTTCACAATTAGTTTACTATTGTGGTTTATCTTTTTCTCTCTCCATTTATTTTTGGTGTCTTTCCCTGATTATTTCTCTTTACCCTCTAAAAGTGAATCTCTCCTAAACTACACTTCTCAGCCTCTTTTCTGTCATCTTCTTGATGTCTGCACAGCTCACCATGTCTCTTCTGCAGGTGTCTGCATGGAGGCCAGCTGACCAAAGAAGCTTCCACTATTTAGTAAAGGTCCCCAACCCCACTCACCATTCTCTAGCAGATCATTTACTGTTACTGACATTCGATCTAGTTCTGTTTGTTCATCCTCTGTCTTTCCCCAGATACCATGCTGGTCCCATGAGGGCAGAGACTTTAGCTGTTTTGTTCACTGGTGTGTTTCCAGTGCCCAGAACTGTGCTTGACATGTGATAAGTACTCAATTGATATTTGTTGAATGAATGAATCTGTCCATTGTATTCTCTCTTTTGGGGGAACTTATCCATGTCCACATTATCAACTATTACTTCTTTTAAAAAAATTATTTTATTCACGTATAATTGATTTACAATGTTGTGTTAATTTCTGCTGTACAGACACGTGACTCAGTATATGTATACAACTTTTTCCATATTCTTTTCCATTGTGGTTTATCCCAGGATACTGAATATAGTTCTCTGTGCTCTACAGGAGGACCTCATTGTTTACATTACTTCTGATTAGAAGACAACCAGATTACATCTCTAAGTTCTAAATTCGATCATGCTTCAGATCTCAGATCACTTAGCCTAAAGTGTCATTTCCAGCCCTTTGTTTGACTGCTTCTCTACCTAAACCTTCATGCTCTATTAAAAACGTTACTCTTTTTCTAGGGCACAGTAAGTTCCCTCACCTCATACCCCTGACACTGCTATTCTGATACTTCTGGAACATCACAGCCCTTTTCCAGGCTCTGGGTCTGCACAGGCTCTTTCTTCTTCCCCTAACTTAGACTCAGCTGTCAAACCACAGCCCACATTCTCCCTCTTCAGAGAGGCCTTTCTTGGCCGACTGACCACGCGCCATCTCATCAATTATTTCTTTCATGCCACCTGTCACAACCTTGAATTATCTGAATTTTTTCTCACTAACGAACTGTGTGCATTCACCCACTAGACTGCGAGCTCGTTAAAGACAAATACTTTGTGTCTCTTGCTCACTTGTTAGGTCCTCAGTGATAAGACCCTGCTTGCAACACTCTCAGGGCTCAATAGAAATTTGCTGGATGAATGAATTTCCAGACAGAACTCTTGAGTCTACAATGATCGTTCTCTTGTCAAGTCGTAGCACTTGGCATTTCTAGTACTCTTCTGGGGATGGATGATCACTATCTCGGGAAGCCCTGGGATTGTTGGCTTTGGTTGTTGTTTCCCGACTGCATGGATGCTTGACTTCTCACAGGTTCCTGCCTCACTCCCCTGGTAAGGTTTGAATACCCATAGATATCAAAACAATACATCACACACACACACACACACACACAATGCTGCATACACAAATGCTCTCATTTGTTTTTACTTGGTCTATTATCATCTAAAGGACCTTCCTTTAGAAAGGAAGGATAAGAATACTGTTCTTCATTTCACTGGTTAGGAGAAGAGGGAGAATTTACTTCCTAAAGCATTTTCTTTATTGATTTGGTTTTACCATTCAGGTATACATGCAAAATTGATTTGCATATCACATTTTGTTTTGTATTTATGTGAGGAATGAAATCATGAACTACTTGTGTAGAGAAGATGAAAATTTATAAGTGACATACCCTTTTTAAAACCTGAAAGAAAATTGGTATAATCAGGTTAAATTTCACTCATTAAATTTTACATAGCATAGAAAGAAAAAGGCCTTTAGAAAGAACATGCAATAGTTAACAGAAAAAGTGCAGAAAATAAGATATTTTAGAATGTATTTCTCTTTAAAGAAAGATTGTAATACTTAAAAATAGCTTCTCCGATATATGTCTGCAACAGGGGTATGAAAACCTTTTCTGTAAAGAGCCAGATAGTAAACATTTCAGGGTTTGTGGACCGTACAGTCTCTGCTGTAACTGTTAAACTCTGCTCTTGTGGCCTAAAAGCAGCCCTAGGCTTCATGTGAATGAATGGTGTGTCTGTGTTCCAATAAAGCTTTATTTGTGGACAGTGAGATTTGAATTTTATTTAATTTTCACATGCCAAGAAATACAATTCTTCTTTTGATGTTTTTCAACCACTTAAAAATGTGAAAACTACTTTTAGCTTGCAGACCATCCACAAACAGCTGGTAGGACAGATCTGGACCGTAGGTTGTAGTTTGCCAGTCCCTCCTGGTTGAGAGAGCTCAGCTTGAACAAGGGTGGTGTGTCTGCCCGGGGATGTACCATGTAATCATGTAAACATGTGTGTCAGCAGGATTACACGTTGGAGAATAGGAGTGACCTGAGAAGAAGCTGAGGAGATCCTCCGTAGAGAGCACTGAAGTCCGGCCAAAAGGCCAAGAGCAGAAATAAGAAACAGGCCTTGTGCTGCAGAGTCTCCCAGGCTTTGAAACCGGTTAATGGATAAAAAACAGAATCTGAAGCTGATAATTCACAAATAATTCACAGGTTTTTTGATTTTGACACCAGAAAGGAATACACAAAATGGTTAATTATTTAAAGTTTCACTATGTATAATATGTCATTGGAAACTAGCAAGTTGAAGAAAATCTTTGACTTGCCACATGGTTACTTTCTTGACTGCCTATCAAGTTTGTCTACTTTTAAATATCAGGGGAGCCTGCTTTTTCTCTTAAAACAAATCTGTGAATTCATAATGGGAAGAACGTTACTCAAGTAAATCTCTGTGTGCTGCTCTGGGATGTGGGGATGCTACACCCTGTAGTGGGGATGGTGGCGGCTGAACTGATGGATGCTCTCAGCTCTCAGCACCCTGGTCCTTGCAGACGCACTTCCCACCTCCTCTGTTTCCTGGGAAACGGTGGCTACTGGATGCTCTCAGGGAGCCTGTTCTTCGCCCACAGCCCTCAACCCTCCAATCCCAGCCTTTAGGAAGGAGACAGAATAAATGGGGGAAATAGATTGGGGAGGAGAGAAACTAAAAATCTCTCTGTTTGAATGTCTGAGTGTTTCCTGGAAACGATGTTGGAGATCATGATGGACGAATTAAAGTGTGTGTATATATAATATCTGCATTCCCTTTTGAAAACCACTGTTCTTCAGTGGTGCCTAGTTTTGATCTTCTGTTGGGCAAGTAAGATAGTTTTATTTCTTCTAATTGAGTCACTATGTCGATCTTTTATATTTAGTGCAAAAATATTACAGTAAGGTAAAGTAAATTTGCTGTTTATGTGTTAGGTATAATCAAACTGCATCACACAGTACAAAATCCTATACTTCTGAGTAGGCAACTGAGATTTGAATTACAATGCCACCACTTAAGTGTCCTCTTCCTCATTTAAGAAAGGAAGGTACAGGGCGTCCCTGGTGGCACAGTGGTTGAGAGTCCTCCTGCCGATGCAGGGGACACGGGTTCGTGCCCTGGTCAGGGAAGATCCCACATGCCACGGAGGGGCTGGGCCCGTGAGCCATGGCCGCGGAGCCTGCGTGTCCGGAGCCTGTGCTCCGCAACGGGAGAGGCCACAGCAGTGAGAGGCCCGTGTACCGCAAAATAAAAAATAAAAATAAAAATAAAGAAGGTACAGATAATAGCAATGAGGATACTGTAAACACCAATACCTCCTAGGCTTGTTTTAAATATTAAATAAGGTATCATGTTTAAGGCATCTGGCCAAGTGCTGTGCTAGAAACAGAGCTTAGCGCAGAGGAACCACATGATAAATACGTGCTGAATCAGTTAAGGAATCAGTTAATGACAATGCCAAGGCCATGGCAAGTGTGCAATAAAATCAGCTGTGCTTCTCTTCCCTCCCAAACACCTTCAGTAGTTTACAAGCCACTCAGCATTTCCATAGGAAAATAATGGCTTCTTAAGCTGCTAAGTGCCAGGGGGGTCACACTACATAGAGGCTTTGCTCAGCCCCCATGTGCTTGATATGGGTTCAAGAGCAGAACTGAGTTCCTTTTTTTTTCTTAATTATTTTATTGAGGTAGAGTTGATTTACAATGTTGTGTTAATTTCTGCTGTGCAGCAAGGTGATTCCATTATACATAGACATACATTCTTTTTCATATTCTTTTCTATTATGGTTGAGTCGCTTTCTAACACACTGATGCAATGCATCATTTCCTCCCTCCCAAGGTTTACTTACAGGATTTTGAAACTGTGCAGGTGACCAACTAGTAATATCGAGTGATGTTTTCCACAAGCAATTCCATTTTGATAACTGGACAATTTTCTAATATTGGTGAGTCAGGACCCCGTTTGTAAGTTGTGCTCTCTGAATCAACATGAAAAATGATGCAAACCTTAAATATATGGGAAATATCAACAGGAGGAAGCAATAAGAAGGACTGCTTTTAGGGCATCCCGTAAACAGCTTCTTCTTTATCTGCTCCCGATGATGAAGGGCCTAGGATTATTAGGTGTCCTCCCTTGGGAGTTTCCTCCACTCATTACAGAATGTGAGTCACTGCATTAAGCACTTAGGTCAGTGCTTAAAAGTAGTGCTTTTGAAGTTCTCTGTGAAGTCTGTGGCCGTGGCTGCAACGGAAGTATTGAATTTGTCATTCACGATGCAGCCAATAGACTTTTAACCTGACTGACCTTGTGTAGCCAAATAACCAGAGAAGGCCCCCCTTCTCTCTGGCAGAAGCTATCAGAAAAAAGGAAGGAGGCGGGGGGAGGGACGGAGGGAAGGGAGAAGTAAAAAGGAAGGCTTTTTCACTCCCTAGTGGTGCATTAAAGTACTAAAGGATGATCCCTATTTATTTTAAGTGCAATTCCTCCCTTTGATCATCTGAATATAGTCAACATTAGGTTTTTGTTTGTTTGTTTGTTTTGTTTGTTTTTTGGTACGTGGGCCTCTCACTGTTGTGGCCTCACTCGTTGCGGAGCACAGGCTCCAGACGCACAAGCTCAGTGGCCATGGCTCACGGGCCCAGTGGCTCCGCGGCATGTGGGATCTTCCTGGACCGGGTCACGAACCCGTGTCCCCTGCATCGGCAGGCGGACTGTCAACCACTGCGCCACAAGGGAAGCCCTCAACATTAAGTTTTGACTATGTAATCCCAATCTCATCCCTAAGGTCACTGAAGGACAATGAAAACAGAATGTTTGTTGTAAAAGTCAAATACTTTATCATACTATGGACATACAGTGAGGTAGTTTCCATGTTCCCTTGGAAGTGATTATGAGAAAACCTACTGGAATAGCCAACACTTACATAGGACCACCCATGCTCCAGGTCCTAGTTAGGCACCCAAATCCCGTGTCTTGGCATATAGTTACTTATTTCATCCTCTAGCATCCTAGTGAGGTAGATAATATTATTATTCCCATGGTACAGAAGAGGAAATTGAGGCACAGAGAGGTTAGGCAATTTGCCCAGTGTCACACAATGTATAAAATGAACTTGGAATTTATCTTCTAAAGTGAGACTTTTGAGAGTGATAGGGGATGTTAATAATAACTGTACAAAATATCAGAGGTGAACTGGCACCGGCCCTAAAAAACTAGGACATCATAGTTAGCCTAAACTACCAAGGATTTGAATCCAGGGCCCAGATCCAGAGTCCACACTTACCCCACTCTGGTAAACTGCCACCTACCTCTGCTGGCCCTCATTTGCCCATTCTACTGTTTCCTACACCATTTACCATACACTTTCAATCTCTAGCATTTTCCTTCCAGATGCCTTATGTTTTCTCATTATGTCTTTTTTTAATCAAAGTATAGTTCATTTCAATGTTGTGTTAGTTTCAGGTGTACAGCAAAGTGATTCAGTGATATATATATATATATATATATATATATATACTTATATATTCTTTTTCAGATTATATTCCCTTATAAGGTTATTACAAAATACTGAGTAGAGTTCCCTATAGTCCTTGTTGATTACCTATTTTTTTATATATAGCAGTGTGTATATGTTAATCCCAAACTCCTAATTTATCCCTTATTTTCTTGTTCATCATGCAACTGATTCAACTGTAGTGGGCCATTCACATTACAAGGATGAAAAGGACAAGAGTCCCCATTGTCCAGGACCTCAATTAATAGGGTCAAAGGGCTAAAACCTCATGATTTTCCTCAGGAACAGGTTTCAAAGCACCACCTGCTTTGATGAACCAAAGGAGAGCTCAGTGGTTACAAAAAACAAAAACAAAAGAACAGCTCATGTACTTTTAGACCCATTTGCAAAAATTCCCTTATGCTTTCTGATGAGCAAAAATCTATACTGAACCTCAATCCTTTGAGAGCTTGGCCAATAACAGATATGATGCTGTCAGAGGATTTTATGCTGCATATCCAAATGCAAAATGAAAGCATTAAAAATGCAAACTGAAAGTCAGCTGGGTTTGTTCTAAGGTTTATCCATAATGAGTCACCTATTTTTATTACATAAGAAATCAAATCTAGAGTTGTAATTAAAACACGATGCAGTGAATTTAGGGTAGTTCTTGGAGCATTCAAGATATGCCTATTTGTTCAGGGACATTGTGTCCTTTGAGATTTTTTTTTAACCACTTTAATCTTCTGTAAGAAAGACATTTTCTCAATTTTTGAGGGAAGACACTCTATCATCTAAATACTCACGATTGGTTTTAATGCAGCAATTGTTACAGAAGCAAAGTACGTAGATTGTGCCCTCATGCTTTGCACTGATGTCCTTTGGCAGTGCTAGACACATATGTACTCTAGACATACTTTAAGGCATTATTTTTTTATTGAAGTATAGTTGATTAATAATGTTGTATCTTTTTCAGATTCTTTTCCTTATAGGTTATTACAATATATTGAGTTTAGTTTCCTGTGCTATATAGTAGGTCCTTGTTAGTTACTAGTTTATATGTAGTAGTGTGTATATGTTAATCCCAACTTCTTAGTTTATCCCTCTCCCACCCCTTCCTCTTTGGTAACCATCAGTTTGTTTTCTATGTCTGTGAATCTATTTCTCTCTTGTAAATAAATTCATTTGTATCACTTTTTTAGATTCTGCATAGAAATGATATCATAAGCTATTTTTCTTTCTCTGTCTGACTTACTTCACTTAGTATGATAATCTCTAGGTCCATCCATGTTGTGGCAAATGACATAATTTCATTCCTTTTATATGGCTGAGTAATATTCCATTGTATATATGTACCACATCTTCTTTATCCATTCATCTGTTGATGGACATTTAGGTTGCTTCCATATCTTGGCTATTGTGAATAGTGCTGCTATGAGCATTGGGGTGCATGTATCTTTTTGAATTATGTTTTTCTCTGGATATATGTAAGGTATTCATCTTTAATCTTACCTCTTTTGAGCTCCCTAGTTCCCTAGAGACTAATTGCATCTAAATTTTACCTAAGGGTTTTGGAGAACTTCAGTGAAGAAGGGAAGGAATTGAGGATTGGATTGGTCCAAGTGTCTGGTACAGGGACTGAAAGAAAAAAATAAAAGTCATCTTTAAATCATTTTTGCTGTATGGAAATAGTTTTTCATGTTAATTAATCACTGCAGGGTCATGAAGAACCACAGTGTCACCTTAGGCATCTTCCTAAGTAGGTTTAAGGTAAAGAAGTACAATTTTAAATTCTGCATATTTTAAAGAACATGTATACTGATAATTTGAAGGCTATATTTGAAACTTATCAGTCTGTGAAGTCATATCCCTTTTCATAATGTATTTATTGAAAATACCATCTTACTTTATGGACTACATATCTACTAAAATTAATGAATACATGTTTGTTTTTATATCCTTCTGATGCTCAATACTATGCAACTTAAAGGACTTCTTGCAGAAGTTAGTGATCCTAATTGGTTTTTATATTCCTTTAGTCTAGACTCAAAAGTCGATCTAATCTATATAGTCATCATTTAATACCCAATGGACCTCCAACTAAAGAATGAATGCATTTTACAATGTGAGATACATGCATGTATAATTATCTCATTTTTATATTTTTAATAATAAGGTATTAGACCAGCATTTATTCAGGATAAAGTGGCATATAATTGGTACAGAATAAGGTACCTCCATATGTTATTTATTCCTTTTGTTTGTTTATTTTTGTTTTCTATCCAATGTATATAGAAACAGAGGAATTATTAGACCTCAAGATCCAACAGTTTATCTCTTGTTCGTTTTCCTTTATAGTAGAAACCAGAAATCAGAAAAACCTTCATTTCTTTTCATCAGTTTTTAGAGCAGAGAGGTGAAATAAATTTCCTCTAAACACCAAGACAACCAAAGTAAGAGTCAAGGAATTTGGAAGTAGATGAACTTAGTTTTGCACATTGGATAAAGCTTGCAGAGCCCTTAAGAAAAAGCATGCTTTCACATCCATAATAATTTATGAGTTACCCAGCACCCTCTGTCCTTCAACATTTAGTTACAAAATCCTTTTTTAAGCTTATTATGTCAAATTACAGGAGAAATGAAATTCTATCCTATGCTGAAAATGGATGTGTATAATTGCCTGAAAGAGCTTTAATAAAGTATAGTAATACATAACCAGTTTAATTTGCAACTAAGCCAGTGGTACAGTAATAGATTTATACAACTAATATTGGTAAATTCTTAATTTTTATCCTCTCTTGTTTTAATTACAAGTTTCTTTTGAATGAAATCCACTTATGAGGAGTCTAATGGTTTCTTACTTCACCTTTCTTATTGGGATAGCTTTTAGAGTTCCCTCATCATATTTCCATTTAAGTCTTCCAGGGAACACCTGAAGCTTTAATGTGGAACAAGTATGGACCTATGCAAAAGCTCTACAGATTACATTCCTTAATTGAAACTGTGTGCACTCAATAAGTGCTTGAGTGTTTACTATCATAGTTTTGTTGTATATATAGATGTGAATGTGTGTGTATATATATAATAAAAATATATTCAGGCATTACCAAACATATTATTCATTAATTTTCTCAATATATATTAAAATACTTACTGTGAGTAAAGACAGAATTCTCCATTCACATATATACATTTATTAATTTCAATTGCGGGTGTGCATTTTAAGAATCGTTTGTTATTACTGTCCTATTTGTTAAACACTTCTGCATATTATATTGGCTCTGTGGTTATGGCATTTTTAGTGCTTCATTATTTGAATCCTGACAGTTCTGTCTCCCAGAGCAATGTGTTTGTTTCTCATGTCTTCATGGTACCCCATCTCATCCAGAAAATATTTGTTCCAAAGACAGTGTTCAGAGGTAGGTGCAGAAAACTTCTTCTGAAGACAAAGTTCAGATTTAAATGAAAATGTCAGTCTGTGAATCAGGTGTGTTCATCAAAATATTTAACAAAAATACAGTAGAGGATTCTAGCAATTGGAATGGAGGCCAACCATGAACAACCAAGATGGCCGCAGCTGTCAGCGCTCATGAGATTGTCCACCCAGCCACTGACTGTCACTGTATGATCCCTGCTGAAAGCAACAGAAACCAAATTAATAAGGAAAAGTCAGCAGCCCTAATGAATATCCTCTAATTTTAAGGAATCAGCATGTTTTTATAGCTCTGATAAATATAATTAGGACTAGTAATTTTATTTTTAATATACTGCAAGGTTTAATGTGATCAATTTTGATAACACTGAAAGATTTTAGTTGACATCATTACTTCTTTTTTCACAGTGGCTAGCATTCAGAAGCTTCCTGCGGCCTCTGTTCTAACAGACATCAACTTCCCAATGAAAGGACGGAAGGGCATGGTTGACTGGGCAAGAAACTCAGAAGACAGGGTGGTCATTCCAAAGAGCATCTTTACCCCCGTATCATCAAAAGGTAAATATGTGAAATAATTTAAGTCTCGAACAAAAAATTTATAAGTTCAAGTTAATAATACACTTGACATAAATTCCCATGTATTAAGCAATTTAGGAAACAGTCTGCAATCACGACTCTAAACTCATTTCGTAACTATAGAAAACCTAATTTGGGCTTTAAATCTGAATTTGCTTAAGGAAAGGCTCTATTAAAATGGAAAAAAAATACAAATGAAAATTATAGACCTGAGCTTGTCAGGGTCAAATTTCAGTGCTGACAGTCTCATCCCAGTGTAAAGCACTTGGCCTAAGATTTTAAGTTTAGGTATTGAAATGTGTTGGATTTTCCATTCCATGCAAAATAATTGTTTCTGCCTCACTTTTTTAAAAAGAAGTTGGTATCTAAAAACAAATTTAACGGGCTTCCCTGGTGGTGCAGTGGTTGAGAGTCTGCCTGCCGATGCAGGGGACATAGGTTTGTGCCCCGGTCTGGGAGGATCCCACATGCCGCAGAGCGGCTGGGCCCGTGAGCCATGGCCACTGAGCCTGTGCGTCCAGAGCCTGTGCATCTGGAGCCTGTGGTCCGCAACAGGAGAGGCCACAAAAGTGAGAGCCCCGTGTACCACAAACAACAACAACAACAACAAAAACAAATCTAACAAAAAGTTAAGTTTTAAGAACATCTTCAGTAGCCTCTAAAATTTAATGGCCCTTTTCAAGAGTGACATTGTGGTCTTAATTCTTACGTTGGAAATTTTGACATTTTAACTGAGAGCTCCAAAAGATAATTGGCTCTCCCCTATATCATTGGGAATTTAAACTCCTTAGCTGTATCTACAGCCGCTTCTTGGCTCAGCCTGCAGGAAAGTTACTTCATGACACAAAACCACTGAAAATACATCTTCTGGAGTTACAATTAATGCATGCAGTGTGTGGGCTGACTTTCCCGGCCCAGTTAAGAAGGCATTTCTTATACCTGGCTTTGCATCAGCAGATACTGGAATCCCCTTGTAATTAGGAGATTAAAGTTTTATAAGACACAGTATTATTCTTGCTGTTTTGCTAATATTTTAAAATTTTATTCTTTCTAGAATTAGATGAATCATCAGTCTTTGTTCTTGGAGCAGTCCTGTACAAAAACTTAGATCTAATTTTGCCCACTCTGAGGTAAGCTACAAAGTAATAAGCTGTTGTAATCTCTGTAAATTATTCCAAATATGTGAATATAGCTCATTCTATGAAAATAGTCAAGCAAAGTTTGGTAATACAAAAGGCTTTTTTCTTAAATGAAATAGAAAATACCAATTTAATGAACAGCTTATTAGCATATTGTGCATTGCAAAACAACTAGGAAAGACAATTTTGGTTCCTGATTATAGCCATGTAATTCTTTTGTAACTAATCATGACTTGCCTTAAGACCAAGGGAAAAAAAAGTAAGAAAAAGAAAACCTCAAGGCTCTATAATAGAATGGATCATTTTAAAATGCATCTGTCTTCTCCCTTTATTTGTATTTACTTGTACTGTTCAGCAGCATTACATGAAATTAAAGGAGTGTCATGATGGTTGGGAATACTTGGTTTTGTTCATCTGCACAAGATCTCAGTTTGCCTCTAGATAAATATTCAATTACAGTTACATTAAGAAAAACGTTGTTCAATTAGAGGACTAATTTTGGAAGAAATCCATTGATTTCTTTCCTCCTAGACATTAAAAAGAAACAATTACAGATAGTAATTCTACCAACATTAATTTATTTCCTCTGCCGTCTTAACTATTTTACCAGATTGTACAGAAAACATGATACACATCTCTCTGGATGGTGCTGTTCTCACTCTTGGTGACCTGTTTCCTCCACCCCACCTCACAGTGGAGGACTGAGACAAAGTTGTATTTTAGTTAAATACAGCCACACGGCCGTGAGCACGTACCCACAGCCTCATGAGTAAAGCTTTAAGTTTTTCAAGAGGAGAGACTGCGAATGATGTGTACAGTTATACCAGGGACCTAACAAATGGTCTAATAAATAAAAACAATTAGAGTTCAGTCCAGCAGGAAAAGGTCTCCCAAGGAAGCAATAACAGCTGCAGTTAACCACGATTATTTGGAGAAAATCTATGTGCAGCGAATTATTATTATAGTCTGTGAATCATCCAGAGGGATGTTTTGACCACAGAGACAACTCTGGGAAATCTAGCTTTCTTTAACACCCTTCCTCTCTGGATGGAATTTGGGTTTCCTGAATTTGAATAGGTTTGTGTTTGGTTTTGTTCTACTAACAGATTTTCAAAGCTAATATATTTACTCTCAACTTTGCCATGGGTTTTATTAAAACACATTGGTCTGTACAGTTACTCACAGCCAAAATTGATTTATAGTTACACCACCTCTATTGCTGTGTATGATGTTTATTTGAGGAGAAATGTGCTAAAGTTAAAAGTACCCAGATAGGGACTTCCCTGGTGGCGCAGTGGTTAAGGATCCGCCTACCAATGCAGGGGACACAGGTTCTTCCATCCCTGGTCCGGGAAGATGCCATATGCCACGGGGCAACTAAGCCTGTGTGCCACAACTACTGAGCCTGCGCTCTACAGCCCGTGAGCCACAACTACTTAGCCCGTGAGCCACAGCTACTGAAGCTGGCATGCGTAGAGCCCATGCTCCTCAACAAGAGAAGCCACCACGATGAGAAGCCCGCACACCACAACCAAGAGTAGCCCCCGCTCACCGCAACTAGAGAAAGCCTGCACAGCAAGGAAGACCCAACGCAGCCAAAAATAAATAAATAAAGTATTTTTTTTTTAAAGTACCCAGATACTCAAAGTCAGACCCTTATTTCCACTGGGAGTTTGTTTGTGTAAAGCTAATCTTGCAGGAATTCTAGACTATGCACTAACTCACAATCAGATGACTTGGGTTTTAATTTCAATTTAACATAACAAGAAATTTATAAACTTGTTCAGTCACTCAGTCATCATCTGCCTTCAGTTCAACTTCAAAATAGAAGCACCTTTATATGCAATATTCATTCCGTTTGCTGCAGAGGGACATAGTGAATGCAAATAAAATATTCAACATGAAATATTGTAGATTGTGAATTAGTTTCCCTGGTACATGTTTAACAGAGTTTCATTATGACTAATCTTATTTTGAATAACACCGTAGAACTCACTCACCTACACAAAGTCAGATTATTCCAAGTTTCATAAAGCTATACAGTCAAGGGAATTGGAAGTGTATCTAGGGATATCAGCCTTTTTGTAAAAAAAAAAAAAGTGTTTCAACATTTTTGAAATTATTGCAGAGGTAGTGGTCAGTTGTGGGTGGACTAATGACAATATTGTGGGCGGTTGAATGGGTAAAACTGGGAAAAGTCCAGAACTGCACCCCCTAGTACTACCTGGGACACAAACAGATGCAGATTAGCCTTTGGGCAAGTCACTGACTTTATGAATCATGGGGTTGGACTCAAAGGTTCTTTTTAACTTCAAAAATCCCCTGTCTTTATTTCAGTAAAATTGTAGGGTTGTGGCGTTCTGACATATTTTTTTTAGCTTGAAGTTCTTAATAACCTTTGTATAAGAATTATGAATATGTCTACCCACTCACACTTTCTAAGTATAATTAGGTAAATGAATATAGAAAAACAATATTCACCTTTGGATTCATTAGAAATAATTACAATAGAATGTTCAGGATGAAAAGTTTGTTTAAGAACTATTTGAAAAAAAAAAAAAGAACTATTTGAAAAGTGAAATATTAGCATTTACTTCTCTTTTACTTCATACTGTAAAATAAGGTAACCACTAAGCAATCTCAGCTTGTTTTTTGTTTGTTTGTTTTTTGTTTTGTTTTGTTTTGTTTTTCCTTTTCAAAACGTTGTTCCAGAAAGTTTAGTGAATGGAATAAGGCTTTCAAAGGACAAGGGTGATGTCTTTGTCTTATAGTAACTTAACAAACATTTACTAAGCAACAACCCTCCTCACCGAAATGTCTTAATGATTTTAAATCTCCTCTACTGTCAAAACTCCCAGAACAGTGCTTAATAAATAATACACTTCCAAGAAATGTTTACTGGAATAAGTGTCTTATCTGATAAAATATTCTATATAAGCCATTTTTTTAAAAATTAGGTACATAGAAGTTTAGTGTTTACACTATTCAAATATTTTAGGAACAAAGGAATAAAATACATATATTCTGTTGTTTTACTGTAAAATTCAACTGTGTGAATTGAACCCAATAGAAAAGGAAATATCTTCTTATTCAACATGAAAAATGCACAAATTTGCTCTATATGTTTACTTATTATTTACTAAATTTTCGTGACACATTTTCTTCTGTGATCATTTTACTAATAATTATCTGTTGAATATTTTGGAGCCAAGTTTCCCAGACACAGAATAATGTTAGGCTTGCTGTTAAGTCGCCAGAAATTTTATATTTTGATACAATATTTTAATACAATACTTTGCATAATTTCCTTCATGGGGGCCCAAAAGGAGAACTTGACATAATGTTTTGAATAGATATAATTTAGAAATTTTCCTTCCTACAAAGAGAGAAGTAACTTTTCATGTTGACTCTTTCATTTTGATATTTCTTTTTCTTCTCTTGCCCTAATATGCATTTGACTATTCTTCAAGCTGCAATTTCAATTTTACTGTTGGGTTGTCTTTCCTTTTACAATTAAGTAGATTCAAATTATGCCTTCATCTGAAGGAAATGTGCTCTACTCAAGTCCAAACTAAGTAAGGGCTATTCTCAGCCTCCCAACTGTATTCTTTGGAATAATATCTTACAGTAAAAAGCATAGAGCCAGTGGACATTAGTGCTGCAAGCCCTTTAAAGGTTATGCCATCCAGAACTCTCATTCTACAGACAAGAGAACCTTATTGTCTCACTGACTGGCCAAAGATTATATGTCCAGTAGGTGGGTGGGTTCTAGTCCGTCTCAAGTCTTTGGTCCTCCAAAACCAGGACACTTCCACTGTCTTACTGCCTCTGTGATGCTCATATCTACTCCTTTAAGCAGTTCAAATTTCTACATTCCTTTGAATACACATATATCTTCCACAGAAAATCTTGAAAGGCTCAGGAGGAGGTAGCTGTGCATGGGCAGCTCAAGGTGCTTGGCCTCAACTTGGTGGACCCAACACAACCTATGGGCAACAAGGTCTGGACTCTTCCCACCCTTCATGATCACTTTTGGGGCTGATAGCTGAAAGCTGGCCAGCCAAGGGCAAGGGGTCCTTTGGGGGGAGCTGAGACCACCCACACAGGCCCCATTCACATTAGAGAACTAATGACTACCCACAGCATGGTGAGTTCTCACACAGCTGGTGAGGATTTTAACTGTAGTACCTTTTAGTAGGACTATTTGGTAACTCCAGGAGGCTTTAAAAATACATTTTCATTGATCTAGCAATGTCACTTGTAAGAATGTATCTGACAGAAATTATGTCTAAGGAAACAAAAGTATATCCAATCATACATTCAAGCCAAGGACTTCAAGAAACAGTTGTAATCAACCCATTTTCTGATTCATTTAATAAAGCCAAGTTCCAGTTCTATAGGAAGATTACAATACTTTTGGGTATGGGATCAATGTGTACATTTCCTGGTAGGATGTATGGAAAATATAGTCCTGTTTAAAAAAAAAAAGAAAGAAACATAAAAAAGGCACATTAATGTAGCTATTAACACTCAAGATATCGTAAAGGATCTAATTAAAAATTTATGCAAATTACAGTATAGTATTATAGTGCCAGGAAAAATACAAATGAACCCCCCAAAAAGAAAACAAAAAATAAACAACAAAAAATACCCCAATGTTCTCATTAGCCACTAACATGAAAACTATCTTTTAAAAAGGAAAAATCAATAATGCAAAATCACATAAATTTGCTGTCAAGTTCACCAACCTAATAAAAAATAAATGATGCTAATGTTTTTCACATTTAGGAAATGGAACCCATTTGAGTTCCTAATATTATAGGAATTAAAGACAAACAGGAAAAACAGTTGAACTAGAAAATATTGGAAATAATACAAAAATGAAAACATAATCACTTTTTAAAGAAATTTTTACTGCAGTATAGTTGCTGTACAATGTTGTGTTAAGTTTCTGCTGTACAGCAAAGTGAATCAGCTATATGTATACATATATCCGCTCTTTTTTGGATTTCCTTCCTGTTTAGATCACCACAGAGCACTGAGTAGAGTTCCCTGTGCTGTACAGTAGGTTCTCAAGAGTTATCTATTTTATACACAGTAGTGTATATATATCAATCCCAATCTCCCAGTTGATCCCACCCCACCCTTTCCCCGCTTGGTGTCCATACGTTTGTTCTCTAAATCTATGTTTCTATTTCTGCTTTGCAAATAGGTTCATCTGTATCATTTTTCTAGATTCTACATATATATGATATTATTAATATAATATTAATTAACTAATGTGATAATGTGATTAAGTAATAAAATTATTGATATTCAATATTTGTTTTTCTCTTTATGGCTTACTTCCCTCTGTATGACAGTCTCTAGTTCAATCACTTTTATACCAATACATCCTGAAGGCACTGGACCTGAAGTACTGATTTCCCTCAAGAGCACCTTTGTTTCAGCTTGAGGACCAAACGCTAAACCTTCCCACTTCATTCTGAATTTACAATGAAATTCTGTAGTTTTGTGATACTCTGTATCTTTTTATAATGCCCTACATTGGGAACATTAGAAATTAAAATTATCCATCGGGATGACAAATTGGCATGACTAATACTATAAAATATTGTAATATTGCCTAGTCAGTACATTCTTTACAAAAATCTGAGTTTAATTGGGCCATACTGTTTGAAAGTGAATTTAAATCCCTGATCACTTGGCTTCATTGTCGGTCTAGGTGTTGCCTCCCTCAGCAAACTTAACTTGAAATTCTCATTAGTTTTTTTTTCTTATCTTTTATCTTTTTTTAACATCTTTATTGGAGTATAATTGCTTTACAATGGTGTGTTAGTTTCTGTTGTATAACTAGGTGAATCAGCTATACGTATACATATATCCCCATATCCCCTCCCTCTTGCGTCTCTCTCTCACCCTCCCATCCCACCCATCTAGGTAGAGAGAAAGCACTGAGCTGACCTCCCTGTGCTATGAGGCTGCATCCCACTAGCTATCTATTTTACATTTGGCAGTGTATAATGGCCATGCCACTCTCTCACTTTGTCACAGCTTACACTTCGCCCTCCCCATGTACTCAAGTGCATTCTCTACATCTGCATCTTAATTCCTGTCCTGCCCCTAGGTTCTTAAAAAACTTTTTTCTTTTAGCTTCTATATATATGTGTCAGCATACCATATTTTCTTTTCTCTTTCTGACTTAGTTCACTCTGTATGACAGACTCAAGGTCCATCCACCTCACTACAACTAACTCAATTTTGTTTCTTTTTTTTTTTTTTTTTTTTTCTTTTTGCGGTATGCGGGCCTCTCACTGTTGTGGCCTCTCCCGTTGCGGAGCACAGGCTCCGGACGCGCAGGCCCAGCGGCCATGGCTCACGGGCCCAGCCGCTCCGCGGCATATGGGATCCTCCCAGACCGGGGCACGAACCCGTATCCCCTTCATCGGCAGGCGGACTCTCAACCACTGCGCCACCAGGGAGGCCCAATTTTGTTTCTTTTTTATGGCCAAGTAATATTCCATTGTATACATGTGCCACATCTTCTTTATCCATTCTTCTGTTGATGGACACTTAGGTTGTTTCCATGTCCTGGCTATTGTAAATAGTGCTGCAATGAACATTGTGGTACATGACTCTTTTTTGAATTATGGTTTTCTCAGGGTATATGCCCAATAGTGGGATTGCTGGGTCATATGATAGTTCTATCTTTAGTTTTTTAAGGAACCTCCATAATGTTCTCCATAGTGGCTGTATCAATTTACATTCCCACCAACAGTGCAAGAGGGTTCCCTCTTCTTCGCACCCCCTCCAGCATTTCTTGTTTATAGAATTTTTTTATGATGGCCATTCTGACCTGTGTGATGTGATACCTCATAGTAGTTTTGATTTGCATTTCTCTAATGATTAGTGATGTTGAGCATCCTTTCATGTGTATATCTTCTTTGGGGAAATGTCTGTTTAGGTGTTCTGTCCATTTTTGGATTCGCTTGTTTGTTTGTTTGTTTGTTTTGATATTGAGCTGCATGAGCTGATTGTATATTTTGGAGATTAATCCTTTGTCAGTTGCTTCACTTGAAAATGTTTTCTCCTATTCTGATGGTTGTCTTTTCATCTTGTTAATGGTTTCCTTTACTGTGCAAAAGCTTTTAAGTTTCACTAGGTCCCATTTGTTTATTTTTGCTTCTTTTTCCATTATTCTAGGAGGTGGGTCAAAAAGGATCTTGCTGTGATTTATGTCATAGAGTGTTCTGCCTATGTTTTCCTCTAAGAGTTTTACAGTGTCTGGGCTTATATTTACGTCTTTAAACCATTTTGGGTTTATTTTTATGTATGGTGTTAGGAAGTTTTCTAATTTCATTCTTTTACACACAGCTGTCCAGTTTTCCCAGCAAAAATAATTGAAGAAGCTCTCTTTTCTCCATTGTATATTCTTGCCTCCTTTGTCAAAGATGAGGTGACCATATATACATGGGTTTATCTCTGGGCTTTCTATTCTGTTCCATTGATTTATATTTCTGGTTTTATACCAGTACCATACTGTCTTGAGTACTGTATCTTTGTAATACAGTCTGAAGTCCAGGAGCCTGATTGCTCCAGCTCAGTCTTTCTTCTCAAGATTGCTTTGGCTATTCAAGATCTTTTCTGTTTCCATACAAATTGTGAAATCTTTTGTTCTAGTTCTGTGAAAAATGCCATTGGTACTTTGATAGGGATTGCATTGAATCTGTACATTGCTTTGGGTAATAGAGTCATTTTCACAGTGTTGTTTCTTCCAATCCAAGAAAATGGTATATCTCTCCATTTGTTTGTATCATTTTTAATTTCTTTCATTAGTGTCTTATAGTTTTATGCATACAAGTCTTTTATCTCCTTAGGTAGGTTTATTCCTAGGTATTGTATTCTTTTTGTTGCAATGGTAAATGGGAGTGTTTCATTAATTTCTTTTACAGATTTTTCATCATTAGTGTATAGGACTGCAATAGATCTCTGTGCATTAATTTTGTATCCTGCTACTTTACCAAATTCATTGATTAGATCTAGTAGTTTTCTGGTAGCATCTTTAGGATTCTCTATGTATAGTATCATGTCATCTGCAAACAGTGACAGTTTTACTTCTTTTCCAATTTGGATTCTTTTATTTATTTTTCTTCTCTGATTGCTGTGGCTAAAACTTTCAAAACTATGTTGAATACTAGTGGTGAGAGTGGGCAACCTTGTCTTGTTCCTGATCTTAGTGGAAATGGTTTCAGTTTTTCACCACTGAGAATGATGTGGCTGTGGATTTGTCATGTATGGCCTTTGTTATGTTGAGGTAAGTTCCCTCTATGCCTACTTTCTGGAGGGTATTTTTCTTTTTTCTAAAATTTGTTATCAAAAATTGGTGTTGAATTTTTTTGAAAGTTTTTCCTGCATCTGTTGAGATTATCATATGGTTTTTATCCTTCAGTTTGTTATTATCAGGTATCACATTGATTGATTTGTGTATATTGAAGAATTCTTTCATTCCTGGGATAAAACCCACTTGATCACGGTGTATGATCCTCTTAATGTGCTGTTGAATTCTCTTTGCTAGTATTTTGTTGAGGATTTTTGTATCTATGTTCATCAGTGATATTGGCCCATAGTTTTCTTTTTTTTGTGATGCCTTTGTCTGGTTTTGGTATCACGGTGATGGTGGCCTCATAGAATGAGTTTGGGAGTGTTCCTCCCTCTGCTATATTTTGGAAGAGTTTGAGAAGGATAGGTGTTAACTCTTCTCTAAATGTTTGATAGAATTCACCTGTGAAACAATCTGGTCTTGGGCTTTTGTTTGTTCAACGATTTTTAATCACAGTTTCAATTTCAGTGTTTGTGATTGATCTGTTTATATTTTCTATTTCTTCCTGGTGCGGTCTTGGAAGGTTGTGCTTTTCTAACAATTTGTCCATTTCTTCCAGGTTGTCCATTTTATTGGCATATAGTTACCTGTAGTAATCTCTCATGATCCTTTGTATATTGACACTGTCAGTTGTTACTTCTCCTTTCTCATTTCTAATTCTGTTGATTTGAGTTTTTTCCCTTTTTTCTTTATGAGTCTGGCTAATGGTTTAAATTATATGTATCTTCTCAAAGAACCAGCTTTTAGTTTTATTGACCTTTGCTATTGTTTCCTTCATTTCTTTTTCATTTATTTCTTATCTGATCTTTATGCTTTCTTTCCTTCTGCTAACTTTGGGGTTTTTTGGTTCTTCTTTCTTTAATTGCTTTAGGTGTAAGGTTAGGTTGTTTATTTGAGATGTTTCTTGTTTCTTGAGGTAGGATTGTATTGCTATAAACTTTCCTCTTAGAACTGCTTTTGCTGCATCCCATAGGTTTTGGATTGTTGTTTTTTCATTGTCTTTTTTTTTCTAGGTAATTTTTTATTTCCTCTTTGATTTTTTCAGTGATCTCTTGTTGATTTAGTAGTGTATTGTTTAGCCTCCATGTGTTTGTATTTTTTACAGATTTTTTTCCTGTAATTGATATCTAGTCTCTTAACATTGTGGTCAGAAAAGATACTTGATATGATTTCAATTTTCTTAAATTTACCAAGGCTTGATTTGTGACCCAAGATATGATCTGTTCTGGAGAATATTTCATGAGCACTTGCGAAGAAAGTGTATTCTGTTGTTTTTGGATTGAATGTCCTATAAATATCAATTAAGTTCATCTTGTTTAATTTAAAGCTTGTGTTTCCTTATTTATTTTCATTTTGGATGTTCTGTCCATTGATGAAAGTGGGGTGTTAAAGTCCCCTACTATGATTGTTTTCCTGTCAATTTCCCATTTTATGGCTTTTAGCATCTGCCTTATGTATTGAAGGGCTCCTATGATTTGTGCATAAATATTTACAATTGTTATATCTTCTTCTTGGATTGATCCCTTGATCCTTATGTAGTGTCCTTCTTTGTCTCTTTAGTAGTCTTTATTTTAAAGCTTATTTTGTGTGATATGAGAATTGCTACTCCAGCTTTCTTTTGATTTCCGTTTGCATGGAATATTTTTTTCCATCCCCTCACTTTCAGTCTGTATGTATCCCTAGGTCTGAAGTGGGTCTCTTGTAGACAGCATATATATGGGTCTTGGTTTTGTATCCATTCAACCAGACTATGTCTTTGGTTGGAGTATTTAATCCATTTACATTTAAGGTAATTATCAATATGTATGTTTCTATTGCCATTTTCTTAATTGTTTGGGGTTTTTTCTTTTCCTTCTCTTGCTTTTCCTGCCTAGAGAAGTTCCTTGAGCATTTGTTGTAAAACTGGTTTGGTGGTGTTGAATTCTCTTAACTTTTGCTTGTCTGTAAAGGTTTAAATCTCTCCATTGAATCTGATTGAGATCCTTGCTGGGTAGAGTATTCTTGGTTGTAGGTTCTTCCCTTTCATCACTTTAAATATGTCCTGCCACTCCCTTTTGGCTTTCAGAGTTTCTGCTGAAAGTTCAGCTGTTAACCTTATGGGGCTTCTGTTGTATGTTATTTGTTGCTTTTCCCTTGCTGCTTTTAATATATTTTCTTTTTATTTAACTTTTGATAGTTTTATTAATATGTGTCTTGGTGTGTTTCTCCTTGGCTTTTTCCTGTATGGGACTCTCTGCACTTCCTGGACTTGTTTGACTATTTTCATCCCCATGTTAGGGAAGTTTTCAACTATAATCTCTTCAAATATTTTCTCAGATCCTTTCTTTTTCTCTTCTTCTGGGACCCCTATAATTTGAATGTTGATATGTTTAATGTTGTCCCAAATGTCTCTGAGACTGTCCTGAATTATTTTCATTCTTTTTTTCTTTATTCTGCTCTGCAGTAGTTACTTCCACTATTTTGTCTTCCAGATCACCTATCCAGTCTTCTGCCTCAGCTATTCTGCTATTGATTCCTTCTAGATAATTTTTTATTTCATTTATTGTGTTGTTCATCATTGTTTGTGTGCTCTTTATTTCTTCTAGGTCCTTGTTACACGTTTCTTGTCTTTTCTCCATTCTATTTCCAAGATTTTGGAGCATCTTTACTATCATTATTCTGAATTCCTTTTCAGGTAGACTGCCTGTTTTCTCTTCATTTGTTATGTCTGGTGGGTTTTTGCCTTGCTGCTTCATCTTCTGTGTGTTTCTCTGTCTTCTCATTTTGCCTAACTTACTGTGTTTGGGTCTCCTTTTCACAGGCTGCAGGTTCGTAATTCCCGTTGTTTTTGGTGTCTGCCCCCAGTGGGTAACATTGGTTCAGTGGGTTGTGTAGGCTTCCTGGTGCAGGAGACTGGTGCCTCTGTTCTGGTGGATCAGGCTGGATCTTGTCTTTCTGGTGGGCAGGACAATGTTTGGTGGTGTGTCTGTGAACTTAGTATGATTTTAGGCAGCCTCTCTGCTAATGGATGGTTTTGTGTTCCTCTCTTGCTTGTTGTTTGGCATGGAGAATCCAGCACTGGAGCTTGCTGGTCATTGAGTTAGGTCTTAGAATTGAGACAGAGATCTCTGGGAGAGCTCTCTCCAATTGATATTATGTGGGGCCAGGAGGTCTCTGGTTGTCCAGTATCCTGAACTCAGCTCTCCCACCTCAGAGGCTCAGACCTGAGTGAAGGTCCTCATTGAAGGTCCGTGTTTTCAGCTGTGCTGTTTTCACTGAGTTATTCTGCAGTCAAATCTTCCTCGCCATCTGCCGCCAGGCCACTCTCATGGAGGCACTCAAGGCCCCCTCCTCCAAGCTCTCTGCACTTGTCCTGCCCACGCAGGGGGGACTACAGCACTCTGGGCTGCAGTAGTTGAAATTCTTATTAGTTTTCAAAGTTCTAAGTTAGCCCAACCTTACTTGTAGCAGCCATAGGATAATTTTAGTTTTAAAAGTAAATGTACTGGGCTTCCCTGGTGGCACAGTGGTTGAGAGTCCACCTCCTGATGCAGGGGACACGGGTTCATGCCCCGGTCTGGGAGGATCCCACATGCCATGGAGCTGCTGGGCCCGTGAGCCATGGCCACTGAGCCTGCGCGTCCGGGGCCTGTGCTCTGCAACAGGAGAGGCCACAACAGTGAGAGGTCCACATACCGCAAAAAAAAAAAAAACAACAAAAAAAAATTAAATGTATTTAGCTCAGTGAGATTTATGAAGTCCTCAGTTCTTTTTTAAATAAATAAATTTATTTATTTATTTATTTATTTATTTATTTATTTATTTATTTATTGGCTGCATTGGGTCTTCGTTGCTGCGTGTGGGCTTTCTCTAGTTGCAGTGAGTGGTGGCTGCTCTTAGTTGTGGTGTGCAGGCTTCTCATTTTGGTGCCTTCTCTTTTTTGTGAAGCATGGGTTCTAGGCACTTGGGCTTCAGTAGTATTGACACATGGGCTCAATAGTTGTGGCACATGGGTTCTAGAGCGCAGGCTCAGTAGTTGTGGAGCTCGGGTTTAGTTTTTCCGTGGCATGTGGCGTCTTCCCGGACTGGGGCCGAACCCGTGTCCCCTGCATTAGGCAGGCAGATTCTTAACCACTGTGCCACCAGGGAAGTCCCCTCAGTTCAATTTTTTTGCATATATACCTAGGAGTGGGATTTCTAGATCATATGGTAACTATATTTTTGATTTTTTTAAGACTCTGCCTACTGTTTTCCATAGCAGCTTCACCATTTTATATTACCACCACAGTGCCGAAGCCTTCTGGTTTCTCCACAACATTGTCAACACGTTATTTTCTGGGTTTTTTGATCCTGGCCATCCTAAGGGATGTGAAGGAATATTTCCTTGTGATTTTGACCTGCATTTCCATGATGATTAGTGATGTAGAGTGTTTTCTCATGTATTATTGGCCTTTTGTATATAATCTTCAGAGAGATATCTAAGTCTTGTCTCTTTTTAATCTTTTAAAAATTTATCTTTAATCTTTTTAATTTGTTTGGTTTTATTGTGGAATTTTAGTATTTCTTTATATATTCTCAATATTAACCCTTTATTATATATATGGCTTATAAATATTCTGTCTTATACATAGATTGCCTTTTAACTCTGTCAGTTGTTTTCTTTACGGTTTTTAAGTTTGATGTTGTACCATATATCTATTTTACCTTTTGTTGCCTGTACTTTTGGTGTCATATCAAAGAAATCATTGCTAAATTCAATGTCATGAAGCTCTTCTCTTATGTTTTATTCTAAGAGTTTTATTGTTTCAAATCTTATGTTTAGATCTTTAACCCATGTTAAGTTAATTTTGATATATGGTGCAATGTAAATGTTCAACTTCATTCTTTTGCATGTGGATACTGAAAACATGGGATGTTTTCCCAGCAGCATTTTTTTCAAGAGATTATCCTTTCCTCACTGCGTAGCCTTGGCAACCCTGTGAGAGATAATTTGACCATATATGTGAAAGTTTATTTCTGAGCTCTCTATTCTATTCCATCAGTCTCTGTCTTTATGTCAGTACTGTACTGTTTTGACCTACTGTAGTTTTGTAACATGTTTTAAAATCAGGAAGTATGAGAACTCCAGCTTTCATATTCTTTTTAAAGATCATTTTGGCTCTTCAGGGTCCTTTCAGATTCCATATGAATTTTAGGATTTTTTTTGTCTATTCCTGCAAAAAAGTCATTAGTATTTTGATATGGATTGCATTGGTCTGTAGATTGATTTAAGTATTATGGAAATTTGAACAATATTAAGTCTTCCAGTTCGTGAAGATAGGATGTCTTTCTATTTGTTTGTGTCTTCTTTGATTTCTTTCAACAATATTTTCAGGTTTTCAGTGTGCAGTTCTTCACTTCCTTAGTTAAGTTTATTCCTAAGTATTTTATTCTCTTTAATGCTGTTGTAAATAGGATTGTTTCCTTAATTTCCTTTTTGGATGATTCATTGTTAGTATATAGAAATGCAACTGATTTTTGTGTGTCAGTGTTGTATCTTGTAACTTTTCCACATTGTTTATTAGTTCTAAAAGGGTTTTGTGGAATCTTTAGGAATTTCTACATGTAAGATCATTCTATCTACTAAAAGAGATGATTTTGGTTTTTGCTTTCCAATTTGGTTGCCTTTTATTTCTCTTTCTTGCATGATTGTTAGGCTACTAGGCATCCCCTGATTGTTAAGAATTCCAGGTCTATGTTGAATAGAAGTGGCAATAGATGACATCCTTGCTTTGTTCCTCATCTTACAGTAAACATTTTCAGTTTTTCACCATTGAGTATGATGTTAGCTGTGGGTTTTTCATAGATAGCCTTTATTACATTGAGGTACATTCCTTCTATACCTAACTGGTTGAAAATTTTTATCATGAGAGAAGTTGAAAAATTTCAGATGCTTTTTCTGCATCAATTGAGATGATCTGTGGGTTTTGTTCTTCATTCTGTTAATAATGGTGTTTTACACTGACTAATTTTCTTATGTTGCACCAACCATGCTTCCCAGAGATAAATTCTTCTTGATCATGTATTTGATCTTTTTAATGTGTAGTTGAATTTGGTTCTGTATTTTGTTTAGAATTTTTGCATCAATATTCAATATCAGTATTACCCTGTGTTTTTATTTCTTGAGGCATCTTTGTCTGATTTTGGTATCAGGGCAATGCTGGCCTTATAAAATACGTTTGAAAATATACTCTCCTCTTTAATGTTTTGGAAGATTTTGAGAAGAATTGGTGTTAATTATTCTTTAAATGCTCAGTGGAATTATTCAGTGAAGCCATCTGGTCCTGGGCTTTTTTTTTTTTTTTTTTTTTTTTGTCAAGAGGTTTTTCATTACTGATTTAATGTCCTTCCTAGTTATAGGTCTGCTTAGATTTTTAAACTTCTTCATGAATAAATCTTGGTAGGTTGTATGTTTATAGGAATTTATCTGCTTCTTCTAAGTTATTCAGTTTGTTGTCATAGAATTTTTCATAGTAGTCTCTAATGATCCTTTTATTTCTGTGGCATCAGTTGCAATGTCCCATCTTGATTTCTGATTTTTGTTGAGTTTTCCTTCTTATTTTAGTAGTTACTCTAGCTAAGACTTTGTCATCTTTTTTTTTTTCTCAAACAACTCTTAGTTGAGTGATGTTTTCTATGTTTTCCTGTTCTCTATTTCATTTATCTCTGCTCTAATCTTTATTATTTTCTTCCTTTAGCTAACTTTGGGTTCAGTTTGTTTTTATTCTAGTTCTGTGAGGTGTAAAGTTAAGTCATTGATCTGAGATATTTCTTCTCTTTAAAAGGAGGCATTTACCCTTATATATTTTTGTTTCAGTACTGCTTTTGCTGCATCCCATAAGTTTTGGTATGTTGTGTTTTCATTTGTCTCAAGATATTTTCTAATTTCCCTTGTGATCTATTTTTTAACCCATTAATTGTTCAAGAGTGTGTTGTTTACTTTTCACATATTTGTGAGTTTTCCAGTTTTCCTTTTGCCTTTGATTTCTAGTTTTATTCCACTGTGTTCAGAAAAGTTACTTGGTATGATTCCAGTTGTCTTAAATTTGTTAGGACTTTTTTTGTGCCTCACCTGTGATCTATTCTGGAAAATTCTCTGTATCCACTTGAGAAGAATGTATATTCAGCTACTGTTGGATGGAGTGTTCTGTATATGTATGTTAGGTACAATTGATCTATAGTGTTGTTCAAGTCCTCTGTTTCCTTATGGATCTACAACTGATTGATCTATCCATTATTAAAGCAGGGTATTGTATTGAAATAGTTTACTATTATTGTGTTACTGTCTATTTCTCCCTTCAGTTCTGCCAATGTTTGCTTCATATTCTTGGGTGCTCTGCTGTTAGCTACATATATTTATAATTGTTATATCTTCCTGGTGAATTGACTCTTTTATCATTATATAATGTTCTTCTTTGTCTTTTATTACAGTTTTTGCTTAAAGTCTATTTTGTCTTATACAAATATGTCCTTCCCTGCTCTCTTTTGGTTATCATTTGTATACAGTATCATTTTAGATCTTTCATTTTCAGCCTATGTATGGCCCTATACCTAAAGTGAGTCTCTTTCAAACAGTTGCATTGCATTTTATAATCACTTTTGTACTCTCTTTAAGATATGATTCATGTACCCTAAGCACCTTAAGCCTTTGTAAAAATTGTGAAGAATAACTTGAGCCTTCTTTGAATAAAGAACTCTACACATTTTAACATGTTTTAGACACTGACTAGTGCTAATCTCAAGGACAAGAAAGATCTTTATTACTTTAGGCATGAAATCCATTTGGCTGTAAGATCTGCTTTTCCAGCAGTGAATACAAATGTGAACCCAGCCAGGAAGCATTAGTAGATCACAAAGCCTGACATGGAACACGAGGAGCCAGGTATTCACTTATGCAAATTAGAATAAATTGATGGAATAAATTAAAGAAATTTTGTACACTGTACACTTTTTTAAAAGGGAGCCACTGCATAATGTAAATTTGCTTATTTTTCCTTCATTAAATATTTGGATACTGTGATATTGACATTATATTTTAAATCACATTGGCCAAAAGTTTGATATTTTTGTTTATTATGTGGTATTTAATAAGTCATTCAAATATGTGTTAGCCCTAAAATGTGCCATGCATAATGTAAATGAGGATACGTAAATGCTAGATACAAATCTTGCCCTCCTTGAACTATAATCTTGTGGAAGGAGACATACATAACATTAATGGGTGTGGGGTAGAGCTAGTACATGGTAGTAACTCAAGGTGGGAGGGGACTCACATAATGTTATAAGCACATCCATATGCATAAATATATTGACACATATCCCTCCTCAGATGTAGTCTAAATGAGTTAACACACGTACACACACATGCCCTCTCCCCCCATTCCCAAGACACATACTTAGCAAAAGCCATAAGGCAGATTTCATCTTCTAGGGACCTTCTCCGCCAGGCTGATTAGGTAGCTGGTGAACCTGCCACAGAGTAAATACTCTAGAGAAGGCTGCTTATCTAAGCCACTTGGCTCTCTACCATCCAGTTTCCTAGGGCTAAAATACCCACAAGCCCAAACACACAAGAAGAACTTCATAAATATCTTGACAAGTTATAAATTCCTGTTTGGAATACACACATCTGTATTTTCCAGTAAATCAGTATACAACTTCTAAAATAATATAAAATATCTGTATACTATCAAATTTAACTAAAATTTGTTAAAATTAGCAGTTTATAAATTAGCATTTAGTTTTATTTATTGCAGGGAAATGGGATTATAAACACGACCAGAATAAGAGGGCAGATTGGGTTTGTGTGATGTGTAAATATTTTTGTTTCAGATAACTAAACCTGAACTCAAATGTATTCATTCCTGAAAAAGGAAATTGAATCTGGGTCCCAGGACTGTTCTTTGGGAGAAACCGCCATAAATTTTTTTGGTGGTGGCAGATTAACTTTGTCCCCAACTCCAAGTTATATATATATGGGACAAGATATATATATATATATATATTTATATATATATATATACATATATATATAGTCATTTTCTGGGAATCCTGTCAGATCTGTTAACATAATTAATCAACTGGTATCACCTCACAGTTAATCCCATCTATTCTCACTTGATCCCCTGATTACTTTTGCTCACAGAGAAACAGGGAAGAGTGAGTTTACAAAGGAAGCTTGACATTTAGAGCTTACTTCCATATGCTTCTCAATGCCCCTTACCTTCAGTTGACTCATTTAGTATTTTTCTTTAATAAATTTATTTATTTTATTTTGGCTGCATTGGGTCTTCATTGCTGAGTGCAGGCTTTCTATAGTTGCAGCGAGCAGGGGCTACTCTTTGTTATGGTGCACACGCTTCTCACTGTGTTGTCTTCTCTTGTTGCAGAGCATGGGCTTTAGGTGCAAGGGATCTGGTAGTTGTGGCTTACGGGATCTATAGAGCAGGCTCAGTAGTTGTGGTGCATGGGCTTAGTTGTGGGATCTTCCCTGACCAGGGCTCAAACCTGTGTCCCCTGCACTGGCAGGCAGATTCTTAACCACTGCGCCACCAGGGAAACCCAACTTATTTCGTATTAAATGAAATAAATAACAGTCAACCAACTTTCTCTGTTTACAACCCCTTCCTCTTAAGGAATACTGAAGACAAATTTATACTTTGTTGTTTTTTACTATTTTTCTGTTAGGCTGGGTACCATGAAACTTCCTGAGTGTTCTAGAATTTGTTATTTGACATTAGTAAATATATGGGTTAAAAAATGTTATCCCACTCAGAATATGTTTATAGTTCCTCTGCTACTAAATATTCCTCCAAGTGTGGCATAGTTGGCATTTTTTCTGGTGAAATTTTGTGGCAAAAATCAGCCCATTAGAGAAAATATTTTCACAAAGAATGTGAGGTTCTATGATATTAGAATTATATGACTTTGATGATACAGCCATTTTAGAAAACTGTATGGCAGTAACTTTTAAAATTAAACATGCTTTTACCACATGAGCAAGCAATTCCACTCATAGTTATTTACTCAAGACATGAAAATATATGTCCATCCAGAATGTATGTATACCAATTATTCATAATAGGCAAATATGATTAGCTGCTAAAAATCATAAAAGCTAAAAATCAGAAGTAACCTAAAGGTTGCTTACTTAACTGATGAATAGATCACAAATTCAATGTCATGAAATACTACAGAGCTATAAAGAGAAACAGGACTGATAAATCTCAAAAACATTATGATGAGTGAATTAAGTCAAACACAAAAGTCTATGTAGTGTATGATTCTATATAATGAAATTCTACAGAGACATAATTATAGTGACAATATGTCCATGGTTTCCTGGAACCATGGGGAGGGGTGTGGGGATCAAGTGCAAAGGGGCTCAAGGAAACTGTGGAGGATTGTCTGTCTGGATTTGGTGGTGCGTGCATTGTAGCATACAGTTACCAAAAGCTTTAAACTGTCCACTTAAAGTTGATGAATTTTATTACCTATAAATAACGCCTTAAACAACAAAAAATAAGAAAAAAATAAAGTGACTTTGTCTTGCTACCTGTGATAAATATGTTCTTTACATCTAGCATGTTGAGATAAAGAAGTGGCCTGTAAATCTCTATTGTTGAAATGAATGATGGTCAGTAATTAGCAACAAAGTTTATTGATATTTAGTTTCTACTTGTTTTCATTCTACACCACTTTCTAATCATTTATCTTAACAAATTTTGAGATAGTCTAAAAAAAACCCCACCAAAACAGCACTTTGCAAGAAAAATATTTGGTCTTTTGGAAAACCAAACTGTTAGGTCCACCTTGAGATGAATGGATTATATTCATTTAAAAATTGCCTGAAGTTTTGAATTCATGATCCACCTGTCTTGCAGGTAAATCAGATTTAAGTAATTGTTAGTGCTATTGCTTTTCCATCTTTCCTGCCTTTAAAATGGTAACGGTCAGCAATAGCTTTCTCCCCCTAAAGTTTTCTAGTTCCAGATCGGGTATATTTATAACAAAAAATCAACTATATCTTTCCATGAATAGTAGTTCAGTATCATGTTTTAAATCTATTTGAGTGATGTTTCTATGTCTTTACTTAGGATACATTTATTAAAAATGTCATCACAACATGTATCGAACAGTAGGAATTCATATTCATCATCAATCCTGTCTCCTTTTAATCATAATTATTCTGTTTCAGAAATTATACTGTCGTTAATTCCAAAATCATCGTGGTCACCATAAGGCCTGAACCCAAGACAACTGATTCATTCCTGGAGATAGAACTAGCTCATTTGGCTAATGTAAGTATCATCCACTTGGCATTGAGTTGCTTGTAGAATTTAACTTTTAAAGAAGGTTAACAGTCCTTCTTTTGACTGATAAGACCAGAACCTATTTTCTAAACTCTTTAGAGTTGCAAATGAATTAATTTCTTATGAGGACATGTATTATATAAAAACAAAATGACACATTATCCTATGCTTTTGTTCATAATAGAACTCTCTTCAATTTCTCCAGGATAATAGTTAATAGTTTGTCAGTGCCCACATCTTTATTGGGCTCTAAGCTAAGAAGTGGGGGAGATCAAGATGAAAGAACCAGTCTTGCCACATGATGAGGAGGACTGCCATGTAAACACAGAGGTTTAAGATGCATGCAGCAACAGAAGCTACAGACATAAAGCAAAGGGCAGTGATGTCCTCCAGGGTACCCCAGGGTAGGAGAGTCAGTGAAGCAACTTTTTAAAGTGCTACATCCAGGATCAGAGGAGCCTCCTTGTAACTGTTTGGGTGCTCCAGTGATTCAAATCCAACTCTTCCATCCAGAATGACAAGAACCCTTTGTTAAATCCATCCACCTGCAACTGAAATTCTTTAGACCTTGTTCAGACCTTATGTAGAAATTTAAAATATCTACTTATCCTTTAAACATCCACCTTAAATACCTAAATCATTGATTTAAGGGGCAAGGAAAGTGATTCCTATTAAGACTTTCTTAATTATGCTTTTACAATTCCTGTGTTAAACTGTCTCATATGTTGCATATACATAGCTTTTTTTTTTAATCCCTTGCAAAGTTTCTATGAACTTGACTTTTGCATACAATTAATGAAAGCACAAAATGATAGTGATTTTCCCAAGTTCATATAGTTAGTGAATGAAATGATGAAATTGATTCTCACATCCTTTAGTTTACAAAACCTGTACATTTCCGGTATTTTATAATTTCTGATTTTAAAAAACTCCACTTCATTTTATTAAAAAATGACAATTATCTTCCTTATAAACCACTTTTTGCAAAGGTTCCAGCTTCCTAAATGGTTTAATGAAAGTCTCAAATCTCTCAGCAGTAAGTTTTAAACATCATGATTGATACTTAAACTATTCGGCCTTTTCCCAGTTTTGCCAAAATGTGACCATACGGCTTCTATCTAACTTTGACAATGTATTTTATTTCTGTTATATCTACCTCCTCATACCTTTAATGACCCTAACCTCATCACTGCACTGAAAGTTAGGAGATACATTTAACATAATTTTTGAATAAGGAGCTGTGTACCTTCAACATGTATTAGAAAATATTTATTTACATATTTGTTTGTATATATTGTTTATCATGGTAATGTCTATCCAGTTATAAGCATTGGTGAAACACAGTAAGAGATAATAATTCCTTGAATTGCCTACTGAAAAAACAATGCAATGTCAGAATGTATATCCTGTTTGTTATGGAGTAAACAATTCTGTAAATGAACATTCACAAAACTTTCCTAAATAAAGATAAAATCACTACTGAGAATTTAAAGAACATGTTAATTAAATGGCTTGTCTTTCATAAGCTGAAGAAAGAGTAACCTTAAAAATAATGCCGGACTTCCGGGTAAGATGGCGGAAGAATAAGACGCGGAGATCACCTTCCTCCCCACGGATACACCAGAAATACAGCTACACGTGGAACAACTCCTACAGAACACCTACTGAACGCTGGCAGAAGACCCCAGACCTCCCAAAAGGCAAGAAACCCCCCACATACCTGGGTAGGGCAAAGCGGAGAGATCCCCACACAGAGGATTGGTGCCGAGAGGCACTCACCAGCCCGAGAGGCTTGTCTGCTCGCCCGCCGGGGCGCGCAACGCTGGAAGCTGAGGCTCGGGCTTCGGTCAGAGCGCAGGGAGAGGACTGGGTCTGGCGGCGAGAACTCAGCCTGAAGGGGGCTAATGTGCCACAGCTAGCCGGGAGGGAGTCCGGGAAAACTCTGGAGTTGCCGAAGAGGCAAGAGACTTTTTCTTCCCTCTTGGTTTCCTGGTGCGCGAGGAGAGGGGATTAAGAGCGCTGCTTAAAGGGGCTCCACAGACGGGCGCGAGTCGCGACTGAAAGCGCGGAGCCCAGTGACGGGCGTGGGACGCTGGGGCTGCTACTGCCGCCGCCAAGAAGCCTGTGTGCGAGCGCAGGTCACTGCCCACACCGCCCTTCCGGGAGCGTGTGCAGCCCGCCACTGCCGGGGTCCCGGGATCCAGGGGCGGCTTCCCTGGGAGAACGCACGGCACGCCTCAGGCTGGTGCAACGTCACGCCGACCTCTGCCGCTGCAGGCTCGCCCCGCACTCCGTGCCCCTCCCTCCCGCCCAGCCTGAGTGAGCCAGAGTCCCCGAAGAGGCTGCTCCTTTAACCCTGTCCTGTCTGAGTGAAGAACAGACGCCCTCCGGCAACCTACACGCAGACGCGGGGCCAAATCCAAAGCTGAGACCCAGGAGCTGTGAGAACAAAGAGGAGAAAGGGAAACCTCTCCCAGCAGCCTCAGAAGCAGCGGATTAAAGCTCCACAATCAACTTGATGTACCCTGCATCTGTGGAATACATGAATAGAAAACACATCATCCCAAATTGAGGAGCCCGGAGTCAGTGCTGTGCCTCTGAGGTGGGAGAGCCAACTTCAGGACACTGGTCCACAAGAGACCTCCCAGCTCCACATAATATCAAACGGCAAAAATCTTCCAGAGATCTCCATCTCAACACCAGCACCCAGCTTCACTCAACGACCAGCAAGCTACAGTGGTGGACACCCTAAGCCAAACAACTAGCAAGACAGGAACACAACGCCACCCATTAGCAGAGAGGTGGCCTAAAATCATAAAAATTCCGCAGACACCCCAAAGCACACCACCAGACGTGGACCTGCCCACCAGAAAGACAAGATCCAGCCTCATCCACCAGAACACAGGCAATAGTCCCCTCCACCAGGAAGCTTACACAACCCACTAAACCAACCTTAGCCACTGGGGACAGACACCAAAAACAACGGGAACTACGAACCTGCAGCCTGCAAAAAGGAGACCCCAAACACAGTAACATAAGCAAAATGAGAAGACACAAAAACACACAGCAGGTGAAGGAGCAAGATAAAAACCCACCAGATCTAACAAATGAAGAGGAAATAGGCAGTCTACCTGAAAAAGAATTCAGAATAATGATGGTAAAGATGATCCAAGATTCTATTTCCCAGATCCAAAATCTTGGAAATAGAATAGACAAAATGCAAGAAACAGTTAACAAGGACCTAGAAGAACTAAAGATGAATCAAGCATCGATTAAAAACACAATACATGAAATAAAAAATACTCTAGATGGGATCAATAGCAGAATAACTGAGGCAGAAGAACGGATAAGTGAGGTGGAAGATAAAATAGTGGAAATAACTGATGCAGAGCAAAATAAAGAAAAAAGAATGAAAAGAACAGAGGACAGTCTCAGAGACCTCTGGGACAACATTAAACGCACCAACATTCGAATTATAAGGGTTCCAGAAGAAGAAGAGAAAAAGAAAGGGACTGAGAAAATATTTGAAGAGATTCTAGTTGAAAACTTCCCTAATATGGGAAAGGAAATAGTTAATCAAGTCCAGGAGGCACAGAGAGTCCCATACAGAATAAATCCAAGGAGAAATACGCCAAGACACATATTAATCAAACTGTCAAAAATTAAACACAAAGAAATCATATTAAAAGCAGCAAGGCAAAAACAACAAATAACACACGAGGGAATCCCCATCAGGATAACAGCTGATCTCTCAGCAGAAACTCTACAAGCCAGAAGGGAGTGGCAGGACATAATTAAAGTGATGAAGGAGAAAAACCTGCAACCAAGATTACTCTACCCAGCAAGGATCTCATTCAGATTTGATGGAGAAATTAAAACGTTTACAGACAAGCAAAAGCTGAGAGAGTTCAGCACCACCAAACCAGCTTTACAACAAATGCTAAAGGAACTTCTCTAGGCAAGAAACACAACAGAAGTAAAAGACCTACAATAACGAACCCAAAACAATTAAGGAAATGGGAATAGGAACATACATATCGATAATTACCTTCAATGTAAATGGACTAAATGCTCCCACCAAAAGATACAGATTGGCTGAATGGATACAAAAACAAGACCCATATATATGCTGTCTACAAGAGACCCACTTCAGACCTAGAGACACGTACAGATTGAAAGTAAGGGGATGGAAAAAGATATTCCATGCAAATGGAAACGAAAAGAAAGCTGGAGTAGCAATTCTCATATCAGACAAAATGGACTTTAAAATAAAGACTACTAGAAGAGACAAAGAAGGACACTACATAATGATCAAGGGATCGATCCAAGAAGAAGATATAACAATTGTAAATATTTATGCACCAAACATAGGAGCACCTCAATACATAAGGCAAATACTAACAGCCATAAAAGGGGAAATCGACAGTAACACAATCAGAGTAGGGGACTTTAACACCCCACTTTCACCAATGGACAGATCATCCAAAATGAAAATAAATAAGGAAACACAAGCTTTAAATGATACATTAAACAAGATGGACTTAATTGATATTTATAGGACATTCCATCCAAAAACAACAGAATACACATTTTTCTCAAGTGCTCATGGAACATTCTCCAGGATAGATCATATCTTGGGTCACATATCAAGCCTTGGTAAATTTAAGAAAATTGAAATTGTATCAAGTATCTTTTCCGACCACAATGCTATGAGACTAGATATCAATTACAGGAAAAGAGCTGTAAAAAATACAAACACATGGAGGCTAAACAATACACTACTTAATAACGAAGTGATCACTGAAGAAATAAAAGAGGAAATTAAAAAATACCTAGAAACAAATGACAATGAAGACACAACGACCCAAAACCTATGGGATGCAGCAAAAGCAGTTCTAAGAGGGAAGTTTATAGCAATACAATCCCACCTTAAGAAACAGGAAACATCTCGAATAAACAACCTAACCTTGCACCTAAAGCAATTAGAGAAAGAAGAACAAAAACATCCCAAAGTTAGCAGAAGGAAAGAAATCATAAAAATCAGATCAGAAATAAATGAAAAAGAAATGAAGGAAATGATAGCAAAGATCAATAAAACTAAAAGCTAGTTCTTTGAGAAGATAAACAAAATTGATAAACCATTAGCCAGACTCATCAAGAAAAAAAGGGAGAAGACTCAAATCAATAGAATTAGATATAAAAAGGAGAAGTAACAACTGACACTGCAGAAATAAAAAAGATCATGAGAGATTACTATAAGCAACTCTATGCCAATAAAAAGGACAACCTGGAAGAAATGGACAAATTCTTAGAAATGCACAACCTGCCAAGACTGAATCAGGAAGAAATAGAAAATATGAACAGACCAATCACAAGCACTGAAATTGAAACTGTGATAAAAAATCTTCCAACAAACAAAAGCCCAGGACCAGATGGCTTCACAGGCGAATTCTATCAAGCATTTAGAGAAGAGCTAACACCTATCCTTCTGAAACTCTTCCAAAATATAGCAGAGGGAGGAACACTCCCAAACTCATTCTACGAGGCCACCATCACCTTGATACCAAAACCAGAGAAGGATGTCACAAAGAAAGAAAACTACAGGCCAATATCACTGATGAACATAGATGCAAAAATCCTCAACAAAATACTAGCAAACAGAATCCAACAGCACATTAAAAGGATCATACACCATGATCAAGTGGGGTTTATTCCAGGAATGCAAGGATTCTTCAATATACGCAAATCAATCCACATGATACACCATATTAACAAATTGAAGGAGAAAAACCATATGATCATCTCAATAGATGCAGAGAAAGCTTTCGACAAAATTCAACACCCATTTATGATAAAAACCCTGCAGAAAGTAGGCATAGAGGGAACTTTCCTCAACATAATAAAGGCCATATATGACAAACCCACCGCCAGCATCGTCCTCAATGGTGAAAAACTGAAACCATTTCCACTAAGATCAGGAACAAGACAAGGTTGCCCACACTCACCACTCTTATTCAACCTAGTTTTGGAAGTTTTAGCCACAGCCATCAGAGAAGAAAAGGAAATAAAAGGAATCCAAATTGGAAAAGAAGAAGTAAAGCTGTCACTATTTGCAGATGACATGATACTATACATAGAGAATCCTAAAGATGCTACCAGAAAACTACTAGAGCTAATCAATGAATTTGGTAAAGTTGCAGGATACAAAATTAATGCAGAGAAATCTCTGGCATTCCTATATACTAATGATGAAAAATCTGAAAGTGAAATCAAGGAAACACTCCCATTTACCATTGCAACAAAAAGAATAAAATATCTAGGAATAAACCTACCTAAGGAGACAAAAGACCTGTATGCAGAAAATTATAAGACACTGATGAAAGAAATTAAAGATGATACAAATAGATGGAGAGATGTACCATGTTCTTGGATTGGAAGAATCAACATTGTGAAAATGACTCTACTACCCAAAACAATCTACAGATTCAATGCAATCCCTATCAAACTACCACTGGCATTTTTCACAGAACTAGAGCAAAAAATTTCACAATTTGTATGGAAACACAAAAGACCCCGAATAGCCAAAGATTTTGAGAACGAAAAATGGAGCTGGAGGAATCAGGCTCCCTGAATCCAGATTATACTACAAAGCTACAGTAATCAAGACAGTATGGTACTGGCACAAAAACAGAAAGATAGATCAATGGAACAGGATAGAAAGCCCAGAGTTAAACCCACGGACATATGGTCACCTTATCTTTGATAAAGGAGGCAGGAATGTACAGTGGAGAAAGGACAGTCTCTTCAATAAGTGGTGCTGGGAAAACTGGATAGGGACATGTAAAAGTATGAGATTAGATCACTCCCTAACACCATACACAAAAATAAGCTCAAAATGGATTAAAGACCTAAATGTAAGGCCAGACACTATCAAACTCTTAGAGGAAAACATAGGCCGAACACTCTATGACATAAATCACAGCAAGATCCTTTTGGACCCACCTCCTAGAGAAATGGAAATAAAGACAAAAATAAACACATGGGACCTAATGAAACTTCAAAGCTTTTGCACAGCAAAGGAAACCATAAACAAGACCAAAGACAACCCTCAGAATGGGAGAAAATATTTGCAAATGAAGCAAGTGACAAAGGATTAATCTCCAAAATTTATAAGCAGCTCATGCAGCTCAATAACAAAAAAACAAACAACCCAATCCAAAAATGGGCAGAAGACCTAAATAGACATTTCTCCACAGAAGATATACAGACTGCCAACAAACACATGAAAGGATGCTCAACATCTTTACTCATTAGAGAAATGCAAATCAAAACTACAATGAGATATCATCTCACACCAGTCAGAAAGGCCATCATCAAAAAATCTAGAAACAATAAATGCTGGAGAGGCTGTGGAAAAAAGGGAACACTCTTGCACTGCTGGTGGGAATGTGAATTGGTACAGCCGCTATGGAGAACGGTATGGAGGTTCCTTAAAAAACTACAAATAGAACTACCATATGACCCAGCAATCCCACTACTGGGCATATACCCTGAGAAAACCATAATTCAAAAAGAGACATGTACCAAAATGTTCATAGCAGCCCTATTTACAATAGCCCGGAGATGGAAACAACCTAAGTGTCCATCATCGGATGAATGGATAAAGAAGATGTGGCACATATATACAATGGAATATTACTCAGCCATAAAAAGAAATGAAATTGAGCTGTTTGTAATGAGGTGGATAGACCTAGAGTCTGTCATACAGAGTGAAGTAAGTCAGAAAGAGAAAGACAAATACTGTATGCTAACACATATATATGGAATTTAAGAAAAAAATATATCATGAAGAACATAGGGGTAAGACAGGAATAAAGACACAGACCTACTAGAGAATGGACTTGAGGATATGGGGAGGGGGAAGGGTAAGCTGTGACAAAGTGAAAGAGCGGCATGGACATATATACACTACCAAACGTAAGGTAGATAGCTAGTGGGAAGCAGCCGCACAGCACAAGGATATCAGCTCGGTGCTTTGTGACTGCCTGGAGGGGTGGGATAGGGAGGGTGGGAGGGAGACGCAAAAGGGAGGGGATATGGAAACATATGTATATGTATAACTGATTAAATTTGTTATAAAGAAAAAAAAGTCAAGATGAATATAAAAAAAAAATAATGCCGATAAAACAATCTCATTATTTCAATTCAAGAGAACTATTTGAAATGAACAGATTTAAGCTTTGAGTCAAACTTTTCTGGAGGCACATGTTGTCAGCCCAATTTCAAAAGAGATAAATCATGTACAAAAAATTATTTTCTACATACGGAAACTAGAATGTATGGTCAATAAATTTTATGAAGTACCAGCTACACTCTGGAGTGGCAATGAAAGTCAGAATATAAGAATGGTGAGATGATTGCCGCAAGTCACTTAGGATTAATTCTTTCAGCATTTTAAGTTGAGTAAGTTGACCAGATTCCAAAACAATACTCTACTCTGGAAGGCCTAGATTTAAGAGAATATAGACAAATCCGTTACACAAAGGACCTGAGAGACAAGAAGAAAAGTTTAGTCTGAAGAAGAAATTGCCTCGAGGTGTTCCCACCCGCGTCCATCCTGTGTCAGGAACAGTGCCCACCTTTGCCTGTCCTCAGAGGCCATCCTGATTCCCAGCCACATGGTGGAGATTCTCTGGGCTGCTCCATCCCTCATTTCTTTCCTCCACTTCGCTTTTTAAAGTTTTTATTGGATTTCTTACAATATTGCTTCTGTTTTATGTTTTGGTGTTTTGGCTGCGAGGCATGTGGGATCTTAGCTCCCCGACCAGGGATAGAACCCGCAGCCCCTGCATTGAAAGGTGGAGTCTTAACCACTGGACAACCAGGGAAGTCCCTTCCCTCCACTTTATAGATACCTCCCACACAGTTGTCTTACCACACCTACAGTCCTTCACGTTCTACTGTTTAAAATTTCCAGTGCTTGTTGCATTGATATTTATACTTACCATGCAGATTAGATTTTGTTGAGGACTTTAATGTACACTGAGGGAAGGAATATATGACTGGTTTATTGAGTGTCTTGTAAAGTATGCTCTGATTTTAGTTTATTTTCATTGAAGAGATAGTCAGAAGAGCCTATGCTGACATATAATAGTCTTCACTAAGATGTGAAGAAAAGATGTATCTTAAGCATGAAAATTAAAATTGATTAGAACAAGCTGAAATTTCATTATAACTATGTAGATACAGATGTATTATCATTGGTATTGCCTTCAAAGTTGAGCTGTTTTAGATATGACATCTTGCTTATATCAAGACTGTCTACTTTCACCTATTTTCTTATAGCAAATGTATCTGCTGCCCTTTTCTAAGCTCAGAAGAGAATAATGACTTTCAAATTATATCTGTTGTATACACCATGTGCAAACAAAATGAAGGAAGGAAATTAATAGTTATAATAAGTCTAGAGAAAAGCCTGTTAACATTATTTAAACAAAACATGTTCTTTTTAAAAAAGTTTTTAAATAAATAACATTTAAAGTATGTTAAGTGTAATAAGGCCCTTGGGAACGGGTAGGAATAGATAATAGAACATGAAATCTTGAAATTTCAAATTGTATTCAGCAAAGCCATTTGCAGTTTTAACCAGTTCGTAAGTCATTAAAGAGTAAGATAGTATTCTTAGTTCCGTTTTCTAGGCTCATGGCTTTATTGTTATAAGAATCTGTAGAGTCTGAGTTTGTGGTCCTTAGTGCTTGGGCATAGCAATTGCTTGATTATAGGAAATACCAAGTTTGCTTTTCTGAGAAAAAGAATTTTGTTTTTCATATTACTTAGGGTTTCTTCACTGTGACATTTATACTTATCAATATTGTTAGGTTCCATAATGTGCAAGGAAAGTTAATACATTTATTGAAAGTCGTTATTGGAACCTAAATAAGTGCAGCAGAATGGATCTATATGTGCACACATAAGCAAACACGCATGCACACATGCTCACACCCACCATTAGGATGCCTTGGTCCTGACAGGTCTGAGCCTGCTGTGAATTTCCAAGATATATAACATCCTTATCGTTAAAAGATGAGTTAGAAGAATAAGAAAATAAATGCATTTTAGTTATCTCATGCTCTATCAACTTTGCAAGCCTGAAAGTTCACTTTTTTCAAATAAAAAGTCTTAAATGTAGTTCCATTTCTGGTGGAAGGACACATTGAACTACCCTGGCCTGCAGCCTCTGCAGTCTATTTTCGCCTTTCTTTTTATTTCTTCCTCTAAGCAGCAACTCTCATGGTCTAGGTAGGGCCAACCTGCTATCTTTCAGGACTGAGGAAAATCCGCTGGGTTTTTTTTGTAGTTCTCAGATGGGTCATATTCACAAACGATCTCATGGGAATTGGGGCTTGCGGTTTTATTTTCTTTGCTGTATTTGTTGGCATAGTAACAGGATCTAGCTAACAAATTAAGGAGTTTGTTTTATGTGTATAAACTAAAATTAATCATAAGCCATGGCCTTTGTAAATCATAGTGGAAAACACAATGGAAAACTGTGATGAATATGCTTTTTACCATTAGCATGAGAAAAATGAAAAGAAATTCCAACATTCATCAGTGAGTATTTCCATGAATAGCAAACCCAGCGAATTAAAAATCACTTGGAAAAGCTTAAAGAAGTTCATTCTATGCATCTATAATTTCTAAAAGGGGGGGGGTTAATCTCTTTACCTTTTGTGTGTGTGTGTGTGTGTGCTGTACGTGGGCCTCTCACTGTTGTGGCTTCTCCCGTTGCGGAGCACAGGCTCCAGACGCGCAGGCTCCAGACGCGCAGGTTCAGCGGCCATGGCTCACGGGCCCAGCCGCTCTGAGGCATGTGGGATCTTCCTGGACCGGGGCACGAACCAGTGTTCCCTGCATCTGCAGGCGGACTCTCAACCACTGCGCCACCAGGGAAGCCCATATCCCTTTACTTTTAAAATTACTTTTCTACCCTAGCTTGCGTCCATTTAGAAAAGATTTCTGATGTTTTGCCTGCTTAAACCCCTTGGTAGTTTTCATGGGAGAGTCTTGAAATGCTAACTAGACAAGTAGATTGATGGTGCTGCCAACGGCTGAAATTGAGATAGAAATTATTCTCTAGCTACAGTTGTTGTGTTTTTTTTTTTTTGTTTTATCCTAAATTCCTAAACTTGAGTAAGCATTCTTCCCACTTACATTTCACATTCAGTTTATTTTTATTCATAATACAACACTGATATTCTTCAAAAAGATTTTAGACTAATTATGCTATTGTTGGAGCAGGGGTCAGCAAACGTTTTCTGTTGAGTCAGGTTAGATATATGAGCTATAATGGTCTTTGTCACATCTACTCAGCTATGCTATTGTAGTGTGACAGCAACCAGAGACAATATATAAAAATGGATGTGGCTCTGTTACAACAAAATATCATTTACAAAGTAGGTAGCAAGCCAGATTTGGCCCCTGGACTGCATAAGTCGTCACCCCCTGTATGGTAAAGAGAATGTGACCCCCCAAAGATGCCCATATCCTAACCCCCATAACTTTTGAATATATTATATTACATGTCAGAAGGGACTTTGCAGATGGGATTAAGGGTAAGAGCATTGAGATGGGGCATTTATCCTGGATTATGTGAGTAGATCCAGTTTAATCACATGAGCCATTAAAATTGGAATGCCTTTCCCAGCTATAGTCAGAGAGATGCAAGGTAAGAAGGACTCACCCTGTTATTGCTGACTCTGAAGATGAAGGATGAGGGCCACAAGCCAAGGAATATGGGCAGCCTCTAAAAGCTGAAAACACCTCCTGGTTATCAACCAGGAAGGAAGTGTGGACCTCAGTCCTACAACTACAAGGAACTGAATACTCCTGAGACCCAAACGAGCCTAGATGTTGTTTCATCCCCATATCCAGAAAGGACTGCATTCCTGCTAACATTCTGATACCAGCCTTGTGAATTTCTTGAGCAGAAACCCAGCTAAGCTCACCAGACTCCTGACACACAGAAACCATGATATAATAAATCTGTGTTGTTCTACACTGCTAAGTATGTGGTAATTTGATACAGCAGCAATAGAAAACTAATAAGCCTGCATTGGAGCATTGCAAAATTAATTTTTTGATTATGAAAATAATATATATGCATACAGTAACAGTGCCATTTTGAATCAGATAAACTACAATAATGATAATATATTACTCAGTGAAAGTCAGTTAGCAACTAGAGATTACATTTTGCCATGCTGATTATCATGCCAACTCTTTAGGAATCTGATTAAAGGAATCACCAGACAATGAGAATGGCCATTGTAAAGTGGTGGTGGGATATTAGGGAAAACTGGAGGATGCCAGGAGCAACTGTGACATTTGCAGAGGTGTTGTACTCTTGAAGCAATTTAGCAAAACTTCTCTGCTGGAAGCCAATAGATTGAAACTGTGCAAAACAGCCTGGCCAGCCCTTATCTCTGCTACAACCCCATAAAAGCACTACTAGGACACATTGTTACAACCTCTTGGATATAAAAGGAAAAGACAAGCTGTATGCTATATCTATATGGAATCTAGTTAATTGAGTGTTTGTTTATTAAAGTTATGTGCCACTTCAAACTTGGAGAGTTTTACTCACAGATAAACCATTTGTTTTTTGAGAGGTGCACCCAGACTTGTGCAGCCATTGTTGGAAGTGATGCAGTCACATATGGGGAAGACCCTCTAAGACATATATGTGGAGACAATGATTTTCTTTGAAGGATGCACATATAAATAATTTCTGGTAGTGGTTCTACTTTTACTACTTCCCACATGTCAAATAGAAAGTATTTGTCCGGAAATAATGTACATTCCATGACTAGTGATATATCTAAGAAATTAGAGAAGCAAGCTGTTATCACAGCCACAAAAATAGAGTCATCTGGTTAAGGTGGGCTCCTAAGTAACCATATAGCAGAAGCTGGATTACACACGTACCCTCCCCTTGTGTTCTAACTGAATGGCTGCCAAGTCCTGGAACACGTGACTTGTCTTGATAGAACCATACTCTGCCTTCCTCACCTCAGTGGCCTCTATGCTCTTCTGCTTTAGCTAAAGACAACTATTCCTTTTCCATCTTCTTGATTTAACTGGTTCTCAATGAGGTGCTTTCTGTAGAACTCATGTAAGTAAATTGAAAAATGCCATATCTCCATCTCCTTTTAAGTAAGAACACAGTATTGCATTCTCAATGAGGCTCTTTGGACTTCAGGTATATGTCAGCTACCCTGTCAAAAAATGAGAGTTAGACCCAGATTTAACTATTTTTAAGTATCACTTAGAAATGCTAAAATACTCTCAAAACCTTGAGAAGAGGTATGGAGAACATTCAACAGACTGTCTTCCTGTTGTAGAGCTGCATGTGATATGATACCTTTTCAACTGCATTATCACCTTGGGTGGTGTATTACATTTTCAGGGATTATGAAGATGTTTATATGTTAGAAGACATAATCCAGAAAGGGCTCCCTTTCACACTGATCAGCTTTCGTGACTTGTCTGTGGAAAAATTTACATCTGCGAGAAACTTACTTCCCTTAGAATGCATTCCTGAGCTTTTTAAAATGTGGCTTTTCTCAAGTAGTATTAGAATTATAGGCAGGAAATAAATTAGTCTTTTGTGGGTCAGGCCAGGTATTTTGGAAATGTTCTTAGGAATTCCCAAAATCTTTTTGTGCAGTTATATAATAAATACAATTAACAGTGAGGATAGAAAAAGGGTAAGCTTAGCAAAATCCAGATATTATTAATGTAATGCCTTAATATCTAAAGTTTTGGAAATGAAGAGAGGCTATGGAGTCTCAGTTGAAGAGTCTTTCTCCTGTCCACGTACAAGAACTCAATGTGCAATTAACTGGAAGATGTGACACAAGGACTCGCCCTGGAACATCTTGCTCAGAGCACTGGAAATGTTGAAAGAGTGACAAGGAGGTCACTGGCCTTCTCCAAGTCCTTAGAAGCTTTGTCTATGAGCTTGCTTTACCTCTACAGACAAAAGGATATTTTTTGTCTCAAGAGGAGTATGAAAGGTACAAGAAAGTTAAGAGGTTTCCAGATTAGGAATTTACTCTGGCATATGAGGACCAAGCATTCGAAAATGTAAAGAAAAGCAGAGTGAAGTAACCATCTTATTTCTGTTGTGTGTCCATGCTTCTAAAAATGTGATATAGATTAAAAATTATAAGGAGTGGAGGGAGTCGTTAGAATCTATGTTCCTAAGTTAAGCCTCAATCTCAAAATTCCTGGAGCCAAGGAACCTACATTTTTCATCAGCATCCCAGGTGATTCTAGAGTAGGTTCAGAGAAAACGTCTTAAAAACATGAAGACAGCAAGAGTGTAATTAAGATAGCATGTGAATTGAATTTATTCAGAACTTAAAAGTACCAAGGAAAAATTAAAGTAACTTGGTTCAGCATTCATGTTTATTGTGACTTTTATCTTTTCTGTAAATGACTTCCTTGAGGCATTTGTTCAGATATCATCTTATTGGTGAAGCCTTCTCAATATACAAAATAGCAATCCATTCAACTTCACAGTCTTTCCTACTCATGTATTTTACTTTTCATCATAACACATATTACCACCTAGCATATTATATATTTAATTCTTTATGTTTTTTGTCTCTCTCCCTGCCCTCTTCACTATAGCTAAGTGTATGAGGCAAGGATTTTGTTTTGTTCAGTGCTGTAGCCCCAGTGCCTCCAAGGTGTCTGGAATGTTACAGGTGTTTGCTAAGTGACTTTTGCATGAATGGATGAGCTTGTTTTGATCATCTTCCTGGCTCACTCTTCTGACTTCTTCTTTTTATACCATAGTGAGATGTTTTGAAAATATTCCATAGGGGAAAAAAAAAAGACTTGGAAGAGAGTTTTGTAAAAGAAAAGGAATTCATTTCTAAATGTCACTCTAGAATCATTAAGGGCTAGGGCTAGAAAAGATGTCTAAATTCCCTATTCTACAAACAAGAAAATAGAAAAGTTATGAAGATCAGAGGAAAAGAGAGAACCATCTATAAAAATACATGGACAAAGCCAGTGATGTACTGTATTGTTAAATAGATGCATAGACAGTCATAAATTTACAATTTTTTACTTTATGATGGTGGGAATGTGATACGCATTCAGTGGAAACCATACTTATTTTGAATTTTGATCTTTTTCTGGGCTAGAGATATGCAGTAGGGTACTCCCATATGATGCTGGGCAGTGGTCCACAGCTCCCAGTCAGCCACATAATCACAAGAGTGCCTAATTGATATACTTATGACTATTCTGTACCCATACAACCATTCTGTTTTTCACTTCCAGTACAGTATTCAATAAATTACATGATATATTCAACACTTTTTATAAAAAAGGTCTTCTGTTAGATGACTTTGCCCAGATGTAGGCTGATGTAAGTGTTCCGAGCACATTTAAGGTAGGCTAGGCTAAGCAATTATGTTCTGTAGGTTAGGTGTATGAAGTGCCTTGTAAACGTATGATATTTTCAACTTGCAGCGGGTTTATCAGAATGTAACCCCATCACCAGCCAGGGATGATCAGTAATGGTTTGCTTGATGTTGAGACAGAGGAGAGAAGTAAAAGAAAATATCAAAGACTGTTAAGGGCACGAAAAGTGCTGTGTATAACATCTATGGTAATTAGGAAATTAGGGTCATGGTACATTTTTAAATGCTTAAAAGTGAGTGAGTACAAATGTTTAACTCAAGTTCAACTACACTGTTTTCAGTGGAGTCAAGAGACAGTTTTTTATCCAAAAATATGTTTTTCAAGAACAGCGTATTCTTTCCAAAAGTTTTCAAATACATTCAGTTTTAATATATTTTTTTTACATCTTTATTGGAGTATAATTGCTTTACAATGGTGTGCTAGTTTCTGCTTTATAACAAAGTGAATCAGTTATACATATACATATCTTCCCATATCTCTTCCCTCTCGCGTCTCCCTCCCTCCAACCCTCCATATCCCACCCCTCTAAGTGGTCACAAACCACCGAGCTGATCTCCCTGTGCTATGTGGCTGCTTCCCACTAGCTATCTATTTTACGTTCGGTAGTGTATATATGTCCATGCCACTCTCTCACTTTGTCCCAGCTTACCCTTCCCCCTCCCCATATCCTCAAGTCCATTCTCTAGTAGGTTTGTGTCTTTATTCCTGTCTTACCCCAGGTTCTTCATGACATTTTTTTTTCTTAACTTCCATATATATGTGTTAGCATATGGTATTTGTCTTTCTTTTTCTGACTTACTTCACTCTATATGACAGACTCTAGGTCCAGCCACCTCATTACAAATAGCTCAATTTCGTTTCTTTTTATGGCTGAGTAATATTCCATTGTATATATGTGCCACATCTTCTTTATCCATTCATGCGATGATGGACACTTAGGTTGTGTCCATCTCCTGGCTATTGTAAATAGAGCTGCAATGAACATTTTGGTACATGACTCTTTCTGAATTATGGTTTTCTCAGGGTATATGCTCAGTAGGAGGATTGCTCGGTCATATGGCAACTGACAAAGGGTTAATCTCCAAAATATACAAGCAGTTCATGCAGCTCAATAACAAAAAAAACAAAACAACCCAATCCAAAAATGGGCATAAAACCTAAATAGACATGTCTCCAAAGAAGATATACAGACTGCCAACAAACACACGAAAGAATGCTCAACATCATTAATCATTAGAGAAATGCAAATCAAAACTACAATGAGATATCATCTCACACCGTCAGAATGGCCATCATCAAAAAAACTAGAAAAAAATAACTGCTGGAGAGGGTGTGGAGAAAAGGGAACCCTCTTGCACTGCTGATGGGAATGTGAATTGGTACAGCCACTATGGAGAACAGTATGGAGGTTCCTTAAAAAACTACAGTTTTAATATTTTAAGTGTCAATTGTATTGACAGCTCTATAAATTAATCTTCTCTAGCCAGTTTGGCTCATTTACTTGACAGCTTTTGGTTTCTTAGTTTCATGCTTTTCTTAAATCCACTTCTGTGAGTTGGTTCACAGCCTACCTATTTGCCTCTCGGTTCTGTCATTACGTTTTGTTCCCGCTCTCTCTTGGGCTTGCCATTTCCTGTTATTGATTTTCTGTAAATTCCTCATAACAGATCTTGCAGCAGAGTACCTTTGAGAAAAGTATCTGAAAATTATAACAAATATTTTACAAGTGGTTTCTTTTAGCCAGGTTTTTTTTTTTCATGTATAGAATTCATTCATCATTGGGTTTTGTTTTCTTTACCATCTCTCATTCTTATTCTCTAAGTGACTGGTCTATCCAGGTACTAAGATTCCTCTAGTTTATTTGTTCTGCTTATTTTTCTAAACTTCAGATGTTTCCATAACTGGCCTCAGCTCATAGACCCACGTATGGGTGACTGTTCTGGAATGAATTTTCACAGAAGGGTGTCTGTCTTTTGTGTAGGTCCGGAATGTACAGTGAAATGCAAGATTGAGTGGTGTGTTTTGGAACCTATAATTCTCATGTGGATTGTTTCTAAATTTTCACAAGGACAGAAAGAGAGAAAATCATGAGATCTAAGGGGTAAGGGGTGAGGAAGGTAGTGGGTGAAACTGAGGGTTGACAGAGGCATAGATAAGAGTAAAAGAGGCATTTCTCACCTTCATACTTTCGTTCTAAGGTGGAAATTAGTGTCTTTAGAGGGGTAAAATGGAAGGTGATATCTAAACAATTAAGTTCATATTCTATTTCTTTTCTAATATTATTACCTTTTATCATAACCTGTTATGAGCTCTAATTATGAAATAGTAATCCTATAATCAGTATCCTGCTTTGGTTTATATAGAGATTGAACTTAATCTCACTCATACATTACTGAAAAAGTGAACTCGATGTAGAGTACCTGTAATCTCAAGGTTCTCACCTATGCATACAGTCTATATCCAAGACATGTATACTCCCATGACCATCAAATTTGCTTTCTATAAAGTGCTCTGAGCTCTTTTGAACAGAACCCTAGATAAATATAGCATAACTTTATTATACGACATTGTAGCTCTGCTGAGGATTTCTTAGGAAGTCACAAGCTGTATGAGGATTTCAGGTAAAACCAGACAGCGTCTTATAGGACAGAGAAAGAAACAAATTTGAAACACTATCCCCCTCCCCATCTCTTGAACATCCATATCTATGCCTTCTGTGAGAACTAGAAATGGACCCATTTCTTCCATGGAACTCTCTCTGACACAGGCCATGATGCTCTGTCCATCATTTGTCCTTTAAAAAGTAAATTATCAACTAGCGACATTTATATGAGCATGTCTCTTTTTTTGTTATATGAACATTCCATGTGTGTTCCTCTTCAATCTTTGTAAGGCTATAAGCCATTTCAGGGAAGGGAATTTTTTTTATGTTCTAAGAGCATAGTTTATAGGTATGAGCATCTCATAAGAAGAATGCCTTAGAGATGTGGTCTTTGAGAGATTTTGTAGAATGGTAATGGTGCTAAAATATGGGAGTTAGTAAATGTCCCAATTAAAATGAACAATGAAAGTTGTGGTAAATTTCACCATTTTTAGAATAATGAGCTAAGTTTCTTTTCCCTAGTGGAATTCTAGAATGGACTCAGTGAACAGCACTAGAAAGGCAGTGTTTCACAAAGAACTTGCCTAGACTTTTAAAGATATTGCTTTGCCAGATACAAACCAGTGATTATCTATTTGGAAACAAGACCGAGGGCAGGTTCTCTGAGGGAGCATGACCCCCTGCGGGAAGGAGCCAGTAGGCTGTTTCAGGACTGTAAATTTCACCTGCCTTGGCCTATTCATCACTTTTATCACTGACTTGTTGGATGAACCCATAGATATCATGTTTGTTTCTTAATCGTGCAGTGACACAAAGTTAAAGAGTGAATATACGTGATATCAAAATCAGAATTCAAAAAGCTCCTGAGAGACTTCAGTGGGTAATAATACCTGTCAAGTTCAGGGGAAGATTACCAAAATATCCCATACACTGTTGGAATGCATTATTAGGCATATGGTACCTACATTGCAGAGACAATAGTACTGCTTTGTCCTGTGCAGGTAGGACACATGTGGATGGGTTCCCTAAACACACTTTAAAGTGTGTGCTCCAGGAGATGAAGGTCGTGGAGGATGAGAGAACTTGAAAGCTACAGAGTGTGTTTAATAGAAAAGAGAAGAGGATCTGTGGGTAGCTCACAATATCAGAGAAGAAGAATTACTAGGTTAGTTTCAACGGGAAAAATAAGGCCCAATGAATGTGACAGAAAGATAGAAAGAAAAGCATTCCAACAATTAGTCTCTTCAAAACAGAAGGTACTTGGTGGATAATCCAATGTGGAAAACTCATTGTGTCATGCTGAAGGTCATTGTGGCTACTCATTACCTAATGATTAAACTGAATAAACATTTAGCATGTTTTCCCCATAGTTTTATTAGATGTGATTTTATAGGAATATGATCTGTTGATTATGAAAATACTGCAAGTCTACAGACTCTCTGGAAATGGACAATTAATGTAGCCATGTCTTGCTTTTTGGAAGCTGCACCACTGGAGGCTGAAGAGGAAGTGGCTGGTGTGCCTAATGCAGAAAGTTTCACTGTGATTGAATTATTATAAATATTATAAATATTAGATATTGAAAATACTTTGGTTTATTAAAAGAAAGAATCCAGCAATTACTATTTTAGGGGAAAAAAAGAAATAGAAATCATCAAAGTATGGACCTTGTCATTTATGAGGCCTTCACTTATAATTTAAAAAAAACAAACTATGGGTTATGATATTTGGAATAAATGTAAAGTTTTCATGAATAAAATTTCATAAAATGAGACATTAAACCTGTGAGAAAGAACATGCAAATTTCTAATGCAAAAAAAAATAGAGGTGGAATCCTTAAAGAATCTTACTGCAGGATAAAAAATGTGCCATTCTTTTTGCATTTCACATAATCCTTCAGTTTTTTATGTATGTACTCAAGATACATTTATTCTTTCTCTGTTTATTTTTAGGGTACTTTGAATCCTTATTGTGTGTTATGGGATGACTCAAAAACGTAAGTGACAGATGTTTTCTTACATGACTTTGGACTAAACATTCAAAGCACATTAAGTTATTTCAGCTGCTTTCTAGTCAACAGGAATATAAGTTAGTGGGATGTGAGTTACACTAGGAGAGAAAGCAGTCTCCTTTTTGAATCTGTAGGACAGCATGAAGAATGTGTTTGTGTTTGATGATGCCATCAAGTTACATCCCAAGGTAGGATTGCATTACCTGATGTGTAAGGCACATTGCAATGCGAATTCCATGAGGACTTTTAAAGGCTCTAATATTTTAAAATTATAGGAGCTCAGATGCTATTTCAACATTTTACCCTAGTAATTCAGCTTAGAATCACAGAATAAAATAGCAATCTCTATGGTCATTTAGCCAATACATTACTTGCATGACCTTGAATCTATTATTAGAGTAATGCAATATTTATATGGCCCTTCCAAATTATTTTGTTATAAAAACATTGAGTGACATTTAATTTTCTTATTCATATAGTAAGGATGAATAATTCTTCCATGTATTACTTTGTTTGTAACAAGTAATTGCAGTATATCTGGTCAAAATCATCTTAATCTCGTTGGTAATGCTATGAGATTCTAAGGTCTCAAAGAGCAGAAAAATTCATGATTAAGGCTTAATTAGACTCCCAAACTTTAAGTACTTCTGTGGGTTTATTTCAGTTTAATAGCCAGGTTATACAATCTTGGTTTGTTTTGTTTTGCTTGGAAGGGGGATAAATGTCAATCAATCTCAAAAGCTAATACCACCATGTATATGCTGTCAGTTAACACACCACATTGTTGGGTTCTATGTATTCTAAGATTTCCCCCCACGTTCTTCACCTTAAATCGGATCTACATCTAAGGTTTTATGATGTTACTTGTCTCTCATCAGTAGTTACAGAGAGTCTAGAAGAGGGACATTCTTAGACTTTCTAGGTAAAGAGCAAACCTACTGGAAATGTGCTAATTCTTAGGATACTGAGGTAATTTAAACTAGTATTTATGTGGGTGAAAAATCAATGATATTAAGCATGATTTTTTGCTATAGACTTTGATATTCTAGGGATCCTCTTTTCCTAGGAACCTTAGTGCATATGGAGAATCCCAACTTGTTCTGGTGATAACATGAGCTGGATGTTTCTCACTGATGTCATTATTATTATTTTTTTCTTTTTAAAACCACATAGAGAAATCCGTGGTCATAGAATTTTTGCAAGATTTCCTCTATACCAATAGCCAGAGAAGATGCTGGTAGTATATTCTAAGGCACTGTTTAGTATGTTGTACAGACAAGGGAAAAATAAAAGCCTACAAAAATCTAATTAAGCGTTTTCTACTCAAGAAAAACATGACATCTTAAGCACCTGATTACAGATACTTGTATATCTCCATGAATAATAACCAACTTTTATTTAGTTTTATTACCTTTTCAGTGGGTAGAATGTGCTTCTATGTTGATCCAAAAAGGGGAACGTGTTGGCTATTCCAAAAGACCTTCGGGACTTACAGGGATATTACAGAAGAAACAATATTCCCTTATTTTGTGCCTCTCTGGGTTTGCTTTCACAGTTTTTCTAAGGTTTTAAGTTTAATTTATAAAACTGTTGGGGCTTGAGGTCAGTGTTAAGTTTAGGAATCAAGCACACTCTGTTTTCTCTAACATCTGCTAACTCTTATCCATCACAAAGAACATGTCTTAGCTATACAAATTTCAGTTGTCCTTGAAGAAAACAACTCAGGGAGAGAGAGGAGGTGTGCTTAGCTGCCTTTCAGATCAGATTATCTCCAGAGATCAGTGCAGTTCATGTTTCCTTGATGTATCTGAAAAGTGATCAAAAAGCTTTCCACTATGACAGAATGTCCATCCCATCACACGTTATACCAGGCTCTTTCATCATTAAATTGTTTTTCTGGGTGAGTTTTAAACAGTGAAGGTTAAGACAATTTTATTTTCTTTCTTCACATCTGTCCTTCTGTTTTTTTTTTTTTTAACATCTTTATTGGAGTATAATTGCTTTACAATGATGTGTTAGTTTCTGCTTTATAACAAAGTGATTCAGTTATACATATACATATGTTCCCATATATCTTCCCTCTTGCGTCTCCCTCACTCCCACCCTCCCTATCCCACCCCTCTAGGTGGTCACAAACCACCGAGCTGATCTCCTTGTGCTATGTGGCTGCTTCCCACTAGCTATCTATTTTACGTTTGGTGGTGTATATATGTCTATGCCACTCTCTCATGTTCACATACACAATAGTTTTATCGATGCAATGATGTTAACTTTGAGTATAAGACCTCTAAGAATAGTTAATGAAGAGATACAACTATTCCTTTTTACACAGAAAAGCGTTGATCTAAATGGTGTTTTCAGGATTGCAGTAACAAAGTTGAAATTAGAAGTTGTCTTGTAATTTTGGTTTACATAATCAAATTGCCTTAATTTTTTATTGAGGTATATTTGACATATAATATTATATTAGTTTCAGGTGTGAAATATGATTCAATATTTGTATACACTGCTAAATGATCACCACAGTAAGTCTAGTTACCATCTGTCACCATACATAGTTACAAATTCTTTTTCTTTAAGAACTTTTAAGATTTACTCTCAGCAATTTTTGAGTTTGCCATCTGATATTATTAACTATAGTCATCCCCTGTGTACTGTACATTACATCACCAGGTTTGATTCATTTTATAACTGGAGGGTTTGACCCTCCCCCTTTACCCATTTCACCCACCCCCATCTCCCCTCCCCTCTGGCAATATCAAGTTGCCTTACTTTTAAATATTTAAAATTAAATTTTAACTACAAAAATAATGCATGAGTATATTTTACTTGTAAAACTATAAAGCATAACTGCTAAGGCACAAGACCCCATTAATCATTAATACCTTGGGTCTCCACATCCACCACCTCTCCAAGGTCATTCCTACTTATATTTTGTTATGTATAATTTCAGGCATCTACTTATGCATTGACACACATGTGTAGCCATAGAAATTAACACTAATCTAACATAAATATTGTCATACTGTATGTAACACTTGTCATCTTAAATTTTTAATTCAATGATTATTGTGGAAGTTTTAAAATTTCACTACATATGTTTTATCCCTTGTACCTTCTGCTTTGTATAGATATATCATAATTTATCTAGTATTCCCAATATTGGTGGCATTGAAGTGGTTTTCAATTTATTTTATTCTACAAACTGTTCTTCTGCATACCTCCTTGTACATCCCTCCTTGAGGTGGTCTTTCAGTCCAACTTGTTATCTGTTGTTCTCTTTATATAACATTATTTTACATTCTTCACAGCATGCATTGTTTCTTTTTATTTATTTTTCTTGCTTACTCTCTGTCTCCCCCACTAGAGTAAATACCACAAGAGAGAGACTTTACCTTTCTTATTCATTAACTGCACTAATGACTGATACACCTGCACATAGTATGAATTCAACAAATACTTATTGGTTAGTTTTGTATAAGAATAAATGTTTGAATATTTCTAAGGTATCTTTTTTACCTAAGAATTATTTTCATTTATGTTTCATTTTATTAGTGACATATACTTCTAGCAGTCATTAGATTGGAAGATTGAAGGGAGAACGCTTCAGTGTGTTACAGTACTAAGGTCCATCATAAACAATTAACTTTAACTCTAGTGATAATCTACTACCCTGATAATCCCAAACAAAGCCATTTTATTTTACTCTGCTTAGGCTCAACAGTTTTCGACAATTATAAAAGACATTTTTATTCTGCTTTGAGTAACTGATTAACAGGATGCAGAAAATGCTTCATCATAGGTGACCCATGAAATAAACTGAAAGTACTTTCCTCACTTCAGAAAAAGGCTTATTTTAGTTACAGAAAGTGTTTTGTTATTGTTGTTGTTGTTGTTATTTTATTACACTTGTGTGATTGATAATTTGCACATTCTTTGGGCTACTCCAAATTTGGATTTTTGTTATTGGATCATGTGTGTTGACTACACACATGGGTTTTCACTGGAAAACCCATAATCCTTCCTTTATGTAAACTTGTGGTGTTTCTCCATGGGTTTCAGTAGCACCATCTGATTCTAACCTGTCTGTGAAATATGTTTATTCTCAGAAAATATTTTGGAGTTTGTTTTTTGCTTTCTTTTATTGAAGTGTAGTTGATTACAATATTATATTAGTTTCTGGAGTACAACATAGTGATTCAACATTTTAAGAGATTTTACTCCATTAAAACTTATTACAAAATAATGGTTATATTCCCATGTGTTGTACAATATATCCTTGTTGCTTATTCATTTTATACACAGTAGTTTGTATCTCTTAATCCCATACCCCAAACTTGTGATCCATCCCCGTCCCTCTCCTCACTGGTAACCACTAGTTTGTTCTCTATATCCGTGAATCTGTTTCTGTTTTGTTATATGCATTCATTTTATTTATTTTTTATATTCCACATATAAAAGAAAACACAGAGATTTTGTCTTTCTCTAATTTCACTAAGCATAATATCTTCTGGGTCCCTCCACATTTTTGCAAATGGCAGAATTTCATTCTTTTTTATGGCTGAGTAGTATGTGTATATATATATATATATATATATATATATATATATATATATATATATATCACTTCTTCTTTATCCATTCATCTGTTAATGGACACTTAGGTTGCTTTCATATCTTGGCTATTATAAATAGTGCTGCTATGAACATTGGAGTGCATGTATCTTTTCAAATTAGTGTTTTTAGTTTTCTTCAGATATATACCCAGGAGTGGAATTGTTGGATCATGTGGTAGTTCTATTTTTAGATTTTGGAGGAACTTCCATATTGTTTTTCATAGTGTCTGCACCAACTTACATTCTGAGCAACAGTGTACTAGAGTTCCATTTTCTCTACGTCCTCACCAATATTTGATATTTGTAGACTTTTTGATGATAGACATTTTGAGAAGTGTGTGGTGATATCTTATTGTGGTTTTGATTTTCATTTCTCTGATGATTAGTGATGCTGAACATTTTTTCATATGCCGGTTGGCCATCTGTATGTCTTCTTTGGAAAACTGTCAATTCAGGTCTTCTGTCCATTTTTAAGTGGGTGGTTTGGATTTTTAATATAGAGTTGTATGAGCTATTTATACATTTTAGAAAGTAACACCTTCTCAGTCATATTATTAGCAAATATTTTCTTCCATTCCATAGGTTGTCTTTCTGTTTTGTCAGTGGTTTCCATTGATGTGCAAAAACGTTTACATTTAATTAGATCACATTTGTTTATATTTTATTTTGTTTCTTTTGCCTTAGAAAACAGATCCAAAAAATATATATATTACTACAAGTTATCACAGAGTGTTATGCCTGTGTTCTTTTCTAGGAGTTCTATTGCTTCAGGCCTTACATTTAGATCCTTAACCCATTTTAAGTTTATTTTTGTACATGGTGTGATAAAATGTTCTGTTTTCAGATTTTTACACTTAGCTGTCCAATTTTCAAAGCAGCACTTATTAAAGAGAATGTCTTTTCTCCCAGAGGTTCATGAGTTTATTTCTGGGCTCTCTATTCTGTTCCATTGATCTATGTGTCTGTTTTTGTGTCAGTATCATGCTGTTTTGAATACTGTAGCTTTGTAGTATAGTCCGATGTCAGGGACAAAGATACCTCCAGCTTGGTTCTTTTTTCTCCATATTGCTTTGTCAATTCAGGGTCTTTTGTGGTTCCATATGAATTTTAGGATTACTTGTTCTAGTTCTGTGAAAAATGTCATTTTTATAGGGATTGCATTAGATCTGTAGATTTCTTTGGGTAGTATGGCCATTTTAACAATATTCATATTTCCAATCCAAGAGCATGAGGTATATTTCCATTTCTTTGTATCATCTTCAGTTTCCTGTTTCAATGTATTATAGTTTTCAGAGTATAGGTGTTTCATCTCCTTGGTTAAGTTTTTTCTAGGTATTTTATTCTTTTTGATGCAAATGTAAATGGGATTGTTTTATTGCTTTCTCTTTTTAATAGTTCACTATTAGTGTATAGAAAAGCAACAGATTTCTTCTATCCTGCAACTTTACTGAATTCATTTATTAGTTCTAATAGATTTTTGGTGGAGACTTTAGGGTTTTCTATGTATATTATGCTATCTTCAGCAAACAGTGACAGTTGTACTTCTTCTCTTCCAATTCAGATATCTTTATTTCTTTTTCTTTTCTCATACTGTGATCAGGACTTCCAGTACTATGTTAAACAGAAGTGGTGAAAGTAGCCATCCTTGTCTTGTTCCTAATTTTAGGGGAAAGGCTTTCAGCTTTTCACCAGTGAGCATGATGTTAGCTGTGGGTTTGCCATAAATTACCTTTATTATGCTGAGGTATGTTCCCTCTATATCCCCTTTGGTGAGTTTTTTATCATGAATGGGTGTTGAATTTTGTCAAACGCTTTTTCTGTGTCTATTGAGATGATCATGTGATTTTTATCCTTCCTTTTGTTGTTGTGGTGAAACACACTGATTGATTTGTGAATGTTGAAGCAACCTTGTATCCCTGGAATAAATTCAACTTGATCATGGTGTATGATCCTTTTTATATATTGTTGAATTTGGTTTACTAATATTTTGTTGAGAATTTTTGTATCTATATTCATCAAATATGTTGCCCTGTAAATGTCTGTTTTTGTAGTATCTTTGTCTCATTTTGGTATCAGGGTAATCGTGACCTCATAGAAAGAATTTGGGAGTGTTGTGTTCTCTAATTTTGGGAATAGTTTGAGAAAGATAGTTATTAGTTCTTCTTTATATGTTTAGTAGAATTCACCTATGAAGCTGTCTAGTTCTGGACTTGTGTTTGCTTGAAGTTTTTAATTGCAAATTTAATTTCACCACTGGTAATTGTTCTGTTCAAATTGTCTGCTTATTCTTGTTTCATTCTTGGCAGGTGTTGGTCACCAGAAATTTGCCCATTTTTTCTTTTTTTTTTTTTTTTTTCTTTTTTCTTTTTGCGGTATGCGGGCCTCTCACTCTTGTGGCCTCTCCCGTTGCGGAGCACAGGCTCCGGATGCGCAGGCCCAGCGGCCATGGCTCACGGGCCCAGCCGCTCCGCGGCATATGGGATCCTCCCAGACCGGGGCACGAACCCGTATCCCCTGCATCGGCAGGCGGACTCTCAACCACTGCGCCACCAGGGAGGCCCTGCCCATTTTTTCTATGTTGTCCAATTTGTTGGCATATAGCTGTTCATACTGTTCTCATGATTTTTTGAATCTCTCTGGTGTTGGTTGTTATTTCTCCTCTTTCACTTCATATTTTGGCTATTTGAGTCCTCATTATTTCTTGGTGAGACAGTTAAAGGTTTATCAATTTTTTTGTCCTTTCAAAACACCAGCTCTTTGTTTCATTGAGTTTATTTTTTTCTTTTTGTGGTCTGTGTTTTATTTATTTCCTCTCTGATCTTTATTATTTTCTTCCTTCTGCTGACTTTGGGCTTTGTTTATTCTTCTTTCTCTAATTCTTTTAGGTAGCAGGTTAGGTTGTTTATTTGGGTTTTTTTTTTATATCTTTAGGAAGACCTGTATCACTGTAAACTTCCCTCTAGTACTGCTTTTGATACATGCCATAAATTTTGAAAAGTTGTGTTTCCAATTTCATTTGTCTTGGCATATTTTCTGATTTCCCCTTTGATTTCTTCATCAAACCATTGTTTTTTTTAGTACAATGTTGTTTGGTCTCCATGTGTTATTTTCCTATTCTTCTTTCTGTAGTTGATTTCTAGTTTCATACCATTTTGTTTGGGGAAAAAAACACTATATATCATAATTTCTATCCACTAAAATTTGTTGAGACTTGTTTTGTGGCCTAGCATGTGATCTATGCTGGAGAATGTTCCATATGAACTTGTGAAGAATGTGTATTCTGCTGGTTTTGGATGTAAAGTCTCGTACAAATGTATTAAGTCCAACTGGTCTATTGTGTCATTTAAGACCACTGTTGTCTTCTTGATTTTCTGTTTGGATGACCATCCAATGATGTTAGTGAGGTGTTAAAGTCCCCAACTGTAATTATACTATTATAAATTTCTCCCTGTATGTCTGTTAATATTTGCTTTTTATATTTAGGTGTTCCTATATTGCATACATATATGTTAATGAATGTAATATCCTCTTCTTTTGTTGATCCCTTTATCCTCATATAATGTCATTCTTTGTCTGTTGTGAAAGAATTTCTTATAAAGTCTATTTTGTCTGATGTGAGTACTGCTACCCTTCTTCAACATTTCCATTTGTATCCTCTCACTTTCATTGTGTGTATTTCTTTACATCTGATGTGAGTCTCTTGTAAGCAGTATATAAATGGTCTTTTTTTTTCTCAAATCAGCCACTCAATGTCTTTTGATTAGAGCAATTAGTCTGTTGAAATTTAAATAATTATTGATAAATATGTACTTATTACAATTTTACAACTTGTTTTCTGGTTGTTTTTGTAGTTCTTCTCTTCTTTTTAGATTCCTCCTTTGTGGGTTAATGATTTTCTTTAATGGTATGCTTGTGTTCTTTCCTCTATGGTTTTTGTGCATCTCTTGTAGGTTTTTGATTTGTGATTACCATGAGGTTCATATATAATGTCTCATGACTGTATTTACTTATTTCAAAGAGGTAGTCTTTTTTTCCAGATTTTTTTAACATCTTTATTGCAGTATAATTGTTTTACAATGGAGTGTTAGTTTCTGCTGTATAACAAAGTGAATCAGCTATATGTATACATATATCCCCATATCTCCTCCCTCTTGTGTCTCCCTCCCAATCTCCCTATCCCACCCCTCTAGGTGGTCACAAAGCACAGAACTGATCTTCCCGTGCTATGAAGCTGCTTCCCACTAGCTATCTATTTTACATTTGGTACTGTATATATGTCAATGCTACTCTCTAACTTCATCCCAGCTTGTGCTTCCCGCTCCCCATGTATCAAGTCCATTCTCTACATATGTGTCTTTATTCCTGTCCTGGCCCTAGTTCTACAGAATCATTTTTTTTTCTTTTAGATTCCACATATATGTGTGAGCATATGGTATTTGTTTTTCTCTTTCTGACTTACTTCACTCTGTATAACAGACTCTAGGGCCATCCACTTCACTACAACTAGTTCAATTTCATTTATTTTTTGAAATGGCTGAGTAATAGTCCATTGTATATATGTGCCACATTTTCTTTATCCATTCATCTGTCAATGGACACTTAGGCTGCTTGCATGCCATGTCCTGGCTATTGAAAATACTGCTGCAATGAGCATTGTGGTACATGTCTCTTTTTGAATTATGGTTTTCTCATGGTATATACCCAGTAGTGGGATTGCTGGGTCATATGGTAGTTCTATTTTTAGTTTTTTAAGGAACCTCCATATTGTTCTCCATAGTGGCTGTATCAATATGCATTCCCACCAACAGTGCAAGAAGGTTTCATTTACTCCACACCCTCTCCAGCATTTATGGTTTGTAGATGTTTTAATGATGGCCATTCTGACTGGTGTGAGGTGATACCTCACTGTAGTTTTGATTTGCATTTCTCTAATGATTAAGGATGTTGAGCATCCTTTCACACATTTGTTGGCAATCTGTATATCTTCTTTGCAGAAATGTCTGTTTAGGTCTTCTGCCCATTTTTGGATGAGGTTGTTTGTTTGTTTTGTTTTGTTTTGTTTTTTTTTATATTGAGCTGCATGCGTTGCTTGTATATTTGGGAGATTAATCCTTTGTCAGTTGCTTAATTTGCAAAGATTTTCTCCCATTCTGAGAGTTATCTTTTCTTCTTGTTTATGGTTTCCTCTACTGTGCAAAAGCTTTTAAGTTTCATTAGGTCCCATTTGTTTATTTTTGTTTTTATTTCCTGTTCTCTAGGAGATGGGTCAAAAAGGATCTTGCTGTGATTTATGTCATAGAGTGTTCTGCCTATGTTTTCCTCTAAGAGTTTTACAGTGTCTGGCCTTACATTTAGGTCTTTAATCCATTTTGAGTATATTTTTGTGTATGGTGGTAGAAAGTGTTCTAATTTCCTTCTTTTATATGTAGCAGTCCAGTTTTCCCAGCACCACTTATTGAAGAGTCTGTCTTTTCTCCATTGTATGTTCTTGCCTGCTTTGTTGTAAATTAGGTGCCCATATGTGCATGGGTATATCTCTGGGCATTCTATCCGGTACTATTGATCTATATTTCTCTTTTTGTGCCAGTACCATATTGCCTTGATTACTGTAGCTTTGCAGTATAGTCTGAAGTCAGGGAGCCTAATTCCTCCAGCTCCATCTTTCTTTCTCAAGATTGCATTGGCTATTCGGAGTCCTTTCTGTTTCCATACAAATTGTGAAAATTTTTGTTCTAATTCTGTGAAAAATGCCATTGGTAATTTGATAGGGATTGCATTGAATCTGTAGATTGCTTTGGGTCATTTTCACAATGTTGATTTTTCCAATCCAAGGACATGGTATATCTCTCCAACTGTTTGTATTGTCTTTAATTTCTTTCATCAGTGTCTTATAGTTTTCTGCAATCAGGTCTTTTGTCTCCTTAGGTAGGTTTATTCCTAGGTATTTTATTCTTTTTGTTGGAATGGTAAATGGGAGTGTTTCCTTAATTTCTTTTACAGATTTTTAATCATTAGTGTATAGGTGTGCAAGAGATTTCTGTGAATTAATTTTGTATCCTTCTACCTTTCCAAATTCATTGATTAGCCCTAGTTGTTTTCTGGTAGTGTCTTTAGGATTCTCTATGTATAGTATCATGTCATCTGCAAAGAGTGACAGTTTTACTTCTTTGCCAATTTGAATTCATTTTGTTTATTTTTCTTCTTTGATTGCTGTGGCTAAAACTTTGAAAACTATTTTGAATACTAGTGGTGAGAGTGGGCAACCTTATTTTCTTCCTGATCTTAGTGAAAATGGTTTCAGTTTTTCACCATTGAGAGTGATGTTGTCTGTGGGATTGTCATATATGGCCTTTATTATGTTGAGGTTGCTTCCTTCTATGCCTACATTCTGGGCAGTTTTTAACATAAATGGGTGCTGAATTTTGTCGAAAGCTTTTTCTGCATCTATTGAGATGATCATATGGTTTTTATCCTTCAGTTTGTTAATATGGTGTATCACATTGATTGATTTGCATATATTGAAGAATCCTTACATTTCTGGGATAAATCCCGCTTGATCACGGTTTATGATCCTTTTAATGTGCTGTTGGATTCTGTTTGCTAGTATTTTGTTGAGGATTTTTGCATCTATGTTCATCAGTGATAATGACCTGTATTTTTCTTTTTTTGTGACATCTTTGTCTGGTTTTGGTATCAGGGTGATGGTGGTCTCGTAGAATGAGTTTGGGAGTGTTCCTCCCTCTGTTATATTTTGGAAGAGTTTGAGAAGGATAGGTGTTAGTCCTTCTCTAAATGTTTGATAGAATTCGCCTCTGAAGCCATCTGGTCTTGGGCTTTTGTTTGTTGGAAGATTTTTAATCACAGTTTCAATTTCGGTGCTTGTGCTTGGTCACTTTATATTTTCCATTTCTTCTTGGTTCAGTCTTGGAAGGTTGGGCTTTTCATAGAATTTGTCCATTTCTTTGTGGTTGTCCATTGTATTGGCATATAGTTGCGTGTAGTAATCTCTCATGATTCTTTGTATTTCAGCAGTGTCAGTTCTTACTTCTCTTTTTCATTTCTAATTCTGTTGATTTGAGTCTTTTCCCTTTTTTTCTTGATGAGTCTGGCTAATGGCTTATCAATTTTGTTTACCTTCTCAAAGAACCAGCTTTTAGTTTTACTGACCTTTGCTATTGTTTCCTTCATTTCTTTTTCATTTATTTCTGATCTGATCTTTATGATTTCTTTCCTTCTGCTAACTTAGGGAATTTTTGTTCTTCTTTCTCTGATTGCTTTAGGTGTAAGTTTAGGTTGTTTATTTCAGATTTTTCTTCTTTCTTGAGGGAGGATTGTACTGCTATAAACTTCCCTCTGAGAACTGAGTTTGCTGCATCTGATAGCTTTTGGATCACCGTGTTTTCATTGTCATTTGTCTCTAGGTATTTTTTGCTTTAGTTTTTGATTTCAGCAGTGATCTCTTTGTTATTTAGTAACATAATATTTAACTTCCATGTGTTTGTATTTTTTTACAGTTTTTTTTTCTGTAATTGATATATAGTCCCATAGCATTGTGGTTTGAAAAGATACTTGATACAATTTTAATTTTCTTAAATTTACCAAGGATTGATTTGTGAATCAAGATATGATCTGTCCTGGAGAATGTTCCATGAACACTGGAGAAGAAAGTGTATTCTGTTGTTTTTGGGTGGAATGCCTATAAATATCAATTAAGTCCATCTTGTCTAATGTGTCATTTAAAGCTTGTGTTTTCTTATTTATTTTTATTTGGGATGATCTCTCCATTGGTGAAAGGGGGGTGTTAAAGTCCCCCACTATTATTGTGTTACTGTCGATTTCCCGTTTATGGCTGTTAGAATTTTCCTTATGCATTGAGGTGCTCCTACATTGGGTGCATAAGTATTTACAATTATTGTATCTTCTTCTTGGTTTGATCCCTTGATCATTATGTAGTGTCTTTCTTTGTCTCTTATAATTGTCTTTATTTTAAAGTCTATTTTGTCTCATATGAGAATTGCTCCTCCAGCTTTCTTTTGATTTCCATTTGCATGGAATATCTTTTTTCATACCCTCACTTTCAGTCTGTATGTGTACCCAGGTCTGAATTGGGTCACTTGTAGACACCATATATATGGGTCTTGTTTTTGTATCTATTCAGCCAGTCTGTGTCTTTTGGTTGGAGCATTTAATTCATTTACATTTAAGACAATTGTCAATGTGTATGTTTCTATTACCATTTTCTTAATTGTTTTGTGTTTGTTTTTGTAGGTCTTCTCCTTCTCTTTTATTTCCTGCCTAGAGAAGTTCCTTGAGCATTTGTTGTAAAGCTGGTTTGGTGGTGCTGAATTCTCTTAACTTTTGCTTGTCTGTAAAGTTTTTAATTTCTCCATCAAGTATGAATGAGATCCTTGCTGGGTAATCTTGGTTGTAGCTTTCTCCCTTTCATCACTTTAAATATGTCCTCCCACTCCCTTCCAGCTTGCAGAATTTCTGCTGAAAGTTCAGCTGTTAACCTTATGGGACCTCCCTTGTATCTTATTTGTTGCTTTTCCCTTGCTGCTTTTAATATTTTTTCTCTGTATTTAGTTTTTGATAGTTTGATTAATATGTGTCTTGGTGTGTTTCTCCTTAGATTTATCCTATATGGGACTCTCTGTGTTTCTTGAACTTGATTGACTATTTCTTTTCCCATGTTAGGAAAGTCTTCATCTATAATCTCTTCAAATATTTTCTCAGACCCTTTGTTTTTCTCTTCTTCTTCTGACACACCTATAATTTGAATGTTGGTGCATTTAATGTTGTCCCAAAAGTCTGAGACTGTCCTCGATTTTCATTCTTTTTTCTTTATTCTGCTCTGCAGTTGTTATTTCCACTATTTTATTTTCCAGGTCACTTATCTGTTCTTCTGCCTCAGTTATTCTGCTATTGATCCCCTCTAGAAAATTTTTAATTTCATTCATTTTGTTTTTCATCATTGTTTGTTTGCTCTTTATTTCTTGTAGTTCCTTATTAAACGTTTCTTGTCTTTTTTCCATTCTATTTCCAAGATTTTGGATCATAATTACTCTCATTTCTTAATTCTTTTTCAGGTACACTGCCTATTTCCTCTTCATTTGTTTGGTATGGTGGGTTTTTACTTTGCTCCTTCCTCTCCTGCATATTTCTCTGTCTTCTCATTTTGTTTAACTTACTGTGCTTTGGGTCTTCTTTTCACAGGCTGCAGGTTTATAGTTCCTGTTGTTTTTGGTGTCTGCCCCCAGTGGGTGACATTGGTTCAGTGGCTTGTGTAGGCTTCCCAGTGGAGGAGACTGGTGCCTGTGTTCTGGTCGGTGGGGCTGGATCTTGTCTTTCTGGTTGGCAGAACTGTGTCTTGTGGTGTGTTTTGGTGTGTGTGTGAACTTATCATTTTATGCAACTGCTGTGCTAATGGGTGGAGTTGTGTCTTGCTAGCTGTTTGGCATGGGGCGTCCAGCATTGTAGCTTGCTGGCTGTTAGGTGGAGCTGGGCCTTAGCATTGAGATGGAGGTCTCTGGGAGAGCTCTTGATGATTGATATTTCATGGGGCCAGTAGATCTCTGATGGTCCAATGTCCTGAACTTAGCTCTCCCATCTCAGAGGCTCAGACCTGACACCAGGCTGGAGCACAAAGACCCTGTCAGCCACATGTCTCAGAAGAAAAGGGAGGGAAAAAAAGAAAGAAAAAACTAACAATAAATATTAAAAATTATTAAAATAAAAATTTTTAATTATTAAAATAAAATAAATAATAATTTCAAAAGAAGAGAGCAAGCATACCAATAAACAAATCCACCAATGATAACAAGTGCTAAAACTATACTAATATAAACAGAAAAATCTGAAACAATTCAGTCACATGCAGCAAACCCCACATCTACAGTTGCTCCCAAAGTCTACCACCTGAATTTTGGGATGATTTGTTTTCTATTCAGGTATTCCACAGATGCAGGGTACATCAAGTTGATTGTGGGGATTTAATCTGCTGCTCCTGAGTCTGTACGGAGAAATTTCCCTTTTTTTTCTTTGTTCACACAGCTCCTGGGGTTCAGCTTTGATTTCGGCCCAGCCTCTGCATGTAGGTCACCCTCTGGCATCTGTTCTTTGCCCCAACAGGAGGGGGTTAAAGGAGCAGCTGATTAGCGGGCTCTGACTCACTCTGGTTGGCGAGAGGAAGGAGTATGGTAATCAAATTGGAATGGGGGTCGAGCCTAAGGCAGCAGAACCTGGCGTGATATTGCAACAACCTGAGGTGCACCGAGTGTTCTCCCGGGGAAGTTGTCCCTGGATCACGGGACCCTGGCAGTCGTGGGCTGCACAGGCTCCTGGGAGGGGAGGTGTGGATAGTGACCTGTGCTTGCACAAAGGCTTCCTGGTGGCTGTAGCATTAACATTTCATGCCTGTCTCTGAGGTCCGTGCCGATAGCCATGGCTCTCACCCGTCTCTGAAGCTTATTTAGTCAGTGCTCTGTATCTCCTATCCTCGTGCACCCCAAAACAATGGTCTCTTGCCTCTTAGGCAGGTCCAGACATTTTCATGGACTCCCTCCCAGCTGGCTGTGTTGCACTAGCCCCCTTCAGGCTCTGTTCACGCAGCCAACTCCAGTCCTCTCCCTGGGATCTGACTTCCGAAGCCTGAGCCTCAGCTCCCAGCCCTCACCCGCCCCAGTGGGTGAACAGACAAGCCTCTCGGGCTGGTGGGTGCCGGTTGGCACCGATCCTCTGTGCGGAAATCTTTCCACTTTGCCCTCTGCACCCCTGTGTCTGCGCTCTCCTCCGTAGCTCCGAAGCTTCTCCCTTCCACCACCTTCAGTCTCCGCCCGCAAAGGGGCTCCTAGTGTGTGGAAACCTTTCCTCCTTCACGGCTCCCTCCCACTGGTGTGGGTCCCGTCCCTATTCTTTTGTCCCTGTTTTTTCTTTTTTCTTTTGCTCTACCCAGGTACGTGGGGAGTTTCTTGCCTGTTGGGAGGTCTGAGGTCTTCTGCCAGCGTTCAGTAGGTGTTCTGTAGGAGTTGTTCCACATATAGATATATTTCTGGTGTATTTGTGGGAAGGAAGGTGATCTCCACATCTTACTCCTTGCCATCTTGAAGGTCCCCCTGATCCCTTTCTCTTTCTCCTCCTTCTGGGACCCCTGTAATGCAAATGTTGGTATGCTTAACATTGTCTAAGAGGTCCATTAAACTGTTCTCATTTTTTAAAAAAAATTCTTTTTGCTCTTCTGATTGGGTGATTTCCATTATTCTATCTTGCAGTTCACTGAAGTGTGCTTCTATATAACTTAGTTTCGTAAGTCCTTCTAGTGTGTTTTTAATTTTAATTATTGTGTTCTTCAATTCTGATAAGTTCTTTTTCATATTTTCTAGTTCCTTGTTAACAGTCTCACTGTGTTTATCTATTCTTTTCCCTAATTCAGTTAGCATTCCTAAAGATTTGTACTCTTTATCTGGTCAATTTTAAATTTCTGTTTTATTATTTTTTCAGAGGTTTTCTCCTTATCTTCCAATTGAAAGTAGTTCCTCTACCTTTTCATTTTGCTTAACTTTCTCTGTCCCTATGAATCTAGGTGAAAGTGTTACCTAATGCAGTGGTAAATGGGTGTTCTTATATAGGAGCTTTCCTATATAGTCTGCACGTGCCCAGTGGTTTTGGTGGGAGAGTTGAATTTGATGTGAACAAAAGTCACATTTTTCCTTGGTGTGTGCTGGCAGCTATTACCTTGGTAGGAGATGGACCTGAATATGGAGGGAAGAGAGCCAGAGCAAAGTATGAATCAGGGCTTCTCCTGTGCTCAGTGACAATCACCAACCTATCAGGGGCAGGGTTTAGTCCCAAGTTACTGGAGCAAAAGCTTGGAGGGTCAGGTCTGAGCTGGCTTTGTTCCCTCTAGATGTATCCTCTCCCCTCTCCCAGCACTGGAACTGTCACCCCAGAGGTCCAGCAGCAAGAGGGGCTGGTGTGGTTGCTTGGTATGGATCTGGACATAGGCTGTGGTGGCCCTGGCCATAGTCAGTGCCCCAGACTGCTTTTGATATGTGGCCTGTGTGAGCACCAGTAATGTTTACCCCCACCCTGCTCAGATGCTTCTTCAGGTCCCAGTCGACTCTGTGCCTTATGCCGAGTTCTCTCCTTGGCCAGAGCAGTCCTTCCCCACTGTGGAGCTGCATCAGGAAGCAAGGGGGTCCAGAGTGGTTGCTCAGCTCCATCTGGGGCACATGTCAGGGTGGTCACGGGAAACAGGCCAGCTATCCACACCATTTCAATCCACCCTCTCTTCCCTGTTTTGGGAGTAAACAAACATTTCCACATCCCTCACGAGCAGAGTCCATGCTCCCCACAGCCCTCCTGTTAGTCATACCAGCCCTCCAACCAGTCTAGGGGACTCATCTTTTCAGAGTTGGACCCCATGCCTGGGGCGCCCAATATGTGGCTCAAATTGCTCACTCCCAAGGGAGGATCTCCAACTGTGTAGCCTCCCTTTTCCTCTGAGTTCCCTCCCAGGAGCACAGGTCCCCAACTGATCTATTCTCTTCCCATCCTACTTGATTACATGGGAATATTTCTTGCAGCCTTAGCTATGCAGGAGTCTTTCTGCTAGATTCAGTGAGAATTGCTCCATATGTAGATGTATTTTTGATGTGTTTGTGGGGAGAGGTGAATTCCATGTTTTCCTACTCTGCCATCTCAGTCACTCTGTTGAGAGATTTTTCATTTTAATAGATCTTTATTGGAGTATAATTGCTTCACAATACCGTGTTAATTTCTCTTGCACAACAAAGCAAATCAGCCATATGCATACACATGTCCTCATATCCCCTCCCTCTTGAGCCTCCCTCCTATCCTCCCTATCCCACCCCTCTCGGTCATCACAAAGCACTAGCCAATCTCCCTTTGCTATGATGTTGCTTCCCGCCAGCCAACTATTTTACATTCAGTAGTGTATGTATGTTGATGCTACTCTCACTTCGCCACAGCTTCACCCTCCCACCCCATGTTCCCAAGTCCATTCTCTATGTCTACCTCTTTATTCCTGACCTGCAACTAGGTTCATCAGTACCCATTTTTTTATTTTTTTTTACTTTAGATTCCATATATATGCGTTAGCATACAATATTTGTTTTTCTCTTTCTGACTTACTTCACTCTGTATGACAGACTCTAAGTCCATCCACCTCACTACAAATAACTCAATTTCATTTACTTTTATGGCTGAGTAATATTCCATTGTATATATGTGCCATATCTTTTTTATCCATTCATCTGTCGATGGACATTTAGGTTGGTTTCACGTCCTGGCTATTGTGAATAGTGTTGCAATGAACATTGTGGTGCATGTCTCTTTTTATTTTTTATTTCTTTATTTTTTTTGTGGTATGTGGGCCTCTCACTGTTATGGCCTCTCCCATTGTGGAGCACAGGTTCCGAACACGCAGGCTGAGCAGCCATGGCTCATGGGCCCAGCCTCTCCACGGCATGTGGGCTCTTCCCGGACTGGGGCACGAACATGTGTCCCCTGCATCGGTAGGTGGACTCCCAACCACTGCGCCACCAGGGAAGCCCTGCATGTTTCTTTTTGAATTATGGTTTCCTCAGGGTATAGGCCCAGTAGTGGGATTGCTGGGTCATATGGCAGTTCTATTTTTAGTTTTATAAGGAATCTCCATGCTGTTTTCCATAGTGGTTGTATCAATTTACATTGCCACCAACAGTGTAGGAGGGTTCCCTTTGCACCACACCATTTCCAACATTGATTGTTTCTAGCTTTTTTGATAATGGCCATTCTGACTGGTGTGAGGTGATACCTCATTGTAGTTTTGATTTTCATTTCTCTAATAATTAGTGATGTTGAGCATCTTTCCATGTACCTCTTGGCCATCTGTATGTCTTCCTTGGTGAAATGTTTATTTAGGTCTTTTGCCCATTTTTTCACTGGATTATTTGTTGTTTTGATTTTGAGCTCCATGAGCTGTTTGTATATTTTGGAGATCAATCATTTGTCTGTTGTTTCTTTTGCAAATATTTTCTCCCATTCTGAGAGTTGTCTTTTTATCTTGTTTTTGGTTTCCTTTGCTGTGCAAAAGCTTTTAAGTTTAATTAAGTCCCATTTTTTATTTTCATTTTCATTTCTATTACTCTAGGAGTTGGGTCAAAAAAGATCTTGTTGTGGTTATGTCAAAGAGTGTTTCTCCTGTTTTCCTCTAAAAGTTTTATAATGTCTGGTCTTATATTTAAGTCTCCAATCCATTTGGAGTTTATTTTTGTGTTTGCTGTTAGGTAGTGTTCTAATTTCATTCTTTTACATGTAGCTGTCCAATTTTCCCAGCACCACTTATTGAAGAGGGGTTGTCTTATCTCCATTGTATGTTCTTGACCCCTTTGTTGTAAATTAGGTGTCCATATGTGCATGGGTTTATCTCTGGGCATTCTATCCTGTACTATTGATGTATATTTCTGTTTTTGTGCCAGTACCATACTGTCTTAATTACTGTAGCTTTGTGGCATAGTTTGAAATCAGGGAGCCTGATTTCTCCAACTCTGTTTTTCTTTCTGAAGATTGCTTTGGCTATTCGGGGTCTTTTGTATTTCCATACGAATTGTAAGATTCTTTTCTTCTAATTCTGTGAAGAATGCCATTGGTAGTTTGATAAGGATTGCATTGAATCTGTAGATTGCTTTGGGTAGTATAGGCATTTCCACAATATTGATTCTTCCAATCCAGGAATGTGGTATATTTCTCCACCTGTTTATGTGATCTTTGATGTCTTTCATCAGTGTTTTATAGTTTGCTGAGTACAAGTCTTTCTCCTCCTTAGACAGGTTTATTCCTACATATTTTATTCTTTTTGTTGCAATGGTAAATTGGAGTGTTGCCTTAATTTCTCTTTCTGATTTTTCATTGTTGATGTATAGGAATGCCAGACATTTCTGTTCATTAATTTTGTATCCTGCAACATTACCAGATTCATTGATTAGTTCTAGTAATTTTCTGGTGGCATCTTCAAGTTTTTCTATTTATAGTCTCATGTCATCAGCAAATAGTGACAGTTTGACTTCTTTTCCAATTCGTATTCCTTTTATTTCTTTTTCTTCTCTGATTGCCGTGACTAGGACTTCCAAAACTATGTTGAATAAGGGTGGCGAGAGTGGACATCCTTTTCTTGTTTTGATCGTAGTGAATGCTTTCAGTTTTTCACCATTGAGTATGATGCTTGCTGTGGGTTTGTTGTATATGGCCTTTATTATGTTGAGGTAGGTTCCCTCTATGCCCATTTTCTGGAGAGTTTTTATCATAAATCAATGTTGAATTCTGTCAAAAGCTTTTTCTGCATCTATTGATATTATCATCTGGTTTTTATTCCTTAATTTGTTAATGTGGTGTATCACATTGATTGATTTGCATATACTGAAGAATCCTTGCATCCCTGGGATAACTTCCACTTGATCATGTGTATGATCCTTTTAATGTGCTGTTGGATTCTGTCTGTTAGTATTTTGTTCAGGATTTTTGCATCTATGCTCATCAGTGATTATGATCTAAAATTTTCTCTTTTTTTGATATATTTCTCTGGTTTTGGTATCAGGGTGAGTGTGGCTTCATAGAAAGAATTTGGGAGTGTTTCTACATCTGCAGATTTTTGGAAGGGTTTGATACGGATTAGTTAGCTCTTCTCTAAATGTTTGATAGAATTCACCTGTGAAGTCATCTGGTCCTGTATTTTATTTGTTGGAAGACTTTTAATTATGGTTTCAATTTCATTACTTGTGATAAGTCTGTTTATATTTCCTAATTCTTCCTGGTTCATTCTTGGAAAATTGTACTTTTCCATGAATTTGTCCATTTCTTTGTTGTTGTCCATTTTATTGGCATATAGTTGTTTGTAGTAGTCTCGTATAATCCTTTGTATTTCAGCAGTGTCAGTTGTGATTTCTCCTTTTTCATTTCTAATTTTATTGATTTGCATCCTTTCTCTTTTTTTTTCTTGTTGAGTCTGGCTGTTTATCAAATTTTTTTATCTTCTCAAAGAACCAGCTTTTAGTTTTATTGAACTTTGCTATTGTTTTCTTCATTTCTATTTCATTTATTTCTGCTCTGATCTTTACGATTTCTTTCATTCTACTGACTTTGTGTTTTCTTTGTACTTCTTTCTCTAGCTGTTTTAAGTGTTGGGTTAGATTGTTTGTTTGAGATCTTTCTTGTTTCTTGAGGTGAGATTTAATTGCTATAACCTTCCCTCTTAGGACTGTTTTTGCTGTGCCCCATAGGTTCTGGGTCATCGTGTCTTTCTTGTCATTTGTTTCTACATATTTTTTAATTTCCTCTTTGATTTCTTCAGTAATCTCTTGGTTATTTAGTAGCACACTGTTTAGCCTCCATATATTTGTGTTTTTTACAGGTTTTTTTTCCTGTAATTGATACCCAATCTCTTAGCATTGTGGTCAGAAAAGAGGCTTGATAAGATTTCAATTTTCTTAAATTTTCTGCGGTTTGATTTGTATTCCAAGATGTGATCTATCCTGGAGAATGTTCCATGTACACTTGAGAAGAAAGTGTATTCTGCCACTTTTGGGTAGAATGTTCTGTAAATATCAATTAGATCTGTCTGGTCTATTTTGTTATTTAAAGCTTGTGTTTCCTTATTTATTTTCTGTTTAGATGAACTGTCCATTGGTGTAGGTGGGGAGTTAAAGTCCCCTACTATTATTGTGTAACTGTCCATTTCTCCTTTCATGGTTGTTAGCATTTGCCTTATGTATTGAGGTGTTCCTATGTCGGGTGCATAAACGTTTATAATTGTTATATCTTCTTCTTGGATCGATCCTTTGATCATTATGTAGTGTTCCTCCTTATCTCTTGTAACAGTTTATTTTAAAGTCTATTTTATCTGATACTCCAGATTTCTTTTGATTTCCATTTCTATGGAATATCCTTTTACATCCCTTCACTTTCAGTCTGTATGTGTCCCTAGGTCTGAAGTGGGTATCTTTAAGACAGCATATATATGGACCTTGTTTTTGTATCCATTCAGCCAGTCTCTGTCTTTTGGTTGGGGCATTTAATCCATTTACATTCAAGGTTATTCTCAATATGTATGTTTGTATTACCATTTTCTTAATTGTTTGGAATTTGTTTTTGTGGGTCTTTTTCTTTTCTTGTGTTTCCCACTTAGAGAAGTTTATTTAGCATTTATTGTAAAGCTGGCTTGGTGGTGCTGAATTCTCTTAGCTTTTGTTTGTCTGAAAAGCTTTTGATTTCTCCATCGAATCTGAATGAGATCCTTGCTGGATAGAGTAATCTTGGTTGTAGGTTTTTCTCTTTCATCACTTTAAGTATATCTTGCCACTCCCTTCTGGCCTGCAGAGTTTCCACTGAAAAGTCAGCTGATAACCTTATGGGGATTCTTTTGTGTGTTATTTTTTGTTTTTCCCTTGCTACTTTTAATATTTTTTCTTTGATTTTAAGGGGTTTTTTTATTAGTTTGATTAATATGTGTCTTTGTATGTTTTTCCTAGGGTTTATCCTGTATGGGACTCTCTGTGCTTCCTGGACTTGGGTGACTATTTCCTTTCCCACGTTAGGGAAGTTTTCCACTATAATCTCTTCAAATATTTTCTCAGACCCTTTCTTTTTCTCTTCTTCTGGGACCCCTATAATTCGAATGTTGATGCATTTAGTGTTGTCCCAGAGGTCTCTGAGTTTGTCTTCAATTCTTTTCATTGTTTTTTCTTTATTCTGCTCCCTGGCAGTTATTTCCATCATTTTGTCTTCCAGCTCACTTATTCTTTCTTCTACCTCAGTTATTCTTTATTGATTCCTTCTAGTGTATTTTTGCATTTAGTTATTATATTGTTCATCTCTGTTTGTTTATTCTTTAGTTCTTCTAGATCTTTGTTAAACAATTCTTGTATTTTCTCAGTTTGTGCTTCCATTCTATTTCCGAGATTCTGGATCATCTTTACTATCATTACTCTAAATTCTTTTTCAGGTAGATTGCCTATTCCCTCTTAATTTATTTGGTCTTATAGGTGCTACCTTGCACCTTCATCTGTGACATATTTTTTTGCTGTCTTTTTTTTTTTTAATGCGTGGGATTATGTTCCTGTTTTACTGGTTGTTTGGCCTGAGGCTTCCAACACTGGAGTTTGTAAGCTATTGGGTAGAGCTGGGTTTTGGTGCTGGGATGCGGACCTCTGTGAGACCTCACTCCAATGAATATTTCCTGGGGTCTGAGGCTCTCTGTTAGTCCAGTGTTTTGGGCTTGGAGCTCCCACTGCAGGAGCTTCTGTCCAACTCTGTGCTTGCAATTCAAGGTCCCACAAGTCATGTGGGGTGGCAAAAAAAAAGAAAACAATAACAAAGTAAAAAATAAAATTAGACTAGCAAACTAATAGTGATGTTAGAAAGAATGTAAAAATAAAAATATAGATGAATCAGCAACCATAAGGCATGTCAGTACAATAACAGTAAAGAAGCAGAAGAAGAAGAAGAAGAAGAAGAAAAAGGAGGCGGGGAAAAGCCTTGGCTGTGAGAGTGGGGCCTAAGCAAGGGTGAGGTTTGGGTGGTGGGCGGGGCCAATGCTCAGGACCCACAGGGCTGGAAAAGGCCTTGGGGGCTGTGGGGGGAGGGCCTTAGGCTCAAGGAACATAAGGGGCCCTGGTGTGCCCCCCACCCCTGGCCTCAGAGGGCTGGGGACCTCACCTGGGAGCCCAGCAGGCTTCCTGGGCTCGAGTGGGTGGGACAAACGCCTTCCTTTCCTCTCCTGCTCCTCCGGTCTGGAGACTGGGAGGGCCCCTCCCACCTGCATCGAGAGTTTTAATTGCAAGAATTTTCATTGTACCTTCTTAACTATCGATAAACAGTTTTATCAATCCACTTATAACTTATTTTCCTACCTTATAGTCGAAACCAAAACTTTTACAGACTAGACTTTCCATTTCTCTACATTTTAGATTGATTTATTGGAGTTGGAAGTAGGAATAATCACATCTTGACTGAGACTGACACTGGCTTGTTTTATCTCAAAGTTATGTAATTGAATTTCAGTGATTCCTCTTCTTTGCTTTTGCTATCTTTATTCCTTCACACCCAGAACATCATCCTCTTTTTATTACTCATATTGGAAGTCTTCATTTCATTGACCTCATGGTATGATTCCTAGAAAATATAAAACTAACTCTCTAGCCTCATCCCATCACTCCAGAGAGCTTGTTATCACCATCCTTGCTCTTTAGGTGACCAACATGCCTGTGTCATTAGGGGAAAATATGTTATACTGTTAGGAACATATACTTTAAGAAAGACCTGTTAGCTCTTAGAAGTTCAGAGCAATTAAACAAAACATTGCTACTATTGGATAACCAACCTTTACCCTCCAAATAATAAAGCTCCTTTATAGACTCTATTCAAACAGCTCTCCTTAAACTGCTAGACTTGGGGCAAACTGATAAGGACAGAAGTTAATAATCTCAATAACTTACAGTTATTATAAGAGAACAAAAACAACAAGGAAGAGCTCTTGTTGGAGACAATTTATAAAATAGTTAACAAAAGAAGGAGACCAATTATGCTTCAAAAACCAACCAATAGACAAACAAATTATAGGAAAAGGCATAAGATTTGTGGTTACCAGAGGTAGAAGTGAGGAGAAGGTGAATTGGATGAAGGTGGTCAAAAGTTACACACTCCCAGTTTATAAGATAAATGAGTTCTAGGGATGTAATGTACAACAGGACAAATATAATTAGCACAGTTGGATGTTATATGTGAAAGTTGTTAAGAGTGCAAATCACATCACAAGGGAAAACTGTTTTCTATTTATTTAATTTTGTGTCTATATGAGATGGTGGATGTTCACTAAACTTATTGTGGTAATCATTTCATGATGTATGAAAGCAACATCATTATGCTGTACAGCTTAAACTTATACAGTGCCATATGTCAATTATATCTCAAAAAAACTGGAAGAAAAAGAAAAGAAAATAGACCAAGAACAGCTATGTAAAACAGTAATAGTTTGGTCATATTGTTATGGGGGGAAAATGGAAACATCCTTTACAGACCTGAAGTTACCTGACTGAAAACTTTTCTTGAGAAGCAATGAAAATAGAAAGTCTATATTCAAAACATTCAGCATACTTACAGTCATGATTCCAATAGATCACTGGAATTTTTGTTGGTACAATTAACCAGAGACAGGATTTTAAAACTATTTAACTTTGAGAAGTGTTATTATTCTTATTCAATAGATTGGTCTTTTAAAATATTAAAATTTAACTGAATGTCTCATAGAAGTCAATATTTTGGAAAGAAATTACACGACTATATGACAATCTTACGACATTCAAGCTTCCAAATTGACATTGTTATGTGCATTTTCTAATATGTTCAATATATGTCCTAGGTGTCAGTATGTTAAATTTTACTGGATAGTCTCTGAGGTCATGCCTGCTTTTCTGTAGTTAGAGTGGTAAGAAATAACTAGTTCTGAATGGCACTTGATGTAATTCTGCTTCAGTGGGTATATTCAGAGCCCATATGGATCCAACTGCAGAAGCAGTTAAGTTAAATTTATGGTGTTTGTGTCTAAGATGTCGGGATTCCATGGAATTTGCCATTATCCATTCAGGTTCAATGATCAGTTCTATAATAATATAAAAGTGTTGTACTTTTTATCCCCTTGATTATGCACATGTTAACAGAAATAAGAATATTAGATGCTTGCATTATCAAAACATGAGTCCCCGTAAATTAAAACTTACCATTTCCAACAAATTATTATTATTATTTTTTTTGCTGTATGCGGGACTCTTACTGTTGCGGTCTCTCCAATTGTGGAGCACAGGCTCCGGACATGCAGGCTCAGCGGTCATGGCTCATGGGCCTAGCTGCTCCGTGGCATGTGGGATCCTCCCAGACTGGGGCACGAACCCGTGTCCCCTGCATCGGCAGGCAGACTCTCAACCACTGCGCCACCAGGGAAGCCCAAATTAAATATTTTATCATGGTCAATATTAATCATGCCCATATTCATAATAGTTACTGGTGTTCAGATTTGTAATTGATAAAATTTTTGCTTCTGTTCATAAAACAGCTGTAGTCTTCTAAAAGTACTACAAAAAGCATTAGAAAAACCTTAATTTTCTGAGAAAGTACCAATATAATTAAAGATTCATTGGTAAGAAGCTAAATGAAGCTTTCTTTACTTTTGCTTTTCTGTTTTAGACTGTACATTACTTTTTGAAGTTTTCATATATCCACAATTGTGTGTTTTCTCGTAAATCCATTATAATTTAAAATGACCTTGTTTCAGCTTTCTTCAAGAGTTTTTTTCATCCTTTAAAGTGTTTGAAAAAAAATTTAGAATGTTTTAAATTACATCATAGATTCTATGCAATTTAATCTAGTTCCTAGAGCATAGTTTTGGATTTGTTATTGTATAAGCTATCCCTTTTAACTGATAAAGTTTATACAAGTGCCTCTAATATTATTAACAACCCACTATGTCCATTACTGTGAGCTATAAAGTTCAAGAAATATTGCATTATGCCTTTAACATGCATTCTGAGAACTAATGTTGGGAGTAAAATGGCACCACATGTTTTTTATTGTAACCCTTCATCCTCTAAAATGGTAGTTGGCAAAGTGTAGCCTAGAGCCTGTGGGACAAATCCAGACGGATACCTGTTTCAGTAAATAAAGTTTTATTGGAACACAGCCACGCCTATTTGTTTACATATTGCTTATGGCTGCTTTTGTCCTACAACTGTTGCATTGAGTCATTTTAATGGAAACCATATGGCCCACAAGTCCTAAAATATTTACTGTCTGGTCCTTTCCAGAAAAAAATTGGCAACTCCTCCCCCAAAAAAGAGTTTTCCAGCATTTTTCATGTCTTGGCACACATAGAAAATAATTATACAGCACATTGGGATTAATGAATGAAATGTTTGAAAGCTGAGTCATGTTAGGGCGCCCAAGGGTGGAGAGAACCATTAGCAAATTAGTTATGGAGAATTTGCAATCATTATTTTTTCAAATACATATTCACCTATAGTGCTTCATCATTATCTAGAACTTTAAAGAATATTGTTTCCTATTTTCCTTGTATCATAACCTCTCTTCCTGATTTTCTGCTCTGTTTTTTTTTTCTCTCAGTAATATATTTTGGAAAAAAATTTAACCTAACAATTCAGTTCACTATTTTTCTCTTCACTTCTGTCTAATCTGTTGTTTAATTATCCATAGAGATTTGATTTAAAGTTATTATCATTTTTTCACTCCTAGAGTTTCCATTTGGTAATTTTTTAATCAATTAGATTACTTTTTAGACTTTCCTAGTTTATGCAGGTATTTTTAAACTTATGTTTTATTTATTTCACCTTAGTAAGTGAAGTTTTATAATCAATGGTTAATAATTTCTGTATTTGAAGTTTTGTGGGTCTGTTCTGCTGTCTTTTGTTTCTCTTAATTCTCACTCATAGGACCTTATTTCCAAGTGTCCCAGATTATGTCATCCTAACTGTCCTTAAAATATTATTTGTGAGGATTCTTTGAGGCCTATTATTAAGGTATCATCTTCCAAAGATGATTTGTTTTTGCCTCTTCTGAGCACTTGTTGATACTACTACCCAGGATTCCAATTCAGTCTTGAGGTTTCCTGGACCATCCAGGTGATGTCAACCCAAGCTGCAAATCTACAGGAGGACTGCATCATTGTCCCAATTTTTCCTCATGTATCCCAGCATTTCTATCAGTATTCACATAGGAGGACTGATCTGAAAAATAACTTATTGCTGGAAATCAGAAATCTAAATCAATATCTTATCACATCTCTAATTCTTTTGTTTGTTTGTTTGTTTTGTTTTTGTTTTTGTTTTTGTTTTTTTGCGGTATGTGGACCACTGTTGTGGCCTCTCCCATTGCGGAGCACAGGCTCCGGACACGCAGGCTCAGTGGCCATGGCTCATGGGCCCAGCCACTCCACGGCATGTGGGATCCTCCCGGACTGGGGCACGAACCCGTGCCCCCTGCATCGGCAGACGGACTCTCAACCACTGCGCCACCCAGGAAGCCCCACACCTCTAATTCTTGAACAGTTCACCTTATTTGTTGGAAGCACTGCCCTAAATTACTTTATGTCTATCATTGATAACCCTATATTTTCTACCTTGTATTATAGCAATTTGATATTTCCTTGTATAACTGAGTACTTAGGGGACTGGAAGTGTGTCTCATTCACCTTTGTAAATTCTATGCTTAGCAAAGAGATTTGCAAATAGTTAGTGTGCTGAGTAAATTCATTAATTCATATGACAAATATCTCTTTAGAACTTATTATTTGTTCTGATATTCAAGGTGTCTGACACATATATTAGTGAACAGACAAAAATACCTGACTTATGGAGCCTATATGGGAAGATGGGGGAAGTAAGAGTGATAAGAACATAAATATAATAGATAAATAAATTATATAGTGTGTTAAAAGATAAAAAATGTCATGGTGAGTTTGATCAAGATAGGAGAGTAGAGAGTGCTATTTAAGTCAGTTGATTTATTTTTATTCATTTGATTGACTTATTCTAATATGCCACCATTTATTATACAATATTTATTTAACAATAAATATTCCCAATGGGCAAGGTATCACTTCAGGATCCATCTCTGGTTCCTCGGGTTTGACCAGGTGCTTTCCTAGGCTACCTAACTAGCTGTTACATTTGGTGGTGAAGTTCCCGGTTCTTTCCAGTTACCTTTCATTAAATGTCTGGCTTTCCATCTTCATTTATACTCAGCAGTCTAAGTGCCTGTCCCTCTGTTCCCACAGTTATCCCAACTATGAAACTAAATTGTGTAATGCCAAAGAAGTGGTAGACATAAACTATGAAAGTTAAATATTTTCTGAAATTGAAACAGCTGAAAATTAAAGAAAAGAAAACACTAAATAGGCAGAGTCGATTCATTTTCTACTTGCCATAAAAATTTAGAAAGGAAAACTCTCTGACCTTATCCATAGGCATTTCTAAAACCAAAATATTACAAATGATATCTAGATTTATATTTTTCTACAGTCAATTATTTACTCTATGAATAATGATCTGGAAAGTGCAATTTTTGAAGGAATAATATTGCACAGTATTCCTCTTCAAAGTTCAGTGAAAATACTATAGGAAGTAGGGGCTCTCAGTTTCTCAGTAAGGCTGCCTATGTGTTTGAGGACATGAAACTGAAAATTAGCTTCAACTTTTTAATCAGTAATATAGAAAAATATGATAATAAAAATAAGTTTAACATATCTAAATACTCTAAAATTCAGATTCCTAAAAAGTAAAAATGGGCATAGTATTGTCTATTGCATATGGAGGTCATGAAGATCAGCAGAGAATCTTCTCTGACATGCTTGGTTCAGTGACTGGAACATGGCAGAACTTCAATAAAGTCTGGGCGGTTGGTTACTTGCTGGGATATTCTAACAGGGAAGGATAGATACCCATATTCCCTTGTCTGAACAATGAGCCTAATATATCTGGAAAAGTAATTTTTTTTAAGATGTCAGATACCTTGAGTAGTATTATAGGATGCAAAGGGAAGAAATAAGCTGGGCAAAGTAAAGCCAAGCAATGCTGTCGAAGTGAGGCGTCCATGCCGTGGAAACTCTCATCAGCGTTTGCACCTGCTCTACCTCTCACCCACGGGCCTTCCTTCTCCCAGTCATCTTCACAGTGACTGAAGTCAAAGTATTTACTTAAACTGAATGTTTTAAAAACCAGTGCTAGAAAAATTGGGAATTCATCCAACATTTCTCTCCAGTTTATACTGTTCTCAGGAGCCCTGGGCTGATTCCAGGAAACACTTTTGACAGGATTTTTAAAATTAGGTTGTTAAAATATTACTGGATATGGTATTAATGGGAAGAACCAGGAGCTGACTGGTAAGGGCAGGTCCCTGGTGAACCTCTCTTAATTTGCCAGTGTCTGTTGTTCTATTTCTGAACAGATCCAGGTTTAAATTGCAGAGAATTTATATTAGATAATTTTAGAGCTCCATTTTTTCAGCTCTTTGAATGACTTAGGCTAAAAATTTCCCCTACTTATATAGCCTATAAACAACAGACTGGACATTTTTCTTAATATTTAATTTGCTATTGACTTTTTTTTAATTTTAAGCCTCAGAACTGTTCACTTGTACCATGGTTAATAATCATTTGACAGCTTCTGTGTTAAATACATTCAGTAATTAAAGATAGGTAATGTCATCTCTCCTTAGATCCCATTAACCAAGAAATTCACTATATATTCGTAAATATCTCTTAAAATTTTAATAATATTCTCTTCCAAATTATCTAAAATGTGAATGAACATTAGGAAATGTGAGACCAATGTTTTTTAAAGTTGGGTAATAAATCCACAGGTTATAGATTTAACTTTAGGGGCCATTCAGGAAAAACAATAGGATAAGAATGTATGTAATAGTTATGATTTTCATTAAAAAAGTTAAACTTACTATTTAATCATTTTCATTTGTACTTAGAGCTATGAATCAAGTAACAACTATAACCCCAATATCTTAAAATTTTTATTTGGAGTTAAATTGAGTTCTTATTGCAGATTCAATATTTTGAAAAGATTGAAAACAAAAGAAGTCATTTAGGGCTTCCCTGGTGGCGCAGTGGTTGAGAGTCTGCCTGCCGATGCAGGGGATACGGGGTCATGCCCCAGTCTGGGAAGATCCCACATGCTGCGGAGCGGCTAGGCCTGTGAGCCATGGCCGCTGGGCCTGCGCATCCAGAGCCTGTGCTTCGCAACGGGAGAGGCCACAGCAGTGAGAGGCCCGCGTACCACACACACAGAAAAAAATCATTTAAAATATGTATAAATATGGTCTAGGGACTTACCTGGTGGTGCAATGGTTAAGAATCAGCCTGCCAATGCAGAGGACATGGGTTTGAGCCCTGGTCCGGGAAGATCCCACATGCCGTGGAGCAACTAAGCCTGTGAGCCACAACTACTGAGCCCATGCACTGCAAAGACTGAAGCCCGGGTGCTCTAGAGCCCGTGCTCTGCAACCAGAGAAGCCACCGCAATGAGAAGCCCACGCACCGCAATGAAGAGTAGCCCCCGCTCACCGCAGCTAGAGAAAGCCTGCATGCAGCAAGAAAGACCAATGCAGCCAAAAAATAAATCAATTAATTGAAAAAAAGCAAAAAATTTTTTAATTTGCTTTAAAAAATATGGTCTATAAAAAGGAAAGTAATTTGGAAATCTATATTGAAACATCAGACTAAAACACTATATTGTCAATACATATTACACAAAAGATTGTCTAGCCACTCTCTGTGCTTTCTATAAGCAGCTATTTTCATATGTCCTGTTGTTGTTATGTGACTACTTTTTAATGCTATTTGTAGAACTGGGCTTTGGCAAGAACTAGGCAAGTTTCATTGCCCTGAATTTTCACCAGCTTCATAAGCCAGCGCTGTTCTAAGGTGGGTTGCTCAGTAGGCTAACTCAGAGTGGGTGGCATTGTTCCCTCTCACTAGTTGATGTAGTTGCGATCTTTAAAAGTGTGGTTCGGGCTTCCCTGGTGGCGCAGTGTTTGAGAGTCTGCCTGCCGATGCAGGGGACGCGGGTTCGCGCCCCGGTCCGGGAAGATCCCACATGCCACGGAGCAGCTCTGGGCCCGTGAGCCATGGCCGCTGAGCCTGCGCGTCCGGAGCATGTGCTCTGCAACGGGAGAGGCCACAGCAGTGAGAGGCCCGCATACCACAAAAAAAAAAAAAAAAAAAAAAGTGTGGTTCAGTTTACTAGGTTTTATGAAACTGTATTTGAAAATATCGTTAAATACCTGAAACCTGGTGCCAGGTTTTTGTTTGATTTTTATGGAGAAGGGGAAGGGGAAATAGGAGTAGCATTGAAAGAAGTCTTCCAATAGAGTATTTTAAACCATTTCCAGCCTCACAGTGGCAGCCACCTGGGAATTGCTATGTGTGGATGCCTGTGTGTTTGAAATATGCATTTAACTAAGCAGATTCTGAAGTTTTATTAACTCAGCAAGGCACACCCCCTCCTCACACACACATAAAAGTGTTCTAGTAACAAGGAAAACTTTGCACACTGCCTAAGCTCTTTTATTAGAAACATAATTATATTAATGTACCATGTAGTATCAATAAAGTACTACTTACCAAAGTCCACAACCAGTCAGCTCCTTTTTTGGGAATCATACACATATATGGATGCTTTAAAGTTTGAAACTTGAGCCTACACTGAAACTGAAGTCAGAGAAGAGGCCTAGTCTGCCTCCATATCTGCTGCCTACAGAAGGAATCTCATTTATTTTCTTTAATCTTTGTCAACTTCAAATCTCAGGACAAGAGAGCTGAGACTTAGAAGGTAGAATTTAACATCACTGTCCTAACTAAATCCATTACCATCCACCTTCTTAGGTTAGAAATTTGGAAAGTAGAATATCTGGTTTCCTACAGCTGTTACATACTGAACTGACGCTGGGAACTTAAAAGAAACTATGTAAAAGGTATAGGTAGGGAGAATTGGAAAACAGCTTATAGACCACTAGCTTGTGTTTCAGCTAAAAGAAATATAACACCTTTGGAATGACCTCAGACCGTCCATGAGTCTAGGTCACAAGTGAGCAGCTGTCCTTTGAATAATCACTAATTATTATTAAAAGGCAATTAAAGGTAATTAAAAGGCATTTATGCCTCAGCTCAATGTAGGTCCTATGCTGACAGATCTTTTTGGCTGGCTCTGTGTACAGATCACACGTTGCTGAAGTGTAAGATACCTTTCAAAACTAAGGACACGAAAGTACGTTTTCTAGTTTCAGGCACTCAAAACTTATTAGATGGTGTTGCATGCCATTGGCTTTCTTAAGAGGTCTCCCCTCATCCCCAGGTTTCTGTGAATCCCCTCGCTGTATCACTCCATTTCTGCTTTTTCAGCACCTAGAATGGTTCCTAGGCAGAGTAGGCATTGAATAAATATTTACCAAGTTGAACCTGAAGTGTTCAATTTTATAGTAAATGTGTGTAGGTTATTGCCTTGTCCATATAGATATGTTACACAAAAAATGGTAAGTTTTATGACATATATAAAGAATAAAATACTGTTTCAGAGTTAGTAGATCATCTAGCTCAATATAGCAATCTAAGTGTTCCTGAAAGTTAAAATGTTCTTGTTCTTCTTTTTCCTTCAAGAGAAAAATAAGTTTTTTGCCACAGAAAAAACAAAGTGATTCAGTGTTCATGGGAGGAATTCATAATTCGGCCTCTTATTTTCACACTGCCTTTCAACAACACCTACGCCACCCAGAATAATAATGTGCTAAGCTGCCATGGCTGCAAAGTATTTCAATAAAAGAAGGAAATTATTTTCATAATTACTGATAAGTTCTTAATTTGTTCTGCTAAATGGTAAATCAACCACAGCTGGTGAAAGTAACGATTCTCATGTTTTGATATTACAGATTTAGAAAAGGTGGCTTACAGTTGTCTTGAAGTGCCTGGGAGAGATAATTTCATTTTAAGGAGATAAAGGGTTAATTAGTGGAAATTTTTTGAAGCCCTAAAGATCAAGCGTTGTATTGCTCTCTGATATTTAAAATGCTCAGTATAGTCATTTGCAGATTTCTACTATTATTGAAAGTACAGAATAGTATTTTTTTTCATGAATAGTATTATGTCAGCAGGGTAGAAATCAGTTCAAACTGTAATTAAACATGTCAAAAAATATTAACACAGAATATTTATTGAGACGTAACTTGAACTTAGGCATAATCATTAACTTTACAAAGAAAGTAGACTATTTCAGTTCTGTCGGATATGTCAATTAGGCACTCAATAATTGTACATCAAAAGGAATTTTTGTTGAATGAATCAATGAATGAAGTTACATCATTTTTTTTTCTGAACTAGTGTCTCCCTTGCAGTATACCTGGGAATATCAGGAACATTTCCGAGCCTCTATTGTGTGTGTTACATAAATTAGTGATTTACTGGCATCTCATTTATCCAGCATTGTTGGAGAATGAGTGCTCCTGGTTAAAAATTTACAGTTAAGTGAAGAACCATCTTACAGCCCTACTCATTTAAGCTATATCTTTCTAACATGTACCTTCCCCTATCCAATCTGCTTAGGGGTGTGGTCCAGACTGAGGTAATGCTACATCCCTAGAGCACTCCCTCCATCTCCACCAACCAGCAGCTTCTCTCCACCTTGGACTATGGGATGTTTAGCAGCGTCCCGGCCTCTACCCACTAGAGACTGGTAGCACTTCACTCCCCGTTACTTGTGACAAACAAAAATATCTCCAGATGTTGCCAAGTGTCTCTGACGACGATGGGAAGCGGCAGAATCATTTCCAGTTGAGAACCACTGATATCTGAGAACTTTGTTAGAAACACAGATTTTGCCCCAGCTCAGACCTACTGAATCATGAAGCCTTCCCTCAAGAAGCTATAATTAGTGTAGTGGTAAAAACAGAAAAGTGAACATATGGAGACGGTTGACAAACAAAAGAGTGCATATAGAACCTGTCAGATTAGGAGACCCAGGGGCAGTCTCTCAGAGGGAGTGATGCCTGAATTATTAAATAGTCAGGGGAGTGCTGGATGGGTGGGTTGGGAGCAGAGGAAGGAACTTTTCTAAACAGAGTAAGCAGCATGTGTAAGGGTGTGGAGGGTAGTGATGGAGCACCTAGCTTGCCGGGGATGCTTGGAGCCTAAGTACAGGGGGTGGGCAGCCCCAAGAACTATGGGTAGTCAGAGCCAGAGGGGCGAGAGCTGTTTTTGCCTTGTTAGAGAGTTCGGGCTTTTTCTTCAAAGTTACGGAGAGCCACAAAAATTATTGAAACCAGAGAAATTTACAAGGAAACATATATATATATATATATATATATATATATATATATATATTTTTTTTTTTTTTTTTTTTTTTTTTTTTTTTTGCGGTACGCGGGCCTCTCACTGTTGTGGCCTCTCCCGTTGTGGAGCACAGGCTCTGGATGTGCAGGCTCAGCCTCAGTGGCCATGGCTCACGGGCTCAGCCACTCTGCGGCATGTGGGATCTTCCCGGACTGGGGCACGAACCCGCGTCCCCTGCATCGGCAGGCGGACTCTCAACCACTGCACCACCAGGGAAGCCCCAACATATATATATATATATTTTTTAATTTAGATAGTGATGGAGAAAGAAACTGAACCAGAGGGATCAAGGCAACAGGCAGGAAACTTCTTCAGAGGCCCCATGGGAATCCAGGCCAGACAGAAAGGAGTTTGGACAGTGGAAGGGGATGAAGAGGTGTGGACAGGTCAGAGGGGTGTCTGTGGCTGAAAACCAACGGAACTTGGTGACCAGCTGGACACAGGGCAGAGGGAGGGAGAACAGTGGAGAACGACTCTAAGGGCTGAAGCAGAGGGTCTATGCCTCACCTTCTCTCTGTGGATGATTTTTCTATTGCAGAGGGAAACGTAATTGATATATTTCCCTAGACATCAAAATTGATGATTCCCTCATGCTCTGACCTAATAATTATTGAAATGATTAAAGGTGAAAATTCTTCTTTTCAAAACTATTCCCTTATTAGCTGCTACTGTGTTTACTAACAGACATGCTGGTATTGATGTTTATTAGGTCAGACTACTTTCTGATTGAGTACAAATGGTAGACTAACCCACAAATGCTAATTAATGTTGACCGTTTGGATGCATACATCCAAGTTCAATTGACACCCAGAACAGGAGAAATTGTATTATTCAGCAGATGTTGAAAGCCATGTGGCATTCTGTGTTTATAATGCAGTCGTCAGATGTTGGCTTTCATTATTCTATCAAATATACTTTTTTTCTGATATATCATTCAGATATTCATGGTTGACTATCTGTATAGAACACAAGATTAAAGTTTCTTTTTAATTGAATGGCTTATGTACATTGAAAAAAATCTAAATTTCTAGTCAGATAATGTGGCGTGGATACCTGCCCACTTGCAGAGAGACCACCAATGCCTAGATCACTCCCATGTGAGGCAGAAAACTTATTTAGAGAACTTCAAGATGTACACGTCAGCACACTTTTAGGAGCACTTACGATAATGCAGATCACAAGCTACCTCTGACTTGAGCTACACTAAGATAACCAAAGCTACAGGTCTCTTAGGAGGCATCAGTGCAGCCTTTATGCTTCAGGCCTTTGTTAAGCATGGGGATATTTCATAACTCACTCCCTCTTGACTGTGTATGCCTTTGTTCTAATTAGCCCAAGTCAGAATAAATAAACCCCGTGTTTTTGAATGGCCTGTGGTTTTCTGCAGGCTACTTTTCACATATGGCACTCACAGTGTTCTAGCAGTCAAGAAAATCTGGATTAAATGCCAAGAACAAGCAGAAGAACAGTAGATTTACTGAATTGGTTTTGCAATTACTAATTTGAAAAAAATAGCCATAAGAATGGGAAATTTTGATCATAGAAGGCTTTCAGCAAAGAGTTCTGAAGTGGATTTTGTGAAGGTTGAGTGCAGCCTTGCAGAAGCACAGGGGACAGGTCCTTGGGAGGCATGGTTGACAACAGCTTAGACATAGAGGGGGTGGTTAGTAAATTTGTTCAAAGGCACACCAACATATTTTGTTAGTGAAAATAATGATAATTAGGATGATAAGGTAGGGGAGACTGGTGAGTAAATTTAAAATCCAGGCTAAGAAAATTGAGTTTAGCAGTAAGATTTTTATTTTACCTAAATGTTTTAATAGCTTTGACTGGCAGAAAGTGCCATGCTTTAGTATTGTTTTTACTTTTTAGTTCATGTATTCTGGCCATATGAAAGACATTTATTTACCTTGCAAAGTAATCACAAAGTGATTCCTAGAACTTGGCAAACAGAGATGCCTATTGCAATTTTTTTACTTCAGTATTTCAAAAACCTGGGGTGGTACACACACACACACACACACACACTTGTTTGTACTGTTACATTGCATATTGCTTTTTTTCCCTATATGTCCCATATGACCCTAGTTCAGATGATTTCTTTTTTAATATTGAGTAGACATAGAACAAATATAAATAAAGAACAATAATCTAAAATAAAGATCGGGGCACCTAGAGCACCTCTAATGACAATTAAAAATCAACACTTCTATTCATTGTTTTGTCTCAGATTTTTCTGTGATTGACTTTGCACTTTTTAGTGGAGTTTTCCATTTCTTTCTGGAACTTTTTAAAGACTCCATTTGAAATGTTTCTAATATGACAAAGTCTGGAAAGTCCCATTAGATCATAAATGCATATTTTAGCCTTCCTAATATTTCACTGCAAACTGCTATCGTCAGAAGTTTAAAATTTAAGTTATCATTTTTATGTGCTGATGCCTTGCATCAGGATGTAAAACCAAGTCAAGTCCCAAAGCTCTGTGAGCTTGCTTTGATTGAAGATGATTGTCTCCTGCTCAAGAAAGAGAAGGATTTCTTCTTGACCTTGGTCATCACCCATTAAATCATCATCTATTCTGTGCATCTATATGCACATCCAGATTTCCCGAGTGTAAGAGGAGCATTCACAATTATGTTAACTATTAGATGTTGCTAAAATATTTATAAGTTTTTATCTAAAAAAACTCTGAATGTTAGCTCTCCCACTACCTTAAGTACTTAAACTCTCAACTTTTTAACTTAAAATCTGATATTTTCCTAAGCCCAAGCCATATAATTTTGCTTATTCTTTGTGCTTTTTTCTTTGTAAAAACCTTGCTCTGGTCATTTCTACGCATATGACTGTGCTCTCATAGCTGCTAACGAGCTTTAAAAGTCACTGGTACACTCTTCAAGCACATTAAGTCTCATTTTTGCCACAGAAAAGAACAATACCTTTCTGATCCGTAAGAGCTTCATTTTATCTTAGGGAGCCGGTCAGGGACCCAGAGGTTCTGTTCTGTGTTTTAACCACACTACACACTGCATTTCAAGTGACATGTTTAGCGAAATGCAAGGTCTCTCAGGAGTCCAAATGGAATTTGCATTGCATCTGAAAGAAAGAGGAATCTCATTCTCTCTGTGAGTTAGCTGTTTGAATTTTTGCCGTATATAAATACTAGAAGGGGACCCTGATGTCCTCTAATATTAGACTAAAATAGGACACTAAGAAAGTGATTTCACTTTAAAAGCTATAGCTAGTAAAGAGAGGTAAATATTACATTCTGTTTCCTTTTATCTTTGAGAATGTTCAATAATTTTTAAAGGTAGGTCATGTGGACGCCACTTACCACATCATGAGATTAGAATATCTATGATTCAGATTAAGTTCTACAGGGTGGCCAGATTAATAAGAATAATACAGATGACTCTATGGATTTAAACATTTCAAATGAATGACAGTATTACTCAATGAAGAGTTTTAGATTAAATGATTTTACTTAAAGAATGTATTTTTTTTAATAACTGCTAGATCATGGATGAAATAACTAATCTTTTGCTGAAAACACATTGCATTTTTTTGTAATCCCTGGAATTGTTCAATGAGAAGCATTTCCTGCAGAGCCCAATGTAATATTCTTAACTGGTCATGTCTATGTGCTTGAAACAGTTTGTCTCTGAGGGATAATTATGTATCTCATGGGCTGCTGCAGATACTGGAAAAATCTAGATATACCAAGCACTTTGGAAGTGTTTCCCAGAATAATACACAAATATATTCACCATAGCTAAACATTATAGTCTTCCTTCCAAAGATCCTAGGAAACAGATAAAAACCTTTAAACATTAATGAGTTATTTCATTCAATAAATGAAATAGTTGTAGTAATCAATATGAAAAGAAAAAGTAAAAGTATAATTATGTTAGCATTAAAACCAGATATTCTGTGGCCTCATTTACACAGTTGGATTTAGATCATTTAGGTAAAATAGGTTATTTTCTTGAATTATCCATTGAATGATTTCTGACTTGAATAAACTGCCTCCACTTTATCAGTTCTTTTCCCCCACTCCTTTATTGTATTCTCTGTTCTTCACACATGTGCACACACAAGTAAAACTTTAATTGAAGAAGGAGGGCATCTTATCTGAGTTTTATTACTTTGAGTACTGGAATCATGACTAAAATGAACTACCAAGTTCAAGTGTTACTAACTTGGGATTCTAGGAAAACAGCACAAGAATTTTTTGAGAATGAGTGAAGCACACCATGAGATACATACTCATACTTACTAGGTATTCACTTGGGATGTTATTGGTTCCCAAGAAATGGCTATTAACTTATTTTACTAGAATAATCCAAATAAAACTGTATGTTATTATGATAAGAACATTAAGAAAGGACTTTTTTTTCACATAAAATGATAACTTTAAAATGTTAATGGAAAAAAAGAAGTACATTTACTTAGGACAAAAAGTCACTATATTGTCCTATATTTTTCTCATTTTATCTCATTTCAATGAAAACTTTATTAGTACCAGTGCACTCTCCGAGCACCAATTTTGGGGGAATCTTTAATTAACTTAATTTTAAATTCCTACATCTATAAAAATATGGTGTGCAGTTTTGATATCAGCATCATGTTCCTTCTGGGGGTTCACAGCTGAGGGTGACCATCCCCAGCAGACGTCCAATGATGTCAAACAGGGATGGGGGTCCACTGGCATCTAGTGGGTAGAGGACAGGAATGCTGTTAAATACCCAGCAATTCACAGGACAGTACCCTACAATGAAGAATTATCTAGTCCAAAATGCAATAATGATGAGGCTCTGAACCCTTGTTACAGTTTAACCCAAGGTACTGATGATATGATATAGTCGAATTGCTTAAGAGAGTGACAGCTTCTGTTCTGGCTGAGCCTGAATTTCTTTGCTTTCAGATTCTACTAAAACCTACATCTAGTACTGTTTTCCTTACATATGGCAACTATGTGTTTCAGGAACGCCTGCCATATTACTGTTAGCAGAAAGTCTTTCTTTTTTGCTTATGCATTAGTGTAAAGTTTGTAAGTAAAACTTTCATCCTTAGTATCCAAGGGAAGGACCTGCTTCCAATCTTTCTCCCAAAAGGGTGGCCTTCCTCACTTTTCACTTTGCTATACTTTCTACCACCTAGGTGCCCATTCACTAATTCTCCCTCAAATATATACACTCTGAACATGTTTGTGTTTACCAGATGGGGATCTGAGATGAAAATAGATTCCTTCATTCCCACGAGGCAGAAATGTGGTCTTCGCCACCATTCAATGCAAAGCCATACATTGGGTGAGACCAATTCTGCTTAAGCATTCCTTGCCCAGTATCATGCAAGCTGAACTAAGTAAATCATCACCCACAGAGATCTATCTACACATGAACTATGAAATATATTTCAGTCCTTCATTTCTTTGTGTGAATATTTGTGGCTCTTGCATTAATATACATAAAGAACAAGATAGGAAAATGTGGAGTCATTCCAAATATAGAAAATACTTTTAAAGTCAATTTTATAAACCTTATTATTAGATTTAGACACATAAGTCATTTATACATGAACAAATTAAGAAAGAGTATTTCCTCTAAAAAAATAAACAACTACTGGCCTCCCTCTAGATGTTATTTTAACTTTTATTACAAAAACCCATTTGCAGAGGAATATGAGTGAAAGAATTTCCCTCCACCGTGATGCAGAATTCTCTGTAAATCATTCTGTTTACATCTATAATTCTTAAATGTATCTCATATGTTAACTTTTTCCTTCAATCTTCCTTACTGTTTGGTTTTTATTGCTCTTATCCTTTGTATTCTGTGAAAAACACATACTATTCATTATTCACTTGGAGGGCTGTAACTAGATGTAGAATAACTGAAATATAAAAACCAAAAAAAAAAAATTTTTGTTCCAATCCATAAAATGTTTACCGGGAAAATAGTGTCTTCAGAATCAATCCTAAAAAGTTATTTGTATACTGAGGCACGGATAACCTCTAACAAATACCATGTATTTTATGCTTCTGCTTATTCTGTTGTACAATTGAGAGGTATATCCAATTTACTGCAGTGTATATCATGCTCTTTATACTCAGAGTGATAAACAGAGAAACAATGTTATTCACAGCTATGAATTTCAGCATCTAGCATAACAGATGAAAAATGCCTGCTTCTCTAAACTAATATTTTTTGTGTGTGACTTAGATCCCTAAGAAAAGTTGCTTTTGTTTTAAGAAAGAGAGAAAGAAAAGCAAAAACTAAATTCTCCTATTTTTTAATAACTGGAGAGCTTTTACTCAAGTAAAACAGTTGCCTTTCCCCTAAATTAAATGTGTTGGGGCGTATGGGCCAGTGGGAACATAAACAGACCTCTCCTTGATCACACATTGGCTTCTAGTTTCAAATAAGATAAGACCTTGATACTATTCCAGCTGCTAGAACTGTTTCAAAAGATAACTTAAAACTGGGTATCATAATTTCAGAAAGACAATTACTATTAAATTTTGACCTTCTAAAACAAGACTTTAAGGTCAATTTCCTTATCTGAAAAAGTGTAGATTTAATGAAAGAAAGGAAAGAAAAAGAAGGGAGGGAGAGAAGGAAGGAGAAGGATGCTGGTGAAGTCCCAGCTGCAGATCAGGACAAGCATCTCCAGACACATGGCAAGATCAGGACAGGAGACAGAGCATTTTCTAACTTTACAAATGGGATTTCATGCTCTGCATTGTTCCCCAGATTAAGGGCAACTTGGATCTGATCACTATTAACAGCTCCCCTCAAGGGATCTAAAATGCTTACACGGTGAAGAATAGCTTAAATGAATACTTTGGTTCCCTGTGGGTTAACACCAGGAGTATAGATCGTTGCCCTTTAGAGCTTTACAATACAGCAAAATTAAATTTTGTGTAGAATATTTCTTAAAACAATTTTATTTCCTTGTTTTGACTTAGAAGTTTTGAGAGAGCTGAAGATCATTAGGGCTATAAGTGCAAATATCAGATAGTATCATGTATGTGTGCTACAGAACAAAGGGCTGAAGAGTAAAATACAGGAATCAGAGGTGAATTGCCACTGAACCGTTGAGGTTTTCACACTGTTTATATCTTTCTTACACAAGTAGACTATGAAAGAATAGACTTGAACTTCCATTTACCATTCTTCTGAGAAACATTTATATGGTACTTCCAAGGTTCAGGGTACTGTTCCAAATTTTTTTAATATACAACTATGTTTAATCTCATGAAATCATGTAAGATAGTATCATCCCCATTTTATACAAGAGAAAATGAAGCACAGAGAATTTTAAAGTGTCCAATATCACTAAGCTAGTGAGGGTAGAATCGGATTTGAACCTAGACATTCTACTCCAGTGTGAATACTATATTTTCTCCTGATATAATATGTTAAGACTCTCCATCTTAAAAACACTTAAGGGGCTTCCCTGGTGGCGCAGTGGTTAAGAGTCCGCCTGCCGATGCAGGGGACACGGGTTCGTGCCCCGATCCCGGAAGATCCCACATGCCGCGGAGCGGCTGGGCCCGCGAGCCATGGCCGCAGAGCCTGTGTGTCCGGAGCCTGTGCTCCGCAACGGGAGAGGCCACAGCAGTGAGAGGCCCGCGTACAGCCAAAAAAAAAAAAAAAAAAAAAAAAAACACTTAAGTACAAAATTTGCATAGTCAGTCAGCTTGAAGTCTTCACATTAGAATCATTTAATATGCTGTAGTGAACTACATAAAGTGATCCCAAACAGCAGAAGATGCATCTGTCCTGAAATTCTTATAAATAGGGTAAGTAAGTCAGTATGGTGAGTAACTTAGAATAAGCCTGCAAAGATATTTCAAATATGTGTGTTTTTGTACACGTAATGTTTTTCACGTACATCTAAAGTTCCTTGCAAGAAACACAAACTTGTGTCTATAATGTGTTTAAGCCTTTATTTTTCTTAAATTAATTAATTTATTTATTTTTGGCTGCATTGGGTCTTCGTTGCTGCGTGCAGACTTTCTCTACTAGTTGCAGTGAGCATTGTGGTGCACAGGCCTCTCACTTCAGTGGCTTCTCTTGTTGTGGAGCACAGGCGCTAGGCACGTGGGCTCAGTAGTTGTGGCACATGGGCTTTGTTGTTCCGTGGCATGTGAGATCTTCCCAGACCAGGGATCTAAACTGTTTCCCCTGCATTGGCAGGCGGATTCTTAACCACTGCACCACCAGGGAAGTCCCTGTTTTAGCCTTTAAGAAGCAGCTGTCTAAATACATGACATTAGGGATAAAAGGTCTCTGGCTCTGTGATTGAGGCCGCGTTCCCTGGGCTAACAGGAGCAGAGGTGCACATATCACCATGAGTATAAGGTGGTGTTAAGGTACGGATCAGTGAACAGTGGGGCAACAAAGGTGTCCTGGGGGAGTCCAAATGGAAAAGAGAGCTTCAGTAATTTTGCACTGATTATTTGGTAGAAAAGAGGTTACCTGGTGCCACTTCTGATTTATGGAATAGATTGGACTTGTAATGAAAGTCCAGATACAACTGACCTCTTTCAAAGAAACTTGTAACCTTTTTTTGATATACTTCATGTGAGGGCTCTTGAATAAATTATCACTGTGCAGTTTTTCATTTTATGCTGTAGCTCACTCTTATGTTTAGATTTATTCAGATTTCTCCGTAAGAATAGACAACCATAGAATCCAAAGTGTATTCATTTCATTCTTTTATTGTTCTTTACCTCCGGTATTTTTTGTTTAAAAAAAAAAGAAGACATTGTGTTATATTGTGTATTCGTTCTCATACAACAATTCCAACAAGAAAAATATGCTTGGAATGAATTCATTTCCATGGTATTCTCAAAATGAATATTATAAAGTGCTCAGATGTTGTCCTCCAAACAACTAACAAATAAGAAAAGCTGCTGACCTCTGTAAGGGAGGTGGCATAATCCATATTTGGGCACGTACAGATGAAATTCAGCTATATTGATCTTTAGAAGAGTCCAAATGTTTCTGGTATACTGAAATTATGTTTCATTCAGTTGAAAGAAATGTCATAACTATGAAATTGTTACATTATTTACTGGAATGAAATTTACACCATGCCGATGTTTCAAGAGAAGCTAATTTTCCTTAAGCAAAGTAAGCATCAAAAAAACTATTATCTATAGCTCTGCTTAGATGGCTACATTAAGCAGGTTATGTTTATAGATTTAACTATACATGTCATAACTAGAGTGTGCCAGTTGTCAATCAAGTAAAATGTCCTTACCTTCTGTCTCCATAATCATTTTTTCTTAATACATTGGTTAAGGAAAGAAAAAGTCTCATTTAGCAATGAACTTTTAGATATTTATTAATTATGACAAATCTATGACATGTATCCAACTTTTAAAAATCTTTTATGAGCTCCTAAACTTGATTAAAGATGTTTAATTATTTCCTATAGCTGCCATCCATAGTTCCATCCTGTAATGAATTGTGAAAATAATGAAGAAGGGTAATTGCATGGATTCTCTTACACTTGCACTCAGAAAAGTTCTCTTTGTCATCTATATATCCAAATGAACTTCTGCAAAATACATTTATAATTATAAAGCCGCATCTATTAAGGCAGAAGCATTTGTGTTTAACAGTTACCAGGTGGTAACAGTGGGAGAACTTGTATGGAAACTAAGTAACAATTGGAACCTATCTCAAGGCTTTCCTGGGTCCTGTCATTAATATTTAAATTACACGTGGATATGCCGGGCTCTGGACAATAATATGTTATGAGTTTGAAATGTTTGTTTGTATTCTAGATTCCCTGAAATTTTATATTTTAATTCGTTAAAGGTCTAGGACAGAGCACAAATTTCACTTGTTGTTAATCTTTAGTTTGTGATTTTTTGTTTTTATAAGATTTCTTGCAGTCTTTGACATAAAAATCTATAAACAAAATAAAATTATTGTACAAAGAATATTCTGCCCTTTTCTATAATATCATAAAGAAAACACGTGGAAACTCCTAACTAACTACATTTGTGGTAAGGAACCAAGGGATAATATTGAAAACATATTTGTTTCAATAAAAACTTCCCCAGTAGCTCAATAATTCGATATATTGTGTTTTTTTTTTAATCCACACGTTTTCTGGTAATTTACTTTTCTGGAAATTTCTAGGAAAAATTCATATTTAAACAAATTATTTGTTGCCTACCTCAAAGAAGTTTAAGCAAATATGTATCTTTCATTATTCTTCCATTTTTATCTAAAAGATACCTTTCTTTTAAAATACCTTCTTATTGGGAGAAGCCAAATATCACAACATATGAATTTGCTATGGTTCTTATAACATTTGGAAAATGAACTTGCTTTAGTGCTGTGGTTTATATCAAATGACTTAAGAATTGCTCCATAAGTAAGTGAAGTAGGAAGCTAGTCAATACTAATAGTAGTGGTAAATGGAATGGATGTATAGTGGGTATAATTTGTGCACCGCCAACTCTAGACTGAAAGAAATGTCTCATCTAAATCTCAGATCTATGTGTATGTTCCACACCACAGCTGCTAAAATAATCTAAGGTTGACTTTACCAGCCTCTTGCCATGAACTAGTTCTCCTTGCCACATGGCAGATTGGTTTGCAGAAAACCATGTACTTTATATACATTTTTCTCCTTGACTAAAAAGTTGACTTTTTTCCTAGTTGCTAAAAATACCATGAAATCAATTAATAAATACAGAATGAAGTAAACTTCAGCTAGAGAACTTGGAAATAGTCATATTAAAAAAAAAAAAAAAAACACACAGATCACTGTGATCCCATTAAGAAATAGGCTTCCAAGAAGGCTTCTTATTAACCAGGCTATCTGAACCAAACACAGCTGTAAAAGTTAAATTTTGTGTCAAAAATAGTAATAACCTAAGAACATTATTTTATAACAATGATCAAACCTGATAATAATTTTGTTACTTTTTTTATGTTTGTTAACATCGTTTACGTTTTACGTTTTGACATTTTTGACATTATTTTGCCAATGTCGCCATCATCACCTAGCTGAGGTGCGCCTGCCTCTCCACACACTTTCAGGCATATGGTAGTAACGAGGTTTAAATTGCATTTAACTGGATGATGTTGTGCAGAGCCCCACAGGCCAAGGTTGAAGCTGTACTTCTGCCACCTATTACTTTTATCAGGCCTTATTTTTCCTGTCCCAACAGCACTAAAAATGTGAGAAAATGCATTTGTGTTCTCCGTCCCTCCCGAGAGAAAGTAAACCACCTTTTGAAGAGTATCTAAGTCAGTAAAAGCTTTTGTTCTTCAGTCAACTTATTTCAGTTATATCATCACTAGTCAGATCCCCATGTTCACCTGGAGAATTCAAAGGATTCAGCAGTTTTCAAGAGGCTCTAAGAGTCTTCTATATTGTAAAGCCAGAAAAGGCACTTTGCTCATGGGACTTCTGTTGTAAAGGGTAGTGCTTCTGGGAAAGCACTCATTGTGAATTATCCATTCATACCTGCAGTACGTGGGAGTGTAAACATGACCGGTGTGCTAGTGGCTGTGGAAGAGAGGAACGGAGTATCTACACAGCTGAAGGAAGTCATGTCGGGATTTAAATGTGCTTAGAGTCCCCCACTAGGGGAGCCGTACGGTGTAGCTGTGGACCCTGCACATGGCCGGGATAAAAACCTTCCTATTAGAAAAAAACAAAGTGGAAGCAGTTTTGATCCAAGCACATTAACTTATGCAAACATACATCTGGCCCAACTCTTCAGCCTCTCAAAACTCGTATTACTTCATCCAGGATCTTCGTGCTACTATTATACATAAATCTGTTCAATAATTATCTTCATCAGAGGATGTCTAAATAAATCCTTGATGTTCTTTGTACATAGCAAAACAATAGACTCTGACTAATCTTTGTTAACCTTCTACAAGAAAATTACACAGTGTGTTTGTGTGCTTTCTTATTAGTTAAGCTCTTTTAAGTAGCAAAAACCTTAGATACAATTTCTGCTTAGGAAGATGAGCAAAAGAGTTTTAAAAATCCAGCTTTCCTAAAACTGATGTTTCTTTCTTCAAGTACACTGAATGTATATAAAAACATCACTTTCAAACCTGTATTATTTTAATCTATGACATTAAATATACATTAGAACCCTTGAAAATTATTCATTTAACAAATATTTATTGTGTCTAATACGTGCCAAGCATTATTCAGGGTTCTAGGAATAAAAGAGTTTTGCTTCTTATTTAAAACCCTTCTTTGACGGTAGCTTTCTCCTCGTGAGAAGTGAACCAAGAGTGTGTGGGTTACTAGCAATCACAAAATACACTATTAAAAAAAAAAATATATATATATATATATATATATATATATATATATATATATATATCACTGAGCAAAAAAGTGGGAGCCAAAGAAGAAGACACTGTCTCGATTGTGTAGACCAAGAAGTAAGTCAGTGGAAAGGACTAGGAATCTTAGCTCCAAGTCACAGAGGCTGTTAGCCCTCCTTCTTTGAGGAGGGACTGTCACTGCCAAACTGGGCCAAGAGATTCCCTGCATTGCAATTCCGATGCCCTGGAGATTGAGTACAGCGAGTGTTGGAAACTGAGTGTGTACCTAGGCTGTGAGACCAGCCTGGTAATATGTGTGGGAAATGGAGTCAAATGGACTGGAGTTCTAAGGTCAGCTCCATCTGTAACTGGCGAGAGAGATGGGAGATTGGGATAAGGGCAGGGATAGCAAAGACAAGATCCTAGGAAGGAGGAGAATGGAGTGGAGGTCAGAATTCAGTTCAGGGGAATCCAAGGCCTTTTTGAGGACAGAAAATCAAACTGAGGTCTGATGACAGATAAGAGTCAGTGGGGGGAGAGATCTGGAGGAGTGCTGGGAGGACTTCAGACAGGGAAAGGGTTTGGTGCCCTCGGGGATCTGAAATGCTAGTGATCTTGTGGGGATGGGGCAAGAAACTGGGTCTCATTTGGAGGTAATCACGTAACTTACATATTCTGAGCTGGGAAGCTCAGTGAAGAGCAAAGGTGATGGGAGGGGGCAGTGTTGGTCATTACGAAGCAACAGAGAGTGTCTCGGGCGCCTCCTGTTTGGCCATGTTCAAGGGCAATGGAAAGCCACTGGAGGGCATTCAATTAGAGGGTGACCTTATCCCATCTATGCTTTTGTAAAGACAACCCACCACAGTGGCCTGTAAGATTCTGGGATTCAGTTTCTCTTAGCATACACAAAGTGAGAGCCAGTTTGATGACATGTTTTAGCCAATGTTGGATTTCTTCTAAAACCATATCTCATTAGTGAAATAAATGGGGAAGAAGAAGTGTCATTTTGTTCTTTAAAGAGGGATGTAGAAGTTCTTTTACTGCTGCCTACTCTTTGGGTATGCTTCCAAGATCAGTGACCAAGGGCCAGTGAGAGGTTCAGAATCGATATTGTCTCCCAGCCCCACCCACCCCAGACCCTCGCATTCCTTTGTGCTTCATTATCTGGTTCTGCTAGATGTCATGTAACTCAATAAAAATAGTAATAATAGTAATGGGTAATGTGGATTACCAGAAAGCATGCTACGGGGCTTCACATTCATTATCTAATTCAAATTGTGAGGTAGGTGTTATTAGCCTTATTTAACAGAAGAGAAAATGGAGCTTTCCAGGGGTTAGGTGACTTGTCCAGCTAGCAAGGGAAGAGTTGGGCTCCATCACAGATTGTCTGATGGCAGAGTGCCTGCCCCAACTCCCTGTATTGGAGGTGGTGGGTCAATAGCTGTCAGAGCTCTGTTTTGGTGACTCAGTGGGGTGAGAAGATGATAAGATTAACTTATACAGTTTGCTGGGTTTAGTGTAGCAAGTCTAGTTTCTAAGGCCAATTCCCTCCCTGTGCAAATGGTGTTGAATGATTTCTGCTGTTTTAAGGTGTCATTGTCACTGTTGTTTATAACTAATAGCCATGATGCTTTCAAAATGGAAATGGCACAGTGATACTATGATTGCCTTCTGCTTTTTTTTTTTTTAATTATATGAACTGTTGCTCCTGTTTTTAGGCTGTGGTTTTAACTCTGGAATAACTCCCATGTTTAACAATGAGATTAAAACATTCCATGTATTGAGTTAAAAATGGAATAAGACCATATTTTGGACATAATATCCCTAACAGTAGTGAATGATTTATGATTGCCAAGTCACTCTGTGTTGAAAATGGGAAAAAAAATGTCATCATAATTTTCTTTAATTTTATTGACATACAGCTGATTTACAATGTTGTGTTAATTTCTGTTGTATAGCAAAGTGACTCAGATATATATATATACACACACACACACATTTCCCTCTTCTATATTCTTTTCTATTATGGTTTGTTACAGAATATTGAATATAGTTCCCTGTGCTACACAGTAAGTAGAACCTTGTTTTTAAGTCATCATACTTTAGATAGGAAATTGCTATAGAAAGACAGAACTTACTATGAAGAAGTTTAAAATCATCTTGTATTGATGAAATCTCATTGATTGTTGTAGAATTTATTTTAATAATGCATATGTAATCAAGTCCCAAACTTTTCTCTTGAAACGAGTTTCATCCTTATCTTTTTTCCTTTTTCTTATTAAAGTGGTAGAAGATAAGTTACTTTAAAATTAACAATAATTTTTAAATCCCATCTATTTTGTAGAATAATACAAACCTTATCTAAAGTGGTAAATGATAAACATTTTGTACCTAATTTTCAGGCTGTTGATAGTTCCAGGGGTGTAGAAAGAAAGCAGGAAAATTAACAACCTTCCTAATGTTGATATTTGTTATCTTCAGTCTACATACAGTGAACATTTTGAAATCTTGCTCTTCAGCTTCTCAGTGGAATATGCATGATTGATTAAACTTTCCATTTGTGGGAACATTCAACCTCACAAAAATAGAATACATCTAGGAAATTTTTCTTGAAAATGTATTATGTTTTTTATCATTATTCAAAATATCAAATGGATTTGGTTTATTCTTTTTTTTTAATTTTTTAATTTTTATTTTTTTATTTTTGGCTGTGTTGGGTCTTCGTTTCTGTGCAAGGGCTTTCTCTAGTTGCAGCGAGCAGGGGCCACTCTTCATCGCGGTGCACGGGCCTCTCACTATCGCAGCCTCTCCTGTTGTGGAGCACAGGCTCCAGACGCGCAGGCTCAGTAGTTGTGGCTCACAGGCCCAGTTGCTCCATGGCATGTGGGATCTTCCCAGACCAGGGCTTGAACCCGTGTGCCCTGCATTGGCAGGCAGATTCTCAACCACTGCGCCACCAGGGAAGCCCCTGGTTTATTCTTGATGCTTCAGTTTTTCATGAAATAATATTGTAGTATAAAGAGACTTTTATCAACAAATAGGATGCTCCCCACACAAACACTATTAGAATCATATCTCACTTAAGCACATTACAGTCACTTAGGGACCTTCCAGATACACTGGGGTTGAAATATATTAAGTGCTATTTTACTGCCCAACATGTAATCCCATTCCTTCTGGGAAGAATATCACCATTGTCCTTAGGAGAACCACTCATTCCTCCATATAAAACCATAGGTTTTGTGTAAGTTTGACCTTATTCCTAACCAAAGCAATGGCATCTAACCTAAATCAAGGCCACCTGATGGATGTGGGGTGGGCACCTGACCTAGGACTGTCCATAAAAACCACAGCTCATGGCTTTTTCTGCAACAACTGTCTGCCTTTTCTGTGGCCTGAATGAAACAGTATGAAGCCCTGGTTGCTTCCTGCAACCATCTTGTGACCTTGGGGAATCAACATTAGGAAAAAACTGTCATATGGGGAAACAGCATGGAAAAAAGGAAGGAATATGAGTATATCCTTGGTGACATCATGGGACTTCTGACTCAAGCCATACCTGAACTTCACACTAACACTGGATTCTTCAGCTAAACAACTCAACATGTTTGTCTAATTGTTTACTCAGTTTGGGTTGGGTTTTCTATGACATGAACCAAGATAATTGTGACTGCCACAATGGAATATTTTTAATGAAAATGTCATTTCACTTCAGACTTGTGAAAAGCAGGAGAAACAGAACCATTGAGCACATATGAGCCATCAGGTTCAAAGACCTGTCTGTGCTACCTTTGATAGAAAGAATGAAAGACTTATTTTCCAGCTGGGTAGACTATTGGGTATGTGTTGGCATCTGAGTCACTTTCAGTGGCCATGAAGTAATCCGTTATAGATCCCAGTGGTTTGAGATCCTCTCACAGGCAGAAGTGATCTCATCATTTGGTCACTGGCATCTCCTGATTACAAATGGGCCCTGTGATATTTAAGACATAGAGTAAATTACTACAACAAACAGACCTAAAAATGCAGGGGTTCAAACAAGGAAGAAGTTACCCTGTCTGTTCATAAGAGTCCATACGTGGGCAGGCAGACCAGCCAGAGAAGGGAGGTGCCTCAGTCCACAAGTTCACCTGAGGACCACCCCCTTCCCAGGTGGTACTACTTTGTCGTCCTCTGCTTGGCTTCTACCTCTGGATCAAAGGCAGAGGCCCCATTGAACCCAGCAGAATAGCAGAAAGGGACAAGAAAAGGGGTAGAGGTTGAACACTTTCCTTTATAGAATGTGATGTGGTAGCTGATCACATTGCTTCCACTCACGTCCCATTGACCAACACTTACTCAAAACCATGTGTCCCACCAGGTAGCAATAAAGGCTGAGAAGTGTAGTCTCTGGCTAAAACTTTCTAGGACTCTAATACTATAGAGATGAGAGTACTAGAAACAATTTAAGTATGCACTTCATGCACATTTTTCCATGTTTCTAAATGTACATTTTCCATGCACATTTTCCATTTTTCTAAAACATTAATACCATAAAATATTCATCTTATACATATACATATCTATGTGTGTTTTATGTGTATTATGCACATAAATTTCACACACACACACCCCTCCAGTTACTCCCCAGAGAAATACTTTTTCTAATTCTTACGTGATCTTACAAATTAACAGAAATTCAAGTTCTAAAAAAACTAAAATAAAGGAAAGTTATAATTAGTAACCACAATATAATGGCTAATTCCAGTTTCTTTTTAATTCTCAGTAAATTAAATGAGAAAGCAAATTTTTACTTCAATAGATTGTAAATATTTATACAAAATGACTAAATATGTTTACATATTACCTAGTCCTGAAGTTTATATTATTTGTTGCAATGTTTCCTGGCATGAAAATGAGAGGATAAACTTACATGATTGAGGCCATCAGTCAATTATTTTGCTTCAGCTAAGTGATTTATTCAAAGACTTTCTGTGAGGTGCAGTGGGTATAATTTTTATCTTTATGACTTTTCCTAATAATGCTTTGAAGTACCAAATAATTGAATGACTATTACTTTAGGTCTGATTTAAACAGACATTAATCATGTCCCCTCAGTCAGCCTGGGTATTAGAATTCACAGAGCAAGGAAGCTCTCTTTCAAGTGCATCTTAAAACAGAGATTTGCATTACTTGCTCTCTTATGTCCCCAGTGTAATACTAGCATTTCTGCAGAATTTCTGGTGCCTAGGACAATGAAGGACCCAAACAATGACATTTTGGGAGAAAAAAAATGGAGCATACCCATAGCATTTCAACATGGCTTTCATCTTTTTTTTTTTCTTTAAGTCAGTACCCCTGAGTACTCACTCTGTCCCAGGCACTGTCCTAAGTGCTTCACTTTTTTTTTTTTCCTTTTTTGTGGTACATGGACCTCTCACTGTTGTGGCGTCTCCCGTCACAGAGCACAGGCTCTGGATGCGCAGGCTCAGTGGCCATGGCTCACGGGCCCAGCCGCTCTGTGGCGTGTGGGATCCTCCCGGACCGGAGCACGAACCCGTGTCCCCTGTATCGGCAGGCAGACTCTCAACCACTGCGCCACCAGGGAAGCCCATAAGTGCTTCACTTTTAATCCTTACAAGAACCCTTAGGTGAGTACATCATTTTACCGATAAAGAATCTGAAGCCTGGAAAAGTGATGGACTCGTTCAAGACAAGACCAAGGTTTCCCCCTTCTTTCTCTGGCTCCAAAATCCTTGAATATTACCCAACTCTTACTACATCTAAGTCAAAGTGGGTGTGGGCATGTCAGTCAGGTTTCTCCAAAAAAACAGAATATATATATATATATATATATATATATATATATATATATATATATATATCCTATTGAAAGATATACTGAGAGAGAGAGAGACTTCAGGTGTTAGGGGGAATAAGGGCAGGACCTGATGGAGGGACAGGGAGAGGACTGACTGGCCAGGGCTAAGTGTTTTCTTTGATGAGACCCATGTAAGCTGTAGGAGGAAAAATCAGGGATTGTGGGTGCTTATTTTCACTGATTACAATGAAACCTGGGGGCAATTTTTTGTCCCAGGTGGTATGAAGAAGGTGGAGGTCCTGAAAGTTATAGTATCCAACAACAGCTGTGTCTTCTTTAAGCATAACACAGCTAGAGTGAGATAAAGGTATAATGCCATTTGCAGCGACATGGGTGGACCTAGAGATTGTCACACTGAGTGAAGTAAGTCAGACAGGGACAGACAAATACCATATGATATCACTTATATGTGGAATCTAAAAAAGTGATACAAATGAACTTATTTACAAAACAGAAATAGAGTCACAGATGTAGAAAAGTAACTTATGGTTACCAGGGGTTGACAGGGTGGGGGGGAATAAATTGGGAGATTGGGGTTGACATATTCACACTACTCTATATAAATAGATAACTAATAAGGACCTACTGTAGAGTACAGGGAACCCCACTCAGTACTCTGTAATGACCTATATGGGAAAAATCTAAAAAAGAGGGGATATATGTATATGCATAACTGATTCACTTTGCTAAACAGCAGAAACTAACACAACATTGTAAATCAACTCTACTCCAATAAAATAAACAAATAAACTTCATTGTCAGAGCAAAAAATATATATATGGTTTTCAGAAGACAACTTTCAATAACCAATGGACTGTCCTCAGGCAGGTGGCTCATGGCCTGGGACAGAGCTCTGAGAGCACATTATGACAGCAGGCATGCCAGGCGTGCTCATGTGCCTGGCTGATGCGCGGGTTTCATTTGTGCTGCAAGGGTCACAAACCTGCCGTCTTGGACCTTGGCCGGTGGTCTGCTTGCTGGATGCCCCTTCCCTCCAGTTGGGCTGTGCTGATTTCATAAGTCAAAGCCTCCGGGATACTTCCACTATCATTATTTTATTACAAAAGCCAATACATAGTGTCTGAAAGAAACTGGAGAAAAGTGTAGACCAAAAAAGTACCTGTAATCCCATCATCTCTGTTGGTACACATTCTTAAACCTTTTTTTTAAATTTAACCAGGATGTTAATATAGCTCTGGCTCTGGATATAATGAGAATATAGTTGCAGAAATGGGTTTATGCTTTATATACAGTTTTATGCCCTGCTTTTTCATTTATTGTATCATTAATATAGTTCTATGTCAATAAATATATTTCTACAACTGTTGGTAGGGCTGCATAGAACTCCATTATATTTATATTCTCTACTACTGTTGAAATGTATAATCCCCCAATAAAGTGCAAAGTATGTTATTCCAACAGAATACACATTCCTGAGGTTTTGGTGATTCTCAAGCCACCAGGCATATATATATATATTTTTTTCTATCTTTAAAAGGAAGGAAGAGAAAAAGATATACTTGTGTTATCTAAATCATCACCCCTTAATAAGTAATATCACAGCCATATTACAGTAAGCCAAACTTTCACAGGCAATAGGTAATATTTCAGGAGTAAACATTAATTTAAAATGTAATTATTTCAACAAGTTCAGAAATAAGGGTGATGAATCAAGGACAGTTTGTTTTTAAATTTTATATTATCTTGAGCTTTAAGGCAGAAAGTTTCAAACCCAAGACAAATTTTCAATGCCCTGTAACTATCGTCTTGTCTTCTTGTGTCTGAGTATGATGTGTTTTATTGAATTAGGTTAAAATTAAGTTTGGGAGCTTATTATGCAGTGGCCTCCAAAGAGCATCCTTTCCCTTCACTACTGCCTGTTTTAGGAATTGCTGATGTCCTCAGTTCAAAGCTGTATCATCCATTTCTAGAATGACTTTCTTTAAACGTGAAGATAACAGCATTGTCTGATTGCAGCATCCAAAATTTCCATTCCTGTTTTCTGACTCTTTTACCAATACATGCGTTTTACAAAGTCACAGAAGTAACAGTGTAATGAACGCTTAGGCTCAAGTCTACGTGTTTATAACAAGAATTACTTTGAACAGGCAGTCAGGGGCACCTGACATCTAGCTGTGGCTCTATCATCAATCAAATTGAGAAAGCAGTTGGCTCCATTACATTACCTGTAAAATGAAATGGCTAAACTACATGAGCACTGAGATCCCCCCAGATATGGTGTAATTCTGGTATCATTCACCCTTTTGGAGACCAGAAGCTTGTTCTAAGTCATGCATTGATGACTAGGTACCAGACCTGGGATTCTGTTCTGGTCAACAGGAAACAATTTGCTTTTCCAAGGTTAGCATGTGGTATTCAATGGCTTACTGAATCCACTGGGCTCGGTTTCTAGAAGAGACCCTCAAAGCCTCAACATAGAACTTAGCCAGCCACCTGGATAAGTGACACTCCTACTATCATCAAGAAGCTGCCTACAGGAAAGAAAGGCAGACACCAATCTGCACCACGGGATGCATGCCTGGCACCCTCTGCTCTTCTTGTTCAGCTCTGTTCTAACTTCAGCCCTCATGTGAGTGCATGTGGTTGATGAAAACTAAGTGACATTCAGCCCTGGCTGCAGGGCCTCTAGGACATGTTCCATTTCAGATTCCCAGCCTCTGCAGCAGAAGGTGTCACACCAGACTGGAGGTTGGAATAGTTTTTTAGGGAGTCAAACCACAGTCCCAGATGTTCTCAATATCTGATTGGTACCAGAAACCCATAAATAGGCCACTGTTTTATCAAAAAAATATGCCTTAGTATGTACATATACTTATTTTAAATGGGAATATATTACCATATAAAGTATTTAAAATGATTAATTAATAATTAATAACCAAATTTATATTTGGTCTATCTATAAGAAAACTGTATTTTTGGTGACAATATTCTAAATATTGTTTTTCCCTTGAAATGAAGACTATATGATAAATATGCCCTAAAGGAATATAATATGAGTTAAGCTCTAATTTGTTCATATTTTATTCTACTCAAAAAGAATTAGAGCTGCCATTGTAATGGACATATCCTGATACTCTAGATTACAGATTTCTCAAAGCTGACGTTTGTTATTAACAGTAGTTTGAGTTCACATGCCACCATATAAATGCCTTTTTGCCAGTTAATCACTGTCATAGAAAACTACTGACTTACACAGAAGTCAGAAATTATTGATAATTTATATTTCTTTGTCTCTCTGAGCTAAAATGTTATTTCAGAGAGAATTATTGATGAGTGGCTGATTCTAGAGCAGATTGTTAGCATGAAATTTATCAGTCTGATGAAATGTTAAGTGAATAGGGATAATTATTCACTCATTCATTCAACAGTATTTATTTGTGCCTGCTGTGTGTGAGACCGTAGTAGGGATTTGGAACACAGAAGTGAGTAAAACACACGATTTCTGTCCTCTCAGAGCATCTATTCCAACATGGGTACACAGGCTATAAACAAGAAACATAATACATAAGCACATCATGTTATAGAAGGTAATACATGCTATGGGAACAATAAAATGTAGAGCAAAAGGATGTGGGTGGGGATTGGGGCAGGGCTGTGGCCAGCAAAGCCCTCATGGAAATGGGAGATTGGAGCAAAGACAAAGGAAGTGAGAAAATGTATTCCCGTGACCCTCTGGAGACAGAGCATGCCAGCCAGAGGGGGCAGCTGGGGTAGGTAAAAGGCATGAAATAGAAGAGTGCCAGGCTTGCCCAAGGAACAGCAAGGAGTCTGGAGTGGTTGTAGTGCTCTGAGGGGGGAGATTAACAAGAGGTTACTTTGGAGAGCTCTGAAGGCCACATGGTGCAGGGCCTTCTGGGCCATTACAAGGACTTGGGATTTGGCTCTGAGGACACGAGTCCTGTCAGGGTTTGAGCGGAAGAATGACATAAACTTACATTTTAAATGTATCTTTCTCTAGCTACTGTGTTACTGCAAGCTGTACGTGAGGGAGCATATAAGCAGGAAGTTCAAATGTGAGTCTGTTTCAGTGATCTGGGTGAGAGATGCTGGTGTCTCTATCAGGATGGTCGCAGTAGAGGCCGTAAGATGTTTGCAAGGTTGGATTCACAGTATGAAAGCAGTAGGGGATTCACGAAAGACTTCAGAGAAATTAGTCTGAGCTGTGGAAGAATGGAGTTGCCATTAAGTGAGATGGAGGAAACGACCCATGGATGAGGTTTGTGGGAAGGGAACAGGAGTTCTGAATCCAAAAGCTTGGAGAGTATGTATTTGTATACTGCAGTGCTTCTCAAAGTGTGGTCCCCGAATCAGCTGGATCAGCATCATCTGGGAACATGTTAGAGATGTATACTCTTGGGCCCCATGCTAGACCTTCTCCATAGGAAACTCTAGCCATGGGGCCCAGCAGTCTGTGCTTTAGCCAGACCTCCAGGTGATTCTGATGCTCACTCAAGTTTGAGAAACGGTGTGTGTTGTCGACAGATTGATCATGCTACTTTTGTGACTTGGTAGAAGGAATAATTGTTTGAATTAAGTAATTTCTTTACCTCCCTTGGATATAGAAAGAAAAGAGAAGTCTGTATTTTTACTAGAAAATAGAAAAACCTGTTTCAATTTGAATTTGCTTCTCTACATGTATGCGGTTATCTTTTAGCCTCTGTTTAAATTTGGTTTGCAATCTTTAGGTTCATTTTTCTACTTTTCTAGAAAATGTAGAGTATGATGTCTCTGAGTTTACAGAAGTCTGCAAGTAAGCTAAAAATAAGGGGAGATGTAGTCTTGGAACCATGTTTCCAGGAAAACTCATTATTCTTTCATTTTGTTATAAGAAAAAATACTCAAGCTATTCGCTAAAACCAAGTCTATGTGGTGACAAAGAATGTTTTAAGGTTTAAAGAAGTTGTTACACAGCATGAGTTTTTATATTCAAAGTCACTAACATATTTTTGCCACGGCAGTGTTTTAGCAAAACTATATACGTATGTTTGAAACCAGCTTGGTTCTGCCATTTTGATTTCCAAATGTCACCTAATAGTTAGTCATGGTAGTATTCGTTATTCTAGGTTTCTGATTGAGGAGCTATTATGGTCTACATAGAAATGAATACATTTTCAGAGCATAAACGAACATCACTAGGCTGGGAAATTAAAAATTAACTAACATTTTGTACTTTTTTACCTTCAGTAGAGAGTGAAGGTAATACAATAGGATTAAATAATAAAGTAGATTTTAAAAGTCTTGTCTCATATAAGTACAATTTAAGTCAATACTCATCTTCCTGTTTTGGAAACTTTTATTTCCTACCTCTGAAATTCTCTAATCATATTCTTGCAGAATGTTCAACATTCATTCACCAAAAGTATGTTAAAGATCTCCTGTGTGTCTGTTACTGTTCTGGATGCCTGAGCTACAACGGTGCACTAAATAGACACACATCTGGAAGTTATATTCCAGTGGATGGAGGCAAACAATAAATACGATCAGCAAATTAAAGAATATGCTACACATGCTATGTCATAAACACTATGAAGAAAGATAAAACAGAGAGAAGGATATTGATAATGAGGAGGTGAGGGGAAGGGAATTCTACATAGAGTTCTTAAGGAAGGAGTCCCTGAGGCGACAGTTGAGTCTAAACCTCATGGGTGTGAAGGAGCGAGCCAGGTGGATATTTGGTGAAGAGATTCGTCAGAAGAGGGGCTACAAAGGCCTGGAGTTGGGGCACATCTAGGAGCAGCAAGGTGGTCCGTATGACCAGAGAGGAGTGACAGCAATTTTAGAGATGGAGACAACAAGATGCAAAATGTAGAGAGCCTTGTGGGCCTTTGTCAGGACTGAATTACTTGGCGTGAAATAGAAACTGAAGAGTTGGGGCAGAGGACTTACGTGATCTGGCTTCCATCTAAAGATCTCTTCCTTTTGCATTTTCATTTCATTGAGAGCTTGCCTAGAAATAAGCTTCTGGGATTAAGTCATCATCCCCATAAACTTTGGAGTCACCACTGACCCCCACCACGCAGCACTGCATGGGACTATGGTTTGTGTTTTTTCGTAGATGATAGTTTAAACTCTCCATAATGTTTAGCATTTCTAATCTTCTTTGTATTTTACATAGAGTTTGTGTCCAAGTGGGTATTTTGTTTCTTTTTTTCCAAAAGTTGTTTTCATGTAGCTCAAGATTCTAATCTTTCTTCAACACCATGAAAATTTCTTCTATTATTTCTTAGATTATTTCCTCATCCTTTCTAACATTCCTGTAAGAAGGATGATGGATTTTCTAGATCTTCCCACATCTCTTAACTTTTCTTCCTTTAATTTCCATATATTTATCTTTTTCTACACTACAGGCTGCCACAGTTAGAATTTTGTCCTTGCCACTTACTTGCTGTATGACCTTTGGCTAATTACTTAATCTCTGTGTTGTCTGTGATTCTCCATCCATAAAATGAGGGTAATAACAATGGTACCTACCTTGTAGGAATGCTATGTGGGGTAAATGAGTTCATATCAAATGAAAAACTAATGTTAGCTCTTTATCTTCCAGGTCACTAATTCAGCATTCAGTATCTTCACTCTATCGTTGAGTAGTTCTTTTGATATTTTTTTAAATTTAAGGCAAATATAATTTCAATTTCCAAGGATGTTTTCTCACTTTTTGACTCATTCTTTCTACAGAGCAGCCTATTCTTTGTCCATGTATGCAATATGCTATCAAATCTCCCTGAGGATAACAATTAGAAAAATGTGAAATTATTTTCTTCCCCTAATAGTTTCTATTTCCTTTAGAGTCTGCCATTGTCTATCTGCTTCCTGGTATTTTTCTTTTTGCCATTGGTTTTCTTCAGAAGCCTTGAGGTGCAGAGTTGTCAGTCCATATTAGTGGATGAAAGACATGGTTTGTTTGTGTTTTGTTTGTATCTATACATCTGACATGGGAGAATCCCATGGGTAGTCTCCCTTTGGCTGCAAGGACTCCTTGCAGAGTCTGCATTACCAGGCAGAGGTCTGTATCTGAGGGCACATGGGCAGGGAACAAGCAGGCAGACCAAGCAATTCCCAGCTTAACATCCCTCTTGGACAGTGCTGCCTTCCCTTGTGTGAGCCCTTCTTCCGTATCATTTGTGGGAGTCTAGATTCCCCTTATCCTCCACTCTGATTCTTTCTTCAGCTCCCAAACCGATATTTGGAGCCCTCCCCAGACAGACCAGGCACTTTCTTTGGAGACTTCTCAAGCTTTAACTCAATTAGTCTATGTGCATCCAAACAGGAGGAGGGCACCTGACTCACTCCTCTTCATTTAATTCCTTTAGTGACTCTGAAAGTTCTCCAGTGCTTCTTTGAAAACAACAACGCTCACCTCTCACCTTGAAGGCAGTTGGCTCTACTCTGGTTTCTCTTCCAGTCTCATTCCGTCTGCATCCATGGTCTCAAAATTTCTACTTGGACCTTGGGACTTATCTTAAGAATATATTTGACGTCACTTCAGTGAATTGGGGAAGCAGCAAAGTGATGAAAATGTGTGCTCTGTCCCACATTTGGGAACGCAAGTCAAGACCACATCTTTTAGTTTGCACTCCCCAGCTCATATTTCTGACTATGGATTGTGAGTGGCTTAGGTCTAAGGGCTAACATAGTCGTTTTTAACACAGGGAGATCATATCATCAAGAACTTCCCTTCCTTCTCTTCCTTTAGAGACTGACCCTTTCAACCCTAAGATGAGTTTGCCAGATTACGTAGTGGGATCTCCAAGCTGAGAACCATAGTGGTTAACACTTCAGCTCCTAAATTAAAGAACCTTAATAACCTCGGACCAGACTCTCTTCTTCCCAAAGTGAACATGAGGCCAAGTGGATTCACTGGAATTTGCCTTCAGGAAGATACTAGGGACGAGTGTAGCGAGGTGAGATTGGGTCAGAGGCTGGAGGGAGGAGAGGAACTTTTGAGAACAGTGTGTGGGGAGAAGAAGCGAGGTCATTAGTCTTCCCTGTTCCAGCCTGTGGATGTGTCTCCCTCCCACATTTCAGGATTTCAACCCACAAGGGGGATTAGCACCCAGTTCCCTGGCTAGGATGTACCTCGTCTCTTATTACTCCACTCTCCAACACCATCAAAGGGCTGTAGAGAGATTAGAGAGTTGTAAAATAAATTAGGTGATACAACCACTGTGGAGAACAGTATGGAAATTCCTAAAAATAGAATTACCATATGACCCAGCAATCCCACTACTGAGCATATACCCTGAGAAAACCATAATTCAAAAAGAGACATGCACCCCAATGTTCATTGCAGCACTATTTAGAATAGCCAGGACATGGAAACAACCTAAATGTCCATCGACAGATGAATGAATAAAGAAGATGTGGCACATATATACAATGGAATATTACTCGGCCATAAAAAGAAATGAAATTGAGGTTTTTGTAGTGAGGTGGATGGACCTAGAGTCTGTCATACAGAGTAAAGTAAGTCAGAAAGAGAAAACAAATACTATATGTTAACGCATATATATGGTATCAAAAAAAAAAAAAAGAAAGGTACTGATAAACCTAGTTGCAGGGCAGGAATAAAGAGGTAGACATAGAGAATGGACTTGAGGACGTGGGCTGGGACGGTGAAGCTGTGGTGAAGTGAGAGTAGCATCGACATACATACACGACTGAATGTAAAATAGTTGGCCGGCGGGAAGCAGCCGCGTAGCACAGGGAGATCTGCTCCATGTTTTGCGATGATCTAGAGGGGTGGGATAGGGAGGATGGGAGGGAAGCTCAAGAGGGAGGGGATATGGGGACATGTGTATGCATATAGCTGATTGGCTTTGTTGTGTAACAGAAACTAACACAGTACTGTGAAGCAATTATACTCCAATTAATATCTATTTAAAAAATTAATTAAATAAATAAATAATGAAAGGAAAGGTCAAAAATCACTCTTCCCTCAGGTTCCTGCAAAGTCAAAATGAACAGGATGGGAATTCTGTACTTTTTAATGGGCCTGAAGATGACCAGGGAAGGGACTCCCATGTCCCACCCAGTGAGGCAGAGGACCCTGTGAAGGCAGGGGGATAGACTGTGCATTAGAGGTGGCCATTTTTCAGGGAGATGCATGAGGTCAGGAGACCGTAGATGGTCACTTAGCTGGATGCCCCTAAACCATCAAACAGGCCACCCATGGAGTCCGAAGCTGGATGTGTTCATTGGACAGATGAGGTGAGGACTGACCAACAGAGAAGTGACCCAAACCGTACTCACAGCCTGTCACCAATTTGTTCACAAGCTCCTTTTGTGCAAATATTCTTTGGTCTTTTCTGACACAGATTTAAATCAGTTTTGAGAGTAGGAGGAAAGGGAGTTTGGGAAGAGTGTTGAAAGGGAAAAGAGATCATGGAAATGTTTGAATATGACTGTATTCACCCAAAGGACACTAAGTTTTAATCTGGATGTTACTGAGAAAACTGTAGGGCTGGAGAACATTTATCAAATCACTACTGATTGAGACTGGGACCATGCTGAAGAAAACCAAGAGCAATTCTAAAATAAATACAGAAAGGAGTTTCACGTCCACCCATAGCTGAATGTTGACTGTATAATTTTGAGCTCTTCATACCCAGTAATGTACATTATAGTAAGGTGCTTTACAAACATTGTCTAATAAAAATACCTAATTTATCACTAATTAGATAGTAATTGTGTTTCCATGCTAAGAGATAAAATCAAATATGTCTCCCTTAGAAATTGGGTTTAGGCACCACAATGGCCGTTCATTAATGTTCCAGCAATCTCTGAGGTCCAAATGTAGTTATCACACAGAATCATCCAAAGTCACTCATGGTATGCCCCAAACCATCTGCCTCATACCTTTACAAACTGAAAAGGAGGTCAGAAACGGAGATGTCTCTTCCCAATCTCAATCCTGAAGCCTGAAGCTTAGATATGGCATTAAAACATTTACTACAAGCCCACTAAGGCACATTTTGTTTATTATTATTTCTACTTAGACTTTGCACCAGGTTCTGCCTTAACATATTTTACACAGTCAGTAAATATGCACTGAAGGGAAAAGGATAACACAATATTTCTGGCATCATTTCCTTCTTGACATCCTCATATTAATGACTGTTTGCTTATGTCTTGGCTGACATGAATTTGAAACAAACTAAACTTTATAATTCTTGCCTTCAAATTTGAGTAATTTCTCAGTGAAGATGGTATTCCTAAATTGCAATTTCCAAACTGGATTTTTCGCCATGTTTTATGAAAAGTGCATAGTAGTCTGCAAATCTCTCGTTCAAAATTACATGATTCTCTCTATCATGACAGTGCCTAAGCTATGTTCTGTCCCTTTAGAAGTCTATTTCTGATTTCTGACTCCTGTCAAAATTGATCCTGTACAGGTCAGTCTGACCCATAAACTACACAAAATTGTTTTTTAGGTTTGAGGCCTTAATATCAGTTAACGTCTAAATCTGCCATTAAATTTTGCTATGTGTTATTTGTTCCACAGTAATTACCACCTTCGTCATCATATTCAAGTCTTGATAGGCAATGTTGCTTTGAAAATACTAAGTGACAACATATTTTTTAAACCACATAGTGTATTTCTTTTGGAAATTAAGTACTGATATTTACACCTAACTGGAGACTTCCATAATTTCTGTTTTCTTCTTTATCCTAAAAGAAATGACTGCTGTTTTAATTCATGTTGCTTATGTGTGGTTTCCTGGCTTCTCATTCTTGAACATGAGTAGACTCTGCCATGTTAGAAAATTTCCCTTATATCTTCAGATACACGAAGTCAGTCATTGTGATGCTTTCTGTAACCATCAAGTGAGTGTGTGATGGTCTGGTTATTTCTAGGTTTGAAACTACAGATGTAGCTTCTGATCCAGTTTCTACTTAATCACGGGGTGACTTGGGACATATCACTTAGCCCTCTGCATCTTACTTTCCCTCTGTTATAAAAATGAGGATGTAATAAAACTACTCAAAGAGTATTAAATTCAATGTGAATCATGGTTAGTATTCAAAAAACTTAACCTTTCTTCCTTTCTTTGTTCGCACTACAGAACATATTTTATTCCAGAATATGTCAACCTCATATATTAGGTGTGATTTCTTTTTCCAAAAATTCTTGATACTGTGAACACCTTGGTAACAGCTTGGTACCAACTTCCAAGTGTTAAAATTTTGCTCCAGGAGTGCTCCAGTGCCCAGGTATTTGTGGGAGGCAAGGACCCACACAGCAAGATTACAACCAAGGTAACAGTGTTTCTTCTGGCATGGCATTTGGACACAAGTGCCTTTGAAAGTCTCCTTCATACCCGCCCCCTAAAGAGATACTAGAGCTGTCTCCCTACAGAGAAAGGAAATCACATGTTAAGAGTCAGCACAATGTGTTCACATATGGACACATTCTCCATTAAAAAAATCCAGTTACTCTATTTCCAGTGAGACATTGTAGCAGGGCTGCACCCAATCTATGAAAAGTGCAAGCCCCTGTGAACACTGTGTGTGCTTATCATCAGTATTTGAGACACGTCTGCTTATCCTCACTGACACCTGTCTGTTCACAAGAAAAAGTATATAAGAGCTCTCCCTGTATTTGAAAGTAAAACGTATTTCGGTATCTTTGCCACATCACAATTTTACCTAAAGACTTAATTCCCCAAAGCCAAAATGACAAAATCCACAGCTTAGAGTCATTTATTAAAATTTAAAGCCTCCATTTAAATGAAGAAAGCTGTTAGGGGATCCTGTAGTCCATGAGTTGAAGACAATTATTTATTCTACAGGGATAATAATGATCGTTTAAAATGTTTCGTCTTTGCCTTTAATGGATAGTAACTGGAATCATAGAATTTCTTCCAAAGTCTATTTCTGCTCTTTGGCAAATCACATAGCATATATAAACCCCTCTTCCCCAAAGGAAAAAAAAAAAAAAAAAGCTCCAAGAATCATTGATCCAGGCCTGAAGCCAAGCAATCTATATTTAGTGCTTTCTCAACAAGCCACACAATAAAAATGTAAATGGATGGTGCTACTTTCTCCTCTCACCTTTTTTCAGTGTGTAAGTTTGATGCTGTTTAAATTATTTATTTTCAGACTATCTTCAAAGAACTTAGTTACTCCCGTGTAGGGGCCTTACTATCCCAATTTCACAATAATCATAATTCCATGATTCTTATTGCTTTACAATACTTGACTTTCATAAAAATGTAAGGATAAACCTGAGGTACCCTCCTACTGTGGGTTGCTAAATTTGCACAGAGTCAATGGGTCTCATCTAAGTCTTTTTCCCCCCAATTTATTGAGATATACTTGATATATAAGGTCATGTAAGTTGAAGGTGTACAGTGTGTTGATTTTGAAACACATACATTGCAATATGATTACCACTGTAGTGTTAGCTAACAACTCCACCACATCATATAATTACCTTTTTGTTGTTGTAAGAACATTTCAGATCTAACCTCTCAGAGACTTTCAAGTATGTAGTACAGTACTGCTATCTTTAATCATAATGTTATCCATAGATCCCCAGAAGGAATTCATCTACTAGTTGGAAGTTTGTACCCTTTGACCAGCATCTCTTCAATTCTCCTGCCTCCCACCCTTAGTAACCACCACTGTACTCTCTGTTTCCATGAGCTCGGCTTTTCTAGATTCCATATGTAAGCGATATCATATAGTATTTGTCTTTCTCTGCCTGACTCATTTCACTTAGTATTGTGCACTCAAGAGCCATTCACGTTGTCACAAATGACAGGATTTTGTTATTTCTCATGATTGAGTAATACTCCATATCTTCTTTTTTTAATTTATTTTTTATTTTAATATCTTTCTTGGAGTATAATTGCTTTACAATGGTGTGTTAGTTTCTGTTGTATAACAGAGTGAATCAGCTATACGTATACATATATCCCTATATCTCTTCCCTCTTGCATCTCCCTCCCACTCTCCCTAACCCACCCTCTACGTGGTCACAAAGCACCGAGCTGATCACCCTGTGCTATGTGGCTGCTTCCCGCTAGCTATCTATTCTACATTTGGTAGTGTATATATGTCCATGCCACTCTCTCACTTTGTCCCAGCTTCCCCTTCCCCCTCCCTGTGTCCTCAAGTCTATTATCTGCATCTGTGTCTTTATTCCTGTCCTGCCCCTAGGTTCTTCAGAACGCTTTTTTTTAGATTCCATATATACGTGTTAGCATATGGTATTTGTTTTTTCTCTTTCTGACTTAATTCATTCTGTATGACAGTCTCTAGGTCCATCCACCTCACTACAAATAACTCAACTTTGTTTCATTTTATGACTAAGTAATATTCCATTGTATGTATGTGCCACATCTTCTTTGTCCATTCATCTGTTGATAGACACTTAGGTTGTTTCCATTACCTGGCTATTGTAAATAGTGCTGCAGTGAACATTGTGGTACATGTCTCTTTGTGAATTATGGTTTGCTCAGGGTATATGCCCAGTAGTGGGATTGCTGGGTCATATGGTAGTTCTATTTTTAGTTTTTTAAGAAATGTCCATACTGTTCTCCATAGTGGCTGTATCAATTTACATTCCCACTAACAGTTCAAGAGGGTTCCCTTTTCTCCACACCGTTTCCAGGATTTACTGTTTGTAGATTTTTTGATGATGCCCATTCTGACCAGTGTGAGGTGGTACCTCACTGTAGTTTCGATTTGCAATTCTCTAATGATTAGTGAAGTTGAGCATCCTTTCATGTGTTTGTTGGCAATCTGTATATCTTCTTTGGAGAAAGTCGATTTAGGTCTTCTGCCCATTTTTGGATTGGGTTGTCTGTTTATTTCATACTGAGCTGCATGAGCTTCTTGTAAATTTTGGGGATTAATCCTTTGTCAGTTGCTTCATTTGCAAATATTTTCTCCCATTTTGAGGGCTGTCTTTTCATCTTGTTTATATTTTCCTTTGCTGTGCAAAAGCTTTTAAGTTTCATTAGATCCCATTTATTTGTTTTTGTTTTTATTTCCATTTCTCTAGGAGGTGGGTCAAAAAGGATCTTGCTGTGATTTATGTCAATGAGTGTTCTTCCTATGTTTTCCTCTAACAGTTTCATAGTGACCAGTCTTACCTTTAGGTCTTTAATCCATCTTGAGTTTATTTTTGTGTATGGTGTTAGAGAATGTTCTAATTTCATTCTTTTACATGTAGCTGTCCAGTTTTCCCAGTACCACTTATTGAAGAGGCTGTCTTTTCTCCATTGTATATTCTTGCCTCCTTTATCAAAAATAAGGTGACCATATGTGTGTGGGTTTATCTCTGGACTCTCTATCCTGTTCCATTGATCTATATTTCTGTTTTTCTGCCAGTACCATACTGTCTTGATTACTGTAGCTCTGTAGTATAGTCCGAAGTCAGGGAGCCTGATTCCTCCAGCTCCATTTTTCTTTCTCACGATTGCTTCGGCTATTGGTAGTCTTTTGTGTTTCCATACCAATTGTGAAATTTTTTATTCTAGTTCTGTGAAAAATGTCATTGGTAGTTAGATAGGGATTGCATTGAATCTGTAGATTGCTTTGGGTAGTATAGTCATTTTCACAATGTTGATTCTTCCAACCCAAGAGCATGGTATATCTCTCCATCTGTTTGTATCATCTTTAATTTCTTTTATCAGTGTCTTATAGTTTTCTGCATACAGGTCTTTTGTCTGCTTAGGTAGGTTTATGCCTAGGTATTTTATTCTTTTTGTTGCAACCGTAAATGAGAGTGTTTCCTTAATTTCTGTTTCAGATTTTGCATCATTAGTGTATAGGAATGCAAGAGGTTTCTGTGCATTAATTTTGTATCCTGCTACTTTACCAAATTCATTGATTAGCTCTAATAGTTTTCTGCTAGCATCTTTAGGATTATCTATGTATAGTGTCATGTCACCTGCAAATAGTGACAGTTTTACTTATTTTCTGAATGGATTCCTTTTATTTATTTTTCTTCTCTGATTGCTGTGACTAAAATTTCCAAAACTGTGTTAAATAAAAGTGGTGAGAGTGGACATCCTTGTCTGTTCCTGATTTTAGAGGAAATGGTTTTAGTTTTTCACCAGTGAGAACAATGTTGGCTGTGGGTTTGTCATATATGGCCTTTATTATGTTGAGGAAAGCTCCCTCTGTGCCTACTTTCTGGAGGGTTTTTATCATAAATGTCTGTTGAATTTTCTCAAAAGCTTTTCCTTCATCTATTTAGATTATCATATGTTTTTTATCCTTCAATTTGTTAATATGGTGTATCACATTGATTTATTTACATATATTGAAGAATCCTTGCATTTCTGCAATAAACCTCACTTGATCATGTGGTATGATCCTTTTAATGTGTGGTTGGATTCTGTTTGCTTGTATTTTGTTGAGGATTTTTGAAGCTATGTTCATCAGTGATATTTTGTGACAATTTTGTCTGGTTTTGGTATCAAGGTGATGGTGGCCTCATAGAATGAGTATTGGAGTGTTCCTCCCTCTGCTATATTTTGGAAGAGTTTCAGAAGGATAGGTGTTAGCTCTTTTCTAAATGTTTGGTAGAATTCTCCTGTGAAGCCATCTGGTACTGGGCTTTTGTTTGTCGGAAGATTTTTAATCACAGTTTCAATTTCAGTGCTTATAATCGGTCTCTATATTTTCTATTTCTTCCTGGTTCAGTCTGGGAAGGTTGTGCTTTTCTAAGAATTTCTCAATTTCTTTCAGATTGTCCATTTTATTGGCATATAGTTGCTTGTAGTAATCTCTCATGATTCTTTGTATTTCTGCAGTGTCTGTTGTTACTTCTCCTTTTTCATTTCTGATTCTGTTGATTTGAGTCTTCTCCCTTTTTTTCTTGATGAGTCTGACTAGTGGTTTATCAACTTTGTTTATCTTCTCAAAGAACCAGCCTTTAGTTTTATTGATCTTTGCTATAATTTCCTTCATTTCTTTTTCATTTATTTCTGATCTGATCTTCATGATTTACTTCCTTCAACTAACTTCAGGGGATTTTTGTTCTTCTTTCTCTTATTGCTTTAGGTGCAAGGTTAGGTTGTTTATTTGAGATGTTTCTTGTTTCTTGAGGTAGAATTTTATTGCTGTAAACTTTCCTCTTAGAACTGCTTTTGCTGCTCCCATAGGTTTTGGGTCATCGTGTTTTCATTGTCATTTGTTCTAGGTTTGTTTTGATTTCCTCTTTGACTTCTTCAGTGATCTCTTGGTTGTTTAGTAGTGTATTGTTTAGCCTCCATGTGTTTGTATTTTTTACAGATTTTTTCCTGTAATTGATATCTAGTCTTATAGCATTGTGGTTGGAAAAGATACTTGATACAATTTCAATTTTCTTAAATTTACCAAGGATTGGTTTGTGACCCAAGATATGATCTATTCTTGAGAATGTTGCATGAGCACTTGAGAAGAAAGTGTATTCTGTTGTTTTTGGATGGAATGTCCTGTAAAATCAATTAAGTCCATTTTGTTTAATGTGTCATAAAAATATGGAACGCTTCACGAGTTTGTGTGTCATCCTCACACAGGGGCTATTCTAATCTCTTCTGTATCGTTCCGGTTTTAGTATCTGTGCTGCCGAAGCAAGCACTCCAAATCTTCTTTATCCATTCTTCCACTGGTGGACACTTAGGTTGCTTCCCTATGTTGGCTATTGTGAATAATGATGCAGTGAACATGCAAGACCAGTTCTTTATAGTTTATGAATTCTTTTTCCATGTAGAGCTTGTTTCAGCCAGCCTCTTCCTGGGGTAGATAATTTAACTTGCTGGAACACCACTAGACCATAAATTCCTTGTGAACATGGATCTATGTTTGAACCATCCATCTGCCTAGAGACTAACAAAGTGCATAAAACATAATGATAGATAGCATTTATAAAATGCTGACTGTATGTCAGGCACTCATTTACACTCTTTACATGCATTAATTTATTTAATCTTCAGAACTTAATGAAATAGGTATTACTATTATCTTTACTTTACAGTTGAGTTAACCTGAAGTTAATCTGAAATACAGAAGGTGATTTGGCCAAACCCATACAACAAGTATGTAAGGTAACCAAAATATGAACCTAGGCAGCTCTTGAGTTCTACCTTATAGTATCAACTAGTGGAGTTAAGAATTCAGTGTATGTGTGTAGAATTAAATAAACTCCTCTGTAACCTAATAGAATTTCTTTTAAAAATGTAGATAATGTAGATGGGATGAAAACAAAAGTGAAAGAGAAAAGTGTAGAATAATGAAGTTGGAGAGTAGCATCAAAGAAAGAATAGGGGATAAGAAACAGTGAAGGAGGAAATTAGCCCAAGTGCAGGATTTCATGGTGCAAATAGAAGAAAAGAATTAAAAGAGCCTGCTTGAGGTGAGGGGTGAAGGAATATTGGAAGAAGAGAATATTGAACAGAAAAAGCCTGTGAAAACATTATTGGTGTGCTGGGAAAAGTATCACACATTGAAAATTTTAAATAAAAAAGCTTTATTTTTAAATAGCTATGGACTTGTGTTTAGATTATTTCTTCCTGTATTACATTCACCATAATCTCTCAGACTCCCAATCATGGTCCCATGTGAATCAAATCAGACACGTGTTCAGGTAGAGATGCTAGGAGAATTATTTCACTGGACTACAGCTGTTGATGCATTTTACTATCCACTGAGTCTTTATATTGTACAAAATCAGAAAAGGAAATGTTCACTGAGGATCCTTTTTGGTGCAGAAATACACTGTCAATCCTCTCCTTGAATACCTTTCCCAGACTCTGTCTCATTACCAGTTTTCCCTTCCCAGTAAATAATCTACCCTAATTATTTCTAACCAGTTTTTGTAGAGATTAGTTGGCCTGAAAGATGGTGGGAAAGCCCTGGTTATCATTCTTGTTGTGTGTTGTCTTGGCTTCCTGAACATACCCAGTTCACAACTCATATTCATTCAACACATATTTGCCCTCTTACACGCTCGTATCACCCACTGACACTAACACCCTTCAAAGGGAGGGGACAGTGCTATTCTAAATTGACTAAAGTAGATTTGGAAGTTTCCCACCCCCCCACGACATATTTTTCTCCTCTGTTTCTTTCTTTTAGATAATTTGAGGCTTTGTGATGCCTTTTTCCCCTTCTCTGGTTTTAGAAGTTATATATTCTGTTTCATTTCACCTAATGGTTGTCCATTATTTTTAACTTATAAACTTGATTTAACAGAGTTTAGTGTGGATAAGTATCTCAGCCCTTTTCCAGAACAGTACAAAGATTTGGAACTCTTTAACTCCTGTCGTGCCCTCCTGACATTCATTATTTTTTTCCAGGCTTTGATATCTACCTTATGTTTATACTTTCCAAATTTACGCATTGTTATTTTTGTTTTAAATGTTGTACCTGTTAAGTTTTACCTGCATGTGATTAGCAAATGCTTTTCCCATTACTTCCTTCTAAATTTAGTCCTTCCTATTGTATCAATTTTCATCTGCTTGAGATACATCCTTTAGTAGTTCTTCCACCAAGCAAATCCCATTAGAGACCTCTCTCAGTATGTTTCTGAACATGTTTTTAATCTTTGTTTAATACCAAATGATATAAGACATAGTTATTTGCTAGTTTTCCCCCAATTTATAATTATATTTTTTTGTGAAAATCTCCAGATGAGAAGTAAGAACCATTAAAACAGAATGATATTCTGAAAAGAAGCCATGAATTTCAAGTTTTGGAAGAAAGCCATTATTTCAAAGTTAAAACCTAATATAAACATAATTATCTTAATTATATTAATAATTTATATTACCTAATATAAATTATCTTAAAATTAGAAAAAAGAAGAGTGTTTAACTCAATAGCCTTTCAGAATAAGTCATTTAATTAGAAATCATTGCATTATCATGGAGGTCAAACAGTAGAATATTGAAAGTTAATATTGAAAATTATATTTAAAGCAGAGTAGAGAGGTGACACTCTACTCATTACTAGACACTCATTACGTCTAGTACCAAATGGTGTTGAAAAAAGTAGATTGAAGTTTGAATACAAGTCCATAGTTTGTAATAGCAACAAGTACAGTGTCCATGTGGTGGTTTGCAGATGAAGCCCACAAATTTAAATGGACTATTTGAAAAATCATTCACGCATATGCTTTACTTTTTAAATTTTTATTTTATATTGGGATAGAGTTGATTTACAATGTTGTGGTAGTTTCAGTTGTACAGCAAAGTGATTCAGTTTTACATATACATATATGTGTTCTTACATATAGATACATTTATCTATTCTTTTTCATATTCTTTTCCCAGCTAGGTTATTACAGAATATTGAGTAGAATTCCCTCCGCTATACAGTCGGTCCTTGTTGTTTACCTATTTTATTTTGAGTGGTGTGTGAATGTTAATCCCAAACTCCTAATTTAGCCTTCTCCCCACACCTTTCCCCTTTGGTAACCATAAGTTTGTTTTCTGTATCTGTGAGTCTGTTTCTGTTTTGTAAATATGTTAATTTGTATCTTTTTTAGATTTCACATATAAGTGATATCATATAATATTTGTCTTTCTCTGTTTGACTTCACTTAGTATGGTAATCTCTAGGTCCATCCATGTTGCTGCAAATAGCATTATTTCATTATTTTTTATGGTTGAGTAATATTCCATTGCATAGACGCACCACATCTTCTTTATGCATTCATCTCTCAATGGACATTGAGTTTGTTTCAATGTCTTCACTATTGTAAATAGTGCTGCAATGAACACTGGGGTGCATGTTTCTTTTTGAATTATGGTTTTCTCTGGATGTGTGCCTAGGAGTGGGATTGCTGGGTCATATGGTAGTTCTATTATTAGTTTTTTAAGGAACATCCATACTGTTCTCCATAGTGGTTGCACCAATTTACATTCCCACCAACAGTGCAGGAGGGTTCCCTTTTCTCCACACTCTCTCCAGCATTTACTGTTTGTAGACGTTTTGATCATGGCCGTTCTGACCAGTGTAAGGTCATACTTCATTGTAATTTTGATTTGCATTTTTCTAGTAATTAGTGATGTTGAGCGCATTTTCATGTGCCTTTTGGCCATCTGTATGTCTTCTTTGGAAAAATGTCTGTCTACTTATATCTTCTGCCCATTTTTGATTGGGTTGTTTTTGTGATATTGAGCTGCGTGACTTGTTTGTGTATTTTGGAGATTAATCCCTTGTCAATCACATCATTTACAAATACTTATCCCCTTCTGTAGGTTGTCTTTTCATTTTGTTTATGGTTTCCTTTGCTGTGCAGAAGCTTTTAAGTTTAATTAGGTCCCATTTGTTTATTTTTGTTTTTACTTTCATTACTCTAGGAGCTGGATCCAAAAAGATGTTGCTGTGATTTATGTCAAACAGTGTTCTGCCTATGTTTTCCTCCAAGAGTTTTACAGTATCTGGTCTTAACATTTAGGCCTTTAATCCATTTTTAGTTTATTTCTGAGTATGGTGTTACAGAATGTTCTATGTCATTCTTTTACACATAGCTGTCCAGTTTTCCCAGCATCACTATTTAAGTGACTGTCTTTTCTCCATTGTATATTCTTGCCCCCTTTGTCATAGATTAATTGACCATAGATGTGTGGGTTTATTTCTGGGCTTTCCTGTTCCATTGGTCTGTAAGTCTGTCTTTATGCCAGTACCATACTCCTGTGATTACTGTAGCTTTATAGTGTAGTCTGAAGTCAGGGGGCTTGATTCCTCCAGCTCTGTTTTGCTTTCTCCAGATTGCTTTGCTATTTGGGGTCTTTTGTGTTTCCATACAAATTCTGATTTTTGTTCTAGATCTGCAAAACGTACCATTGGTAATTTGATAGGATTTTCATTGAATCTGTAGATTGCTTTGGGTAGTATAGTCATTTTGACAATATTGATTCTTCCAATCCAAGAACATAGTATATTTTTCCACCTCTTTGTGTCATTTTTGATTTTTTTCATCAGTGTCTTACAGTTTGGGGACTACAGGTCTTTTGCTTCCTTAGGTATGTTTATTCCTAGGTATTTAATGCTTTTTGATATAATGGTAAATGGGATTGTTTCCTTAATTTCTCTTTATGATCTTTTGTTGATAGTGTATAGAAATGCAACAGATTACTGTGTATAAATTTTGTATCCTGAAAATTTACAAATTCATTGATGAGCTCTAGTAGTTTTCTGGTAGCCTCTTTAGAATTTTCTAGAATTTTATGTATAGTATCATGTCATCTGCAAACAGTGAAACTTTTACTTGCACTTTTCCAGTTGGATTCCTTTTATTTCTTTTACTTCTCTGATTGCCATCTCTAGAACTTTCAAAACTATGTTGAATAAAAGTGGTGAGAGTGGACATCCTTGTTTTTTCCTGATCTTAGAGGAAATGCTTTCAGCTTTTCACTGTACAGTATGATGTTGGCTGTGGGTTTGTCATATATGGCCTTTATTATGTTGAGGTAGGTTCCCTCTACGCCCACTTTCTGAAGATTTTTTATCATAAATTGGTGTTGAATTTTGTCAAAAGTTTTTCTGCATCTACTGAGATGGTCATATAGTTTTTATTCTTCAATTTGTTAATGTGTTGTATCACACTGATTGATTTGCAGATATTGAAAAGTCCTTGCATCCCTGGGATAAATCCCTCTTGATCATGGTGTATGATCCTTTTAATGTATTGTTAGATTTGGTTTGCTAGTATTTTGTTGAGAATTTTTGTGTCTATGTTCATCAGTGATACTGGCCTGTAATTTTCTTTTTTTGTGGTATCTTTGTGTGGTTTTGGTATCAGGGTGATGGTGGCCTCATCAAATGAGTATGAGAGTGTCCCTTCCTCTGCAGTTTTCTGGAATAGCTTCAGAAAGATATATGTTAACTCTTCTCTAAATCTTTGAATGAATTCACCTGTGAAGCTAACTGCTCTTGGCCTTTTGTTTCTTGGAAATATTTAAATCACAGTTTCAATTTAAGTATTTGTCATTGGTCTGTTTATATTTTCTATTTCTTTCCGGTTCAGTCTTGGGACATTGTACTTTTCTAATAATTTGTCCACTTCTTCCAGGTTGTCCATTTTATTGGCATATAGTTCCTTGTAGTAGTCTCTTATGATCTTTTGTATTTCTGTGGTGTCAGTTGTAACTTCTTTTTCATTTCCTATTTTATTGATTTGAGCCCACTCCCTTTCTTTCTTGATGAGTCTGGCTAAAGGTTTATCAATTTTGTTTATCTTCTCAAAGAACCAGCTTTTTGTTTCATTGATCTTTTCTACTGTTTTCTTTGTTTGTTTCTCTTTCGTTTATATCTGCTCTGATCTTTATGATTTCTTTCCTTCTACTAACTTTGTGTTTTGTTAGTTCTTCTTTCTCTAATTGCTTTAGGTGTAAGTTTAGGTCGTTTATTTGAGATTTTTCTTGTTTCCTGAGGTAAGATAGTATTGCTATAAACTTCCCTCTTGGAACAGCTTTTGCTGCATCCCATAGGTTTTGAATTGTCATGCTTTTATTTTCATTTATCTCTAGGTATTTTTTTTATTTCACCTTTGATTTCTTCAGTGATCCATTGGTTGTTTAGTAGCATATTGTTTAGCCTCCAAGTGTTTGTGTGTTTTACACTTTTTTCTTGTAGTTGACTTCTAATATCATAGTGTTGTGGTCGGAAAAGGTAGTTGACATGATTTCAATTTTCTTAATTTTCCAAGGCTTGCTTTGTGTCCCAGCATGTGATCCTGCCTGGGGAATTTTCCATGTGCACTTGAAAAGTATGTGTATTCTGCTGCTTTTGGATGGAATGCTCTATAAATATCAATTAAGTCTATTTGGTCTCATGTGTCATTTAAGGCCTGCGTTTCCTTATTAATTTTCTGTCTGGATTATCTGTCCATGGATTACAGGGGTATTACAGGGGCATTACAGTCCCACACTATTAATGTGTTACTGTTAATTTTTCTTTTATGGCTGTTAGCATTTTTTCTTACATATTGAGATGCTCTTATATTGGGTAATATATATTTACAATTTTTGTATCTTCTTTTTGGATTGATCACTTGATCATTATGTCATGTCCTTCTTTGTCTCTTGTAACAGTCTTCATTTTAAAGTCTATTTTGTCTGATATGAATACTGCTACTTCAGCTTTCTTTTGATTTCCATTTGCATGGAATACCTTTTTCCATCCCCTCACTTTCAGTCTGTATTTGTCCCTAAATATGAATTGGATCTCTTGTAGACAACATGTATACGGGTCTTGTTTTGTATCCATTCAGCCAGTCTGTGTCTTTTGGATGGAGCATTTAATCCATTTACATTTAAGGTAATTATCAATATGTATGTTCTTATTGCTATTTTGTTAATTGTTTTGAATTTGTGTTTGTAGGTCTTTTTTCCCCCTTTCCTTTGTTGTTCTTTTGTCTTGCAATTTGATGAATATCTTTAGTGTTGTGTTTGGATTCCTTTGTGTGTGTGTGTGTGTGTGTGTGTATCAATTGTAGATTTTTGGCTTGCTGTTACTATGAGGTTTTGATATAGCAGTATATATATATATATATATGATTGTTTCAATTTGCTGGTCTCTTAATTTCAGGTGCCTTTCCAATATCCTGCATTTGTACTCTTCTCTTCTCATGATTTCTGGTTTTGACATCATATTTGTGTGTGGACGATTTGCTACCTTTACTGTATGTTTGCCTTTACTGGTGAGCTTTCCCATTTGTAATTTTCTTGTTTCTAGTCACGGGCTTTTCTTTTCCACCTAGACACATTCCTTTAGCATTTGTTGTAAAGCTAGTTTGGTGGTGCTGAATTCTCTTAGCATATGCTCCATCGAATCTGAATGAGAGCCTTGCTGGATAGAGTATTCTTGGTTGTAGGTATTTCCCTTTCATCACATTAAAAATATTGTGCCACTCCCTTATGGCCTACAGAGTTTCTGCTGAAAAATCAGCTGATAACCTTATGGGGATTCCCTTGTATGTTATTTGTTGCTTTTCCCTTGTTGCTTTTAATAATTTTTCTTTTTCCTTAATTTTTCTCAATTTGATTACTATGTGTCTCCATGTGTTCCTCCTTGTTTTCATCCTGCCTGGGACTCTCTGCACTTCCTGGACTTGGGTGACTGTTTCCTTTCCCATGTTAGGGAAGTTTTCAACTATTATCTCTTCAAATATTTTCTCAGAAGCTTTCTCTCTCTCTTCTCCTTCTGGGACTCCTATAATGTGACTGTTGGTGCATTTAATGTTGTTTCAGAGTTCTTTTTAAATGTCTTCATTTCTTTCATTCTTTTATTTTATTCTCTTCTGCAGCAGTGATTTCGACCCTCCTTTCTTCTGCCTCATTTATTCTGTTATTCCTTCTAGTGTATTTTTCATTTCACTTATGGTATTGTTCAATTCCGTTTGTCCTTTACATCTTCTGTTTGTTAAACATTTCTTGTATCTTCTCAGTCTGTGCCTCCATTCTTTTTCTGAGGTCTTGGATCATCTTTACTATCATTACTCTGAATTATTTTTCAGGTAGATTGCCTATCTCCACTTCACTTAGTTCTTCTTCTTGGATTTTATCTTGTTCCTTATTTGGGAACATATTCCTCTGCCATCTCATTTTGTCTAACTTTCTGTGTTTGTGGTCTGTGTTCTGCAGGCTGCAAGATTGTAATTTCTCTTGCTTCTGGTGTCTGATGCCCCCCCTCCCCAGTGGGTGAGGCTCATCTAGAGGCTTGTGCAGGCTTCCTGGTGGGAGGGACTGGTGCCTGCCCACTGGTGAGTGGAGCTGGGTCTTGTCCCTCTGGTGGACACAGCCATGTTAAGGAGTATGTTTAGAGGCAGCTGTGAACTCAGGAAGACTTTAGGCAGCCTGTCTACTGATAGGTGGGGATGTTCCCATTCTGTTGGTTATTTGGCCTGAGGCATCCCAGCACTGGAGCTTATAAGCTTTTGGGTGGGGCCAGGTCTTGGTGTCAAAATGGCAGCCTCCAGGAGTGCTCATACCAATGAGTGCTCCCCAGTACCTCCACCACCAGTGTCCTTGTCCCCACAGTGAGCCACAGCCGCCCCGCTGCACCTCCCCAGAAGATCCTTCAAGACCAGCAGATAGGTCTGGCCCAGGTTCCTATGAAGTCACTGCTTTTTCCCTGGGTCTTGATGTTCACAAGACTTTTTGTCCTCCTTCCAAGAGTGGAGTTTCTGTTTCCCCCAGTCCTATGGAATTCCTGTGATCAAGCTCCGCTGGCCTTCTAAGCCAAATGCTCTGGGGACTCCTTCTGATGCCAGCCCTTGAGGCTGGGATGCCTGATGCGGGACTTAGAACTCTCACTCCTTTTGGAGATCCTCATAATTATTTTCCATTTTGTGGGTTGTCCATCTAGTGGGTATGGGATTTGATTATATCACATATGCACTCCTCCTACCATCTCGTATGGCTTCTTCATTGTCTTTGGCTATAGGGTATCTTTTTTTGGTAGGTTCCAGTCTTTTTTGTCAATAGTTCTTTGGCAGTTATTTATGATTTTGGTGTTTTCATGAGAGAGGTGAGCTCAAGTCCTTCTACTCTGTAATCTGGTCTTCAACCCACACATCTGCTTTAAATAAACATTCAACCTACAGAACATTCACTCCCTTCTCCCTTTGTTGTCACCATGTATGTTCTCTACTCTTTTCTACATATTCAACTCCTACTTTCCATTGAAGGCTCAAGTCCCACTTTCTTTTGAAAGCTCTTCCTCATCAACATAAAGTTCTGTATCTTTTAAAGCACTGATTATTTATTCTGGTCACCAAACACTACATTGTTGACAGATAGCTTTCTGAGTCTTACTTTGCCAATTGAATTTTGAGAACACACTTGAGATTAGAGGCCATGCCCTTTGCTTCTCTGTAACTATCATGGATCTTCCTGTGTCACATCACACGTGTGATTCTTATTGCATTTTTAAAAGTACAGTAGTAAACACTAGCCACTTTGGGAAAAGGAGGACAGAAGGATACAAGTTGATCAGAAGGACATTTTCTGCCCTCATGAACCTACAAAGTGGGTTCTCCACTTGAGGGGGCATATATACATACATACCTAATATAAGTGGGGAATAATTAATTTTAAGACCATACATGAGCAATTGGACAGTAAGGAAATACAAGCTAGTTATCAAAAGAATTTGAAGGATAACATTCCCATAGACTACATTCAGTCAGAGGTTGATCACATAGTCTCTTTTATTTTTTTTAAGATTTTTTAAAATTTATTTATTTTATTTATTTATTTTTGGCTGTGTTGGGTCTTCATTGCTGCATGCGGGCTTTCTCTAGTTGTGGCAAGCAGGGGCTACTCTTCGTTGAGATGCACAAGCTTCTTGTTGTGGTGGCTTCTCTCATTGCAGAGCATGGGCTCTAAGCATGTGAGCTTTGGTAGTTTCAGCATGCAGGCTCAGTAGTTGTGGCACACGGGCTTAGTTGCTCCATGGCATGTGGGATCTTCCAGGACCAGGGCTCGAACCCATGACCTCTGCATTAGCAGGCAGATTCTTAGCCACTGCACCACCAGGGAAGCTCGATTACATAGGTTTTAACGTGTATGTTTTCTAAAAGTAAACTGGACCTTTCACATACAAGCAATCCCTGTGGATAGTGTTGTTTTTGGTTTTCTGGAAAGATCATCTTTTTCCACAGTGTATTCTGAGGGGTATAAATTTAAATACATTGAGAATTTTATTTAAGAAGAGCCTCAAAGTACTCCCTTGAGAAAGGAAGGACCATCAAACAGATGTTAAAATAGGAAGGCGCTTTGTAAATTCCAAATAAGTAGCAGAACTGTTTATGCTAAGTAAGTGACCTTTTTTATCCATTATAGACTTATCTTCTGGTATCCTCTGGAAGTAGCCTAACAGATATAAGTACTATTCAGCAAAAATAACAACTACATTTTATGTGGAAAGGATTTGATGAATTACATCAGGCCTCTTTAAGTAAAGAATTTTCAGATTTTTACCTGGTGACATTGATTTCAATAAGGTCCATAAAAGTGTCCTCTATAGGCTAGTTTAATGCCAACAAAAGTGTAGTTATCTTTTTAAAAAAAAAGCTTCTCTTCACTCAACAGAATAAATGTTCTGTCATAGCAAGGAGAAAGGCTATACATGAGTTAATTTTGTGTATATAAATTTTGTAAGTACAGATAACATAGCATGTACATTTTCTATGTCATTATTTTAAAAAATTCTTGTCCTGGCAAAACAATCCAGGAAATTAAAGCATGACTATTACTAGGAATTTGCAGTGTCTTGTGTCTAAACAATACCAAAGGACCCATTTCAAATCTGACTTGGAAAATTCAGCAACTCCTGATTTTTGACTTAAGATTTTCAAAAATCTGCCTGGGGATAAAAAAAGGTCCATAATAACCAGAAAAAGAGACTACAGGGGCAATTAAGAGAAGTAGAAAAAGTGCCAAGTGTTGAATTTGGTAAAGTCATAACAAGTTAGTCTGTGGCAATAAACAATGTAAAACAGAAATTGTTCCCTCTCCAAGAGATTCCCTGTGTAATTGAAATGAAATACAAGGAAGTGTACCAAGGCATAACTTTGATTTAGTCTTCACTGAAGAAGGAAGAAAATTGCAGGGACCAAAATTAAATAATAACTGTGATATCTCTTTCCTAGCATATTCTCTAATGAAAACACTATCAAATGTAAGGTAGATAGCTAGTGGGAAGCAGCCGCATAGCACAGGGAGATCAGCTCGGTGCTTTGTGACCGCCTGGAGGGGTGGGATAGGGAGGGTGGGAGGGAGGGAGATGCAAGATGGAAGATATATGGGAACATATGTATATGTATAACTGATTCACTTTGTTATAAAGCAGAAACGAAAACACCATTGTAAAGCAATTATACTCCAATAAAGATATAAAAAAAGAAAGAATTTCAGAAATATGCCCTTAGTTAACATGACTATACATATGTGTGTATATATACAGATTTAAATGTTTATGTATGTATCCACGTGTGTGCGTGTGTGTCTGTGTACAAGTGTGTATGTGCATATACAAATATATGAATATAGTTGTAAATATTACTTCCCATATTCTATAAGTACCACTAGTATAATAAAATAATTTCTGGGGAAAAACAATTATAATCCATGATTAGGTTTATATACCTAAAATCCCCCCCAATTAAGAATATATATCTGACATCTATTTTTTCTCTATGAATGTATCAATTACAAATGTGAATATGTAGTGGCCTGCCCACACAAAATACTACCAATGGTTTTTGCTACAGAATATACATCTTACTATATTGAAAAGTAATTGCCTATTTTATTTAATATTAAATTTTCTGTCTACTTCTCTAGGTCAATAAATTTAGAATTCCACAAACAACTCTATTTTCTTTTAAACATTCCCTTCATGATTGTATTCCTTTTGGTTATTCTCTACCTACTACACTTTTCCATCTTCAAAATGAAGAATTCTTCAGTCTTCGATTTTTTTTTATTATTTGGATCCTCTCTGAACTGTCTTTATTTCCTTTAATATCCAGACTATATTTAGAACCCAGAACTTCAAGTAACAGCCTATTTTATTTATATGTACACCTAGAGGAGAATATTTATATTTCTACTTTGAATAATGCCCAGCTCTTTGTGGCATTTTCTGGTTGTATATTAAACATATTACCTACTATGAATAGATAATATCTTCTATAGGGCCAGTGATTTTATTGAGTAAAGAACAGATTTCAATTCCCCACTGTTAATTTCCTTCTTTAAAAAAAATATATTTTCTAGTAAAAAATATTTTTTCTCTCCTTACCCCACAAATGCAGTAGTGTTTCTTTTTTGTAAGGTCTTTTTGGGACCTGAAATGTGAAATTAAAATAGACGACCAACGTTGTCCCTCATAACTCCTGCATTCTGTGTGTGTCAAGTGTGGACTCATGTAAAAGTTCATAAAAGTCTAAAGTCCTTTCCCCTTGTCTCTATACAGACTTGTTTTTCTGTCAACTATGTTACTCTTTGCCCAATAGGTTATATTCAGTAGTTTTATCCTTTGCTACAGACCTTGCTAATTCGTAAAATGATAAAGTGAACCTATATTTCCTGTGCTTACTTGGCTAGCTTAGATGAATTAGTTTATACTATGGTAAATTAAAACAAACAAGCAAATAAATAAATATCAGTGGCTTGAAACATCAGCTTCTCAAATTGTAGTATTCTTCATATTAGGTACAGTATGCTAGCTGCTGTCGGAAAGGGCTCCTTAATTTACTGTGTCTCAAACACAATAGATACCTTCCTCTTCCTGTTGAGAGGTCATGAAGTGAAGGAGATAAAGAGGTTGGTAGAGTGACCTTCTTCCAACCTGTCATGCAGGAACCCAGTGGGAGGATATGTTTCCATTGGCAACATATCTGCAGAGGCTGCTTTGGGATCAGGTCCACTCCATACAAGAGAAAGTAGAAAATAACAGGGAAGAACAAGGATGGGAGGTTTCAATGATCCAGTCCTAGAAATGGTACATACCACTTCTAGGTACATTTTATTGGTGAAAACTGTATCATACCTAAATAAAAACAAACACAGAGATACAATTATAAATATAACAACATAACATAAAATATAATGTAATACAATACAATACAGTACAATATAATACAATGTAATATATAATAACAACATAATGACCATACCTAATGACAGGGAAGAAGCCAGGAATGTATGGTGTAATGTGTTTCTGTTACCGAACCAAACTCGTGTCCACTCGCCCGAGTGCATTAAAGCCAATCTGCTGACACTGGGTCGTGGTGAAGGAAAGTGCAGTGTTTACTACAGGTGCCAAGCAAGGAGTCCAGGCAGCTAGTGCTCAAAATGGCCTGAACTCCCTGATGGCTTTCAGGAAGGGGGGTTGTGGGATGTGTGATCAGCTCATGGACATTATTCTGACTGGCTGGTGGGGAGGTAATTGGGAGTCAACATCATCAACCTTCTGGTTCCAACCTGTCTGGGGTCTATGTGTTTGTGGGCAGCATGCAGTTAACTTCTCCCACCTGGTGGGGTTTCAGCGTCTGCAGAACAGCTCAAGGACATGGCTCAGAATATTATCTATAGCCCTTGAGTAGAAACTAAAAGTCCTTGACATTGTTTAATGGCTAAACAATTATTATTTTGTCTTGCTTGACTGTTTTGCTTTCTTTCTTCATCTTCTCACTTCTCTGGTTAAACTTATTCTTTGACTAAAGTTTTTCTATACACTGAAGGCTGGCAGAGGACATGGTCGGTGGGGGAGCGGGTCTGTCCTGGGATGGCTCCATAGGGTCCTGCTCAGTTACATTCCCAGGAAGGTGGGAAAAAAATATTTTTGTAGAATAGCTGGCAGTCTCTGTCCCATCTATTTTACTCAGTAACATTGTCCCAGCATCAGGAAAGGTGTAGTTGGAAGACACTAGCCACAGGCAGTTTATGGGTAACTATTTCAGGGTCCTCCATGTGCCTGAATATATTCAGCTGCTAACTTCCAGAGCTGTTTGGGGCTCAGGCATAGCTGTGAAATTGTCCTGACCTGGTGCCATCATGGTATCAGCACAGTTTACTGATAAACTTATTCGATGGTAGTCAAGTGTTCACAGCATAAATGTGCCAAAGTGAGAGTGAGAGTTAAAACTATCCTTAATGACCCGACCTCCACACTCCCATCAACAACTTACTTGATTTTTCCATAAGTTCTTTTCTTGGAGAAAGGAGGCTGGCCCAGTGTCAGGCTCTTTGGTGATTACAGTGAATTATCAGATATGATGAATTCTTTTTTTACTGGGGGTTACTATTTTTTTTCTTCCTTGAACTCCAAATTAATGAGATTTATAACATTAAGTTTATAAAATGCTAAGTTAATGAATTATAATGAGGAATAAGAATATTCCATTGTAAAGCTGCCATTAAGACTGAAAGGGAGAACTCTATGATGAAATTCATGTCATAATTCAAGTGACTAAGGAAAGCAGAGGTTATAAGAGGAAAAATGTTCATGGGAGAAAACTTCCTTTATGCCCATCAGAAGACTCTAGAGGAAAATATTACTTTACTTTGAAATTAGCTCATGGCTCTATTCAGAAAAAGCAGATCTTGATTTGTGAGTTTACTCTAAGCCCAAGAATTTCTATTTGAAAACTGATCAGTACTGAAAAAAATGGCTCGACGTAAGACAACTGCCACTCGTGTCTATGTGTGGTTATGAAAGCAGGTGCCTTACCAAGTTCTGCCTCTCAGAACATGGTGACCCTCCTATTTTTGGAGCTTTTCAACCCTATTTTCATGCTTCTTCACCTCAGCCTGTCCCCACACCAGATACCTGGTTTCACCTGGTAGCGGGGCTTCCTCAAGGGAGTGTTTTACCAGCCCCCTCTACTCACCCACACACCCCCTGCTGTCACTACTTCTCTGCCTGGTAGCAGTGCCGCAAAGGCTTGTTCCTGCAGGCAGTCAAATGCCAAAAATGGCAGAGTGATCTACTGATATTACGACTGCTTCTTCTGTGCCCTGTTAGTGTGAAAAGTAACTGCTGACACAGGAATTTCCAGCATTCTGCTTTCAGTGCGAGATTTTATTGTGGTTGTATCTTCCCTGTCCCTTGATTATGACATATATCTGTTGGATAAGGTTGCCTTTATGTGAAGAAATGTGTTGATTTGTACATTACTAATATAATGAAATGACTTATATCCATGAACTATATGTAGAAATGTGTGGGAAAAAGAGTTAATTATAGCTACCATTGTTTACTTTTACATGCCATTAAATTATTGAAGTATGTTACCTAAGTTAATCCTCTCAAAAATGGTTTCTGGATTTTTATACTTGTTTTACAAATGAGAAGACAATTTTTCAAATTTGTGCAAGTTGCACAAGCTCACCCGGTAACTCCTAAGTAGGAGACAAGCTTAGATCACAGGTCTTTCCAGGGCTGACACCCATTATGTTAATAAAAACTAGTCTATCTTTTATATTTTATTGAAGTACAGTTGATTTATAATGTGTTAATTTCTGCTGTACAGCAAAGTGATTCAGATATATATATATATATATATATGTATATATATATATGTATATATATATATATATATTTCCCTTTTCATATTCTCTTCCATTATGGTTTATCACAGGGTATTGAAAATAGTTCCCTGTGCTATACAATAGGACCTTGTTGTTTATCCATTCTATATATACTAGTCTGCATCTGTGAATCCCGAACTCTCAACCCTTCCCTCCCCTTCCACCACCCCCTTGGCAACCACAGTCTGTTCTCTAGTCTGTGAGTCTGTTTTTGTTTTGTAGATATGTTCATTTATGTAGTATTTTAGATTCCACATATAAGCGATGTCATTTGATACTTGTCTTTCTCTGTCTGACTTACTTAGTTTGATAATCTCTAGGTCCATCCACGTTGCTGCAAATGACATTATTTCATTCTTTTTTTATGGCTGAGTAATATTCCATTGTATATATATACCACTTCTTCTTTATCCATTCATCTGTTGATGGACATTTAGGTTGCTTCCGTGTCTTGGCTATTGTAAATAGTGCCGCAATGAACCCTGGGGTACATGTATTTTTTTGAATTAGAGTTTTCTCCAGATACATGCCCAGGAGTGGGATTGCTGGGTCATATGGTAGTTCTATTTTTAGTTTTCTAAGGATCCTCTGTACTCTCCATAGTGGCTGCACCAATTTACAGTCCCACCAGAAGTGCAAGAGGGTTCCCTTTTCTCCACACCCTCTCCAGCGTTTATTGTTTGTAGACTTTTTAATGTTGGCTATTCTGACTTGTGTGAGATGGTACCTCCTTGTAATTTTGATTAGCATTTCTCTAATAATTAGCGAAGTTGAACACCTTTTCATGTGCCTCTTGACCACCTGTATGCCTTCTTTGGAGAAATGTCTCTTTAGGTCTTTGCCCATTTTTTGATTGGGTTGTTTGTTTGTTATTGAGTTGTATGAGCTCTTTCTATATTTTGGAAAGTAAGCCCTTGTTGGTCTCATAATTTGCAAATATTTTCTCTCAGTCAGTAGGTTGTCTTTTTGTGTCATTTTCAGCTAGTTTATCTTGACTTCAAATACATATTTTCACGTTGACTCTCAACATGAAGTGAGCAAACTAGAAACATTTTATATTTTGAAGGAAATTTAGAGATCCCTTTATCTAAAGCAGTTATTTTATGGAGACCCAGAGAAATGAAATTCCCTTATTTCAGGGTAAGTTAATTGTCAGCAGCACAGCACAGACAAGAACTAGAGTGAATATTCTTGCCACTATGACATGTAGCCTCGATGACTCACTGAACTCTTTCAAACCTGGTCCTTTCAGCATCTTAGTGGAAAGGCTCTAAGCTTAATAACAACATACTAATTGGTAATATTATATCATTAAGTTTACACTCTGAATGCAAGAGCCTCATAAATAAGGTTAAATAAGATAATTCATGAAAATAGTAACCTGACTCAGACTTTCAAGAAGAGCATAGGGCTTCCCTGGTGGCGCAGTGGTTGAGAGTCCGCCTGCCGATGCAGGGGACACGGGTTCGTGCCCCTATCCCGGAAGATCCCACATGCCGTGCAGCGGCTGGGCCTGCGAGCCATGGCCGCGGAGCCTGTGTGTCCGGAGCCTGTGCTCTGCAATGGGAGAGGCCACAGCAGTGAGAGGCCCGCGTACAGCAAAAAAAAAAAAAAAAAAAAGAGCATAGAATAAAAACAAGAGGAAAAACCAACAAATATGCACTCTTCCTTGATCACATCCCAGATTAGAGCATGTTCATACCCACACACAGAGAGAACCACTGAGAAAGACACTCTCAGCAGAGACCCCTGCACTTGAGAAAGACACCCACACTGAGAAACAACATTGCTGCTCATTTAGTCTTTGTTGTCATGAGCTGGGGAACTAACCACCTTATTCCACCTCAAGACTGATCACCGTGGGCTTTAAGAGGATGCTGCATGCCACCATTATCATGGCACGTGCTCTGAGCAATATTTTTTTTCCATCCACGGTGATTGACTTGTGTGGTTCTGTCCTTCTGACCAAGGGCATGCATTTTCAAGACAGCTGGCCAGGGTTTGGGATGTATTCTGCAGCTGTGACAGGGTCAAGGTACATGCCCACATGGGGAAGACCTCATGCTCTCAACTTAATTAGCTTTAAGCCTCACACACTAAGCCAAATGGACATAGAGCACTCCCATGAAGCCCTGCGCATCTATGCACATCACTCATACTCAACTATAGACAAGACAGATGCTCTTTGCATATGCAAACCACTGTTATATGTCCTATAAAGAGTTTTTGAGACCACTGCAAGTTAACCCCTGAAGAGGAAATGTAGGGACAGATCAATCCAACCAAATCTTCTTCATGGAGCATGATCAGATTAAAAACATTCAGTAAATGAAATACTTGCCAAAAGAAAGATCAAAGCATAATGTTAGAGAATTCCTTTTCCCACCAATATTGTTAATGTGATTGTTCAGCTTAGGGTCACTGATTCTAAACGCGTCGATACTCATCTCCGAGTCTCCAGCATCCTTGAAGCTAAGACACATTCCTTCCTGAACCTGTCTGTGAGACTTTGAGACAGCCTATGTGATTGAGTTAGAATTCAGCCTTTGACTAGCTACAGGTAGGCAGATCCCAGCTGCTCTGTGCTTTGATTTCAACAGCTTAAAATGGAAGACTCAGGCTTGCTCATAACTCAGATACCCCAATTTCTCAATGTCTCAAACTTTACAACCTACGTTTTCCTTTACTGTGCTATCAGTAGACAAAGCTCCTCCCAGACTATTCACCCAAAGAATAAACCTGTGTCTGTACTACGACCTTTAAGGCTCTGCATGAACTACCCGCTCCCTGATTACGTCTCTGTCTTGGTTTCCTACTTCTCTCCTCCTTGTTTTCCGTGTCTCTCTGGCCTCCTTGCTTTCCCTCCTGCACACCAGGCACCCTCCAGAACCGCCTTTGCACTGATTGGAACGCTCTCCCTCTAGATGCCTGTGGGACTTGCCCCCTCATTTCTGTTAGAAGTTTCTCCTTCATCACCTTCTCGGGGGGCATTCTCTGTCACCCTTCGGAGGAAATATTAATCCTTTCCCCCACACTGACTCCCCATCTCCCTTCTCCCGCTTTCTTTATTCTCCTTAACATTTACTGCCCAAACACTGTATTACTTTTCCTAACTATCAGGATTATTACATGTTCCTGCCCACCATGCAAGCTCTGTTGGGGAAGGATTTGTGTCTGTTTCATTTACTGCTACATCTAATCCAATGCCTGGCATAGAGCAAGTAGTCATTAAATGTTTGTTGAATGAATGAATGAAGCTAATGTCTTGTTAACATTCCTGTCTAGGGGCCCTTGTCCATATATTTCTGTTACCTTAAATGGTTTGGCTAGTTGGTTATATTTCATATTTGAAAGGGCCCAACCAAAGCAAATGCATTTTATTTTTGTTCTTTAAAGGTGGCCTTTGGGAGTGAGGAAAGAGTAATCGTATTTCTTTTCAAGCTCATCTTATTCTTATTTGTCCAAAAGACATGCATTATTCCACACCTGATACTCCAAAATGGATTTATCTGGTGGAGGCATTGCTTCTTGTAGCTTCCAAAGCTAGCACCAGAGAGAAATCTTGGAAAGATAGTGTTTAAATTCAGGTCCCAATTGTGACTCTCCTGAATGCAAATTGAGTGTGAATTTATTAGAAACCATCAGTGGGATAAATGTTGTCCTATTATGTAAATCTGTATCTTTAATCTGAAGTGTTGAAAGTGAATCACTTTCCAGAATACCTAATCTGTGATTCTGTAATTAGGTGAGCAGGTGATTAATTACAGGTGCAGTTAGTGACTTGCTCCTCATCACAAGAACACAAACAGCTAATTCCTTGTATCCCAAGTCACTCAGAGGGGCATTTGTGTTGGCTATACAGTTTTTAAACCTACAAGTGTGTTAAGTGTCTGAATTCATAAGCAGAACTAGGTATGTGTTTTTGTCTTATAAATATCGAAGTTGACCCTTCACAACTGAGACACATTTAAGGTATTTTCAGTGACACATTTATATTGATTTTATATAGTATTCTCTACAATAGTATCTGCTTGAATATCTAGACAGCTGGTGGAGCAGGTAGAGAAATTGAGTTTATATCTATATTTTAATACTATACTGTGATACTATATGAAAAGTCTAAGTAGATTTTAAAGGGGGCCATTTATATCTCTCTGGCTAAACTGAGGGTCCTGGAGCTGCCCTGAGGCACTTATTTTCTAATATATATTTAAGCCACAGTTTTAAGGAAAAGATGATAAAACAAATTTAGATGCTGAGCTTGGCATCATAACCAACAATATATAGCCCTAGAAGTGAATTCTGGGTGAAGTATACTCCCAGATATTGAAAAAAACTATCACTAAAATGTAGGAAACCCAAGAAAACAGCCCAAAGTTAGATTTTCAATTATAAACTCTGTGAAAAAGTAGATGTTTACAGAAGCCAGAAAGTGTAGCATGGAGACAGAGAGAAGAACATTATAAAGTTGTCCTTCAAGACTCACCCTTCTCCCTGCTTCTAATCACGTAGCCTTGTGGTCCAGGGAATTGTACGGGGTATTTTGTCAAGGTTGATAACCCTAAAGACTTAAAGACACACAAACAGATGGAGTAATACGGGGAAAGGGAGGTTGGGGGAATTTTTTTTTAAAGGCCAAGAAGGATTATAGAAAAATAAGATGAAAAGTAAATGGAGAGAACAATGAAAGAGAGAGAAGTTGGCACTTTGCATCCAAATGTAACTGTGTTTCACAGAAAGGGAAAGCTCTTTTCAGTGATGGAGAACACCATAGCCTTATCCTAAAGAAGAATTAGTAAAGTTTAAGAAACGAGGGACATTTCAAGTGGAATCCATCAGACAAAGATCATTTGACTTATCTCGGACCGCCACCCCCAGAAAACTGCAACCTTAGAATTCAGTAGGAATAACTTAAACTACCTTAGAGACGTCGTAAAAGCCAACCTCTTTGCGTATTCATTGTCTCCCTATGAGGTCAATGCTGGGGTTTAACGGCAGCTCCTACTTTTCATGTGATGGTGAGAGACCTGCTCTTATAATCAACAGTTGCAGTAGGAGATGTGATTCGACCCCTGGTCTTTGGTTTTTGAATCCATCTTCCATTTTTCTACCAGAATATTTTCTCTTTCTTTTGGTTCCCCACTTGCTCCTTAGATAAAGTGCAGGTTCCTCAGCGTGGTTTAGGAGGCTCCAGGGTCCAGCCTGCTCTCCATCACGCTCTGTCCCCCTCCTGCACCTGTCCTATTGTCCCAGCAGTCAGCAGGCTATTGTTTTCCAACCAACACACTGACACACCTTGCTTCCTGCTGCTCCGTTTGCTGAGTCTCTCCATGCGTTTCGTCTGGGCCTGGCAAATTCAGGTCACAACTTCAGCCCATCCTTGTGTATGCTCAGAGCACCTCGTAGCGACCAATTATTTAGCACACAGTGCGTGATAACGAGCTTCTGTGTTATGGGCAGTCTCCGCCCTAGAGGGCAGGGCTAAAGGTCAAAGACATGCACTTCAAGTCGATATCCCCAGCAGCCAGCACAGCGCCTGGCTCATATTAGATGCCCACTGTCTGTTGAACTGGACTGAACGGTGTATGTGAGTCGGCCACAGTCTTCATCCGTCCATCCATCCACTCCTTCAGACAACAGGTATTGGATTTCATCGCACTTATAAGGCCCTTGCTCCTTGCTGAGATAGCATATTCTCATAAGTAAAGAATGACCAGCTTAAAGGTTTTAAAATTGTAGTAGCTTTGACAGTTTCAAAGGGATCAACTGAACAGAGAACACTGAAAATGCATTTTGCCTTCATCTGGTTGTTTAAGTAGCACTGAAACCCTTGATAGTCTTTACAAGTGTTCTGAAATCTAAGAGCTGATTTTTTAAGTTGCATTTGAGAGCTAATTCTCATGTAGCTAATAACCTAATGTGACAAATTGCCCTCCTGTGGAAGGATGTGTCCAGTATATATAAGAAGGGAGAAAGGAATAAACTGAATATTTCACACCTTGGCAATGTTGCCCTTCTAGACACATCTCCCAAAATACTGCCTCTATTAACTTTCAGACAAGAAAAACATCTACATTTTGGTGTCGGCCACCAAGCAGGTGGTGTGGGCTCTTTCCATCTGCCAAAATAGAAATAACAGTTCGCTATGTTTTGTTTGACTACAAGAAATCAAGTTTTCAACTTCCAAGAAAATATGAAATTTGACATTAGGCCATCATGTACCTCAATGTATAATACCTTTTGCCCTTTGTCAAGGTACATTATAAATTCTATATTATTACAAAATTTAAGCTGATAGGATTTTTAAAGGATTATTAGATGCAGGAATAAATTGAATCTTCACAGCATAGGGAGTTAAGAACAGCCAGCTCCCCCATCCATCCCAATCAGTCTACTGCTGTTACCTCACATGGGAGCTGTTTCTAAAGCAGAGGCTAAGTACGAATAATCTCTATCAGCTAAAAAAAATTCTTCATAGGACAATCTGTTTCTAAAAACTGCAACAATTTCAACTGCTTCTGAGAGGAGGAAGACATAGTTAAGTAAAATGGAGAAAGCTTTGTTTCTTCATTTGGAAGCTGCAAATGAGGGAAATCACATGACAGTAATTATTTGAATGCCGATATTTGGCCAAAACGTGAAAGAAAATTCGTCTTTTTCACTGATTTGGCAATATGACACTGTCTATATAGGTCCTTATGTTTCTTATATATATATTTAATGAAAGTCAAAAAATATAACTGCAATTGGGAGACATTAGTATTGTTTTATATATGCTGATTGATTTAATTTAAAAATATTTAATTGAGACTTACTGTCAATTAAACACCAAAATATTGTACTTGTCTTTCACAGAAATGGTAAGCTCCTTTTCAACAAGTTATTATTATTCGAGGTGTTGGTTAAGAAGATGGGCATTTTCTGTACCCTCAAATTAATGAACAAGATGATTTCAGAAAATGGAAATCTTCTGTGAAGGAAAGAAAGCAGGATAGTGTGATAAAGAACAGTTGGGTTAGCAGAGAGGCTGGGGGAAGGGAGCGGGGGATGAGACAACAGCTCAGGACAAGCCACTGTGAGGAGGGATGTATTAGTTGAGAAAACAGAGTTTTATCCGACATCAGATCATGCACAGTCTTTAGGACATTGTAAGGAGTTTGGTTATTTTCTAAAAGCAACGAGGGTCTTCCCTGGTGGCGCAGTGGTTAAGAATCCTCCTGCCAATGCAAGGGACACAGGTTCAAGGCCCGGTCCCGGAAGGTCCCACATGTGGCAGAGCAACTAAGCCCGTGTGTCACAACTACAGAGCCTGTGCTCTAGAGCCCACGAGCCACAACTGCTGAGGCCCTCGTGTCTGGACCCCGTGCTCTGCAATGAGAGAAGCCACGAGAATGAGAAGCCCATGCACCGAGGCAAAGAATGGCCCCCACTCGCCACAACTAGAGAAAGCCTGTACGCAGCAACGAAGACCCAACACAGCCAAAATAAATATATAAAACAAATAAATAAATAAATAAATTTATATTAAAAAAATAAAAGCCATGAGAAGTCATATGGGGCCCTTTAGCTAAAGGAACAACATGATTGATTTAAATTTATTTTCTGTTAAGGTTCTTCTGTGTGTGTGTGTGTGTGTGTGTGCATTCTTTTTATTATTATTGAGGTATAGTTGCTTTACAAGTTTCAGGTGTACAACATAGTGATTCACAATTTTTTAAGGTTATACTCCATTTATAGTTATTATAAAATATTGGCTATATATCCCCGTGCTGTACAATATATCCTCGTAGCTTATTTATATTAGACATAATAGTTTGTATCTCTTAATCCCATACCCCTATCTTGCCCCTCCTCCTTTCCCTCTCCCCACTGGTAACCACTAGTTTTTTCTCCATATCTATGAATCTATTGTTTCTTGTTATATTCATTAGTTTGTTTTATTTGTTAGTTTCTCTATATAAGTGATATGATACAGTATTTGTCTTTCTCTGTCTGACTTATTTCACTTAGCATAACACCCTGTAAGTCCATCCAGGTTGTTGCAAATGGCAACAGTTCATTCTTTTTTATGGCTGAGTAATATTCCATTATATATATATATATATATATATATATATATATATATATATATATATATAGAGAGAGAGAGAGAGAGAGAGAGAGAGAGAGAGAGAGATCACATCTTCTTTGCCCATTCATCTCTTGATGGACACTTAGGTTGCTTCCATATCTTGACTATTACAAATAGTGCTGCTATGAATACTGGGGTGCATGTATTTTTTCAAATTAATGTTTTCATTTTCTTCAGATACATACCCGGGGGGGGATTGCTTAGTTTTCTGAGGAACCTCCATACTGTTCTCCATAGTGGCTGCACCAATTTGCATTCCCACCAAGAGTGTAGAAGAGTTCCCTTTTCTCCACATCCTCACCAACAGGGGTTCTTTAGCTAAAGAAAAAACATGATTGGTTTAATTTTTGAAAGATCTCTCAGGTTGCTGTGTGGACAATGGATTGTAAAGAGACAAAAGTGGAAATAGGAAGACCAGTGTTGCTAAGAAAATACGTGGCTAATTTTCAACTTTTGTCAAAGCTACGCACTCCAGAGAGAAATCCTCCCGAGAAGTTCCCCTTTTCCCATCCATGATTTTGGATATTTCTATGTGAGGAATTGATGGTTGGAGTGGTGACAGCCACCCTGTGACCATGAGGAAACCCCAAGTGTATCACAGGATAACTGCATTCTGGCAATCATTGAGATGCTGAATTCTCCAACCAGAGAACTACCTATATCTGGAGTTCTTTTTAAGTATACTTTATTAACAAATTTCTCTTGTCTGGGCCTCTTTGGCCTGGTGCTTTGTTACTTGGAGTAGAATCATCCTGTCTGAAATACTCTCCCAGATCATTCCATTTTTTCAACAAATAGTAATTGGATCTCTTTAATGCCATCTTCTGCCTAATCTTATCATACAAGTAAAATAGGTATGAACCCTAATAGCATTTATGATGCTTTTATTATTCACTATTTATTTCTATGATTCCTCCTTACTATTAGGTTGACAAAAAACTTTGTCCAGGTTTTTCCATAAGATAACAGAAAAAACCTGAACAAACTTTTTGGCCAACCCAATATATTGTAAATAATTTGAAGACAGGGATTGGTTTTTATTTCTTTCTCCCCTTACCCCTCCATAATACCTAATAAAGTTCCTTGGGTACAAAATGAACTTGATGAATGTTTATTGAACTGTTAAAAGAGCTTTGGATAATTGAATCTTCCTTCTCCCATCTCTCATATCTCTAATTCCATGTAACCTAAGATAATTAAACATAGACTGAAAAACACACATTACATTAAGTATTCATTTTCTCACCCTCAGCTAAAGTTCAGTCAAAGAAAGCAATACAAACAAGGCTTGAGCAGTTGCAAGGTAAATGTAATAGATGTGTGTTGTTCTAATTCAAAGACATTCCAGCTAAGAATTATGCCTCACTTGAATTAAATACAGCTTCATAAAAATAGTAAAAGAAAAATAAAATTTATTTTGAATTTACATTGCTAATAAACTTTTCTTATTGATACTACTCATTGGAGGATCTTATGGGGGAAGAAGTATCCCTGTCTATAAGCCTTCCAGCATTGCTAAAGTATTGTGACAGCTTTCTCTGAAAACTGCTTGAAGACATCATTTTTTTTGTTCATTTGATTCCACTCAGCTTTTTCTCATCTGCTTCAAAGTGAACATAAGAGCACTTTTCAGAGTGAGCTGCTTTTCTCCCAACTCCAAAGTAAAGAATACCATAATGCAGACTATAATATCATTTGATTAACACAATTTTTCAATCTTTTTGAAGATTCAAATAAGGCAGAACCGAATTCCTAACTCCAGTTTTCTTGCAGCATTGTTCATCTTCTCTCATTTCTCTCGGGTTCCAAGCCCCTTCCTCTCTGCTATGTCTTGTGAAATTATTCTCCAGTTTCAAGTGAGGGAAACTGAGAAAGTATCGCTTTAGTCTAATGTCTGAAGTTCCAAAATGTCCTTTGGATTTCTATCGCACATCTGAAAGTAGACACTCATAAGTGACTAGACCTCAGCTCCTTCTAATGCATCTCCTTTCATTGTTCCTGAAATTTTTTCCATAACTTTCTAACCCACTTTTAAGTTCCATGTTCTAATAAAAGTCTCTCATCATTTAGTAGAATGTAGAGGTTCTAAAGTAAAATGAACAGCCTTCCCTTACATGCCACCAGCATTTTAACCATGGTCATAATTATTATGGACAGACTATAATTGTTTTTTTTTAATTTTTTTGTGTGTTTTATTTTCTTACCTCAAGTCCTAGTAGACTTGATTATAGTTAACAACTTGTTCAAAAAACATGGATTAAAAACTTGTTATATGCCAGGTACCCGGAATGGAAAGGTAAATATAAATGAGTCCTGGTTCAATGGGTTCTTGCATTATTTGGGGAGAGAAATGAACAAGCAGACCAACCAGGTCCAGCTGGTTGCCAAGCAGATAGTAGATATTTATTATGTAAATATTTAGGAAGCACAGGAAGGAGTGAGAAAGGGCTATGATTTTTTTTCTTTTTCTTTTCTTTTTTTTTTTTTTTTTTTTTGCGGTATGCGGGCCTCTCACTGCTGTGGCCTCTCCCGTTGAGGAGCACAGGCTCCGGATGCGCAGGCTCAGTGGCCATGGCTCACGGGCCCAGCCGCTCCGCGGTATGTGATATCTTCTCGGACCAGGGCACGAACCCATGTCCCCTGCATCAGCAGGCGGTCTCTCAACCACTGCACCACCAGGGAAACCCAAAGGGCTATGTTTGAGTAGACAGATTTTTTCAAAGAGTCCCAGGGATTCTATCTCTATTCATTCTCTTAATAATCTCAGCCAGTCTTGTGGTTTTAAATATTGTGTATTAACTGATGATTTCCAGATTTGTACCTCCAGCATCAACTGCTCCTCTGAATGTCTCGTATATCTGATTTCCACTTGGACATCTCCACTTTGATAGCTTTTCTACTTTACAAACTTAACAATACAAACCCACAATTTTGAACATTTGTCTCAAACCTACAATTTACACATTCTCCTCATCTCAGTAAAAGACAACTCTATTGTTCAAATTGCTCAGACCAGAAAAGCTGACTCCTTTTCTTTCCCACTCTATATCAAATCATTTAGAAATACTGTCAGCCCTGTCTTTAAACAGAGACTTATGAATCCCACTGCTGTCATCATGGCTCAAGCTTCCAAGATCAGTGGTCTAGACCCCAGGTTATTGAGATGGGTTTATAACTACTCCGAACGGGCTTATTGATTCCACCCCGGCCTGTGTAGTCTATTCTCAACACATCAGCCTAAGTGATCTACTGAAATGTTAGTTAACCATGCCATTCCCTCTGCTCAACACCCTTCCACTGCCCCCCATCTCAAGCAGAGAAAACCCCAAATTCCTCCCAATATGTTACGTGACCCTTCTTAATATTTACCCTCCATTCTCTCTCTGGCCTCCTCTCCTGCTACCTGCTCCTTAAGTCAGTCTATTCCAGCTGTTCAGGTCTCCTTACCATTGCCCCAACATGGCAGACATCTCCTACCTCAGGACCTTTGCACTTGACTTGCTTATTTCCAATCATGGCATTCTCCTACCCAAACCAGAAACCACCTCCCTTTCCTGCATCAGGAATCTGCTCCAATGTTATCTTTCAGTGCCAGCCTCCCTAATTATTGTATTTGATATCATAACACCCTCCCTCTACTACCACCAGGTTCTTTATACACTTCCTGATTTATTGTATGCTATTTTGAATAATCATCTAGAATAACTCTTTGTTTTCAAGTATTTCCTTTTAGGCTGTCTCCTCCAATCCCCAACTAGAATGTAAGCTCCAAAGCAGTACATTTTGTCTGTTGGTTTGTTTGCTTTTTCTTCCACTGCTATATTTATAATGCCTGGAATATTTCCAGGCATATAATAAGCTTTCAGTAAACATGAATGAGTGAGCAAGTATCTATGCCAGAGAGAGGGAAGAGGCTTTGGAACTTGAGAGAACATAGGAACTGCTCAAGGAACTATAAATGCATGTTCTGCCTGTGTGACCGATGGCTCCATGTGCAAATGCTATAGTCAGAATCATGCCAAATCGTGACTCTGAAAGTTATCCATGTGATCTTAGGCAACTGACTTTACCTCTATGAAACTTATTTTCCTCAGTTTTAAAATAGGAATAATAACACCATAGATTTCACAGGGTTTGGTTAGGAGATTCTCATGTGATATGACCTAGAGAGTGGCCAGATATGTAGTCTGCATTCAAGTGGTATCTATCATGACTCTAATAATTATTAATTAATGAAATAATGTATACAATTTACTTAGCATTGTTTGCATCAGCTAAAAAGACAGTCAGTGGCTTCTAAAACTTCTTCGGCTGCAGGTGCTGCTGCCGAAATTTGATGGGGAGGAGAATTCTTAGGGATGAATGACATAGGATGAGAGAACAAAGGTTAAAAAAAAAAGCCATAGAAAGGGTCTTGTGGGCTTAACTAAGGATTTTAGACTTTCTCCTATAAAGCAGTGGTTCTAAATTTGAAAGTGTATTAGGGGACTTGCCTGATGGTCCAGTGGTTAAGACTTTGCCTTCCAATGCAGGGGTTGCGGGTTCAATTCCTGGTCGGGTAGATAAGATCCCACATGCCTCGGGGCCAAAAAACCAAAACATAAAACAGAAACAGTATGATAACAAATTCAGTAAAGACTTTTCAAATGGTTCAAAAAAAAACTTTAAAAAAAAAGTGCATCAGGATCACTTGGAGGACTTGTTATAAACACTGATTGCTGGCCTCCACCCCCAAAGTTTCTGTTTCAATAGGTCTGGAATAGACCCTCAAATTTTCTAAGCAACAAATATTTATTCAGTTTTTGTAGGTCAAGAATCCAAGTGAGGATTGCACCCAAGTGTCAGCTAGGGCTGTGGTCTTATTGGAAAGCTTGACTGAAGGAGAAACTGCTTCTTTTTTTCCAAGGCTTCCTTCCCATTTTTCTCAGTTGAAATATAGCTAATTTACAATGTTATATTAGCTTCAGGTGTACAATGTAGTCATGCAGTATTTTTGCAGATTATACTCCATTATAGGTTATTACAAGATAATGGGTATAATTCCCTGTGTTATACAATATGTCCTTGTTGCTTGCCTATTTTATACATAGTAGTTTGTATCTGTTAATCCCATACCCCTAATTTGCCCCTCCTTCTCTCACTCTCCCCGTTGGTAACCACAAGTTTGTTCCCTCTATCTGTGAATCTCTTTCTGTTTTGCATATATATACATTCATTTGTATTATTTTTATGTTCTACATATAAGTGATATCATACAGTATTTGTCTTTCTCTGACTTATTTCAGTAAGCATAAGACACTGTATCCTCATTGTTGCAGACGAAAGAATTTCATTCTTTATATGGCTGAGTAGTATTCCATTGTTCATTGCTTAATCCCTTTGGGCTTCCCTGGTGGCACAGTGGTTGAGAATCTGCCTGCTAATGCAGGGGACACGGGTTCAAGCCCTGGTCTGGGAGGATCCCACATGCCGCGGAGCAACTAGGCCCATGAGCCACAACTACTGAGCCTGTGTGTCTGGAGCCTGTGCTCCTCAACAAAAGAGGCCGCGATAGTGAGAGGGCCACGCACCACGATTAAGAACGGCCTCCACTCGCCCCAACTAGAGAGGGCCCTCGCAGAGAAACGAAGACCCAACACAGCAAAAATAAATAAATTAATTAATAAATTCCTACCCCCAACATCTTAAAAAAAAAAAAAATTCATCTGTTGATGGGCAATTAGGTAGCTTCCATGTCTTGACTGTTGTAAATATTGCTGCTATGAACATTGGGGTGCATGTATCTTTTCAAATTAGTGTTTTCATTTTGGGGAGGATATATATACCCAGGAGTGGGATTGCTGGATCGTATGGTAGTTCTGTTTACTTTTTTTTTTTTTTTTTTTTTTTTTTTGCGGTACGCGGGCCTCTCACTCTTGTGGCCTCTCCCGTTGCGGAGCACAGGCTACCGACGCGCAGGCTCAGTGGCCATGGCTCACGGACCTAGCCACTCTGGGGCATTTGGGATCTTCCCGGACCGGGGCACGAACCGGTGTCCCCTGCATCGGCAGGCGGACTCTCAACCACTGCACCACCAAGAAAGCCCTGTTTTTTTTTTTTCTTTTGAGGAAGGTTAATAATGTTTTCCATAGTGGCTGCACCAATATACATTCTCACCAAGAGTATACAAGTGTTCCCTTTTCTCCACATCTTCTCCAACATTTGTTATTTGTAGACTCTTTGATGATGGTCATTTCAACATGTGTGAGGTGATATCTCGTTGTTCTGACTTGCATTTCTCTAATAATTAACAATGCTGAGCATCTTTTAATGTGCCTGTTAGCCATCTGTATATCTTCTCTGGAAAAATATCTGTTCAGGTCTTCAGCCTATTTTTTGATTGGGTTATTTTTTAGCTGAAGACCTTCCTCCATTCTTTGCCATGTAGACTCTTCACAGGGCAACTCACAACATGGCAACTGGCTTTCCTCAGAGACAGCAAGCAGGAGAGCAAGAGAGAAGCCCGAAAATAAAAGCCACAATCTTTTTGTAACCTAATCTTGGAGGTGGCATCCCATTATATCTGCCATATTTTGTTTGGTAGAAATAAGTCACTAAATCCAGCCATACTCAGTGGAAGGGTGTGAATACCAGGAGGTGGGAGTCTTTGGTGGCCAAGGTGATTACGATGGCAATGGTCTGGAGACCATAGTCTGAGAACCATTGCTGTAGATAATTTTAAGCAAGTGAGTGACAGGGAGGGATGCAGCATGGAGAGGAGGTGAAAATGGAGGTGAGACTTTTGAAAGCTATTGCAGTAATCTACATGATAAGTGTTATGTTTATATAATTAATATTCTTTTATGTTTTGAAAATTAACTCTTTTTTAATCAACATATTTAACAATTTTGCCTCCAATTTTTGGTCTAAACTTCCTCTATAAATGAGATATTTGAAAATAACTTTCAAGGTTATATAAAAAGATCTGTGTGGAGTTAAATTTCATTAAGGGTTTCAGTACAATTTGGTCCCCTTATTTACCACTAAAGATGCATTTAAATTGAAGAGGGTTCAGGCTGGACTATTGGAAAAGGTACTTTAGGCTTGGCCACTAAGAACATTCTAAGATAAAGGCAATTGACAGTTCTAAATACATAAGTACAGACATTCAACATACCTTTCTCTCTCTGAAAACTTAGACTAGGCTGCAAATTAATAATATATTCAAGGACACAATAGCTGTTAAAGTTGCTAAGAAAATGAACATAAAAAATAGAGCAACATTTCATAAAATGAAAGGAAAATTATTTTAATTTAAAGGTAGAAACAAATGGCTTTAAAAGTGTGGGAGATTCATAAGTAGACAGCCTGCCTCACCCCATCAGCTGTTCCCATCCCATCTCCCAGAGTCATGGACATCCAGTCTCAATGGCAGTTTCCATATTCTTTTGCTGCAGCAGCAGGGGGCAGCTTAGCCCCCCTGGCTGATGGTTCTGTTTCCTTGGCTTGCTTATTGTAAGTCAATTCACTTGCCTCAGTCTGCTCTCACTTCCTGGTCACTGATTTTGGCTGCCATTTAGTTCAACGTGTTATCCATTTTCTTAATCATCTCCAAAAGAGAGAAGGGGACAGAGATGCCCTAACCATTACCCATCACATCAGCCCACGACAGCTTAAAGTCACGGGTTCCACGGACAGCGGCCCAAGTGTAGGTGTTTTCCTTGGCACTATTTCAGCCATAGCGACAATAATGGAAAAGTTAGCGCATGCATCGAGAAGTATATCAAAGCCCTGATTCTTTATCTTAATCAAGCAATGGCTTTCTGCCTGCACTGCAACCAGCCACCCCCCATATTGCCACAAGATAAATAAGTAATGCTCGACAAAGCACAAATGTATGCAATTTGGAAAAGGTTCCCTATGACCCAGAAAATCAACAAGTGAAACCATGCAAATCATATGAAAAGAAATTAAAAGAGGCAGAGACAAGATGTGTTTTTAGTTTGACCTTACAAATGCTGAACAATTCACTTCAGGAATGGTAGGTAGAACCACTGCTTTGAAGCGACCCAAAGCCCAGGTGAAATAGATGCCCATCACCTAGATTGCCTGAGGATAGATTAAGGGGCCGCTTGAATGGGTAAATATTGCATAACACGTTCAGTAAGAGTGAGAAAATATGACATTATTTGAGTGAGTAAGTAAGTTTAAGAGCAAATATTGCATTATGTGAGCTGTTTCTAGTTTCAACCCTGACTTCTTCTAATTCCTCCTAAATTCTAGAGCAGTTTTCCTAATAGCCTAAGGAGACAACTTCCAGGTATGACCCTGTTCCTTCTTCAGTATTACCTGCCTCTCTTAAAGGCAGAATCATCCATGTGGTTGTGAGGTCTTTGAAGGTGCAAGTTATGTCTGATTTAGCTCTGTATCTCTAGTATTTTTTCCCAAAGTAGAAAGGAGGCAATCAGATGTAATCACATATCCAGACATTGAAATGATTCCATGCACTACCTGGAGAAATGAATTCATTATTTTGTAACTTACAAAATTTAGGTTAGGGTAAGATTCTTCTCTCAAAGCAAAATCTTGTCATTAATGGATGAGAAAGCACCAGCTCGGAAGCCTGTATAGATGTGTTTATTGTCAGGTCAGGTAACCACTCAGAACAAGTCACCATGTGACAGGTCACCACTCAAGGGATAAATCAAGATATTTATTCCATGAAACAAGCATTAATCAAGAACTTCTTGTGGGCAAGTCACTGTTAGAAGATAGACGAATAAGGCACAGTCCGTGAACTCTGGAAATATCTATTTAACGGGGAAGCATAGTACCTATCACAATTATAATTAGAAAATTTTCCATTTTCTGTTTCTTCTTTTAGTTTCAAAGCTCTCTGAGCACTAGAACTTTCTATCAATATTATCTAGCAGTTATCACAGTGCCTGGAATATATAAGGCATCCACAGGTCCTTGTAGAATGAATGAGTCCTTCTAATACCAAGTGGAGAGGGGTCCCAGTCCATGTCTATCGTTCTCCTCCCTTGGGCCCTTATCTCTGCCTGGACCCTTGAGAGTCTCCTCACGCATCACTCAAAGCTCCTGCAAGCCTTCTTTCTCACTGCCACTAGAGGGACCTTTCTAAAACCACACCTGATCCTGCTTCAAATCCTGAATGTCACCTCCAGCAGATAACAGTGGTCCTTCATTTTGGTCGAGAAGAGCCTTTTGAGACTCTGATGAAAGCCATGGGTCATTTTCCCCCTTAAAATGCACCTACAGCACAAGATTCTGTACCCAGTTTCTAGGTGTCCGTGATCTTCCTGAAGCCCATTTCTTAAGCCTGATAGAGGTCTAGGAACTCTACCTTAAGAATCCCAAGATAAAATGCAAACTGTTTAGTAGGACACAAGCTATCTGTCACTTCTGTGTCATCTTCTGGCACTACCCTCACCCCCAGCAGTCATACCCCTAACCTCACTTTGCACACCAACCATACCATATGCTCTCCTGGACTCCATGTATCTTCCTGGAGTTGGTGCTGTCATCTCATAACCCTGTCCCTTGTCTGCTTGGTGAACTTTAATCACCCTTCAAAAACAAGCTCACCTTTCACCTGTTCTGGGGAGTCTCCTTCAATAGGCTCTAATAAAAATCATCCCTTATTTCCTTGGGTTACCTGTGGTTCTTTCTCATACCTCTGAGGTTGTTTGTCCTACTATATTATAATCATCATTACTTACATGTCACTCCTCTAAACTCTAGAAGTATTACTAATACCACTACTAAAAATGGCTAGTATTTAATCCAAGCTTATAATTGCATAAGGCCCTGTTCTAACCATTTTATATATATATATAATATTTTAATTATTAAAAAAAATTAGCACCTTGATGCTTTATTTTAAACAGAGTTGAAATGAAATAGGTATTACATCGCCTACTTCCCTAAGGAGCAGCCATTAGGTTTTTTATTTTAATTATTATTTTTTATTGGCGTATAGTTGATTTACAATGTTGTGTTAGTTTCTGCTCTATGGCAAAGTGAATCAGCCATACATATACATATATCCACTCTCTTCTAGACTCCATTTCCATATAGGTCATTACAGAACTCTGAATAGAGTTCCCTGTGCTATACAGCAGGTTCTTATTAGTTATCTTTTATATACAGTAGTGTGTTATATAACATAATTTAAATCTCACAAAAGTCTATGAAGTAGGTATTATTTTTATCTATACTTTATAGTTGAAAAAGCCAAGGCATAGAGAAGTTAAATTTTAATTCCTTGAGTCAAGAAGTTCATCTGAAAACATGTTTATTACAATGAACTGATTCAAAATGCAGTATTAGAAACATCAGCAAATTGTTGAAATGATACTTATAATAGCTGCCATTTGCTGAGCACTGACTACTCTCACTGCACTGGGAAATTTATGTTATCAGTAATAGTAATCATCCTTCAGCGAGGCACATTTTAGTTCCCCCCTTTAACAGTGGGGGGAGAGTTAACTCCTTGATAGAGTGTTTCCTATGAAATCTGAATACAGAATACAGAACAGGTGAGCTTGGGAAGACTTCTAGGAGGGCTGGTCTGTGGGTGAAGATGATGAAAACAGAAGTTTTGGCAGGTTCTGTAGCTTGGAGAAAGGACGTTAAATAGGGAAGATCACTTGGCCTCTCAGATTCTCACAATGAGGAAGACCCTGGTGTGGTCACAGAGTCTCACCCTCTAAGATCACATAGTCTCACTCTGAGCTTTGTAGATTCACAGCCTTGAGTATTAGTGCTTCTAAGGATCATCAGTTTTTAGATTTATTTGGCTTAAAATCATCAGAAACCAATATATAAAAATTAAAGTGATACTTTATTAATTCATCATCCATTCCCTGATAAGTACATTCATGCCTTGTTGTCATATCTGCATGAGAAGTTACATCATTACTAAAAGATTGCCAGAAGCACAGAGATCAGAGCTCTGGCAGATGGTGAGACAATTTTCCAACAAATGTTGAGTACCTCTATATGCCACTCACTGCACTGAGGAATACAACAGTGATCAAAAAGGGACAAAGATCCTATGCTCACAGATATTAAATACCAGGGTTACATCATTAGGTCCTGTATGCCTATTGTTCCATCTGTGTTATAGAGACAACCCCATCATGTGCTGATAGTGATGGCAAGCAACCCTCTTGTGAGCAGTCCAGTCAGCTCTCGGTCAGTGTTTTCTCCCTGGCTCCCTTCTCTACCAAGGCTCTGTCACTGACAACAAGTTCACTGTATATTTAAGAAATTCTTTCTTGTCAGTTAACCTATGGCAAAGGAGGCAAGAATACACAATGCAGAAAAAGACAGTCTCTTCAATAAGTGGTGCTGAGAAAACTGGACAGCTACATGTAAAAGAATGAAATTAGAACACTCCCTAACATCATACACAAAAATAAACTCAAAATGGATTAAAGCCCTAAATGTAAGACTGGATATCATAAAACTCCTAGAAGAAAACCTAGGCAGAACACTCTTTGACATAAATCGCAGCAATATTTTTTTTTTGGATCTGTCTCTTAAAGCAAAGGAAATAAAAGGAAAAATAAACAAATGAGACCTAATTAAACTTAAAAGCTTTTGCACAACAAAGGAAACCATCTATAAAACGAAAAGATAACCTACTGAATGGGAGAAAATATTTGCAAATGATATGACCGATAAGGGATTAATATCCAAAATATATGAACAGCTCATACAACTCAACATCAAAGGAACAAACTGATTAGAAAATGGGCAGAAGACACGAATAGACATTTTTCCAAAGAGGACATGCAGATGGCCAATAGGCACATGAAAAGATGCTCAACATCACTAATCATCAGGGGAATTCAAATCAAAAACACAGTGAGATATCACCTCACACCTGTCAGAATAGCTGTCATCAAAAAGAAGACAAATAACAAATGTGGGCAAGGATGTGGAGAAAAGGGAACCCTTGTACACTGTTGGTGGGAATGTAAATTGATGCAGCCACAGTAGAAAACAGTATGGAGGTTCCTCAAAAAACAAAAAAAATGGACTACCATAAGATTCAGCAGTTCTACTCCAGTGTATGTATCCGAAAAAAACCCAAAAAACTAATTTGAAAAGATACATGAACCCCAATGTTCATAGCAGCATTATTTACAATAGACAAGATATGGAAGCAACCTACGTGTCCATCAACAGATGAATGGATAAAGAGGATGTGGTTTATATACACAATGGAAAACTATTCAACTGTAAAAAGAATGAAAATGTTGCCCTTTGCAACAACATGGGTGGACTTGGAGGGTGTTATGCTAAGTGAAGTAAGTCAGACAGAGAAAGACAAATACTGCATGACACCACTTATATGTGGAATGTAAAAAATACAACAAACTAGTGAATAAAACAAAAAAGAAGCAAGCTCACATATTTAGAGAACAAATTAGTGGTTACCCATGAGGAGAGGGAAGGAGAGAGGGGCACCATAGGAGCAGGGGATTAACAGTTACAAATAATTATGTATAAAATAAGCTACAAGGATATATTGTACAACATGGGGAATATAGCTAATATTTTAGTAACTATAAAAGGAATATAACCTTTAAAAACTGTACATCACTATATTTTATATATATGTTACATAATATTGTATATCGGCTATACTTCAATAAAAATATATATGTTAAAAAAAGAAATTCTTGAGTGTTGTTTATTCTAACAATTAGAGTATACTAAAGTCTTATTCCGTTGACATTCTCTCTTATTTATTTATTTTTTTGGCATATCTTCTCTGTTCTGTTGCATGTTTATTTAGAGCTTCACTCTCAGAGAGGAGGTTTCTGGTCCTGTGCATCACTTACAGAGAGCAGCTTGAGTAGAACTATGTTTCTGTACATGTCTTCACATTGGCAAACAGATAATTGTGTCTATAGCTTATAATACAAAGAGGATGGGTTGAAAATGTAGCTTGGGGCCAAATCAGGAGGATTTTGAGGACCAGTATGTGGAGTAGGAACTTTATTCTGTATTTGGTAGAAAGTCATTGCAGATTTTAGAACAAGAAGTGACATACTCAGATATGAATTTTTAGAAGGTACAAATTTTAAGTACAAAAATTCAGAAAAAGAAATAAACTTTCTTTCTCTAAAGCTGATCCTCATTTTCATTCCATACCTCTATCCTTCCAGTGCATACAAGTTAATCCCAATTGGTTTAGGATTGTCCACTGTTTCTTCCTGGATTTCCTTGCCAAACAGTTAAATTTAGTAATTTGGGTTTTTCTGGTTGTTTTCTCCAATTTTAAGTAATGTCTTCCCTGGCTAGGAGGATAATACATTTCCCAGATATGTTTGTGAATATTAGAACAGAAAGGATATGTATGTATTCCTGAAGAGAGCACAATACAATAACCAGATCCCAGAGTTTTTCTGCTCCCCAGCAAGTACAGAAGCTGCACCATGGAAATGGCTGGGCAGCCTGTACTGGAGCCGGGCAGAGGATCTAAGTCAATCTCTAGAGTTCTTAGTTGCCAGTGCAAGGAGCAGGGGAGCCTAGCTCTGAGATGGGTAAAGTTCTTAGGCAACCTCAATGAGGTTCCCACAGTAATGGAACTTTTTCTTTGTGTTCAAGAAGGGCTCTGAGAAATAACTGAGGGCTCTGATTAATAACTGGGTGGGAGTTGGATTTAGAGTGACCTTGCAGTCCAGAGTGAGGGACGATGCACGATCTGCTCATATTAAAGATTATTTACATCCCTGGAGCATGGATGCAGAATCAAGGCTCATATTACAAATTAATTTTTAGAAAATTAAAGAAATTTGACATCCTCTATACCTATGTGGCCTGAAATTCTGACTTGCTGCATAGTTTAGAATCAAATAAACTACAACCCAGTGACTATGAAGGAAAATTGTTTAATCAATGGAAATTAAGAGTATGCCACCAAGTAGATGAGGACAGGGCAATGGCCAAGTTCGTTTTCACCAGTTAAAAAGCAGTGTCAGGAAATATGTCTGTAGTTATCTGAATTATTAAATGTGGAACTAAAAGCAGATTTCTAGCACGGGTGAACAAAATCTATGGAGAAGCAACAAAGAGACTTAAATGACTAGTTAATGTTGGGGTATACAAAACACCCAAATATTCACTATCTGAGTACCCAAGTTTTGATGATGATGATGGAGAACCAAAGGTCACTTGAAGGAAAACACTCTCCAATGAAGTAATATTCTATAAAACTAGTCCCCATTAAAACAACCTACCCAATTCACAGTAACATTTATGCACGCCAGTTCAATCAAAGCCTTTTATTAGTCAGTCTCTCACTGACTATGACTCACATTAAATGTCCAACTTAAAATTTCATTTTGATGCAAATCAATTGCAGACTGAAATTCCAAATTTTGCAAGATCTGATTTCATGAAGTTTCTGTAAGTAAGTTGGTAGAATTACTCATATCGTACCAGAATTATTGGCAGAATTCCACTTTGCTCTATCTTAGTTTTCTATTGGAAAAAATCAGCATTTGATTCAGTCTACAGTGGTTATAAGAACTGATGCCTTGTTGAATTATAAACTAAATTTATTAAAATAAGCATATCATAAATTAATTATTTACACTAAGATAACATCTCAATTTAACTTGTTACTATTGTTCCTGTTTTGCAATATTTACCATAAAAATTTAATATGTTTCAAAGGGATTCACTCTCAGTGGCTTTTTCTAATAATGTAATTTGTACCTGCTATACTAAATAAAACAGAGGGAACTGTATGCAGGCAAAAAGACAGTTCCTCTGTAGCCATCTTGTCTAGGGGACAAATATACATTAAAGGGAAGCAAATGGTGTTGGGGGGAAACGAGATCAGATGGGTAGATTGGGAAAAAAGTATAAATCCTCATTATACAATTTTACAACTGACTACTAGAAATGCAGCTTATTTTGAGATACATCAACCACATTTAGCAAGTATCTAGGTTTTCTTAGCATATACAATGTGCTCAATGTAACATCTACTAGAGTTTACTAAGCCTTATTTTCTTTGCCTATTTCTCTTATTTATTTGAAATTTATGTTGTACAATGCTGTCACCTATCGTAAAACACAAGTGTGCTATAAATAAAATAAATCAAATGCAATAAGTATTAAGGACCTTGCAAGTTGAATCTGCTGCCGATGATTGTTTTGACCTTAAATATAAAGATTTGGGGAATATATAAGGAAGGATAATATTCTGTAACTACTGGTTTCCAGTTTAAAGCTCGGGAAGATTTAACCTTGTCTAATGCAGTGGCTCATGAACGTTTTCCTGGCAGCTATGGCCTGGTTAGATGATAGTTTACAGCCTGACCTTGGGCTAGATTATCCTGCACAGCCTCTGTTCTGTCTTAGCAGCCCTGGGGTCCTTGGCTGGCTAAATGCAGAAAAACTTAGAATTGACTAGAAGGCTCTCTGGTGCACTCCTGAAAGCTAATAATTCCACCAAGACGTCAGCTCAAGGAGACCATTCAGGCTTCAGGGAGTGCGGCAATTTCTAAGTGCCAATGAGGGGAGGTTGACCCAAAGGAGAAGCTTTGGATGGATTTTCCTTACCCTGCTCTTAAGGGACCCCAGAACATTTTACTAGGATTTTAGACTGAATTGCTTTGAGACACTCAAAAGTAATTTTCCCAATTTTTATAATAAGGCCAAGTCTATAACTTTTTCCCTTGAACCATTTTCAGTTCAAGTGTATGTAGAAAATAAAGCATTTTGCTGAAAAGCCTCTAGATCTAAATTATTTGAATGATGTGGATTCTTACCTGCATACTTTTAGCTTTCATAGGAAGTGCTTTTTTTTTTTTTTCTTTATGACCCCTAACTGGTATTTCATCACTTTCAAAAGTCCCTTGGGGCCCTTGCTTTTCCTTTAGCACTCACTCTTGAACTTCTCAGCCTTTCTTCAAGAGTAGGCCTATCAGTCTCCCCCTTTTTTACCCCCTACAGCAGCACTTATTTATTCTCTCACCCTCAGATATTTTGTTAAAGTCCTACAGCAGCCAAGGAATTAAGGGGAGATAGAAAGATTTAGAAGAAAAACTTCTACCCAGAAAAGAAAGCATGAAGTCTGTAAAGGTGTTAAACCATGTAAAGAATCCATTGTAGTACATAGCAAATGGTGTTCCCTGCCATAAACCTGCACAGGTAAAGTCGTATTCAAAGAAGGGGGAAGAAAGTTGGAAAGGTATCATGGTACCACTTTATGGAAGACATGGCCTTTTGGCACAAGAGCTTGAAAAGTGAGTAGGGGGTGGGATTTGGGTACGGAACTAGAGCGTGTCAGCTGCAAGTCGTTCAGGTTTGCTTGAAGGTAGAGGAAGTCCAGGTGGAGAGCTTGAGCAAGGCAGTGTCTTAGAAGACAATCTAAAACCATTTTGATGAGTGTCGTCTAACTGAAATATAATATGAGCCTCCTATGTAATTTGTAATTTTCTAGTAGTCACATTCAAAAGTAAAAAAAAGTAATAATAAAATTAATTTAAATCATATCTTTCATTTAACCCAGTAGATCTAAAATATTAACATTTAATATGCAATCAATATAAAAATTTTTGCGGAGATATTTACATTCTCTTTTACATAGTAAGTCTTTGAAATCCAGTGTGTGTTTTACACTCACAGCCCATGTCAATCCCTACGAGCTAACTCTCAAAAACTGTATAATCCCATGTAGTTGGTGGCTCCCTTATTGGACAGTGCAGTTCTTAACTTGTGCTGATTTTAGTTAATGAGGACAAGAACTAAAGAAAAAAGAAACTGAAGAAAACGAGGAGATACCATGTATTTTGCTCAACATGTATTTGTATGATTTGGGCTGAGAAACACATGCAGTCCCCAAAATGACCTGCCCACCTTCTCCTCCTCCTGCTCTGGGTAACTGTTCTCCTTGTTCATCCGGGATCCATACCTCCTAGCCACAGTCCCTTTGCTTAGGGCCACAGCAGCTTAACTTCTGGTTCTAGAAAGGTGCATATGACTTAGCCCCAGGCTAATGCATTCAATTCCTTCCCCTGGAAGTAGTTGTTGGTTGTGACCAATGAAGTTGGAGGAGACACTTTCTGGGCTGTATAGGAAAGGTGCTTCCTCTCTCTATTGATAAAGCAACCTGAGATACGTCTCCCTCTCTCTCTGTCTCTCTGTCTCTCTCTCTCTGGATGTGAACATCCAGAGAATGCTAAGCAGCATCTTGTAACTACTCAGGAGCAACGCTGAAGAAAAAGTAGAGAGAACCCTATGTTACATCAAGAAGCCTGTTCTAACTCTGTATCCTATGGGAGAGATTGCTACCCTATATCCATTTTCTTCTTTTTCCACAGTAATGGATCTCGATGTTTGATTCTGGCACATTGCCATGCAGAATTAACACTCCATTTCCTGGCCCCCTTTGAAGAGAGGTGTGGCCATAGGACTATATCTGGCCAGTGAGTTGCAAGCAGAAGTGTTCTGTATGACTTGCTGGAGGTCTCATACTTCATGGCTTGGGTTATTAGCTGCTTTCTCGACCATGCTGTGACCTTGAGGTTGGAGATTGTGTGCTGAGGATTAGCAGAGGACAGATTGGAGCTTGAGTTCCTAGTAAGGTCGTGGGGCCTCCATATCATTTTTAACCACATTCCTTTTATATGAGAGAGGGATAAATGTCTCTTTTCCTTCAACTACTGGTATTTTGAGTCATTTATATTATAGAACAGCTACATCTCTATTTAATCATGCCCTTCCCCTGGTGAGCAGCAGTGACCTACACAGACAAGATCCACTAAAGGGGGAAGGAAAGGTAATAAACAAGTAAACAAGTGGAAGAGAGACTTTCCAGGAGAGAAGGGCTGCTCTGTGCAGTCAGGGAGGTCTCCTTGGGGAGCTGTGGCCTGCAGGACAGCACAAGAGGCTTGAGATGGAAACAGGAAGAATGGCAGTGCACCTGGAGTACACAGAGGACATACAGAAACAGGAGTTCCCAGGCAGGGCCAGGCCAGATCGGGTCCCCTAGGCCAGGAGACCAATTCACATTATTTCCTAAGGGACTGGGAAGCCACTAAGTAAGTTTTTAAACAGGAGACTAAATGGCCTAGTTTTGTAATTAGCTTTTTGTTTATTTATTATTTACATTTTGATGGATCACTCAGTGTATAAGACAAGAGTAAGAAAACTATTTGCAGTTGAAAGTGAAGACTGGTGTTGGCTTAGACTAAGATAGTAGCACTGGAGATGAAGTTGGACACGTGTATTTTCTTTTTTTGGTGGGGTATTTATTTATATATATATAGTTTTATTTTTTTATTGAAGTATAGTTAATTTACAATGTTGTGTTAGTTTCAGATGTACAGCAAAATGATTCAGTTATACATATATATGTATAGGTATATATATATATATATATATATATATATATATATATATATATATATATATATATATATATATATATATATATATATATATATACATACATATTCTTTCTCAGATTCTTTTCCTTTATAGGTTATTACAAAATATTGAGTAGAGTTCTCTGTGCTATACAGTAGGTCCTTGTTGTTTATCTATTTTATACATAGTAGTGTGTATATGTTAATCCCAAACTCCTAATTTATCCCTCTCCTGCCTGCCTTTCCCCTTTGGTAACCATAAGTTTGTGGACACTTTTATTTTCATACAATGAAAGCATTAGGTAAACAGAAGAGGTATTCCAATAGTTCATTAATCTTGTAGCATTGATTTTTTTTTTCTATGTGATTTAAGTCATTACTACCCTTTGTCGTTACCCAGCAGAGAGTAGGACCTGGAAGGAGTGGGAGAAATACTGAATAGATAATGGCCAGTGGATAAAGTAGGTCAGGGAATGGAACAGTGTGTGAATCCACACTGCTAGGAGAAAGCCTGAGAATACAGGGAAAATGAAACCATGCTGGGAGTACCCAAAGGGTTTTGTGACCAGGATGGAAAAAGTGTAATGCAGAAGGTAAGGGTGGACATGGGAAAATGGGAATCTGTTCACTTCCAAGTTCTATCTAAGCCCTTCTTGGCAGAAAATACTTTAGCTGATATGCTGAAGATTCCAGAGAACTTAGAGAAAGGGAGTTTCTGTCACTTACTGATAAATATTAAAACTCTCATTATTTTAAATGAAATGGTTTATTTGTTTTTACTGATGTTTTGTTTATGATATATGTCCTTCATGTTTAATCTTCCTTTATAATATATCTCATTTTAAAAGATAAGACTACATTTTGACAGTCACATAGGTTGAGTTCATAAACCCAATTTTTAGTTTAAATAAATTTTATTTTTTTAAACTTATAAAGGTACTAGGTATGCATTATAAAAATATCTAAGAGGTAAAGATGTGTAGAGTTGAAAATACTTGTAATTTCATTACCTAGTAGCTAAATTCCTTTTGAATTTTTTTGAAGAGTTTTATACAATTTAGATCATACCATGTTTTCTTTTATTTCATATATATTGTCAAATAAATATAGCCCTGTGTTTCAAAAATATTTCCTTAAGGTATTTTTAAGGAAATATATTTTACTAAATACTTTTAATTTGAATATTTAATAAATATTTGAGTTGCATGGCTATGACAGTTTTCTTATCACTTTTTAAAACTTGAATATTTAAATTATTTTCAATCTTTCACTGTAATAAATGATATTGAGATACTATCTTTCTGCATAAACCTCTATCTTCAAGATTATTTCCTTAGGTTGATTCCCAAGAGAATTACTGAGTCAAACATGGCGGCTCTATTAAGCTTCTTTTGGGATTATCCGTTACTCTGTGTTCTTCCTCCTTTTTGAAGTTTGGCTAATAGTGGATTCTTGTTAATTCTGCTTCTGCCCTGGGCCTCAAGTCAAGCCCACCTCTTTATTGGCACTACCGCTATTCCAGTCCAGACCTGAATGACAAGTGTGTCTTCATTCCTCAGCAGTTTCCTCTCTGGCTTTTTCCTCTTCTCACTCAAATCAGAACTATATATACACTGCTGTCAGACTAAGCTTTCTCAGATATGTCTCTGAAACCATTTCTCTGCTCAAAAACCTCTCAGTGGCTCAGCACCAACTACTTGACTGAATACAAACACCTCATCCTGACAGTCAAAGAGAGAGGAGCTCCTGGTGGACTTTCCAGTATTTCTTTCCAGTCTCCTATATACATATGCAGGTTCCAGCCTGTACATGGAATGTGGCCTGTTCATCATGCTTCTGTCAAGAACTGTGAGGCATCCAAGATGTCCTCCTACTTGCAGTCAATTAAGTTGGCTGGCTGCAGCTTCATAGATGCTGGTAGACTTCATAAGACTCTGGAACAGAGACAAAGGAAAGCTGATTATTCAATGCAAAACTATGAGCAGAGTATCGTCATTTTGAGGGCCAGCTCCTCAAGCCTCACTTCAAGTAGGTTGACACAGAGAGCGAGACAGTACTAGTGCTAACAATGGGTTGTGCTATAAGAGAGGCACCAAACCCGAGCTTAGGAAGCTTCAATATTTTATGATGAAGAGGGAGAATTCCCATCCCTTGTTCCAAAGAGAGATACTATCTCTATCTTGGAACAGATTGCAGGAAAAATGACCATCAGTGATTTGCTCTCAAGATGTGCAGAAATGTGACCAACCTGTGGAGAATTACACGCCCCCAAATTTCCAGATTCTTTCTTCTACCTAGAATGACATCTTCTAAAGCTTTGTTTTACTAATAATTATCCATCTACAAAGGCCATTTAAACTATTTCCCTGAAAAATGCCCTCACATAGCCAGAAGTATATTCTCTTTTTTTTTGGAATGTCCATAGCACTATCTTTTTACTTCTTCTATTTTATTACATTTTACTATAGTCCTTTAGCCAACTAGATTTTTTATAGTCAAAAGATTTGATAATTTCTTGTATTTAGGGGTAATCTTACTTAGCATTGTGTTTCCATTAATACCTAGAGAAGATATACAATACACAATTCAATTCTATAAAATTCCATGATTCCAATAAGAGCACTTCCATGGCAGAAATTGGCTCACCAGATTTCCCAACCTCAGTAATTTTGACATGGAAATATAGAAATAATCAGTGTTTGTCAGGAAACAAGGACTTAAAATGAAAAGATGCACACACACAGATGCACACATAAGGAAGGAGGGATCTTAAAGAGACGTGTAAAACAGAGATGTGAGTGATTCAAAATCATGAGTAAGCATAAACTATGACATAGATAGAAGTTGCAAAGTAGCGTATGAAGAAACCAGCTAGCAGAGGGGAGATGAGTGTGGAGTTGCACAATGAAGCAGAAATCTAGCCGAGGAATCCTAAGCTAAGATTCTACTGCTGAGGAAGCTAGGCTGCCTTGGATTCTTTTTATTTATTTATTTTTTTATTGGAGTATAGTTGCTTTGCAATGTTGTGTTAGCTTCTCTTTTTTTAATTTTTATTTATTTTTATTTTTAGCTGTGTTGGGTCTTTGTTGCTACGTGCGGGCTTTCTCTAGTTGGGGCTAGCAGGGGTTACTCTTGGTTGCGGTGCTCAGGCTTCTCATTGCAGTGGCTTCTCTTATTGCAGAGCACCGGTCCTAGGCACGCGGACTTCAGTGGTTGCAGCACGCAGGCTCAGTGGTTGTGGCTCAGCGGCTCTAGAGTGCAGGCTCAGTAGTTGTGGCGCATAGGCTTAGTTGCTCCATGGCATGTGGGATCTTCCCAGACCAGGGCTCGAACCTGTGTCCCCTGCATTGGCAGGCAGGTTCTTAATCACTGGGACTGGGACTCTTCTCTTGGGTAAGATTCATTTTCCCCTTATTCTTCCCATAGCCACCATTATCCTTTCCATTATTTGAGGCAATCTGAGTGATCACTGCCCCTTTCAACTGAAAGAGCCTAGCACAGAAATGAATTAGATGTAATGCACCAATGGTATGTTGGTAAATGTCTAACAACTAACTCTCCAGAGGAAAAAAGAACTAATTTGTAGCCTTTGTCAGTTTCCACGATGTAAATACTGCTACCGTGACTTATTTCAAGCTACCAACATGTTACATAACAATAGAGAATGAGGACGAGGTGCGCAATCAACTCTCGTGAGCCTGGAGGAACTGACCCCAGCATAACACTGGATCAAACATTCAACAATATAGATCTTGTTCTTTTTCTAATCCTTCCTTATAAAATTCAGTAACTACTTTCTCTGTTATCCCTTTAAAGATCTGATATTACTGTTATGTGGATGTTACCCCCCCATTCCCACTATTTTATGCCAATTAATTTATAGGGCAATTTAACTTCCTTTTGTATTTCAGAGGATACACTTTATGTTTATATTTTTCTATAGCCATGTGCACTCTACTTTTGTCATAGTTTTGGTTCCGTTTGAAATCACTTAGTGCATTTTGAATTGTTCCATTGTAAAAGCTGCTTGACTTACTTTCAAATTGAAAGTCTTCAAATGAAATGGGAAAACCTACAAGTACTTCTGTCTTAAAATTGTCCTACAATATACATGGTGATTTGAAATGATTGTGGTACTTTCCTTTTTGTTTTAAGTGTCTCTTTATAAGCAGTATGGACTCTGAACTTATGAAGCGGAAAATAATTTAAAATTATTGGAGTGCTGTGGGTCTTTAGGGGACCTTCACTCATTCAAATTGGAATTGCAATTTGTGAAGTGCTCCAGCAAGTTTAAATTGCTGAATGTGTTAGACTCGAGATTCTGGTACAGAGCTCCTTACAAAAGTATGTATTATACATTAAAAATCCTTGAGCTACTTCTAAGAGTACATGGCCAGATTATTAGGTTCTTTTTTCCCTCAATCTGCAATTAAGAACTTACATGATATGTGTGAAGAATGAAAGCAGATCCATAGTTTAATCTCAAATGTTAACTCACATCCTTAAATTCTGATCCTCCGAGATATAGAGGTTTATATTAGACAATCTGAAATACTATAGACTTGAAGAGACATGAATGAAAATAAAAATTTCATAGGTCTGAACAAACTCATTTTTATGGAAAAAAAACACCCTAATATTATTTCTTGTGACCTATGAATATGGACAATGTAAAAAAAAATTACATGCCCTTAATCTTCCATGTCATTATGGTAAAAGTTATTATTAAGAAAAATTAATTAATGCAGTCATTTGGTTCCAATTGGAATAAAAATAAATTCGCAAAAACTAGTATAATAACTCTAGAAAAGGTAAGGGTGTGTAGGCAAAAGAGAGTAATGCTTTTTTAATCTTCATAAATCAAATAACAGCTGAGGCTGGTGGCCATGACAGTTTATGTTTGTCCATAAAGAAATGGATTCAACAGTTTCAAAGCACTTCTGTGTCCTAATAAACTTAGCAAATCTTGTTTGAAACCAGTGACTCTGTGTGGGTTCATCCATTATAAAGAAATGGGTTCCCATCCATTGGCTTCCAGTGTCATGTCCATCGCTTGGTACATACATGTCCTAAGTGCTATAAGAAACAGGGAAATGAATGTGACAGTTTGACTTTTCTCATGTGACTTGGGGGAAAATGCAAATGTAATCTTTCTTTCCTCCAACCCAAATAAAAGTGACTGTTGCCATCATAGCTTCCACCACCATCAACAAAAATAGTAACAAATTAAAAATTATGTAAAAGAAAAAAAAACTATACAGAATACATCATTAATCTGTGGGTGTACGTTAGTTGTATGTGGAGTTTTGTAATTTTCTGTAATGTATAGAGTTTACCATCCTAAAACATCTGTAAAGTCCAAAATCAGCATTATTTTTATTTTAAAATTATAAACTGGCCTGACATTATTGCCTTACTGGAAGAATTTGACCTTTCAAAATATATTTCTATCTTATTGGTTTCTTTTATAAAAAAGCGTACATGGATCTGTGGAAAGGATAAAAGATACTTTCATATGAACCCAGAAGAACAACTGCTAAGGGAAGAGAAAACAATGTAAATGAAAATATTTTGAAAAATATCCTTGTTATTCTAAATTCATAATTTGCATGGGACATATTTGTTGGGGCAGAAGATAATGTGCCCTAAACCTTACTTGAAGATTACTTGCTTTAAATTATTTTCTTCATATGCCGTGGAGAGAGAAGGTTGTTTTCTGAATGACAGTGATTCTTTTAAATTAAGCACAAAGATCCATCCATGCATTACACACACGTAGACTTGTCAAACATCCTCAATTCATTTTTTAATTTTTTAATATAAATTCTTTTCTTATTTTCTAAACTGGGATTAGCCTTCCAATGCTACTTTAGAGGAAAATAACATATATGGAAGAACAGGGCAGTAAATTTACCTTCTTTTGTATGTTGGGTTTAATGAAAATTCAAGAACCTATCATTGCACTGTACATATAACCTGCTTCATCCAACTCTAATATTGACAAAATGCTGAACAGAAAATAATATAGCATGAAACCTCTTCTTACAGTTTGACAGACTTTTATTCACTGATGTATTGTTTAAAAGTTTTGACTGCAACTCTTCTTGGCCATAGGAATGGTAAGAGAGTGTATAAACCCTCACACATCATTCATGAAAGAAAAACGACCATGTAACTGAGGCACCAGATTAGACCAGATCCAAGAACATTTTCAGAACAGCACAGCACAGAACAGAACACAGCATAATGGTTCAAGGACCAGAGTCGCCTTTCTTGGTATTTCTCCTTTCGTTTTCTCTCTCACTATTCACACTATGTTTCCTCTGAATAGTGAAGTGCTTTCTAAACTCTTAAAGGACCTCACTCATTCTTATCACTTCTTTTACAAGAAGCATATGTTTATCTCATTTCATGGGGTTCTATTTAGGTCTCTATTCATGTAACCGAAAGAAATAAAATATGTGTATGTGCCTTATCTTTCAAAGGCAGAATATATTTATCATTGACTTTTAAGATGCAAAGAATACAGATGACTTCTATATGCTCTGAGAAGCAATTAGCATATTGTGAACTCCCAAATGATAAATGACAGCCTTATACAAGAATCTGGCATCTGATACATTTATATTTCCAATAAAATATCTTTGTGTAAGAAGTCTCTTTTTTAGTAGCAAACACATCAAGACAGAATAGAGCAAAAGGACCAAAGTGATCAAGCAGAGTAAAAGAAGGGAAATCAGAATTCTAGATTTTGAAATACACATGGTGTATGTGTACACACACACACACACATACACACACACACACATGTGTCGGTAGGGGGAGGGTAATCACTTAGCCTTGTTGGAGATTTCTTCTACAGAGGGAGTTGGGTAAAGCCTGCTCAGAGGGGTAAAAGAGGCCGGGTATGATGCTGCATTGGGCATTCAAGTCATTCTTCAAATAAGCCACCGAATAAAACAGCAACAAAACAATTGTCGACCGGCCCTCAACCCTTTACTGAGCAAATGAAACTTTGTAGGTTATCTTTGTCCTTGGCCACAGCTAAACAAATAGGCCCCATGTTTCTTATGTTAAGAGTAATAGATCTAAACACATTTTATTCATCTTTTTCATAGAACCAAATGGCAGCATTGATTTCCTTGCACTTAGAAATTTAGAATCAGTGGTGAAGATGGACAAAAACTTACTTGAATAGAAGCTCTGTTGCTCCCATCATCACCAATTCCATTTATTTTATACCCAGTGTAGAATGAGAATACAAGAAAAAATTGCCTGGCATGTAGTAAAAGCTCAGTCACTATTTTTAATACAGATTTTAATAAGTAAATGGTTACGCAGAATAAACTAAAATCTCCAACTTATTGTATTAATCTTGAACTAAAACTCTTATTTCCTCAAATATGCTGTTTGGGCCAATACCAGAACCAAACTGAATTTCAGTCTGTAAGAGTAGGAAAAGCCAGAGACAGTGCTTATATATGTCTGAGTTTGTGTGTGTGTACACACATTTTTTTTTAACAAATTTGTGCTATTACCAGTTGCTTGGGTCTCTAATCCCTTGTATACCCATAGCAAGGTTATTTTTAAGTAGGTAGATGGCTGAATTGATTTTTCAATGTGCAGATTCAACTATGAGAGAACAATAATTAGAATGATAATTAGGATGGTAAAGGTAACATTTGAAATGTGAGTTTTTTTCTTTCTGATTTTCCCTCATTCCTTCCTGAAATTATAAAGGTGGAATCAAAAGCAATGTGTACTTTTTCGTGGTTTTTATATTGCTTTGTGTTTGTATATATGAGGGCTGGGGTAGTGGTTAGGGAGTAAGACTGAGAGGGAGCGATATCATTTTTGCTTTAAAATTTTTTCTAGGTAATTCATTTAAGTAACAACTTTAAAACTAAAAAAAAATAGGATATTTACCTATAATGTTACATCTGAAGCCTTAAGGGCCAGAGATAAGAGTTTTACCTGATATAAGGCTTAGAGCAATGACAGCTGCCAACAGTTATTATGAGGCTACCTGGTGATGTAGTCAAATTACAAGGGAACATCTGTATAATGATGGTTTCTGACAGGACTAGTAGACAATAGCTTGTGTTAGATCAGGTCTTTACGGAATGATATTTTTATCTTGAAAGTGAAATTATATGACTCGTGAAATATTGAAGTTTAGGCAGTAATGTACCAGCAGTAATAGTTTCACGTCGGATTATTCATCCTGTGACTTCACATCCCCTTTGAAGTTGTTGCCTGGTGAGTTTTGTTTCCTGGAGCTTAGCCAATTTAAAAGCAGAATGCAAATCAGTTTTAACACAAATCAAAGAAGGACGTTGTCTAGGTAGATATTCTACATATAGGAACTTTCAAAAGCCCACTTTTCTATGAAGCTTCCACAGTTTTGACAGAGCAGGCTCTTGAGAGCACAGAGGATGTGAAAGGGAAAAGCTGCTAGAGATACAGAATGAGCCAGCATTGGCTGGTTACCAAGTTCTGCGAACCCAGATAGTCCTGACATCAGCAAAAAAAACAAGGAGGACCTGAAGGCTGTCAAGTCCCTTTAATGTGGGGTCATTCAGAAAATGAATTATTCTATAGCTTGTCCAAGTGATAACTAAAGTGCTGGTAAACCAAAAGAACTCAAACTGGTTCCTTTCAGCATTCACACTGAGGTGTGTTTTCTTTTGTAAGAGTCCTCTTTCTCAAGCTTCTGTTCTCAGGAAGGTATTATGTGATCAGTATTGCCTTGTTCTGGATGTGGTCGGAGAAGGGAGTGAGGTCCAGAGTCAGCGAACTATCATTTTAATAAAACTGTAATCGTTTTCTTGTTTTTTGCTTCTTACACTGATAGAAAACAGAGTATTCTCCATGAAATGCCTTCTGCTCTGTGAATGAGTACCCAAGAAATATTTTAAGGCCATTTTCACTTATGTGTCCTTCCTGGAGTCTCTTTTTACTAGGTTTATGATTCATGACTTTTCACAGCAGATACATTTTTGGGGTGCCATTGTGTGTTCAAGTCATAATATTGAAAACAAAAAATATAAAAATCATTAAAAAATACCTGTGTGTCTGGGATTAAACATTTTTAAATTTTTAAAAATTATAACAGGGCTTCCCTGGTGGCACAGTGGTTGAGAGTCCGTGTGCTGATGCAGGGGACTCGGGTTCGTGCCCCGGTCCAGGAAGATCCCACGTGCCGTGGAGCGGCTGGGCCCGTGAGCCATGGCCGCTGAGCCTGCGCGTCCAGAGCCTGTGCTCCACAACGGGAGAGGCCACAACAGAGAGAGGCCCGTGTACCGCAAAAATAATAATAATAATAAATAAATAAATAAATAAATAAATAAATAAATATTAAAACAGACAAATTTGCTTGGATGTGCATATCTGGATAAACCATTTGCCTCCATTTAGCGTTATAGCGTTGTATAAACCATTTGCCTCCATTTAGCACAAAAAACTGAAATTTAATTATAAATACTTCTTCCTATGAAATAAAATTAAGTATATACAGTAAGATAAAATAAATATAATATCACAAATGCTCTAGCATTTTATTGTAAAAGGTAAAATGTTGAATTTAATGGAACAGGAAGCAGTTCTGTGTTCCTCTTCCACAGTCACTTGTGAAATGATGCCCATCGACATTAACATCATTTCTTCTGGAGCATTTTGGGTACTTTAGGAACACTTAGAAATGGAAGAAAAACTACAGTCCCACAACTGGAGATAATGCATGGATGTCAGAATTTATTATAACATCTTTTCTCTCATGGAGTCAGAAATGGGACTTGAATGGTTCATTATTGACCCCCAAAGAGTCAGTTTCTTTGGGAAATATTCACCTAAAAATTATTATTTGTTAAACTATGTTTTGATATTTGCATTTACACCAGCACTTTTCATGCTTAGAATTCTTTCTACTATTTGTCCACAGTGGTGCTCTTTCATATTAAAGATTTTACATCAGCAATGAAAGGTTTCAGGATTTACTATTGACTCAGCACAAAAAAAGCATAAACTTCTTTTATTATTGCTTTGTTAGGAATGTTATGAAATTATTAATGTGACTGTAACCAGAGTAGCACATATTAATATTCACATTCAATTCTGTGGAAAAGAAGTCTGTCTGGTAAAAATACCATTTAGCTCAATATGATTCTCCTTAGGGAATCTCTCAGAATTATAAATTGGCACATCTATTATAATTTAAGCCAATTTCTGCTAAAATGAGTCAGCAGTTGACCTTAGACTGCTCATCAATAAAATTCTATTCTCTTTACTTTGTAAGATACATACAGCATATTGAATCTTATTTACTAATGGCATCTAATCTTATTTTAAGATAGAGAGGTGCTTTTCAGAATATAACCATAATAATGTTTTATATTTGTATGGTGCTTTTGAGTTTACAGAATGCTTTCATATACTTGATTGCATGTGATTCTCTCAACAAGTATTACTACCCCCTTGAAGTGAAATACCACTAGCCTCCAAATATTAAGATCTTACTTGAGATTACACAGTCAGTAGTGGTGAAACTAAGACCGAAACCCATGTCTTCCTACTCCTAGTTAAAAGTTTTCTCCTCTGCACCTTGCTGCCTGGAAAGTAAGCTACATGTGCTTCTGGGACCACTGTGAGTGAATGTTTCCTGATCTAAGTCTAGAGCAGGGAATTTAAAACTAGCTTACGGGGAGCAAGGGAAGGGCAACTTGGCAAACAAGGTTCTAGCGATCTAATAACCCTTAGCTTTAATCTTAGCCTCAGGAATTCCAGCCCGTAAGTTCTCTCTCGTCGAGAGTATAAAATGGTAAAATGGTTCTAAAACTTGGAGTCTTTCAATGATTTGTTTGTCTTATTTCAAAGAAGACCAATCTGTGTTATCCATTTCTTTGTGTGTAGACAGTGCTGATCCCTTCTTATGAGATCTTGGTTATATTTTGAAAAATGTATCTGTTTCATTCGTGGGTGTTTATTCATTTTTATTCATGAAAGAGACATTTTCCAGGGCCCATTATATTCTACAGTAAAGTCGCTGGGAGTGAAACAACGATGAACAAGGCAGACACATCCCCAACTTAGAGCTTTTACCTACAGATATTTATCATAGATTTTCCACTGCTGACTGCAACATTTTGCTGCAAATTCAGTTAGTTTAGGGAGGAAACATATACTTGGCTAAGCACTTATTTCCTGAGAACTTATATGCGGGATTGATGTTCTTTTTGTTATGTTTCAATATCATGAGTCCAAACAAACCATCAGGTTAAGGTACATTAAACTAGATTTCTTTTTGCTCTTAAATGAAGACTTGAATGGACTCTTCAAGATTATTTTTCTTTCAATTAATTTTTATTGGAGTATAGTTGCTTTACAATGTTGTGTTCATTTCTACTGTACAGCAAAATGAATCAGTTATATGTACACATATATCCCATCCTTTTTTTTTTTAATTTCCTTCCCATTTAGGTCACCATAGAGCACTGAGTGGAATTCCCTGTGCTAGACAGCAAGTACTCCTTAGTTATCTATTTTATACATAGTATCAGCTGTGTATATATATATGTCAATCCCAGTCTCCCTATTCTTGTGTGAAGTACTCTCTGCTAGTTTTTCTGGACTGCCTGCCCCTACCTGCCAAGTTCATCCCACCTCCCATTTCACTCTCCACACCTGTCCTGTCTCCCCGTGACTCAGCAGCCCCACTTCTGTGGCTCCCTCTTCTCCCAGAGGAGGCCAGAGCAGTGTGAGGTGGCCTGATGGTGAGATGGCAGGTACTTGCCAGCAAGAAAACATACCTAGAACACAGTGTTCTGTGACTTTATGAGCCTTTGCATTCATTGTCTTGACGAGGAGAATTGTATGAAGGAAATAGCCTCTATTGGTGGACGCAGGTGTGCTTCAGTGTCTGTACTTTTTCTCAGTCTTCTCTTCTTAGCTCAATCTCATACAAAATCAGGAGAGAGAGAAAGAGACAAAGAGAGATAGAGACAGTTGGAGACATCGAGATGCTAGTTCCCCTTTCCTGACACTGTGACACCACATTGAAGAGCACCCTGCAGAGGGAGCATCCTGCAGGAGAAAAAACACTGAGCTTGTAGGTGGGATACCTGGGCTCTGCCACAGACTGGCTGTATGACCTTTGCAAAACTACTTAACCCTTCAGATCTTAGTTTTCTCACCTAGAAAGTAAGATAATAACCTACTTTGAGTATGTCATAGGATTATTCTGTGAATTAAGGGACAAGAAGGGCTCTGCGAACTATCAAATAGAGCATAAATTAAGATAACATTATTTTAGAACTTGACCCATGGGAAACGTGGGTCAGGTCTGATAGAGCCAGTAAAAGAGATAAGGCTGTAGTTTGTTCTGTTCCTTGACCTGTGGTGCTCATTTTCCTTCCTCCAGCTAATGGTCTATCTCTTACCTGTCTTCTCCATCCACTGTGTTCATTTCATTTTCATGATGTTTTCTTCCTCCCATCCTTCTCATCCCTCTCACTTCTCTCTATAAATCTCCAAATCAATGAGTTCCATTTTGGAATTTCTCTCCTTCTTATTTCTCCATTTACCTCTGCAGTTGCTATAAAGGTCTACAACAAAAGAAATGTGTTTTCATTTTTAATTCTTTGAAATGTAAGTCATATGACAGATGGTGAAGGAAATAGGAAGGAAGCTTCCTCAAAATCAAAGAGCAGTGGGAAAGAGTGTCACCACACAGAACTGCACTGAGAGAGTGTGTGTTTGCACGCAACTGGACTTACACAGCACTTGGTGCCATGTTCTGCCCCCCAAAGGGAGGCATACACAGTGGGTGATGGTGATGCTGCCTGGGCTGTACCATTGCTGGGGAGGCCTTTATCTTTGGGCCTGGATGCTATAACTACATCCTCTCCAGATGTTCCAGAAAGAAGATGGGGAGAATTTCTTAATACCTCTCTGGTTCCTCCTTGATAAGGGTATGGTTTGGCAGCTTAAGACAAAGAGGTGGATTAGCACTGAGTTCCATTCTCTGTTGCCCAAAACAGCTTTTGATTGTGTGAGAAGAAGCCTGGATGTGAGATGTATTGGCTTCCAGATCTGTTTCCACTATTGATGAGTCATGTGTTGGTGATCAACTCTCTTAACCCCTAGTTAGGGTAACATCTTAACCATACTAGAGGGATCTTGGTGACCAGGATCCCATAGGATCTTGTTAGTCTTTGAACCCACAGGGCTCGATATTTAAGAGTGGAGCCTCTGGGGCTACACTACCTGAGTTTGAGACCAACTCTGTGCTGATTGGCTGTATGACCTTGGGCACTTAATTTCTCTCACCTCAGTACAGTGAATTGTAATAATTGTACATAATAATAATGTAATAATGATTGTAATTAATGTCCTAAAGGATTATGAGACTTCAGTATGCTGCTACATGTAAAGTGCTGAGAGCACTGCCTGGCACATAGCTGTTAATGTTAAATGTTAGCTGTTAATGTTTTTCGCTTATCAAGTGGACAAATACCTGGATTCCATTGCCGGAGGTGGGTGTTTGCTTATAGAGGAGAAGTCCGAGCTGGCAGGCACGTTGGCCCCGCTATGCTTGAGCAGTATTGGAAATGGAGAGAGACACCCAGATGCCCTAGGAATTGAGGGGCAAGCCTCCCCACTTATACCTACTTTTCACTGGGTCCTTGGAAACATCGGACTTGAACTTTTTCAGTTTTCAGAGTTTCGTTAATGGAACTGTTTCAAAGCTATACAAATGGCAGACACTAGTTTCCAAAGTTTAAAAGACTGGCTGCTCTTTGTAAAGCAAGAAGCAGTTCAAAAGCCCAGATTTCATCCATTATTCTCCCATTCTTCTTTCCACACCTTCTCCTTGCTTCCTGTCAGGGAGGTCAGGTTTTCATCGATTGGTTCTACATTTGGAGAAACCAATACACAAAGGGGTTTTCTATATACAAGGCCAGACTAGGCCACATTGTACCAGGACTGTGTAATCACAATCCCTGTCTCTCTCCCTGGCTTCTACTGTCTTTCTAAACACCATTTTAAACAAACTCCCTTTTCTATGCTTCACCAAAGTATAAATATGTCACAAACCCTTATTTATCTTTAGAAATTTGGAGTTTAAGAAACAACTGTTGATTTCAAAGGAGAAATGATTATTCTTCTGACAAAAGTTTTATACCACTCAGAGAACCTTAAATCACTTCTAAACAGAAGTTTCCCTTCCTCTTATCATGTGTATAATGTAATGCACCAGTGCATAAACTCATAAACTTTTGCATAGCAAAGATCTTCTCCCTTGCTAATGTCATGGGAATTAAAGCCCTAACTCAAGTACCAGGTAATAATAGATCTGTCATGTCAACCTTCATAAAATGTCAAACAGGTCAACTTTATTGCGTGTGTTTGTTAGGGCTGCCATTACAAAATACCACAGAGTGGGTGGCTCAAGCAGCAGACATTTGTTTTCTCGAAGTTCTGGAGGCTAGAAACCCAAGATCAAGGTGTAAGCAAATCTGGTTTCTCCTGAGGCCTCTCTCCTTGGTTAGTAAACATCCCACTCTCACTGTGTCTTCACGTGGCCCTTTTTTTTTTGCATGTCCCTCCACCTCTGCCCCATGTCCCTTTCTCCTCCTATAAGGGCACCAGTCCTACTGGCCTCATTTTAACTTAGTCTTTAAAGGCTTTGTCTCCAAATAGGGTTACACTTTGAGGTACTGGGCTTTGGGGCTTCAACATGTTAATTTGGGGAGGACAATTATCAGTCCATAACATTTACATAATGAAGGAGCAGAGCAAATAAGTTCCCTGTGGTACACTTGTTTTTGTTTAAAAAGAGACTTCAGATTTATTGTGGTGATCATTTTGCAATATGTACAAATATCGAGCCATTATGTTGTATCTCTGAAACCAGTATAAATGTCATACATCAATAATACATCAATAAAAACAAATTAATACATAGTTAAATTAATTAGTTAAAATGAGAGTGTTTACAGAAGGTAGGCATACTATTTTATGTTTAGATGGATAGATTCCCTAGAGGGAAAAAAAGTAACATGCATAAGAGAAAGAGAGTTCTTCTAGTGAATAGTTAAAATACAATATGAAAGATTTGTTTATTTATCTGTTTAATTCTTATGCAGCTTTATGTGCCAAGTTCTGTTCTAAGCACCTCACAAACACTAACTCCTGTAATCCTTCCCTGATACAGACATACGAGGTGATGCTACTGATCAATAACAACTCTCTAGATACGATAAAATCCAAACTTTTTATTTTGGCATGTAAGAAAGATTCTTCACTCTCTGCACACCAGTCATGGGGAATTCTTTGCCACAAGCGAAATTCTTCATATGTATTTGCCTTTACTCAAGCTATCCATTCTGCCCTTTACTTAAAAAAAAAAAAATAAAGTAGAAATCCTTGGTTTTTCATGAAGGGTTATTTTTCATCTAATGAAATGCAATGAGGCAGAGTGGAAGAGGCACAGACTTTAGGTTCAGATAGACCTGAATTTGAATGCATTATTTCAGGCAGGTAATTTACCTTTCAGAACTTCAATATTACAGCTGCAACAAAGATACTACTACTACTGCCCTGCTAGGTTGTTGTGAGAATTAGAAATAAATAGTACTGGGAAATACCTGGCAGTCCAGTGGTTAGTACTCAGAGCTTTCACTGCTGAAGGCACGGGTTCCATCCCTGGTTGGGAAACTAAGATCCCGCAAGCTGTGCAGCATGGCCAAAAATAAATAGATAAATAAGCACTTAGACTGTAAAGAAAAAAAGAAATAATAGCACTTTGCACTCTGCGAACCGTACCTGTACATGTTTATGTGTGTGTCTAATAGCTCTTATTCTTATATTGTTAATATTAATACTGTGTACACTGGGATCCCTTGAATGCAAGATAGAAGGTGAGATAAATATTCTGCTAGTAGGTTTTGGTCTAAATTGAACTTCTACTGGTCAACTTAATATTCTCTCTTTTCATATTTAGTAGTGCTAATATACAACCAGTATATTTGCCATTTTCTCAAATCAAAAATATTTTAGCACTTTTATTTTTTAAATATATGTATATAATTACATATGGTAATTGTTTTTAATGTTGCATATATATGTATATTATATTGAGTAACTAAATTTAGCTTCTGCCTAAATTTCAAAAGCAATATGCTTTATTTTTTTAAATCACTTTATTGAGGTATGATTGACATACAAAAAAACTGCACATATTTAATGTAGACAACTTGATGATTTTGGAGATATGTATAAACCTAGAAAACCATCACCATAATTCATGCCATAAAAATATCCATCACCTCCAAAAGTTCCTACCAACACCTTATTTTTGTGTGTATGGTAAGAGCATTTAACAGAAGATCTTCTTTCTTATCACTATTCTATGGATTTTTTTTCACACTGGTGGATTTTTCAGTTACCCACTTAAATGAAAACCTCAAATTTAGGACTTCAAAAGAAGAAATTGTGCAGAAATTCATGTATCCTTGAACATGCTGTTTCATGGAAAAGGAATAACTATGGTATATCAGATGCTCAGCTTAAATCTCCACTGATTTTTACAAATTTACGTTTCCACTCACCTGTTCTAAATGTAGGATTCCTGGTCCCCTTCGCTCATCTAATTCAGGCAGGTGAGGCACCGAAAAAGTTTGGAGTTGGGTGTAAATTAAACCTTCATATTACAATGATATCAAGTGTAGGTGTTCCATCGATGTGGGTATAATGTCAACCAAAGGTGAGAGGCTAGACAATTGAAAGGCTGGGAGGAAATAAGAGAACCTGAAATAAAGAAGGATTCAGAAAGCACTTTGGAAAAAATTAATCTCATGTTCACGGAGCCTTTCCTCCCTTTGTTCACATCTACCCGCTCCGTCTTCCGTTACCTAATTCAAAACTTACCTCCTCTGATTCCCTAACATCTTTACTCTTCCCTAATCATTGCTTTGTCTTTTCATTCTCTTTTATTCTTTTATATTTATATGAATAATTGTAGATTTGTCAGATAGGATGACGTTTTCTACTTCTGTGTTTCTGAACCTCTTAACAGTGGTATGTACTGTAGGTATACAAGTTATTAATTCATTACCATCTGACATGGTACATCATTATTTTTAAATCAGTCTTCCCCATCAGAGTATAAGCTCTGTGAGAACAGGACTTTGTCAGTCTTTTTCATTGCTGTATCCAGAATCTAGAGAAGTGCCTGGAAAAAAACTAGGTACTCAAGCACCTACAGGGAACCAAGTACTGTTCAGGGTGCTGGTAACATAGATGGATGACAAAGCCCTTACTCCCCTGAGTTTATATTCTAGTGTAGAAAAATGGGAATGAACACACACACACACACACACACACACACGTACTGTCATCGCTTAGGATAAGTGGTAGAAAGGAAAGACACTGTGAAGGGATAGGACTGGGAGGGTGAGTGTTGTTTAGATAAGGTGATGAGGGAGAACTCTGGACTCTGGGAAAAAGTGACTTTTGGGCAGATTTTCCCGAATCAAGTGAGAATCTGAGGACTGGGGGGATCAAGTCATTCTGACAAAGGCAGCAGCAACTACAAAGGCTCTGGAACAGGAATAAATTTGGCTTATTTAAGAGAAAAAAATGCAAATAAGGGAGCACCGGGGAAAGTTGTAAGAGACAAGTCTGGCGTGATTAACAGGGTCAGATCACATAGTATCGCAGAGTCAACCAAGAGTTTAGATTTTATTTCGCAAGTACTGTAAATCTGCTGAATGAATGAATAAATGAAAAAGGGGGTCAGTGGTGCCTAAATACAGTGTGGTCCAAGTACTTTTGCTTCGGAGCAATTAATGGATTAGTTGCCAAAATACCATTTTATGCCTGCTAATCACACACTCAATCAAAACACAAAAGAAGTCCAATCATTTTATGTGAATCTAGCTCAAGGGCTGGGCTCATTGGAGCAAATGATGAGAACCCTAGAGCACCTGGGTATGTAACTAAATGCAGATCCATTATTGGTGCTGCCAGAGCAGCAAGGGTACCCGCAGAGATGAAGCAGAAATGCCCCAACAGCGACGGTGTGCCAGTAAATATCTGCAGTGGAGAGACTTACACCAAAAACTTTATTCTTCTCACTTTTCTTTTCCATTGCTGAGCACATCTCTGCCAACGCTTCCTTAGGTGTTACATTACTATTCTGGAGAACAAGCTTTCTTGGTAAACCAACTGCATTCGAAGTATTTTAGCTGAAACGGAATATGAACAGACGTTAACCACACAGGTTCGGGAATCAGAGTGTTTATTAAGCCAGCTGGGTGCTCTTGGGCAAGTTAAATTGTCAGTGCCACAGTTTCTGCATCAGTAGATGGGGATAATAATAATCCCCATCTGCTGATGAAATGAGATAATTCATTTAAAGCTCTTAATAGAGTTCCTGGTATGAGATCATTGTTCCAGAAATATTAACTATTCTTATTAGAACCAGGAAAAGATTTTTTTTTTTCCTGACATTCAGTCTTACCAAGGTAAATCCTCCAAGTTTCTAAAAGCTAAGTTTGGATCTGCCTCTTTCTAGGAGAGGAAAGCCCATCATCCTATTCTCATGTTCAGTGGTTTGGAACAAAACATTACTGTGATAGAAGACATGAACATTCTCAGAAACTGAACAGATGGCTTGGAGGGAATGTGGAATTATAGAAAGATCTTGAGATTGGAACCCCAAAGCCCTGTACTTGGTCCTTACTGGTGACCTGCTTTACAGGTGGTCTTGTGGAGGTTATCTGAGCTTTCTATTCTTCATGGCCTTGGTTGCAAAATGAGGGCAATAATAATATCTCTCTTGCAAGGTTTTCATATGAAGTAAAAGTGATCATTTTCATAAATGTCCTTTGAAATCTTTATAACCCTATTCAAATGTTAGTTATTTTGTTATTAAAAGTTTTGAGCCTTTTGATGTTGATTAGAAGATAGTTTCCTGAGATGAAAAGGGATAGGGTCAGTTCTGGCATTTGCTCTCTTTTTTATTGACGTATAATAGACTTACAATATTATACTAGTCTCAGGTATGCAACATATCAATTCAATATTTTCATACTTTACAGGTGAATATCACAGTAAGTCTAGCTACCATATGTCATTACACAAAGTTAGTATAATTTTACTGACAATATTCCCTATGCTGTACATTATATCCCTGTGACTTATTTATTTTATAACTGGAAGTTTGTACCTCCTAATCTCCTTCACCTATTTCACTCATCGTCCCCATGCCCCTCCCCTCTGGCAACCATCTGTTTGTTCTCTGTATCTATGAGTCTGTTTCTGTTTTGTTTGTTCATTTGTCTTGTTTTTTAGATACCACATAAAAGTGAAATCATGAGGTAATTGTCTTTATCTGTCTGACTTACTCCACTTAATGTAAGTAAAATCATGTTATCACAACTGGAAAGATTTCATTCTTTTTTATGGCTGTGTAATATTCTGTTGTATATAAATTACCACATCTCCATTATCCAATCATTTATCAATGGACACTATCTTGTTTCCATATCTTGGCTATTGTAAATAATGCTGCAGTTAACATAGGGGTACATATATCTTTTTGAATTAGTGTTTTTGATTTCTTTGGAAAAAAATACTCATAAGTGGAACTGTTGGATCATATGGTAGTTCTATTTTTAATTTTTTGAGGACACTTCATATTGTTTTCCATAGTAGCTGTCCCAATTTGCATTCCCACCAACAGTACCCAAGGGTTCCCTTTTCTCTACATCCTCACCAGTGCTTGTGATTTATTGTCTTTTTGATGATGGCCATTCTGACAGGTGTGAGGTAATATCTCACTGTGGTTTTGTTTTACATTTCCCTGATGATTAGCTATATTGAGCATCTTTTCATGGACCTTTGGCCATTATGTCTTCTTCATTAAAATGTCTAAATCAGGTCCTCTGCCCATTTTTAACAGAGTTGTTTGTGTTTTTGTTGTCGAGTTGTATGAATTATTTGTATATGTTGCATGTCATGTTAACCCCTTATTGATATATTGTTTGCAAATATCCTCTCCCATTTACTAAGCAGCTTTTTTGTTTGTTTGTTTTTTGATTAGTGTCTTTCACTGTGCAAAAGTTTGTTTGTTTGTTTTTAATTTGATGTAGTCTCATTTGTTGATTTTTGCTTTTGTTTCCTTGCCTGAGGAAACAAATCCAAAAAACATTGCTTAAGATTGACGTCAGAGACAATACTGCCTATTTTTTTCTTCTAGGAGTTATATGATTTCAGTTCTTATATTTAAGTCTTAAATACATTTTTAATTTATTGTTGTGCATGGTATGAGAAAGTAGTCCAATCTGACTCTTTTACATGTAGCTGTCCAGTTTTCCCAACACCATTTACTAAAGAGGTTGTCTTTTCCTCATTGTATATTCTTGCCTCCTTTGTTGTAGATTAATTGACCCTGTAAGGGTGGGCCTACTTCTGGGATTTCTATTCTGTTCCATTCCATTGATCTATGCATCTGTTTTTATGCCTGTTTGGATTACTATAGCTTTGTAGTACAGTTTGAAATCAGGGAGTGTGGTACCTCCAGCTTTGTTCTTCTTTCTCAAGATCCTTGGGCTATACAGGATCTTTTGTTTTTCCATAAAAATTTTAGTATTATCTCTTCTCATTCTGTGAAAAACATCATTGATAGGGATTGCATTGAATCTGTAAATTGCCTTGAATAGTATGTTCGCTAACAATATTAATTCTTCCAATTCTTGAACATTGTTTCTCTTCCCATTTGTGTCATCTTCAGTTTGTTCTTATAGTTTTCTGGGTACAGGTCTTATACCTCTTTGGTTGGATTTATTCCTAGGTGTTATTCATTTTGATGCAACTGCAAATGGAATTGTTTCCTCAATTTCTCTTTCTAATAGTTTATTATTATTGTATAGAAATACAACAGATTTCTATATATTAAATTTGTATCCTGAAACATTACTGAATTCATTTATTAGTATTAATAGTTTTTTGGTAGAATCCTTAGGATTTTCTATATATAATATCACGTCATCTGCAAAGAGTGACAGTTTTACATGATCCTTTCCAATTTAGATTACTTTTATTTTCTTATGTTTATTGTCTGACTGCTGTGTCTAGGACTTCCAATGTTATGTTGTATAAAATTAGTAAGAGTGGGCATTCTTATCTGTTCCTGATCTTAGAGAAAATGCTTTCACCTTTTCGCCACTGAGTATAATGTTGGCTATGAATCTGTCACATACAGCCTTTATTATATTGAGGTATGTTTTCTCTACACCCACTTTCTAGAGAGTTTTTACCATAAATTGATGTTGAATTTTGTCAAAAGCTTTTTCTGCATCTATTGAAGTGATCATATGATTTTTTTTCCCTTCAATTTGTTAAAATGGTGTATCACATTGATGGATTTGTGGATATTGAACCATTCTTACATCCCTGGGATAAATTCCACTTGATCTTGGTGTGTGAACATTTAATGTATTGTTGAATTCCGTTTGCTAATATATTGTTGAGGATTTTTGCATCCATGTTCATCAGTGATATTGGCCTGTAACTTTCCTTTTTTGTAGTGTCTTTGTCTGGTTTTGGTATCAGGGTTATACTGGCCTCATATAATGTGTTTGGAAGCATTCCTTCCTCTGTAAGGTTTTGGAATACTTTGAGAAGGATAGGTGTTAACTCTTCTATAAATGTTTGGTAGAATTTGCATGTCAGGCAGTCTGGTCCTGGACTTTTGTTTGTTGAGAGTTTTTAAATTACTGATTCAATTTTATTACTGGTAATTGATTTGCTCATGTTTCTTATTTTTTCCTGATTCAGTTTTGGGAGATTGTAAATTTCTAGGATTTATTTATTTGTTCTGGGCTGTTCATTTTATTGGTATATAATTGTTCTTAGTAATCTCTTAATATCCTTTGTATTTCTGTGATGTCAGTTGTAACTTCTGCTCTTTCATTTCTGATTTTGTTTATTTGGGTCCTCTTTTTTTCTTGATGAAGCTGGCTAAAGCCTTATCAAGTTTGTTTATTTTTTCAAAGAATCAGCTCTTAGTTTTATTGATCTTTTCTATTGTTATTTTATCTCTATTTCATTTATTTCCACTCTGATCTTTATTATTTCTTTCCTTCTGCTAACATTGGGTTTTGTTTGTTCTTCTTTCTCTGGTTCCATTAGGTGTAAAGTTAGAATTTTTTTGGGGGGAGGTTTTTCTTGTTTCCTGAGGTAAACTTCTATCACTATAAACTTCCCTCTTAACAACTGCTTTGGCTGTGTTCTATAGTTTTTTGATGATCGTGTTTTCATTTTCATTTGTCTCCAGTTATTTTTTGATTTCCACTTTGATTTCTTCATTGACCCCTTAGTTGTTTAGCAGCATATGTTTTTAGACAATTTCTAGTCTCATGACATTGTGGTTGGAAAAGATACTTGATGTGATTTCAATCTTCTTAAATGTACTGAGACTTGTTCTGTGGCCTAGGATGTTATCTCTTCTGGAGAATGTTCTGTGTGCACTTAAAAAGAATGTGTTCTCTGCTGCTTTTAGATTAAGTGTTCTGTATATATAACCACTAAGTTCATCTAGTCTAAGGTGTCCTTTAAGACCAGGGTTTTCTTATTGATATTCTGTCTGGATTATCTGTTTATGAATATCAGTGGTGTGTTAAAATCCCCTGCTATTATTGTGTTACTAAAAATTTCTCCCTTTATGTCTGTTAATATTTGCTTTATGCATTTAGGTGTTCCTATGTTGGATGCATATATATTTATAATTGTTATATCTTCTTGTTTGATTGAACCCTTTATCATTATGCAATGTCCTTCTTTGTTTTTTGTTACAGTCTTTGTTTCAAAGTCTATTTTGTCTGATATAAATATTGCTACCCCAGCTTTCTTTTTGTTTCCACTTGCATGGAATAACTTTTTTCATCCCCTCACATTCAAGTCTGTGTGTGTCTTTAGATCTAAAGTGAGTGACTTGTAAGCAGCATATAGATGACTCTTGTTTCTTTATTCATTCATCCACTCTATGTCTTTTGACTGAAGCATTTAGTCCAGTTACATTTAAAGTAATTATTGATAGGTATGTATTTATTGCCCTTTTGTCCATTTTTTCTGGTTGTTATTAAATTTTCTTTATTGTTGTTCTTCCTTTCTTCTTCTTTTGCTCTTCTTGTGATTTGATGACTTTCTTTACTGTTAGTGTTTTATATCTTTTTGTTTTGTGAATCCCTTTAATACCTATTGTAGATACAGATGATTTTACTAGTTTTGTCTTTTAATCTTCCCACTAGCTTTGTAAGTGATCTATTACCTTTACTGTACATTTGCCTTTAGCAATGAGAGTTTTCTATTTATAATTTTTATATTTCTAGTTGTTTTTTTTTTCTGCTTAGAGAAATCCCTTTAACATTTTTGGTAATGATGGTTTAGTGATGTTGAATTCTTTTAGCTTCCACTTGTCTATACAACTCTTTATGTCTCCTTCAAATCTGACTGATAGACTCGCCAGGTAGAGTATTCATGATTGTAGGTTTTTCCCTTTCATCACTTTAAATATATCCTGTCAGGCTTCCCTGGTGGTGCAGTGGTTGAGAGTCTGCCTGCCGATGCAGGGAACACTGTTTCGTGCCCCGGTCTGGGAAGATCCCACATGCCATGGAACAGCTGGGCCCGTGAGTCATGGCTGCTGAGCCTGCACGACCGGAGCCAGTGCTCTGCAACAGGAGAGGTCACAGCAGTGAGAAGCCCACGTACCGCAAAAAAAATAAATAAAAATAAATAAATAAATAAATAAATAAATAAATAAATAAATAAATAAATAAATCCTGTCACTCCTTTCTGTCCTGCAAAGTTTCTGCTGAAAAGTCAGCTGATAGCTTTATGGGAGTCCCCTCATATGTAACTAGTCCCTTTTCCCCATTAATCTTAAGATTCTCTTTTTATCTTTAATATTTTTCATTTTTAATTGACTATAATTTAAAATTCATAATTAATTATAATGTTTCTTGATGTGGACCTGTTTGGATTTATCTTATTTGGGACTTTCTGTACTTCAGGTACCTGGTGTGTTTCTTTTCCAGGTTAAGAAATTTTTCAGCTATTATTTTATTAAATAAATTACCTGCCCGTTTCTCTCCCTCATCTCCTTCTGGGACCCCTATAATGCAAATGTTAGTGTGCTTGATATTGTCCCAGTGGTCTCTTACACTTTCCTCAATTTTTCATTCTTTTTTCTTTTCTCAGTTTATCTTGGGTGATTTTCATTACTCTGTCTTCCAGTTAACTCATCCATTCCTCTGTATCATCTAATCTACTGTTGATTCCTTCTAGTGTATTTTTTTATTTCTGTTATTGTATTCTTCAGTCTCTATTTGGTTCTTCTTTATATTTTCTAACTCTTTGTTAAAAATTCTCACTGTAGTTTTGATTTGCATTTCTCTAATGATTAGTGATGTTGAGCATCCTTTCACATGTTTGTTGGTAATCTGTATATCTTCTTTGGAGAAATGTCTATTTAAGTCTTCAGCCCATTTTTGGATTGGGTTGAATGAGGTATCACCTCACACACTGGTCAGAATGGCCATCATCAAAAAATCTACAAACAATAAATGCTGGAGAGGGTGTGGGGAAAAGGGAACCCTCTTGCACTGTTGGTGGAAATGTAAGTTGATGCAGCCACCATGCAGAACAGTAGGGAGGTTTGTTAAAAACCTAAAAATAGAAGTACCATATGACCCAGCAATCCTACTACTGGGCATATACCCTGAAAAAAACATAATTCAAAAAGAGACATGTACCACAATGTTCATTGCAGTACTATTTACAATAGCCAGGACATGGAAACAACTTAAGTGTCCATCAACAGAGGAATGGATAAAGAAGATGTGGCACATGTTTACAATGCAATATTACTCAGCCACAAAAAGAAAGGAAATTGAGTTATTTGTAGTGAGGTGGATGGACCTAGAGTCTGTCATACAGAGTGAAGTAAGTCAGAAAGAGAAAACCAAATGCTGTATGCTAACACATATATATGGAATCTAAAAAAAAAAAAAAAGAAAAGAAAAGAAAGAAAGCTTCTGAAGAACCTAGGGGCAGGACAGGAAAAAAGACACAAATGTAAAGAATGGACTTGAGGACACAAGAAGGGAGAAGGGTAAGCTTGGAAGAAGTGAGAGAGTGGCATGGACATATATACACTACCAAATGTAAAATAGATAGCTAGTGGGAAGCAGCCACATAGCACAGGGAGATCAGCTCAGTGCTTTGTGACCACCTAGAGGGGTGGGATAGGGAGGGTGGGAGGGAGAAGCAAGAGGGAGGGGATATGGGGATATATGTATATGTATAGCTGATTCATTTTGTTATACAGCAGAAACCAACACACAATTGTAAAGCAATTATACTCCAATAAAGATGTTAAAAAAGAAAATTCTCACTGTATTCATTCATTCTTCTCCTGAGTTTGTTGAGCATCTTTATGATCATTACCTGAATCTTTATCATGTAGATTGCTTATCTCCACTTCACTTAGGTCTTCTTCTGGAGTTTTGTCTTGTTCTTTCCTTCAGAACATATTCCTCTTTCTCCTCATTTTGTCTAATTTTCTGTGCTTATTTCTATGTATTATGTAGGCCAGGTACATTTCTCAATCTAAGCGAAGTGGCTTTAGGTAGGAGACATCTTATGGGGCCTGGTAGCACTCTCCCCTCTGGTTACCAGATCTATGTGCTCTAAGGATATCCCTTATGTGGGCTGCAGGGACGCTTCTGTTGTGGTTGTGCTGACTACTGTGGGTATGCTGGTAGCCTGGATTGACCCCTGGCCCAGTTGGTGGCCAGGCCATCTTGTGCAGTATCTGCCAGCCCACTGGTAGATGGGGTTGGTTCCCAGGGAAGTAGACTACAAGGCTGGGGATCCTGGAGCTGGTGCTGGCCTGCTGGTGGGAGAACTAATAGGCTAGTGGGAGGACTGCAAAATGGCACTTTCCAGCATCAGTGTCTTCATAGTGAATGAGCTCCCAGAAATGACTACCACCAACATCTTTGTTCTGAAGAGGAGTTCCAGTTGCCTCCTGCCTCTCCAGAAGGCTCTCCAGGATCAGCAAATGGGTCTGACCCAGGCGGCTTTCAAATTACTGCCTCTGCACTGGGACTTGGAGTGTGTGAGATTTTGCATGTGCCCTTCAAGTGTAGCGTCTCTGTTTCCTACAACTCTCTGGCTCTCACATACACAAACCCCACTGGCTTTCAAAGCCTGACATTCTGGGGGCTTATCTTCCTGATGTAAGACCTCTGGGCTTTAGAGCCCAGTGTAAGCCTTGGGCCTCCTCACTCCTTGGGGTTCTGCATTGTGATTATCTTCCCATTTGTGGGTCAACAACCAGGGGCATGTGTCTTGCCAACACTGTGTCTCTGCCCCTTATATCAGTCTTGTGTTGTTTGGACTTATATCTTTAGTTGTGAAGAATCTTTTCTCCTAGTCTTCAGGTCCTTCTCATAGGTACTTGCCCTTTCAATAGTTGGGTATTTTGGTGTGCCCATAGGAGGAGATGAGCTCACAGTCTTTCTACTCTACCATCTTGGCTTCACCCCCTGGCATTTGCTTTCTGAAGTAGAAGTAAAGTGTTGTTTTTAATACTTAAATTGCTAGAACTTTATGTTAACAGTTTTCTGCTCTATGTATACTTTTTTTCTTTTTAAAACCAGAAATAAAATTTTAATCAGAAAAATTAAAAGAGAATACTCTATTGGATGTGGTATTCTCATGTTCAAGGTGTTGATTTCCAATATGAAGTTTAAAGAAACTGGGAAGGAGAAACCAAGGAGTAAGAGTGTGCCTGCATTTCATGAAAAAAACTATTTTGGTAGTGATAAGTTGAAGACAATTTCTAGATACCCTATCCTTGACATTAGTTTGGCAAGCATATAGCACAGATGTGGCAGAGAGAACATTATGGCTAATTTTATAGCATCAATCTGTTGTCATCAGTATACAAATGAAATTAAACCCATGTTGACTGATCAAAGTACTAAAGAGAGACGTGTGGATTAGAAAGGAGCAGAGGCCTGAGAACAGAAACCCTGATGACACCTGAAAAAATGCTGAGTGTCAGAGTCCAAGACCCCAACAAGGTGTTGTCTACATGAAATTTTTATTCAACTGAGGACTCTAACCAAAGATAGAATATTTCTGTTCAAAACGGAAATCTAAGCAGATATAGAAAAGTTAGCGGCCATTATGATCTGAGAAAAGCATCTGGGAGACCTGTGGTTGCCTCTGTAAGGCTCCTTTGCTACATCTCCTTGGAGACCCACAGGCTTTGCTGTAGACTAAAACAGAAATCTGCAAGCAGGTGGCTTTGGAGAAACTAGAAGAAGCCAATTCCTAGATCCCCAAGGTGGAATTTTAAAAGCAGTCGGAAATAAAAGTAGAAGAGAAGTTTTTCTAAGCCGAAGCTAGAACCCATTCCCTATGCAGTTTCCAAAGGACTGAGAGCATGCTTTCCAATGGCTATTGATTTGTTAAAGAAATGCAAAAAATACACTCGTTTAAGTAACATAAGATGAAAAAATGCTTCACAGAGCATATGACTTTGTAGTTTTAACACAGAAATCACTGTTGTTGTTCCATTGTCACAAGGCTTTGCCCCGTAAATCACTCTATTTCTTCACACACTTCCATCCACATTCTTTCCCAATGAAGAAATAAACTAACAACAACAAATAACACCCTTACTATTTCTCCCTTATCTTAAAATATTTCCCTGGTTCCTCTTGAACTAACACCCATTTCTTAAAGTGCTTTACTGAACAATCTTCATGGGAGGGTCTACACCTGCTGCCTCTGCACTCTCTCCACCTTGGCTGGATGTCACATCCTCCTCTGACTCCTTAATATTTCCAGCTCCCAGGGCCTTGTCTCAGCTGTTTCTTTCTGAACCTGTCTCTGGGACACTTAGCACTATTGACTACCTACTTGATCTTGAAATTCTCTGCTGGTTTTTCCCAACCTCCTTTGTGTCTGTATCTGTGTGTGTGTATCTTGCCTTGTTCATAGTATTTTCTCTCTGACCTCCTCCATCCTCCTCATTTTCTCTGATGCCTCCAACTTTTTGTTTCCTAACTCCTAAATGAGACCATTTCCTAGAGTTCTGATTTGGGCTCCATTCTCTCCTATACATCTATACTTTATTGATTTAAAATAGCATAAGTAGACCATTTTGCCTTCTTTATATGCCTGTGTTCTTAACTTCATCATTATCAGCATTACCACTCTCTTGTCCATTCTAGAATTATAACTACACAGATATTATCATCAGGTCCATCCTACACTGTATCTCTTTTTCCATGAGACTTCTTGTTTACAGAGTTCCCATTTGGACCCTACTCTTTCTCTGAACAGACTGCTTCAACCACATTCAGAATATTCCCACCACTCTCCAATTCCCACCACTCTCCAATTCAGCCTGTCATTTCACCAAATACCAATATATCTTCTGTTGTCTCCTTGTGATTTAAAATTACACAAATAAGGTGTCCAAAAATATGGCATCACCATCATGATTAAAATATCTTAGTCAGGTAAAAAGCTGAGTTCTACTATATAGCTCTCAGTATTTTGAACTCTGTTTAAAGGGTACCAGCAGGACATGATGACATTCCTACATCTCAGCTTGGTCCACCAGGGAGATTTGCAATCCTTTATGTGGGTTCTACATTCAGAAGTGGAACTTGGGCTTGTCTTGAGGATATATTGCTTCTGTTAACTCACAGATGTTAATCTACTGAGGCTATGTTTTAGTTATAAATATTCTAATGTTGATAGGCAAGTTGTCTCATGAAATTGATGTTTTAGGTTCCCCTTCTGTTTTGCAATATTAAGAATTCTGAGATTTAACTAATGTCTAATTGCAAAGCTTTCTATGGTATCTATGACAGATTCCAAGAACCTCTATACATTATCTATATCCTGAAGTGGATCCTGACTCTTTTTTTCTTTTCATCTAGGACATGGACACTTAACCAGTTGCATTATTCCACTTATACTAAATTCTAAAACATTCCAATCCATACTTTCTGTTCTTTTTATTTACATAGATAGATAGATAGATAAATTCTTTCTCTGCTTGTCTCAAAATCCTATAAGCCAAAACATACACTTGCAATATCAATAGACCTTTTATTACCTAGAGTTGAAAGTATTCTTCTATATACTGAAATAATACAATGAAGATTATTCCTAGTTGAGATTTCAAATATTTAGAACCAAGCTAGTCTCCAACAGATAGTTAAAGGTTGAGGGCACAGATAGCTGAATTTTTATAAACACCATTTCTTACAACTAACTGAATCAAGAGAAAGCTGCATTATGAGAACAGAGGCATTTGAGAAATCAAATACTTTATTGGCAGCCACCAGAAATAAGTACCCACTTGCTTCAACTTTGCTGGTTGAAGAAGTGATAAATTCCACAGAAACCTGAGGAGTTCCAGAAGAAAGCCTTTCTCTGGCCGAGGCTGCAGAATGTGATAAAATGCTTTAATAGGACGTTGGAGTTACATGACCTTCAATGATAATAGCCAACTAATAAATTAGTCTTCCCAGCTGCTAGTGCCTAATCATAACAGCAAACAGTACGTGAAAACTAACACCATGACAGATAGTAATCATGTAACGTAACATGTTTATCCCAAGCACTGAAGGGTAAGAGTGCAGAGGCCCGAGAGGAGCTCAGTTAAGAATACATGTATTTCATCAAAAACTCCATGTGAAATTAACACTGCATTATGCAAAGACATTGTGAAAACAGTTTTAACTCACACTCTAATCTGGGAAAGTACAAGGGCATTGTCTGATATACAGATCATCATTGCCATAGTTTTACTGTTATTATCACTGAGTAGGTTTTGAACAACTATACTTTGTGAAACATCATTCATCAGCAAAAAGACGTATTGTCAGGATTGAGTGGAGACCTTGGCTTTAGGGTCAAAAAACTGCAGAGCTCTTTCTCTTGTCCTTACTTCTTTTACTTCTTCTAATTTTCTTTTTTCATCCTTCTCTTTATTTCACCCATGATTATCTATACTAGAATTGCACACACGCTGGGAATTATAGGAGAAATTGGAGCTGGTGGAAGACGTGTCCTTCTCCTTTGAAATCTCTCAGTGTTGACCTATCATCTACAAGGTGAAGGCCAGTCTTGGAAATGTGGCCCTTAAGTTCCTTCAGTCACTAGCCCCTGGTCACTCCTCCAGCCACAGTGCTTTCCACTTCCTGCTCTTGCATTGTTCTCTGTAACCCCTACCTACTCTTATCTCTCATACATCTTTCTTCTAACCTAGCAATCATATCGGTATCGTCACACATAACTCCACACAACTGACCATCATATGTTATTCCAAAGAACTGGAAATCTCTTTTGATGGGATGCATCATTTGCAATCTCATGGTTTAATTTTCTTCAGTTCACTACCAAAATTTGTGTATGAGTAATTCCTGTGATCCCTCTGGTCTTATGTACAGAAGCCAAGAGGGTTGCCACTAGCTTTCTATATATGTCACCTCCAGTTTTTCATCTGAGAAGTTTATCAGTTATCTTTATGGTAATTAACCGTTTTGATATGAGAAACAGAACTACCACATATATTTTAACATTCCCAAAGCTGTGCCCTGAACACATTCAGTTTTTAGTAAAGGGTATTGACTGACTGGCTGGCTGACCAGTGGTGCACTAAGAATAAGCTTAAGGGCCTCCCTGGTGGCGCAGTGGTTGGGAGTCCGCCTGCCGATGCAGGGGATACGGGTTCGTGCCCCGGTCTGGGAGGATCCCATATGCCGCGGAGCGGCTGGGCCCGTGAGCCATGGCCGCTGGGCCTGCGCATCCGGAGCCTGTGCTCCGCAACGGGAGAGGCCACAACAGTGAGAGGCCCGCATACCGCAAGGAGAAAAAAAAAAAAAAAAAAAAAAAAAGAATAAGCTTAACCTTTTTCCTGGGTGCATTAACTTGAACTTTCAGAGCCTCTCTGCGAATTAACTTGGCTCTCAAGTTGTTATTCCACACATATTCTGTGTGAGATATAAAAGCCCAGAGCCCTCAAAATAATTTTCCCTTTTCCATGAGGCAAAAGTGTTTTCATTGAACATTATATTTTTTAGTTGACACAAATCATATTTCTTTTTTCTGTAATACTGTTTTTTTTTTTTTTTTTTTTTACAAAACAACTCATCTAATAATTAGAATACTCACCTTCCAGTTGCCATCATTAGTTGTTTTTCCTTGAGCAAGTCCTTTAACCTCCCTGACCTAGTTTCCAAGAGTGTAAAATCATGGAATTGTTGTAAATTATCACCAATTTCTTTTATAGCTCCAGTACTAATGGACAAAGTTAAGGACACCTAAAAGTAGAAAGTAGGTTTTGTATACTTTATAGAATTTTCAATTTCTAAAAGTTATGGTGTGCTTGTTAACATGTTCCTAATGTAATATTCAGCAAAATCTAGTATAATAAAGCTGGATTTATTTTATATTATGTTAGAAATATCTTTTTATATTATATGCTCACATATTTCCTTCATTTAAAACATCCCCCAAGTTAACACTAAATAATTTGTATAATTTTTAACATAAAGCAAACCCAGCTAGAAATAAGCCTTATTAAAACAGTATTGTGTATTGGATTATTGCTTAGTGCTCTTATTATCAATATATTGATTTAATAGTTAGCTAAAGTCCACTCCATACAAGAAAGCTTTATTTAACCCACACCATCTGGGGTCCTCATTATTACAGCATTTCTCTACCCTCGAAGATATTAGGATTTCAAAGCTGGCCCAGAGGAAGAGGTTCTTCATGCCTGGGTTCTTTAGTAAAGAAATATGTTCAATAATACTGGTCCCATGTGTCTGAGATTGCGACTGTCACCATTGTTCTCCCCTTTTTCTACAATAAAAACTCCTTTCATTTTGAGCTGGAACATAGGGGCTTCCCTGGTGGTGCAGTGGTTAAGAATCCACCTGCCGGGACTTCCCTCGTGGCGCAGTTGTTGGGAGTCTGCCTGCTAATGCAGGGGACGCGGGTTCGAGCCCTGGTTTGGGAGGATCCCACATGCCACGGAGCAATTAGGTCCGTGAGCCACAACTACTGAGCCTGCACGTCTGAAGCCTGTGTTCTGCAACAAGAGAGGTCGCGATAGTGAGAGGCCCACGCACCACAATGAAGAGTGGCCCCCGCTTGCCACAACTAGAGAAGGCCCTCGCACAGAAATGAAGACCCAACACAGCAAAAATAAATTAATTAATTAATAAACTCCTACCCCCATCATCTTTAAAAAAAAAAATAACCTTTGTTTAAAAAAAAAAAGAATCCACCTGCCAATGCAGGGGACACGGGTTCGAGCCCTGGTCCCAGAAGATCCCACATGCCACAGGGCAACTAAGCCTGTGCGTCACAGCTACTGAGCCCACGAGCCACAACCACTGAAGCCCTTGTGCCACAACTGAAGCCCGTGCGCCTAGAGCCCGTGCTCCACAACAAAGAGAAGCCACCGCAATGAGAAGCCTGTGCACCGCAGCAAAGAGTAGCCTCCCTCACTGCAATTAGAGAAAGCCCGCATGCAGCAATGAAGACCCAATGCAGCAAAAATAAATAAATAAAATTTAAAAACAAAACAAACAACAATCTCACATGTCCCAGCCTCCCTTTCACCTAAATCTGGCCAAGTTCTGGTCAATGAGACCCAAGCAGAAGTGGTATATGTGACTCTAAAGAAGTATCCTTAGGGAAAGGGAGAAAGTTATCTTTCCATTCATTTTTTCATGCTGGCTGCAATGGAGATGGTCCTCCTGGAGTGGGATCAGTCATCTTTGTGCTTGAACTGGAGGTCATGCATGATGAAGTAATAAAAGAGATGGAATCAGGGTCCCTGACACAGCTCAGGTCGACCTTCCTTCAGTTTCTATGTGTAAGAGAATATCATCTGGGGTTTTCTGGCAAACCTAATCCTGTGAGTCTACAGTATATGTATATATTTTTAGTGCATCTAAGTGCCAGGTACTGCCGAAGCATTTTCCATGCATTATATTATTTAAGGTGTTACAAAAACTCTGTGAGGTAAGCGTTATCACAAAAGATGTAAAAACTGAGCTTAAAGAGGCCAACTCACCCACATAGAAGCCCTGGACTCTCTCTGTCATTGACTATGTCTCTACCCTGCTCTGGTTTACATTCTATTAAATATTTATTAGTTTATATTATCATCTTCTTCCCACTCAAATGTAAGGGCAGGAATGTTGCTTTGCTTGTTGCCATATCCCCAGAAACTACAGCTGAGCCTGGAACAAGATTAGTTGAATATATATGAGTAGATGACTCAAAATCCCATTCACTTAGCCACCAAATTATGTTGCTCTCCCTCGTGTAATCTTGTAAGGTCAATTCTGTGTGAGTTACAACTAGGCTACATATGTTTTACATACCTCAGCATTTTTTGATTTCGGGATACATGCTCAGAAATTACATAATCTGGAGAAATATCAAGAGAAGAAGAGAGAAACCCAAGACTACACTTTTTAATTCTATTTAGTGGAATTATTTTTATTCTTAAATATAAAAGAAGTTTAATATTTTCTGGCCTCTATAAATTCTGATGTAGCAATACAATTAAGTTCCAATATTGACATAGTAAATTTGCAGAAAATCAAATAAGGTTGCAGTAACACATATTGCAACAACCTATTGCAACAAATAAGGTTACAATAAAACATCAGAAAAAAAAATCAAAACTCATTCTACTTGTCACTTATTTGCCTGTGAAATGTATTTGATGATGGCCTTTTCCAATATTGCCCTCCAATTATTTTGCTGAATTGCTGAAAATGTAAATCATATGCAGCTACATTTAAAAAATTAAAGTGGGTGCATGAGTTACTTCAGCCTGAAATGGAAGCAATGCAAAACTTTGTATTTAAGAGTAATTCAGACCACACTATTTTGAGTTCCCACTTTATGTGGGGCATTGAATTTTTCAAAAGATGACCTAACAAGAGAGAGCTAATATACAACTCTTTCCAAATGAATTTAAAGTTAAAGGTGATTAGCTGTTTTATTTTTTCCATAAAAATTTTATTTGAAAAGGGGGGAAAAAAAGAGGACTCCCCAGTAGAAACTGAAATAAGCCCTTTTTTTTGTTCCTCCAGATTAATGAACATTCGTAAAATTGCACTCCTTGACTGCACTTCTCTTTTCTTGATTTGGTAGGCGGAATATTTGAAATATTTAATTAGCTAGTTATCCATATTTCAAACCCCATTACAGACCATGAAAGCACTGGTTTGATAAGAAAACTTAATGTATTGGAAAAGAAGAATGGGTAGTGTTTGATTGAGGGTCTTTGCAAGTAACCTTTATCAGCAAGTCTGAACCAGTTTTTCAACTTGCTGATTTTAGAAATTTCTCATTGATTTGTGGGCCTGAGATGCCTCTTTGCAGCAGTAGATAGCTAATGGGAGGTAGCAGACATTATTTAGTTTTAAATTTATAAAGGAGAGGGAAAAAATTATATTATCTTGTGTATCAAAGTTGATGCATAGCTTGACCAAAGTGTTCCAGTAGTGTGATCAAATAATGTTTCACTTTAACCCACTGATCTAATGAGATACCTGAGTAGGTACAAGTTATAGATAAAGCATTCATTTCACAGAGAAGTCACTTTACAGTTGTGATGAATGTGAACAATTAGCATAAGATTAAAGTGAACACATATAAACAAATTCAGCTATTTGTTCATATCTCACTCCCCCATTTCCCCTTTAGAAAGCTTTCAAATGCACACCATTTTCTTCCCTATATACTAATTCTAGGAATGAGATAAATCCAACAAACAGGAGAGTCACTTTGCTCTTAACCCTCATATTGAATTTACTTATGGTTAGCATACCTATGCCTGGTTTCTAAGGAAGCTTTGTTCCAAATGTATCAATATGAATGGGAAGCAGGTGTGTGGATTGTTTCAACAAACCTTGACTGGCAATCACTAAAGATTTTTGCATGAATTAAGGATTATTTTTGTGTTTTGCTTTTAGAAGTTAATACTTACTGTATGTTGGCTTTAGGATAAAGAAATAGTTTACCTAAAATAAATAGACTGCCAGATACTTCTCCAGAAAAGGTGAGTTTATTTGGAATCAGCAGAGAATTGCATTTCAGGGTCTTCAACCATGGTGAGCCACTTGCAAGTTCTCTCATGGCAAAAGAAGGAGAACCCTTTTACAGAGGTAAAAAGAAGGTGGGAGGGCTGCAAACAAAGAGTCCATGGCTTTTCATTGGCTGAGTCCTTCCAGGAAAGTAGAGGAGTCTTTATTCTTCCTGCTGGGTTTTGCCAACATCACAGGAAGTGAGAGGTCCCCTTCTGGTTCCCCCCACCCCCCGTTTAAGTGAGGTTTCAGTTTATGAATTTTTTATAGAATCATCAAACAGAACATTCTGTGGCTACACAGCATGGTTCCTTAGGTTTCATGACAGTTTTGGAACTATTTTTTTCATGTTTATCATAAGACTTAGTTTAAAACAGATCCCATTCCTAGCAACAGTATAGGATATTATAAAATATATTTCTCTGGATACACTCCTGGCCCATTTTCCTCACCCCTGCTTTTTCATATCTATTTTTGTTTAGTATTATTATTTTTATCTTTCATTGTATATATTTAAATGTCACCTTAAATCTTTCTGTAACCAGAAGGGTAAAGCTAGAGGAGATAGATAGATGGGTCGATAAGTAGATACTTAGAAAGACAATGATATAGCATTTACTGTTTCAATGTTTTTGAAGTTTGTAGTTAATTTCTCAGTATTTACCACCTGATATATTCAAAGCTATATATTGTGGTTCCAAGTAGAATGATATAGTCTCTGATACTGAGGACCTGAAAACTGAGTATGGGTGAAAGAGACCATGGCAAACAACCACCAAGTACAATATTGGATTCGCTACAAATTCTATCTGGACACGGAGAATCCTGACGGCCCTGAGGTGGAGGTCAAGGATGCTTTCACAGAGGAGATAGCATTTGACCTGGACTAAGGAAGGAAGGATGTTGATACAAACGGGAGAAGAGGGAAGAACAGTCTTAGCAAAGGCACAGAGACAGGATGTGCATGATGGTTTTGAAAATCTTTAATTCCCTTTTTGTTCCAGTTGTCAGTTGGGGCTAGTATTGCATTGGAGTGTCAGCTTGATAATAAATAACCATGATAATAAATGACCCATACCTGATCTGGGTTCTCAGCAGCCCTTGAATACTGCTGTCAGTCTGCTTGACTAGGTACTGAGTTAAAGCATACTCCATTCCTGCTGATTCAGATCCATTTTATTTTTCTGCTAGGCCAAAGAGACTGCCTTTATATTGTTGGGCCATGCATTCTATTCAGGAACTACAATGTATTTGTGGAAGGAAATTCTGACAAAGATCAACTTAAAAAGTGACTAAAACCACAGCCAAGCTGGTGACATTAGCTGTACAGACTTGACTCCCCAATTCTGCTGAGGTTTAAAATTAAGAGGAGCACTGCCCAGTGAGCCATGGGGATGACTATAGAGCATGTTAGGTGTTAAGAAGGAAATAAGCTTCCTGTCCCTATAAAAGGTGCCCCAGAATCACCCCTGTGATAATTTCAAAAAGAGGGCATAGATAGGGCTTCCCTGGTGGCACAGTGGTTGAGAGTCTGCCTGCTGATGCAGGGGACACGGGTTCGTGCCCCAGTCTGGGAATATCCCACATGTGGTGGAGCGGCTGGGCCCATGAGCCATGGCCACTGAGCCTGTGTGTCTGGAGCCTGTGCTCCTCAACGGGAGAGGCCACAACAGAGAGAGGCCCGCGTATCACAAAAAAAAAAAAAAAAAAAAGGAAAAAAAAGGGCATAGATATCTCCCCCAAAGATATTTCTTAATTACAAATGGAAAAAGTGGGGAAATCTGGTAGATGCAGCCTAAATCAAGTGATTGGAGTTAACTTCACCAGGAATAAGACCTATGTGTGTCATGTGCTTTCTGATATGATGTACCAAATAAGACAAAAACATCACTTCTGTGATACTCCTGCCAAAAATGCACAATCTCAGTCTACTTTTAAGAAAGGACACACACGTCTAAATTGAGGGAGGTTCTACAAGATAAGTGGGCAGTAGTCTTCACAGTGGTCAAGATCATGAAAGACAAAGAATGAGAACTACCCCAGATTAGAGATTAGGGAGACAGGATAACTAAATACAGTGCAGCATCCCAGATAGGATGGTCCATTACAGAAGGGACAGTAGAGATAAGGTTTGCAGACCAGCTAAGAGCGTGTTCTTTTTTTTTTTTTTTTTTTTTTTTACTTTTTGGCTGCACGGTGTGGCATGTGGGATCTTAGTTCCCTGAACAGGGATCAAACCCAAGCCCCCAGCAGTGGAAACTTGGAGTCTTAACCACTGGACTGTCAGGGAAGTCCTAATAGTATGTTCTAAGGTTCATATCGTGACTTAGATTAATTGCACTGTTGTTGTGTCAGATTAATATACTAGGGAAAGCTGGGTGAAGGATATACAGGAATTCTATGTACTATTTTGCAACATTTTTATGTCTAAAATTATTTCAAAATATAATGTTAAAAAAGAGAGAACCTATAAATTATGTTTCTTCCCACTTCCTTTTGTTCTTAGACCTAGCTTCAAAAAAAAGGTGACAGAATAAACATAATTATATATGTGTGTGTGTGCATGTGTGTGTATATATATGTGTATATGTATAAATGCTGGAGAGGGTGTGGAGAAAAGGGAACCCTCTTGCACTGTTGGTGGGAATGTAAATTGATATAGCCACTATGGAGAACAGTATGGAGGTTCCTTTAAAAACTAAAAATAGAAGTACCATATGACCCAGCAATCCCACTACTGGGCATATACCCTGAGAAAACCATAATTCAAAAAGAGTCAAGTACCACAATGTTCACTGCAGCACTATTTACAATAGCCAGGACATGGAAGCAACCTAAGTGTCCATCAACAGATGAATGGATAAAGAAGATGTGGCACATATATACAATGGAATATTACTCAGCCATAAAAAGAAACGAAACTGAGTTATTTGCAGTGAGGTGGATGGACCTAGAGTCTGTCACACAGAGTGAAGTAAGTCAGAAAGAGGAAAACAATTACCATATGCTAACACATATATATGAAATCTAAGAGGGAAAAAAATGTGGTTCTGAAGAACCTAGGGGCAGGACACGAATAAAGATGCAGACGTAGTGAACGGACTTGAGGACACAGAGAAGGTGAAGGGTAAGCTGGGATGAAGTGAGGGAGTGGCATGGATATATATATATATATATATATATATATATATATATATACTACCAAATGTAACATAGATAGCTAGTGGGAAGCAGCCACATAGCACAGGGAGATCAGCTTGGTGCTTTGTGACCACCTAGAGGGGTGGGATAGGGAGGGAGGGAGGGAGACGCAAGAGGGAGGAGATATGGGGATATATGTATATGTATAGCTGATTCACTTTGTTACACAGCAGAAACTAACACACCATTGTAAAGCAATTATACTCCAATAAAGATGTTAAAAAAAATCTTTGAACAAAATTCACCATTTAACAAAACAAAAAAAAATGTCTATTGCTTTCAAAAGTTAAGGCATTTTCTTTCCAGGAAAATATTGACTAAACTCAAGTTTTTTGCTGTAACAAAGAATTATAAGACCTACAAGAGACCTAGTGTAACTTCTCCCCACAATTCTCATTAGAGACATTTTAAAGACTTAGGGAGAAAAACAAAAAATAAAAGACAGACAAACTAATAATCATAACAGAGTTTATTAGTGGTGGTCTTGTCCATTCTCTCATAATATTCTTGATGATTTAAAGACCTCCTCCCACAGTTAAAACAAAATTTCTGTCGTTTCTTGTTAGAGGGGGAGAAGAGTGGGTGGCTGTCTTTTACACAATGAAATACATTTCTTAGGTCCTGATAACCCTCAAGCAGAATGTCGCTAACCCATTCATTCTTCTTCACAGTTGACCTAGATTGTTAAAATAAGTTTAAATCTCCTGAACCGATTTTATCTATCTTGACTTTCTAGAATGCAAGATTATTTTCAAAATATTCTGCTAGCAAAGGAAGTTACAATAGAAATAAATGTGTTTTCTGCCCATCATGTTTTTAAGTTGCTACTAAATATTGACCTTATTTTAAGGATGATAATGGTTTTGGTGACAAAGTATCTTTTTCATCTTCCCCAAAGTCTAGTAAATGCCTGACAATAGTAGACACTTTGTTTAAGTGGATGGATGAATGGGAGGCCTTGGGCCAAAGAATTTGCTTGATTGAGAGGCGCTAATGGGTCTAAACAGAACTGTTTTACATCCCCAAAGACTACTGCCTGGGAACATTTGCATTTGAATAACCAGAATTAGTGAGAAAATTTGCTTAAGTCTATTTCAAGATCAAGATTCCTATCAAGAAGCTTAGTGGTTTGAAGGGCTTTTAACACTTTGTGAAGGGAAGAGTCACTGCAGGGATTTGTTGGGGTCATGGTGGGCACTGATGCCCCTGCCCAGACAAAGGAGAGCTCAGAGGTAAGTGAGACTGTGTCAACAGTCTGTGCAATGCCTGTGGGTAAGACCAGGGCTGCATAAATGTCCTCAACCACAGGCCCCACTGTGAGAGACCAGAGGAAAGAGAAAACCCTAGGATATAGAGTCCTCTGAGCAGAGCAATTCCAAGAACATATAAAAGGAAGCCCCATGTGTGTCCATTCTGCAGAAACAGAAAAACAGCCTAGAAAGCCCTAGAAGGGTCCATGGAGTCCCAAAGTATACAAAAATCTATTTGGCCAGAATAACTGGAAAGAGCCCACCCACTGGTCCTGAAAATGACTGTGTTTAGATTTCAGGGGCAGGGGATCCCAGTGGCTTTGAATTTAATGGTCTTCAGGGAGATGATGAAATCAGCTGTCAATCAACAGAGGAACTGCAGGCCTTCGGGTTTAGAGTTGGGACAGCACAGTTCATCCAGACTCACGTGCACCTGCAGTCTATCTTGTCCCGAAGCCAGGAAGGGGCTTATTGAGGAAAAGGAAAAAGACACTCAAGGGCATGATCCTTCTTCCTGGAACAAAAGGGGTGTATAAATCATCACACCTCCTTTCACCCACTCTGGATCCAGTCCAGCCAATGACTGACAAGAGGGAACTCTCAGCTTCTCTGAGTCCTGAGTGGGTGGTGCAGATGCCTCATCCAGAATGGGTCCCTCCGGAGACGTGGTCCTCATAAGCACAGACAAACCCTCTGAGGCTCTGCCTGAGTCCTGGCAGCAGTCACTGAGAAGGGAGGGGACTTATCAGTACCACACTGAAGGCAAGTCTGAGGCAGTGGCTGGCCTCCTTACCTCAAGTCTCTAAGAGCCACCTGCACAGTGATTGCAATTAAAACTTATGGGGAAAAAGTTTTTAGGAAGCAATAGGAAGCACACAGAATAAAATTGGTAAAACCCAGCCTTGAGCTTCTGTTTTTCCTGTCCCTTATTCCTGAGTGTAGCAGTCCTAAATTATCTATAGTTGGTGACATGGCTGGTAAGGAAGGCTGTGTGACACAGCAGGAATGCAGCGGTTTGTTCAAGGTGGCTTAGCTGCAAGGCAAAGGAAGCAGTGTGTCACCCAACATCTCATCTGGGCTGCAGCAGATCCAACGCTGGTCCCGCATGGCCTTCAATTTGGCTGAAAGAGACCGTGGGAGATGGATGATTTGGTGTTAGCGTGTTTCCTCCTTTGTACTGCTAGGATGATTCAAAACCCTGATTCACTTCTCTTCGCAGACCCCTTGGCTGTCAGGTGGGAGAGTTCTCTGTCCTTGAGTCCTTCCTGAGGTATATCTGAAAGTAAGATTTGAACCTAGCCGAATTAAGAGTAATGCAACTATATCCCTTTCCCCTGCCACCCCACCCCTTTGGAGCTAGATAGGTATTTAGTTTTAAAAATGCAAAGGTATGAAAGAGGTGATGGAGAATATTGGGCCCAGCGTATCTGACTCTTGAATAGGGATTCAAGGTCTCTGATATCTAGGAGATTGTCTTGAGACACTTCTTTTTACACTTAACGTTAATACCTTTGGCTGTGCGTGTAAAATCCTTATCTCCATCTGAAAAAAAGATCAAGGTCTTTCAAGCATTATACTGCAAATGAAGCAGCCATTGTTATATCAGTATGAACACTTCTGTCCAGAGTGGTCCCTAAGTCCTTGTTGTTGAGTATTTGAACTATTAATGTCAAGACTGAGGCTTGTACAAATGGGATCTAATCAGATTTTAAATAACAGTCCAATCTTAGAATCCATTAGTAATATTCTTCCACCTATAAAGCTCTCTTTGTGTCATCTTTCTGTATAAACTGCAGCTCTGGGTCGTTGGTGTCCTGGTGTAGATATACAAACCAAGAATCTCTTTGGTTCTGGGAAGAGAAGCTGCATAACAGTGAACAGTTCACGTAAGATATAAAAGAAAACAAACTCACAAGGATATGAATAAATGTTACCACAAGGACGTCTGTACTCAGAACCTAAAAGAAATCCTACTGAACTCCGGGGCTAGAGACAGGGGACTCCAGAAGCAAGTTCTCCCTCTTCTTCCTCTTCTTTTGTACTTGACTTTCCATAGAGAATCTGTTGCCTTTAGAAGAGGCTTTGTTTGGCAAGCCTGGTAGCAAAAGAAACCTAATTAGGTGAACACAGTTCAGGAAGGGGGGAGAGTAGCACTCATCGGACAAAGGTGGAGCCAGTGGAAATTTACCGTGTCATCCGCAACAGATTTTCTATACATCTACAGGGTTCTTATATATCTTCCCAAACCAGTTCATGAAATACCATCACTCTTACTTGAAGGTGAAGTGGATTTCTATCCGCATTTGTCTCATGTGTTAAAAGTCCAGAAGCCACATTAGTAATATAAAACCACTGCTCCAGAACTCATTGTTACACTTCCCAGGGCTGTGTTTGATTCTGTGTCTGTCGCTCCAAATGGCTACAGTTAAACTCTAGGACATTGAAGATACATCTAATGGCCTGAGTTAGAGAAGTTTTAACATAGGTAATTTGTTTCTTTGTCTTAAAATTGCAATGTTGGAAATTGTGCAAAATGAATTTTCTGTGCCATTCTGAGGATAAACAGTCTTCATACCAGCCTTCTCAAATGCATCCTCAATAGGAATATTTCTGATTTTCTGTGATCTTCTATGTATCCTAGATAGTTGGCTACAAAGACAGGTAGTTTATATTGTGGAGCATTATGTTGATGTCTGATTCTCTTTGGAGAACTTGGAGTCTTCTTCTCCATATGACATTCACTTCAGTGGCAGACACCATGTGACAAATATTCTTCATAAAATCAATCAACTAAATATGGTAGACATTTCTATACTTTAAGGTTTTTTTTAAAATCCTTGATTATGGTTAAGAGGAAAACAGGAATGCTGAAAGACAAAATGAGCACAACTGGAGTCTTCAACTTTGCTAAAAGATTATGTAACTCATAGGTAAATGTGCATGCTGTCCTTGACTGAATCAGTAAGCAAAATTTAAAGTAGTGGTTGAACTACTTCAATATCTATGTGCATTATTAATGTTCACTTCTTTAGAGATAACTAGAGCTATGTTTTCTTGTCACTAAGAAATAAAAGCCAAAATTCCCTGAGATTCTGTGGCCTTTACCTTATAAGAATAATAATATAACAAATATTGTGCTATATGTGTAACATACATTATAGTAATGGGTCTGCAGTAGTCAGAAATGAGATATGAAGAAGGGAAAAGCAACCCGAATTTTATATTAGTGATGTTATAGTAAGACAGAGAAGCCTTTCTTATTATAAGCCTCGTTTTAAAATGCTTGAAACTTTCCCATAAGAATGTTTCTCATGACAGTTTTTTATTTTGCCTAGTAATGAAAATAGGAGATTGGTTTTTCATGTTTTTTGAAAGATGTTATCTAGGAGTAAAAGTGTTTTTCTAAACATTAGAACATTTTTAAGGTACTTTTTGTTTTGAAACCTCAAAACAAATAGTTTTTTAATGACCTTCAAACTTGTCTCCAATGAAGAAGTTTAGTGCCTCTCGTGTATGAGGCAAAGTTTGATTTGCAAATAATTAAATAACAAGCATTACCCAATGCTTCCTCTTCAAGTTATTGCCTCCCCAAATAGCAGTTAGCCCGCTGCACCTTGCAAATGAGGGGGACCTGCAATTAGCCACTCCCGGAATGTGTGTTGTGGGTACAGTTTTTGTACCTGTTAAAAAAGAAGCCAGAGCTGAAAACTAGTTGTTGGACTCTGACGTGGCACCTTCGAATATAAGGGAGCTCTGCTAACGAAGGAGAGAGCAGTATCAAGCCGAAACAGTGGCCTGTGTGATCTACTTTTGTTTAAAATCTCACTAAGACAGAATCACCCCATTCTCTGAGCTCAACAGATTGAGGTCCACTCAGACGACAAAGAGTTGAGATCCAAAACACGAAAGGTCCTGACTTCTTATTAAAATGTTAATTGTGCCATGGAGGGTTCAGGGCTGTCCTTCAACCATGAATTTTCACAGCTCACATTTTTAATGTACAGAGAAGCCATAGTACCAGTGGAACCACAGCATGATAGGAAGATAGAACACATAGGAAGATAGAGCACAACACATCATAATTATAATCTCGAATGGAATAGGGGGGAAAAGTGTTCTAAAATACAAATAGCTGCCTTAGACGCTTACTCAGTAATTCTGTGTTGAAATTTTTTGTGCCAGGATTTCTGCCTATAGAAGATAGAACATATTTATTTAAGTACCTGCAACACATATTTCTTTAAATGCCAAACTTTTGAGAAATGGATTCACACACTTGTTTCCCTTTGTCACCAGATCACTAGCCACACTCTTACTGTCTCTAATTGGGTTATAGGGTTTGAAATTTTCTTAATTGGGAGTGGAGATGGACAAGCTGAGTATTTGTCTTCACGTTATACTATGTGTATCTTTCAGTCTTTGAAATCTCTATAACCTATACGGTGCAGAGCATAAAAAAAGGCATTAAAACATTTTATATAAATTTACAAATAAATGAGGTTAAAGCAAAATTTCATGTTCTCTAAATGATGAAAGTCAGTATTTTATCGTGTCTAAATCAGCACCTAAAAAGCCTTAATTTCACCTACCCAAGAATTCAGAGAATACCATTCTTTCAACTTTTATGTCAGAATTTAAAAATCAACTTAAACATTAAGCACTGTTAAACACTGAACTTAAAAAAGCCACATTACATAATTCACTTAAAGTCACTACTGCTTCTTTATCATCCTTTCTGCTTCTGCTGTCATTGAGGAATTAAGCACAGGCTTCCATTGCTTCTCTCTGGTCAAGTTGACATGTAGTCAAGAGTGGTTAGCTTAGCAAATGCCTGGCTAGGTGGGTGATTCAGGAGGTTCTAGAGTCTGGGAACAATGCTTTCTCTGTGAATTCTCATCAGCAGTAGAGGTCCTCTATCCTCACTTACCTGACATCTTTTTTATCTATCTTCAAGTTTCCTCAAAACCACAGTTTTGTAGAAATTACTACATTTTTGTAATTTCACACATTGTTCTTCTTGACCATACTTCTAAGGGCATTTGTTTTAAATAGTCATGATTTCCAGAGAGAGTACTTTGAATGGGAGGTTTTCACTGATAATTTCTTGGCAGTGTTTAGGAGATAGAAAGATCACATCCTTTGTATTTCATTTCAGGATATGACATGGATCCTTCCTATGGTAATGTATACATTTTCTCTTGATAGTTCACTAGCCACCCATGACTTAAAAACAATATGTGATGTAGCTGTTGGCTGTGTGATTCTGTGATCACAAAGCAATTTGTTAATTCAGGGTTCTGTTTTCAATTCTTTAGGTCTTTATAGTAACAAAACAAATTCATGGTGAAAAATCAATTCATACCCTCTCTTTTCTTCTTCATGGAGGATATTAATTACTTTATTTCTTTTAATTTTGGGTCTTTCAAACCTGGACTCTTAAACCTGGAAATGTTATGATGCAATGGCAAGAGAGAGAATCTTTGATGGATAGTCTTGCTCATGTCACTTGACTCCTCTGACATGGTTTTCTTGTCAATAAAATGGTAGATGTGATCATCATGATAATATATTGCATTTATATAGAACTTTTAACTTTCCTTAGAGAAAGTATTTTCATTCCCATTAATAATGCCTGGGCCATATAGCAACTAAATAAATAATTGGTAAGGATATCTATTATATTGAGTTTTTTCAACACAAATCCCAAAAAGGCAGCTAAAACATGCAATTGTTGAATGTTATCGATGAGGATACTGAGTCCCAGGTTAGGCTAAGGATTTCCTCCAGATAACAGTATTGTGGTGGTGCTGAAAGCAGAAACTGTGTTTCCCGTTGCCACATCTGTGACTTTAAAAAACAAAGAGGACACAACTATGCAGGACAAGGATATTTGTTTTCTCATAAATTCTATAGATGATATAAAAGGGAGGAAAATTGGCAAGGTCTTTTGAAACTAGTTGCAAGTAAATTCAAAGCATAATTTTAATTAGAAGGAAAAAAACAAATGAAAAGAATATTTACTGATGCCATTATTACAATTTTGATTTGGTGTAAGAACTTATCTTTGTTATCAAGTAGGTACAAAACGTTTGTAGTGTGGCTTTTATTGAATGAGCTTTTTGACTTTCAACACTGCAATGCTGGGATATTGATTCATTTATAAAGAATTCAGTAGTTGCAGATGAGTGATATGGGGGGCTGGTACAAAATTAGTGTGTTAGTTGAATAAGTATACGACCAGGAACCACTTGGTTGAGGTGAACAGATTATTTTCTTAGCTTATATTTTAATTGAATTCAGTTTTTCATAGACTATCTTATTTCACATCCACATGTTTGTATGCAGTAATACTTTGTTCTGACACTACAATCATTTCCATTTCCTCTCTGTGAATATCCACGTTCCCAAATTTGCACATAATACACTGAGGAAGTGAGCAGAGAAACAGTCCCCTAATACTCAGGGCTCCCTTTTTCAGAGTTCTAAGAATATCGTGTCACCCAGATAGTCATTTAGACTATATATACGTCTAATGAATCCTCGTTTTTCCAGTTTCTGTGTAGGCAATGATGAATCATAATTTTTGAAGTATTATTAACCCAAGATTTAAAATTTCTGTTTCTTGAAAATAATAACTCCAATATTAAAAACAGACTTTTAGCTTTATCCCAGAAATAATGCGTCAGAATTTTGAGTGAATTAAGCTTCCACCACTAAGTGATGCCTCAGTTTCATGTCTCAATAGTAAATTGTTGAGAACTATTCTTCCAGTTTAGGTTAACATTGCAGGCATGTGCTCCAGTTTTTAACTTGGAAAACAGCTGGCCCGTGACCCAGTGCCAAAAGTATGACTAGACCAGTTTACAGCCAAACCACATCATAATTATAATCTCAAATAGAATAAGGGAAAAAAAGGTTCTATAATACAAATAGCTGCCATAGACACTTACTCAGTGATTCTGTGTTGAATTTTTTTGTGCCAGGATTTTTGCCTATAGAAAACTGTTGTGAATCATAGTTGTACCTTTTACAATGGTTTGTGAAGTATTTTTAGTTGATAATTTTCAACAATTTGGTGATTTGACTTCAAGGTGCTAGGAACTCTGTAAGAATTCACAACACTTATCAACTTGTCCCAAAATATGTAGCATAAATTTCCAGTATAAACAGCTGACCTTCCCTTGTGGGTCCAGGACTATATATTCTCTTATAAGTTGTCTTTTTTACTGGGTCTTCTACAAAATAGTGGCTAAAGCTTAAAGATGACCATTGTAAGTCAGTGGTTAAATGTCAGCTTGCAAAGTCTGCTTTATCACTATAAATCTGGGTAGATTATTTATATAACTATAGCAAAAAATTATATAAGATTATACCTCCTTTGGTAAATAGTGGGAAGTAATAAAATTAAACATCAGTTTATGACCCCAACCATTATTAATTCTATTCAGTGTGCCATAATGCTACTGTAGTTTAAGAGAAAATATTTATATGCTACAAAATGACTTTTGATATCCAATAATAAAAGATTTGGAGGATCCATTTAAAATGGAACTCTCTTATATTCCTGAATCACATATAAATATATGTACAGTTTTAAAGCTATATATAGATTTTCCTTAAATTTATCCCTTTAGTTTTCTGGTAAGGAGACTATTGTGGTGCAAATTATAAAAGTACTTATGAAGAAATATTCATTTTCTACAAATAAAGACTATGAAAGAATCAGTCTTCTGATAATCATATATTAGCTTGATATTATTTCACATAATTTTATTTTTGAATCACAAAACAATTTTTTTATTATAGAGGTAATATAGTCATATGGGAAAAATATAGAGAAACAAAAAATACTTATAATTCAATACCCTGAAGCAACTACTGTAATTAATTTGTCAAATATATTTTCAATCTCTTTTATATGTGTATTTTACACATTTGGAATTAACCCTGTACAAAAAGAAACAAAAGCCATTAGAATCAGGAAATGAGCAAGTTAATTTTTAATTGAACAGAGCTTGGATACACATTGTTGTTTTATAAATTTACAACGGTCTAGCCATATCCCAGGACTGCTTTGTGTCCATATTATCTGAGAACTAGTGTGGAAAGTAACATATGTTTACATGTGCTGTTTTATTTCAATAATCCTGCTTTTCTAGGGCTGTGCATCTCAGCTGTTGCATATTATATCAGACTAGAAACTGGATACTAGCCCAGATAAACAGTTTTTTTTGGAGGGAGGAAAATATCCAAATAGAATGAATTATTTTGTGATTTTGAGATTAACTAACACTCAGTGTTCAAGAAATTTGAAAGTGTTTTAAAAAGAAATGAGAGGAAAAATAACTTTTAGGAGCTTCCCTTACCTACACCCAAGAATGACTTTGGAAATATTTCTTAGTCTAGTTATAGATAGAACTAAAGTGTATTTTTGCTACTTTAGTAGACATACCATACATAATTCATCAATAAATTAAAATATATTATAGCAGTCTCTTCCAGTTTTCCATTCAAAATGTTATCTCCGTATCCTGCAAACCATCTCTTTTTTTTTTTTTTCTGCCCATTGATTCTGCTCTTTTTTTCCTTTAAATTTGTCTAAACAAATTTGGGGGACATTTCTGAGGACAAAAAAGGCTTAAAATGATATAAATGAAATTTTTAAAATTTTTATTGGAGTATGGTTGCTTTCCAATGTTGTGTTAGCCTCCACTGCACAACAAAATGAATCAGCCATTCACAGAGTGAAACTTTATTCTTGAATTTTCTTTCATTTTATTGACACGAATAACACTTTCTCATACCAACACTGAGTTAAACTCTGGGACTTCTGTCTCACCATTGTTACATCTTATCAGAGTCTCTTCTCAGTGGACAGTTAAGGTCTGCATCGGAAGGCATTAGGAGATTTATTCTTACTTCAAAGTAAAAACATAACTGATAAAATGTTATGTTTCTATGTTGACTTGCATGCAGTCTTTTTTCTTCTATTGCTAACCTCTTCGATATCACAGGGTTCCTTTTTTTATCTTCCAGAAGTCTAGTCTCCATCTGAGACCTCTACGAAAATCGTTCTCTCAAATGTTCTTACTGTCCTCTGTGCCCACAGTGTCAATTCCCAAGCCACATCTTTTTATTCTCTTAAGTATTTGCCCTTTCCAATCACCTTTTTATGAGATCCTCCCCACCTATTTTCTGTGAGATTTTTTTAAAGTGAATTTTATTGGAATATAGTTGAGTTGCACTGTTGTGTTAGTTTCAGGTGTACAGCAGAGTGAATCAGCTACACATATACATATATCCACTATTTTTAAGATTATTTTCCCATATAGGTCATTACAGAATATTGAGTAGAGTTCCCTGTGCCATTGAGCAGGTTCTTATTAGTTATCTATTTTGTATATAGTAGTGTGTATATGTCAATCCCAATCTCCCAATCTATCCCTCCCCCCACTTATCCCCTTGGTAACCATAAGTTTGTTTCCTACATCTGTGATTCTATTTTCGTTTTGCAAATAAGTTCATCTGAACCATTTTTATAGATTCCACAAATAAGCGATATTATATGATATTTGTCTTTCTCTTTCTAACTTACTTCACCCTGTATGACAATCTGTCAGGTTTTAATTCCCAAAACCGTGACCTTTCTGGGTGCTCTCCCTGTGCATTCCTAGCTCAGAATATGCCGTCTCCTATCTCCTCATCGCTGAGAGAGCAGAGGGACGGGAATCTTCTCTGAAGTCACACAGACTCGGACTCAGTTCCTGGCATAGCCCTGTACCAGTTGAATGACCCTAGGAAAGTCACCATTTCTGTATTTTAAACATATAATAATAAAGCCAAAGAGAGGCGTCCAGGGGTTACATGGATCTTATACAGATGGAGATATCTAGGTACCTTCCAACTCCAGGCTCTTTTTTCTCCAGGGTCCTCATGATCCTATATGGAGGCATTAGGTCTATTTGTCAGTACTATCCAACCTTGATATTCCATTTTAGGATTTTTTTTTTCATAAATGTATTTAAAGTATCTACCACAGCACCTAACTTTGAGTAGACAGTAAATGTTAGCTGTTATTTTCATTAGCATGATAATTTTTATTTGCCTATTGACTAATTAATGATGGCAGCTAGCATATTTTAACCTTTAATTATTAATAAATCATGGTGAAGATATTTATACATATTTATAAGCCAGTAGATTGGTTCCCTTAATGTTATTACTTTCCATACTCCTTTCTACTCTCACATTTCCAGTTTAAAAAACAACAGAAAAGATAATACTTTGCCCATTTTTTAATAGTTTTTTTTTTGTGATTGAGTTGTAAGAGTTCCTTATATATTTTAGATATTAACCCCTTATCATTTATATAGTTTGAGGGTATTTCCTCCCATTCTGTGGGTTGCCATTTCACTCACGTTTGCTTCCTTCGCTGTGCAGAAGCTTTTTAGCTTATAGAGGCCACTTATCTTTTTTTTGCTTTTGTTGCCTATACTTCTGAAATCATGGTTGCCAGGGGCTGGGGGAGGATGAAATGGAGAGTCTCTGTTCTACAGGGGCAAAGTTTCAATTATCCAAGATGAATAATTTCCAGAGATCTGCTGTACAACATTGTGCCTGCAGTCAACTGTATATACTGTAGACCTCATGTTAAGTGTTCTTACCACAGTTTTAAATGTAAGTAAGTAAGCAAATAAATAATATTACTGGAAATAAAACTGGTGCTACCATTCTTGTAAATATTATTCAGTGACCCTCAAGAGTAACATATTCTTGGTTTTAATGTGTATTTTATGACAAAGTGGCAATGACACTACACCTGCAAGATAATTTCCACGGAAGCTCTCAAGCTCCAAAAGGCAAAGTGGAAATTTGTATGTCCACAAAATAACCTAGCACAGTGTCTGAATCTATTTGATGATGAATAAATATTTGTTAGAAAAACAAAAAAACAAATGAAATAATGTGGTCAGAAAGTCCAACTACACTAGGACAAAGTCTATACCAGGTAGTCCCTCAACAAATATTTATTGAGTACCTACTAAGTGTCCAGCACTGTTTTAGGATCTGGGAAGACTGAAATGAATGTAACAATATCACTGTCCTCAGGGAGTTTACATTCTAGTTAGCAAAGACAGGCAAAAAGTGAGTTTAAAAATACATACATAAATATATCAGATGTAATAAGTGCTGTGGGCAACAATAGATCAGAGTAAGGTCAAGGACATGTGGGAAAGTCTTGGATAGTGTATCGTTTCCTATGTAACAAATCACCTCAGATCTTAGTGACTTAGAGAAAGAATCATGTTATTGCTCATGATTCCATGGTTCAAAGATCTTTGACTGAGTTCAGCTGGTTGGTTCTTCTGCTGGTCTCCTCTGGTGTCATTCACGAGGCTACAGTCACCTGACTGCTCAGCCTAGGGATGGATGATCTAATACTGCCTCACTCACATGGCTGGTAGTTGGTGCTGGTTTCTTGTCCTCACACGAAAGCAGAATTTCAGGATGATGAGAGTAGAAACTGTAAGACCTTTTGAGGCCTCCAGGCAAAGTCACACATCACTTTTACTGCATCTTTCTGACCAGATCAAGTCACAGGCTTATCAAAATTCAAAGGAAGAGGAAGGAAACTCCACCTCTTAATGAGAAGAATTATATAGAATTTGAGCCCATTTTAACCTACTACAGATGCAGGGTTACTACTTTAAGTTGGATAGTCAGTGACATCTCTGGGAGAGTGACATAAGGGCAGAGACCTACATGATGTGAGGGAATAACAACGTTACTATCTTTGAGGAATACATTCTTGGCCATGAGAATTGCCAGTGCAAAATGCCAAGGTGAGAAAACAAAGAGCTCAGTGTGGTTGGAAACGATGGGCAAAGGCATTGTGTTAGAAGAGGAAGGTAAAGAGGTAATAACATGGGCTTTCCTTGTGGTTCAGTGGTTAGGAATCTGCCTGCCAATGCAGGGGACACGCGTTTGAGCCCTGGGCCGGGAAGTTCCCACATGCCATAGAGCAAGTAAGCCCATGCACCACAACTACTGAGCCTGCGCTCTAGAGACTGCAAGCCACAACTACTGAAGCCTTCATTCCTAGAGCCCATGCTTTGCAGCAAGAGAAGCCATTGTAATGAGAAGCCTGCACACCATAACAAAGAGTAGTCCCCGCTAACTGCAACTAGAGAAAGCCTGCACACAGCAATGAAGACCGAATGTAGCCAAAAATAAATAAATAAATAAATAAATAAATAAATAAATAAATAAAGATATAAAGATATAATGACAGACCAGCTGGTAAAGGTCCTTGTAGGTTATTTTAACTGCTTTGTCATTTACTTCAAGTGAGATGGGAAGAACCATTGATAGAGTTTTGAACAGAGTGACGTGAGTTCACATATGTGTCAACAGGATCTCTGGCTGCTGTGTTGAAACTGAACTTGAGCATAGATAGCAGGGAAGGAACAAGGAGCCCAGTGATGATATTTACCTAGAGGGGAGATGATAGTGGCTTAAAATAGAAGGGCCGAATCAACAGCATTTTCCGGAATAATTTGTAAAACTAATAAGATAGAAAACATTCTTGGATTATATAGTCTTCCAACCAGGTTGTCAACTTTTCTAAGAAAGAAACTGTTAGTTTTCTTTTTGTATGTGTCTTCTACTTTGGCATTTGAAAAGCACTCACTAAATACTTATTGACTGCTTAGTGAAGCCTCAGGCCTCACTGCTGGAATGAACATAATCACTGCAGGATGCTGAGTCTTTCAGAGTTCATCATCAAATGATGTTTGAAGAGCAAAAGCAAATAGATAAGCTTATTAAGATTCATTGATACTCTTCAGATTGCATTTCTGCTATATGCTGAAGGACAGCAAATGAATGGGAGCTAAGACAATCTGTCTGGGTCCAACAGCATTAGAAGCCATCCCTTGAAGTGTAAATAATTATTAAATTAACTGAACAAATATTTTAAGTCCCTACTAAGTGAAAAGTGGTATGTCACAGATTCAAATCTGAACAAGAAACAATTGTCAAAAGCACTAATATTCTAGTGTGACATGGAGAGTGTTAATTTTATAAATAAAGTGAAGTGAATTTATCAACTAATATTCTAATGTTGGACAGAAAACATGAATATGCACAGAGGAGTGTTGGAAAGATCTAAGTGTAGCATGTTCCTAGAACTAGTTCATTTCTAGGCAAAGAATTGGAAATCTGGTGTTAATTATGGTCTGGAGGGGTCAATATTAACTCCAGATTCAGCCTAGTGGATGATAAGTGCTCTTCCTGCTGGTAGCAAAGTACTCACTTCTAAATTTCACCACAGTGAATGAACTATAAATGCTTTATGTTGGTATTATTCTTTTTAAATTAAAAAAATTATATATGTGTCTGTGTATACTAGTGTATAATACTATATGCAGACATTACGATAATTGATATAAAAACCCTCCATTGTATCTAAATAGAGGATATTTTTAAAAGGAAAAAAGAGCTTATAAGTTTTACTCAGTATCATGTTTTCAGAATTTGTAATTTCAACTTTTATATCACCTCAAATTATAAATGATCTCACTAGAGATGAGAGATGCTTTATGTCATGAAAAATTGGTATAAAATCAATGTTTTTTTACATGTCATAGGATATATCACTTAAAAAACAGGATGAACACCAGAGCATGACAATCTGTCCTTAGCTAACTTCATCCACTGATAACTCGTACTTTGCTAAAACCATTACAGAGGGCCACATTGTTTGCAAGTGTAAATAGGCATGATATTCATATCTTTTTTATAAGACTGTTCATTACATTCTGCTTTAAAACTGACTACAACTAAAAGTTAGTATTAAAAAAATCTCTAATTTAGAAATGAGAAGCCCAACGTTGTGTCTCACTCTGTGCCTTAAAATAAGCTTCCTGAATTCCCTGAACTTCACTTTCCTCCTCTGTAACACTAGGTGATTGGGATACATCAGTGGTTCTCAGCCTTGGTTGCACACTAGAATCATCTGGGGAGCATTAGAAAAGTAATAATGCCCAGACCCCACTCAGGATTTAAGTTTTAAAGGTCTCCAGGTGACTTTAATATACAGCAAGTGTTGAAAACCAACGGGCTAGGTGATCACTAAGGTTACTTCTAGCAAAACTTCCTAATTTCATAATTTCAAAAATTCCTAAATTCACTGTGTTTTAACATAATAATTGTTGCTAGAGATAACAAAGTTCTCAGTATTTCCAATGTCTTGAAAAGTAGAAATTGTCCTTAAAGACAGTATTTTACTCAAAATTGTGAACATTTTTTATCTGCACTCCAAAATTTTCTGTATTATGAGAATAATTTACACAAAGAAACTATATGCGTTATTCATTTTGGTATGACATATACATTAAAAGTGATATAGATTCACCTAATCCTTAGAAGTTAATGACTGTTATGATTGGAAAATAATTACTTTCTTTCAGTGCACATATATTGCAAGGACAGTGTACTCAGAAGATGTGTGTAATTTTTTAAAGAATTGCTGTTGTAGCTATTTTGGTTTTGAATAAATTGACCATTAAAACCCTGAGATAGGAGAGACCTTCAAGATGGTGGAGGAGTAGGACATGGAGATCACCTTCTTCCCCACAAATACATCAGAAATACAACTACATCTGGAACAACTCCTACAGAACACCTACTGAACACTGGCAGAAGGCCTCAGACTTCTCAAAAGGCAAGAAACTCCCCCACATACTGGGTCGTGTGGCTGACAGGGTCCTCGTGCTCTGGCCTGGTGTCAGGCCCGTGCCACTGAGATGGGAGAGCCGAGTTCAGGACACTGGTCCACCAGAGACCTCCTGGCTACATATAATATCAAAGGGCAAAAGCTCTTCCAGAGATCTCCATCTCAACACTAAGACCCAGATCCACTCAACGACCAGCAAGCTACAGTGCTGGACACCCTATGCCAAACAACTAGCAAGACAGGAGCACAAGCCCACCCATTAAGAGAGAGGCTGCCTAAAATCGTAATAAATTAACAGACACCCTAAAACACACCACTGGATGCAGTCCTGCCCACCAGAAACACAAGATCCAGCCTCATCCACCAGAACACAGGAACAAGTCTCATCCACCAGGAAGCCTACACAACCCACTGAACCAACTTTAGACACTGGGGGCAGACAACAAAAACAATGGGAACTACGAACCTGCAGCCTGCAAAAAGGAGACCCCAAACACAGTAAGATAAGCAAAATGAGAAGACAGAAAAACACAGAGCAGATGAAGGAGCAAGGTAAAATCCCACCAGACCTAACAAATGAAGAGGAAATAGGCAGTCTACCTGAAAAAGAATTCAGAATAATGATAGTAAAGATGACACAAAATCTTGGAAATAGAGTGGAGAAAATACAAGAAACATTTAACAAGGACCTAGAAGAACTAAAGAGCAAACAAACAATGATGAACAACAAAATAAATGAAATGAAAAATTCTTTAGAAGGAATCAGTAGCAGACTAGCTGAGGCAGAAAACCAGATAAGTGACCTGGAAGATAAAATAGTGGAAATAACTACCACAGAGCAGAATAAAGAAAAAAGAATGAAAAGAATTAAGGACAGTCTCAGAGACCTCTGGGACAAAATTAAACACACCAACATTTGAATTACAGGGGTCCAGAAGAAGAAGAGAAAAAGAAAAGGACTGAGAAAATATTTGAAGAGATTATAGTTGAAAACTTCCCTAATATGGGAAAGGAAATAGTCAATCAAGTCCAGGAAGCACAGAGAGTCCCATACAGGATAAATCCAAGGAGAAACATGCCAAGAGAAATATTAATCAAATTATCAAAAATTAAATACAATTGAGCTATTTGTAATGAGGTGGACAGACCTAGAGTCTGTCATACAGAGTGAAGTAAGTCAGAAAGAGAAAGACAAATACCGTATGCTAACACATATATATGGAATTTAAGGAAAAAAAAATGTCATGAAGAACCTAGGGGAAAAACAGGAATAAAGACACAGACCTACTTGAGAATGGACTTGAGGATATGGGGAGGGGGAAGGGTAATCTGTGACAAAGCGAGAGAGAGCTATGGACATATATACATTACCAAACGTAAGGTAGATAGCTAGTGGGAAGCAGCTGCATAGCACAGGGAGATCAGCTTGGTGCTTTGTGACCGCCTGGAGGGGCGGGATAGGGAGGGTGGGAGGGAGTGAGACCCAAGAGGGAAGGGATATGGGAACAGATGTATATGTATGACTGATTCACTTTGTTATAAAGCAGAAAATAATAAAAATATTAAATACAAAGAAAAAATATTAAAAGCAGCAAGGGAAAAGCAACAACATACAAGGGAAGCCACATAAGGTTAACTGCCGATCTTTCAGCAGAAACTCTGCAAGCCAGTGGGGAGTGGCAGGACATATTTAAAGTGATGAAAGGGAAAAACCTACAACCAAGATTACTCTACCCAGCAAGGATCTCATTCAGATTCGACAGAGAAATTAAAACCTTTACAGACAAGCAAAAGCTAAGAGAATTCAGCACCACCAAACCGGCTGTACAACAAATGCTAAAGGAACTTCTCTAGGCAGGAAACACAAGAGAGGGAAAAAATCTACAATAACAAACCAAAACAGTTAAGAAAATGGTAATGGGAACAAACATATTGATAACTACCCTAAATGTAAATGGAGTAAATGCTCCAACCAAAGGACAAAGACTGGCTGAATGGATACAAAAACAAGACCCATATATATGCTGTCTACAAGAGACCACTTCAGACCTAGGGACACATACAGACAGAAAGTGAGGGGATGGAAAACAGATATTCCATGCAAATGGAAATCAAAAGAAAGCTGGAGCAACAATTCTCATATCAGACAAAACAGACTTTAAAATAAAGACTATTACAAGAGACAAAATAAAGACTATTACAAGACACTGCATAATGATCAAGGGATCAATCCAAGAGGAAGATATAACAATTGTAAGTATTTATGCACCCAACATAGGAGCACCTCAATACATAAGGCAAATGCTAACAGCCATAAAAGGAGAAATAGACAGTAACACAATCATAGTAGGGGACTTTAACCCCACTTTCACCAATGGACAGATGATCCAAAATGAAAACATATAAGGAAACACAAGCTTTAAATGATATATTAAACAAGGTGGACTTAATTGATATTTATAGGACATTCCATCCAAAAACAACAGAGTACACTTTCTTCTCAAGTGCTCTTGGAACATTCTCCAGGATACATTATATCTTGGGTCACAAATTAGGCCTTCGTAAGTTTAAGAAAATTGAAAGCATATCAAGTATCATTTCCAACCACAATGCTATGAGACTAGATATCATTTACAGGAAAAATGTGTAAAAAATACAAACACATGGAGGCTAAACAATACACTACTGAATAACCAAGAGATCACTGAAGAAATCAAAGAGGAAATCAAAAAATATCTAAAAACAAATCACAAAACACGATGACCCAAAACCTATGGGTTGCAGCAAAAGCAGCTCTAAGAGGGAAGTTTATAGCAATACAATCCAACCTCAAGAAACAAGAAACATCTCAAATAAACAACCTAAACTTACACGTAAAGCAGTTAGAGAAAGAAGAATAAAAACCCCCAAAGTTAGCAGAAGGAAAGAAATCATAAAGATCAGATCAGAAATAAATGAAAAAGAAATGAAGGAAATGATAGCAAAGATCAATAAAACTAAAAGCTGTTTCTTTGAGAAGATAAACAAAATTGATAAACATTTAGCCAGACTCATCAAGAAAAAAAAAAGGGAGAAGACTCAAATCAATAGAATTAGAAATGAAAAAGGAGAAGTAACAGCTGACACTGCAGAAATACAAAAGATCATGAGAGATCAACTATATGCCAATAAAATGGACAACCTGGAAGGAATGGACAAATTCTTAGAAAAGCACAGCCTTCCATGACTGAACCAGAAAGAAACAGAAAACATAAACAGACAAGTCACAAGCACTGAAATTGAGACTGTTATTAAAAATCTTCCAACAAACAGAAACCCAGGACCAGATGGCTTCACAGGTGAACTCTATCAAATATTTAGAGAAGAGCTAACCCCTATCCTCAAAATCTTCCAACATATAGCACAGGGAGGAACACTCCCAAACTCATTCTACGAGGCCACCATCACCCTGATACAAAAACCAGACAAGGATGTCACAAAGAACAAAAACTACAGGCCAATATCACTGATGAACATAGATGCAAAAATCCTCAACAAAATACTAGCAAACAGAATCCAACAGCACATTAAAAGGATCATACACCATGATCAAGTGGGGTTTATTCCAGGAATGCAAGGATTCTTCAATATATTAAAATCAATCAGTGTGATAAACCATATTAACAAATCGAAGGAGAAAAACCATATGATCACCTCAATACATGCAGAAAAAGCTTTTGACAAAATTCAACACCCATTTATGATAAAAGCCCTCCAGAAAGCAGGCATAGAAGGAACCTATCTCAACATAATAAAGGCCATATATGCAAACCCACAGCCAACATTGTCCTCAATGTTGCAAAACTGAAACCATTTCCTCTAAGATCAGGAAGAAGACAAGGTTGTCCACTATTACCACTATTATTCAACATAATTTTGTAACTTTTAGCCACAGCAATCAGAGAAGAAAAAGAAATAAAAGGAATCCAAATCAGAAAAGAAGTAAAGCTATCGCTGTTTGCAGATGACATAATACTATACACAGAGAATCCTAAAGATGCTAACAGAAAACTACTAGAGCTAATCAATAAATTTGGTGAAGTAGCAGGATACAAAATTAATGCACAGAACTCTCTTGCATTCCTCTACACTAATGATGAAAAATCTGAAAGAGAAATTAAGGAAACACTCCCATTTACCATTACAACAAAAAGAGTACAATACCTAGGAATAACTTACCTAAGGAGGCAAAAGACCTGTATGCAGAAAACTATAAGACATGGATGAAAGAAACTAAAGATGATACAAACAGATGGAAAGATATACCATGTTCTTGGATTAGAAGAATCAATATTGTGAAAATGAATCTACTACCCAAAGCAATCTACAGATTCAGTGCAATCTCTATCAAACTACCAATGGTATTTTTCACAGAACTAGAACAAAAATTTTCACAATTTGTATTTGAACACAAAAGAACCCAAATAGCCAAAACAATCTTGAGAAAGAAAAACAGAGCTGGAGGATTCAGACTCCCACACATCAGACAAAAGTTTCAGTAATAAAAACAGTATGGTACTTGCACAAAAACAGAAATATAGATCAATGGAACAGGATAGACAGCCCAGAAATAAAGCCACACACATATGGTCACCTTATTTTTGATAAAGGAGGCAAGAGTATATAATGGACAAAAGACAGCCTCTTCAATAAGTGGTGCTGGGAAAACTGGACAGCTATATGTAAACGAATGAAATTAAAACACTCCCTAACACCATACACAAAAATAAACTCAAAATGGATTAAGACCTAAATGTAAGGCCAGATACTATAAAACTTTTAGAGAGAAACATAGGCAGAACACTCTATGACATAAATCACAGCAAGATCCTTTTTGACCCACCTCCTAGAGCAATGGAAATAAAAAGAAAAATAAACAAATGGGACCTAATGAAACTTAATAGCTTTGCACAGCAAAGGAAACCATAAACAAGATGAAAAGACAACCCTCAGAATGGGAGAAATATTTGCAAATGAAGCAACTGACAAGGGATTAATCTCCAATATATACAAGCAGCTCATGCAGCTCAATATCAAAAAAAAAAACAAACAACCCAATCCAAAAATACACAGAGGATCTAAATAGACATTTCTCCAAAGAAGACATACAGATTGCCAACAAACATATGAAAGAATGTCAACATCACTAATCAGAGAAAAGCAAATCAAAACTACAGTGAGGTATCACCTCACACAAGTCAGAATGACCATCATCAAAACATCTACAAACAATAAATCCTGGAGAGGGTGTGGAGAAAAGGGAAGCCTCTTGCATTATTAGTGGGAATGTAAATTGATACAGCCACTATGGAGAACAGTATGGAGGTTTCTTAAAAAAATAAAAATAGAGCTATCGTATGACCCAGCAATTCCACTGCTGTGCACATACCCTGAGAAAACCATAATTCAGAAAGAGTCATGTACCACAATGTTCACTGCAGCTGTACTTACAATCACCAGAATATGGAAGCAACCTAAGTGTTCATTGACAGATGAATGGATAAAGAAGATCTGGCACATATATACAATGGAATATTACTCAGCCATAAAAAGAAAGGAAATTGAGTTATTTGTAGTGAGGTGGATGGATCTAGAGTCTGTCATACAGAGTGAAGTAAGTCAGAAAGAGAAAACCAAATGCTGTATGCTAACACATATATATGGAATCTAAAAAAAAAAATGATTCTGAGGAACCTAGAGGCAGGACAAGAATAAAGAGGCAGACATAGAGAATGGACTTGAGGACACGGAAATGGGGAAGCGTAAGCTGGGACGAAGTGAGAGAGTGACACAGACATATATACACTACCAAATGTAAAATAGATAGCTAGTGGGAAGCAGCTACATAGTGCAGGGTGATCAGCTCAGTGCTTTGTAAACCCCTAGAGGGGTGGGATAGGGAGGGTGGCAGGGAGAAGCAAGAGGGAGGATATAAGGGGATATATGTATATGTATAGCTGATTCTCCCTGTTATAAAGCAGAAACTAACACACCATTGTAAAGCAATTATACTCCAATAAAGATGTTAAATTTTTTAAGTTAAAAATATTTTAAATAAATAAAAAGAAAAAAAAGAAAGAAAATCAACTATACTTTAAAATAAAATAAAAATTAAGTTAAAAATCGACCTTGAGATATAAACCTGCTAAAGTTTATAACTTATTCATGATAAATACTTTACACACTGATGTATTATGAAGCAGAATAGATGGTTTTATAAAAGTCTGATTTAAGTGAAATATTTAGTTGTATGGGTATTTCAAAAGGTAAAAGTTTGATTTCTTGAAACAGTTTTGAAATGTGTCACTATAAGTTTTTGCTATCAGTTTTTTCCTAAACAACTTTTCATTGGAGTGAATGAATAATCTTTTTCTTTAATCTTAAATGCTAGAGTATATAGTCACATGCTAGATTATTTAACTCTCCCATGAAATCCAGACCCCAACAATGAACTCCGATCCAAAAAGGAATCATGTAGAGACTTAGGAAATTGGGGAAAGGCCTCAAATAAATATTAGGGTGGAAATAATAGATTTTGTGTCATATATTTTCACAGAATTCTGTCCTTGTGGGTATGTACTTTCAAATACTTGGGACAGGCAGACTCTTTTCTTCTTTTAGCCATCCTAATAATAGGAAGAAGAAGAGGTACAGATGACAGCTAAGAGCTAACATGGGTGAATGTAGGTGTAGCCAACGAAGAATGTGCTGGTTATATGAAATTTCTGCAGGCCTAGTTATTTTGAAATCTATTTGAAAAAAAATTAATGCTCAGAAAAGACACTATGAAAAAGAAATATGTGATTTTTCAGTATAACATGTGGATCATCATTTTGTGTTTGCTTCTGACATCCTCAGTCTGTTATTCTTATTATATCTTTAATGTTCATACATATTTCATTGTATTTGCTTGCCCCATTGGTGACAAGCTAGACTTAATAACTAAGAATAATTCACAGATATACCATTAATCATGGCATGCAAATCTATGACATTAGAAGAATAATGTGACTGCTGGAATAGTCCACATGCTTTAAAACCTTGTTCTGTGCAGACTGGGGAAGCTGTTTTGCTTCACATTAGCTCTACCACACATCAGTTTGCTTTACAAGGTCTCCCTGAAATCAATCAGACACATGTACCGTGCTTTCGAAGAATTTTGTACAGTAAGAATAGCTATGAAGTGTGTGAAAATACAGGTGACATATACTATAGTTTTTGTAATAGTAGTGACATGTATGCTAGTGACTTTAAAATCTAATTTATAAGAGTTTTATCTGGTTTCAAAATATCAAGAGGTTTTATGAAACAATTTAAAATTTGGCATCAGATGGCATCACACTTATTACTCAACTCTTGCAAGCAACCAAATATAGAAGTTGGTAGTTACCTCCTCACCTTTCAAAATTTTCACTCCTACTCATCTGATCATATTCTGGTGTTCTGCTATCAGATGCATTATTTTGTGTTTTATAACTTGTATTAAACTGGGGAGAGCACATCAAGCTGTACTCAGTCACTCATAATATTTTCCCTTAGTTTCATCAGATAAAGTCAACAAAGGGATAATAATTCCTAAGAAAGATAAGGAGAAAAGTTATGTAAGCCTCAGGAAGGTACCCATCAAAAGGGGCCCAGTGAGATTAGAAACACTTCATGCTTGGGGGGAAATGAAAGATTGAAACATGGAGACCAGTGTCACTTACTTCCTAGTTTTGCCTGGGGCTGTGCCATGTCAGCACTGCAATCATTGTACAGAGCAGAGTAAATTGACCTACTTTTCTGAAGATGTCATATAAAATTTACATGATCTTCAGAGTCTAGCAACATTATATTGAACAAAGACTTTACATCTGACAGCCAAAGGTTAGTAATACTAACATTTTCTTGAGTAAACAAACTTTCATTATCTAGATATAAATATATCACTTTGTCTCATTAGGTCTTATTTGCAGTAAACTTTTTTCCTGGTAAGACTTTGAATTGGTTTATTGGTCATAGCCACATAATGTGAAAAGTGTAGGTATTGGACTCCATCTTGAAAGCACAAATAGTGCATTAAAGTAAAGCTGCCATACAGGATTAATAATGCAGTGTTGTGTTTTAAAACATGTCAGATTCTCTTAAATGTATCTTTCTTCTTTAAACTTTAATCAGCTGAGATAAATGTTTTTTATTTGGCCTTAACTGTTTGTCACAAGACGATAAGAGACAGGCAGCCAATAAAATAAATTGAAGTGCTGCTCTGGTTAGGTAGAATTGGAATTTAATACTGTTGCAGTTGGTTGAGATATGACTGAAATATATATATATATTGCATGGTTGTATGACATCATGAGAAAGAAAAGAGACCTACCAAATTTTTAATTGGCTAATACTTAGAAGTATTTGGGTGAACTTAGGTATAATGTTTTTTGTACCTCTCCCCAAATATAGTCTATTCCTTTTTAAAAAAGTTGTAATAGGGCTTCCCTGGTGGCGCAGTGGTTGAGAGTCCGCCTGCCGATGCAGGGGACATGGGTTCGTGCCCCTGTCCGGGAGGATCCCACATGCCGCGGAGCGGCTGGGCCCGTGAGCCATGGCCGCTGGGCCTGTGCGTCCGGAGCCTGTGCTCCGCAACGGGAGAGGCCACAGCAGTGAGAGGCCCACATACCGCAAAAAAAAAAAAAAAAAAAAAAAGTTGTAATTAAGAGTATTTTGAGTCATGCATATTAGTGATATCAAATCAATATTTAAATCAAATTAATGAATATTAAAAAGATATTGCATCTAAATCCCAAAAAGAGATAGGGTGAATTATATTCTACAGCTCAACTTGGAAGTCCAGCTGTCACAGTGAAACCTCTGTCATTGAAATAGCTCAGAAATAGACTACATTCATATTTAACCCAATAGCTTTAGGCATTCAGAGATATGGAGTAGATGAAATAAAAAGTACCATATCAAAATTAACAACAAGCTATGTGTTATCCTTCTGGAGTTTTAGAGTCATTTTTAACATAGATAGTAACTTGGTTTGCAATTTAAGCACACACATACACACAGGTTTGCTACTTGGAGAGTTCCGTGCCTGGGGGAGGGGAGGTGACAATTGGTGCATTCAGTATATAACACGTGTAATGATAATAAAGTTGATTGGTTGAACTCTATAGCTTTTTTTTTTCTTTTCTTCCTCTTCCTGTAGAGTAGTTCAGCCGGGGGGTGGAAGGATTCTCCCCCATCTTCACCCCCCACCAAGAAGGCGTAGGTTGATACCATTTTTATTGTTCTGCTGGGGTGGGAAAGAAACCATATGCTTTAGAATTTTGAATGGCTACACCAAAGGGAAAACTGAAGCAGGCCCTCTTTCCCCTTTCCTACCGGACTTTGAGGTGGGGTTATTCTTCTAAATGTTCTGGCAGACTCGGGGTTAGCTTAGTGCTTCCACCCCCGGGGCAGAGAGGTGGGTGAGGGGAAGAAATGTCAAGGGCTTCAGAAGAGCTTGGGCTGAGTGAAGTGTGGAGTGGGAAGCTGATGTCTGAAACCCACCCCTCCCCTGGATATCAGGCAAAGGCAAAGGGAGTCGGAACCAGCTGATGCCGCTGCTGCTGCTTCCCATTTCCAGGGTGAAATTTTCACAGCAGCTAATTCTAAAGGGAGGAAAAATCCCTAACCAGCAGAGAAGATTCTATATCACCCAATACAAGCTATCTAACCTTTTAGGCAGGCTTTTCAGAGAAATCCTCGGTTTAAAAGTCAGCGTTCACGATCCAAAAATACGGGACGGGAGTCAGAGCTGGTATGCAATGTGAAAAGCCTCTTTACACTCTGTGAGTGAAACGATCCGATGAGCATAGGAAGTGGCTGCCAACGCTCTGGCGGCTGCTCGTGCCGCCGCCGCCGCCGTCGCCGTTCCTCGCAGAGGGCTGGACAGAGCCAGTCCCGGTTTCAGCACCTCCGGCGCTGGACAGCTCTCTGCACGCCGTACCGCCGCCCGCCTGCTTTCTCCAAACACTCTCGCTTTGCATTACTGGAGATGCATCTAAATTACGTCCTGTTCAACAACAAGTAGATTTTTTTTTCCCCTGTACGGGAATTACAGTAGACGATTCTCTCAATTAAATTGCATTTTCTTCATTACGGATTTGGCAGTCAGGCGTATTTATCCCGATCTCCCCCCCACCCCCCACCCTTTGCAGGAACGAGTCTTTGGGAACCTGGTCCACCCAGGGATGTAAAACTGTGCTTACCGATGCATCCCATACGAAATGCTTATGTGATCGTCTCTCTACCTTCGCCATTTTGGCTCAGCAACCTAGAGAAATAGTAAGTAACAAAGGGAAAACACGGCTTTAATGCAAAGGCAGGGACATTGTGGAGAGTGTTTCTCCAGGGAACTGCATTTTAAATGGGGAAATGGAAAATGTTGCAGGGTGGCAAAATTGGGTTCTTCTCCTCCTTAGCTACAGTAGCTTGGTGAAATGAATTCTAGTTGGTGTGCTATAACTAAATTCTACTCAATTTCATGTCTTCTAACTTGAAATTTCTGCAGTATAGTTTTGAGGATGTACTCCAATCATATTGCTAATATGCTGCAAACTTTCAAATAAAAATACTTGTCAGCTTAACCTTTATTTTAGAACTCTAAAGCTGTTCTGGGGAATTTGTGAGGTTACTGTTGGTAGTAGAATGAAGACCCCAGACACTATAGCCAAACACATTGCATATCTGCATTGGATATTTTCAGTACAGGTTTTCTGGGGTGTCCTTGGATATTTATTTTTTTTAATTAAATGAAATCTTTATGAAAGCAGAGAGTGTCAGAAACTGTGAAATCATTCCTTAGAAGTATATAGGTTTGTAAAACTAGTTTCTGAAACAGACAGTTGTATAAACTGTCTGAAAGAAAAAATAACATCCTCATCAAATGTACTTTGAAAAATTATTTCAGAAATTGAAGTGGTGAAAAATAATTATTAAGAAAAATGTGACTTTCTGTCTAAATCTGGCCTAAGTATGCATCACTCATTTTACTTATTTTGATAGCCAAAAATGCCTATAAAATTGATTGTGCATATCTAAGATTTGGAACACACTTGATCTTAAAGTGTATTTCTTTAAACTTCCAATACTAAAAATATGAAAAACAGCAAATTTTATTAGTTAGTACCATGTTAGTGTCTAAAGAAAGAAATCTCTTTGATCTTCATATATGTTTTAAAAGATATAAGGCTTATTTTTCAAGGTCAAGTATTTAGAGACTAATATTGACATTGTGAAGATTATCTCTATATATTTTGCTCACAGAAAAAAAATCACAAATATATTCTAAGGTCTTACACTTGAAATTTGATTTTCTTCTATATTCTTAGAGGTCAAGCTAGTGAAATTAAATGAGAGAATACTTGACTTAGAACAAAGTTGTCAAAAGTCAGAAAGTTTGAAAAATTTCCAATATCTAGGTACTAGATTTGGATAACATAATGGGAGGATCAAAGTAAATTTCAACAAAATACATTTTGTGAAATAACTGAACTGTAGTTAGTTGAAGAAAAATAAATACTGCTTCAAATTTAAACTAGATGAAATTTAACATGTTAATGTTGACCAAGTTGTAGCTTCATTTATTTATTTTAGAAAGCCGTAAGTGGGTATATGCCACAATCAAGCATTGAAAACTCTTAAGGCCTTCATTACTTCACAGTGGGAGAGAGGGAGTAGCTAGAATTAGTCATTTTAGAGGTTGAGAATATGTGAACAGAGTGGTTACTGGGTAATTATCTGGTTACTATAACAACTATATTGGCTATTTTTGAGTGTTAGGATAGTTTTGTTGAGTTTAGAAGTTATTTTAATTTATTTTAAAAATTCTCTCTCTCTCTCTCTCTCTCTTTTTTTTTTTTTTTGCTTCTTTTGTTTAATTTACAGATCATGGAATCCTCTAGTACACCTTCAGTTACCCTAATTGTAGGCAGTGGCCTTTCTTGCTTGGCCTTGATCACCCTAGCCGTTGTCTATGCAGCATTATGGAGGTATGTAGTCAATTAATACACTAGAAATGGAATGTTCGGTTATTCAGAGTTAAATCAAGGAATATAATAACTATTATATGTCTCATGTTTTCTTAATTTACTGAAAGAAGTACTTTGAAAACAGAATTATAATTGCCGTGATTGAGCTATAATAAATGAGCTCAATAACACTAAATAAGTGTTTACTTAATTTTCTTGTCTGTATTTTCCTATAATGGGAAAGTAAACAAAACACACACACACACACACACACACTTTTCTTCCCAATTCAAATGATGGTAGCCTTCAACAAGTTGCTTACCCCCAAGCATGGTACTCTTAATGCCCCAAGTTCAGTCTATGTGTTGTTTATATTTATCCCAACTGCTATTGAGCTTGAGAGTTTAATGATACAGTCAAATTAATTTCTCTGTTATAGAAATATGGTCTCCAAATGCTTAAGTTTTAAACACATGCTTTCAGTGTGCCCCAATGTGTAAAGTCTTCTATAATATTAATGCATTAATACAATACCATAAAGCTTTAGAAAAGACTTCTCAGCTGAATGTTTCCAACAAGTCAGATTTTGACAAACTGATTTTAAAAAGTCATAAAAATACATAAACAAGGGGAAGTGATTGAAAAATACTGTTCTATAATATGTGAAATTACATCTGTTTGACATTGTATGAAAATTTAGTAGTTCTCTAAGATTTGTTCTTGTTCTGTTAATGAGAATTAGACTTGTGAAGTTTATTATGTCTACTGACATATTGATAACTAGTATATAACTAAAATTCCCAATAAATTTTCAAATGTTAAACATTTTTATATTCATTTTGATTACTTTAAAATGTTCTAAAACAGTTACCATATTAGCAAATAAATAATTATGTATTATTTCCTGAATATTTGAAATATTAAAATTCCAAAGGTAGCCAGGCCTAGTATTTTACTTAGGTTTTACTTAAGATAAAAAACAATTTCGGGGCTTCCCTGGTGGCACAGTGGTTGAGAGTCCGCCTGCCAATACAGGGGACACGGGTTCGTGCCCCGGTCCGGGAGGATCCCACATGCCGTGGAGCGGCTGGGCCCGTGAGCCATGGCTGCTGAGCCTGTGCGTCCGGAGCCTGTGCTCCACAACAGTAGAGGCCACAACAGTGAGAGGTCCACGTACCACAAAAACAAAACAAAACAAAACAAAACAAAACAAAAACAATTTCATTGAAAAATTAATTACAATTTAATAAGGAAAGATCATTTGATTTAACATCCATTTTTTGAAAAAAAATCATTGTTCTCCATTATATTTTTTACTCTTTTGAGGACAAAAATTAATTGTCCAGGATATTATATTGTCAAAGGTATTAAGATTTTCATGCTTCATACAAAAATAAAATATGTACACATTCTTGGTCCATTGGTACAGATACGTAATAGAGGTTCTGCCTTACCATGCAGGGTAGTGAAATACCAAATGAGGGAATCTGATAATATATGGCCAGTCTCATGAAATGGAAGAAATGCTTGCATAACATTGTAGACAGTAGAATCCAGGGTTCAGGGCTCAGTCAAGCAGGCATTGTCCTGGTAATGCAAGAGCAAGACAGACAACGGCTGGGAAGAAGACTTTCTCTCCCACAATTGCCTGAATGGTATTTCTCAGGAAATGAGGTAGTGTTTATGGGCCAGGATACTAGGTAATAGTATCACAATTCATCAATGGCATCATAATTCATACTCACTGAAGTATTCAGAACCAAGTTCCATTTCTCAGTACTTAGGGTTCAGCCACCAATTACACCTTCTCTTCACGCCTCAATACATATGGCTAACGCTAGCACAAACACTGCTAGTATAAATGATATATAAAATTTATCAAAGAAGTACAGGATTATTTAGTCCATAGGGAAGTTTGCTGTAATCCAGAAAATCCAGGAAAATCACCTATCGCAATAGCTTTCTAGGAATTAGCACCTGAAAGGATCTATCCAAACTTGACATGAAACTGAGAAGTTTAGAAGACAGTACTAAGAAACAACATAAATTTGAATTCCTAACCGTTAGTGGCCATCAACTCATTGTCTACAGGTAGCAGAATTGAAGTAATCTTAATAATTTGATAGAAGTTTCAAGATTCATAAACTATTAAGTGAATCTTGTAGCATGACGAATTCAATGCATTTTGTAAACATTAAATATACCTAGTAACATTTCTGTATGATAATACTCATGTCAGGATCTTACTGCCTTTTTTTTCTAATTAAAAGGTTTAGTTTATTTTTTGCTTTTCTAATGATGTGTAAAATGTGTGAACATCAGAATTATTTTATATATAATATACCACTTTGAAATTTGCTGATGTCTCATGTAGCTCATTAGAAATATTCATCAAAAAATGAATCCATTGTTACGTTCTCTCAATCTACAGATATGTTCTGTAGAATTACATTACATCACAGAGCAACTGAGCATGTCCTTTTAATCCATGTACTGAAATGATGCATTCACAAACTTTGTTTAAAACATAAAGCACATTTATAAAAAGTTTTGAAAGTTGAGACATTTTATAGCAATTTTTAAGGCAATAATGTCACAATGTTAATGAAAATGAAAACATCTAAAGACTCTTCAGAGTGGTCAGTCTAGGTCTTCATTACCATGATTTTTCTATTTACTGAGCAAATAATATCAACGAAAGCCTTTCAGTAATGTCATCTGTGTACTTGTGCTATCATGGAAACCTTTAATATCACATAAAGGGTCAACTGTGTGCAGCCCTTAAACGTTTTAATGATACATCCCCAACCAAAAAAAAAAAAAAAAAAAAAGAAACAACTTAATATTTGATGTTTTCAGCATCCCAGTGTGTGGTTTATTATATTTTTAGATACTGATGATGCAGGGACAAGATTAAGCTACTCTTGAGGCCATTTTTATTGAGGGTCCACCTAGGTTCATTCTATGTTTGTTCTGTGAAGAAAGGAAGATTCTTTTATATTAAAAAATGTCTTTGTATATTTTATTATTACTCTTGTTTTTGTTTTACTTTCTTTTCTGAAACATGTGATGGAATGTAGGATCTCTGCCTAAATATTCCTCACAAACAGAGAGAGAGAACTTTGATAGATTTTTACCTTCCAAAGAGTGCCTTCAGATCTCTGGCACCCCCATGGAACACTGCACAGGGAAGCCCACGCTGTGGGCTGTGGACAGTGAGTTCATGTTCTAACACAAATTGAACACTCTCAAATACATAGCAAGAACAAATATATCTTTTTGTTACTGTCACTCAGTGATCTACCACAGGGTACAGTAAAGCAAGATAGCTGCTACCGTTTTAGGGTAAACATCTGGTAGAACATTTGATTCTGAGCAGTTTTCTCCATGGCTTACATTCTTTTTTTTTTTTTTTTTTTTCTTTACAATGGTGTGTTAGTTTCTGCTTTATAACAAAGATACATATACATATGTTCCCATATCTCTTCCCTCTTGCGTCTCCCTCCCTCCCACCCTCCCTATCCCACCCCTTTAGGTGGTCACAAACCACGGAGCTGACCTCCCTGTGCTATGCAGCTGCTTCCCACTAGCGATCTATTTTACATTTGGTAGTGTATATAAGTCCATGCCACTCTCTCACTTCATCCCAGCTTACCCTACCCCCTCCCCATATCCTCAAGTCCATTCTCTAATAGGTCTGCGACTTTATTCCCATTTTACCCCTGGGCTTACATTCTTGATGTGCTTAAAAATTATATGACAGACTGTATATAAATACTTCTCCATATGGGTAAAATATGGCAGGCTCCAGCTAATTTTCCAGCCTAACGATGAATTATCATCTGTGGATTGGATTAGATTTTAGCAGTAAAGATTCATTTTCTTTTTTCTTGTTTTGGAACAATTATTCAGGAAAAGAAAAACATAAAGAGTAACAGCCTAACTATATAAAAATACTTGAGCGAGTGAAGTGGTGGATGAAAATTGTTCATGGTTTCATGAGAGTAAAGGCATCTTCCTAGTAAATAAGGAGGCTATTTGAGAATCTGTGGGGTTTTTCCTTTTGGTTTTCAGTTTCTACTGGTTGATGTAAATGATAATAATTAGCATATTACATATACACAAATAGGAAGGTAATGATACTAATTGATATCGTTCTAAGAAATTTTGTACTTCTAGTAAAAAAAGTTATGGTGATAACAGATGTGCAATTTAGCTTCTGTCAGAACTGCCATGTTGTCCACACTAATGTCTAAAGAAAAATAAATTTAAGGTCTCTTGGACACTATAAGTCACAGTAAAATTGGGTCTCTAAGAAAAATCTTTCTTAAAAACAACTTTTTAAATATTTTTTCTCATGTAAAGGCTTCATGTTAATGTCTTTTTCTGGATGAATTCCACCAATTTACATAATAGAGAATTTCTCATCTTTCTGTTGAATTTTAAAGTTGGACACTTTCTCTCTCTGGCTAGGTACATACGCTCTGAGAGGTCCATAATTCTGATTAACTTCTGCCTGTCTATCATCTCATCCAACATCCTCATCCTGGTTGGACAGACTCAGACACATAATAAGGTATGACTGGTGATTTTTCTGCTTCCCTTTCTGTGTTTATGTTGTGACATAAAGTTGGCTATTGATAATCTAAATGTTTATTCTTGATGAAATAGGGAACTTCTGATGAAATTATTTTTAAAAATAGAAATATTTTATTTGTTTTTGAATAAAAGTACTGGTTATTTCAGTCCAGAAATACATTCCCTTGGCTTAATTTCTTGGGGATTGAGAGGCTGTTTATAATAGTAAACATATGTGTTTATTAAACATTATGTCAAAACTCTATGAGTTCAAAGCCTTGGAACATCAAAAGCACAAATTTTAATTCATTATCCTAATTGTAATAGAATTTCCTGTGTTTTGATCTAATTTATTAACATACTGATTCCTAAAATTCAACTATAAATTGCTAACTAGTGTAACATAGCTGTTGAAAAATCCGCCAAAAAAACTTATTTTAGACAATAACCAAAGACAGTATTAGGAGGAAGTGACTCTAGATTTTATGCCTTTCAAAAAGTTTTATTATGCAAAAAGTATTTTGATACTTAAACAGTTTTGTAGTTCTTTTTTTTTTTTTTTTTTTTTTTTTTTTTTTTTTTCTTTTTGCGGTATGTGGGCCTCTCACTGCTGTGGCCTCTCCCGTTGCGGAGCACAGGCTCCGGACGCGCAGGCCCAGCGGCCATGGCTCACGGGCCCAGCCGCTCCGCGGCATATGGGATCCTCCCAGACCGGGGCACGAACCCGTATCCCCTGCATCGGCAGGCGGACTCTCAACCACTGCGCCACCAGGGAGGCCCAGTTTTGTAGTTCTTTAACTGTGTAATCACTTTCAGCAGAATGTAAAATGTATGACTTGAGTTGAATGACCATGTTTTTTGAGAAATGACTGTCAGTCTTTTTGCTAAATGACTCTGAAATACATTCCAAGAAACCCATAATAGAAATCTTAAATTAACTTACCCCAACCTCAAAAGAATTCTGTTAAAAAATGCTTTGATAATATTTGCTGGTCAGTTTGGGCTTGTTCTTTTCTTAATTTTTTTCCAAATACTAAAGTCAATAATTGAACTTCTTCCCTATAAGCTATCATTTTTAGAACATCCAATGTACTTTTCAGTAGGTACTTTTGATATATCAGATATTTGTAGGACATGCATCAACATCAAAAATTATGGATAGTTTATTTATTTTGCTAACTTACACTCCTAAGAATCTGATTCCTACCCAAAGAATACAATTTAGGGTCTAGAGAGGCCTGGGAAACTGCTTAGGTGATTCGGATGAAGATTTTGTCTTGACCCATATTACTCTAAGACTGTGGGGAGGGGGGATAAGCGGAAGGTCACTAACCATGAAGGACAAAAGCAAAAAAGGGAACAACAGTAAGAGCCCAATAAGGAGCCTTGTAGAAGTAAAAAACACTTTCACCTTTCACGTATCTGAATGTTTAGTTCTTTTCCCATTTCTTTCCTGTGTCTTCTTAAAAAAGGTGAGACAATGTAAAGTCTATTAAAATATATTTCAGGGCCACCTTCTGACTATTTAACCTAAATTTAACAAGAAATTCATGGGAAAAGGAAAGTCAGAGGAAGAAAGGAGAAGGACTACAGTGAGGGAGATGCAGTTGGAATTGGAAGGGGAAAAAGAAGTGTGCAGAGTAACCAGCAGAGGGGAAATGGATGGGGGTAGGAGCAAGCAAGCTAGGAAGGGAAGGAAAGGGCTGGAGATGAAGGAGGGGAGATGTCCTGTGAGCCCTGAGCAGTGAAGAATCCCTCATCTCCCCCCTGTCCTCGTTGTTCACCAGGCAGGACCTCAGAGCCCTTAGGAATGTTCCTTCACTTGTTCATACCTGGTCACAATTCTTTAACTGTTTATCCTTGAACCTCCGTGCAAAGAAGGAGAGCTTTCCTCTGAAGTAGAAATCACTTACTGGGTCTGGGAACCAGAAAAATTCGAGCTAGAGTTAGCTTGAGCTGGTAGTTTTTTTTTTTTTTTTCCACCAAAGTCTCCTTGTCATTTTTTACCCTCCAAACACTCTTGAGTTATGTCCCTCATTAGAATATGGAAAGCATCATTGTCTTCAGTAGGACATATGCTTTTAAAACTGCATTATGCTGCCTGGCAAAGTTTTTACAAGTTCTAAGCCAAATGGTCAAATAGTAGAATTTTCCACAAGGTTTACCACATATTTTAGTGTTTGTTGTGTATTTCTGTTGGATCATTGCTGTTCGATAGAAATACACTGTAGGCCACAAATGCAAGCTATGTATGTAATAGTGATATTTTAGTAGCCACATTAAAATAAGTAAAAATAAACAAGCAAAATCAATTTTAATAATATATTTAACTCGGTATATCCAAAAGATGACCATTTTAACATATAAGTAATATTTTTAAATGTTAATACAGTGTTTTAATTTTTTTTAAATAAAGTCTTCAGAATCTGGTGTGTGTTTTATACTTATAATACATCACAGTTTGGACCAAGTGCATTTCAAGTGCTCAGTGGCTCCATGTACTAAATGACTACCATGTTGTGTAGGTCTAAATGGTAATGATACTTAGAGATTAAAGCAGTCTTGAGAAATTACATTCTGCTTGCCCATTTTGGCTTTTCCAGGTTCTCAGTGTCCTGGTTTTTTTTGTTTTGTTTTGTTTTTTAATTAAAATGTCTGCTAGATATGTATGAATATTATGAACATCAAAGGCAAGATAAGACAAGTCTAGTTTTACTTTTCATTTCTGATTATGAAGCATGGCCAGCATGGGCTTGGTTTAAAAAAATAAAAGGTCAGTTTAGTTTTGTTTCTGCAGAATAGATTCTATATGGTTTTGGGATCCTGGTGGTTCTGTTCCAGATAGACTGTGCTGATTTCTGCTGCTACACTGTTGATGCTTGTGGGGAGGAGTGAGGGATAGGTGGTGGTGATGATAAAGAGAATGAAAAATTATTGTTTTTCTCTCATGCTATGTTAATTTTACTTTACTAGCTCTGAGTAGATGATCTTGCAAGCCTAGGACAATCCACTATGGAGTGACTAGGAGAGAAAAATACAACACAGTAGGGTTTTATTCTTAGTCACTCTCAACTATATCAAGTTTCCAGGGGAAATAATCATATATTTTATTATGATACATGGGCTGAATTCAATTAAATTGCCCTCACTACATTTTAAATATATGTGAAATAGCAGTATGTGAAAAGCCATACCTGCTTCACTGTTTGGAGGATTAATGATGTCTCAAAAAAAAAAAAAAAGAGAAAAAATACCAAAATGTATTATCCATATAAACTCATGATCTGTATAAACTCCAGGACAGTATTTTAAAAAGGTAAAATATTATCAGTGGGTACAGTATATTTTTTAGGGTGTGTGTAGGATCTCATCGCTGCTGTGGGCATTTTGTAATTGATCAAATTCCTATCTTTGATTTCCCTGGTAAATTTTGATTGATGCTTTACCATTCCCCACTTGGAAAAATGGAAGCATCTGAGAGGGCTTCTTGATGAACATGTTCTTTGGTACTGCCTCTGAGAGTTGTCATGGCTAGTTTGTGTGAAAATTGGTATTTGATACTGAGGTCCAGAATGGTTTTGAAGTGTCAGACTGGGATCTTTCTCCAAATTGCTTGTTGAAATATAATTGATTCAATTATCTCACTACTGAGTATCTCTGTTTTCTTTTGAGTTGGGATAGAAACAAGCTGAAATGATCCATTGTTTAAAATATGACGTATTCAGATCTTTGAACTATAGATTTAATTGCTGGCAGCAGAGAAAGGAATCAAATGAATTTCTTCTATCTCTTCTTAAAATGCAGTTATAAAATGTAATTATGACTGACTTCATTATATTTCAAGCTATCTTATAAAATGTCATTGCCCTTTGATTTCTCTGTGTATTTTAAATTTCAACCAGGATATTCCTTTATCACTTGAATGTTGTTTATTTTTAGAATTTCCTTTGCACCTTAAAGTATGCAAATGCTTTTTGTTGAGCCATGTAGACTATTTTAGACCTAATATTTTGCAGAAAGTGAAGGTTATTTTGGAAACAGATATATTCAGAGAATAGTTTTCTTAATCACAAAAATATATATTTACATTCTTCTAAAACACTTTGAGATGATTTATCATATTAACCATTTTATAGCATTCTTTTTAACTGATGGAAGTCAAATTTGGTAAAACAGTTGGGTATCTTTTTTTTTTTTTTTTGGTTAGATAATGGTGGACACCCAAGAAGATTCTGAGAGAAAACTTCTCCCTATAACATCACTACCAGGTTATAATGAAAGGCAGCCAAGTCTAGATTCAACAGACAGTGTGATATTTATTAGATAAACATTTATTAGCAAATCAAGAGCAAAACCTGTTCTGTAAACTCAATGAAACTATAGGTCTCTGTCATTTTAGATATTTTGACCATGACCACACCTTGTATGCAACATTCACTTCAGGTGGACATAGCAATACTCTAGAGACAGGCTTCTGTGCCTTCAATCAGCATCTTTCAATCAGAAATCCCCCTATTCGAGTGTCTGAGTACAGAATGATTGGGGATAAAACTATGGGCCTCATTTCTATGAAGTACAGGATATAAGCTTCAATGGAATCTTCCATGCAGTCTATTTAGACTAAGGAGTGTTTAACTATATTAGATCATCTACATATCTTTCAATGCCTTTGTTTTCACCAAGGGAACCCATTGATACATCTATCATAATAATTGACTAGGCACTAGTTCATCAATAAAGACCAATCTCCTGCAGTCAGTGTGATAATAATTGAAGTGTTGATTGTGGATACATCTACCTAAATCCAAAGGACTTGAAGTTGACTCTGCAAGACTCTGGGGTATGACCCTTTCAAATACAATGCCAGCTGACTGCCTTGTTCTGTGCATTCCTGGACAGCTCCTAGGATTAAAGGTTAAACTAACTGGCACATATATATCAATAGTATCATACTGAGAATACCAAAGTGTTATAAAATAAATTATAGACATCCTGAATAGACATCCTTATTTTGAAAAATAATAACTAAATGTGAGAGGGCAAAGTTAGACCCTAACATTAGTCCCAGGAGACCTACAAGACCTAGCAAAAGTCCGCATTGACAGATCAAGGAAGCTTCCCAAATTATTTCAGATGTGCAGACATTTCCTTATCACTCTTCAGAAAGAATTTCTCTCATAGTTCTTTATGTATGGACCACTGAATTACATAATAGGCCTGTGCCTTTTCATTCAGTCTTGCAAAAAATATGAAAACTCTGTGTTGGAGCACTTTTTAAAAGTCACAAAATCTACAAAGTTTCCTTACTACATCCTTGCTTATTTATCCTTTATCAAGTGTTGTTATGTTTTTGTTATGTAGTTTGCCTAGAGGAAATTAGTAAAGATAGGCCAAACTAGAAGGCTATGGTTATTCTAATGGAAGATGTTTTTGTGTTGTCAGAATTGTGGGTTTTTTTTAAATAAAATCTTGAATTTTAATACTTTAATTAGGTGAAGGACTCTCTAATTCACTTATTTCTCCCATGACTTTCTTTTGTGAGAGACTGAGATTCTCCACACATTTATCAATACTTCCATGCCTGGCCTCTGAATCTATATGTATTCAGTTGCTGAGGAGGAATACTGGGTATGTGTTTTCAGCCACCCATTCTGTCCATTCTGATACTGCCTGAAACAGTCTGCTCTTCTCTTGAGGGTCAGGCTCTCCAGGCTTCCCTGGAGACATCCATCTCTCAGTGGTGAAGGTGAAGAGCAGGTATTTTAAGCCAGAGAGACCCAAGCATCCTACATCTCCTGCTTCCTAGTTGTGTGATCTTGAGCATGATACTCAGCCTCCCTGGACCTCAGCTTCCTCTCAGTATCTCCCTTACAGTGTTGCTGTCAAGGTTACATGAGAGTACATATGAAGAACTTTGTAAGCACTCCTTAAACAGTTCTTGTGATCATGGTGTTGGTGATGATGGTGATGACTCACGGATATACATCTGATTCTGAATTTCTCTTCTGAGCTTCAGATTTCCTCGTGTCCAATTTTCTGCTCACCACTAAATTTCCCATTTTGCTCATGTCCCTGCCCCACACTCAAACACATTATATATAAATTGCATGTACTTTCTGTAGTCTCCAACCCAGTTACATAAGCTGGAACTCTGAGCATTATCCTTGATACCTCCTTCTCCCTCATGTAGTAAATCTAATAAATCAGCCCCCTGTGCCATGTGTACCCTGACATATTTCTCACCTCCAGCTTTTTGCCTCAATCAGGTATGAATTACCTTCACTAACCTTCCAGCATCATTAACCCCACTCTCTACCTTGTAGCTCAAGTAATGGAGCTAAAATTCAAATCTGACCACTCCACTCCCCTTAGCAAACATGTATTGTTGTCTGACCTCCTACAGAAGTGATTTTCAAACTGTGCTCAGACACAAGCAGTGAGAATGTTTTATTTATCTGTGAAGGTTCCTATTCTCTGATATTCTTGCATTAATATATTGGGGCTCAGGAATAAACTGTATTGAGAAAGAGTTCTATAGTTTATCAAACTTGAGAAACTTTAAACATGACCTGAGCTGACCTCTCCATTTTCGGTCTATTTTACTGACTTTTTTTTTTTTTTTTAGTCACACCGGCAATACCAAGCTGCTTACAGTTCATCAAAATCATGGTGATTGCTTACTCCTCACTCCCCTCCAGCCTGGAGCACTGTTACTCTCCTGCACCCCACCTGATTTCCCAAACCTCTTCGTCTGGCTTGTGCTCATCCTTGACACTCTTCCTCATTTGTGAGGCCCTCTCCCATCCTCCACATTTAGGTACCCCAGCTCTGAGGCTCCATGATTCCTAGCACAAATCTACTGTTTTGTATTTTGTTACCTGTTTCCAACAAGGCTATACACTTCTTGGGGCAAGGCTAGGTTACATTCATTCTTAAATTCATTGCCAACATAGAATCTGAGTACAGTAAATATATAATAAATCTTTATTGAATGAATAAGTGAATTAATTTATTTGAATTCATCATTTAGGCTTATACCTATGGAGCTAACAGCTGTGGTTAGTTTTACAAGGATTAGGGTCCCCCATTCTAGACAGAATTTAAGCCAACATAGTGATAAAGACTATTTTCCTGGGGCCTGGTTTAAGCTCTAAGTGATCCATGCATGCTTTAAAGGAAATCTGGTTCCTGGGTTTAGTTAGAAACTCTGAAATCCAACAAATGTGAATATTCCCACTTGATAAGTCATGTAAAATAATGTTCTTAACCTTCAAAAGGAATGTGCTTATTCATAACTTCTCTCATAGAAGTCACTTCCTGCCAGTAAAGTCCCAAATCCATGTCTATTTTGTCTCAAATGCATTTGTGATCCCAATGGCTAAAGCTAAAGCTTCCTATTTAGATTTATGAAAATCTCATTTATTGACTTGCTGTGATGTTTGTAAAAGGATTTGGATATAATAAGCTTAGGTGTGATTCATTTGAGTCCATTTTGAGGCATCTTACTAACTTTCCCAGGGTTCTTCTAGGTTCCTGAAAACCTTCATCAAACCACGGAACAGAATGGTAGGTTAGTTTCCTGATTTCCCCAGGCTCCCGGCAGCGAGGATTATTGTGCCTTGTTGGTATGGAGCTCACACACTGAGAGGCATGGGATTGGAGGGACTCTCCTGGCCCACTTTAGCCTTCTTGTCCCCTGACCATACGTTTCCTGTTATGTGTGGCTGGAGCCAAGGATCACGTTATCGAAGTCAACTTCAAATTAGGGCAAAAGATCAATATGAAGAATGGGTTTGAAACAAGCAAAGGAAATGGAAGGGGTATTAACTTGACAACAAGGAGTGACTGGAAGGATTACAGAAACAGGAGGCAAATAAGCTTGAGGGACAAGGAAGCCCATTTAGACATTCAGTGTGTGTTCTTAGGTCAGTCTCCAGAGCTGGACAAAACTCCTGGATAGGGAGCAATCCTTCAACAGGGGAGATTTGTGTGCTGGTAGTTGCTTTGGAGGGTGTCAGACCTACTCTGACTACCTCTGTGCATTCTTCCTCAAGCAATCGTGCAGAAATGTTCTACAGGCAATGTAGAGACTCCTCCATTTGGCCAATCCCTAGTGTCTATCCCAGCCACCCCACTTTAGACATGGCCTTCATGATTTCTCACTGGAGAAGCATAACATTCTTCCAACTTTTGTCTTCTCCCTTAGCCTTTGTTTACATTAGCATATTACTGTGCAAAAGATCCTAAAGTTAAAGGAAAACAAGCACCCACCTTATTAAGTCATTCTTCTGCTTGCAGCTCTACATTGGGTCTGTAGGGCTCATGAGATTAACCACACGTTCAGAACATCACCCACATTCAGGGCTGCCTCTAGTACATAAACTGACTTTGTGGGACACAGAAAGGGCACTCCTTCTGGACAGATGCGTTATAAAAATACTCCTGTCTCTCCAGGCTGAGGTGGCCTCCAGCAGAGCTTCTGGTCTCCCACCATTGCTCCCTGACGGGGGGCCCATCTCTGTGCTTCCCAGTGCATCTTAGCCCGTGTGTGCTGGGCCCACCCTTGCCTCTGTCCCGCTGTACTTCGCCTGATAAACCACCCTTTGGAAGTTGGCTTATGTAAATCAGCCTCATGAAGCCCTTCAACACCTCCATAGCATGTGGTATATACCTCTAGTTTTAACACCAACATTATCCAACAACTTTCATTCACTGATCAACCTTGCCCACTTACTGTGATTCTCAAGGGTGTTTTTGTTTTTGTTTTTGTTTTTTTGCTTTCAGGTTTTAAAACCACTACTGTTAACACTTGTTTAAACATGGTATGAAATCAATAAATGTTGAATGAATGAAGCTGTGGCTCTATCGATTAAATGAGGGATAATGTACATTGGGGGCCTTATTTGGGATAATTGCAACCAAGGTCAATTATTGTTGTTGTTTTATGATGAGAAAAAGTATTTGAGAAAAACACCTAAGACTTGTTCTGAGACCTTTCTTTGATGAGAGATGATTAGTTAAAACAGATTTTATCTTTTTTTTTTCAATTTTGAATTTGTTTTTAATGAGTTTGGGGGCTTTGGGGATGGGGGAGGTATATCATGGCTGGTAGTACTGGGTTATATATATTTTTTGGTATACCAGACTTGCATAGATGAAAATTCTTCCTATTGGTCATAAATAATTTGGGGGCTCCATGACATTCTGAGTCTAGTCTGGTTTTTTGGTTTAAACGCTATATGATTTACAATAAACAATGACAAATTTTCCAGTGATTAGAGCATGGAAGGACAGTAGGAAGAGATTGTGATTAGGTCTCAGTAAATCTTAGAAATGACTTGGTTTCACATTCTTACAGTGTCCTCTCTTCAAAGAGAGCTAAAATATTTTGCAAAATACTGGGGCAGCTTATAGTGCTGTGACTAATGGTGTCACTCTTTTTTTTTTTTTTTTGGTGTTTACTTGGAAATCTTTTAAATTAAGTTATAGTTGATATAGAATATTATAAAAATCTCAGGTGTACAACATAATGATTCACAGTTCTTAAAGATTATACTCCATTTATAGTTATTATAAAATATTGGCTATATTCCCTGTGTTGTATAATATATCCTTGTAGCTTATTTTATACATTGTAGTTTGTACCTTTAAATCCCCAACCCCTATTCTTCCCCTCCCCCCTTCCCTCTTTTCATGGTAACCCCTAGTTTGTTTTCTACATCTGTGACTCTGTTTCTATTTTGTTATAGTCATTTGTATGTTTTATTGTTTAGATTCCACATATAAGTGATATCACATAGTATTTGTCTTTCTTTGTCTGACTTATTTCACTAAGCATAATATCCTCAAAGTCCATCCATGTTGCTGCAAATGACATTTTTTCATTCTTTTTTATGGCTGGGTGGTATTCCATTCCATGTGTGTGTGTGTGTGTGTGTGTGTGTGTGTTAGCATGTACATGCATGCATGCACACCTGTGTGTGTGTATTTACATATACACATACCACCTCTTCTTAAGCCAGTCATCTGTTGATGAGCACTTGGGTTGCTTCCATTATCTTGGCTATTATAAATAGTGCTACTATGAACATTGGGGTGCATGTATCTTTTCAAATTAGCGTTTTTGTTTTCTTTGGATATATGCCCATAACTGAGATTGCTGGATCATGTGGTAACTCTATTTTTAGTTTTCTGAGGAACCTCCATGCGGTTTTGCATAGTGGCTGCACCAATTTACATTCCCACCAAATGTGTACAAGAGTTCCCTTTTCTCCCATCCTTGCCAACGTTTGTTATTTGTGGTCTTTTTGAAGGTCACCATAAGTCAGATTTTATTTTGATGCAAGGATATCTGAGAGGGAATTTGAGAAGTCGAATGATTCTCTAGGAGTATGACAGAAAGGTTGAAGATTATTTTTCTCTCCTAGAATTAAACCAGTAGAGAAATTACAAATTTCTCATTATGTGTGATTTTTTAACTTTCTCTATTCTCAGTACCTAATATGAAATGGTCAGAAATTTGTCTAATGTCAACAAGGGAGCCATGTTGTATAATTATAACTTATAATGTTTATGAGGATTCTGAATACACTCTAAAGTACTAAAGTGCTAAAAAAAAAACCACCACATAAAGTGAACTGTTTAAAATCATATTCTTACAAAAGTGAAAGTCCCTTGAGATAAGATGATAATAGAGTTTTCAATAGTCCATTATGTTAACTTTGTGGCCAAAGAGAGCTCTTTTCATAAAATACTTCAGGATCTAATTCAAGGGTTCATAAGGTTGGAGGGTAAAGGACCATATAATAAATATTTGGGACTTTGTGGGCTATAGCATAGCTGTTGTAGCTCAAAAGCTGCATCAGCATGGATATTAAGACATGGATGTGGTTGGATTTGACATGAAGTCACTGTTTGCCAACCGTGAACAATTTTGAGTTTTCTAGAAACATCTACTGTACATATAAATGGAAGAACTACAGTGTCAGCTGAGGCCAGCCCATTTTTAGGCTGATGCTTTTATGTAAAAATAACCTTCAGTTCTGAAATCTCCACCCAAGGTTTTGTCTCTATAGCCTGCAAAACTAGAACAGGAGACCTTTGGCGGTTTCTGAAAAGGCCTCTGCAGAGATAAGAAGGAGGGAAATGCACTTTGAATTCCTTCTTTGGAGCAAGAACTAAACACAGAGTTTCTTCATATGGTGGCTATTAGTTACCAGTATATATAAAATTAGAATAAAACATGAATCCAATCACTCTCGACCAAGTAACAGCTTTTATGAATTGAAGAAGCTAAAAGCAGCTAACAAATGCCCAGTGCATGAGACAACAAAGCTGGCTGTTTGTAGAAGAAAACTTCTTAAAGTACAGCAATAAGTGGTGAAGCCCCTATTAAAGGAAGTCTCTCTCATCTGACAGTCTTGGGGAGAAAAGTAACATCTGACACAGAAAAGAGGGATGGCAGAGTCCAGCTAATTCCCCCACTGAATTCAACCATAGACAAGAGTCTTTTTGTCATGTCTCAGCCTCCGGTCCTCACTCTAGCCTAAAAATTGTATTATTATTATGTATGTTAGATCATAAACATTGCTATAGCAAACCTCAGAACTAAAGCACAAACACTAATGCCTGTTACCAGAGAAAAATGAACATGTTTGAAGATTAAACTTCACTCTTTAGTTCTTTTGTGATGCTAGTCAGTTCATTTTAAATCTTAAGCCTCATAAAAATGAAGTAGGCATATGATTGAGTTGAGTTTAAGTCTTATATATGAAATTTAAGATTTATGAAATTCAAAGTGTGTAAATTAAAATATTTATAGTTATCTAGGCTGCTAGCGAACTGAATCAAAGATTAAAGTTTCAATTGTAAAGAAGAAATCATTAGCTTAAACAGTAGAAATGTATGATAGAATGATCATTTTTAATTATATATAATTTAAATTATATATTAAATTAAATTTTAATTCACAAATATGCATGATGAGGACCTGGATACATGTTCCATGTCAAACTACAATACACATAGTTTTTACATATATCTACAGATGTGTTTGTGGTAGATGATACATCAGTATATACACACAACTAGGACTACAAAGGATTTTGAATGAATCTTACCTGTGTCTATTTTACATTCTTATTGTTAATTAAATTCTATTTGTATTTTAAAGTGATTTCTCCTAATGGACAAGAATAGTGTATATTACTTTTAATATAAATTATTATATTTATATATAAATATATATTTATATTAACTAATATAAATTAGTTCTGTTTTTTTTTCTCATACAGATAATTTACTTTTGTTTCTTTTTGTTAAAAATAAGAGAATCTGTTTCTCTGTTTAGAAACTTTTGTTATATATTTTCCTAATTTCCAAAAGAAAGTTACGAAGTGAGTTCTGTATACCTAAGGAAGAGCACCTTTTATAGAAACGAAACAGGTAATCAATTGCTGCGAAACAAATTCCCTCCAATTAAATGGTCCTAAAAATAAATAAATATTTGCAGTCCTCCCAGTTTCTGAGTCAGGAATGTGGGTGTGATCTAGGTGGGCAGCTCTGCTCAGCATCTCTCCTGGGGTTTCTATTAGATGTGGGAGAGCCACGGTCATGTGGAGGCTGGTCGGGGGCGGAGGATGTGCTGTTAGGTGTCTCATCACTCAGGTGGAGTGGAGGCTTCCCTTACCCTCACCTGAATGCTCTTTAAGCTCTACCACCCACTGGCTACGTGCCATTTTTCAAGTTACTTTTCCATTCTCCACACGCCAGCCTAGTGCTCTTTTTAAATTGTAAGTCAGATTGTCTGCTTTAAACCCTTCAGTCAGAAGAAGTGAAGCTTCTGTTACAGCTGGAATGAAATCCAGACCCCATATCACAGCCCACAAGCTCCTACATGACCTGACCCAGAGTCCTTCTCCCCCTCACCACTCATATTCATTCCTTCCCCTCCTTCCCTGCATTCCTGTCTCACTGGCTTTCCTTCCAAAACACCATGGAGGGTACCCAGCAAGCCAGCGGCCAGATGACCTCACACCTGATCTGTGCCCGTGGTCCTGGTCCAAAGACAAGCAGGCCACTCACGCATATCCACCTTTGTATGCTGGGCCTGGCCACGCTCTGTGCCCACCTCAGGCCTTTGTCCCCCATCCGCTCTCTCTGCCTTCATTCCGAGACTAGCCTCTTCACTGGCACGTGGCTGCAGCTCAAGTCTAATCTGCTCAGAGAGTCCTTCCCTAAAAACGCCACTCCCCCAAACCAAAACACTCGTAGTTTTCTCATTGCTCTTTTCAAAGAACCCATTCTTTTTCTTCATAATCATCACTGTAACTCGTCATCTTATTTTTAGATAAAAGTGGAGGGGACCTTGTCTGCTTTATTCACACTGTGTACCCCCGGCCCAGACCAGCACCTGGCACATAACAGCAGGCACTCCTCAAATGTCCCTATACATATGCAGGGCATGTCTAACTCTCAGTTGTTGAAGTTGCCGTTGTTTTCAAATCTAGAAGTGGGGAGAATCAAAGTGGGGATCAAATAAAATGACACCTAAGAGAGTGTCCAGCACACGATAAGCTTTTAATAAAGATAAAATGTACACACAGGGAGATGTACAGCGAATAACGCAGTGAGGGTTGACCAACCTGCACCAGGTAACCAACACCACAGTCTAGACAGGGAACGTTCCCACCACATGAAAATTATCTGTCCTCTTCCAGCCACCCGTCCCTAGAGACAGCCATCCTCCCGATTTCTGTCATCATACCTTCGTTTTGTCTGTTTTGGAATTTCATACAAGTGGAATCTGATAATGAGTACCTTTTCGTTCAGGGCTTTTTTTCCTCATCATAGTGTCTCTGAGCTGCATGTTGTGTGTATTAGTAGTTAGTTCTTTTATGTTGCTGAGTGTTATTCCATGGTGTGAATACACCACAATTTTTAAATCCATTCTCCAATTGAGAGACAGCTGGATTATTTACAGGGTTTTTTGTTATTATGAATAAAGCTGCTTTAAATTTCCTATAAAAGTTTTGGGACAGACATGTATTTTCATTTCTCTAGGTTAAATACCTAGGAGTAGAATTGCTGGGTTAAAAAGAAGTTAGAGTATTTTTTAAATTTTATTGGAGTACAGTTGATTTACAATGCTGTGTTAGTTTCAGGTGTACAGCAAAGTGATTCAGTTATACATATGCATATATTCATTCTTTTTCAGATTCTTTGCTCATGTAGGTTATCACAGAATATTGAGAGGTTAGAGTATTTCTAACAAAACAAACCTGCTGAGCACTTTTCCAAAATTGTTGTACCATTTCATATTTGTTCCAGCAATCTATGATAGTTCCAGTGTTCTATACCCATGCGAACATTTAAATTTACACTTTCCTAATAAGTAATAGTGTTTAGCTCTTTTTCATGTGCTTATAGGCCATTTTATAGCCACCTCGGTGAAGTCTCTGTTTAAGTCCTTTCCTCCCTTTTAAAATTGGATTGTTTCTCTTTTTATTATTGCTTTGTAAGAGGTTTTTAAACTAATGTATTCTAAATGCAGATCTTTTGTTATATATATATAATGTTTATATACCTTTCATATATATGATATATATATGTACAGATTATTTTCTCCCAGTCTGTGACTTATCTTTGTATTTTATTAATGGCATTGTTTGCTAAGTAGAAGGGTTTTTTTTATTTTTTTTAAATCTAGCTTATCATATTTTTCTTTCAGAGTTTGTGTTTTGTGAGTATTCTATAAGAGATCTTTGCTCACTCCTCCATGTCACGAAGATATTCTTCTAAATTATCTTCCAGAAGCCTTATAGTTTTAGCTTTTATGTAATCTATGGTACATCAAAATAATTCTTCTATATGATCTGATGTAGGGATTGGAGTTCAGTTTTATTCCATATGGATACCCTATTGTCCAGCACTGTCTGTTGAAAGGACTTTCCTTTCCCCTTTGAATTACTTTGGTAACTTCGTAAAAAATTAAATTATAGTAAGTCTGGAAATCAGAGTTTGAGTTCTCTAATTTCATTCTCCTTTTTCAAGATTATTTTACCTAATCTAGATCATTTGACTAGATTTGCCTGATCTAGATTCTTTGGGTATCCAAATGAATTTTAGAATCAACCTGTCAATTTCTGCAAAAAACATCTGTTGCGATTTGGTTGGCATTGCACTTCTGGTTAATGTAGGGAAGAACTGATATCTACTTTCAATAACTATTATTAATAAATTAGTAGCAGTGGGTATGGATTGGCTTCATGAAGTAGAATCGTTAAGATTTTGTGACCAATTGGATAAGGATACTGAGAAAGAAAGGAGTGTCATACACTGCAATGTTGTTTTGGCTCTGGTATAATGTTCATGTTTAAACTCAAGAAATAGTTGAGGGGAATCAGTGTCCTGTGTCACTGATGGGGGTATCTGTGTCCTGCTCTAGGGAAACTATTCTGCTCCAAGCAATTTTTCCCTTGTTCTTTAATCCTTCGCTCTTTTGGGACTTTTCACTTGATTACTTCCTACATAAGTTTTCTCTAAAATGTGGAGCGTTTTCCTTCCAAAATGGTGTCTATTTTCATCAAAACATATGCAATTACAGACTGAATTCATCTCTTTCAATTTCTTGAGCTTGTTAATTACCAGCTGAGGCAAAATTGTGTCTAAGATCAAAAGTTCATGGACCACTTTCTCTTTAGGCACATAGGCCTGTCCCTTGATGTCTCTTACGACTAGGCACAAAAAAAGTGTTTTTAGAGAACTAGACAGTGAGCAGTTATGCTCCCCTCCGGCAAGTCAGAGGCACACTTTTTACATGGGAGCAAAGCAGTTCTCAAATTAAGGGGGAGAAAGGAGCATAAGGGACAGAATCTATGCCAAGCAGACCACTTCTGACTTCATCTCCAATGAGTGAGAACAGATTTAAAAACCCATTAGTGAATATTCGGTCTGGAAACCATTTATGTTTTAAATTTCACTGACTAGGTTTTTCTTTTTTTAAAGTATAGGTAGTATTCTGTTATCTGGCTTCCTTTAAATTGCTCAGCATCCAAATATCTGAAAATAGCCACTCTTTTGCCTATTAATGTAAACACAATGAATGTTGTTATTCAAAAGGTAAAATAAGACATTTATCCGTGTGTCATTAGTAGAGCCTGGTCCTTTTTTCCTAGTAAAGTAATACCATGGGTGCGCCTATATTTTTCCCAAATACTAGAAAGGATGTTGTTGAGTATAAACTGTGTTTTCCTATTAGAAAGCCTTTTCTATTTTTCCCCGTGAGGCTGTTTCAGGAATATGGAAACAGGGGTGTATAGCATAACCATTTCTATATTTTTTTCCTTTTACTTTCTATACTGTCAAGAAAAAGTGATGCATTTTCTTTGATTAGTAAATCCTAAAGCTATATATCTTATAGCTATTTCCCAGATTTATCTTGTTGTTGTTTTTCATATTCAATAAGGACCGATTTTTTTTTTCCCTGAAATGTGATTATATTCCATCCTGCACCCATTTGCATCCCTGGCAACCTTTCATCCATCAGTCCTCTCATTTGGGTTTATTAACTGTGGGTTGTAAATAAAAAAAAGAAATGCCATCTGAAGTAAACAAAATACTGTTTACCTAGTTCCACATCTCACAAGCAGTGATAATCTCAGTTGTAAACAAATGACAAAAATGCATTCCACAGATGGGGGAAAAGTTAATTATTTTCCATTTCGTCTGCTGCTCAGGTTCAAGATTGAGTTGACTGGTCTGTGTTAGTGTCTCCAAGGGGGATACTGTGAGTTTTATGAGCAAAGTACATTTTCAGCCTACATTCTCCCCTGGATGCCCACTTGTAATTTCTTTTGGTGATAACAGAGCTCAGCTATGCACATCAAGGGGAAACACAATTCTTCGGGGAATCACGCAGGGTGGCTCACACAGTGTCCTTAACGCTTCTTGACAGATCTATCTATTTGTAGAGATGGGGTTGTTAGTCTAAGGTGGAGATGGCTGGAGTGTGTTTATGCATCTTCCCCAGCCTCATGTCCAGGCATGAAGAGGATCCTTGTTAAGCCTCCAGAGCCCATTTGTTGGAAAGGGGGAATTTGAATGAAATCGCCACAGCTAGCGACATAAAGAAAATGCTTAAGCTCCATTTTCAGAAATGGAATTGTATTCACAGAGAAGGATAAAAAAAGAGACAACTATTTCTGCTGGGAGAATTCTAAGATCAATAAAGGAATTCTTGAGGATTAGAGAAAAACTACCAAGTTTCAGAATTGGAAATATTGTTGATGGAGAAGAGCTGCTTTGGTATATTTTTAAATATAAAAAATAATCCCACGCAGCCATGATTATTTCTTTTTTTATTATTTTTTATTGGAGTATAGTTGCTTTACAATATTTGTGTTTGTAGTTTCTGCTGTACAGCAAAGTGAATCAGCTATACATATACATATATCCCTTCCTTTTTGGATTTCTTTCCCATTTAGGTCACCACAGAGCACTGAGTAGAGTTCTCTGTGCTATACAGTAGGTTCTCATTAGTTATCTATTTTATACATAGTAGTGTATGTATGTCAATCGCAATCTCCCAGTTCATCCCACCTGATTATTTCTTATTCTTGTAACTTTATGGGAACATGAGTAAAGTATAATACTGGGGTTCTTTTCATAGAATACTGGTAAAAGGGATAACTTGTTGACATAAGAAATGTCTGCATATTGAATCCATGTGTATACGGGAGTGAAGAAAGTTGGGAATTTTGCTGAGTATGAAAATATTAAATACTAAAGTTAATGCATTCAATAAAGTGAATATTACAAAGTCAATAAAGAAATAAATTACCTTTATGTGTCAAAAATGTTAGATCTCACAACCATTTTTCTAAAGACTAAGCAGTGTATAGTCCAGGGTCCCAAAGTAGGAATTGTTAAATTATTATAATGGGATGATAATCATTTAAAAGATGATTTATAAAGGGAAATACATTTAAGAACCAAAGTGCTCATATTGGGAAACTACTGAGACAATAGTGTTTGTCAATTAGGGTAAAAGAGCCAGGGCATTTAGAACCACATGGAGAGTTTTCAACCCTCCTTCCCCGCGTCCTCCCCAAACTTTGCCCTCAGGAATGGTGGGAACAGATTGAAAATACCCTGCAGGTTGTTAGGATCGGCATTCTGGTTCAGAATCACTGGTCTCAGAGCTTGTACCAGAAAATGAAAAAGTGGGTAAAGAATACAAGGCTGAAGTTTGCCCGTCAATACTTCTCCTGTTTTGGTCTATTCCGTGTAATCTTCTACTTACCTCAGATTTACTGTGTGTCAAGTAAGGATAAGAATATGTCACAGCAATGTTATGAAGATTAATATTAACTCTTTGGCCTTCTTGGAGAAAAGCACAAGATATTAAGAGAAAGGAATCCAGCAAAGCCAAAAATATCATACCATTTCAAATTTGCTTAATAAGAAAGTGAGTCAGTACTTTTGCAGAAAATTAATACAAGCTCTCAGCTCCAAGCAGATGAGACTCAACAATAGCTGGGCCTACACGGGGAATAATTTTAAGTCTTTTTTTTTTTTTTTTTTTTTTTTTTTTTTTTTCTTTTTGTGGTATGCGGGCCTCTCACTGTTGTGGCCTCTCCCGTTGCGGAGCACAGGCTCCGGACGCGCAGGCCCAGCGGCCACGGCTCACGGGCCCAGCCGCTCCGCGGCATATGGGATCCTCCCAGACCGGGGCACGAACCCGTATCCCCTGCATCGGCAGGCGGACTCTCAACCACTGCGCCACCAGGGAGGCCCTTAAGTCTTTTTAAAGTCTGCAATGACTTACCTTGTTGCAGCCAACTTTGTCAGCCCTCTGACTGCATTTATTTAATGTAGCCTCTGTGCCTGTGTTCAGGAACATATGTTTAGTTTCACCTTGAAAAGTTTAACAAGAATACGTTTATAGATTTTCTCCCTACTTATCTATTTTCAATAATGTCCTAGAGTATAATCCAGCAAATATTATACAGACATATAAATATTATATATACTAATGGAATCAGATATAAGAAGGCATTGAATACATCAGAGAATAAAAGTAAGTACTGGAGTTCTTTAAGCTGGGTAAGTTTTCCCTTTTTGGTTATAGCAATCCATATTTTCCTGGCTATAAAATTGCAGTTGACAACTGGAGAACGTTAACTAGAAGTTTAAAAAAGTTAATCTTACTTAACTCAAATTCTCAAGATCAGAAACCCTCTCTTCCATAGGGATGCCTTGTATAAAATCTATTTTTTTAATAAACAAAATCATATTCATGTATGTTTGTATGTGTGTGTGTGATGTCCTTTGTGCTGAGTTACAGGGTTTTTTTGGTACTTTTCTATGTTATGGAGGGAGAGAGGATGTATGGGAGGGGAGTATTGAAACTCAAACTTAAAATAAATTTTAAATTATCTTGACCTTTTAATACATAATAGACCAGACTGGATGAGTACAGATTTGGGGCAGCAATAGTTTGTGTCTATGTTTTTATACAGTGAGGCTATAGACTTCCATACATCTCACTAGGCTTTAGCGTTCTTCCTTCCAGAAGTCTCTAATTTAGGCACATATAAACAATAGGCCCTCCTTGTCTCAGACCCTAACCCTGTCACTTATCCAGAGATGACCTTAGGCAAGTCTAGCCTGTCTCAACGGCAGTTTTCTTAACAGCAGAATGGAAATATGTGTGTATATGTTTGGTGTAGGTTGGATGGCCAGGTGGAGTAAGGGCAGCGTTGGACTCTGCTTGGAGGGGTTCAATGGAAACTGCCTTTAAATTCCTTACACCTCTAAGAGCCTAGGGTTCTTACCTAGAAGAAAAAAGGATTTTTTTGTCCAGTATTTTTGTCCAGTTGTGATTTCCATAAACTCCATCTTAGACCAGCATGTTCCATTCATATATTCCCATTTCCCTGCATCCTGGTATCAAAATATGGACATTAGCAGTTGCTATTGTAGTTTTTTCCCCACAGTTTAGTGATGATGCATCAGTATACCAAAGATGCAAATTATTTTGTTTATTATACATCTGAACCAGTCTAAATTTTATTTAGGAACATTATCTACCTGCAAATGGGCGAAATCTGCCCTCAGTCTCTTAAACATCTTTCCTAATGGTAATTGTTGGTAAATACAGTGAAAGACAAAGTTGTGTCTAAAGTCACACCAGTTCACTTGCTTTTGGTGTTTTTGCATCACCCCCACATTCTTTTACAACAGGCTTTTGTATTTGAATAATGGTATGCAGATGCACTACTGAATAGGAAACTGTCTCCAAAAAAATACTTTAAAAGGAAAATGGTAGCAGCAAAGCTAATCTATAGCTGTGGACTTTCTTAATGAGTGCTGCTGGGAAGCTTTTCAGAAACCTGCAGGGAATTGCATGTTTTTTGTAAGAGAAAGGTCTCAAACTGTTAGAACTGATAGAATTTCAGAAATGCCATAAGTTCAGCTCGCAATATTTTTAGGTTTTATTAGGAGATTGAAAAACACTAAGATATTCCTTTTTTTAAACGTCTTTATTGGAGTATAATTGCTTTACAATGGTGTGTTAGTTTCTGCTGTATAACAAAGTGAGTCAGTTATACATAAACATATATCCCCATATCTCCTCCCTCTTGCATCTCCCTCCCACCCTCCCTATCCCACCCCTCTAGGTGGTCACAAAGCACCAAGCTGATCTCCCTGTGCTATGCAGCTGCTTCCCACTAGCTATGGGTTTTACATTTGGGTGTATATATAAGTCCATGCCACTCTCTCACTTCGTCCCAGCTTACCCTTCCTCCTCCCCACGTACTCAAGTCCATTCTCTATGTCTGCATCTTTATTCCTGTTCTGCCCCTAGGTTCTCCAGAACCTTTTTTTTTTCTTTTAGATTCCATATATATGTGTTAGCATACAGTATTTGTTTTTCTCTTTCTGACTTACTTCACTCTGTATGACAATCTCTAGGTCTATCCACCTCACTACAAATAACTCAATTTTGTTTCTTTTTATGGCTGAGTAATATTCCATTGTATATATGTGCCACATCCTCTTTATCCATTCATCTTTGATGAGACACTTAGGTTGCTTCCATGTCCTGTCTATTGTAAACAGAGCTGAAATGAACTTTGTGGTAGATGACTAAGATATTCCTTTGAAATCAAAGTTCATCTAGACTGAAGAACTGTCAGTTGGATAGAACTGAAAATAAGTTTGACCTCAAAATACAGATTCAGTGACTGCTGAATGTTGTACAATTGTTATATAAATAGGCCAATTTACATATGTTTATTTCATCTATCAGAAAATTGTACAGTCTCAGTAAAATCATTCAAGTGTTTTATTCAAGAAACTTTTTATACTTTTATTCAGGTGCCATGTAAAATGACAAAGCCCTAAAAGAATAAACCCATGAGTATATATGAATCCATGTTTCATGTGATGGAATGATTTTCCAAGTCATTATATATAATAAAGTCTAATATTTGGTCATTAGTGGTAACTCTTTGGTTTAGGTTATGTAGCATTTATTTGAACCAACAAGTTGAAAATTACCAGTGAAGGCCAAAGCATTTTCACACTTTTGAATAAAGGAAAATTTTATAGTATATAGTCAAGTATGACCAGAATTGCAAGAACCTAAGATTAGTTGAGAATTCCGTATTCACATTGGTATTTCTTTCTTAGTGCTGGAAAAAATATAGCATTATTGAATGTTTATGAAACAATTGAGATTAAATTAGAGGGTCAATATTAACAGATTATAAACGTTTATAGTCAATGTTAGCATTCCTTGCCTTCAAAGGCATTCTGTATCTCCTATGAATATATAGGGAGAAAAGTAACTTTTTTAGGGGTAAAGGTAACATAATGTGCCACAAAGGGCCAGAAATAACCAACTCTTTCTTGTCTTTAAGTCAGCATACTTTGAATGGGGTCCAAGATACACTGGTCTTGTATCAAATTATGGTGTGTGTTATAGAAAACAGTGCTGTTGTTTAGAGTTTCACTGTGGGTCATACAGATCCTACCTTGAAGAAAAAATGATAATTTTATTTGCCTGCTAATTCTTGACTATTTTATTTCATTTTTTCCTAGACATATATAAATTTTTGGTACCTTACAAACTAGAAGTCTTCAGTAGAAAAGATAAGCAGGCTTGAAAGCATGTGAAAGATGAGGGGTTTTTTTTGTTTGTTTGTTTGTTTTGCGGTACATGGGCCTCTCACTGCTGTGGCCTCTCCCGTTGCGGAGCACAGGCTCCGGATGTGCAGGCTCAGCGTCCATGGCTCACGGGCCCAGCCTCTTGGCGGCATGTGGGATCTTCCTGGACCGGGGCACGAACCCATGTGCCCTGCATCGGCAGGCGGACTCCCAACCACTGTGCCACCAGGGAAGCCCAAAGATGAGTATTTTTGAGGAGGAGTTTTATTTCTTTTTCCATCCTCATCCTCCTTGGTCTTATTAATACCAGTTCTTTACTTACACAAGGGATTTTCTCTGTGGGTGGTTAGGACCTTAGTGTGACATGTTATTTTTAACTGCTTCTAACTCTCTTTCCAAAAAATCTATCATTTATTGGCAGGTCCTCAATTTTTCTCATCAATCTCACATGAAAATTCCAACAAATGTTTTTAATATAATAGTGCAGTTGAGACTTTACAGAAAACATTTTCTAAATACAGATGTCAAATTTCCCCCAAAGGGAGCCATTTTGGGTTTGGTTGACTGAAAACTTTTCAGGAATCTATTTATTAAAAAGTAAAAGCTAAAGTTAGAGTTAATTGTAAGTATCATTTATCTTCAGTAAAAAAAAAATAGCTCTCAGGAGGTGTTAAAGGAGGCAACAATCATCGCTTTGCTATGGCTTTCTTCAGTTAGCTGTGTGTAAGGCAAGCGAGGGAAACAGCTCTGTCTTTATACACTAACGGGAGAAGAACCATCACTAATTCAGTGAATGTTCTTCATCTGCTATATTTAAGATAGGTGATTATGCTTCAGAAAAATTTCATTTTTCTTTCAAGGATCATGATGATGAGAAGGGAGATTTTTGCATGGTGACCCCTAAAGGACTTCTGCATTTTGACACAAGGAATTAGGATGACCCATGAGTGGAACAATGGTTTCTCTTAAGTGGCTTTCATAGGTCCTCACAACTTGGTGGCCACAACAATGTAGCAGAGACACGTGTGTTCTATTCGCCTTATGCGTCCGTCTTCTGTCTGTTACATTTATGTTTAGCAATTGAGTCTAAATTCAAGAACTGCAGCCCTCAAAGTTCCAAACTCATGTTAAAATGTGGGCAGTTCACTTGTCTGCTTTTTGATTAATTTGAGGAGGCTTCATGGGCAAGTGAGTTTTCAGGCAGATTGAATGGTAAGGGAGGTAGACGTGATGTCTCATAGGGATTTGTATACAGTTGATCCTGCATGACACGGGTTTGAACTGCACCAGTCCACTTGTACACCTATTTTTTTTTCAGTGGTAAATTCTGTAGTACTACTCCATCCACGGTTGGATGAGCCTGTGGACGAATAACCCTGATATGAAGGGACCGTGCTTTCAGAGGGCTGACTGTAAGTTACACACAGGTTTTGGACAGTAAGGAAGGTTAGTGTCCCTCACCCCACATTGTCAAGGGTCAACTGTAATGTCTTAATGATTAGCTTCATTCAAAACCTCTCACTTTACAAATGAGGAAACAGCAAAGTAGATTGTTGATCAAAGCAAATAATCAGCAACAGAATCAGATTCCTCCATGTATATGCTGCCCAGGTGAACCTCACTTAGATATCTTTTGTGTAAATAAAATGTTCCTCTCACTGCATTTATTTCCTTATGTTTCATAGCAGCCAGTTTAACTCTGGAGTCAAAACTGTAGAGGCTACAAGGACAATGTCCTTGGACACAGAAATGCACTCATCCAGAGATGACATAAATTTCTATCTTTATTCACTGCTTCTCCCCATTTTTAAAATCAAATCTAAGGCAAACATTATGCAAAAACTATATCCAATTAAAATTTCTTGGAAAAGCCAACTTACAAAGTGAGGAGGAATATCTCTAGGGAAATTTATTTTACTTGCAGTACAGAAGTTAATTACAAGTAGGGTATCTGTGATCTATAGACTATGGAGATTTATACCTAGAAACCACCATGGCTATTTCAAGCCCAGCAGGGCTTTGCTTTCGTGTGCTAAAAACTCTAGTGTGAGATGATCTCATTGTAGTTTTGACTTGCATTTCTCTAATGATTAGTGATGTTGAGCATCCTTTCATGTATTTGTTGGCAATCTGTATATCTTCTTTGGAGAAGTGTCTATTTAGGTCTTCTGCCCATTTTTGGATTGGGTTGTTTGTTTTTTTGATATTGAGCTGCATAAGCTGTTTGTAAATTTTAGGGATTAATCCTTTGTCAGTTGCTTCATTTGCAAATATTTTCTCCCATTCTGAAGGTTGTCCTTTAATTTTGTTTATGGTTTCCTTTGCTGTGCAAAAGCTTTTAAGTTCCATTAGGTCCCATTTGTTTATATGGTCATCATCAAAAAATCTACAAACAATAAATTCTGGAGAGGGTGTGGAGAAAAGGGAAACCTCTTGCACTGTTAGTGGGAATGTAAATTGATACAGCCACTATGGAAAACAGTATGGAGATTCCTTAAAAAACTAAAAATAGAACTACCATACGACCCAGCAATCCCACTACTGTGTATATACCTTGAGAAAACCATAATTCAAATAGAGTCATGCCGCACAATGTTCATTGCAGCTCTATTTACAATAGCCATGATATGGAAGCAACCTAAGTGTCCATCAACAGATGAATGGATAAAGAAGATGTGGCACACATATACAATGGAATATTACTCAGTCATAAAAAGAAATGAAATTGAGTTATTTCTAATGAGGTGGATGGACCTAGAGTCTGTCATACAGAGTGAAGTAAGTCAGAAAGAGAAAGACAAATACTGTATGCTAACACATATATATGGAAACTAAAAAAAAAAAAAAAAATGGTCATGAAGAACCTAGGGGCAAGACGGGATTAAAGACACAAACCTACTAGAGAATGGACTTGAGGGCACAGGGAGGGGGAGGGGTAAGCTGAGACGAAGTGAGAGAGTGGCATGGACATATATACAGTACCAAATGTAAAATAGATAGCTAGTGGGAAGCAGCCACATAGCACAGGGATATCAGCTCGGTGCTTTGTGACCACCTAGAGGGGTGGAATAGGGAGGGTGGGAGGGAGATGCAAGAGGGAGGACATATGGGGATATATGTATATGTATAACTGATTCATTTTGTTATAAAGCAGAAACTAACAGACCACTGTAAAGTAATTATATCCCAATAAAGATAAGTATACTCATCTTTATACTCAAGTATAACTTGAGTATTTTACTACAAAAACCCATGTAATGCTACATCTGCTGTCTCAGATTCCTGCGTGAACTCTTACTTGCATTCTTTCCATAAGTCTTGTCTCAGATGTGCCTGTTAACAGTATGCATCCCAGCTCGCCTCAAACACTCACCAAGCTATCCCATAGGATACAAAATAACATCAATGGATTGTGCTGAGAGTTCTTTTCAACATTAAAAAGAAACATCTTTTCATAGTTGCCAGAAAAATATCTACTTGTTTTTATATTAGTGGTCGAAAGGTATTCTCAACTGTCTTGTTCATTGTATTCTATTGATGCATTAAATTTCTGGAAAGTCAATTGTGAATTCCAAGAAACATGGTTTCTTTCGTTTCTCTCTTAGTAAGATCACTATCCAAAATATAATTAGCCTCCTTACTCTCTCTCCCTCTTTCTATCTCTTGCTGAAGTCCAAATAATAGCCTTTCAGCAGAAACAAATAAATTGGAACATTGCCTTAGACAGTGGTTCTCAACCCTGGTTACTCATCAGAGTTACCCAGTGAGCTTTCTAAAGCTGGGAGTCCTGGGACTGGACCATGAAATTGAATTAGAACCTCTGAGGGCTGAGGTCAGTGGATGAGGGTCATACAGAGCATCACAAGTGATGCTGCTCTGCAGCCAGGGCACACAGTTTATAATAGACCCTGTAAGGTGACAAGCATGGTTGACACAGGTGGGATAGTCCGTTATCCATAGAGCAGAAGGTAAACATCCGTACACTTCATCCCTCACCACCTACCCTCACCTCCGTAAGGACATTCTTCATGAGCATGACTGAAGTTTCTCTCCATGTGATTCTTCCAACAGCACTCATCTTCCAGGTGGAGAAACTCCCTAGCATTATGTATTTCTTAAAAAGAAAATCTGTAAATTTGATTAAAATTTAACTTCATTATGAAAGCATCTCTAAATTTAACCTGATTTAGATGAATGTTACCAAATTACATGTTCCAAAAATAAGAAATAATTTTAACCCAACATTTAAAAAAATCCAAAATATGACCTTCTGTATTCCAAGGTTTCAAAAACCGGAGCTTATTGTCTAGCTTTAAAAATAGAAATTTCTCCTGGTCACTTCCTTTCTATTTTCTCTATTTTCTTTCTATTTTCTCCACATGTGTCCTGAAGGACATTTTCAATTAGCTTAACCCAAATCTATGATGGACTGAGGTAAGAGAATCACCTTCCCTTGTGGAAATAACCTGCTCCTATACAGAAGACAAATGACTCCTTCAGGCAAATGCAGTTTGTTCAGCTCAGTCCCTGCTTCATTCCATGGCCCATTATTTACATGCTTAATATGTGAAAAAAATTACAGAAATACTTCAAATTACTTGAGTCCTTTCAGAAAATACATGAAGATAAAGGAGAGTTTGCAGAAGCTTTCTTAGTTTTTTGAAAGAGCAGTGCTTTTATGTCAGTAAGTTTTCTGTTTATATTTTTCTGCCTGATAATTTCAAAAAGAGAGGAAATTAAAAAGGAAAATATGGTTCAGAGGTACTGACTGACATGAAATATTTACTGGATAGATAAAGATAATAGTTAGATATTTGTGTGTGTTATCAAAGGACGGTGCAGGGTATTCATGGTTTCTTGTTGACAGTAACGGATAAAAAAACCAAAATCTGAATGTGTTGGTATGTTTTGTTTTGTTTTGTTTTTTGTGGTACGTGGGCCTCTCACTGTTGTGGCCTCTCCCGTTGCGGAGGCTCAGCAGCCATGGTTCACGGGCCCAGCCGCTCCGCGGCATGTGGGATCTTCCGGGACTGGGGCACGAACCTGTGTCCCCTGCACCGGCAGGCGGACTCTCAACCACTGCGCCACCAGGGAAGCCCTGTTTCTTTGTTGTTAATTTAAGGGTATTTATTTTAGTTTTTCAGTGCTTATATGCACTTTGCAATATTGGGGGACTTTGCAAAGTCTCTGGAAGCCTTACTTAAATATAGATAGACATTCCCCCTTGAGGGTCAATGCACATTTCTTTCTGTGGAAATCTTGGCACAAAAGGCTAATCTCAGGCTACAAAAGATGTAGTATGACAGAAAGAACATAAAAGTAATTTGTATGTGTCCAGGTATAAATCTGTTCACCAGTTTCAGTGTTATATTTTAGTAAAATACTCAATAATCTTTTCTATTAAATTATTTTTAAAAGCCACATTTATTTATTGATATAAATTATATATAAATATAATTAATATAATTTGAAATATCAAATAAAATGCTTCTTTTATGTGGAAGCCACTGGAGACTTAAAAACTATTGCTGTAATAAAGTAAATGTTATCTAAAACAATTGAAAAATTCATTTTATTTCCATTTAATTTTCATGAGATTTAAATTTAGCAATTTTAACTAAGTTTGGGACTCATGTCATCCTGCAATAAGCATCTGATATTCACTGGCCACTGGGCAGCAAATACCTTGTCAGGGTTGCCATCACTCTGACAATGGTAAAATCTTGAGTGTAGCCCTGAAAATCATGGCATGAAGTTAATGATGTTACTTTTGTATAATGGTTGGTTCACCAGTAAATAATTTCTGATTCAACATAGTTGTCAGTTTCTGTTTACATTAAACTACTCAAGAATGTATAATATTTATTTACAAACCAGGAAGCATACTCATCTCAAAACTATTTCTATTCACAATTTGTAAAATATGAAGATTTGAAGATACTTTTTTTTTTTTTTTTGACTAACCAACCTTGGAAAACATTTAGAATGATTTTTTTTAGATTTATGTATCATTGTATTATTTTTCAACTTTTTGAATCTTATTAAAAATCAGACAATAAGGAGTTTAACAGTACAGTGACAGTATTTGGATAAGTAACTATGAAGACTTATAGTTTTTACAATATGTTTTTATAATGTGAAATTCTACTTTATGTGTTTATAATATCCAATTATAATTTTTAAATCCAAGTTCATAGCAGAATTATTTGAAAGCAAATGTAATGAGTATATCTTATTTTCTTGAGCATTGAACTGAGCACTGACAGTCCCTGACTTAGAATGTTTCGAATTTCAATTTTTCCATTTTAAGATGGTGTGAAAGCCATATGCATTCAGTAGAAACCATACTTTCATTTTTGAATTTTGATCTTTTTCTGGGCTCGTACTATGCAGTCCAATCTTCTCCTGTGATGCTGGGCAGGGTCAGAGATCCACAGCTCCCACTCAGCCCTGCGATCACGAGGGTGATCCACCGATACACTGACAACCATTCTGTACCCAAACAGCCATTCTGTTTTTCACTTTTAGCACAGTATTCCATAAATTACATGAGATATTCAACACTTTACTATAAAATAGGCTTCATGTTAGATGATTTTGTCCAACTGTAGGCTGATGTAAGTATCTGAGCACCTTTAAGCTAGGCTGGGCTAAGCTATGATGGTCAGTAGGTTAGGTGTATTAAATGCATTTCCACTTACAATATTTTCAAATTATGATGGGTTTATCAGGAGGTAACCCCATCATAAATCAAGGAAGATCTATACACTCAAAGAGCCTGCTTCTTTTTGGTTAGGTAGGAAGTCAAAGTCAGACCCAGTATTACATTAAACGGTTATGACATTATATCCAGTTGCATTTATTGCTGTCCCTGTTAGACTTCTCTCTAAGCCATCACCATTTTGACAAGATGACCCCGCTAACATTGTAAGGTGACCCGGAGGGCTGGTTTGCTCTCAGACTCCCAGGGCATTGTGGGCATCCACAGCAACTATTGGCACATCCTGTCCTGGGGGGGAGCCGTGTCCTTTATCTCTCAGGCTTTGTGACCCCTTGTTCTCAGCTCAGAAACAGCTCTTTAGATAGAAACTTCCTATTGATTTTTCTGAGCAATCGATACAGTGATTTAACTTTGCTCTTCTGTCATGCATGACTTCTCTCTGTTCATTAGAGGAAAATCTCTATTCACCTTAACTTTAGGCTACTTTCCTTGCATTACCCACTCCTAAAATGGGCTGGCAGGGCGTCGGGCTGGTTAGTTAACAGAGTGCTTTGCAGAGCACGAGAGGGCTGACACAGTGGGGATATCACTGAAGCTGTCTGGGTCTTGACGTTTTCTTTTCTAAAATGAGATGAACAGATGGTCATGAGGTTCTCTTGGTTTACATATTTCGCATGTGCTGTTGGTCTACTATGCCTGCTACTTATAATCATCATCACCATAAGTATTGTTATTACACCTAACATGCATTCAGTATTTACCTTCTGTGACATATTATGCTAAGCATTTTATATAAATCATCACATTTTCTCCTCCAACAATCCATTCAAATAGGTTCTTTTATCAACCCCCTTTAAAATGAGTATGCTCAAACCTACAAATGTTAACTATCTTTCCCAAGGTCACACAGCTGTTCAGACAGAACTAAGTGTTGAACGTAAGCTTGTCTAATTCCAGAAAATGTTCTAAGGTACAACAGAATACAGAGGTGTTTATTAGAATATAAAGAAAAATGAAGTATTAAAAATTGTCTTCATTGACTACAGGTGTTCCTTGAGATTTCCTTTGAAGAGGATAAAAAAATATTAAAAGGAACCATCATGTAAAACATTTTACATGTAAAGAATTCATCTTAAAGTGGTAGTTGTTCCTGTAATTTGAGATAAAAGCTGATGTGTGCATTTTGACAAAGAGTTTATGCTTACAATTGTTCATTCAAAATGTTATATTTCAAGTGGTTCTCCTTTATTAGAATTTGAATTGCATAAATGCATAGCTATCAAATAATTTTTATATTTTGCTAGCATTAGCTTTGAGATTTCTAAAATAGTCAATACTAGCATTAAATCATGTATACCTCCAGTCAAATCAAGAAATATCATGATTGCTGTGCCTACAGGAATAATCATTTTGTAGTATCATATGATTTTACAGGAAAGGACTAAGAAATGGCCCAAGAAGTAAAATTTATATCACTACAATGTTTCATTTAGTTAGTGTATCATATTCTTAGTGCTTTAGGCTTATTACATAGGATTGCATATATACTAACTCCCTTTTGAAATTTAAAAACAACTGAAGTGTTTTAGAAACTACATTATATTTCACTGTCTTATAGAATCCTTTCACTAAATATGAGCAAAAGCATGTGTAGTATTAACACACTGATAAAGACTGTAAAATTAAAATTTGAGAGCAATTTTCTTAATTAAGGGACAGTATTCTAGAACAAAAAGGTATAAAGTGTAATGTTTCTCATTTGTACACCTTGGCTCACCAGAGTTGTATGTGTGATTATGGCAGTTTGGGAAATTTGCAATGGGCCTTTTATTCTTAATGAGCATGGTTACTCCACTGTGGCTGACATTTTGATGTTAGATTTCCAGCAGTGAATTCTTGTCAAAGTTGAGTTTTAGATCACTAGGCTTTTCATGATTAGAGCTTTGGGTACATAATGTCAAGTACATTCATCAGTTAAATGAATTAATTTTAAACGAGCATACTGTTGCTCACACAGCAACAAGAAGAAAGGCTGTCTCAGAGATAAGTCTTGGGATGTGGAATATGCCCTTTCCTCTTTGTAAACGTCAGTCTGATTTGGCCAGTGTCTCTCACGTGAACTTCAGACACTCAGTGTCAAGGGTAGGCTTATGGGCATGATTAAAATGAAATATAAATATTTTTAACAATAAGGTGTACCAGTCTACAAGACTTCAATATTGAGAAGAAAAACAAGGTGTCTACTATTTTGAAAGAAACTTTAAGAGTAATCAAATTGTCCTTTTAAGGGAAGTAGAGCTGATTATGTACATTTTACTGAGAAGGAACTTAAAGCATGAAGACACTGAGGAAAACTCCAAATCTGTTTGTCGATTTAATTGACAGTCAAATTTTAATAACAGTTTGAACTGTAAGCCTCAATCATATTGCAAATCATTGGGATCTCAAATTCAACTATCTGCCCCACTCTTTGGTTAAAAATGGCACTTTCCCACATTCATTCAATACAGCACATAGATTATTGCAGTGATGTCTACAAATTTAAGTTGATTTTCTAAATATTTTCATTTTTGTTTCATACTGTTTTATTACAGTAGATGAGACTAATAATATTTTAAATGGGCAAATTTACATGAGATAGGCATTTTTCAGGCAATCCAGTAAATTGGTAGTATGACAATTTTCTCTTCATTGGCTTTGGATCAGTTGACAACATTTGCCTTCAAATGATCAGTTACCATAAAGACATGCATAATTTGTATTGAATTGGGAAAGCTAAAAATTGTGTCATTAATGGAAGAATTCTCCAGTATTGTTGTAGTAAGCACTAGTAAGAACTAGACTAAAGACTTCCTTTCCCCAGAGGAAGGATTCAATGTGAGAATGTGTAAATATGAAATAAAACTGAATAATAAGGAAAGGGCAACCTCAGTTAACAGGTTTCTAGAGTTGGTCACCATAGGCTAAGAATCGAGGAGGTCAGTTGGCAAAGGACCAGATGGCTGTATAAAAACTATTTTCAAGGGTCTATCTTTTGTGTTGTGTGGCTGGGTCATGAGTACGTGTTACATTATTAATACATCCATGAATGAATGGATCAGTGAATGAAAAAAGAGAGCCATGCAGAGAACGGTGAGGAGACTGTTTCCTAGACCAGAGATTAAGGTTAATCCAATATTGCACACCCGAAGTCCAAAAAGTTAAATAATTTTTTTTAAAACGCATTCATCCAGATTCCTTTTCTGTTCATCAATACTATTTTGGGTAATATGTAAATCAACAAGACAGCATCAAACTTCCCTTAATTATGTAGCATTATGGTATTTTATTCTGAATTTTAGTTTCCTATTCAAAGCCAAAACATCATGGAAAACATATTATTGAACTCATTTCAGGTCAGAAATGATGTAAATCAATCTCTCCCCCCCTCCATCTCTCTCTCTCTTCCTCTGTCCCCCCCATCCCTGCCACCCCTGCTCTTTACTATGGCTCTGTATCTCACTTGCATTTTCTTGACTTAGCAGAGCCTATTAAGATCTGAACCTTTCCTTGCTTATTAGCAAAATTGCAGTGCACAAGGCACCATTTCTTATTGTTGCAGATACCACACATCTCTTCTTATGTGAAAGGTGAAAAGTGACTCATACAAAATATTTCCAAACAAATTAAGAAAAATAATTAAGAACAAAAAAGAAGTAAAGAAAAAAATGATATAAATGCAAAGCAAATGCACGCGCCCACATACATATACACACACACACTCACACACACACACAAAGTCCTACCCAAAAGATAGGTGTAGGAAAATTTGGTCCCAATAGTTGTAGAAATTTCCATCTGAACTTGGAATACGTGCTGAGATTTATTGTTTTAGCTCTCCTTTCTCTCAGGTGATAGGGATCCAGAGACAAATGGTTTTCATTCCTGCCCTGGAGGAGATGGGCAGGTCAACAGATAATTAATTAGGACACAGTGTGGCGCTTCTCTAGCTCAGAAGAGAAAATAGGAAATCAATCCCCACATCACAAGTGGGAGTGGGGAGGAGACTGTAGGGAAAGCTCCACAGGGGACATGGAACTGGCAAAGCAGTTGATGTATCAATGGGAATTTGCCCAACAAGAAAGACAGACAGAGTGGGGTAAGCAGTACCCAGCATCACAGTGCAGTCAGGGCCTGTAGTGTGTACTGAACAGAAGGGGGGAAGCTGGGTTGAGATGGGCCCCAAGTGCCATGGTACAGATGTGGGGAGAGAATTGAACTTGAGAGAAATGAAGTTGGCCGCAGTGTACGGGAGGGGCTGGAGTCAGGAGAGACGAGAGATGGGGAAACAAAAGGCAGCCAATTCCACAGACAGGTGAGAGCTGAGCCCCAGGCAGAGCAGCCACAGAGGGTGCGGGACTTGGGGGCAGAGGAGGGGATGGGAAGGATTTGCCATCAACCCAGGACTCACCCGTTCCCCGATCTGGTATCATCTGGGCACACGATAAATACTTTTCAGTCATTCTATAAGTCTGAGGTTTCCCCTCTATGTTATATTCCTGGTAACTCTTTGCTTTATTACCATTTTAAAAATAATTATTTTCCATCCAAATCCACTTCTGTGCCTCTGAGGTCTGGTCAGGTTCCGCTAATCCAAGTTCAGGTTTGCCTGTGGGAAAGTGTGTAAATCATGTTCTCACCACGTTCCATTTTCTCAAAAAGAAAGGGAGGCTGCTTAGAATCGCAATTTGATTGATTACGTCCAGCCTGGTAAAAAAAGGTGAATGCATGCAGTCTAGAAAAAACAGAAAATTTAGTTTTCTGTGGGTTGTATTATGCATCCAGAAATCCTTAGTGTTGGCTGTTTGTGTTACCCAAGCTTTTGAAGACTCAGGCCAGCAGCTGGGGTCGGTGTGTTGAAAACGGAATCGGGCAGGGTGTCAGGAGTGGTCAGCATCAGAAGCGCTTTCTTCCCTTGGTTTTGGTCATTTTCTTTGGAGGCCTATTATGGGAATGTTTGCATGTTAAACACAGAACAATACGACGGCTTTCAAGTTTTTTGTGTGTGACTCTAAGAGACCACTAGTGCTAAGGAAAAGCAAGAAGACAGCCTTGGGTAGCCGTGGAAGGGTTACAGAGACTTCAGGTGTGACGCGGCTCTGCTTCTGCTGTAGAAGGCTGTGCTCCAGGGGCCTTTATGTCCATACGGGCTGAGTGGAGAGCAGTGTGTTCCTGGGGCAAACTTGCATCGCTCAGCAGCTACCCGGCGAAACAGATGATGCATTGAATTAGGATACAAAGTGTGTTTTCTACGTCTGTGTCTTTATTCCTGCCCTGCCCCTAGGTTCTTCAGAGCCATTTGTTTGCTTTTCTTCAGATTCCATATATATACGTGTTAGCTTACGGTATTTGTCTTTCTCTTTCTGACTTACTTCACTCTGTATGATAGACTCTAGGTCCATCCACCTCACTACAAATAACTGTTTTGTTTCTTTGTATGGCTGAGTAATATTCCATTGTATATATGTGCCACATCTTCTTTATCCATTCATCTGTCGATGGACACGTAGGTTGTTTCCATGTCCTGGCTATTATAAACAGAGCTGCAATGGCATGGACTTATGTATACTACCAAATGTAAAATAGATAGCTAGTGGGAAGCAGCCACATAACACAGGGAAATCAGGTCGGTGCTTTGTGTCCACCTAGAGGGGTGGGATAGGGAGGGTGGGAGGGAGACACAAGAGGGAGGACATATGGGGATATATGTATACGTATAGCTGATTCACTTTGTTATAAAGCAGAAACTAACACACCACTGTAAAGCAATTATACTCCAATAAAGATGTTAAAAAAAAAGAAAGAAAGAAGCTGGGACCCAGTGGTCATGGAAATGTCTTGTCCACCTTGGATTATCTGTATTTACGTACATTTACATGGGGGAGAAGTAATTTCTACCCATTTTTAAAAATGTATTATTACCTTGATGTTTCTGCCATTTTCTGTGAAACTTAATTATAACTGATATTGTTTTTAAACTTACAAGGAGACCAACTGGTTCAAAATCTCTTGGTTTTAAGGCTCAGGCAGGTTGCCAGCATTTTAAATTTCCTAAAATGCTTTATTTCCCTGAAAACTGTGAAAATAGAGGGACATTAAAAAATTAGAATTGCAATAAATAAATAAATTAATTGATTAATTTAAAAAAAGAATAGAAAGGGCAACTCTGGATGGTAGCTGTGTGAGAGTCCTGTGGAGGCGTGCTGCTGGTGGATCTCTTCAGAAGTTGGGGTAAATACATGAATAGAAACAGCCCAAGTCAGCAAGTCTCTATTGAAACCTACAAGGAGCTGAAATGGGCATTCTGAGCAAAACAAGGTCTGGGAGGTGAAAAGAATATCCATACACTGAAGTGTTCACAATACCAAGTTGCTCTTCAAAATGTCTGAGAAGAAAGAAACAAACATCAATATTTGTGTTGCTGGTACACAAACCTTTCACCTCTTGGAAAACTCTTTGGGTTCTAAGCCAAACCAATTTTGTGAGTTTTACCCTCCATCCCCAGGTCACACACAGCTAAACATTTTTACCTGACTTGCAGTGTTCATGCCAAGAAGCAAAGAACCGTGGAGCTGATTACAGAGCAGCGTGTGCAGTGTGGGAAGCGTGTGCTGAGGAGGAGGTTGTCTTTCATGATGGTAGTTGCATTTCCTTTTTTTATTCTAGCCAAATAGAAAGTTAAATCCAACTGGACAGATGAGGCTGCGCTCTGAAAGAAGTCAATCAGACAACAGAAAGGGCTTAAAATCCTTCGTACATCCCCTTACCGAGGAGGGTCTGGGCCGAGCAGCAATAAAACACCAATGGGACCTTTGGCCGAGGAGTGAAACCAAGTCTTAGAAATGTACCAACGCACTGCTTCTCTCTCCATCCCATTCCCTCCCCACTTAGGTCCTGCATTCGGTGGCCTGCATAATTAGCTCCTACCCAGTCAGTCCTTGTAGGTTTGGAGGAGAATTGTTCTTGACAAGAGAAAGCGAACGCTTTGGGGGCTATCATGGATTTACAGAGACCGACCATTCTATGCTTCTAGTAGGCGCCCCAGTGTTGCCATGTAGGCCTGGGATGCCAAGAATATTAAGATTTCATTGTTACTGCCTCTTTCCAGAACCCCACTGACCACGACATGGAGTAGATTGAATTCCTTGTGCAAAAGCTCAGAAGTGCTCCAGAGCTTGCGTTGTCATTAACTCTATAGTTTCCTCATTCATCTTTACTTCAACTGCAATTCTTTAGGAAAAAATGCTCATGAGACTAAAACTTGAGTGAAAAATAGAAAGGGAGGGAGAGAGGGAGGATAACATATTACTGTATTAGTAATGATAATTCCGCATTGGACTAGAAATCCCAGCAGTAGCCTCTATGTAAGGCATTTTTTAAACTTCACTTTCTTGGGGGAAGGGGGAAGGGGAGGGCAGGACCTGAGATTATGTTCTGTATAATCCAGATACCACTGTGAAACACAGTCAGGAAAGCTTTCCCTGTAAAATTCATGAAAGGACCCACCCCGGCATTAATTGTTGATACACTTTGAATAAAGAAGACCCTTAAGATCAAAAATGATAATTGTAAGTCAAATAGTGCCCAGGGCTAGGTGTAAGTGCAAAATTCAACAGACATGCAGATATTTTCTTAGAACATGCGATTGTATGAAAATAATTATTTATAGTGGCCTCCGAGTATTTTGAGGTTAATGGAATGATTTCTCCTGAGTTTCAATGGTCAATACTTTCTGGAGGAAAGAAGAATACAAAAAAATAAGAAAAACGTTGTATTCAAATATATATGCTATAAGGTTTCTCTCAATGTCATTCCACCAAATGCAAGTTAAGTCCTAGCCATTCTTCCTTTTTACTTGAATTGCAACATTTCCATGGTAACCAAGCATTAATTGTGATTCTTTGCATGGTGTTAAATTGTATTAAATAAGAAAATATCTCTTCATTCAAATTTGGCATTAACACTGGTTGTTCCCATAAGGTAAAAAATGTAGACAGAACTGTGGAAAAAAATAATGAGGAATTAAAAGAGGATTCTCCTAGATTTCTAGAGCATCTGGTATTTATCAGATTTCTGTAAAATATCTTCATTTATACTCAGGAAGAGGGAGAGGACACCATCAGGAAGAGAAAAATTGCAACCATTTTAATTACATTCACAAATGACACTACAAATCTAGATATTAGAAAGGGACCAAATGGAGGAGAAGAAATTGAAATAAGCAATCTTAAGAAATCAGAGCTGTGGTCAGGGGGCATTCAAATGAGTTTTTAAAAAGAAGCAAATAACCTATCAAGCATAAGTCAGTCCACATCTGAATTAATCTAAAATAAAAATACCCCAAGGCAGGTGGGGAGGAAGGGAGTCCCCGTAAAAGAGGAAGATGGATGAATTCCTGTCAAAGTTTTGGGTTTTTTTTTTCAATTTTGTTGAAATATAATTGATTTCCAATGTTGTGTTAATTTCTTCTGTACAGCAAAGTGACTCAGTTATATATATATATTCTTTTTCATATTTTTTCCATTATGGTTTATCACAGGATATTGAATATAGTTCCCTGTGCTGTACAGTAGGACCTTGTTGTTTATCCATTCTATATATACTGGTTTGCATCTGCTAATCCCAAACTCTCAGTCCTTCCCTCCCTTAACCCCTCCCCCTTGGCAACCACAAGTATGTTCTCTATGTCTCTCAGTCTGTTTCTGTTTTGTAAATAAGTTCATTTGTATCATTTCTTTTTAGATTCCACATATAAGTGGTATCATATGATATTTCTCTGTCTCACTTCACTTAGTATGATAAACTCTAGGTCCAACCATGTTGCTGCAAATGGCATTTCTTTCTTTTTGATGGCTGAGTAAACTTCCATACATACATATATATATATATATATATATATATAGAATGGAAGTCTTCTTTATCCATTCCTCTGTCAGTGGACATTTAGGTTGCTTCCATGTCTTGGCTATTGTAAATAGTGCTGCAGTGAACACTGGGGTGCATGTACATTTTCGAATTATGGATTTGTCTGGGTATATGCCCAGTAGTGGGATTGCTGGGTCATATGGTAGTTCTTTTTTTAGTTTTTTAAGGAAGCTCCATACTGTTCTCCATAGTGACTGCACCAATTTACACTCCCACCAGCAGGGTAGGAGTGTTCCCTTTTCTCCACACCCTCTCCAGCATTTGTTATTTGTAGACTTTTTAATGATGGCCAAAGTTTTGGTTTTTTAACATACATGATATTATGAGAAGGGTTTAACCCTGTTCCTTCCAGGGCCCAGAGAGGACTTTCCAAGGTCTTGTCATCAGCCACTAGTGGGGAACAAGCAGCTCTTCTGAGGATGGATTCATTGACAAGATGTAGATGGTATGAATTAGCTCACCTCGCTCCTTCCGCCTCATAGCCTATCAACCTAAGGACCTTCCAGCCTTGTGGCACCTTCTGATGTATAGGGTGCTTTAAGAACACAAAATCATCACTACAGTCTTAAACCCCTTCTCCACCCATTCACCCAGAAATGGATTTTGGAACACTGTTCTCTACCGGTCACCACTGTTCCTCTTGTGAGCATAGTGGCCCATTGTCCTGCATGTCAAGTATCAGCATAAACACATTGGATGCACTGGTAGAGACAGGATACCAGATCTCGTGGAGTGATCATGGAGCTAGCACAGTTCAAGGGGGAGCTGCGGATTTGTAGAATAAGCATTTCCAAGGGAATTCAAAGGGGTTTGCAGCTGTCATCTCAGAAACTGCCACAATGTGAGCTTTCAGGTAGGACAGTAGCTGCATTTTAGACTTGTGGTCTGCTACTGATGACTTCTAGAGAGCTGTGTTCCCCTCACCTCCAATCACCACCATCATCACCCCATCGTTGTCATTAGCAAACAGAAGAAATGACGGTTGAGAACACAAGCCCGGGGTCTGGTTCCCTGGATGCACCTCCTGCTCTGAGACCTTGGGAAAGTTATTTAGTCACTCTTGCTTTAGTTTCAGAATCTGTAAAAGGGAAGTGGTCTTAGGACTCAGCTCATAGTATTGTTGTAAGTATTAAATGAGATAATACAAGTGAAGTGCTTAGAATAGTATCTGGCGTATAACAGGAGTTTGATGGATGTTAACTACTGGGTTGGCCAAAAAGTTCGTTCGGGTTTTTCCATTAAGTTATTACAGAAAAAGCTGAACGAACTTTTTGACCAGCCCAATATTACTGTTACTGCTATTTAATTATTGTATCATGTACCAAGAATAAAGTTCTATCCTTGGAGACATTTGTGCTACTTTTTACTAATATCCTCCTCTGCACACACCATGTCTTTTTTCTTCTTGATGCTTGATAAACATGTTTTTGACAGAAAACAAGATGTTTCTTAAAAGAATAGGGTTTTAAGGACTTCCCTGGTGGTGTGGTGGTTAAGAATCTGCCTGCCAAGGCAGGGGACCACGGGTTAAATCTCTGGTCCGGGAAGATCCCACATGCCATGGAACAATGAAGCCAGTGTGCCACAACTACTGAGCCTGCACTCTAGAGCCTGTGAGCCACAACTACCGAGCCCAGGCACCACAACTACTGAAGCCTGCACACCTAGAGCCCGTGCTCCGCAACAAGAGAAGCTACCGCAATGAGAAGCCCTTGCACCGCAATGAAGAGTAGCCCCTGTTCGCCACAACTAGAGAAAGCCCGCGCACAGTAATGAAGACCCAACGCAGCCAAAAATAAAATTAAAAAACGAAAACAACAACAACCAAAAAGAATAGGGTTTTGTGATTCATAACCACTTTCACAGAATTCCAATGTCAATGTACCATACAGACACTGTGAAAAAAAATGGCTGGTGTTTAGCATTTTCCTATCACGTGGCATCCTGGAAAGACAATTTTTATATATTCATACATTAAAATTATTCAGACATTGTGATCAGTTGCTTTTATGAGAAAGCAAGAAACACTTTGCTATAACTTCTTACTCATTTCAAGGCATTAGAAAAGGGTTAATCATCATAGATTTGAATTTAGTGAACTTTGGTAAAAACTCTATGGTGCATAGTGGTAGTATATTAGTGATGAATTAATTTGGTACAACAGTTGGAGTATTAGAATGCCCCTATTATCTCATAAATTATTTTCTACCTATTGTTTGATGCCTGTACTGCTCTTCACTTCACCCAATCTGTTTTTTTGCAGAATAACATTGACAGCTAATCAAAAGCATAAATTGAACAAATTCTGTATTAACCCTCCTGCATCTATAACTCTTTCAGACTACAGACATGACAACCAGGTTTTCAAAAAATTAGTAAACATTTGTTCATAGTCAGCTACAAGAAGTAAATCAGCATCATGGTAAACAGTGAGAGTTCCTGGTTTAAATTCCTATGTCTTTGCTTTCCTGCTCTGATTTGGCCTTGATTTCCTCATCTGTAAAATGGGAGTAATAATACTGTCTGTCTTAGACAGTTATTTGATGATTAAAGATAGTGAGGAGATATATAAAATACTTAGCAGTCCCTGGCATAGAGAAAAGTACTCACTTTATTTAAACTGTAATTAATAGCACATTTAGATATGATCCAGAAATAAGGAACTTCATGGAATTCTTGGGAAAGAAAATGAAAGCTTTTTTTTTCAATGCCCTGATTTTCACAGTCCTATAACAAGAATTCTCTTCCAAGAATTCACCTCTCACTTCCCTTCTTTGATTCCTCGATACCTCAGATAGCACTTTAAATATATGTGTATATTTATCTAGTTGCTTCTTAAATGATGCCTCCTTTCCTACATTTAAAATTTGACTCTGATTCTGATCTATCAGATATCAGTTATATATTTTTGTATATACCAGAGGAACTGATTTTGAAATTTTTGATAAATAGGCTTCATCCTGACATGACCAGTGTCAAGGTTAATACCTGCTACCTTAACCAATTCAGTTAAAATGTGGACCGCTTTTGGCCACATAGTAAAATTGCGATGTCTATAGAATCCAGCCCTCTTAAGGAAAGATGCTAAGTTTTTCTTTTGCCTAGAAATTAAAGGGCAACATGGGAGCTTGGGAAAGATCTGTTCACTTGCATTAAACTGAAACTATCTTTGAGTTTCATCTTCTTACACTTGGCAGCTGGTACCCCTTCTTTGTATCTTGCCTCTCCAACAAAACCTCCAAGAAGGCAAAAAATACATTAGAGAAAAGCCTCTTGCTGCTTTAGTCAGCAGCCTCCCACAGTTGTGGGGTGTCTGCGCCCCTGGTTCCTGGCCAGACTCCCCAGTGACGGGCAGGAGATGCTTTCCTCAGAGGAGATCTGACAGCCAGAGAAGGAGGGATGGCAAGACATGGGACTTTTAAAAATAAACGTTCCTGGTTTTCACTTTGGCTCTCTATTCTGCTGTATGCAGAACAATATTCTTCCTTATAACAGAAGGCTGAGGCCAGATCGCCTGTATATCTCAATGGGCAAAGCTACAAAACACTTCACATTTGTGGCTCACAAATCTTAAAGCTTTTCCAGACCTCACCAGGTAGAACCGACCTGTCAGCTCCTGTTTGGGGCACCATCCCACATGGAACCAATGTCAGTGTCGTACAGGTATTTGTTTCTCTGTGTCTTCCTGAGAAGCAGTCTTGTATTATGATTAAAATCGAGGACTCTGGCCTCCGACTGCCTGGTTTTGGATCCTGGCTCCATCACCTCTGGCTGTGTGACCTTGGGCATGTGTTTTCACCTCCCTGTGTCCAATTACCTTATCTATCTATCTATCTATGTCTAATGGAAATAATATCTACCTCATGTTAATACTGTGAAGGTTAAATGAGTTAATATGTGAAAAGCACTTAGCAGAGTGCCTGGCACACAGTAAGTGCCAGCCAAGTGTCTGTGTTACTTTCTTGGAAAGTAACAGATTTTAATCCATCTCTCTCATCCCAAGAACCCAGCATGATGACTGGCACACAATGTGTATCTAACATGATTCTCAAAGACAAAGCTATCTGTGGGCTCCAAGGGGCAAATACCCCAGCAGGCTTTAATGGCAAAAGAAAATTGTATGTTTCTGTGACTACCAAAAAAGAAAAAAAAAGAAAGAAAGAAAGAAAGAAAGAAAAGAAAAGAAAAAAACAAAATGTATAAGAAACATATTAGAAAAAAAAAGTTCTTTGTAAAAAGAAACAGAATCTCAGTGGGATCTCCTTCCTTTCAAACTAAAATGTCCTAGTCACCAGCCTTTCTGAATCCCCTCCTGAAATACAGGAGCAGGCCAATTAATTAACATGAAGCTCAGTGGAAAAGACAATGTTACCTGGAGAACTAAGCAGTTCAGTCAGCCTGACAGCATTTAATTGAGCCACAGACCAAGGAACAGCTTTGTTGGTAATTTAGAGCATTCCTGGCCACCGTAGCCTGTGTGCCCAGGCAGGTCTTCTTCAGCTGCTTTTCCGCTCGCTGGTCCAACGTGCTCCGAGGTAGACAGGAAAAAGGGATCTCCACCCACAGGGTGGGCCCAACAGCATCTAGCACCAGACTCTGACACATATTTATTAGGGGATGTGAACTCATTTTCAGACACATATACAGATTCGCAGAAATGAGCACTTTGACTCACTTTCCGGGAAACAAGTAATAGAACAAGGGGTGTGGGGAGGACTGGAGGAGGAAACTGTGGTGAAAGAGAGCCGTCAACAGTGTGGTATCCACAGCTAGTGTGTTTCTCCCGTGGGTGCCTCACGTAGAAGAGCTGCACCCAGTGTGGAGCTGTCACCCCTCTACAGACCCTGGAGGCGCGGCTCAGGTGGGGGAGGGATGGTTCAAGCCCCTGTAGAGTGCTCTCAGCACACCTGCACCGCCCAGCTCCAGGCTCCCCAGCATGGGAACACCCCCAGGGAAGGCAGAATGCTCTGAAAGAGAGACCAGTGTCCAGACTGAGCCAGATGAAGGAGGCCATTGAGAAAGGATCATTTGGGGAGAATCAACTCTTTTTTTATTGAAGTATAATTAATTTACAATGTTCTGTTCGTTTCAAGTGTACAGCAAAGTAATTCAGTTACATATATATATATATATATATATATATATATATATATATATATATATATATACATATACTTTTTCAGATTATTTTCTGTTGTAGGTTATTACAAGATACTCAGTATTTTTTCCTGTGCTTTACAGTAGGTCCTTGTTGGTTATCTATTTTATATACAGTAGTGTGTATCTGTTAATCCCAAATGCCTAATTTATCCCGCCACCCCCCCTTTCCTCTGGTAACAAATTTGTTTTCTATGTCTGTGAGTCTATTTCTGTTTCACAAATAAGTTCATTTGTATCATTTTTTTTTAGATTCCACATATAAGTGATATCATATGGTATTCGTCTTTATCTGACTTACTTCACTTAGTGTGATAATCTCTAGGTCCACCAATGTTGCTGCAAATGGCATTATTTCATTTTTTATGGCTGAGTAGTATTCCACCATGTATATGTACCACATCTTCTTTTCCATTCACCTGTCAGTGAACATGCAGGTTATTTCCATGTCTTGGCTAATGTAAATAGTGCTGCAATGAACATTGGGGTGCATGTATCTTTTCAAATTAGAGTTTCCTCCAGATATATGCCCAGGATTGGGATTGCTAGGTCATATGGTAGCTCTATTTTTAGTGTTTTAAGGAACCTCCATACTGTTTCCACAGTGGCTGCACCGATTTACATTCCCACCAACAGTGTACTAGGGTTCCCTTTGGGGGGAATCCACTCTTTTAGGCAAATACAAAAGCCTTGCCCTGTGTTGGGTGCCAAATGAAGCTACGATGGAGAGCTATGACAGTGAATGAAATCTATTACATTCTGCATGACAGATCATATTCCTGGAGCAAAAAGTAAATTCCCCAGTGGTGAGGCTAAGCTAGCTTCCTTAAGAATTTATTGGTGTCCTGATCCAGGCATGTTCTTGGGAAAGGGGATGAGCAAAGCTCAGTAGGGGGGGATCCCTCCAGCTTACGAGGCTCACAAGGAGTAAAGGGTGGTTCACAATGAACGTCCATCAAGGCCCTCCCTGGGTACCCAGAGCTTAGAGGCTTAAGACGGCAGTCTGTCTCTCCCAATCCTCCAAGGGGTCTTGCTTCCACTTCCCATCAAGTTTTCTCAAGAAAAAGGGCACTAAATGAGAATCTAAAAGAGCAGTTGAAAAGTCCCAACAAACATATAATCACACATTCACAAAACTAAATTTTAAAAAAACATAAATTTAAAGAAGGCAGTGAAGAGTCTGAATTACTTTCATAAAAAGTGAATTGAAATGCACTTAGGCCACTCCATGTAAGTAATATGACTCTTAAGAATTGATTTTTTAAAAATCTCAATTTCATAAAGTACTTAAAGGGCTTAAGTCAGAATTATGATAAAGAGTTTGCATTTGGATTTTTCTCATAAAGGATAGGTGGGAGGGTGGAAAATATGTAAAAGGATTAATAATGGGATTATTGAGGTTTAAACTGCCCAATATTTATCAGGTGACCATAAACTGCATAAACTAAATCTGAATTTATGGGGTGGAGCTTAGCAAGTAATTATATTAATACTTGTTGATCACTAGGTTAGGATCATGTAAGAGGAATAGAAATGAACATAGCACAATTCCTGCCTTTAAGTAGCTTAAAATATAGAAGCAAAGTCATCTTACCATTCAAAGCATTTTAAGATACGTGGAAGCTGGGAGGTTCAGGTAAAATTCTATGGGCCAGCAAAGAAAGGATGGACAGAAAATAAATAGCTAGAGGTGGACTAATGAGGAAAATGTGCAAAGGAGAAAATCAAGGCAAGAATAGAAAAATGATTAGCAGTCCGGGGGCTGCTGCAAACACAGGGTGTCAGAAGTGGGATTAAAGGGGAATGCACCTGGGGAAATGATTGAAACTTTCTTCTCTTGGAGATTGCCAGGGGGACTGGGATATATATTAAAAGATATATCTTTTTGCGTTCCTTTGGTAACAAGGTAGCGACACAATTAGAAAATGCTTTGAGCAAGAGATTAAACTGTAATGAAAACCAAGTAAAACTGATCTACCAATGATACCGCACAGAGCTGGCAAGCCCAGGGGCTGCAGACAATGCATTCTTCACGCTTCTCTTCGGGGTTTGGAGAATGAGCATCTTGCCACCCAGCTGACTGTGTAACAGCCACCATGTTTGTGCAGGGTCCTCCCATTCAGTGCAGTGGGAGGCTGGGCTTCTCCATCCCACGAGGGAAGACCTGCCAAAGAAGCTGGACATTATTTTGGTTTCTTGTGGTGGAACCTATATTCAGACCATGGCTGTGTGAACTTGGGAAGGTTACTGAGTTCTTCACCCATCAGTTTTCTTCTCCTGTGAAGAAAGTTTAGCACATTGGTTGGGATATGGGAAAAAGACAATAGCTAGCAGCTATGACTACAAATAGGAACTACAGACCATATATTTACTTTGAGTCCATGAATACTCTTTTTGTAAACTGATGTGTACTCTCCTTCATTAACTATATATTCAAAGAAATTCACAGATATCCCAAAGAAGTCTCAGCACAAGTGGGTAAGGCATTCACATTTTCAACTGTGACATTACTAGACCAAGCAAGTGTGTTCAGGCAGGGTGGTGTCAACTGAGAGCTGAGCTTCACACATATTCCCCTACTGAAATCCAGAGCATGAGACACTTCCTAGAGTCTGTAAGCCCTTCCCTGAAGAGAAAAATAATGACAGTGACTCATGGGCTACTGGTTTTTTCCACAAAAGGGGCTCTGGAATGATGCTTCTTTTACCCCAAACTACTTTTACTACTGTTATTTGTAGGTGACAAAGAAGCTCTAAGTCCTATTGTTCTTAATATTTCTATTTGGAGGCTTGTCCAACAGAGTAGAACTGAAGGTCTATCACCCCTCACCTTGCCTGGCAGTGCTGGCCTGATGAGGGTCCTGAGATTTCCTCGGCTACCCTCCATCTTCCTTCCACTTTCCATCTCTTCTCTCCAGCTGCTGCCTTTATGCATTTACTTTGTGTAGAGTCATCATATTTTTCCACTACATGTGTAGTCCAGCTTTCCTCTGGACGTTATTGGGCAATGAAAATAATTGATCCCTGCTGTGTTCTTGGTAAAGGTCAGAGAATAGAATCATATCAGCTGACTTGATCTGCTTGACTAGCAGCATTGTGGTTCCTACACTGGCAACTAGAGAGGGCTGCAAACTATCAGAATGAAGACTAAGCCTGGCCAGGCATCACATGAAATTGGGCCAGGACCCTGGTTATTGCTTTTCAACATCTGGCCCTTTCTCTGAATCTTTCTAAAAGGAAAATAAATGCAAATTGAAGTGGGACTTTCTTTCTCTTGGCATTGTGTATCTTGCTTTCAAAAATAACTTGGGTTGGGCTTCTCTGGTGGCACAGTGGTTGAGAATCCACCTGCCAATGCAGGGGACACAGGTTCGTGCCCCGGTCTGGGAAGATCCCACATGCCACGGAGCGGCTGGGCCCGTGAGCATTGGCTGCTGAGCCTGCACATCCGAAGCCTGTGCTCCACAACGGGAGAGGCCACAACAGTGAGAGGCCCACGTACAGCAAAAAATTAATTAATTAATTAAATTAAAAAATTAAAAAATAACTTGAGTTTACTTAGATTTACTCGAACATTGCCACTTTACCTGATAATTGACTAAAGGGGCTTCCTGAAATGTCTAGTCATGGGTATGTACCATTTTTTGTGTGCACTGATTTACCCTTCTTCATTAAAATCATTGAGAGAAGAAAAAAAAAACGATTGCTTTCAGCTATCATGGCTTTGTTGGTGCAGAAAACAATCAAGGAGAATTGAGAATTGTAAGAAAAACACTAAGGAAATAAAAAGTTTTATTTACCAAATGAAATTGTCAAGAAATTGCAGAGAAAAAGCATTAAGAATACAGTTACTCATTGAAAATAAAGAAATGATTAAAGTTAACACTAAAAAATGTAACACCTTTGGGGAGTAATAAGGTACTCACAGAAAGCTATAGAATTTATGGGTTTTTCCTTTTGAAGAATTTATGGGTTTGCCCAAGAGGCATAAATGTTTCAATAATCTATGGGGATTGAGATAGTGGTACCTTTTCCCAATATTAAGAAGTCTAAATACTTCTGTTTCCTGCCAGAGGAAATAGAAATGACTTTGCTTCTAGAGAGTGAATGGTTAGGGAAGAGATCATGAACTTCCTCTGATAAATTCATTTGTAGTCTGGCTCCTTTACCTCTGGCTCCACAAACCCACCTTCCTCCAGTAGCCTCACAGTATCCCCTGCTTCCAAACCATCCTCCACTCCATTCACATCGTAATCTCTTTTTAATTGAAGTAGGGTTGATTTACAGTGTTGTGTTAGTTTCACATGTACAGAAAAGTGATTCAGTTATACATATATATATTTATAAAAGTTTTATATAATATATATATTGAGTTTTTATATTTAATATATTTTATATATATTATATATAATATACTTTATATAATATACATATTCTTTTTCATATTCTTTTTCCTTATAGATTATTAAAAATATTGACTATAGTTCTCTGTGCTATACAGCAGGTCCTTGTTGGTTATCTATTAATATTTTATATATAATAGTGTGTATATGCTAATCCAAAACTCCTAATTTATACCTCCCCCTGCTTTCCCCTTTGGTAACCATAAATTTGTTTTTTATGTCTATGAGTCTATTTCTGTTTTGTGAATAAGTTCATTTGCATCATTTTTTTAGATTTCACTATAAGTGATATCAAAAGGTATTTATCTTTCTCTTTCTGACTTACTTCACTTAGTATGATAATCTTTAGCTCCATCCATGTTGCTGCAAATGGCATTATTTCATTCTTTTTTATGGCTGAGTAGTATTCCATTGTGTATAAGTACCACATTTCTTTATCCATTCCTGTGTCGATGGACACTTAGGTTGTCAAAGTGGTGCTTTCATGTGACAGTCTCCTACCCCAGAACTACTTGCAGCAGCATATTCAAGCCTCTCTCTGTACTCTGAGGTTCTACATCACCTGTCCACACCCTCCCCATCCAGCCTCTTCCCCACATGGACCTCCTGGAGTCGGGCCTCTCTATTTACCTCTTCTCTCTAGGCAGATGCCAGCCTAGTTCTACCACCAGCAGACAAATCAAGAGCTTTCCTTTAGTTAAATACCACCCTAATGAAAGAAGTCAAAGGAATCATGGACTGTTTCCCTGCTTGGCTTCTCCCCAACTTGGTTTCTCGCTTCTGAAATGTGGGCCTTCCTGTTATCCTGGCCCACTCTTTTTCCACTTGTGTGTCTACAAAGCAGGTTTCTGAAAAAAAAAATGGATGAACAAAAAAAAAATGACTTCCTAGGGAAAGGCTGGCATTGGCTAAATTTTCCTGACAGTCTTCATTCTTAATCATGCCATTTTCATCTGGCTCAAGAAACCTTTCAGAAATATATCCTTCATTTCTAAACCGTATATTTTCCCATCTCTCTTTAACATTTGCTTGATCTCACTGTCCCTCATCTGATTTGCCCCTATCTTCCTTTCTCTTAATCCTTTGCTTTCATAGTCTCCTCATCTAATTATCCCTCCTGATTCCTCCCCCATTGTTGCTGGGCATGCTGGGCCTCTTCCGTCCTCCTTTCAAGGGCTCATTTCTGACAGCAGTGTGGGAGCCCCAAGTTGCAAAGGAGATGCTGTTGACTTTCCCTTTTTAACTGTTGTCACCAAGGCTGTGTGTGCCAGAAACCCCAGGTGCAGGGGGCTGGGATGTCAGGTAGGTAGCGTGATCCAGAGAAGGGCCTGCCAGAAAGTGCCCCTGGATCCAAGTGGAGGAGGCCATTGCTGACACAAATATTAAACCAGGAGAAATTGTGCTGGAGTCTTTTTAAAACTGAAATGTGCATAAATGCTGTGTTTTAAAAGCCCCCATATTTGAAGCCACCAAGGAATCCATCTAACTTTTAGTTTGGGAGCAACTTATTATAAGGAAAGGGAATCAGAATTCTAACTCAACAAAACAGGAGGTAGAATCAAATTCTGTAAAATCTTCACATTCTACTCAGGTATTAAATTACTATGTAATACCTGTGCTGTTAAATACATAGTATGCTGGTGACCAACTATGTCAGCCTCTGATGATGAGTAAAGTTGATGAGAGTAAAGTTAACATGATTTTCTTTAACCTAACATTTATCAAGCCCACATAATGCAAAAGTTCTATGGAGTTTATTCAGCCATCCCTGTGAGCAGCCATTTCAAAGTTTGTGGCTCTGGATCCCATACTCACATCATGTAATGTTTTGTTCATAATATATGAACATAAGGTGCTCTCAAAGAAAACCAAAAACAGTTTGAAGGCTGTAGTTTTTGAGCATGTGTGTGTGTAAGGTGTGTATGTTGTGTGTGTGTGGTGTGTGTGTGTGCATGCTTCACCTCTTCCTTCAAGGTCGTGCTGTGTCTGTCACTGAGGACATTATGTCTGCTCTTTGACACTCTCTGCAGAGTGGACAGGACGCTAAGTGAGAAGGGACCTCAAATGCCTCTATTCCCCAAATGGATTAAGCTTATCTCGGGGAGGAGGGGATGATGGGAAAACTTTTTTTTTTTTTTTTTTTGCGGTACGCGGGCCTCTCACTGTTGTGGCCTCTCCCGTTGCGGAGCACAGGCTCCGGCCGCGCAGGCTCAGCGGCCATGGCTCATGGGCCCAGCCGCTCCGCGGCATGTGGGATCTTCCCGGACCGCGACACGAACCCGTGTCCCCTACATCGGCAGGTGGACTCTCAACCACTGCGCCACCAGGGAAGACTGATGAGCAAACTTTTAACATGTGGATTCTGTTTAAAAGATGAAATAACTTGCGTCAGCGTTCACCACCATTTCTCATGGAAGAAACTGTTTCAGTAGGAAAGAAAAACGAGCCGATTATGTGGCAGGCATCAAGCCAGGTACCTTCACAAATGTTGATTTATTGAAACTTCACAACAACCCAGTGGCCATGTAATTGTCCCCATTTTTTCACTGTGGAGGAGACTGGGGCTCATGAAGGCCAAGGTCACACAGATAATATATGACAGAGTCCAAGCTGCCCTGGACTGCAATCCCACCCTCTCTTCCATTGTACACTCCTCTCTGAATATGGACTTTTCTCAGTTTCTCCTCTAATTCTAATAAACCAAATGGGTTTTGTGGATGAAAGTGATTCATATGATTGCCTGAATTTCTATTTGAATCTTTTCTGTAATTGAGAAACCCCAAAGTATTGATATAACTCCAGAAGTCTCAGTGCAATCATTTTGTTTTCTAAGGTCCAGGGAAAGTTACTTTAAAACACATGGCAACTTTCAAGAAACCTGCCTTTTGGGGGCTTCCCTGGTGGCGCAGTGGTTGAGAGTCCGCCTGCCGATGCAGGGGACACAGGTTTGTGCCCCGGTCCGGGAAGATCCCACATGCCACAGAGCGGCTAGGCCCGTGAGCCATGGCCACTGAGCCTGCATGTCCGGAGCCTGTTCTGCACAACAGGAGAGACCACAGCGGTGAGAGGCCCACGTACAGAAAAAAAACAAAAAAACAAAAAACAAACAAAAAAAAAACCTGCCTTTAAAAAAAAAAAAAAAAAGGTGGAGGGTGGAGATTTGAATTCTCAGCGTGTTCTGTTATTGGGGCAGCTGAAACTTGCAGTAGCAACAAAACGTGGTTCCTGACAGTACCTTTTACATTGTGATTGAAACCGTTTGCTTTCCTTCAAGTTCATCGCTTACCATTCTCTAGCAACTGAAATGAAGTTTCACTCCGAACTTCTTCCATTGTTACATCTTGATGGATTGGCTTAAGGTTCAACAGTCTAATGGCAATTCTTGAAGATCTCTACTCCCCGAGGGAGTCGTTGGCTTAAATGCTGGTGAACTTTCTGAGCAAGTTTGTGGTTTTGCTCCCCCCCCAACCGGCTGTGGTTGTTTATTTATTTGTTGTTATTTTTTAACATCTTTATTGGAGTATAATTGCTTTACAATGGTGTGTTAGTTTCTGCTGTATAACAAAGTGCTTCAGTTATACATATACATATGTTCCCATATCTCTTCCCTCTTGCGTCTCCCTCCCTCCCACCCTCCCTATCCCACCCCTCTAGGTGGTCACAGAGCACCGAATTGATCTCCCTGTGCTACGTGGTTGCTTCCCACTAGCTATCTGTTTTACGTTTGGTAGTGTATATATGTCCATGCCACTCTCTCATTTCGTCCCAGCTTCCCCTTCCCCCTCCCCGTGTCCCCAAGTCTATTCTCTACATCTGCGTCTTTATTCCTGTCCTGCCCCTAGGTTTTTCAGAACCATTTTTAAATTTTATTTTTTTTAATTAAAGACCTGCTGCACAATTTTTGTTGACAATGATGACACCTCTATACATGGGATGATAGAAAAAAATGTTTTCCATCAAGTTAGATTTCTTAGCATGTCAAGGTGCCATGATTGGTATGAGCAAAGTCATCTCTCCTTCAAAGAAGCCCAGTTCCTGTTTGTCCTCCTCCACCTCTATGGCCTTCCACCCCTATTTGCACCCCTACCCCCAAAGCAAACTGTCTCTATCATGCGTTCATTTCTTTTTCGCCTATTTGCACCTCCCCCGCAAACAACAACCACCAAAGAAAAAGGCAGGTAGCTGATGAAATACTAAAATAAGTGTTGAGAAAGGTGTCTATCCCATGGCTCCCTGAGTAGCACGAGGATATCTCAGAAGGGACCTCCTGAGACAGAGCCAGGTTTTCTGCCCAAGAGTACAGCACGAATTGTGTGAATTTTAAACCAATCACCAAGGAGGTAAGCGACCTCACAGGGAATAAAGAGATGATGCTGAGTGGTAGAGCCTCAGCTGCCTCGCCCATCACAGCCTGAGAAAATCACCTGAATGTACCTCCGCACACCAGAGGTCCCAACCCAGCTGCCATGCCTGGGACACGTGTGGACCTCAGTCAAGGCTCAGGTTGTCACAACCACCAGAATCCCTTAGCACTTTTATGGATCTCTGACCAAAGGAAAACAAAACAAAACAAAAAAAGAGGGGGAGTTATTTTTCACTGCTGCTCCCCCTTCCTAATTCAGTAAGAACAGATTTATTTCAGGTTTTGTAGCTCTTCCTCAGCCTTTTCTTTGCAGTTGCATCCCCCAGCCACCCGGTTATATGGCCTTTTGTGACTCACAGACACTTGCATGCACGTGGCACCAAAAAGAGCTTCCTCCAGGTGTGCATGGACTTGACCCCCCCCAGGCCCAGGCACCTGATCTGCGGTAGATGCACGTGTGCCTTTCCGTCCCATAACCCCCGCCCTGGCCGTGCAGGTTTGGCTCCGCTGCAAATAGGGCCAGGCAGCCCGAGCTGGGAGCAGTGTCTGGCCTTCAGGTGTGCTTCTATCTGTAACTAATTGCCCTGCATCCTGTTCACCCCCTTTGCAGACAGTCAGTGGCTGGGTGATCCATGACTGTATGAAGTACAGCCATTGGAGAATCACCTCATCTTCTTGGTTAACAGGAAGGAAGCCTGTTAAAACCCCACGTAAACACTGAATTTTCTTACTGGGCACTTTAATTGTCACCGGTTACTGATGCTCACACCCCTCAGGACCAGAATTGTGGCGGATCCGGCAGCAAGTAAACGATTCGGTTCCAGTTGCTAAACTCCCAGGATGAATTGTGCAGAAGATTATCAGAGTGAAAAGGGTGTGATGGGGTCAGATCATTAATATAACTGAGTGATTACAGACCCTTTCTCAGGAGAAAATCAGACAGGAACCGGCCATTGAAATAGAAAATAGAATCGTGGAGAAGACTGGCATGAGATCTGTGCTTTGTAGCTAAGAATAGCAAGGTTAATTACAGAAGGGAGGGACATAAATGGGAAAGCAGCAATCGCACCCAGCAGAAGTTGCTGCAGCATTAGTTCTAAAATAATTAGTGAAAAGATTGATGGTGGAGTTGTCAAAACATTAACCCTTGAGGGCGGGAGGTGGCAGAGGAAAAAGGAGAGATGAGAGATACAGGTAGGTCACTGGTGGCTTCAGTTCACGTTTTCCTTGTCCCGCCATGACGAACGATAACTACTTAATGACCTGAGCCACATTCTAAGTCTTTAATTCTATTTGTCAGTATACGACTAACACCCCTTAAATTCAAAATGTGTGACGTTCAAACACACTCATGCAACTCTATCTCCTTTTTACTCTCTGACAAGCATTAAATGCTAAAATAAAAAGCAGAGTTTTAATATCAAACAAATGAGTAAATACATCTCATAGCAAAAGTCTAAACAAACTCTAATTAAGGAATTTTCTAGCTGTTATGAGTTTACCATATATAATAGTGCCCCAGGCAAAACTGTGTGAAACTCCTTAAGGAAATAATATAATAATTTTTAAAAATATACGTTAAAGTTAACATGTGACTATCTAAAACAAGCTCATAACAAGTCTGACCTTTATTCAAAATACATTTTCTAAACATCTAGTATTTTTTCCCTTAGGATAATTCTAAGCCAAAGTTTATCATCTTTACCAGAATGATAACCTTTCTGTTCCTCTTTCGCTTTAGTTGTAGCTGATTGCATAGACAGGAAAAGTTTGGCTCAAGCATTAAGATTAGCAATGAGAGATAAAATATTAAACACTGGAAATGAATTTCTAAAGGAAGCTTTTTCATCCTCTTCTTAATGTTTCTCACATCAATTTTTGTGAGAATGTCTTCATTTGCTTTTCTGGAAAATAGAAATGAGGACTATTTTAGCCTGTGGGCATGTGTCTTCCTTGTGATAAGCCTCAGAATTCCATCAATGCTCTCTTTATTGTTACTGTGATTAGTATCATCAGAGCTATTAATAAGCATTACTTGAGTGTCTGCTACATAACAGACATGTGCTAGAGTATTACATGCTGGGATTATAACTTGTCACTAAATAGGTGGATATTATCCCTGTTTGAAGGAGGAGAGAACAATGGCTAAAGGAGCTTCAGTATTTCACTGAAAGGTATACAATATCCATTGATAAGCAGCAACACTAGGATTCAAATGTAGAAATCCATAGTTTTCCAAAAATACCTTGTTACTTCTTATTTAAAATTTTCTTAATTATTATTATGAATTCCAACTTCCTTACTACCATTAGCATTAAATAATTGCATTTATGTTTAGTATTCAGAATGGAGTTCTCATCACAATATTTTCCATATTTTTTACCCTGAAGCCCAGTTTACAGAAGCTGCCCAATTTATATGCATTTTTCAGTGAAGTAAGCCTGTAGCAACCCCTCACCTCAGGGCAAACATTTTCTAGAGACAGTGGGAGTGGAATGGAAAATTCTTATTAAGAAATACAGTGAGGGGTTGCAAATTGTCCCCCAGGTCACCCCAATTCTCCTTCCCTTATTTAGAAAGCAATTGATATATAAGACCAAAAAAGACATAGTATATATATATATATATATATATATATATATAAATTTTTTGGATGCACAGTTCTTTTTGGTTGTTGAAGCATAGTTGATTTACAATATTAAATTAGTTTCAGGTCTACAGTATAGTGGTTCAGTATTTTTACAGTTTATACTCCATTAAATTATTACAAGATAATGGCTATAATTCCCTGTGCTATACAATATATCCTTCTTGCTTATCTATTTTATACATAGTACTTGCTAGTTTGTATCTCCTAATCCATACCCCCATCTTGTCCCTCCTCACTCTCACCCCCACTGGTAACCACTAGTTTGTTTTCTATTTCTATGAGTCTGTTTCTGTTTTGCTCTATACAATTGTTTTGTTTTTTAGATACCACATATAAGTGATTTCCTCTTTGATTTCTTCCTTAATCCATTGTTTTTTAGTAGCATGTTTAGTCTGCAAATGTTTGTTCTTTCCCCCTTTTTTTCTGTAATTGATTTCAGGTTTCATAACATTGTGGTCCAAAAAAATGGTTGATATAATTTCCATCCTCTCAAATTTGTTGAGACTTGTTTCATGGCCTAGCATATGATTTATCCTGGAGAATGTTCCATGTGCACTTGAAAAGAGTGTGTACATACTACACATTTTTCTCTCAGAGAGTATCTGGACCAGGTCAAGGAGTTTACAACAGACTGCATTAGTTTACTTGTTTTGTGGGACATCCTTTGTCTGCCTGCTCTCACTTCCATTCCCTGCCCTTTGCACTGCTCTGCTCTGTTCCAGATCCTAGGGAACCAAATTTGTCACACTCCATTGCCTCCTGTCTCCTGGGCAGGATGACCCTTGGGAAGCTCTGGAGGAGGATTAGAGAGAGGAGGTTGTGAGAAGACAGGGTCTTTCTCTGCTTACAGTGGCTGCTTCTCCTCTGTGGTTCTGGTTCCCATTGGGCTGTCCTATTTCCCACCCATCAGCCCCCACATGAGTCCAGCCCCACTGAAAGGCTCCAGCAGGGGGCTTTGGCCAGCCTTGTCTCAGCATGTGCAGAATCCAGGGTGAGGATACAAAAGGAGGCCCACAACTATGTCCAACATTTAAAAGTTATAAATCAAATACGACTCAAAGTATTTTCCTTTTTTGTGTGTGTGGCAAATACAACTTCATAATGACAAATTAAAAAATAAAGTCACTTGCTTGGGAATCCCCAAGATAAATATCCCTTTTCTCTTACTCATTAGAGCGGGGGCTTTACTTCCCACACAGAAAGCTTGACTATGTGTCCTTCCTCGTCCCCACGTCTAGGAGCCATGAGAATCCTGTGAGTGGGGATGCCAGGCATTTTGATTTACTCCAGCCAGTCCAAGCCAAGAATTCTCTGCCCACAGGTGTCCCCTAATCCCCTAGTCTACTTGGTGTTGAGCCTTTAAGTTCCTCAGAGGAACCTGGAGCTGTAAGGCCAGGTTCAAGTTCAGAACTCTCAGGCCTCGGGCTTGCTACCCATCCCCTTCCCTTCCTCTCTTGGCTCCTGTCTACAATGTAAGGAGCTTTAAGTACACCTACATGGACACTGCAGACCCCAGACAAACTCTGTCCACCACTACCACACACTCCTCACTTGATAATAACTGCCTCCTCTTGGCCACCTCTTGGCCCCAGGGATCTGTGCTGTCAGAGAGAGAACAGACCCAGGTAAAAGGCTTCTTCAGGCCCTGGAGACAAGCTTTGTCCTTTTGGGTGGGAAGACCAGGACTTGTTTACCTGGAACATGGTCTAGAAGGGGGCAGGGCATGAGATCTAGGAATGAATGTCCTCTTGACTCAGAGGTTTTTTTCTCTCTGGAAGGAAAGTTCTTCCCAGCCAGGAAGGAACATGGCTGGGGAGGAGCAGAGAGAGGCCTTCCAAAGTGAAGAGCCCAGAGCAGTTTCTACCTTGCTCAGTTCTAAGACTTTGAGGACTCCCCCGAGGATGGTGGTGATGGCATCTTTCCACTAATATCACATCTGGGTTACATCACTGTCTTCTGTTTTTCTCCTCAGCTCTTCTCTCCCCTGTTTAACCAATCTCCTGCACTAAATTCCCTCTACTTGAAACACCTAGAAACTTTTCTGTTTTCCTGACTGTGCTCTGATTGATATAGTTCACTGAAAAGCTTTTTAAAAAGCGTTAGGTTGCAGTGATCTTTTCTGTGTGCAGTTGGTCATTCTGTGCATTTATCAGAACTAAAGAAAACAGGCCCCATTACAGAGGTAGATTCAGAGGTATAAGATGTTTTCTGAAAATTGAAACATTTTCCTAACATATGCACATTTCATAAGTTGTATTTCAAAGGCTTTATATATTTAGCTGTACCTAAATTTGCATGTGGAGTTACAAGGTAAATAGGACAGATGGAGAAAAATAGAAGGGGAATATTTCAACATGCCAGGCAGAGGGGCAGGAAAGTGATAGTGATTCAACTAAATGCTGCCTCTTACCTAATATAGAGTCTTTGTTGGTGAGCTGCAGCCTTTGGGTTCTCTGCAATCCGCTCTGACACTTCCCACGTTGGATCTCTTTCACGTGTCATTCTACTAGGGCAGTGCACTGCTAGCTCTTAAAATAAGAGTTACACATATGGTACTTATATAATGGAGAGAAAACCTGTGCAGTGCTCCTGGATATGTTCACATTTGTTCTCTTGATAACACTTCAGGAGAGATGCTGCCTGGGTTATATAATGATTCAGTTCCTAGGTTTGTTGTTCTTTGTTTTTTCCTGGAATGCACAAGAATTTGACATATATCTGACTTCTGACCTTTGCTCCTTTTTACTAAAGAATAAGATTTTTTATTTTTAAAAATCCTAATTTGGGTGCTAAAACTTCTACTCTGTATTCTATATCACCTTGTCCAAATCATCACTGGAAACATAATTACTGAGAAAAATCAAGGATCTGTTTTTCATGTTCTGTTGCTCCTGCTTCTGTGCCTTCTCTTGTAAACCTCTCTCACTGCAGCGAGCCTGCTCTGTCTGACCTGGCAGACACTGCCAAGCTTTTACAATAGAAGGAAAAGCAAAGACATCAACTTGACTGCTTGATGTTACTAAAAACTACAGCCAATTTTCAATTATCCATGTCAGAAGATGCAAGGACCTTTGGAATCAAGATCTAATCTATAAATAACAAACAACAACAGAAACAGAACAACAGAGCTGCATGTGATCAAGAGCTGCAGACCGTTCCCATATTTTTTAGTCAGGATTTCTGAAGTAGTCATCATAGCCTCACGGTTGAGAAACAGATCAAGCCTTGGGTCAGGATTGTGGCGGATAGAGCTGGATTGAGGAACTTGGCCTTCGTTTTTTGGTAACTGGTCATCCTGTTCCTCCACCATATCCAAACTGACCTTCCTCTCCTGGACACACAGGAAGATCAGAGGGAGAGCCTGAGGTTTCTCACCAGAGGGCTGGGAGATTTAGAATATGGAGGGGGGATTGGAGAGGCTGCTCCCAAGGCTGAGAGAGGCCATACCACCTGGGAAGAATAATGTTCAACCCCTTAAACCACCCAACAAGGAGAGGAGAGAGAGGTGACTGCAGGCATCACTGGTTACTCTCCCATCCTGGGAGAAGATGTTCCCTCATGCAAACACCAGGGCAGGGAACAAAGTTCCCTAACACTTGCACCTGAAGTATTAATAATGTGCAATATTCTACTTTCATGGTTGACAGTACTGGACCATTCTTAATGGAGTCAAAGAAGGAAAGTCAATAACCTGTAAAATATATAATCAACTGCCAAGCCATGAAACACTGATTGTTCATATTTATTGCCTCCGGTTTTCTGTTCTGTTCCAAACGTTAGCACAGCCCTCACTCACATGGGAAGGATAGACTAGGATGTGTCTGTGAGTCAGGAGATCACGTGGCCATCTTGGAGGAAATCTGAGAAGGTGTTTCCTATTTGATGGACTAGTAGCATCATGTTTGCATATGTAGAGTGTTAGTGATGTCTTCCAGCTAGTCTGAGTAGTTGTGTTACCCTCATTTCTTCTGTTGGCATTTAAGCTAAACAATAAATTGTGATTTGTTGGTGACTCCTACCAAACAAGGAACTTTCTGTCAAAATATTCATGTTACCTAAGTTGATGAATGTCCAAATGGGTCTCACCAAATGGGTGAGATGATTTTATCGTTGTTAATAGCTGTAATGAGTACAATCGACAGAATTGCAGTATAAATTTCAAGGAATTAAATGGACTCATGAAAATTAATCAAGTTAAATAACCAACACAAATGGTTATTTCTTATAATAATAAGTTACAAACAAGAGACTCAGAAGTGTTTCCAATCTCATCATTATTTACTTATTTTATTTTTGCTTGCTTACCCCACTTCTTCCATCTCCCAAATGCAAGTTTTGGGACATGGCAATATTTTTCAAGCATTAATAGGACTTGATGCCTTCCTTAAAATAATCCGAACCCTCAACATGTCAGAGATTATGAGACAGAGTATCTTCCAGCTCAAGTAACATTCCAGCACAGGAGGTGATGAAAATGTTGTTATCTGAAAATTACACCCTACAAAGTGAATGGTCATGTTCTCACTTGAATTCTTCAGAAACAGATGGCCATTCTCGTAGTAATAAAAATAATTCTCCTTACTTACCAGGCTTTAATTTCAAAATGTATTCACTGGAATCATGTGGCATTATCCTCGTACCCATATTAGGAGGGAGATGAGACCAAGACATGATACCTGATGGCACCCTCAGCAGAAAAGTCTGAACCCACCTTGGGACTTGTCATCACTTTCACGGGGCCTCATGGCTCATTAGACTCTACTCTAGGATTATGATTGACCCATTCATAGACATTCTTTGTGAAAATTTGCAGCTGCCTTTTAAAAAGATGTTCAGAGGATATCAAGTGCATGTCCACAGGGTAAAATCGGGGTTTCATTATATCATAGGCTTAGATTATGGTCTTGCCACGTTGAAACAGCATTTGTCCCAACTCCCATCTTTCTTAGACCTTCACTCAGGGGTAAGCGCAGCCTGATTGATACACAGCCAAATCAACCATGGAAACTGCACGTTTGGTTGGCAACGCTTGGTACTTTGAGTTTTGTGGTGATGACAGTGGAGGTCATGGTTGTTTCTAATGGAGGTTGTTCATCAACATATGATCTTGACAGAACCGATATATTCCAGCCCAATAAATACGAAGGAAGTTTTACTCTGTAAATTCCTTTCTGCTTTTTATTAGTAAAATACTATAGACCACTTAGGAAAGCTTAAGGAAACTGCTACGTCAAGAAAACCTGGCTTGAGGATGCTTTTTGAGGTGAAGCTACTTAGAGTACGTTCATTTCCTATCACTAGGGTGTGAGGAAGGTAAAGGAGAAGCTCTGAAGTTTTCCCCCTCAGCAGTCAGGTGGCTAAGGCTGGTGTGGAGAAGGGGAGGATGTTGGTTTTGGCCTTTAATGAGAGGAGAACAAAACAGTTCCAAAAGATGGTTCATGAAGTATTCAAGATGAACTCAGAAAGAAGGGCACCAGCTGGTCCTTAGGAGAAGGAGCCGAGCGAACGAACATGAAAGGTACTTTCTGAGTTGTCTTGAAATAGATATTTTAGTTCTGTTTGTTTATGATGCTGTTTTTATTTTTTATAAATTTATTTATTTATTTAGTTTTGGCTGCGTTGGGTCTTCGTTGCTGCACGTGGGTTTTCTCTGGTTGCGGCGAGTGGGGGCTACTCTTCATTGTGGTGCGTGGGCTTCTCATCGCGGTGACTTCTCTTGTTGTGGAGCACGGGCTCTAGGCGCACCGGCTTCAGTAGTTGCGGTGCGCAGCCTCTGTAGTTGTGGCACACGGGCTTAGCTGCTCCACGGCACGTGGGATCTTCCCAGACCAAGGATCAAACCCATGTCCCCTGCATTGGCAGGTGGATTCTTAACCACTGCACCACCAGGGAAGTCTCTATGATGCTGTTTTCAATAAGAAAGATACATTCAATAAATTTCTGTCAAATTACTCTTTTAACATCTATCCTTTCTGCCGTTAGTTCTGGTCTTCCACAGAGAGAGCTCATGGTTTTAATCCCTGTTCTTCCACTTACTAAGTATGTTCAATTTTGTTACTTGGCCTTTGGGGGTTTATGTGAGTCCAGGCCACTCGGGAGTTACTGTGAGTCACATGAAACCATACGCTAGGCAGTCCATGGCACTGAGTCCCTTCCCCTTGTAAAAGAAAAATAAGTGCACTGGACACTCGTTAAAAATGGCAGGGAAGACTTTTTATTGAAATAGAGGAGAAAGACAGTTGCAACAGGGCAATGAGATTGATTCAACTCTGCTGAAACAAAAGGCGAGAGGATTATTAAACACTGGTGTCAGTGACTGGAAAAGCACTGGGGGTTGATGGGGAAGGTTAGTGACCCTTCCCGAAGAGACTAGGAGGGGCACCACCTTCCTGACATTTCCATTTCAAAGAGGTGGCTCCCAGGTCCTTGAGAAAGGCATTCCTGGGTGGCAGAAGATTTGCATCTCCAAGGGGCAGAGAAAGAGTTACAATTCCAAGTTTCCCAAAGTGAATGCTCTAAGAAAAGGGAGGTGGGGCCTGCAGTCAGAGGAAGACTGTCTGACGTTTAGTCCAGAAGGGGATGGGAAGGCCCTTGGTCACCCTGCTCACCAGATGTGTTCTCACACTCAACATTTTTCCATCTCACAAAGTTTTGGCCTTTATTCACTTCCTCTCACATCATCTGATATCTGATCCTTTTGGAGTCCGTTTCTTCTTAAGCTTTTCTTGTTTTTTTCTTGTTGTTGTTGTTTTTGGTTTTTGGGTTTTTTTGTTTGTTTGTTTTGCTGACATTCATTCTAGGTCTTCTCTCCTACAAAATAAAAGACATTATTTTAAAAATGATCTATAAAACTGACCTATCTCTAGAGGACCTTTTGTTTAATGGGAGGCCAGGGAAAAGCAGCTTTTAGTTTTTGAGTTTGGGGTTTGGTTAAGTTGTATACTAGGACCCCATCATTAGCTTGATTATAATCTCCTATGAATCCTGATTCTTCTTTGAAGGACATTTTCCTTGACCTCAGCACGCTTTCCTCAGTCTGTAATTGCTCTCAAGGCTCAGGCTCTGTTATGGCCTCACTGTAGATTTTTATCTTTTATCTGCTTTGACATGCATTTCTGTTTTTTTTCTTCTTTCAATAATATTCTTCTATGCAAAAATTTTAAACAAATCATAAGTTTAAAGAAAAAGAGTTCATACACTTATTTTCTAATTTCCAAGTTGAACTGCATTTTTACCACTCTTTATAAGTGAATGGCAAAGCAAGTTGAACTTTTTAATCCTTGAGTTATTAATGTTGTAGGTTTGCTCCTCAAAATAATATTGAGTGCATAATTAGATCATGATGGAAAATCCCATTTGTTTTCTCCAGGCTTTGAATCAAAACAAAAATATAACATCTACATGGCTTGAACATATTCTATAAGTTCAATCCCATGATTTTAGGATTTCAAAACTTGTTTAAAGAAAATTTAAATGTTCTCTCTTCTCTCTGGGACAATGTGTTTCTTAGACTCTTTTCCTACTAGCAGTGGGAGTATAGTGAAAATACAGCTACTGGATCTGTAAATGAAATTAGATATCTTAGACGCTGCAACTGTCTTCCTTATGTTTTAACTACAGATCTTCCTTGACTTACAGTGTGGTTATGTCTTTGAAAATATTGTAAGTCAAAAATGCACTTCATACACCTAACCTACTGACCATCATAGCTTAGCCTAGCCTACCTTAAAGGTGCTCAGACACTTACATCAGCCTACCATTGGACAAAATCATCTAACACAAAGGCTGTTTTATAATAAGCTGTTGAATATCTCATGCAATTTATGGAATACTGTACTGAAAGTGAAAAACAGAATGGCTGTCTGGGTACAGAATCCTTGTCAGTCTATCAGTTGTTCACGACCATAATCTTGGGGCTGACTGGGAGCTGTGGATCACTGCCCCTGCCCAGCATCATGAGGGACCATGTATCACTAGCCTGGGAAAAGACCAAAATTTCAAGTAGGGTTTCTACTGACTGCTGTCACTTTCACACCATCGTAAAGTTTAAAAATTGTAAATTAAACCATCGTAAGTCAGGGACCAGCTGTCTATTGATTTGAACTCATTAAACTCAAGTGAATGTTATCTTTTGCTTCCTTGGTAGTTATATTTTGTCAGTCTTTGTATGTCAAAGCTTTGGAGGTGTAATATTTCTTTATTTTTCTCAGTTTATCTGCCTCTAGAATAAGGGTAGCACTTTCTATCAGCATTGTCAGTTTTGGAGGCATGTACTACTCTATTCTCTAAAATGGTGTAGTTAATAGAATATTTTAGTGTCCAAATCTGTTGTGTACCATACATGAATCTGTAATTTTCCAATATTTAAGAGGAAGTACAGAGTCATATAAGAGCATGGGCTGAGGAGTTCTGTGAGTCTGGATCTGAATCTTAACATGACTCATTACAATTAGTTGGACTTTGAGGATGTTGCTTAATCTGTCTGATCCTCAATTTCCTCATCTGTATATGGTAATAATAATAAGTGATAATATTTCCTGGAAGGACTATCATAAAGTCTAGAAATAATGCAGCTAAAACACTTAGCACAGTGCCTAGCACATAGCAGCCACTCAAAACAAAGCAAAATCAAACAAACAAACAACAACCAAAAAAAACCAAAACCCAGGACCTTTAATGGCCATCGAATATACAATGTTCCTAAATTATACTTATCCTAAATATATTTGCTCCTAAGACAAAGGAACATCTTTCAATCTTTCTCTGATTATTAATCTCAAGATATTCACATTATGACAGCTGCACAATCTACTTTTCTGGTTAATAGAGATGGCTGATTGATAGAGGATGAATTACTTCTCTGTTTGAATTATCAGGTCATCTTTTGTTTTTTCTTAAATTGTTGCCCTTGTGCTATAAAGGAGAGGCTCCTGGGTCACTTTAATCCTCTTTCTAGAACTAAGGTTAGATTTATACATTTCTACACATAAGTTCCTTCACAGTTCCTCTGGGGCTCGTTAAGGTTAGTGTGTCAGGGTGTGGGAGAAAGAACAGGGTGAAACGAACCAGCCCACAGAGGAACCAGACCTAGGGCAATGGTCACTTTGTGCAGCTGCAGGTAAACACTCCTCCTGACCACAGGCTCATGTAAGTAATCTATACTGGCTGTTTCCTTGACCACAGAGCTTTCTCAACTTTTCAAGCCCTCATATGGTCTGTTATCATTGATTCAAAATACATGTTGGTTTTGGACTGGGGGTTAGTAAATCACTGTGAATTTTCTTTTATACCATAGAAATCAGGAGTGTGTCATTGAGTCATCCAGCACCATCATGATATTATCTACATAAGTTCAATGATGTCTTGACGTATGGTCATCCGACATATAGTTTCTTTGTAAAAGCAAGACCAGTAAAACTTATCTTTTATTTTGCTTTTATCCAAAGTCTCCAGTCTTTGTCATACATAGACTATAAGGTGCTACCTCTTCTCATTTATGGGAAAAATAAGAACATCTTCTTATTCATGACTCAGTAACAAATAGAGGAGTGGACTGGAGATAGAGCTGCTTCTGGAGGCTTGCATTCAGGGAGATAAGCCAGAGAAATCAGTAATTAGAAACAAAGCAATGCAAAGACAGAAAGTGTTCATTCATCCAGTGATTCACTCAGTCAATCACTCATTCATTCAGCAACCGAGAGTTTTTATTTCTTAATACAGGTCAGACTTGATTCTACATTTATAACGATGAACAGCAACAAAGTTACAGTGAACCGAAGCTTCCTCTTGGTCCTTTCATCGGAACATGTGCATGGCAGTGTGGAGTGGGAGTAGATAGACAATTAAATGAGTGGTGATAATACAATGGTGCTTATCCAAGAGGATGGGACCCAAGAATATAGGAAGGTACATGGCAGACTTTGGAGATTCAGCAAGATTTTCCAGAGTGTTCCACCTTATTCACTCCTACTCACCACAAGATCATAGCTTCTTACTGTGGCCTCTGTTTCATTGCAGGGCAATGCTACCCCCTCATTCTCCTCACTCCGTGCTTTGTTCTTAAGATATTGTATCAGTTATACTTGTAAAAATAACTCTTTTTTTTTTTTGCCACCACCAACTTTCTTGCTTTCCCAACTGTGCTCATACTCTAGTTTCAAACTACAGTTCTAAGTCCAGTTTCATTGCATTCTCAATAATTACTCCTTTTCATTGATGTGTATTTGATTCTAAAAATCTCTTAATGTCATTATCTTCTATAAAGTTATGATATTAAAGAGCCAATTGTATTGCAACTGATTAAAAATATAATTAATTTTTTATGGATTTCAGAGTCACACTTGTGTTAAGTGCTGCATTTTAAGCAAATCTAAAAGATATCACCATGCTTGAGTAATCCACATTAAAAATAAGTCAGGTTAACAATGTTCATTGCAGCTCTATTTACAATAACCAGGTCATGGAAGCAACCTAAGTGTCCATCATCAGATGAATGGATAAATAAGAGGTGGCACATATATACAATGGAATATTACTCAGCCATAAAAAGAAATGAAATTGAGCTATTTGTAATGAGGTGGATGGACCTAGAGTCTGTCACACAGAGTGAAGTAAGTCAGAAAGAGAAAAACAAATACTGTATGCTAACACATATATATGGAATCTAAAAAAAAAAAGTTTCTGAAGAACCTAGGGGCGGGACAGGAATAAAGACGCAATGTAGAGAATGGAGTTGAGGACATGGGGAAGGGGAAGGGTAAGTGGGGATGAAGTGAGAGAGTGGCATGGATATATATCCACTACCAAATGTATAATAGATAGCTAGTGGCAAGCAGCCACATAGCACAGGGAGATCAGCTCAGTGCTTTGTGACCACCTAGAGGGGTGGGATAGGGAGGGTGGGAGGGAGATGTTAGAGGGAGGAGATACAGGGATGTATGTATATGTATAGCTGATTCACTTTGTTATAAAGCAGAAACTAACACACCATTGTAAAGCAATTATACTCCAATAAAGATGTTAAAAAATAAACAATTAAAAATAAAATGGATTGTCAAAAAAAAAAGTCAGGTTACAAAAAGTGAAGTATCATAATCTCTGGTTTTTGAATAATTTGAACACTGATACATTTTGAGTTCCTGAAACATCCTATTTAAACTAATAGTCAAAGGGAGCTTACATTGTAACCACATCTCTTGGATGGCTCTTCTTCACCTTTCCCTGACACTTTTGGAAATTCTCTGCTTGGCCTGGTTCTGCCTTTATTTGCTGAATCAAGTAGGAACTTTTTTCCTCAAAAGAAAGAACACTCCCAAGTTCTAGGTTCAAGATCTGTACTTAAAGATCCCAGAAGGATCTCATTCCTAGCTGTTCTAATTCACTACCATAGCCCAAGCCAACTTGTCATCCCAGTGGAAGAACTCGGGGAACTGGTCCTGCTGATGGGGGAATAGTCGGGGGATGTGGCTGGCACAAATGTTACTCTCTCTTTGCTACAGAGCCCCCAGCCTTAAATACATTGGTGAGGTGATCATCCCAACTTACGAATTAAATGTGAAACTGAAGTGTACATTCTGGCATCAGTATCACACTAGGAAAAATATGAAGCCATGAATTTTGACTTCCATCTGCTAGAAAGGCAGGGAGGAACAAGGTGAGAATTTTGTTTAGTGAGAAGTTTTAGATATCTAGGATCTGCTCCAGTTTAATAATTTTAGATGATATTGGTCATTTCCAATTCAAACAGATCTACTAATAGCATTCAGTGTGAAGGAAAGTAAATGAGACCTGGAATAAGTCAAAAACCATGACTTTGGGTCCATGCTCTGCCCCTACTGTGTGACTTTGGGAAAGCCACCTACCTCACCTCACAAATATTGTTTATTGCTAAGTGAGGGGGCATTTAGTGGAGATGAGGAAGATATGGTTCAGAGTATATTAAATGGAGTGTAAATATTTGGATTTACTTCAGAGCGTGGCAGAGTAGTAAAATTTATTCCAATTGGTTCACAGACTGCATTTACTCTAGCACAATATATAATATTTTATCAATTAAGAGCATGATAATACATGTCTGTCTTTTATACATTGATACCAAATATAATAGTTAGGTTTAACTTTGGCTCTGAGTTATGGGAAAATCCAAAACAAGAGTGATGTAAAAGATATAAACGTTTATTCCATACTTAATATAAATATAGGCAGCTCCCTGTCATTAGGGACTCAGGTCCTTTGGACATTTTTCTGCCATACTAAATTTGCAACTTCCACTCAGTGTCCAAGATGGCTGTTCAAGCTCCAGCCATCATGTAAACCTTCCACCTTACAACAAAAAGGAAAAAGGAAAGAAAAGGATACTTTCCAAAGTTCCCATACTATTTTTGTTTATCTTCCATTGGCAAGAATCTAAACATATGACCTTAAAAGAAAGGATGGAAAATTTCCGTTTTTATTCTGGAGGCTTATCTTTTAACATTCTGTTACGAGGTCAAGGAGTGAACAAATATCGAAGGAAGCTAGTCATCTCTACAACAATAATAATGGATAACTCCTCACACTTAATCACCACCAAGCAACAGCATGTATATTCAGGCCAAAATCTCCTTTGAATTTATTATTAACAGAGCTACAGTCTTAATTTTTTCATAAGATAACTATTTACTGGATAAAATCTATGGGCCAGGTATTCCACTGAACATAAAAAAAAAAAGAAAACAAATTCCTGATCCTTAAAATCTATAATCTTTGAAATAAGCGTAAAAATAGGAGTTTCCAAAGGATACTGTGATAATACAAGAGAAAATGTTTTTGAATTCATGGAAGAAAAAAAAAAGGTGTTGTGCTATTCTGAGATACAATCATTGTTTGCTATAGTCTTGCATTAAATGGGATCCTAGAAACCTGAAAAGATGTGTATTCCTCTCAAAGTGCTTCAAGTACTACAAGAGAGTGTTTCATGCATTGAGAGCCTGTAATTGAGAACAGAATATGAATCATAATCTGATTTCTCTTAGAAACATACACTTGGCATGCACATATTGAATTGAATATGATAAATAAGTAGATACTTAGAAAAAGACAGATACGATTTATATAATATTAGCTTGATCTGAACTGATTCAGTTATTTGTATAGTATTTGGTTCATTGGAATCTAGTTGATTCTGCAGCAAAGCTCTCTTCCTTGTGAACTCCTGGCATTAGGACATTGTGGTCAAACTAGGAGGACAGGTGGCTGGATGTAACTGAATTCTCTTTCTTCTCTCTTTTCTGTTCCAACACTAACTTTGACTATGCCACACCTCTCCTCAGAAGGCAAAAATGTATGGAGAAGAATAGAAGGAGGCAAGGTTGGAGGTGGGGTGAGAGGAACGGGTTTCACCCTCCTAAAACTAGGGCAATGAAATGATAGCTCTCTAGAGACGACCAGGAACACCTTTCCACTCTTCCTCCACTCTCCACCCTTTCCCCCTCAACCTTGAGCCCAGATCTCTCTCTCTCGTACTCTTGCTTGTGAGTAAAAAAGGAGGGAGTTTCTCAGCTCATCCACATTACTTTAAACTGTATAATTGAAACTCATGATATAAGAATAAAAGACTACACTTAAAATATTTAGTGAGACCTATTTTTGACTTAATGGCTTTTTGGATTTCGCTTCTCTTTTCCTGTTGACACATTTTTGCTCTTTTGGTTTTAAATAAAACTTTAAAATATGATAAAAGGAAACGGTATAAGGCATGACATGTCACTTTGAAACCAAGGGAGCATAATAATAAAGTTTTAGCCAACCCAGAAACATTGTGATCCAGCCGTCACCATTTCTAAACAAAGTATGAGGTTATTATGTAATATACTGCTAATGTTTTAATGTTCTGAAAATAACGTAAAATAATGTTTTTACTTGCTTCATCTTTTCAATCAATTTTGTGCTAGTGTCATTTAAGCTCCAGATTTAAAAGTGAATTGTCCTCATAAAATTTAGTTAATATTCTGTACTGATAAAAGAAATTAAGTAATGTTAAGAATGTGTGTTTTTTTTTTTAAGAAGATGTTGGGGGTAGGAGTTTATTAATTAATTAATTAATTTTTGCTGTGTTGGGTCTTTGTTTCTGTGCGAGGGCTTTCTCTAGTTGTGGCAAGTGGGGGCTACTCTTCATCGCATTGAGCGGGCCTCTCACTATCGCGGCCTCTCTTGTTGCGGAGCACAGGCTCCAGACGCGCAGGCTCAGTAGTTGTGGCTCATGGGCCTAGTTGCTCTGCGGCATGTGGGATCCTACAAGACCACGGCTCGAACCCGTGTCCCCTGCATTAGTGGGCAGATTCTCAACCACTGAGCCACCAGGGAAGCCTGCTGCAGATGTGTTTTATACTTAAGTAATTTATAGTTTTATGTTCTTGTGTAAAATGTTTATATTGTAACTTGCCTAATACAGGATTTTCCATACACTGGATACTCAAGAAATATTTTGACCTTGAATTCCTTGATGGCAAAACCTATTAAGGCATGATAAATAAAAAGATTATCTAGGGTTTGTCTGGGCTGAACTATTCTTTCCCAATAAATGAATGTCTTCCAAAAAGGTATTTATAGGCATTACTTATAAAAGTAATGATACTGGAAATAGTTTGTTTTATGATCTATTATTTTTGTCCAATCTGGACCACAGCACTCTGACCATAGTTGTCTGTCCCACATGCTGAGAAGCTGAGAACCTAGCCTGGCAGGGTTCCAAACTTTCAAAGGTCATTGTTTATTAAAAGATAAGAAGCAGCTTGAGACACATCTTCAATCTTCCTTCAGAATAAGGAGTTTGAGACAATGTGATTTCAGTATAGCCCAACCAATGTGCTGAAATTTTGATTTGTTCCTGGCAATAGTTTGAATTGTTTCCAGGGAGCTGGTTTCTGTCTTCTGAGTGCACAGCAGCAAGGGGAGTGTAATAAGAAGTCAAAGCAGGGAGAAAATGGAACCATGTGTGTACTGGATGGTCCATTGCAAATGGAAACCAGGAAAACACCCAAACAGAAAAACAGCAGAACCAGTATTTCTCAACTTTTGCAGGGGACTGGAATCCTTGGCTTCAGAGTTGGATGGGGGCCTATGCTCTAGGTCTTTGGTTTTCCAGTGGTGATGAGCTGATACATGCATGGTCACTCAGCTGGATAGAGGCTTCAAAGCTGCCTAGCAATTCCATGTCATCTGACCCTCCAATTCTCAACAAAGAGAATTCCCAGTCCTTCCGTATGTACTCAAACCTCTGATCTCCCTCCTACTTCTATAACTTTAGCAACTGTCTCAATCCTACTCCAGAAAGAATCTGCCAGCCATCACAGAGAAGAATGACCTTACGTTCCCACGACAAATATGCCACGTCATCTGCATTTCACCCCGTCATTCTTCTTCCCTACCTGTTTTAAATTAGGACCTTCTCAAAGGTTCATTCTTCTCATGTGCTTTAGATTTCATTTCTGTCAGAATTTTCCTGAACTTAATGCAGTCAGTTTTTTTCTCATTCCTGATTCACATTTTCTCTCTCTATTTGATTCTTCACTTAACATTTAAACATACTTTAGTATTTCTCATTGTGAAAATAAATATCGTACACATATCCCCTTCTAATAATTATAAAAATACTGATAACAACACCACATATTTATTTAGCACTTAGTATATACCAGACATATTCAAAGACCTTTGTTAGATTATAATTGCTTTACAATGGTGTGTTAGTTTCTGCTTTATAACAAAGTGAATCAGTTATACATACACATATGTTCCCATATCTCTTCCCTCTTGCATCTCCCTCCTTCCCACCTGCCTTATCCCACTCCTCTCGGTGGTCACAAAGCACCGAGCTGATCTCCCTGTGCTATGCGGCTGCTTCCCACTAGCTATCTATTTTACGTTTGGTAGTGTATATTATGTCCATGCCACTCTCTCACTCGTCCCAGCTTACCCTTCACCCTCCTCATATCCTCAAGTCCACTCTCTAGTAGGTCTGCATCTTTATTCCTGTCTTGCCCCTAGGTTCTTCTGACCTTTTTTTTTTTTTTAGATTCCATATATATGTGTTAGCATATGGTATTTGTTTTTCTCTTTCTGACTTACTTCACTCTGTATGACAGTCTCTAGGTACATCCACCTCACTACAAATAACTCAGTTTCGTTTCTTTTTATGGCTGAGTAATATTCCATTGTATATATGTGCCACATCTTCTTTATCCATTCACCTGTTGATGGACACTTAGGTTGCTTCCATCTCCTGGCTATTGTAAGTAGAGCTGCAATGAATATTTTTGTACATGACTCTTTCTGAATTATCAAAGACCTTTCCTTGATTAAATTGTTGATGGGAGGGGCAGGGACATCTTGCCGTGCTTACTCTGTAGCCTGCTAAAGGAGCTGGAGATGGGGCAGCAGAAGGATGGTCTCTGCACCGAAATCTCACTCTGTCACTAAGAGTTCAGGAGAGAGTGCGTGACGGCCCCATCTAAGGTTGTGAAAATGGAAAGGTCAGAGGAGTCGATATATCGTTATTAAATATACTCAAATAGGAATGGGTAATTGATTGGTTGTGGGGGAATTACAAGGCTGACATCTATATTTCATTCATTCATGAGAATGAGGGTGTTCTTTCAATAATAGCAAACAGAAAAAGAGGAGCTAGCTAAAGAGGAAGGGTGAAGAGTTTATTTTTAGGCATATTGGACTGGAAATATCTGGGGTTGGATGGCTCGGAGATAAGGAAATAGAGATTTGAAAGGTGAGCACAAACAGAACCACCCAATCTCAGGGTTGAAACTGGTTCTTTGGAGAAGTTCTTTGAGATTTCTACAAGTCATCATGCCCAGAGTCCCATAACTGGCCGAGTGAATCGCATAATTTAACTGAGGGGGTCTTTCAGCGTCAGGCATTTTCCCTCAAGTATTTGGAGGAGTCTGCCTTCCTCCTTGCACCACCAAGGACAGCATTACTCTGTTTTGGCTTGTTTTTTTCCACACCTTTCATTGTTAGCTACTTGATTCTCTTTTCATAGGGGGGTTCTATAAAGAAGTATATCAGTTCTATTGGCATTATAAATTAAAATGTGAATGCATAGCACAGGGGCTCATTTTTGTTATTCTTTCTAGGAACTGACTACTACTAGATAAGTTACTATAATGGGTTGAGAATTTGCGTGGATAGTCATTATTGCTAATCCTTTTTAGAACCCACCAAGAGTTAAGCACTTTACACCAATTATATGTAATTTTAAGGTGACTTTATGTAGTGGATATTTTCACTTCCATCTGACAAATGAAAGATTGACACTGTGAGAAGTTGAATAATGTATGCAAGGTCACACATCTGGAGTTATTGACTGTCTATGTTGGATGCACACTGGAATCATAAGTGGAGCCTTGAAAATTCTAAAATGGCCAGGCTATACCCCAAACTGATTGCATCAAAGTCTTAGGGGATCGCACTAATAGGTGCATATTTTTAGAGCTCCCTAGGTGATAATCCTGTCCAGCCAAAGTTGAGAAATACTAGCCTGCCTCTAAAACCTAGGACCTTTTCACACCATGTGGTCTCTAAATCAAAAGTTGTTTTCACTCCACATTTAAATAGTCTTGTGATACCAAGTGGACAGTTGATTAAACTTGATAAACAGTATATAAATAAATGTCTTCTTGATATAAAAGTGTCTTCTTCTTGTTATCTTCCTCTGCCTTCCAAGTCATCAAAGAAATATTTTCAAAGCCTAGAAACCCCAGCAAAAAGACTACAGAGTTTTATTTTATTTGCTCTGCTGTTACAAGTTGAAGGCAACTTTATACACGAGTTACTATTAACCCTTTTTAGTGACTGTATATGGTCCTTGCTTAGACCAGAGGATATACACTCACTGATGAATGATTTCCTGTACAAATACAGATCACAATGTAAGTCAGTTTTTGGAAGTATCTTAGAGCTTATAACAGATTTCGAAGATTCCAATTTATTAGTGAAGCTTTAAATGAACTCTTGGCCTTATTTAGCAAGTGGCTTATTTCATTCCATTTTGAATAAAATTGTTATTTCCTAAGTCTGGAGATATCAGTATATAATGAAGCATCTGCTGTGTGTGATGTACAAATGTTTGGATTCCCAAAGGACATATTTCAAAGAACTAGATTTCCCCATTATATGTGACAAACATTCCAAGGTCTGCAAATTAGGAACACGTTTTTGCAAGATACATATTTTTGACATCTGTGGAACAGATTTTTTATCTCTACTGACATCTATCTAGCATTTATTTTCTTTTTAATAATGCTGCTTTATTTTAACATGAAATTATAAAAATCTAGCAAATAAGTTATTATTGTTTGAGGTATCCATATTTACCAACCATTGATATTGTTCCTTTACTCATTAACTATTTCATATCATACATGACTATTTAGCAATGTCTTCTATTGTTCATTTTTTTTTCAAAAAAGATGAATCAGAGAGATAAAAATATAATAACATTTCCTCATCATAGTTTTGTGCCACTGCTTTTAATCGAGTATTAGAAATTTTAATGGTGAGCCAAGAGTTTTCAATAGAGAACTGAAGTCCATTACATCTCTTCTCTTGATATTTTCCTTTACATCCAAGGGGAACAATGCACAAGCTAAGTATCTGGGTCTATGAGAAATGTTTGTCAGTTTTCTGCAAATTACATTGCCGTTGATGTAGCATGTCACAGCAGCTATGGAATGAGGGAGGCTGAAGAAGTGACATTAACAGAAAGATTCTGATTGAATCCTTAATACCATAAAGTTTTCATTTAGTTTTGTGAAATGATGATGCTTAAAGTCACAACACTTACTGGTTTTAATGATTCATTCCATTTGGCATTTGCATATGTGTTGGTGGAATCTATATAACCAGAACTGTACTTTTTTTAAAACAGTTTTATTAAGGTATAATTGATATACAAAGAACTGCAGATACTTAATGTGTGCAATTTGATGAGTTTAAACATACACAAACACTCACTATACCATCACCACAATCAAGGTAGTAGATATATCCAACACTTTCCAAAGTTGCCTTGTGTACCTTTCTTGTTGTTGTTGTTGTTGTTGTTGTCTAATAGAACAATTAACATGAAACCTACTGTTTCAACAATTTTTTTTCTTTTTTTAATTAAAGATAGTTGATTGACAATATTATATTAGTTTCAGGTGTACAACATAGTGATTCAATAATTTTGTAGATTATGCTCCATTTTAAAAAATATTGACTATATTCCCAGTGCTGTATAAGTATATCTTTGTAGCTTACCTATTTTATACATAATAGTTTGTACCTCTTAACCTCCTACCCCTATCTTGCCCCTCCCCCATCTCTCTCCCCAATGGCAATCACTAGATGGTTCTCTATATCTGTGAGTCTGTTTCTGTTTTGTTTTATTCATTCATTTATTTTATTTTTTAGATTCCACATATAAGTGATAACGTACAGCATTTGTCTTTGTCTGATTTATTTCACTAAGCATAATACCCTTCAGGTTCATCCATGTTGTAGCAAATGGCAAATTTCATTCTTTTTTATGGCTGAGTAGATTTATCCGTTCATCTGCTGATTGACACTTAGGTTGCTTCCATATGTTGGCTATCGTAGATAATGCTGCTATGAACATTGAGGTGCATGTATCTTTTAGAACTAATGTTTTCATTTTCCTTGGATATATACCCAGGAGTGGAATTGCTGGATCATACGGCAACTTTATTTTTAGTCTTTTAAGAAAAGTTCATGCTGTTTTCCATAGTGGCTGTACCAATTTACCAATTCCCACCAACAGTGCACAGGGATTCCCTTTTCTCTACACCCTCATCAACATTTGTTATTTGTTGTAAAGCTATACTTTTAAATGGTGCATTTTTCTGTTTTATTTGGTGATGATTTGGACAATAAGGACAAATCACTTAATATCCTTTTTGTTTGTTTATAATAATATCTATTTATTTAAAAGCTATACACTTTTATTTCAAAAAGAATTTTTGGTGGCTTGAAAAGATATAGTATAACCACATAAATATGAGTATTAGCAAAATCGGGTCCTTCATGGCACAGGCAGGATATTGTAGTGAAAGGAGCACATGCTTCTTCATTTGCTACCTGTGCAACTTCAGACATGACTTCACTGTTTCATTTCCTCATTTATAAATATTGACCTTGTAACATTGCTGTGAAATTAGTGTTTAAGACAGAGGATGTGCTTGACAACTTAGTTTTCTCATCATCTTTTAAAATGTAGTAAAACATCTTTAAATAAGTTTGTTTTGCCAAATGAAAATAATTCATGTGTTTGATTAAGGTTTTAATTATGATCTTATTATTAACATCTATCATTTATTGTGCACTTTCTGTATGTGAAGTTATGTACTACCTTTGTGTAAAGCCCTTTTTATCCATTATCTTATTTCACCATCACCACAATTCATTTTTAGTCTGTAAGAACTACCGTTTTCTGAAAATTACAAATAGGAAATTACTAATGTAGCCTTTAAAGGACTGTCTTTGAACATCACAATGGTGGTGAGTCATAATTTCTTCCCATAGCAACATTCATATGTAAAGAGTTATGGATGCATCCCAAACTTATGCTGTGTGTGTCTTGTATTGAATAAATGTTTTATTCCATGTGAATAGCAAGGTATACACATTTATAATTCATTTATTATGGACAAATCAGTATGTGAATACAGGAAAGTATTAAAATAATTCAAATACGAATTCATTCATATTAAGGAATTATTTCAGTTTTTCTAAGATTGTTAAAATGTTGTGACAACTGCAATAATTCTTGATTTCTCCATAAATGCTGAAATTAAAGTATATGGATATTGATACTGTTTGATAGTTTATAAATATTTTCCTGGAGTGCTTCATCTCAATATTCTGTTTTTCATATTTTTAACAAAATCAGGTATCTCTGCATTGTATATATTCCATGGAGGTTTTATTATATCATGTATCTCTCATCAAAAGCATTTTCTCTTTTGCTTTTTTGAAATATTTACAAAATAGTTATCTAAGATTGCTTATTTTTAAATGTTAACACCCTTCTTTCTGATTTATTTGAATGTTGGAAATAAGGTAAATACTGTGTTTTGTTCTTAGAATTCTTGAAAATCTGCCAAATGAAAAGAGTAAATAATTATATTTCACACTTTGAAAAATTCTTCACTATAATAATGTAAAATATTTTTCAAGTTGGAATTAAAGAATCATTAATATTTGAAATAAACTAGTCAAATAGACATCTTTGATAAACCTAATAAGAAGTAAGAAATATAGATAATCAAACTTAGAAATGAACAAATAGTATTTCTTAAAACTTATGAGAACATTATAGTATATAATCAGATACTAAGACATTGGAAAATATAAATGAAAAGGATAATTTCCTGGGAAAACATAAATTTCCAAAATTAATTAATTAAAAATTAAATTAATTCAAGAAGAAGTGAATATCCTGATGAGGTCTTTAATTAGAGAGTATTCATGGTATTGTAGAATTTTAGAGCTAGGGAAGTCTTTCAAGATCATATAGTAAAGATCTCATTATGCGTGAGAATGTTGAGGTCCAAAGTTAGTGTGGCAAACTAAAAATATTCCATTCATGAGCTCTGGAAATTAACAGGTCATGGGATATTCATGTGCGAGGGCAATTCAGGGGAGATGTTGTATGGCAAGAAGAGAATATGTGAGCTGGTAGTAAAGAAGTTGATGAACAGCTTAACCTTCCAAGAATTTTGACAATTGGAAAGAGAGAAAGCAACCTGATGGGAACCAGTCCAAAAAAGAAAGGCAATAAAAAGGAGGTCGATTGGCTGGTTTGTTGGTTGAAGATAGATATTTTAACAGATTTGTAGGCTAGGAGATTATGTATGTAAGCATATAGGAGCTAACTAAATGGGGAGAGTATAGAGCTGACCAAATGTAGGGTCCAGAGTAGTTACTATGTATCAAGCTCTTTACATAGATCATGCCATTTAACCTTCACAAGAGTCCTACAAAGTAGGTGCTGTCAGCATCCTCATTTTTACATCAGATGAAGCAGTGTGTGAACCTGCCTCTTAGCTCTATTGCACCAGCTCCTGGGAGGGTGAGGGTCTGCTCTGGAAAGGAGGCAGAGGTAGATGAAGCTAAGGGTCCCACGGAATATGAGGTTAACAATGCTACTGATGGTCCGTACCTCATCAGTAATGTTGAAGGCAAGCCCATCTGATATAAGAGTAAGGGGGGAAGTTGGGGCCTGAAAAAGATGAAAAAGATTGTGAGGCTTAGGCTATTAATGAGCAAAAACACATTGTCAAAATGCAGTGTAGTTATGTAGTTAAGGAAGTGCACAAGTTCTGTGGTCAGAGACAATGACTTAACTGCTCCTCCTCATTCAGTAACCATGAAACATGGGCCAAGTTACTTAGTGTCTCCAAACCCTCATGTGCCAAATGGGGATGGTGATCATCTGACCACATGTTATTCTCTTTTATGCCATTAGGAAAACCTCTATCCTGCTTTATTCTTCTTTTGAGACTTCCTGGAGGATTCTTTGTATTTGGTTTGCTCCATGACTTAGAATTGGCCTGTCAAACTTAAAAAAAAAAAATTGATGGGAATTGCATTGAATATATTTATCAATTTGGAGAAGATTGACATTTACATGACACTGAGCTTCTCAATTCATGTACATAATATATTTCCCATCTATTCTTGTCTTATTTTGTGTACTTTAATTAAATGTTAGAATTTTCTACATGAAGCTGCGGTACATTTTTGTTAAATGTATTTGAGGTGTTTTATAATTTTGGTTGTTATTGTGAATAGGACCTTTTCTTTCATCTGATAATCTTTCCCTAGTGACTTTGTTTTATAGGTGCAATGTCTTTTCTCAGTTTCTGAAGGACTTAATCTGTTTTAGAAGTTTTAATTTTTCTGTTACCTCTATCATCTCTCCTCCTGCCTCACATTTTTTTTTCTTTGCTTGGCATTTTTTCATTCTTCCATGTTGGAAGATTTTTTTAATTATCTAATTATCTTTGGCTGTGTAATCATATATAAAACAAGGCCCTAAAAAGTGACTTGAAGCTCTCTACTAGGGTAGATGGACTTATTGAAAAGTAATCTATATGTTAATCAAGGATGAGCCAGTGTATGAAGATTTTTCCCCGTTGGGGGAGAATTTTAGCCTCTGACCTGCTGGCATTTGGGGAGTAGAAGTGAGGGGGAAAGAGAGGGAAGGCCCTGTGGTTTAATACATACATTTGTATCTGCCTTGTACACTTACCCACTGAGACTGGTGTCTGAGTTCAGAACCCAACCCACTGAATTTTCCAAAGACTAAGCCTCCCTGTGACAGGGCTAGGTTACATTGAGCTGGGAAGAAATAGTTTCAGCTACTCTGTATGCAGAGTTTTCAACCAACCTGGCTCTTTTTCAGTTCCATGCAAACCTGGGTCTTCCTTCCATTTCTGGTCCCTACTTTTTTTTTTTTTTTTTCCGCTTTATAAGAAATTTAATCAGTTATACATATACGTATGTTACCATATCCCCTCCCTTTTGCGTCTCCCTCCCACCCTCCCTATCCCACCCCTCCAGGCGGTCACAAAGCACCGAGCTGATCTCCCTGTGCTATGCGGCTGCTTCCCACTAGCTATCTACCTTACGTTTGGTAGTGTATATATGTCCATGCCGCTCTTTCACTTTGTCACAGCTTACCCTTCCCCCTCCCCATATCCTTAAGTCCATTCTCTAGTAAGGCCCCTACTTTTTCCACGTGTTAAACCCTCTGAAGGTCTGCAGAGTGAATAGGCTCCATTACAGTCAGTATTTCTTCCACCACCCCCTCACCCTACAAGAACTTAGGCTGTAACTTTCTCTGACACTCTAAGTCAGTTACACCTCCTTCCCTCAGCATCTTCTGAATTTGTCAATGCCTTGAGTTCATTCACTCTTGTCTATTGCCTATTCTCTTTTTTTCCTGTTGCTCAAAAATTTGGCCATTTTAACGTGGTTTGGGATGGAGAAGAGAGACAAATCTGTCATGATTAATTAGAAATTTTGTACTACATCTTCCAATGGATATTGCTGGTATATAAGGAAATCAGTTTTGTATATTGATATCAGTGTACAGGAAATATAATATTTGTATGTTGATCTTATTTCCAGCCACCTTGTTGGTTCTTCTTATTATTTCCAATTGTTTAAAAAATTGGTCCTTTTGGGTTTTCTAGTAAGGAGATATATTTCTGCTATGATGAAAATATTGTCTCTTTCTTTCCTATTACTTTTTCTTGTAATGTTTTGGTGAGGACCTCCTATACAATTTAGAATAGTATAAGTGATGGTGGGCATGCTTTAATTCATGATGAGAATGCTTCTAATATTTCACTATTAGATATAATTTTCAATCATAAGTTTTGGAGAGATAACCTTTATTAGGTAAGAATATTCTCCTCTATTTGTAATATGTAATGAAGATATCATAAATGATCATTGGATTTTGAATTTTACCAAATTCTTTCACATTTATTGATATGACCACATGGTTTCTTTAATCTGTTAATAAAATAAATTATATTGAGGTCACTTTAAATGTTGAAATCATCCTGCATTAGTGGGCACACTTATTTGACAGTGATTTATTATCATTTTTTCTGGATTTCTGGATTTGATCTTTAATTTAATACTTTCACATTTATGTAGATAAGTGAAAGTGACTCATAGTTTTCTTGTTCATTTTGATGCCAATGTTATTCTAGCCTTGTAAAATGAATCAGATACTTCTAATCTTTTTCTTTGGCCTGAAAATATTTTATAAAATGGGACTTATAGTACATTAAGTTTGTTAGAATTTCTGGTAAATTTTTCTGAAACCTGTCATTTTTGAAAATTTCTTTTATTACTTTTTACTACCCTTTCATTTTAGCTAAGATTAAATTTTATCTCTCAGGCCAATTTTGATCATTTATGTTTTTCTTGAAGAATGTCCATCTTATGTAGATTTTCAATTTTATATATATATTACCTGCTATCCTTTTATGATACTTTTAATAACATTTTTTATTCCTAATGTTATTTATTTTTCTTTCTCCTCCACCCTTTAAAAAATCACAATAGCCAAAGGTGTAGCTGCTTTATTAGCCTCTTGAATCAGCTTGGGTTTTGTAGATCAATTTGACTGTTTTTAAATTTTTTCATTTGTAATTTCTGCTTTCGTCAAAACTCCTTCTGATTTCTTTAAGTGGCCCATTTATTTTCATTTTCTCTTGTTTCCTATCTAAAACTTTAACTATCCTGAGTACTGTCATAGCAAAATTGCACAAGTTTTGATACTGTTTTTCAGTTCTAAATAGTTTATAATTTGGATTTTAATTTCTCTTTAATTGATTAATTATTTGAAAGTTTTCCCCCCAAGAGGTACAGAATTTTAATTTTGATTTCTAAATTCATTACATTGTAGTTTGTGAAAATGTCCTGTATGTTATCAAACTACTTAAGTTTATTTTATTCTACTTTCTGTCCTAGGACTAGTTAACTGCTATAAATATTCTATTTGTATTTTAAAGAACAGCACATGTTGTTTCTTATGTATAATATTGCAAAGAAAGAAGATTAATCACTTTTATTGATTGTTATATTATTCCATATTACTATTTTTCTCCACTTTTCTTTGACTTTCTGAGAGCTATAAGTTTTCTTTCATTGTAAACTTAGTTTGACAGTTTGTCCTTGTAGATTTCTCAGGTTTTGTTTCATATACTTTGGAAACTTGTGATGAGTTTCATAAAAATGTGTTACTTTGGAAACTTCTTTATGGCCTGTTCCTTTTATCAGTATGAAAAGTCCTTCATCTCTTTTAATGCTCTTTTCAATATTAACATTGTGACATCTGATTTTTTCTTATTAGCATTTGCTTAATATAGCTCTTTCATCTCTTTATTCTCAGTCTTCCTATGTCATTGTGTTTGAGGTCTCTTATAAACTCATTACTGGATTTATCTTTTTTTTATGCAGGATAAAACTTCTTAACTTTTAACTAGTGAATCTAAAGCATTCCCATTTATTGTGATTCCTGTAGTTTGGAATTATTCTTACCCTCATTTAATTTTTCTGTGTATTATATTTTCTAGTTGTCCTTTTGCCTACCTTTAATTGGACTGATAGATTTTTCTTAGTTCAATTTTTCTACTATTTTACAAATATATTATTTGTTTCCACCTTTTTTGGTTACCTTAACATTGTTAACATAAATGTTCAAACATGTTTTTCTAACATCTAGTGTTAATCAGTATCTGAAATATTCCTGCAGACAAAAAAAGAGGCTTCAACATACTTTTAAATAACCTTGCTCCCTTGCAACTTTTATATCTCACCTTTTAGCCCTCATTGATAGTATTTTGAATTATATATCCAAGTGGCTATATAATGAATATATATTTTTAATTTTTAATAAACATTTATTAAGACTTAACATATTTTAATCTTGATATTCATGAGACTTCTTTTGTCTCATTCCCTTCTTCTGGACTTTTTATTATTATTGGTTTTTATTGTCTAGCAATTCTTTCAGAGAGAATCTTAAGGTAATAAACTTCAAAGTTCCTTTCCATTCTAAAAATGTCTTTATTTCTGCCTCTACTTGAATAATAGTTTTTCTGGGTGTAGAATTCTGCAAAGTTATATTCCCTTAGAATGTTGAAGATAACCTATTGTCTTCTTATATCCTGGGTTTCTCACAAGGAATTTGATGTCAATGTGATTCTTATTCCTTTGGAAGTAATCGTTCTTTTGACTCTGACAGCTTTTAAGATTTTCTCTTTATTCTTGATGTTCACAGATTTCATCACAATAGATCTTGGTGTGTGTGTGTGTGTGTGTGTGTGTGTCTGTCTGTCTGTCTGTCTGTCTTTCAGCTAGAAGATCTTTAATGTTCTGAGAAATTTCCCCATAATATTTCTTTAAAGCTTCCTCCTCCCCAAATTTTCTCTCTTTTTTTCTTCCAAAAATACTTTTAAACAGATGTAGGAACCTCTGTATCATCCATATATCTTAAATCTCCTACTTTCCATATCTTAATCTCTGCTCCTAATGGGTAGCTTTGGGCTTGGTATTCTTCATTCCTCCCTCGTCGGCTTTCTGTTTTTCAGGCATTGCTCGCAGTACCTAGTCTACCACAGTTTACATATCTGTTCTTTCCAGTTATTTTATGCAAACTTTTCTGTTGTCCCTATGGATTTGTGATGAAAAGTGTACGTGAAGGTTATAGGTATAAACTGTCCTCAGTTTGCCAAGTTAAATACCTTTCCAAGTTTTGTAATATTTGTCAACAACACTCGTCATACACAAGCAGGACCAAATTGGAGTATGACAGGGAAGGAGGAGCCAAAGAAGTGGATGATGAGCTTGAAGAGCTACTGAGTGGCAAGCTGTGAAGACCCAGCTCTGATGGAGTTGAGAGCAGACACACACGGGCTGAGTAAAGACAGAGTGTGAGAGGGTGGTGGTCACCACAGGGGGTCTAGTGGCAGGAAGAATTGACCAAGTGACAAGACGTGAACGTTGACAGAAAAGGAAAATCAGAGTTTGAGTTTATAAGTGGAAAAGTCCCCAATACTGTGGGAATCCAAGGATGGGTGATCTCTATGGGTCCCAGATGTGGGACTTAGGTTCTGTGGAAGAAGAAATCAGAGAATCCTGAGCCCCAGACTTAGAGTGGCCACCTTCTGGAAACTGATGGGACAAATGTGAAAATAACAGACTTTATTTGAAAATCGCTATTTATAAAAGTTGTACTTTAAAAGACAGCTTAGCAAATATAACACATCAGTAGAAAAATCAGTGTGTGTTTCATGAAGTGCATATCTGAGTATACTGATCCTTCACATGATAATGAAGCAAAATGTAGCTCCCTCTCAGCATCATAGGCTTTTGCTGTACCCTTCGTACAAGATTAGTTTCATAACTTTAGACCTCTTTAGTCCACAGATACACCTTTCTTACATTGAGACAGCTTAATTCCATACTTGGAGCATTTTCTAGGTGTATATGAATTTCATCTGATCATAGTAGAATGCCACCACCTCTAAAAATGGGTCTTCTCTCATTACTGTATATTTCCCCACACATGTTGTGCCCATATTATTGTCCCGAGAGACATGAATTCTCGAAATATAAATGTCAGTAACCCCAAATTATTTGTATTATGTGTATTTCAATTTATATTAGAATTAAAGGGAGTCTCAGAAATCCCAAAGTAACAAGCATAATATAGCGAGAGCAAATTAAGTCACTGTAGTGAGACCTTGAGTATTTTACTACTTCTTATAAAATTTCAGTGCCTCTAGCACTTATCATTTAAACATTTCAACATTTCAACATTTTACATTGTTTCATATAACCCTGTACTGATAGTTTATAAATCAATAAACACATACAACTGAGAGGAGATGACCAGTTGGAAGGAACTGACAGGTGAATTAGAAAGTGTAACTAGTCCAGGAATTGAATGGAAGGGTTATCTTTGAAATTCAAGTCGGGATCAGGGACCACAGATCAAGAAGGAGCAAAGTAATCAGCCTGCAGATGTTTAAACTTCAACGTGGAAAAAAGTCTGTGTCTCAAGTACAGGAGGAATCACATTTGGTTAAAGCTCCTACATTATGGTTGAAACAGGAGTAAAGAGATGAGGAAGAAGGTGCTGGAAATCCATGACTTTCTCAGACTGAAAGTTATCAATTTCTTTATGGATTGCTTTTTTTTTTACTTTTTATTTTATATTAGAGTTAATTAACAATGTTGTGATTGTTTCAGGTGTACAGCAAAGTGATTCAGTTATACATATACATGTATCTATTCTTTTTAAAATTATTTTCCCATTTGGGTTTTTACATAATATTGGCCAGAGTTCCCTGTGCTATACATTAGGTCCTTGTTGGTTATCCATTTTTAATATAGCAGTGTGTACATGTCAGTCTCAAACACCCATCAGTTTTGTAAGAATAAACTTAAGTACCAAGTAGATTTAAGTACCACATGAAATAAGGAATCCCGTGCTGAAAAATGGTAACAACATTTTTAGTACTACTTTAAAAAATGATGATTATACTCATAATCGGTTAAGCAGTTGCCATCTGCCTAGCACAGTCATATTCAGCATCTGTACATTCTCCCTCCTCATTAAAACAACCTGGTGAGATAAACATGGTAACTTTTTTTATATGATTAAAAGAACTGAAAAGCTAAATTAACATCTGTTGAATTTCCAAAGAATAAACAAATAATTTGAATGATTTGGGTTAAATTTTTTAAAAGATATTCTGCTATAGTGGATCTGAATGGAGATGGGAGGATGGGGATTGTAGTTTTATTTCTTTGTTATGAGTATTTAGTGATACTTTTTGTAGCTCTCTATGTTTTGCTTTTTTTCAATTTTTGGAAACAGCAAGACTGAAACTGACAAAGGAAGAAATTACTTTGGTTACTGGGACTGGTTTATAAAGGCTGGCATTTTAACAAGATTTACATAAAGAAATTATACCAGTAGTGAAGTAAGTAGCAGCCTTTACCAAAATGAAGCTGCTCATCTTTGCAGACGCGTCACAAGTAACTAATGGTGGCACATTTAAGTGATTAAGTTGCACAAAGAAAAAGATCTCTGAAATCATGGCTGTGTACTGCCAGTGACTTGGTTAGCTCTTCAAAATGATTTGATTAGGACACACATTATAGTGTAATAACACAGAGCAATGTATTAAGTACTTTGAAATACGTATGCTATTTTTTTCTAGGCTATTAGCCAGACCTCATTTTGTACTTTGCCCTTACATCTTGAATATCACACTTGTATAAAAAAGCATAATATTTTTTTTCTTTTGAAAGGCTGCAGCGATATAATCTTAACATCAACAGATAATACAACAAAGCATTATTGGTTAAAAAGGAAGGATAAAGAATGTACCAAAAAGAAGTATGCAAGATGTCTGTAACTTAAATTAACCCAAAGAAAGGATCATTCCCATAATTATGTTTGAAGAAAAAGATGCAAGTAAAGTAGTAATTTAAATCTCCCTAGAGTTTAAATTTACATTCAGGCTTCACCTCATAAAAAATTGAACACACAAGTGGAATTAGGACATTTTTTTCTATCATAGATAATGTACAGCATAAAGACTCCAGGGTTTCTAATTTCTGTAAATAATTACTCTGTCACAAAGCAGAGGTAGATATTTGAAGTAAAAGCAATGAGTTGGAGATTAACAACCTTCTGAAGGACACGTGATGCCCGCATATTAAGTGTGAGTCTTTTCTGTTTCCACAGAGCATCTGTACAACCACCACTGCATTTTTGCACTTTTTCTTCCTGGCTTCATTCTGTTGGGTTTTGACTGAGGCGTGGCAATCATATATGGCTGTAACTGGAAAAATTAGGACGCGGCTTATAAGGAAACGATTTTTGTGCCTTGGATGGGGTAAGCATATTAGTATTCCCTTTTGTGCTCTTGTTAAAATGACCTTGAACACTTCTGTAATGAATGAAGCTGGAGAGTGTGATTATCCCCAGGCTACTTTGTCTAATTTGATATGTGGAAGTGGAAATATAGGAGGCTGGTCATATTTGAACATTCTTTGGGCGTTTGGAACTTTAAAAAGGAGTGAATATTAGATGACCACATAGCTGGTCAGTTGATAATCAATAGTGCCCACGTGGTAGGAAATGAGACCTGAGGTATCTACAAACAGGGAATCAAAGTGTTCTCTACTAATAGGTTCTGGAAACACAAAATGTCTTAAGATGTTCAGGGCTCAAAGCATGATGTTCTAGTCATGTACACTAACCGTGTACTGTACTCCCCACAAGAAAACTCTGAGGACTCCATTTCAGTAGAGCTATTCGCGTCACAGGAGAAAGCTGTTCAGACCGTGAGTGAAACCTCATGGCTGGTCCGTGGGGTCCTCAAAGGAAACACAGAATTGATTATGGGCTGAGGATGAATTAATTCTTCATTAGGAAAAGTTTCTGTCACGTTGACTTATGAAATGGACATCTGGAAGACCTATACATTTCAAAGGACCAATTCTAATGTTTAATTGGAATTAATAAATTGGTTTAATTATAATTAATTAATTAATTAGTTTAATTCACTTAAGAAACTAGTTTTAGAGGAAAAAAACAGGATTTTGTCTTATTTGCTTTTGAGTTGCAAAAGACCTGCACTAAAAAACTGGGGGATTTGGGACCAAATATATAACAAATGCCTAATGTACCAGAGAATAGGATGCTAGAGGGACCCTGAAAAATTACAAATAAGTGGACTTATTACCATACCAGAATAATTCATGCTGGAAAAAATAGGACCAAGAACACGAAGATTATCCATCCGTTTCAGCTAGGGGATGTCATGTCTGCACAGGGAAATGGGAAAACCACTAAGAAGAGATTGGAGAATGTAATGTACTTACAGTTTCTTAAAATTTTTGCCTGGATTTCATGTTAAAGTCCTTCTAAAGTTGAATCAGGAAATGATTAGGTCCAAGAACTATAGTATGCAGGGAAATGAAGACTTTCCTTGAAGTATAAAAAGTAGCAATTTTCAGGAACCTTAACTACCTTATTTAATACCATTACCAAAGATGATATTGAGGAGAAGGGTGCACAGCTGGTCTCCAGGATGACTGCTAATATTAAACTCCTCTGGGTAGCAAAAAAGCTAAACCAATGGTTCTAGACTGTCAGGAGGTCTGGGAGTGGGCAGAATAGTGGCATATGAGTTTCATGACAGCAAAGTGCAACATAATAATTTAGAAAATTTTTTAATCTAAATTGTATGGAATGAAGACTATTAGCTCTTCAGCTAGGACCCAGAAGAGAATTTTTTTCTAACAAACTCGGTCTGGTCAATCAAAAAGGTCAACTATATGAAAAAGGAGGAGAAGAAGGAGGACAAGAAAGGGGGAGGATGAGACATTGTACATATAATTACATACATACATATAGTTACAAATATATATATGTACATATATATGTGTATATACACATATATGTATATATACAGAGAGATATATACATATACACATACATATAATATCATATATATGCAGAGAGAGAGAGAGACCAGCATTTGTTTAAAAGAACATGGTGTGTCCCTCAGAGGTGCTCTTTACAGTTCCCACCATTTAAACCTCATGAAAGAATGTGATGCCATTTGAAGATTCCCAGAAGAGAATAAGGAAAAATAATAGGAAGAAAGAAGATGGATGGAGGGGACACAAGAAGATGATTAGATGATGGATTTTTCAACCTGAAAACACAAACATGGTCTTCCTGAAAAAAAGGCATGACTGGATAAACCATTAGCTTAGACTGAACCCCATTCGCCGAACACAGGGAGTTTCCATTGAACTTGAGCAAGGTAAGCATGATTCATAGAAACATAAACTAAAAGGTGTCAGGTCGGAATTGGTGAAGGAATGCAGGCACTTGAATGCCAAGAGGGACAAAGTGTTGCCCGGAGTGATACCTACCTAGAGGTTCATGAAGAAAAACTGGCATAAATTCCCTGAACTTTGTTTAGGATTGTTAAAGGATGAGCAGGAAGCCTAAAACTCAACTCCTCGAGCCCTTAACCCTGTTCCTACATTCTTGTTATTATAAGTAAATCATAAAGAATTAAGTGATTTATTTTTTCTATCTTATTATGAGTACAACTTGTTGTGGATCAATATAAGGCCAACTGAATGTCCCATTTCTGTGATATTCAATCACACCAGAACATCCTTTTTTTTGCCTTTCTGATTTTATAAATATAAATTTCCTTTATAAGAGTGTAAACCCTTAGGGAAAAAAAAAAGATATACTAAATCTCTGTTATGAGTTTCCTTTAAACCCATGTCAAATGCGGTGGTAACCTAGCAACATCAGAGAGATGCGCTGACTTAAAAACCCAGCTGGCGTACTCATGTTTTTGTACTTGGAAGAAATTTTGTAATGGAAGCATACTTTATGAAGTGATTCATCTGCGGGTAGTTCCTCTGATTTCAGCACTCCAAGTTTGTTCTGGCTTTGCTTGAGCCAGTGTGCACAGTGGTTGTAGCTGAATGTAAAGTGTGACAATGCTTTTCTTGCAGGTTTACCAGCATTAGTGGTGGCCACATCAGTAGGCTTCACCAGGACAAAAGGATATGGCACTGATGACTAGTAAGTCTGTCCATGGTGATAAATCTTGTTTATAATTAAGTAAGTCATCAAATATGCTTCATTAGTCTTGGCTGGCACTGCTGATGGCTTGCACTTTATCACTGAGTCATTAACAATGGTATGTCATATTACTTAGGAATGATGTAAGTGGCTTAAATGCACAAAAGGTAGACATTAAATGCTGCAGAACTATTCAGAATTCTTGTTTCAGTCTCCCATTTATTTGTAAGACCAGCGTCCTTAATTTCTAAACTATTTCAGTATTTACTTTGCATGTTCAATCTCAGTACCTTTTTTAAAGAACTGGATAAATCTTGACATGTTTACATTTTAGAATATGATTCCAATGTGAGCTTCTGATTTCACAGATGATGGTATATACTTGTAGTCACCAAATTATGTCACGTTAGTTCAAGTTTTGTTGCTATGTTAGGGTAATGCATATTGAAACCTGTAGGTCAGGGAATCAATAGACTCCAAACTAGAAAATTCCTGGGCTATGGAAGAAATTAGAAGGGAGAAAAAGGGATGTGGCATCAGCCTACCCTAATCAGAGCTGGAATACTTGTAACATTCTATGAGAGAATTTATAAGTCAAGACTACATTTAATATTCCAAATGTGAAACAATGCACTTTTATATTTTACTTCATCTGCTCTTTCAAGTTGAGGAGAGAGTAGAGAAATGAGGAAAGAGATGTGCATCTTATTAGAGGCATACATACGTCTTAAAGAGAGATGTCCTGTTTAACTGTGCTCAGGTTTGAGATAGGGATCATTACTAATGAGGCCCTCCTGTGGGTACATCCAATTGGAGAGTGTGCCAAAAGACACCACTTCACCTGCCACCCGAAAGAAACATCCAAAGAATTGCAAGAACTCATGTCATCAGAGCACTTGCTTTTCTTATGCAATCTACAGTACGGAAAACCTCCCTGGTAATATATGCTGTAAAGCAGTCCTAGTACAGCACCATTACCTTTAAGCTATTGCTTTTCAGAGTAGCATGACTCTTTTTGAAAGGCACCATGTTGGGGACATGGAAAGAGTAGGATTATAGATGGCACAGTTCCAACTTTCAAGGAGTGTATGATTAACAATGAATGCAATATGATGAGGAATGTATCAGTTTGAAGACGAATTTACACAAAAATGCAGTAGAAATTGAGTGGCAGTCTCAGAGACACCAAACTGAAGCGTTCTATCAGACTAAGGGCTTTTTCTCCAGGTATTTTATTTTTAAAATAGATATTAAATCGTCGACCTCAAAGTGGGAAAGTAGACTTTTATCTATCCGCTGTTATGGCCAAGGAGCAATAACTAGATGCAGACTTCGAATCCACACACACACACGCACATGCATGCACACACGCATACACTGATTTACATAGTAACATTCACTTTATTAAGTGTATATAATTCTGTGAGTTTTAACAAATGTGTAAGTCATGTAACCACCACCACAACCAATATAGAAAAGTTATTAGAAGAGAGAGAGAGAACAGTTATTGTTAGTTGTTGATTGTTGGTCATTTTGGAGGCAGTCTGCTGATTCTGGGGACTGAGAAATAAATGGAAAGGGTCAGAGGTCAAAGACAAGTGCGTGAAATGGTGGGCATGACTCTGCCTCAAGAAGACCTCTTGACGGCCCTCTGCTATGTGAGAATGAGTGTTTATACCTAAGTGGTTACCATGTCTCTATCAATGCAAACCTGCATCTCTTGGTGAATCTAGTAATTGAAACAAACACAGCTGTATTTATTTTTATTCAAAAGCTTATCTTCAGTGATTTTTTAGTAGTCTAGGAAAAAGTAAAATTAAGAGGAAAAAAAACATGCAAAATGTAGATTATCCGTTCTTTGCAATGATGGCTTCTAAACCAATGTCTCCCACTACCTCAATGGCCTCAAAGAAGAACAGGTAAATGGCACATATGAGACTCTAAAAACACGCTGTTCTTGCTTCAAAGTATATTTGAAAAATTCCATAATGGATGTAAAGCAGCATTTTACAAAACTTAATGATCACCTTTGTACTGAAAGTCAGTATAAAAATCTCACTGCAAGAGTAATTTGTCTAAAATGTTTTAACTGCCCAAGAGTAAGACCTTATAATCAAAGCGTCTTTTCTGTGAGAGGTATGCAGTATTTCTTACTCACAAAATGCACTAATTTTAGCTTTTTTCCACATCTTCTGTGCTATTATTTTAAACTACAAACCTTTGAAATATGCTAAAATTCCAAGTTATTTGTATCACACTTTAGTGGTTTAACCCTTATCACTAATTTTTGTTAGTTTTTATCTGATGTTATTTTCAGCTGCTGGCTCTCCCTTGAAGGAGGACTGCTCTACGCTTTTGTGGGACCCGCAGCTGCTGTTGTCCTGGTAAACACCGAAATCAACTTAGTTTGTTTTCTTAGCAAAGGAAGGCTACCTCGTTTCCATTAGAGAGACACTTCTGTATTGTGTAGAAAGTTTAAAGTTCAATGAATCTTTGCTTAAATTTGAATGTTGACTGCTATTCAGTCCTTTATTATGCTAAAATATGCTTATTTTGAAGGCTGAAGAATATTAAACGTGGGAGTGTGGGATTTCTCTTACAGGAATTTCACATTTGTGACGAAGTTTAAGTTTCGGTAAATTCTTCCTCATTAATGTATAGAATTTCATCATTATTATTTCAGCTTCACACTACTCTGTATGAGCTACATTGTTATTGAGATCTCTTAATAATAACTGTGGCTGATACCAAATAGCAACAAGAAAATATATGTTTGTGGGTCAAAGTTTCTTAGTCTCCGTGCTGCAGACATTTTGAGCTGGACATTTCTTTGTTGTGAGGCTGTCCTGTGTATTTATCAGCACACCTGGCATCTACCTACTAAATACCAATAATACCCTTCAGTTGTTAACAATCAGAAAATGTCTCCAGACATTTCTCAATGTTGTCTGGGGGCAAAAATCTCCCCCCTGCCCCGGCCCCAGTTGAGAACCCCTGCCATATGTTATGCATAAGGTTTACAAATTTTTCTTTTCTGAATCAGAAAATAATTCCTTTACATGTTTGTTTATAGGAACATGAAAATTTCCCACTAATCTGCCTTTCTTTCTCTCTCTCTGAATTTATTGATTACAAATCTTTCTTGCCTAATAAATCTTTGAAAAATGTTAGAAGAGAAACAATCTGAATTAAATACGAAGATCCATTTTGCTGTACAATTAGATTTCTAATTGAAAATTTACCCTTTGGTTTCTTGAACGATTCATTCAATAAATTGGAAGCTAGTGATATCTATCTTAATACCTCTGCATGACTTTTCTTCCTTTAAAGCTTGTTCTTCTGCCTCTAAATTATAACAGAGAGCAGGAACTGTTTGTGATTCACAAGAAAAAGAAAATCTAGGCATGAGGGTTAGAAGAGCATAGGGAAAATGGAACTATTGCACACATTTTTGTCTGCTGCATTAAATTTTTATTTAATCAATTGAATTATTTCCCTTGGCTACTAGGTTAACATACCTATAACCCTAAAATGATGAAACAAAAAGTATGTGTATAATTGAAAGATAAAAGTTCTTTGGAGTGGTGATGAATTCCCTCATGATTAAATTGTAGATTAATAGAATCCATGGAATACACTTTTTTTTTTAGTTCAAATAATAGACGTACAAAGATGAGTACCTCTTTCTCTTGATCAAATGGTATCTTGTAAAGAAGCTATGAAGAGTGACACCTAAGTCCTTACCTAACGGGTGCTTTGGATCTTCCTTACACCAGTAATTCAGCAGATTTCAGCTTTATGTTCCATCTGCCCAAAGCATATTGGAGAAGTGGAAGTTTCTTTTTTTTATTAACTGGTCATCCTGCTTCATTTAAAACAGAAATTTTGTGAACTACTAGTTTCAGTGTAAAGGCTTCACCATTTGCATTGGGGGTCGCACCAAGATTCTTTTGACCATGGAGGGTGAGGGGCAGGAAGGGAAAAAGGAGAAAATATTTTTCCTTGATTATCTATCTTGGTTCCAGCATTGTACTTGATTCCTTTATCAGGAAGCACTGGTAGGTTAGAGAACCGGGATCACTTAGAGTAAAGCTGCTACATATAGACCACAGTGGGGCTTCCCTGTTGGTCCAGTGCTAAAGAATCCACCTTACAATGCAGGGGACGTGGGTTCGATCCCACGTCAGGGAGCTAAGATTCCACATGCCTTGGGGCAACTAAGCCCGTGTGCCACAACTACTGAGCTCTCGCGCCTCAACAAGAGAGCCCGCGTGCCACAACTACAGAGCCCATGCAACCTGGAGCCTGCGTGCCACAACTAGGGAGAGAAAACCTGCCCGCGGCAATGAAAGATTCTGCATGCCTCGTGGAAGATCCCGTAAGATCCCGCATGCTGCAACCAAGACCCGACGCAGCCAAAACTAAATTAAATAAATACATACATAATAAATAAATCTTTAAAGAAAAATAGACCACAGCAATCTCTACAGCTTTTTACAATTTGACTTGAGAAAGACAAATATGTGTGATTTCATTTCAGCTGTATTATGCAGAAGACCTTTTGAGTGGATGAGAGAGTCTTAGAAAATGCTGAGAAGTGTTCAACAGAGCACATTGTAAAAATTAGTGTTAGTGTACATCTTAAAGGATGCTGCTGAGTTGAATAGGCTTCCTCCTTTGTCTAGAAAAGCATGATGCATTAAAATGCTCCCCACCTCATGGGAGAAATAGCTGCACACTATGCAGAATTGAGGCTTTCTCTTCTCCCAGCTGGGAGCAACGACAAATCCTTAGCACCTTTGGATGCCAGGGCTCACCCTAGTTGCACACTGCAAGACAAAGACTTTTGATTCCCAGGCATAGGGTAAAACTCATTAACCGATTTATTTTATTCAAGGATGACTCAGAGAGAAGAACGCCAGCTTGGCATAGTATGGCAATTTAAAAGTTCGGCAGTTGAATGTTAATTTCCTCAGTGTAAGCTGCAAAGCATGGAAATTAAATATGCTTAATGCACTTTAAAACATTAAGGTCACACACCTTTCCAACTCATGAGAATCCTTTAAGAGACAGACACTAACACCACTGTTAAAGTGTCCCGTTTTCCTTTACACACTTGTAAAATATTTGAGAAGTGCTTCCTGTCACTACCATTGTGACTATATAATTCTGCCGAGGCTGTGAATGGATAAAAGTGGGTTTTCAGGAAAAATCAGGGACCTGATTCCCTTCAATATCATTGAAAGGCCAACCTTTGTTTCTATTTGACAGGTCAACATGGTGATTGGCATTTTGGTATTTAATAAACTTGTTTCAAGAGATGGGATCCTAGATAGAAAGCTGAAACACAGAGCCGGGTAAGCTGCAACTGGTGGATTTCAAAGGGTCTTTACCAGTGCGTCCCATACTCCAATCCCAGGTCACCGACTGCATTTGACTGTGCATTGAATTTTGTTCTTGACAAACTGGTGTGTATGGTAGATTCTGCCATTCAAGTTTCCAATGGGCTATTCCTAAAGAGCTGTGACCAAAATTTGAAAATAATTAAAAAGACCATTAAGAAAATCTGGATTTGTTTGTGCATATTGCCTCTTTGTAAGATAAGATTAAATATTGAGGCTAGCCTTGAAATGCTTGTCCTTGGGTGAGGGTTTCCAAAGACCTCCTAGTTTTAGTCACAAAGGACAGGAGAGTAGATTGAACATAATTTCAGTATGGGACACAAGAGAATCAGGACAAGCGAACCTTAGGAGGGCAAAATATTACATTTTCTTTGATTCATTGTATATATCAGAAAAAGTCTTCACTTGAAATAATCACTTCTGAAATACTATTCTTATCATATGTATTCATTTTTATGACATGTTCACTATAACTTGCTACAAAGAGTTACTCATAATTGTCACTTGCACATTTTAACCACTTATAAAATTTTGAAAATCATGTCCTTTAATTTTACGGTCATTGTAATATCACCATAGCTAATGATTTAATAACATTTCATGAGCAGGTTGATAACAGCTTTTTAAGGTTATATTGTTAGCTCATATAAATTTGTAAAAACTTGAATGAAATATTAATGCCTTGGAATTTCCCTTTGTATCATTTTTTATAAAAAGTTTATAGCTTTCTCCTTTCTGTTTGACTGTACTTTCATTTAAAACTTAACCCTTAATTGTTCTCATTTTTTAATAATTTATTTATTATTGAATAGGCATAGTATTTTATCACTGACTGGTGGGAATTTCAAGTCCTTTGCATATTTATAATCTATGTAATGATTTATAAGACAAGATAGTCCAGGCATTTTTTTCCTAGTAAAAGACTAATTTTAATGGCTTTCAGTATAAACTTGGATATCATTCATATCAAGCATTAGAACTTGCAGTGATGAATGAAAACATCATTGGAGGCCCCTTTCTGAGGGGGAATCACTTCCTATCTGGAGAGTGTCTTCACTTCAGATGGATCTCTAAAGCAACTTGAAATAGGCAGACTTGAACTTGTACAGACACTGAGCTTTCTATACCATGTGAACTTGAAAATGTCACACTATTACTCATTAGCCTGACGTATGGTTAGAATTGGAGCAATAGCTACTTCAGTTATTTCTTGTCTAGATTAATCAAGTTAGAATAAATTGTTGATATTGGGTACTGGATATAGAAACTCAGTTCTGCCACTAGTGGTGTAGACTTGTATAATTATTGTTTTTAATTGGGGGGTGGAGTGGGTTAGTTGTTAGGATAAAGCTTTAAAATAAAAGAGCAAGCCACGCTCAGTATTTATTTCTGCAATTTCCTAACTGTGTGTGTCTTTGGGCATGTTATTTCATCTTTCTGCAGCTCAGTCTTCTCAGCGGTAAAATGGGGATAATAACTCTCACCTCATAATAGAGGCTATGAAATACAATGTGTAAAAAACTTTCATTAGAATTTCTAGCAAATAGCGAGCACTCACTCAGCAGTTGGTGGCTATTGTTATGATGGGTGAAATGAAGAAACCAAGCTGGACAGTTTGCTTGCAAAGGACCCTGAACTTCTGTCAATCAAGCATCCATCATTCCACCATTCATGACACTGAAGTCAGAAAAAGAAACGAGATTATCAGAATGAGCTTAATGCTAAGGAATTATTAAACTCAGTCAGAATTTTTCTCTCATTTGATTATTTTATATGTAACATCCAGTTTGATTCACATAGCTCTTTGTAAGAGATAATATAGGTTTAGGGGAAATGACAGCATTGTCATATTATGAATTTACAAATTATCCATTTCAATCTACATAATAATTTTTAAACCTTTACTTGTAAAAATATCATTAGAAGTTACACCTGTTTTACTGGAAAAACTGAGTCAGTTTTTTTTTTTTTTTTTTTTTTTTTCTGGTACAAAGGCCACTGCTGGAGAAATAGAAATGATGTTAATACAAGTTGTAGAATCAGAATGCTGGTTACTGTCCAAAGCAGAAAAAGACTATTAACAAATTAATGACTCTAGGCTTAAATTTTTTTTCTATAGTAGAAAATCTTATTTTAACTTAAAGATTGAAATTTGCTCTCTATTCCAAAGTGTGATTGAATGTCATTTTTTAGAATATATGAGTATTTGCAGCTAATTTTTAGTTCACAGAGAAGCAGTGGGGCCAGTGATAAAGACTTCAGTGAAGAACAAATCATCAGAATTATCTAAAGAAACATTGAGCAGGAAGATAGTTCATTAACTTAACAATTGATCTCCCTAATTGTAAATATTGACCGTTTCAAGTTGTTTATATATATATATATATATATATATATATATATATATATATGTGTGTGTGTGTGTGTGTGTGTGTGTGTGTGTGTGTTTCTTTTGAAACATTATTATTTATTTAGAGTCAAATATGGTACCAAGATGTTCCTCCTCCCATTTTATCTACTTCTTCTATCTATTCCCTTTCTTCTTTTTATCATCAATTATTAGAAACTGCCAGGCGTATAGATTATGCTCAATAAAGATTTATAAAGGAATGAGTGAATGAATATTTAAATAATAGTACAATAGTTTGACAAGTTTTGTAATACCCAAACTAGATTAACTTTTTCTAATACATAAGGTGTATTTACCAAGGAGGAATTTATTGTAAATATCAACACATCTTATATAAAATGATAGTTGGTAAGAATGAAAACAAGATACAATGACGTGTCTTTTTAGAACATCTCAAGTAAAATATTTTATTTTCTCTTTTTTTTTCTGCAACGAAACTTTCTCACCTACTATTTTAAAGTATATATTGTGGAGACCACTTGTCTAGGCATTCTCCTGGGAGCAGTTTCACACACACCGGCCATTGGGGCACTCATGAACCAAACTGGGTAGACTGTTATTACTTCTTATTTGGAAAAGTCTGGACACCTGTGTCTAGTACATATGCCCTGGGTTGAAACAGTAAAGTGAATGGTTTAGAATCATATTCTCCATACCCATATCTAACTCTGAGAGCTTTGATTTTTCTCAGGGGATCTATGGATCAATTTACTTAATAGCTTTCAGATTTATCATCACATCCAAGTGCAATTCAGCAGTGAAGACACCTCTTTGAAAGAAACCAGACTTTCTGAATTAGGAGCCCCTTATGACTTTCTCTGTTCTGCCATTTTTATTTTACACATAGTAATACAGGCCCACCACAATATTATTTTTTTGAAAAACCTACTGGGCAAACCTATATTTTAGACATAAACATCACATGGGAATGGACAAGAGACCACAGAAAATTATTTCAAAGTGTTTTGAAATTTGATTCAAGTAATTCTTTTTGGTTTTTCCTAAAATGATAGGGTTCTAAAAACCAGTCATTTTCAAAGGACATTTTTTTCTAAAGAAAAATGTGTCAAGTTTTTCTACGTAGTGTGACTTTGCTTCTATGAGATAACAGATTGAATCTGAATTTACCTCCAATATCCTCTAGACTTGAATAGACCATTTAAAAGCTATTGGAGTCTATGACAAAATGTGCAGAAAGAATATTTTGAACTTGGTGACTATGTTAAATGTGTTTTATTAAACAGAAAACTATCACTCTTTTTATTATCAACTAATATTTCATCAAATTTCATCAGCCCCTATATTCAGATCATCCTAAAATGTAGATAGTACATTGATGCTATAAGAAATTTCCAAATATGAATATGTTGAGATAAAACTACATCTTCCACAAATGACTAAAAGCCTAAAATATGTATCTCCCTATATTGGACTTCTGAGATACATGTGTACATTTCAGAAGGTTTTAATTGATATTACGTGTCTTCTGTAAGTGACATTGAAAATCTTTGAAGCTAGGAATCCTTACCTGTTTGATTATCAAGGGTCTGAATAAAGGGTTTTCACTGTATGTCTACACAAACACATGCTTTTGTTTAACTCAGTGTATTGGGCAACTTTGATCTGTAGACATAAGGGCCAGTTATGGTGTAAATTATGGAAATATGCTTCGCATGTAACAAAGACCCATATTATTAAGCGGTGAATGTTACAAAAATAATGTGTAGTGTAAATGCATCTTTAACACGACCGAGAGCGTTCTTCTTTGATAAATATACTTTTCTGCATGAAATCGTATTTAAAAGCTAACTTGCAGTGGCAACTTTTTTTTTGGTGACAATTCAATATTTTGTTCTTTTTGTGGGTGTTCTGTTTGTTTGCAGTCAGATGAGTGAGCCTCATAGCGGTTTGACGCTCAAATGTGCCAAGTGTGGAGTAGTTTCAACAACAGCTTTGTCAGCCACCACCGCCAGTAACGCCATGTTAGTCCCAATCATTTACATCTTCTTGTGACAAATCTTTTACCGTGCATGTGAGAAAATGCTACGATGGAAAAAAACATCATGTTTGCTAATATTAGAGCTAAGAGCATACTTAAATATCTATAGTTTGCAATGGCTTTTGTAACGATTGTGGGATTGTTTATCAAAAAATAAATAAAACTATCAAATGTTATCTGCTTTGTGGTTTCCAAGTTAATGCCTTGGTGCCACCTACAAGAATGCTTTGTTGAACTGGGGTTTGGTTATCGCCTGGGGCATACGTACATGCAGCTACGTAATGTCGCTTCCTCTGTGTTCCAACAGGGCGTCTCTTTGGAGCTCCTGTGTGGTGTTGCCCCTTCTGGCTCTGACGTGGATGTCTGCAGTTCTGGCCATGACAGACAAACGCTCCATCTTGTTTCAAATACTTTTTGCTGTGTTTGATTCATTGCAAGGCTTTGTGATCGTCATGGTCCACTGCATTCTTCGGAGAGAGGTGAGAAAGATCATTCTGCAAGAGAGAAGAATGATACTTAGAAGAGTATTTTCCATGTTAACAAATAGGATCTTTTCTTTTAATAACTTGATCTTCAGGTTAAAGCTGGTCTCCTCTAAAGACAGTCATTTGGGAGTCAACACTAACGAGAAATGCTAAAGCAAAGTTCAAGGGGGCTCCCTGGACCCTGAAAGTGACAGATTAAAACAGATGGGGTGATGCAAGGGAAAACGCAACCAGAGGTGCCAAGAGCCAGGGACAGTGGGTTCAAGAGAGACTATGATGCAATCATAGGTGTAGATAAGAGGGTGGGCGGTGTACCTAAAATGTAATTGTGATGGTATTTCTTAAACCTGTTCCTTAACTCATGCTTCTACACACAGCATAACCCCATTCTTCATACTTAACAGACTTTGTTTTAGAAAGGAAATGTTGAAGATGAACGAGGGGTTCTTTTGTCTCTGTACTAAGGTGCGGTTAAGGTTACTCAAAGGGGATGATTTTGATATGGATGTCAATGCTCAGAAAATACAAAAAATAGACACAGTGGAGCGTGATTGGGCAGTAATTGTCCCCAAGGGCTGTAGGTCTATAATCACAGCGTTTCTGCAGGTCCTGGGTAGGTGTTTTGGCAGCAGTGAAGGAAAGAAGTCATCCTTCATGAGACACTAACCTGCACCAAATCCATCAAGATCAGTGATGGGGTGCAGACTTGAGTTGTTTAGGGATAAAATATTGTTTTCCAACTGGTGCAACAATGATTCCGAGTGCTTGCAAGCACCAATGCAGTGTTTACAAGGTTTATGAATCATTTGAGCATTTACTCTGGGGACGGTGGTGACCAAAACACACAGTGACCCAGTGCCATGCTAGTAATTTTGAGAAGATGGTCTCCACTGTCATTTCACATTATCTAGCTTGTTTGAGAACTTTATTATGATGTGCACATTGCAAAAAGACACATGCGCATCTGAGTACACATCTTATAGCTTTCACAGCGATGAGTGAAGGTCAGCAAAGGTTTTTACCTCATTTACCAGATGAGGAGAACAGTATTTCTGAGCCACTTTAGTATAATATAGATGTCAGCAATAAACCCACATGTGTATTCCAAGAACATCGTATGATGAAAAACAATGAAAACAGAAGAATGATTTCACATTGCAAGGGGAAGGGGGGATTTCATCATTTAAAAAATCTGATCTAGGTCTTCGTTACCAAGACATCACAAATTTCTACCTAGAATATCAGCATTAAAAATCTTCCAAGTGTTGAATTTTTTATAGACCAAAGTTGCTTAAAAGTTAAAAAAGAAATTGAGCTATGTTCTTCTCCAACCATAACTATCCTGAGAGTCTTCTGTGTTAATGTTATGTCTAATATGTTAACGTTATCTCTAATATGTTTATGTAACAAAATTGTTCAAAGTGTGTAGACCCATGGTACATTTTTGATTGACGATTAAGGATGAATAGTGTGGGCTGTAAGCAAGATCCATGATTTATCTGCATGAGATTTTCAGAAGAGATTAATACTTTAGGTGTTAAAGAGGAAAAAAATGTCCCAACTCTAAATAAGCCTCTCTTTTTCTTCAGAAATAAGCTCTCTAAAAAGCCTTGGGCTATGATCAAAATATTCAGGTTTTAATGTGACAGATATTTTGTTGGCTGATTATCAAAGTTGTGCTGCTTGCATGAAGAAAAATATTTGGCACAAAAATTCAGTTCCATCAGAACTTTCCCATACTTGCTAATTGGACTAATAATTATTAAAAACATGATTTAAGGGTAATTAAATCATATAATAAATGCTTCTGTTAAATAGGCGTCTAAATATATATTTTCTGTATTAATTGGGAATAAGACTATGGATATTGGCACTGTTATTATTGCATTTTCAATGATTAGTTCAAATTGAATAATTTTATAGATGATAAATTAATAGCAGAGTGTCATGTCTCTCATTCCAACACTGAAATGGAAACTTGCATATCTAATATTTTTTCATTGACCCTTAAAAATACCCTGTAACAGTGCTATAAATACACAGAGCAGATTTCAGTTACAGGCAAGTCTCTTTCAGAATTCCTCAGTGGAAATTGTTACTGAAAAACCAAAAAAACCCTGTTTAAATTTTGCAAATCCCAAAGACCACATCATAAGGATGTCTCACTGAATTCACAGAAATTCTTTCTGACCTTCTAAATGTGTGTTGCCCAACACTAGCAATGGGTCTATCTCATGTTACCTGTGATCACACTGCCCTAGCATTAACCACAGTCCAGGAGAATAAGGCATCTTTCCATATCCTTGCTATATCCTGTGAACAAACATTTCATAAAAATAGACCAAAGCAGGGCTTCCCTGGTGGCGCAGTGGTTGAGAGTCCGCCTGCCAATGCAGGGGACACAGGTTCGTGCACCGGTCCGGGAAGATCCCACATGCCGTGGAGCGGCTGGGCCCGTGAGCCATGGCCGCTGAGCCTGCGCATCCGCATCTGGAGCCCGTGCTCTAAAGCGGGAGAGGCCACAACAGCGAGAGGCCCGCGAACCGCAAAAAAAAAAAAAAAAAAAAAAAAAAATAGAACAAATCAAATAGACGCAATAGCTACCTGTAAAATATTGTATAATGACTCAAATCTAGTAATCTACTTGATAATCCCATAGGAGATGCTAGGAATACAGTTTTATTTCTACTGCTTTCTTCACTTTAAAATATTTTTGTCACAATAATTCAAGATAATTTATATGGACTTTTTCTTTCTTTCTTTCTTTTTTATTTGTTTAATATTTATGGTGTTCTTGCTGTATGCCAACACCTAAGCTAAATGTTTATTTTTTAAATGTTTATTTATTTATTTATTTGCCTGTGCCACACAGCTTGTGGGATCTTATTTCCCAAACCAGGGATTGAACCCGGGCCCTCGGCAGTGAACGCGCAGAGTCCTAACCACTAGACTGCCAAGGAATTCCCTGGTCTTTTACTTTCTTAAAAGTATATAAGCAATGTAAGGAATATTCCCTTCAATTTAGAAAGGGTCTGTGTAGAGATAAACATATTTCTGTTTCTGTGTATTTTTGATACCTACTAACATAATATGGTTGTTTGTAGTCTTTAATGAATCATCCAATATGAATTCAAAAGGCTTTGGAAGCAACCTAAGTGTCCATCGACAGAGGAATGGATAAAGAAGCTGTGGCACATATATGCAATGGAATATTACTCAGCCACAAAAAGAAACGAAATTGAGTTACTTATAGTGAGGTGGATGGACTTAGAGTCTGTCATGCAGAGTGAAGGAAGTCAGAAAGAGAAAAACAAATACCATATGCTGACACAAATATATGGAATCTAATTTTTAAAAAATGGTTCTGAGGAACCTAGGGACAGGACAGGAATAAAGATGCAGATGTAGAGAATGGACCTGAGGACACGGGGAAGGGGAAGGGTAAGCTGGGAAGAAGTGAGAGACTGGCATGAACATATATACACTACCAAATGTAAAATAGATAGCTAGTGGGAAGCATCTGCATAGCACAGGGAGATCAGCTTGGTGCTTTGTGACCACCTAGAGGGGTGGGATAGGGAGGGTGGGAGGGAGACGCAAGAGGGAGGGGATATGGGGATATATGTATACATATAGCTGATTCACTTTGTTATACAGCAGAAACTAACACACCACTGTAAAGCAATTTTACACCAATAAAGATGTTTAAAAAAAAGTCAAAGATAAGACAACAAAAAAAGGCTTTACCCATATTGACTTTTACAGTCTTCTGTGAAGCAGGTGGGTCTGCACAGAAGGGAAGAGAGCCTTGCAGTTTAAGGAAGAAAGAAATGAAATACTGTAACTGTGGCATTTTGAATGTGATGTGTGTGGGGCTTCATCCATTTTAAAAGTGGCTTTGCTTTAAGTGGGTCGAATTAGAAAACCTAAATTATTTCAAGTCAGGAGGAGAAGGAGAAAGGATCACCCTACTACCATCTCAACTCAATTATATTTCACTTTTCTAAAAAAGCAAATTGATTCTTTGACTAGCAGTTTGTTGTGACCTCCAGAGCTGATATCTTAATATTTCAGTTTCATAAAATGTGTATTCTTGAAGTACAGGGACTTCTTTGAAGCCCCTTTCTCTTTTGAATTGCTTTAGCAGATGTCACTGACAGAAGTGGAAACACCAAGAGGGAATAAGAATATTTTTAAAAATTAAACCATCTGATTTATCACAACATATTACTTTCAGCAACAAACCTAGACCTTGGAAACTAATATGTGTCATACATAATGAGACAGGATCTAACAGAACAAATATAGGTGTTCCCTTCATTTAGCCATCATTTCTTGAGAAGAATTCATTTGCAACAGGCACATAGTGACATAGCCACTATTTACTATTCTCCACATTGCTATGGAAATTCTAACTGCACAAGAGTTATGAAAGCTTTGAAATAGTTCCTGTTGCTAGGAAACCACTTTCCTGGTGCCTGTCCATTCTTCACATCTCTCCTGTCTCTGGCTGTGCCTGGCTCTAAGACAGTCAGACAGCTTGATGTCAGAGGGGTAAAATAACAAGATGGTAGTACAAAATAAGCTACAATAAAACACCTTCACTGAAAGGAAGGGAAAAAGTAAAGTACTTAAATGGATAATTTTGTTGTATCGGTATGTGAGGATCCTAGGGCTGCTCTGTACATCAGTAACAGGGCCAAGCTCATCTTTTCTCTTTCTCCAGCACTGGCAGGAGAGCCAGGCTCTGCCAGAGGAGGTCCCAGAAGTTTCATCCAAACTTGGGAAGTGATTTTGTAGCAAATGCTTTAAATAAACATGAACAGTTTTTTCTTTCTTTCTGTTTCTCCCTTCCACCATTTTTTTCTGTCAATGTCTCATTTTGTCTTATTGTTTTTGTAAAAATACAGATAAACAAACTTATTTACAAACACATGACAGTCACTATATGAAGTAGACAAGCCTCCTTAGCTATCTCATCTAAAACCAATATTCTTCCCAAGTCATTTTAAAAAATAAATGAGGCCAGTAGTGGTGAAATAACTAGAGAGCAATTTGAAAAGAGGTCGTATTGCATATAAAAAAGTTCAGATGGAGAGTTGCATGAATCTCCCAGCTTGATCTACAGGGAATTTAGGTAGCACTCATGACCATGGAAGAAGGTACATTGTACAGCCCCCTGAAGAGCAGGGACTTCAGTGGGTTTTGAAGATGGGGGAGTGGGTGATAGGAGACTTCAGAACTTAACGGGGTCTTGATTAAGAAAGCGAAAGTTTCAAGTGGAGGAAAATTGAGAGAGGGTCCCGGGCATACGACTTCCAAGAAATGAAGCCTGTGGTGAGTGGTAGAGAGTTGACTCTCCTCTGAGACCACCTGGGTCACATGGGGGCATAAAACAAGTGGAGAGATTTTTTTTTTAGTGGCTCTGACTGCAGCACCAAAAGAAAGACAGAACTGATGACATATAAGGGCACAGCACTAAGTGATGTTTTAGAGTTTTCTCCTTGGGGTGTGCAGCAGCCTTGGTGAGAGGCCACAGTGTGTCGTGAAGAATAGATTTTAGAAAGTGAGCGAGTTGCCCAGGGTGGGGAGCGTTAGGGTTCTCGTCCTTGCTCGGAGGGAAGTTGGGTTAAAGGGAGAGCGAGGTGGGTTGCTAAGAGCTTTATCTTGGTCGGGCTGAATTGAAGCTTTCAAAAGAAATACATTTAAAGATTTTGTTTGTTTGTTTTGTTTTTAATAAGATAGAATGTGTGTCTGGAAGTGGGAGGATGGCTAAAGCTACCGCAATAAAGCTGGATTTTAATCGGAACAGAGGGTAGGAAGCACAGAGAGTGCCTTTAAATAGGAGCGTGGACAGGACCCACGGAAGGACCATATAAAGCCCTCTATACTTTTCCCCAGAAATCACCGGGCTCCCTTCACTCCATAGTCATCTCATCTCTTAGGCAGGAGAATATGTCTTATATCTCACTCCAGATTAGGTTTTCCTGATTGGAGCATAATTGCAATTATGTCATGAATATTTCTACCATCTTAATCTGCATGCGTGGTTCTCCAACTCCATACAGGAGATTAACAAAAGCATGAAATCAGATTAGTACAATGGTGTCAGTGAACAAATTAAGACACAGAGAGCTCATGGCAGAGATTGGTAAACTCTGGCATGTCTGCCAGGTAGCATCCAGCCATGGCTTACTGTTACCCCAAATTCTTCGGAGTGCCTGGCTGCATGGAAGGGCAAATCGCACCTCTCTCTCTTTTCAGACCCCAGGGTCCCAGCTTGCAACAGTGTTAAACTGGTGACAGGAAGTTGAGTATGTTTGAAATAAAGTTCTAAAATTAATAAAAGAAATAAGAGGTCATGAGTTAAGTTTTTATTTTCTGCCTTGACGTGGATGGCACGAGGCTATGATGAAGTATCTTCGGTGAAGGCATGGGTGGATGTGGCTGGTGTATGATTTCCCTTTCCTTCTTTTCTCTTATTCATGCCGAAGAAATACTGTTACATTTTTTTCATATCATGTATGTGAAATGCTGTCTGGGACAGCTTATGTGACCCCCAAATCTGATACAAAAAAGAGTAAAAGCTGTGACAATTTTGAGACTAAGTGAAAGATCCTTTAGGTGTTAGAGAATTCCGATAGAAAATCATTAGGACTGAAATTTGGGACCGAAGTCCATATTTTCCCTTCAACATATAGCAAATGAAACCATTTTTGTTCATTTCCCTTGCTATCAGAGAGGTTAAATAATATTTTAATAGTGTGTAGTCATTCACGGTGCTTCTGTGAATTAGTATTAGACACATGAAATTGACAACACTCTTGTTCAGTTAATGGTGAAATTATATGAAGTTTCATGTAATTAAAAAGCCATTCAGGGCTTCCCTGGTGGCGCAGTGGTTGAGAGTCCGCCTGCCGATGCAGGGGACACGGGTTCGTGCCCCGGTCCGGGAAGATCCCACATGCCGCGGAGCAGCTGGGCCCGTGAGCCTGCGCATCCGGAGCCTGTGCTCTCCAACGGGAGAGGCCACAACAGTGAGAGGCCCGCGAACCGCAAAAAAAAAAAAAAAAGCCATTCATACAGATGTGAATCAATAGAAACAATAGTCGATATTAGATTCAGAAAATAACCAGAACATTTAAGAAACTTCTCTCCTCGCAAGCTAACAATCTCAAAAAATTACAAGAATGTAACCTTATTTCTTTTCTTTGCTTAAAATGATCTTCTGGAATTGGGAAGTCAGGAAGAAAAACTGGAGGTAAAGCTGTCTTCTTAAAAGGTGAAGCTTTGCGGTCTGTAGCTAAATACAGAGCCTGTTTCAAACAGTGCAGCTCTCTCCTGAAGCTTCCTCTAAATTGCAGCACTGCCAAGCAATGCTCCATGCTCTTCCCCAGCAATCTCTAAATCTGGCACCAACTTTCGCAGTGACATTGCCAGCTGCCTTCGGAGCGGGGACCAGCAGAGAAGCCCTCAGTGGCTGCTGCTGAGATGAACTGAATCACTGCCCCTAGGGGAGGGACAGGAGAGAGACACGCCCTGCGGACCTCTTTGAACTCTGGTCTCATCCAGGAATCTGTCCACAGGAAAAGGGTTGATAGCTTTTTCAGGAGATTTTAGAGCAGCCCCAGCAGGATCTGGTCGGGATAACTTTGGTGGTGCCTGGCAGGATCCTTTCAGAAGACAACCTTTTAGCCTACTGTGGTCACCTCACCTTATTTTTGGAGATGTTTCTTGCCACTCTTTTTTATTTCACAACATGATACCAGGTTTCCTTAAAGTCTCCTAAATATTCCAGGACTATTCACATACCAATTCTTTGCTACACCCCTGATACTTTTTAACCCTCTGTCTGATGTCAAGGTGAAAGATCTATGGCAGAGTATTATAAAAAGAGGACATTTTGAAATCTAGATTTTAACTGTGCCAAAATTGGTATTAAATATTTAATTATTCTAGACGGGTTTGTTTAAAAATTGTATTTACTGGTCCTACATAAGTTTAAAACATGATTGATATTGGAAGAATTCAGGTATAATGATTTTATTATCTAAAAAGAAATTTTAAATTAAATTGGTACCTCAAATAAGTGACTCGTTCTCCACAAACAGTCAGTCAGCTTAAGGAGTTTAAATAGTAAATATCTGAATCTTCTAACAGTTATTTTTCTTCAGTCTTAATCACAAGGCAAGAAAGACACCAAGACTATTATTGGCCAGTGTTGTAAATGCTACTTTTGGCACAGAAAATTTTAATTTCAGCATGCAATAGCCAGATCAAGATTCTGTCTTTTGTTTGTTTTTATGCTTTCTCCTTTTTTGGAATTAAGGTCCTTGTAGACTTGCTTTTTTAAAACTTCAAGTTGTTCTCCATAAGTACAATACACATTAGTTCACCAAAGATAAAAGTCTCTTTGTTTACCTGATAGAACATTCATTTAGTTATCAAAATGTTTTCAAATAGGTACAGATGCATTTTCCAGGTACTGTCCTGCTTGAAACACCCTTTTCCGTGAAAATAGTACACAGTACAAAATCTAGTCTAGTCTAGTCAGTTTTGGATAAATATTTAAGGTTAGTTCAGCTAGATTGCCTGAATGCATTTTTAAGATTTTTTTTAATCAAACAGAGGAGTTTCTCCTGCAAATCTTTCTGAATTAGAAGGAACAGAGGCACTAAAAGTGTCAGAGAATCCAACACTTAAATCATGGCATTTATATGACCAGTAAAATGACCTTGAATTTACTGTAGAGTTTTTATGCTTTTTTGTTTTATATTTCTTGTGACTAGCATTGACTGATTCATGTAGCTGACATCATTCTCCAGTATGGAAATGCCTTTAAGCCATTGTCATATTTGGGAGTTTGGTAGTTTAAGGTATCGATTTTGTATGTGTGTGTTATGAAAAAGAGATTTCTTTTATATCTCCTTCAAGCAGTCAGATAGTGGATTTTGAAGAGAAACTTACAGGAGTTACTTTTTCCGTATTTCATTGTCAGACAAAAATATCCTTGACAACTGCACTCTGAAGGCCTGAAAATAGAATGGCTGATGAGCAAGAGTTAATGTTTCATTTTACCAAGAGCCACCTTTCATATTTTATGGATGCTGGTGTTCAGAAGCAGATTTTAAACAAATTCATGTGACAAGCTCCTGGAAGGCAACATTTCTAACATATTATTTATCTTCTTTTATAAAGTGTGTGCTTCTTTAACAGTTACCTTGGGCCACAAACAGAAAATTGGCAAGTACCTATTTTTCTAACATTAGTTCTTAGAATTGTTTTTCTGAAACAGATATACTTTCTTAGAGTTTTCCCCCAAATGCAAATTTCTGTGTAACAGAAACAGAGATCATCTGGCAAACTGGAGATGCATTACCTTAGAGTATAATGATCTTCTGATTATTAATTGTATCGCTTTATGACTCACAGCTATGACTTCTTAATCTAAGAAGCATTCGCTTCTAAAGAGTCTAGTTTGTCCATACCACGTCTCCTCCAAGGGAGAAGCTGGATGAATTAGTTCCGAATATGCATCCAGGTCTTCAGGAAAAAATGATCAGACTAAATTTCACTGAGCCTGATGTGTCTGAAAGAGGAAATAAGAAATTACCTCACCCGGTTGTATCAGACAACGCCCTGTTCTTTTTTTCCAGAAAGTTCCAGATTTAGAAATATTAGAATATACACACTACTATATATAAAATAGATGAACAACAAGGACCTACTGTATAGCACAGGGAACTCAATATCTTGTAATAACCTATAACAGAAAAGAATCTGAAAAAAAATATATATATATATATATGTATATGTATAACTGAATCTCCCTGTTGTACACCTGAGACTAACACAGCATTGTAAGTTAAGTATACTTCAATTTAAAAATGGTTAAAAAAAGAAATATTAGAATCAGAAAATGGAAGGGTCAGAGAATATGGAGCCCACCCCCCACTTAATTCACAGCCATAGTGGTTGCATCACCAGGATCAGAACCTGAGGGGAGAAATCCACCACGTGGGCAGAGGTCTCATGATGGAACTGCAGTCAGGGCTCAGTGGTGGTAACTAAACTTCATGTCACTTTCCACATCTTGCCGTTTGGGAAAGAGGCTGCTAATGAATTTTTGAAATGGGTGAGAGGAGCTGAAAACAGCTTAATAGGTTCAGGGCTTTTTATGGCCAATACATAAACTATGCACATCTCACAACCAGTGACAGGATATTTTATATACATGCTTTGCAACACTGGACATCATTAAGTTTCCCTACAATGGTGCTTCAGGAAAATAGAAGGCATGCCACATCATCTGTGCTTTGTTTGGTAACCCAATAAGACAGATTATAATAAACAAGGAGGGGAGTAACAATAATGTGAAGTCAGAAAAGCCAAATACTAGTAAAATGACATTGCCATTGACTTGACTTATGGTGATGCCCACCAGCAAGCTTGTTAGGGACCTCAGGAGGTGGACAGACCAGCTGACACAGAGGTACCATGACTTCAGAGTAGCTGTCGGTTGATTTGTGTGTTTGTTATTCATCTATTCAGGTTTATCCACGTACTATTTAAAAAAGGATTTAACGTTCTTTGAATTTCCTTGTGATGTGTTTGTTCTTTGCTCAGAATCCAGTTGTGAAAGTATATTAAGGAAGTTTGGCTTTGCTAAGTAGCCTTTTTTGTTTTTGTTTTTGTTTTCCATGAGAATCAACCAGAAACAGAGTAGTTTTTGTTATCTTTTTGTTTCATTGTGTGTGGGGTTTTTTTTGTTTTGTTTTGTTTTTTGTTTTTTTTTTTTGCACATAAGGGCACATAGTACTTGAAGCAAGACAAGAAATGATCTCCCCAATATGCGTTACATAAGACATAAAAGGAAAATCCCAGATCAATTTTGTTCGACAGATCATTGAGTCATCTCATTTTTCCCAATGTTTAAAGCTGTTATGAAGATTATGCCATAATAGTAAATCCCCCTTGAAAGACAGGCATACTGTTTGTAACAGTGGAAATAATCCTGCAAGAATCAGTATTGAGCCAGACACAGGCATCAGGACAGCTGAGGAGTTCCCAGCACCTCCCTCTACAGATGGTGGCAAATGATGAATTCCCTGGGCATGGACCAAAGTCCAGGTGCACCAAGTAAACAAAACGGGTATTGGATCATAAAAACAGTGATAATGGTTTTCTCAGTCAATTGCCAATATAGACAGTATCTGGTCATTACCAAGAGAAAAGAAAATGAATGTTTGTCCTTTTTTCACAGGTTCAAGATGCATTTAGATGCCGATTAAGAAACTGTCAGGACCCAATCAATGCTGATTCTTCCAGTTCTTTTCCTAACGGGCATGCTCAAATCATGGTGAGCTTTTAATTCCCCTCTCAGTCTTCATTCAGTCATGATTTCTCAAGGGAATAAGCAAATATTCTTAGTCGGAAAATAGTATCAAAATTCCATTTTGAATGACTTTGTAGCTCGGTCACAGGCTTGGAACTCTGATACCAGATGACGGTTCTGTCTGGACTGGTTAGGAGTCCTGGATCTGTTATTGGACCCTTGATGTGTTGAGTGTGGGGTTTCTGGGCAACACCGGGGGGTATGTTCATCTTCACACAGAGTTAGGGTTAACATTGTGTCCATAGGATCATGTTTGTTTACACATCAGAACAGGATGGTACCTGCACATCTGGTCTTAAAGCGAGACCTGAAGTGGTTCTCGCCTTGCTTCCCATTCAGATTCCTCAGAGGAGCCGCACTCCAGACCAAGGAAACCAGCGTCCTGGGATAGAACCCAGGCATTGGTGGCTCCAGGGGGCAGCCCAAGATGAGAGCCACTGCCCTAAAGCATGAGGGGCAGACACACTCCCAGAAGAAGGCCAACCATTGTACATGAGCTCTGACTGTTGTTGGGATAAGGGGTACTTTACACATAACCACTTCCGTATATTTTAGAAGTGAAGTAAGGTTTAAACTGTGTCATTAACATCATGGCTTAAATAGAGTTTGCTTAGTAATATGCTTGATTTGTTATCAATGTCTTTGGATTAGGCAACACAAAAACAGTCTAAATGATATACTAGTAACTAAGACAGGAGAAGGAATAATTAATTCCTTATTAAAAACAAAGATAAATACTGATATCTTGAATCTAAATGTTGATTAAGATGGGCTAATTTAATTTCACCATTAAAAAATAAACTAATTTGTTTACAGTAAAAGTTTGGGGAAAATATGAGGATGGAACTAAACTCTAAGCAGGTTCTCTGCCAGATTAGTATTGTTTAATCTTCAATTTTAATTCCTAAGCCTGAAAGTCTTTTGTCACATTTGCATGAAAATGGATCATCAGAAGAGCCTAGTTTGACTATTAAGGATTTGACAAAGCTGTATTATAAGATATTGTATTACAAACAATATATTCAAAATGAATGCATAAAAATATAAATAACAAAGACATTTATTTAAGTATCTTCATAATATTTCACATTCCAATCTTTTTATTGTGATTTAAGGAATTGCCTTGAAATTCTGTTTTTTTACATCTGGTGTTAGATGATCATGGGTATAGTTTTGCCTTATTAAAGTCATACACCTTGGGCTTCCCTGGTGGCGCAGTGGTTGAGAGTCCGCCTGCCGATGCAGGGGACACGGGTTCGTGCCCCTGTCTGGGAGGATCCCACATGCCGCGGAGCGGCTGGGCCCGTGAGCCATGGCTGTTGAGCCTGCGCGTCCGGAGCCTGCGCGTCCGGAGCCTGTGCTCCGCAACGGGAGAGGCCACAACAGTGAGAGGCCCGCATGCCGCAAAAAAAAAAATAAAATAAAAATAAAGTCATACACCATGTTCCCATTGATTTTATCCAACATGTGGTCTCTAGAAAATACTCTTGAAAACAATTTGATTATTCCTTGATAAAATTCCTTTGCACAAAACAATATCCTGGTATCTCGTAGTCAGGTATTTGTTAACTTCAGATAATTTGGTCAGTAAAAGTCACTTGAGGTCTTCATTAAATGACGATTCTATGTCATTATTTCTTGTTACAGACAGACTTTGAAAAGGATGTAGACATTGCTTGTAGATCAGGTAAGAATATTTGAATTTTGAAAATATAATCATTAGATATTGAATCATTTTTATGATTTTTGATCTTAAAGAAAATGCTGTGGTTTACCCATCACATATTCCTGTAAATGTGTAAATTGAGTCTTTCAACTGGAAGCATTGTAATAGCAGATGTAGGAGGGGGGGAGGGAATCAGAGAGAGGGAGAATATGAATGGGGAATGCGAGGAAGTGAGAATGGTTGATTGGGAGCACTGTGACCACGGGAAAGCATTGACTTGGAGACAGAAGCCTTCCATCCACCTCTTACTGGTTGTCAGGTGTAAGCCCAGTCAAGTTGATGTCTCTCTGTGCCTCAGTTTCATCTTCCATGTTGGAAGGATGAAATACCATTGTGTGTGAGTGTGTTTGTGTGTGTGTGTGTGTGTGTGTATCACAGCTTTGTTGCTGTATTTTCAGAGCATGCGCACACCATCTTAGAGAGCTGGGTCCCAGGGACAGTGTTTCCAAAGTCTGTTCTCCAGCCTGTGGACACCCACCAAAAGTAGATGAATAATGTTCCTTTATATTGGGACAAAATATACCTTATTTAACCTTTTATTCATTGGTTTTCGTGGTGCCTTTGAGAATAAGAGTGAATATCCACTTCACCTAACTATCCAAGTATTTGAAAGCAAATACTACTTAGCCCAATCTAGGTCTTTTTTTTTTTTCTTTTTCCAGACTAAACAAATCATGTTTCTTCACTCATTCCTCAGAGCATCCTCCCAGGCAGACATGGTACCCCAGGTGTCAATCATTTGAAATTATGGTGCCCAAGTTTTAACTATGCTGCCCACACTTAGCCAGCATTTATCACAGTTGGCTCTTTCCTTGTATTAATGCTATCCACCTTTGCATCTGATTTCATAGCAGCTGGTACAATACTAGTGTCAACTGATTATCATTTAAAATCTCCAAGACGTTTTGTAGTAGCTGTCAGGGATTTCCCAGTCTATGATATGTAAAAGTTCTGGGGGTTTTTTGTTTCTTTGTTTGTTTGTTTTTGTCCTTGATGAAAAATCTAGCCTTTGCATTTATCTCTATTTGCTGCTATCTTACTGGTTTTAGGTTACCATTCTATCCATTTGAAATTGTTTGGCCTTTGAAATTTTGATAAGAATGCCTTCTAAATCTTCATCCAAACTTTCCAAATAAAGGAGTTATATTCATCTTGTTCTCTTTTGTTAAAATACCAATTTTCCCCAGATTCATTGTATTCTGAAATTTAGTATTCTTAATATTAGGCCAGTATCATTATTTTATTAGAAAAAAATTCTTTTAATTTTTCATTTTCTGTCTGTGCCCTTTTTAGCTGAGCTTATCAGAAACTTGCCCCTGTGTTTTTGTAAAGATTTCCTTCCATGTTGAGATATATTTAGTGTTAAAGTCTCAATTCCTGGTCTCTGAGTAATCTTTCTCTAAGTTTTGTTGAAATTCACTTTCCCAAAGGGTGGAGTATATATCTGATTATGCAAAATATTCAGGTGCTTTTTGTTTTGTCTTGGTTTTATTTGCATTTTGCCCTTCACAACTTGACTAATTTCGTTCAAAAGTCCCCTCACTTCAAGATCACGTTTGTATGTGTAGGTGGTGTCGATTTGTTTATGTTTTATATTCAAATTTTGGATATCCATTTTAAGTAAGTCAAAGAAACAGTTAAATTTCTCATATAGAGTCGACACTACTTAATAAGAAGAATTATATTTCCCCAAATATTTAAGATATACAAGTTTTCAGCAAAGATAGCTGTATCATTGATAAAAATGTGCTACTATAACTACAAATCATATTACATTCATACAAACTAAATGTATTTTATACAAATGCAGATTACGAAATCAATATTCAGTACCAAGGTTTACTTTATAGTTTACAAAATACTCATAAACATATAAAATTATATGTCCTTAATAAAATGTAATAGGTTCCCATAACTAGCCTTTAAATTGTATTGCTATAAATTTTGGGTTAATTTTTGCCTATAGTTAAGGATTAAAAATATTCTTCCCTGAATTTGGAGATATTTTAAGGTATTTTATTTGGAATATTACTAAATCTATTAATTTAACATACTTTATCTCTGAATATTTTCAAGTAAATTGTTCCTGGCAACCACAGTTCATTACCTATCTAATATTTTAAGAAGTTTGGAAATAACTTCTTTAAACTGAATTATTCTACTTTTTAAACATTATAGTTAAATATAAAAAGTCACACCAAATTGTGGATTAATAAAAAATACACACTGTAGACTTAACATCTTTTGTTTGTTTGTTTTGTTTTTTGGGTTTTTTTCTGCTCTTTTTAAAAAATTTTGATTGGAGTATAGGTGAATAACATCTTGAATATCTAAGAAGAAAGAGACCTAATACAATGATTAAATACAGTATCTCTAAAGATAAAAGATAATAAAAGAATGATGCATGTCTTGAATTAATTTGAAAGCTTCTCTTCTTTGTAATAGAGAAAGACATTCAGAGTCTTCTATTTTGCAAACTCTGCTTTAATGCATAATAATTAGAATGCTATTTGAAAACTGGATAATAATGGGTAAAATTGAATATGTCTGAGACTTTTCATGAGGAGATAATAAACCAAATACTTTATAGCTACCTATGCCTAACAAAACATTCAATGGCAATGGCTCTGCTTGTTGATAGGGCAGCACTGGGAGCTCGTGTTGAACCAGGTTTTACACAGTGCTGTTCTGTGTGCTTTCAGCACCACCATGACCAAGAAAACATCTTCAGAATTTCATTCTCTCAGACCTCAAAACCGACAGCTGACCACAACTAAGCAGGCTTCAAGTCATTCTGTCTCCATTACACATAAAATATGATTTTCTTCTTTCTAGAGAGGCAAAAAAGAGAAAAAACTAAATTATATTTTAATAAAGAATTCTGAACTCTTCTGTTGATTGGATTTTCCTTGGTGTGGTTTACGTTTTCATTTTGTTCTCTTTCTTACTACAAGTTATCATGCATTTTTAAGTTTTCTAAGTCATTATTTTGCAGGCTTAGAATGGAATGGAGGTTTTAGAGGCTCATACAGTTTTTTTCTGCTATCATACAGTTTTTTTTTAGAGGCTCATACAGCTTTTTTCTGCTTAAAGTCAGTTGGCACTTTTAATACCCCCTCAAGGGTATTGGAACTTATGGATTGTTCTTGTTTAAAAAAATGCCTTACTTTTCCTGCATGGAACTAAAGATGATAAATACTTTTGAACCCTGCATCTACTTGACCATATGGACTTCACAGATAAATGCTCATTAGTTTTCAATGGGCATAATTTTTGAAGGGATTTCTGATGTAGTAGGATGAAATTCTCATTGATTACCTCTCTCAAGAAGTATTGTAATGAGTAGAACTTGTAGAATACTTTAGAGGAAAACCCTTTAGGAAACAGTCAAACTCTTGTTAATATATCCATAATTTTATAAAGCCCTTTGCAGTAGACTGATGGAGAAAATTTCTCTGGTAATCTGCCTTTCCCCTGAAAAGTTAGGCTGAGTTATTTAGGGTTAGGGCACTGAGATTTTTGAAAGTCTGTTAATCAGTTTTCCCATATGTTTTATCTGTGGGCTACCTGAGAACTATCAGAGCATATCAGAATCAACACAGAGTGACTGAGTAATTTGGACCATGTGCAAAAAATAGATATGTAATTTTTAATAATTTTTATTTTATTAAGGAAAATGTTTAGTAAAATGAGGGACAACAGAATACAATAGTAATCAATAAGTGTGCATTAACTTTCTTTTATTTACTTTTATGTTCTAATTCACAGTTCTTCATAAGGATATTGGTCCTTGCCGAGCAGCAACAATAACAGGCACCCTCTCCAGGATTTCTCTAAATGATGATGAAGAAGAAAAGGGAACAAACCCTGAAGGGCTAAGCTATTCAACATTGCCTGGAAACGTCATTTCCAAAGTCATTATTCAGCAACCCACAGGTCTGCACATGCCCATGAGTATGAATGAGCTGGGCAATCAATGTTTGAAAAAAGAGAACAGTGAGTTGAGGAGAACTGTGTACTTATGTACGGATGATAATTTGAGAGGGGCCGATATGGACATCGTCCATCCTCAAGAAAGAATGATGGAGAGTGACTATATTGTGATGCCCAGAAGTTCTGTTAATACCCAGCCATCAATGAAAGAAGAAAGCAAAATGAATATTGGCATGGAAACCCTGCCCCACGAAAGGCTATTGCACTACAAAGTGAATCCTGAATTCAACATGAATCCTCCTGTCATGGACCAGTTCAATATGAACTTAGAACAACATCTCGCACCCCAGGAACATATGCAGAATTTGCCCTTTGAGCCTCGCACAGCTGTGAAGAACTTCATGGCCTCTGAGTTGGATGAAAATGCGGGATTATCGAGAAGTGAAACTGGATCAACGATATCAATGAGTTCTTTAGAAGTAAGCAATGGAACAAGACTTCCCTTGATATTTGAAAGATAGATAGATGATAAACTGATAGATAGACTGATTGATTAATAGATAAGAGATAGATAGATAGATAGATAGATAGATAGATAGATAGATAGATAGATTCATGGGGCACTGCACTGGGGCAGAAGAGTCACATTAGCTTTTGCAATTATGTATTGTCTAAGAATTTGGGGTATGTTATGTTTAAGATTCTGGACATATGCTTTTTCCAGTAGAGCAGCAGAATCCCCATTCTCGAGGTCATATTTTTTTAAATGAACCCTCTATAATTAAAATGATACTTATCTGTCATAATGGGAACCAAGTAGAACACTTCTAAACAAACAGAAGATCCTCCTGATGTTTCTTGTGTACCAGAGTCTTTTGGTGGTTCAAGTAGTTTCTGGATGGCACTACAAACTTTAACCAAGGTCTGGGTTTTCTGTGTGAGGGCAGCTGTTAAAATAACAAAATTGGAATGTTTCAATGAGATCTACCATTACACTGATTATAGACTTTATTATTATCTTAGACTGATATCTTTCAGAGGAAATGTTTTTTTTTTCTTAGCTCTTACAGAATTATGACCACTAAATATTTTGGTCTTAAATTGTGAACTCTTGGGAGGGGTGTAAATCAAGCAGATCAAGAGTCAGGACTCTGAGGTCAAACCACATGGCTTTTGTGAAAAAGCAAGCTCCCCTCAGCTTCTTTTCTACCCACAAAGTGATGTAAAGAGCAGTCAACAGGTATCAATATCACTCATATTGTATTACAATTAATCAAGTAAGATCTAAGTCATGTAAGACAAGTAATGTCTAGTTTCCTTTTGACATACCTCCTGTTTTTTTTTTGTTTTTTTTTTTTTTTTTTTTTTTTTTGCGGTACACAGGCCTCTCACTGTTGTGGCCTCTCCCGCTTTGGAGCACAGGCTCCAGACACGCAGGCTCAGCAACCATGGCTCACGGTCCTAGCTGCTCCGTGGCATGTGGGATCTTCCCGGACTTGGGCATGAACCCGTGTCCCCTGCATCGGCAGGCAGACTCTCAACCACTGTGCCACCAGGGAAGCCCTGTTACTGTTTTCTATATGACTTTCATATCCTCTGTCTTGAAGTTTTGCTGTAAACCCACTGCATATATATTGCATATGTTCAATATATAATGCAATATATGCATTTTTAAATATGTATTGCCAATTGTCTTAATATAACAGATTATTTCATAAGACAATATAATCGGTTTCCTACTCTTTCCATCAGAAGCTTGCTGATAATGTTCTAATGTTCAAAAGTGCCCAGAGGCAATTGCCCCTTCCTTCTTACCACAAGACTGTGCCTTCTGCGAGGCCAAGATGAAGAGACACCCTGAAAGGCTGGAGTGACTTGATGTATGGTGTAATTTTGAGGGCTTTCCCAGCTGCATTGAGGAAATTCTACCCTAGATGGGAATCTAGGATAAATCCCTAAATTCTATCAGTAGATCAGTCCTAAACAGAATAGGGTTTCTGAAGAGAATCATTCTTTGGAACCAAAGACATAGGAGCAGTAAGTCCAAGTTCACTCCTGAGTGGCTGGAGCTCCCTGTAGACAAGAGCGCCCAGTCATTTTGAATTAGCAGAATAGCTACTGTTTCCATCTCTAACTTGCATATCCTAGAGACTAGCAGGTCTACTAAAATAATGACCATGTAAGCACAAACTACATAACATTTATGCAAAATCACAGAAGTTTTTACAAGAAATTTCAGTGAGTGTGCATATAATAACATAACACTGTAAATAATCTTAAAGACCATATGGAGTCTTCTACATAGAATGGCTCTTTAAAATGTGCTAGGGGGGTTAGAATGGAATTGCATTAAAATATTTTGCTTGTTATAAAAGTGCTTTATGTCTAAAAGGCTTAAAACCTTGCTGGGTTTGATATTGTACAGGTTGTATGTGCTTGAACAATAGACTGAATTTCTGAGTGCTGCTTTGTTTAGTGGTAACTTTTCCAAATCTCCATATCCTTATTATTAAGAATAAGCATCGTATATAAGTGTGATTCAGCCAAAAGATCTGCATTTAAATGACTTAGAAATCACGAGGCTTACATCTTGAAAAGGAAGAAAATTCAGGATTCAGAATGAAATTTCAGTTCCTCATTTTCATTCTTTCAAAGAGTTTAATAGTTAGTAATCGCTTAGGTGACCATTTTAGGAGATAGCTGAATATATAGATGTGGGAATGAATAATAAAAATTAGCATTTATATAGCATCTTTCATTAGCAGATCCTCAAATCACCTTAAGAACATGAATTAATTAATCTTCGCGACACCTCTGGACGATGGATAAGTTGTTCTAATCCTTGAAGTAAAGTAATTTGTCCAAGGTCACAGAGTAAGTGCACAGCAAATCTAGGACTGGAATCTTTCTGTCCTGATCAATTTTATGCTGTCTCAAAGAAACAGTCATGTGCCTGAACATTAGCATGAGAGCAACTTTATAAAGTTCATTTAACCCTGGACAGACACTTGGTCTTATGGAATAAAGACGTGAAATGGATGAAGTGTAGATGTATACAGCTAGCAGATTTTGGAGACAAGACTGTGGCCATGAAGTGTGGTGGCCAGATTTTGGAGATAAGACTGTTGCCAGATAAAGTCTGGTGTGGCTTCTTTTGTGGGCGGAGTGAGCCACACTCTGTCTGCAGTCAACCAGCAGGCAAGCTGATATTCTGACAATAGAGGAAAAGCAGAAAGATGACTAGAGTATCTACATAGATTGTGGTGAGCAACAGTAGCCAGGAAGTGTCTTGAGACCTAGAAGACAATACGAAGATGAAAGTGAGTGACTATGTGGCAGCCATGGGGCCATAGAACAATTTGAGTCTTCTCTGAGTGAGAAGGGAGGTTCCAGCCACAGGGGCATCCTGCCTGGGAAACTGGGACGTCAGAGGACGGCCTGATGCCTCAGGGACTTTTCAGGGAAATAATAAAAAGATGTTCCTAGTAATTCAGGAATTTGCCTCCAGAGGAGTGGGTGTTCATGATTTGACAAAGAAGGAAGTGGTGGGAGAAGAGAAAGAAGAGGGTAAAACCTGTCAGTTGCAGTCCAGAATTCAGTATTGGTGAGGAAGAGTGCAGGCGAGGAAAAACAAGAGTTAAAGGAGAAAGAAACAAAGCCAAAGAGTGGGTGGAAGTATTTATTCAAATAAGCAGGAGGCAACAAAGAAAAAGGGAGGCTTCCCAACCCTGAAGGCAGTGCCAGCAGAAAAGTCTCCAACCTCCAGGAGAGCTTGTTCAGCTAACCCCCAATTATTCAGCATAGAAAGTTTAATAAATGTATCAAGTTTTTTTTGGCATAAAAGCATTTTCCAGCTTCTCTCCCATCTTTTTTTTTTTTTTTTTTTTTTTTGCGGTACGTGGGCCTCTCACTGTTGTGGCCTCTCCTGTTGCGGAGCACAGGCTCTGGACGCGCAGGCTCAGCGGCCATGGCTCATGGGCCCAGCCACTCCGCGGCATGGGGATCCTCCCTGACCAGGGCACGAACCCGTGTCCCCTGCATCGGCAGGCGGACTCTCAACCACTGCGCCACCAGGGAAGCCCTCTCCCATCTTAATATTATCTTGTGTCTTTCTTTCATGTAATATGTTATCTGCCATTTTCCAAACTGTATCCATTCCCAGAATGGACTTGTTAAGCGATTCTGAAAACTTTAGATTTCCACAATTGGGGATTCATTGCAACATACACATGGTAGAATGTCTCACAATGGCTTCAGTCCTAGATGTCCTCTAATTGGTTAACATTGTCATTAGCATTTAAGTCATTCACCTTCAATTAATGAGCAAAATGTGTTGAGTGCATGGTACGTATATAAAGCAAAAAACTCCGAGGTACTGTGAAGCAAGTGGGGAAAAAAGAAGTATCAGCATTCTCAAGCCATTGAGGACTATGAGATATATCAATAGTTTAAACCTTGGGCTGTGGTTCTATTTATTTTTTGAAAAATTATAGATATATCAGTGTAAGAAGATAGGTCAATATTTGTCTTGACTTATTGGAACATTTGATGGTTTGTATCTGGTAGATCTAAATAGGACACATTTCCTTACTCAAAGCCTTCCCAACTTGTGTGCAGGTCCAAGGTCCACCTTCACCTTTTTTCCCCTTTGTCTCTCGGGGTTGATACAGGTCCCTAGCTGGGTGAGAAGACTGGCCACTAGGAAACACTGTGAGAGATTGGAGGCTGGGGAAAAGAAGGAATCCAGGGTGTTTTCCCCCCTCTTTCTGCTTTGGGCAGTACCTCATGTCTCCTTAGCTCTTCTGTAGGGCCTCCAGCTTCTGCCAGGTGCCTCAGCCCCCAGGCTTAGGTCACTGTGTCATCTCCCCATGTCCGTCCAGCCTGGTGGGTGGGGATGGACAGTAACCCCTTCTCCTGCAAATCCCTGGGTTCCCTCATGATCCCTTTTGTGACTTCTCAGTTCCTCCATCACTGGGATTCCTGTGAAACACTTTGCTACAATGTAAGCACATTAAGTGCTTAGCTTAGCTTTGCCTTAACTTTTCTTATAAGTAAACAGAGTTAGATAGTAAATTGCACAATTTCTTTTTTAAACAAAGTTCTGCTACTCCAGATTTCTGAACATTCAGATATAACTTAACAATGTATCTCGAAACATGCTCAGATAAATCTCTCTCAATGTATAAATGGGAAAAAAGGGACACCATTCTAGGCTAACTTTTTATACACCAGTTTTCCTCTGGACGTGAATTATAGAGCGCTCAGCATAATGGTTTTGAAAGGTAAAGCATTTTAGCTATAGTGGCACATCTCAGGTGCTTCCCTTATGGCTGCTGTGACCATCAAATTGGATAATGTACGTGAAAAACCCTTTGAACATTGTAAGGGGCACTTCAGATGTAAGGTCGTGTGATTATTATTTCATTACCATTATATCTTGAATATTGGTAAAGAAACTTGATTGCTGTACTAGGTCAGTATTCAGGAAATTAGACAAAATGTTATGGCCATACTTCTGTCACTAACAGAAACCATTGTAGGACTGACCATTGTGCAGAGCATCTTTTTCTTTTTGAAATTTTTTTTCCTCATGTAGCTGTGGTGAAAGAAAGGCTTGCCCTTCTTCAGTGTTTTGTTTTTGCTCCTGGATTAGGAATTTTTGTCTTTTATGCAGGCATACAAGCAAAATTAGCTCAAGTAACTCATTTTTCAAAATTAATGATTCTCAAGTTTCATTTACACAGATATTTTGAATGGATTTGACATCAAAGCTTTCTCCTTGAGTAGGTTCATTGCTCAGTCTGTAATGGAAATTTTAATGGCAGACACATTGGCATTTATTAGTCCATGGAATTTATTCCTCACTGTGAATCTTCTAGTATCTTGTCCAACTTAATTTCCAAAGGCACAAACAATGAAGTATTCCCTTTGAGAAATTATTCATCATTCTACAAGGCCTCGCTATGGACAGATGCCATTGTACACATCCTTGCTAAGTATTCCTCTGAGTAGCTTCATACTGGTGTGCAATTTCTTACTCTGAAATCATCCTAAAGAATTTTCCCCTCTGTTAGTGGAAGGCCTGCATTCTTCTAAATGGTCTCAATCCTCTTGGCTGTTAATAGATCTATTCAAAATGGTTTTCTTTGTGTATATAGCCCACATGTTTATCCAAATTCTCCTGGAGTATTCCTGAGAAAAAGAACAAAACATAACCAAAATACAAGTCATTCTTTTGGATTTGTTTGGCTTTCATAGTGTAGCTCCTTCAATCTTTCATCAATAATTTTGTGAATGTCTACTATTGTGCCAGGCCCTGTGATAGATGCCAGGGATATTAAAGTGGCCAAGACAGATGTGGAACCTGCCCTGGTGGTGAATAAACACTATGGAAGAGACAGATGATGAACTGTTAACAAATGAATAATCTAAAAGAGTGTGCTGTGCTGGGAAATAACCATGGAGTGTGAGAGACAGTCTTCTTTAGATGAGGTGATCTGGGAGGCCTTCTGAAGCTCCACAGGATGAACAAGGAAGTTAAGGGGGAACATGGCTTGTGAGGTGTTGAAGGATCGGGGTGTTTCAGACAAAAGAAATTGCAGGTGAAGAGATCCTGGGCCAGGAAAGAGCTTGAAATGTTCTCATAGGATTAGAAGACACATGTAGCAAGGGGCAAGCTTCTTGAGACCAAGTTGGAATAGGAAGAAGAGACCAGATTTTGCAGAACCTTGTAAAATGAAAGAAAAAATTGAGGACAGTTAAGCAACTGTCATGATCATTTCTCCATCCAACCATCCATGACTTTGATGGTTTGGAATGGAAAGGATTAGGATCCAGTGGTAGTGGGAGAGGTAGTAGAAGTGGAGCAGAAAGCTGGAGGACCGTTAGGAGACCACTGAGGTCAACCACACAAAAGATAAGAATGCCTTTGACTGTGGAGGGCAAATTAAGATGTGTTTTGGATATAGAACAGATGGCACTGCTGGTGGATTTGGTGTGCAGGATGAGAGGCAGGGAGGGCTGAAGGGTGACTCCTAAATGCCTGACTTCATCAACTAGATATGCAACATTTCCTGTGATGGGAAAGAAAAGGGTGTTTGCAACTTAAAAGATGGTATTGAAAACCCTGGGAATGAATGATTTCATCCAAGAAAGAATATAAGAAAAAAGAAAACTATGGAACTCAACATTTAGAAGGCAGGGAGATGAGAAAGGGCCAACAAAGGAGACTTGGCAGAACTACAGAAAATAAGAAGGAGGAAAAGAAAACAAAAGGAAAAGCTGAAAAAGATAAGGAAGGGATTAACCTTCAAAAGGTTCTGAGAGTCCATTAAGATGAGGAGAGAAAATTGACGTCGGAAACCGTCCAGATGGAGCTCATCTGAGACCTTGAAAACAAGAATTTTAATGGAATGTTGAGGACAGAACAGAAGTGGGGGTGAGTTCTAAGTGGGAAATTAAGAAATGGAAAGAGCATAAAAGAAATGTCACCTACTATGACAAAAAGGATGATTTGTATCAAGTTATTTGGGAACTGGGGGATGTACAGAGAAAGGGACTTATATCTTCCTAAAATATGTCAACACCATCCTGTCTTATTTTAAATTTGTATGTAGCATTTCTTTAATTATCAACTTATCATAAAAGTTGTAATGACTTGATCACTTTTCTTCATCGATTCTCATCTTTTAAACATATAACCATTCTTTCTAACCACTTTCCTACCTTACAATAACATTCCAGAGAGCTCAGAGGGACATTTGAATGAGCACGTAAGCCAGTCACAGTTTCCACAGACTTCAGTGCTTTGAAAGACTCTCCAGCACTTTGCAAAACTGACTGAGAGATAATGAGTGTTGTAATGAGGAACTGATAAACAGAAGTTCACATTCTAGTCCTTCCATTCCATCACAGATTTCCCAATGCAGATACTTCTTTAAGATAAAATAGATTTTGCTATGGGAGACCTATCATGAAAGTGAAGCCTGCCACTGTGTTGCATCATGGCTCATAAACTATCTCATGTTAGAATGATTTTAAGTTATTTTATTTGACACAAATTATTGTAAATTGCCATCAGATTTTTCTCTCAAATAAGTGCCATATCGATGCTTTTTTCCTCCTTTAAAATATAATTGACAAGTAAAAGTTCATCTGCCTGATGTTGCTGTATGCTCGCAGAGCATCTCGGTTCCACTGCTGTCAGCCTGGGATTGACTGTATCCCGTAATGTTATTCTTGCTGAGTTCTAGGGACAATCAGCAAACTATCTTGGCTATGAACCATCACCCCTTATACCACTGAGCAATTGCTGAGCAACAGCGGAGAACACAGAGCATTTGCAGGCAGAAGACCTGAGTGGGAATCCCAGCCCATGTGGTAACTACCCAGGTGAAGTAGGCAAGTTATTTGAACTACTCTGGTTCTCAGTTTTCCTCATTCATAAACAGGGATAATGCATAGTACTTTCCTAACCATCCCACAGGGCAGTTAGCATGTTCAAACGTGAAAGCACTTTATAAAAGGTCTGAACACTTGGTCAGGGTTGTGGGGATATGAATAATGTGCACATTTTATCTCCCTTGGACTCTCAAAGTCCACCACAATTTTTTCCGCTCTCTAATTTTTAAGTCTTCACTGCTGTATTTTCCAGCCCACCTCCTCACCTTACCCCCAACTATCTTTCGGCTGTTTCGATTGAAATCTGCTTCACGTGTTCATTTCCTAGTCTAATCCCTCAAGGTTGCTAGTTCCTCTATATACCCTTAGGTTAGAATGTGATTATCATAAAGTGAATAGACGAGAGAGAAACTTATTTATGGGTGAAGATCCATTGTCTTTTCCATGTTTCACATCCACATAGGTGGCATCTGCTGTCATAGGGAGAATCTATCTCTGCCGTTCATCTGTCTTTTGTTCTTGTTCCTGAAATCGGGAGCCTTCAGCAATATGCATCCATCCACATTTCCAGTTCTTAGGCAACACAGCTTTGCGTTCAACGAAGAAGGTAGCATATGGCTGTTAGGACCTTTGCAACGGAGAAGCCCTCAACACGTGCTGACTAACTGAACATTTTGCATTAAGTTTCACTATTTAATTTTCAAATGGAATGCAAACTGTGTGACTCATGTTCTGTTAATAATTGCTTAACACTGTTTCCATGCTTGAATGTTGCTGTATTAGGAAAGAATTTTGTTTAACGTATACTTACAGGGGTGTCCTGCTGAGTCACAGTGCCAAGAAGGCAAAGCGTCCGAGAGCAGAATGGAAACCCTGACATTGGTCTAACATCTCACAGCAAAGCGGGTTGCAGTGCGCTGGAGCCTGGCTGTTACACAGCACAGTCAGACAACAGCAGTGGCAGGGAGATGGCAAAGGAGGGCTGGGTTAAACAGCTTCCCACGCACATCTCTTCTTGCAGGATGTCACCAGGGCTGGCCTAGGGTATGCTGGTCACAGGGAGTAAAGTGAGCTCAGGCTGACTTTCCCTTGAATAAAGCAGCCCCCTTTTCAGAGCTCTCCACAACGGCACTGAAAGATGCGGTTCTCAGTCTTTAAGCAGCCCCACCAAAATCAAATGATTTCAGAACTTCTAAACATTTTATTAAACAAAATCTCTCTTTGGGTATGTTGCTTTCTGTTTACTGCAACATGCTCTGGGGGTTTGGTTACCTAGGAAGATTCCAGGTCTACAGTGATGATTTTAACTCTCACACTGGAGAAATTTAGTCATATTTTCCAGTAAACTGCATTAGTTCCTTTCTTTCTCTCCTGATACTCAACAGTTACAAGAATCTCTCACCTATCTTGGATATGATTCCCTTGTAGGTTGTTGAAATTTATGCTATAGCTATTGGGATGGGAGAAGAGGAAAAAATAAAACAGAAGACGTTTGTCCAAAGGTTTATGTATTTTCCCAACTTCCTGGATATTACATGTTGTTGAATATTTATTAATTCCCCCTATATTTCATTCCCACTTCTTCAAAAAAAAAAAAAAGAAAAAGAAAAAAAGCCTGTATGGAAACTTTTGATATCCAACAATTTGGTGAACTCTTTCTGTATTTATCAGCTATCTCCTTCTACAGCTAATCATTCTAAGAATCCAGTGACCGCTTAGAGCAGATGTTTAGAACACCTTCCCTGCACTATATTATATAATCACATTAATTTCATTTTAATCATGTTTCCTGATTTTATCAAGGCATATTTATCTGTAACTAGATTCAGGAACTCTTTAACAGAGTCAGAAGCATTGTGAGGTATTTACATCAATATCCATGTCCTGCTGAGGTGTAGACTGTTTGTTATTCATTTTACTAAACTAGAACAAATACTTCAGATCCTAATGCCTTGCACTGATAGGGACTTTCCTGTCATGGAGGACTACCAAATACCAAGAAATTTATGGGTGAGACCTATATAGAACTTTGGAATATAGACAGAGGGTTGGATAGAATTTGGTAGAAATGAAGATTGCAGGGGGATGGTGCAAGGTCTTGAGACAGCTAGATGATTTTCCCACACAGCTTTGAACCCTTTGTGTCTATAAAGTAGTTTTACTGTAGTAGTCCTAAAATCTCCTTCAAGATTGAATGTTTTGTGTGAATTTTCACTTAAATTTTTTTCCTTATTGAAAAAATAAGAGTTAAGAGGCCAAGAGAAATATGTTGTATATTTATATTCTTCAATTTTAAAGGAAGTCCAAAGTGAAAATGGAATAATGTGAGTGGAATAGTTTGAAATCATAAAAATGTTCACAGATTCTTAAGTGCACGAAATACTTATAACACAATGAAGCAGGATTATCTTATTGAAAGCAGTAATTTTTGTTTTATTTGAATGACTGAACGTAACTTTATTGGTTTTTCTTCTTTTTAAAAAATATCTAACAGAGAAGAAAATCACGATATTCAGACCTTGACTTTGAGGTAAGTGTTTAAGGATTATTTTTTTTTAATTTTAATTACTTGAATTCAAAGTTGGTGTATAATTACTTAAACATATTACCCTGTGCATCTGTGTAGGAGTTCTACTTTTTTAAAAAATTAAATGTGAAATCAAACATTTTTAATTAAAATCCCTACTGTATAACTAGTTGTAGAAAAAACAATTAAGTTCTAACTGCTTTAAGTGTATGCTAAGACTGAGATTCTCCAGACAAGAAAAGAATCCATTTCATAAACACTAAGATAAGCAGACAATTTATGTTGAGAGTTGAACTTGGTCAATTTTTTTACCTCCCTCAGTTTGTTGGGAGGTAGGAATTTCGGTTTCTTGATTTTTCATATTTAAAACAATTGTGTTTGTTTTACTTCAGTGAGGACGTGAAGAGAGCCGTGTGAGGGGCTTTGGCTGGGTAGTTAAGCTTCCTCAGAACTGACTTGCTTTGAGTCAGTGGTACCATAGGCTCCCTGTGGTACCTTCCAGACTCTTTTTTCCAATAGCAAGTGTTGGTTAAATGTGCTCCTGTGTTTGGTACATGCTTTTTCACAGATATAAACAAGACGAAGATGTTCATTTTCCAATTCACATTGAATTTATACTGCTGCTGTAATACTGATGCTAGAAATTACTGAAATCATCCGTTTGAGTGGTTTGTGCTATGTACAAAATTAATGATGTTGGAGCATCACATAAAATGCACTTATGCATCTTGATAATTGGATATGATTCATAGCCTGCTGACATAATTGGATATAGTACATTATCAATTTCTCCAGCATATTTGTACTGTTGTGATACTTACATAGAACTCAACACTCTTAGCTGATATTCCTAAAATTACAGAAGCCTCCCAGAACATGGAAACTCATAATTCCATCATTTCATTTATGTAGATGCGTGTTGTAGCTCAGTAATGCACATCAGGTATCAAAAGGGAGACAATTGTTTTTATTTACTGCAATGGTGCATAAGTCCTGATTTTACCTTGAATAGAGTCTAAGGAGAATTGGTCTTTTTTAGGCATATTTCAGGAGTATTTGTACAAGATACAAAGTAATGATAATGAATCTGACCTCAGTGATTATGTGGCACATTTTAGAACTGATGTGGCTCAATTGTAGTAACCTGGTACAGAACCAATATTTCATTATGTTCTAAATTGTTTAGGTAAAAGTATCAAGACTATAAATTCAAAGAGAAATAAGCAAAAGTCTTCATTTTAGATCCTTTAGTGCCTTTTAAGGGACAGATATTTCAGGGTTTTTTCTATTAATTCTTCAAGTAGCCAAAAAAGAGGATCATCTGGTGTGAGTGTGTGTGTGTGTGTGTGTATTCCTGAAAACAATCAGTTGTTGTGTTAGTACAAAGAGAAGGAGGTGGGAATTAACCCACTAGGTATCAGTGGTAAAATATAGTAAAAATCTAGATCTAAAATCAAGCCTCAGTGCAACCAACTAAAGTTATGTCATTGCCAGCACTGAAAAGAAATCTAATCATACAGTGTCCTTTGGAGCATTAGAAAAATTGTTATTTTTCTTTTGTATTTGTATTTGTATTTTTCTCTATGGCAACTGGTAGCAGACTCCCTTAGCAGATCCTTCTTCCTGTGCTTAGGATTCCAACATACAGCCAGGATATTATCGAAACATCTGCTGGTAACGAAAGGAAGTGGCAACACTGCAACCCTGGATATTTTCTTGTGCTCTTTAATTGCTTTAGTTATTGCATGATTTCTATAGGTGTCAAATCTTGCCAGAAAAAGTCTTTGAGGTATTACTTCTTTTTTAAGCAACTGTTCAATAGTGCTCCCCTTCATCTATGTGCAACTATAGTTATGTAGCAGATGTCTAATAGATTGTGTTCAGAAAAATTAAGGTGCATTGAAACATTTAACACAATCTATCTGTTCTTTATGGATGGTCCTTGAAGAGGAGTTCAAGTTGTCCCCTCCCTGTTTTAATTCAGGCTGGATAAATTAAGTATGTTTATGTCAATCTTTCTGATAACCCTCACCCAACCCCAGGAAGCTTTACCACACAATGGCCAACTCAGGCATTTTGTCACTGACAGACAAACTTTGCCTCCTGGACTCCTGAACGCATCTTCCCTTCACACACTCCCCAGAAACTACACATGATAACAATATTCTCTTAACTCACATATCCATAAAACCCTGTGGGTAAGTGTCATACATGGGAAGAGCCCTTTCATGGAGCTGATCTCCAAGACGATATTGAGCAAAGAAAGCAAAAGGTTGACTGGTCATAAAATGGTGGAACATGGATTCTTACTTTCTGGAAACTACACAGAAAATAACTGTAGTGATGACTCTATGTTCTGTGACCAAATCTTTTACTGGATTTGTATTCCCAACTCCAAGCGGAGACTTGGTATATCATAAGCATCCAATAAGGCTTTGTTGAGTGAGTGATGAAAACTTGAATTTTTAATCTGGTTTGCTTTAATAAAAAATGATCAAGCATTATATCTGAGTTGAGGCAGAGAGCAGTGTAGAAAATGGACCACTATGGAGGTAACACCTCAAAGATATCCACATGGGACTTCAAAGCTACCCACATCAAATATAACTCAAGGAGCTAAAAATGGCAGGTAGAAATTCCCAGAGGAGGAAAAGGCATAGAGATTGGCTGAGTGTGGCATGTGCAAGAAACAAGAAGCAAGTCAAAATTCACCATAACATGGGGTCTGTGGAAGAAAAGCACAGACAGAGAGGGTAATTTAGAAACCATATAGTGAAGGGCTTGCAACCATGGAAACAATTACCTGATTTGTTACTAAAAGCTGCTTAGTCTTTTCTGTTGTATTTTGTTTTGTTTATTTTTAGTGAGGAATATTTTTAGGACAAATCTGGGCTATGGAAAGATGAATATGGAAGTAATAGGAAGGAGATATTATTGTATGGTGAACGAGGAAGTTGAAATATAAATTAGGAAGTGACTAGTCGAAGAAAGAAGAAATGAAAGTCCACTTCCTAGAGGTGGTAGGAGAGGAAAAGGACATAGGGACACTGCAGAGTCAAGATCAGATCCTTAACTGAGCATAGGGTCAAAGGGCAGGGGAACAGAAGAAAGATAGCTCTATGGGTCTGAGTCTGGGTTTCTGCTACTAGTACCACAAACAGATCCAGGGAAACCAAGGTGACATCTAGCTAGGATGAGTTGCATTTTAATACTTTAAGGATTAAGGTGACTAATATGATGTTAAAACAAAAACATTTGGCAGGTGATTTAAATTGTCTGTCTTGGATTGAGGACGAAGCTCAAGGAATTCTAAGGAACGCTATTATAAACCTCCATTCTGAAACCGTAATAGACATTATTATTCTTTCCATGTTAAAAATACATGGAGAGAGGTATCTATTTGGTATCTTCTCTTGCAAAACCATGGGGATAAACCTTGTCACATTCTTCCATGGGAACCATGCAGCCTTTTAAACATGCCTTAGAATGTTCCTTTGATGTTTCTAGTGAGTCTTCCACTCCCAGTAAACCCATGCTTCTCATTCTGGGCAATGGTGGTGGGCAGCAGGCACAAGGCAGCACCGATCCAGGGTGATCACAAGCTATCTTTGTGGGGACTTAATTTTATTGGAAGATTTGGGAGAATATAGTCAAGTAAGATAAAATGTTATTTTATACTCTTTTTATATCACTGTGAACACAGCTAAGCTATGACATAGAAGATAAAATTTAAATTAATTTCTAAATATCAATAGAAAGCATACGATTTCTTAGAAATGTCCTTTTCATAAAAGGTCCCTTCCTGCTTTGTCCCCGACCCCCAGCAGTGGGTACATTTTGTTAGGCAATCTGCACATTTTGGGAGGAAAAATTTGAGCACTGCAAACTTGGCTATATCCATCTCTTGTAGCTTCCTAAATTTAAACTATTGCAAAAGTATTTATTTGTAGCCAAGTGTACTCTTGGGTGACAGTGACTATATATATATGCACACACACACCTTATTCAGTCTTTTCAGACCTTTTGTCTGGTTTCCTTTAAGCCCTGAGTACATATTTATTCAAATAGAAACATGTTTGAAATGTAAATAGACACTGTAATGTCAGACATTTCAAATGGCTACAGGTTCTGTCTTATGGATACATTGGGACTCTGGCCAAAGAAAAGTACATAAATCATCCCCTTCCCACAATGTGGCTTTGATTTGATAGTCAACCTTAATTCCTGCAGTGTCTCTGGCTTCCTTGACATGGGTTTTCACATCACTGCAGACTAGTATTCAACAGCCCACTCTGGATTGAAGCCTGTAAAGCAGTGAGACGAGTAGAGATAAACCTAGTTTTATATGAGTAAATATGGACATTGGCAGTATAGCTATATAAATGCCTAACACTGAAAAGGTAATTCGGGCCAAGTGGTTTCTAATTCCTAACAGCACATGATTTCCCAATCCCATAATCTAAAGTTTATAGTCGGGAGATTCTCCAATTTTTTCTAGCAATTTCTTTCCATTTCTAAAACTTTATATATAGTAAAGCCTATCTTATCTGTAATTCAGACTTAAAGAGATTCCAACTCTATGATTCAAGACTCTGAATTTGGAAGAGAAAACCTTCCGTTTGTTTCAAACCACCTTCAGGCTCTTGATAAGACATTTGTACAGGAAATAAGGGATCACAAGAGGACCAGAACAGGGAGGGAGGCTTTTTGTCTGGGGCCAATAAAGTGAGTCTTCCCTCCAGTGGGGAGGCCTCTTGAATAGAACGAGAGGGGGCAAGATTGATGATGACCTTCCAAGGCCTATGTATCTATGTATCTATGACATCTCATTCATTTAATTTATTCCATACACATCTGTCGAGCACCTGCAGAATGCCAAGCACTGTGCTAGGTGTCAGGGATGCAAAGTCACTGCCCACGAGGTGTTCAGAGACAAAATAAGGAGACCAGCCTTCAAACCAGAATTGCAGTACTATGGGACTGTTGCAGGGTGATCAATATCCACAGAGCTTATGGGCTCTCTACAGAGGGCCCCTCACCCAACCTGGACTCATCTCCTTTTCCATCAGAAAAAATGAGATAGCATAATCACAGACTTGAATGGTCTGATAAGGGATGCTCCCTGGATCTGCGGGGTCCATCTAAGACAGCAAGCATCATGCAGAGAGAACTCACTTGGATTCAGAATGGATTCCAACCTCCCACTACCTGTGTGAGCTGGGAGCTTTACTGGCCTCTCAAGCTAAGTCTCCTAATCAGTCAAGTGAGATAGGGCCCACCACCTCCCAAGGTTATTGTGAGGATTGGGGAAGATAATAATGGCTACTCTGGTTCTTACCTGTGTGCTCCAGTGATGTGATTTATAGCCCTTTTTAAGTCTTCAAAACAATCTTACAAGGTTATTCTGACTACTGAAACTGTGGCTAAAGGGAGGTTGGGTTTTGGGCCTCTTACCACACAACTTGAAAGCCATGGAAGTAGGATCATAATCCAAATTTGTCCAGACCTAGAGCTGTTAGATTTGATATGTCCCAAGTATTTAATCAAGGAGATTGTCTGGGATGTAATAGGAGCTCAAGACATGAAGTTTATTCACATCTTAATTTTTCTCAAATATCTGAAATTTCATGAAAGTGTTTTACAGTGTATCACTTTTTCTCTAATTTCAACAATTAAAAGGCAGCCAAGGCTGCCTCCCTTGAATTACAAAGATAAAATAAAAGAGAAGTGTCCTATGAAAAAAGCTATTCGGGAGACACTACTTTTAGGCACTTAGGTGGCTGGTCTTCTTGGGATGGCTCTTCAATACAGTTTTGAAAAAGGCTGAATGATAATAATCTGAGTGCAAGGGAGCATTGCCAAGCGTTTATCTTTATTGCAAAAGATGCCTGTAATATTTGAAAGGCGTTATAACTGAAGGAACCTGAATTTTATATGTATTGCCAATTAGAATATATTTGATTGCTTAAATAGAAAATCCACATGAGTCACAGTTTTGTCACAGAAGTCAATTTCTTTGAGACACAGGTTGTTTAGGTCACAAAAGAAAGAAAAATGTAAACAGATAAACACTAAGGTCTGTAAAAATCCAAAAAGAGCCATCAAAATGAACCAGTAAGATTTATAAGCATGAAAACTTCTAATTAGGTGAGCAAGATCATCAAAGGCATGACTGCTTCAAATAAATAATTATTTAGGCAAGTAAATAAATCAAGGGAAACCCTTATTACTTGTGACAACTAAAACTGCAGCTTAAGTTTTTATCCCAGAACATTACTGGGATAGAAACCATCCAATATTCACTGTGATGCTGGCTTTCTTGTCAATGGAACCTTCCCCACTAAGAAAAGCAGAAAGATGTACTTGAGTTTATGAACAAGAAGGAATCATTCATGGAAGGTCAAACTGGGCCCATGACAGATATGTGTGCTGTCCCTTGGCAACCCTAATGTGACACTCCTCTCAGAACCAGCAGGCCATCATTGCTATGGTGATTTCTGGCTGTGCTAAGAAGGCAGTTTCAAATTGGAATGGTTATCTGGCATGAGGATGTTTCTAGATAGGAAGGGCCCTGGATTTTAGCATCTAAATTTTTCATTTGTCTTTATATTCATTTCAGGGTCCCTGAGCTTCATTGTTCAGAGTAGCTTTCATGAACTTATGGAGAACATTGCAAACTGCTTTTTGGTTGTAGCATAGTGGTATCCACCATATACATTTCTGAGAATGTCTTAACAATCCAACTCCTCAAAATAAAATCCACTCGGTTCAGAATCAAGCACTGCCCATTCAATCAGGACATGATTTAAAAACTCCTATCAGTTAATGTATCCTCATTTCCATGGGATATATTTGACACTTTGTTTGCTTCATTAAACATGCTTTACCCGTCAGGGATATTTGGTTACAAGAGACAGAGAGTGATTTTGACTGACAGACAAAAGAGAACTTTGTTGGAAGGATATGGAAAAACTCACCTCTTGAAAAGGGATGGTAAAGACCTTGATGGACAGTTCCCCAGTGCAAAGTCGGGACCCTCTGATGAAATAAAAGATAAGTGGAAGACGACACAGCAAACCCACCACAGGGCCACCTTAGAGCAGGCGTGCTGTGCCAGCAGTATCAACCATCTTAGAAGAAAATAAGTCCATCTCTTTAGAAAGGAATGATTGTCTTGAGGAAAGGGGATGTGGGCATAACATTAAAAGTTGTACTAGGAATTCTCGGCATTTTATAAAATGGAAGAAAGAGAACAAACACGATGCAGGAATAACTGATTTGAGAATTTGCAACTTAAAAATGAATATGTAAAGATTGGGAAACTGACCTCATGTGGATTTCTCGTAGCAAATTTCCCTGTCACTTACTGCTATAACAGCACCGCTTGTTTTCCTTACCACAGTCTAATTTAACTTTCATTTGAGTTATTATGTGATTAATACCTAGGTCCTCCATTACACCTCAAACTATAAAAGGGCAGGGACTCTACCAGATTTTGCACACCATTGTTACTCCCCCGTTTAGCTCGATATGTGATGTCATGAATATGTATTAACTGACAGAATGAAATATCGTTAGAGAAATATCAGTACTATGACATCACTCCTACTGCACCCTAGCACAAAGTAACTGTGTGGTTAGACTCGTTATCATGAAAAAACACTATTTGTAAGTTAGAGCCAGAGTCAATATTCTGATGACTATAGTTTTGTTTTGTTTTGTTTTGTTTTTAAAAGCATTCCTCCCCCCTCCCCTCCCCAAGTTCCCTGAAAGTCATCAGACCCGCCCATCCCCACCCCACCGTCAGAGTCTGGCTCCTGCAAAAAAAAAAAAAAAAAGCATTCCTTGTAACACAAATCCGTATTTTAGTCCGTGTCTTAGGACCTGGTGCTGCTGGAAATATTTGCCTCCCTAAGGACAGAATGTACTGCATTGTTTGCCAGCTACTTGGTCCTCAATATCCCTCCATAGCGTTGTTTATGCAAATCCCCCTCCCATCAGTCCGCATCAGCTATCACTAGTCAAGTTACTTTTGCCTGGTGTTTCTCTGTAAACCCTGCAAATCTGTTTCTTGTACTCTTCCCAAAACTGCAGGGAAGTTAATCACTCTGTAGCCGGGTGCTGTGTTTCATGCTCCTGTAACCACTGATGGTGCCATGTTCCCATCCTCCCCACCTGATTCATCAACAGCAAACTCCTAGAGCTCAGAAGAGCCAAGGTGGAAATAATCCAGTAGAGCAAGACTTAAAATGACAGAATTCTCTCTTATGAAAGTAGGCTAGTGAAAATGGAAGAATTAGCTAAACAAAGTATTGCCTAAACACAGATTCATTAAATATAGGAAATTAAAGTTGGCATGAGAGAAGAAGCCTTTTTAAGATATGTTAAAAATGTCATTTGCATTTTTCTTTTGCCGTTTTTGTTCTCAAGGAGAAAAAGTGTTCTACACAAATGTCTTTTGAGAAGAAAATTGAGCATTATAGATCTTCCTCCAAAGATATATTTCTTTTTTCAAAACAAATCCTTACTTTTGAAAATATTTGATAATTAAAACAATAGACCAAATGTTCAAATCCTAGCTTAGGCATGAATATAGTATACCCATGCAATCCACAAGAGCAAATGGTGAGTTATGAATCACATGCTTAAAAAAAACTATGAAATCTTACACAAACATGAAGGCATAATCTTGGAGAACCACCAAAACTTTGAAATTTTTAACCTTTGGAAATCACAGTAGAGGAAGGTATTTTCTCCTTTACACTTGTAAATACAGGGGATTTATTATCTAACTCTTCTTTGTTAGTGCTCTTTTAAATGCTCTGTAACAGAAAAAGATTCAGCTCATGATATTATACCTACCCCAAGGTCATTTTTTATTTCTGACTCTATTTGTTGAGTTATGATGAAGTTGGAAGAAGTATATCACCAGGGATGAAGAATATCAATATATTTGTATCTGTGCTTGTAGAAGCTTATCAACCACACAATTTATGCTCTGAGTTCTAAGTGTTAAGATTCTGTACCATTTTGTAAACAAATATGTGAAACCTATGGGTCAGATTTTCCTTCTGCAAAGCTCAATCACTATTCACCAGGAAAGTGTAAGATTTTAGATCTCACATTATATTTCAGACACTTTAGTGCTTTGAGTCAGCCTTAAATGGCAGGGCCTGGGATTTTGCTTCCCCTTAAGTACAGCCAGCTAAGATTTTAGTGTTTATAGAAATAAAACATAAAAATGTAATATCTCCCATGGCAAACACTGAGAGACTGTGGTGCTTTACAAGTCAACGTTTTTAAACTTTTTTTTTATATTGTCACAATTTTTGTAAAACAGTTTTAACTTTGAATGATGAAAATCTTACACAAGAATGACTGCTATATTTTTAATGCACCCACAGGAGAAAACTATTTTTTGGTAATCTTGTAAGTGGAAGAAATAGCCAATTCTTCATGTTCCAGAAGTGCTGACCATAAGACAAGGATTTGGTGCAAACCATTTGCATTTTGGGCATCTTCTGGGACTTTCTAGTTCCTGCAAAACTTGATTTCCCTTATTAGCATAGCAAAATACTAAATCTCTTCTTTTAACACATGAATCAGATTAGAAACAAGAGCTATCTTACTCTCTTTTGCAGAAGGTCATGCATACAAGGAAGAGGCATATGGAACTGTTTCAGGAACTCAATCAGAAATTTCAAACTTTGGACAGATTTCGGGATATACCAAATACAAGCAGTCTGGTGAGTATGCTTTACTTCATCGGTGCCTGATGCCACCATAAAGATGCATCATGTCAGGTGTCCCCCATGCCTTCAGGAATCTCCCAGTTGTCTTGGGAACACAAGAGTGGCAAAATGAAAAATAAGTAATAATCCCCCGAAGGTTCTTTGAAATGTACTAAGAGGCAACTTAGGAATGACAGAGTCTTTAAGTGTTTTATTCATATTTCAAATGTTCTCAATTATAAGGTCTAATTTGAATTAGTTATATATCAAAAATGTGCTGGATTCACTTGGACCTTTTATCATCAGAGTTTAAAGTCAGTTAATTCAAATTTCCAAGTACTTGACCAAATATTTTCATTAGAATGCCTGGCATTTTAAGGTCATTAATATATATTATAAATATATAACTAACACATATATCTGTCTCTCTCTCTCTCTTTCTCTCCATATATATATATATATATATATATATATGGAGAGAAAGAGAGAGAGAGAGTTGCTACCTAAAACTAGACTGGTAGGCTTTGTCTACCAGAGTTTCAGGATACACATCAGCGCTGGGGGCTTTGATTGTTGATTGCAGCCATTCTCTTCACTCATTCCCACTACTATAATGCTAGCATAAGATGTAATCAAATAAAATGATGTTTTGCAGTTACTATGTGCATGGCACAATCAAATCTCCAGAGAAGGCTGTATCATTATTCGTGAGAGCACTGGAGCAGGCATCCAGAAATCAGTATGATGCTTCGACAAGATATTTCAGTTTTATGATGGTGCAAAAGCAATATGCATTCAGTAGAAGTCGTACTTTGAATTTTGATCTTTTCCCACGCTAGTGAGATGTGGTCCAGTACTCTCTCGTGATGCTGGGCAGGGGTAGGGATCCACAGCTCCCACTCAGTCCCGAGATCATGAGGGTGAACAACTGATACACTGACAACCGTTCTGTACCCAGACAACCATTCTGTTTTTCACTTTCAGTGCAGTATTCCATAAATTACGTGAGATATTCAACACTTTATTATAAAACAGGCTTTGTGTTAGATGATTTTGTCCAACTATAGGCTGATGTAAGTGTCTGAGCACCTTTAAGTTTGGCTGAGCTAAGCTATGATGGTCGTCAGTAGGTTAGGTGTATTGAATGCATTTCGACTTATGATATTTTCAACTTATGATGGGTTTAGTGGGACATAACCCTGTCATAAGTTGAGGAAGATCTGTAGAAGAAAGCTCAAGCAAGAGCTATCTGCTTGAGCTTTCTAGCAGATAGTTAGCTTCTGCTAAGAACTCGAGAGCTCAAGAACAATCTTGAGCAAGTTACAAAGTTCAATTTCTGAACCTCAATTTTCTCCTTCTAATTTGGGCATAGAAAAACAGTCATTAATAATACACTTCCTTCGATCCATGCACTTTCCAAAGCGGGTGGGACCCTGAGATGCTACAAGCTGAGACAGCTCTGAGGGCTGGAGCTGGGACAGCCGTCTGACTCCACGCTTCTCCTCTCCATGCGTGGCACTCCTTTGCCTCACACTTTTGCAGTCCCTGGCTGGACCTATTCCTTCCAACCTCTGGCGTTCTGAAATACATGTCACTCTAAGGTATTTGGGGTCACTTTCTAACGCTAGTGATTCTTTCATACGTGTATGGGTCTTAATCCTGTCTTCCTGATTAGTATCATTAGCTTATCAACAGCAAGAATTTATGTGTCTTTGTGTTTTTCTTGTATTCTTCTCAGTACTAAGTATGATGCTGATCATGTGTGGTAAGTTACCAGTAAACGGCCGCTCTTGATTTCTTGCATGTCTAATAGTTTAATCTGCATTTGTTAAATGAAGGTTATCAGAAGTATATACACTTTAACTCTTCATTGGTCTCTTAAAGAGTTTGTGTATATCAGTCTATTTTCCTCCATACAGCAGGAATCATGTGTGATGTGGAATCATCAACACAACAATAGGCATAGAGAAAACACTTACACGTAGTGAGTGGTTCTTTCTCATCTACCGCCCCCCGCCCCAAATATTAAGCTGTCAGTTTTTAGTTAGCAGGAAAATGAAAATTGCACCATTGAAATTAGACCTAAACTTATTAGCTGTTCATTTTGAAATGTTGAAAGCTAACATTGAAATGAATTGAAGAAACTTCATTTTGTTTTTTGGGTTTTTTTAAGAGAAGGTTATGTTTACCAATCCAAAAGCCTTATGCAACCAATACAGCTGGCTGACTGCTATAATATGACTATAATTTCCCCTTGTATGGTCTGGGTATTAAATCATTAATGGCACAAATATCTGTATCTCAGTTTCCTGACAACCAAAATAGTCTACTAATTACAGCACATCTCTGCAGCAGCCTGCCTTTTCTGGAAAGGATTTATAAATATTTATCATTTGGGAGGTTAGGAGTGGCGAGGATAGTTGTCATTGCTGCTTCACTATTGTCCTAAATACATGAGAACAGAGAAAAAAATCCTGATTCAGTTCTGATTAATAAGGAACGTGTGAGTGAGTTCACTATCCTTAACTCAGTCATATAATTCATAGCGGCACATTGCTAATGGAACAGTGCATAATTGGGTGGAGAAAGACATTTTCAAAACAGAAACCTCAATGAAGTCTGTTTCATTTTTTTTTCCGGCTCCTAACTCACAAAACCTGCCTGGCACCTGCAAATGATGGTAATTATGTAGAATGTGGGGAATCAAAGGGAAACCAAAAGACCGTTAAGTCCATCTCCCTGTTCCAGCCCGGACAGCACCTGAATCCCTACAAGGGGTAGGCATTGTTAACAGCCCTTCCCTGTGAGTGTCTCCATCAGGATCCCACCCACGCAAGCAACAGCTCCAAATTCTCCCTCTTTTAGAATGTAAAATAAACACATTCTCTTTCACTTTGTCCCTGCGATCGGTAGACTGGAAGGAAAGAAAGAAGAGAGGGAGGGAAGAAAAGGTGAAGGGAAGGAGGGAAAGAGGAAAGGATGGAGGCAGGAGGGACTTACAAGTCTGCCCGACTCTCAACCCCGGCTGGGAACTGCGGGAAACACGCAGGCAGCCCAGGCCATGTTTCCGGTGGCTCTGAATTCTCATATTCCATTAATGTTCTCTATTTATACAGCCTAAGACCATATTCGCATTTTTGGAAGCCTCACGCATGTTAGCTTATACTGAGTTTATAATTTATTAGGGCTTTATCACACATGTTTCAGTTTGAGTACATCGCCTCTGTTCTATACTTGAGCTCAAAAAGCAAACCAACCGACGTAAAACAGTTACATCAAGTCAGGAACTTGTACCAACTCTGATTGAATTTTATATCAGGATTTAGGCCTCCACTGAAAGCTTTCCTGGCCTAGGTGGCTCTCCCTGTGGAATTCAGTGATCCCCACGGGCTGTTCCAAGGTTGATCTTTCCTTGGACCGTTGAATAGTTTACACTTTCCATGTGAGAATCCATCCACCCCAAGCACAGAGGAAGATGGGTGGCCCATGGGCACCACCCGCTGACTTCCAGCCCCCTCACTCCCCAGGGGTCCTGTTCCCACCCTGATTGCTGGGGGTGGCGGTTCTTCTCCACTCAAGGGTGTCCACACACTTGGGAACAGTGGTGAGAACCACAGCTCAGCAGGGAGTACTATGGGATGCCAGAGGAGATGAGCCACGTTAACTAATTTATTACCCACTAATAGAAGCTCTCGGAAATTCGATCAGTCCCGTACTGCCAATAATACTATTTGAAATTAGAATCTAGACACCCTGACAGAGTTTTAAATGGGCCTTTTTAGTTCCTGTATCCATGGTGCTTGATCTTTAAAATATAAAAGGAAAATCACACTTGTTCCAAACATAATGAAACCTTTATTTTTAAAGCCAGTGAACTAACACTTTACATATCTTGAATGCTTTTAGGATTGAATAATTCGACTTTCTGTCAAACCTAGGATTCCCAGAAAGCTCCTTGAGACAGCCATCCTCCAAGAAGGATAAATCCACCCCATGGCTTTCCATTGATGACTGATGGCTCAGGTCCCTGTAGTGTCCTCTAAGGTCCAACCATTCTTCATTGCCTACGAAATAAATTCCAAATAGGGAAGTAGCCTGGCAGGCGAAGCCCTTTATGATCTGGCTTTCAGTTCACCTTTGCCTGTTTTTTTCTGATATTCTTTTTCACTCCAGCTAAAATGAATTGGCACTGTTCTGAGATGTCCTATCTCCATGCTCTCTGGATTTGTACTTCTTGGTACACGTGCCTTTCCAGCCACCCAACCTCCAGCCACACATATGCCTTCATGACAAAGCCCATGCTTCTATGCCAGCCTTAATGTCATTTTTCTCAGAAAGTTCTCTGTGCTCCACAAAGGGAAGCCATATTTCCACCCTCCGAACTCCCTCAGCATTTTTTCCAGATCACAGATGTGGATATAACTGTATATTTTATACATTCATTTAACTATAGACACCTTTATGATATGTATGATTACTATCTAGTGAGCATTTATTAAAATCAGGCATCATACTAAGCCCTTCCATGTTTTTTTTTATCTTTGCAGCCCCACAAAGTAGGTAATGAGCGACACCTTTGGCCAACTCCTTTGGCCCAAAAGACAAAGCGTATCTCTCTTTTGCAGATAGTAAAGTTGAGATTCAGAGAAATGGTGTAAATTGTTCAAGGTCACATTCATATGGAATGGAGTAACTGGAATTTGGTCCTGTGTGTATTGGGCTTTAAATCTATGCTCCCTGGTGGACCATGTGCTTTTCACCAAGTGATTTATCACCTTACTCTCCCTAGCACCTAATATGATGCCAGCACAGAGCAGCTGATAAATAAACATGGGTTGAAGGGAAGCAAGGAAGGAGACAGGGAAAGAAAAGAGGGAGAGAGAGAGAAGGGGAGAGTTACAAGACTATATAGTTCATGAGACTTTAGGGTATTAGACTAAATCAGAATTAATCCACTGTACATATCCCCAAAGTTAACTTTTTTATTAAATCTTTACCTATTAGCTTCTTTTTTCTTGTGTGTCCTCATGATTAAGGCTAATAAGTGTTGAAAACATCTAATGTATTGGAATTTTAATAACGTAATTTCTAGTTATAAGTATTTCTGTAAGTCACCTCTTTGGCCTATCCCAACCAGAGAATGATTTTTAATATACTGAATGGAATCCAAATAATTATTCAAGTACCTGTTTTTGATTGTAATTGATTGTAGTCAGTTGAAGGCCAGAATTTGTGGGGGGATAAGGGGGGAAGGGAGAGGGAGTAAAGGACGCATTTAACAACCATAGATGTTTTAAGTTTTTTCTAAGGAGATTTCAGTCATGATTTCCTTCTTGTTCTTTGATGTTATTCAGCTTAGTGTATCCTATTCAAAGCCCCTCATTTTACAGAAATCTTTAAATCATACTTCTTTAAAATAGAGAAATTTTACTGCTAACTTTCAGCAAATACCAGACTATAAAAACCACAAATGATGTCTGTTCATGCAGTCATCGAGCACCTATAACATGGAAGGTCTCGGTGGTGTCATAATTAGGCAGATCTTAAATCTTAGGTAATTAGAGGTTGTGGACTGTGAAACTTAAGAATAAATGACTTGTAGACATTTAAAAAAATGCTTATATTGCTGGATATGTTTCCCAAAAAAGTGTGCTCTTTGAAAGGATTTGTGCTAGTGTGCCACCCAAGTATATAGAAAATTGTGGGGAATATACATCAGATAAAAAAATAGATTACACATAGCAGCATTTTCATATTCTAAAAAGGATAATTTCTTGCAGAAAAACTAAACAAAGACAGTGATCTAAAATTTCATTTTATGAAATATGGCTACTTTGGGTTTACAGTTTTTAATGTTGCATAACATGCCCTATGACATATCCTCAATTTTTTTATCCCTCCAAAGATTCTGACAAAATACTTAAATTTTCTACATTTAATCTTAGCAGTAACTTAACGTTCCTTCCTACCTGAACATATAGCCATCCTGACACTTCACAAGATGCCCCAAAACAAAACGTCATCTACCTTGCCTTCTATAATACTATTCACTTCCTTTGATTGCTGGAAAATTTTAGGGTAACTCAAAAAAGGTGTTCATCAATTTGCTCAATGAAAGAAAACTGAAATCAAAACCATTTCCTGCAGCTGGCCACAATTTCAAATCATCTCTGAATCACATAAACTGGATTAAGCTTAGGAACAGGCTCTCTTCCTGGAAATTTCAACAAGCAGCAATCCTAGTCATCAAATAAATGACTCTCTTCCCCTCTCTTCTCGACAGGAAAACCCAGCACCAAACAAGAATCCATGGGACACTTTCAAAAACCCCAGTGAATACCAACATTACACCACAATCAATGTCTTAGATACAGAGGCAAAGGACACCTTGGAACTGAGGCCAGCAGAGTGGGAGAAATGTCTGAATTTGCCTCTGGATGTGCAGGAGGGGGACTTTCAAACAGAAGTTTAACAAAATCAAAATGGACAGAGGTGGAGACAAAATGTATTGCACTGACACTTAAGACTTGGGAAGCCTGACATTTCTATCCAGACAGTGTGACTCTCTTATGTCAGCATCTCCACATGCCAGATGTCAGTGGTGTTTGCTTTGGTAACTTCTCCCTAGTCAGGCGAGTGGAGAGAAGCCCAGGTGTACAGTCCTGACCACCCTGTGTTGTAAGTACCCGTGGAATGGATTTGTAGGGTAAACTTTATAGATAAACCTCAAGCAACGATTCATGTTGTAACCGCTTCATATGGTTTAGTTTTCAAAAAAACTTCACCATGAAGCACAATGTATATATTTATGCAGTTTTTAAAGTTTATAACAGTCTGTTTGGCCATTACTACACTTTTTACTTTATAATATAAAAGCAAAGTTTTTGTCATTAAATGAATGTTTGTTGAGCTACATTCTTCATTGCTTTAAATGCAATAAAGTAATAATCTCACTTTTATATGAATAATATATTTCACATCTTTATTATTGCAGTTTTCTCTAGAAAGCTCTGAGTAGCTTTCTCTGCTGCAGCTGTGTATAAAATATTTAAAATGTTGTATGGTGTAAATAAACTTTTGTCTACATATCAGTTTTTTAGTGCATTTTATTTTGGATTTGTTGAACGGAAATTTACATATTTATAAAGTTTTGTTTCACTACAGATACTGAAAATGTATTCATGGTTTTAATAGCATACCGTTATTACTCCTTTGAGGCTAATGATTTCTCCAATGTAATAGTAGGTCTGTATAGTGCTTCTGTATTTTCTACTCACACACCCTTTGGAGCAATGTACCATGTAAATGGGGCTTGTCAGAAATCTGCTGCCATCATACTCTTACATAAATATTATGTTTTTTCTCTCTCATGACAAAAAAAGATAACTGCTAGTAGGAAACAGTAAGTTACCATACAAAAAATAATACAGGGACAATGTTTATTATAAGTAATGAAGTTCACTGCATGTTTCACAGAAGAAACTACTTGTACTACCGTTCTTCATAGCATATGGGGAAAATGAACTTATTTGGGATTTTAAAAAAAAATTGTATCTGTACATTCTCTAGCAGAAGGAAAGGGGTGTGAATGTATTGGCAGATGATTTATCTGTGATTTGAAGAGTCTGACATGAGCCTACTGCAGAAGGCTCCCTGGTGTCCTGTCTGGTGTTAGAGCCACACAGTGATGTCCACCCCCACCACCTCAGGGTGGCACCAGAGGAACCCGGGGACCAGGGATGCAGGTTGGGGAGAGGATTTCGGCAATTTCCTCATCCTTTCGGGGATGATGAGATTGTGCTTTTCAGTCTGAGAGAAGTAAAGGGGGTGGGGAGGAGATTGGGGGCTTTGAAATTTCTATGATGTTTATTTAGTTTGCTGGTTAAGCCTAGGCTGCACGGTCTCCTGTGGTCTGGCTGAGACTCAGATGGGTTCCTGCTGCCAGTGACCGAGGGGACCCCGGCCCACAGGCCACGAGGCAGACACCAAGGTGCTTCAACCTCAAGGGCGCCTCTGAGCTCGAGCCTTAAAACCCAACTCCTGTCAGATACCCTTCCTGTGCTTCATGTAAAGACATGAGAAGTATATTTTTAATCAGATTTTAAAAATAAAAGTGACATCATTATGCAAAAAAGAATACAACATAATGAAGACTGGTTTTTCAATAAAAATAAACTTGATGCTAATTATAATGTAATTGTAATATTTAATGCCTATTAAATTTATCAGATGACTTTCCAGTGGCAGGATAATATTTAGTAAATTTCTCTCACTTTCTCTCTCTCTCTATTATATATAAACACACACATATATTCATGTGTGTATATGTATACATATACATATACACACATATACATATGCATATATATGTATATAAAATCCATAATGCTCAGCTCCATCTCAGTACCCTGTAGAGGGAATGAAAATCATACATACAGTTCCCCATTTCAAACTGTAAAATCTTGATGAAAGGAAAAAAAAAACACAACAGGCATATGTTTGAAAACAAATTCTTTGTGTTTAAAGACATAAATTCAATATATTATAGTAATATTTCTTCTAAAACCATAATATTCATGGCCATAAAACAAAAACTTATACTTTTTGCCATTTTTCTCTAGTTCTAATAACTCTAAATATTAGATTAATATATGAAAGCTAACCAAAACTTGCATACTTAAAAATGTTAACGTAAATTTACTCTGAGAAAGATGCCGAGTTGTAGTGGTGTTTTCCATTTGTTTTTTAATCTGTAAGAAAAAAATGCAGGTCAGTAAGTATCAAGGAATCATCATTTTAAGGCAGCCTTCTTCTAGTACACGCCTTTGAAGTTTCCACTGCACTTACACACGTACTCTGCCAAAGTGGGTGCAGCTGTCACCCAGATAGTGCTGGGACCATCCCTCTGAGCCAACTCAGAACCTGACAGGGTCTTTGTGCCCTTGGACTGGAAGGTCTCCCCTTCTGCGTGACCGGATTTTCCTTATGCTTCAGGATAAGGCCATATTTCTTTTTCACGATGTTATCCATGATTTTCCAAGCTAGAAAATAAATTCTCCTTTGAACTCTTATAGCACTGCTTCTGTACCTCTCCTAGGATTTTTAAAATCTTCTATCTTGTTACTTATACACATTTCTGATACCCTCTGATGGACTGTAAGTGCCTGGAGGGCAGGATTCACATCTGATCCATTTTTGCATCTATAAGGGACCTACCACAATAATATGCACACAATAAGTACTTGTCGAATTATTTGTGGAATTTATTTTAGAATTTCTTACAGTCATATATATCATCACACATCCAAAAGAGTTTACTGAACAATTATTATGTGCGTACTTCTATAAGACCTCTGTTTTAGGTAGCTCACAATATACTGAAGATATGAGACACACATGTGAAACAAGTATTAATATTATTTAAATATTAAGAAGCTCTTATTACCCTATATTGTCTTTTTGTCCTTAAGATTACCACATGGGGCATGAATTAATTACCCTAAAGATGGGGATCAGAAGAGGCTAAGTGAGCTACCTAAGATCACCATAAATAAATGGCAGACCCACTATTAGAGTCCAGGTCTTCTGATTTCTACTTTGGGGCCATTCCCCTGATGCCACGGTATTTCCACTTGTTCCTTCTACATTATTAAATCCCAAAATCAAATAACAACAAGTTCCATGGAAATGTTTTTCAGGTGAATCATAGAGGCAGAAAACTGAAAACATGCATTAGCTGTCATGAGGGTGCTGAGGCTGGAGCTTATTGTGGCAGAAAAACATGGCTTATCCAAAATAACGTGATTTTGAACAGATTTGGATCTAGAGTCCATTGTGTGGTTCTATTTGGACCTGCTTTTCTTCTCAAACCCACTTAAATGTACTTAATTTTTCCCCAGTTTTGTCATTACCTGCACACATGCAACAGGAGACGGAAGAGAGAAGCCAACCTGAATTTTCAGGTTGGATTCAGACACTTGGTAAAAATATATAGCCGCAAGAACTTTTTTTTAAAAAGACGTAATCAAAAACCCACTACTTCAAAAAATTCAGCTTGTAAATTTTGAATCACTCTTAGCTTCTTATGAAAACTTTATTAGTTTTAGTTTTCCAGAGTTATTGATGTCAAAATCAATTCAAGAAATTATACAATGTTGTAGCACTTCATTGAAGAATATGAGACAAACATGTCTCCAGCATGTCAATCTACACAGAGTTTCACATGATGAAAAAATCATCTTGCCCCTGAGAAGTTTCTGTAGTTATCTGTAACTGGGATATTACAACAGAAAAGAGGTTTAATAAGAACAGAGAACCAGAAGAACATAGAGACTGAAGAAATTTTGGTGACCAATGAAAATGGCTATCTTCTTCTGAGTGTCAAAAATCAAATCCAGACTTAGATAAGGAGAACCTTTATTTGAAAAGACTACTGCAATAGGGAAGAGGGACTGTTGCAGTAGGGAGAACACTCCAACTGTGAGATCCAGAACATCCCAGATGGCAGGCAGGAAGGGGTGAGTCAGCAAGACAAGAAGGAACTGGGTGGGAGAGTAGGAAGAGTGGACAGTGGGACCAAGTAACACTGGGAATGTCTTTCTCAGTGGCTAGACAATTCTGGGACAGATAGGCAGGGGAGGTGGTTCCATTTTTCCCTCCTTGTTTAATCTCCTGCTTTTTGTTTAAACTCAAGGATGGTCCAAAGTTCAGGAGCGTGGGAAAAGGAAGACGCCCAACTGAAGTTTGGTCAAGTTAGCAAGTATTTTGTTCAAAATTTTCCATGGGCACAAACAGTTCTGCTAGTAATCTCGAGACAAAGCATAGGAATTTGGATGGTCTGTGTCTGACTTTTGTCATAAGTAGACAAGAGGTTCATCTGAGAGTCTTGTCTAAGTAATATTGGCAGGGTGGCTCTTTGCATTTTGTAAGACTTTTTTTTTTTTTTGGAACACAAAAGGGTGGAGGATTTCTTAACCATTGCCATCTTTCAAAGTCATGGAGCTCAGGTAAAGTTCAACACTGTCACAGTGAAAGAAACTAAGCCCACTGGAATGAGAAGAATTATTCAAGAATAGTCCATGTGCAGCCAGCAGTGATTAAAGAAATGATTTTTCTCATGTTAGACAATAGTCATGGCTCTTTCTGTTTTGCAAATAACATGATACTATACATAGAAAATCCTAAAGATGTCACCAGAAAACTGCTAGAACTAATCAACGAATTTCGTAAGGTTGCAGGATACAAAATTAATGCACAGAAATCTCTGGCATTCCTATGCACTAACAACAAAAAATCAGAAAGAGAAATCAAGGAAACAATCCCATTTACCATCACAACAAAAAGAATAAAATACCTAAGAATAAACCTACCTAAGGAGGCAAAAGATTTGTACTTAAAAAACTATAAAACACTGATTAAAGAAATCAAAGATGAATGACATAAACAGATGGAGAAATATACCATATTCTTGGATTGGAAGAATCAATACTGTGAAAATGACTATACTACACAAAACAATCTACAGGTTCAATGCAATCTCTATCAAATTACCAATGACATTCTTCACAGAATTAGAACAAAAAACTTTAAAATTTGTATGGAAACACAAAAGACCCCGAATAGCCAGAGCAATCTTGAGAAAGAAAAACGTAGCTGGAGGAATCAGGCTACCTGACTTCAAACTATACTACAAAGCTACAGTAATCAAGACAGTATGCTACTGGCACAAAGACAGAAATATAGATCAATGGAACAGGATAGAAAGCCCAGAGGTAAACCCATGCACATATGATCACCTAATCTATGACAAAGGAGGCAAGAACATACAATGGAGAAAAGACAGCCTCTTCAATAAGTGGAAAACTGGACAGCTACATGTAAAAGAATGAAATTAGAACACTAGCTAACACCATACACAAAAAATAAACTCCAAATTGATTAAAGACCTAAATGTAAGACAGGACACTATAAAACTTTTAGAGGAAAACATAGGAAAAACACTCTTTGAAATAAAACAGAGCAAGATCTTCTTTGACCCACCTCCTAGAGAAATGGAAATAAAAGTAAACAAATGGGACCTAATTAAACTTAAAAGCTTCTGCACAGAAAAGAAAACCATAAACAAGATGAAAAGACAATCCTCAGAATGGGAGAAAATATTTGCAAATGAAGCAACGGATAAAGGATTAATCTCCAAAATATACAAACAGCTCATGGAGCTCAATATCAAAAAAAAACAAAAAACACAATTTAAAAATGGGTGAAAGACCTAAAGAGACATTTCACCAAAGAAGACATACAGATGGCAAAGAGGCACATGAAAAGATGCTCAACATCACTATTAGAGAAATGCAAAACAAAACTACAATGAGGTATCACCTCATACCAGTCAAAATGGCCATTATCAAAAAATCTACAAACAATAAATTCTGGAAAGGGTGTGGAGAAAAGGGAACTCTCTTGCACTGTTGGTGGGAATGTAAATTGATACAGCCACTATGGAGAACAGTATGGAGGTTCCTTAAAAAACTAAAAATAGGAGTACCATACGACCCAGCAATCCCACTACTGGGCATATACCCTGAGAAAACCATAATTCAAAAAGAGTCATGTCCCACAATGTTCATTGCAGCTCTATTTACAGTAGTCAGGACATGGAAGCAACCTAAGTGTCCATCAACAGACTGGATAAAGGTGTGGTACATATATACAATGGAATGTTACTCAGACATAAAAAGAAATGAAATTGAGTTATTTGTAGTGAGGTGGATGGACCTAGAGTCTATCATACAGAGTGAAGTCAGAAAGAGAAAAACAAATACCATATGCTAACACATATATATGGAATCTAAAAAAAAAAAAAGGTTCTGCTGAACCTATGGGCAGGACAGGAATAAAGACACAGATGTAGAGAATTCACTTGAGGACACGGGGAGGGGGAAGGGTAAAATGGGACAAAGTGAGAGAGTGGCATGGACATATGTACTCTACCAAAAGTAGAATAGATAGCTAGTGGGAAGCAGCTGCATAGCACAGGGAGATCAGCTTGGTACTTTGTGATTGCCTAGATGGGTGAGATAAGGAGGGTGGGAGAGAGATGCAAGAGGGAGGAGATATGGGGATATATGTATACATATAGCTGATTCACTTTGTTATACAGAAGAAACTAATACACCATTGTAAAGCAATTATACTCCAATAAAGATGTTTAAAAAAAAAATCTATAGGGCTTCCCTGGTGGCACAGTGGTTGAGAGTCTGCCTGCCGATGCAGGGGACACGGGTTCGTGCCCTGGTCCAGGAGGATTCCACATGCCGAGGAGCGGCTGGGTCCGTAAGCCATGGCCGCTGAGTCTGCGTGTCCAGAGCCTGTGCTCTGCAACGGGATAGGCCACAACAGTGAGAGGCCCGCACACCGCAAAAAAAAAAAAAAAAAAAAAAAAAAAATCTACAAACGTTAAATGCTGGAGAAGTTGTGGAGAAAAGGGAACTCTTTTGCACTTAGGTGAGAATGTAAATTGATACAGCCACTATGGAGAACAGTATGGAGGTTCCTTAAGAAACTAAAAATATAACTACTGTATGATGCAGCAATCCCAATTCTGGGCATATACCCTGAGAAAACCATAATGCAAAAGGACACATATACCCCCATGTTCATTACAGCACTATTTACAGTAGCCAAGACATGGAAACAACATAAATGTCCAATGACTGATGAATGGATGAGGAAGATGTGGTACATATATACAATGGAATATTACTCAGCCATAAAAAGGAATGAAATTGGGTCATTTGTAGAGATGTGGATGGACCTAGAGTCTGTCATACAGAATGAAGTAAGCCAGAAAGATAAAAACAAATATTGTATATTAATGCATATATGTGGAATCTAGAAAAATGGTACAGATAAACCTATTTGTAGGGCAGGAATAGAGACGTAGATGTAGAGAATGGACACGTGGACATGGCAGGGAAAGGGAGGGTGGGACGAATTGGGAGATTAGGCTTGACATAAATACACTACCATGTGTAAAATAGAGAGCTAGTGGGAACCTGCTGTATAGCACAGGGAGCTCAGCTCAGTGCTCTGTGATGACCTAGATAGGGGGGAGAAGAGGGAGGGAGGTCCAAGAGGGAGGGGATATAGATATACATGTAGCTGATTCACTTTATTGTATGGCAGAAACTAACACAACATTGGAAAGCAATTTTCCTCCAATTAAAAAATAAATAAATAACTGTCCATGTTCAACCAGCAGTGATTAAAGAAAAGATTTTTCTCATATTAGACAATAGTCATGACCCTTTAAACAAAAAGTATTCCAAAGTGAAAGTGGTAAATATTCCAAGCTAGGTGAGAACACCTAATTTTCTTTAATTCTGAGCTTACCAATTATCTCTTCATTTGGACTCCTTGTATCTTTACACTACACAATGTGCTGGTTCAGAAATACTGATCTTTCTAAAATGTAAAAAATGGCACTTTGGTTTGTAATTCAGATAGAGCTGGGATGTGGATGCAGATTGCTGTTTGGCCTTACGCAAAAGAAATGCAAACTTGCCCCTCTTTTTATGAGGAGGTAACTTTCCACTTGAAGCAAGGCTTCTGCTGAAGTTAGGCTCCTTGCCCTTCCTTCTTTGAAGATCACATTTCAAAGACTTGGTCCAGGTGCTTGAGAAAGACATTCCTGTACTGTAAAACCTGCAAGAAGCTTTTTAAAAGACCTACATCTCACAGAGGCAGATAGAGAACTTAATGATTCCAAGTTCTCTAAAGTAAAAGCTCCAAGAAGAGGCAGGTCATGGGCCTAGAGTTGAAGAGAATGCTGTCTGAAGTTTGGTCAAGCGAGGGGGGTGTTAAGATCTTCCTGGTCACAGGTAAATTCATCCACTGATACCTAAAAGCCAACTAAACTGTTAAGACATCTGCAAGCTTAATCCACTAGAGTTCAGTCCCCTCAAAGCATCAACCACTTCTCACCCCTACAAAAGACAGCAATTCGTCATGAAAATGATTCTTCTGGAAGCAACCACCGATGTCAGAGATCTCAGAGCCTCTTGACCTCGGAGCCTCTTGAGAAGTGTCTGATTACAGTTTCCTCCTCACCAAAACCACTAAACTCCAGGAAGAGGAGCCAGCTTGCTTTTAACAAGCAATTTTCAACTAAAGAGGAGAGTCAAAGATTAGAAGTGAAGGTCAGCATTTCAATTCCTGTTCTTTTGTTTAATCAGCTCCGAGGTTGTGTCAACTTTTCAGATGAATGCCTAGCATCATCTAGTATCTCTATCTTTTTCTCTCTCTCAAATCTAGAATTGCATTTCTAAAATGCATAGAGAATTTTATATGTAGACTGGAAGATAATTTTATTTAGTAATTAAGTTGTGCTTTATTCTGAAGTGAACTTGAGGTGATTTATAAAAAATATATACATTAATATGTTTATTCAACAAATATTTAGATACTGAGGTAGGAGGTGGTGATTCAACAGTGAAGAAAGCATGGTCCTCATTTTCAAGTGACTTAGTATCTTTGGGAGCAGACAGACCAACAAAGAGAATTACAATAATTTAATGGACTTATGCTCTAGGAAAAGACACTAATACATAGGTAAAAAAACATGAGGAAGGACAATCAAGGTGACATAGAGGCTAACTTAACACCTAAAATGTATGCCTCAAGGTTCTAGACTCTTCTCTGGAGCTACACAAAGTGAAGGCTCCGAGCTTCCTAGCAACCAGTGCAAATATAGAACCTGCAGGAAATTCCCTGGTGGTCCAGTGGTTAGGACCCTGTGCTTTCACTGCTGAGGGTGTGGGTTCAATCCCTGGTCAGGGAACTAAGATCCCACAAGCCAGCCACACGGTGCAGCATGGAATCTTATATGTATATATATGTATACATAAACTGCAATTAGTTATGTAGTTCACAGTGTCCCTAAGACCCTAAGATAAAACCAACATCTCCTGTGTAGACACAAAAGGCCAAGAGGTGCTTCTTATGAATGTTCATGCTGCATTACATGGTGAATTCCATACCCGTGGCCTCCTCAGTTCCCTGAGCTTTACAGACTTAATTCTCATGTCTCTCTCTCTCTCTTTTTACACAAAGCCTGTTCTATTTTTAATATACCACATATAGGAGATCATAAAAATATTTCTGATTATTTTTTGTACAATTTTTAAAGGTTACACCTCATTTACGGTTATTAAAAAAATATTGGCTATATTTCCTGTGTTGTATACAACACAACCTTGTAGGCTGTCTTACACCCAGTTGTTTGTACCTCCCACTTCCCCATCCCAATGTTGTCTCTCCCCTTCCCTCTCCCCACTGGTAACCACTAGCTTGTTCTCTATATCTGTGAATCTACTTCTTTTTTATTATACTCACTACTTTGTTGTATTTTTTAGATTCCACATATAAGTGATATCATACAGTTTTTGTCTCTCTCTGTCTGACATATGTCTCTCCTTGAAGGGTAATATGATGGTTAATTTGTGTCTCAACTTGACTAGAGCACAGTATTTGGTCAAACACCAGTCTATATATCATGGTGAATGTATTTTTTGGAAGAGATTAACATTCAAATCAGTAAGACTTTGAGTAAAGTAGATTACCCTCCATAATATGGATAGGCCTTATGAAATCACTGGAAGGCCTTAAGAGACTCCCCAAGGGAGGGGAAGTTCTTTCCCCAGACGGCCTTCAGACTAGGGCTGTAACATCAACTCTTCCACGGATCTCCAGCTGCTGGTCTCCTCTGCAGATTCAGACTCACTAGCCCCCGTGATCACATGAATCAATTTCTTAAAATAAATCTCTCTCTGTAAAATATTTACACACACACACAAACACACACACACACACACCCTATTGGTTCTCTTTCTTTAGAGAATCCTAATACAAACAAATACTTACCGCCCAAGTACAATCACCAAAACCAGTTTTTCACAGTCAAAACATTGTGCTACAAACACAAAGCTCTCCCAAGATCTGGCTGAATCCAAAAAGAGAACATCATTCTACTTCAAGAAATCACCCATGAAGATGACTTTCCAAAACAGAGGTTTTGGTAATAATCTTAAGCTCTTTCTGCATGCTAGCAAATACTTTATGTATAAATATTAATTTAATCCACAAAATAAGCCTAGGAGACAAGTTCTATCATTATTTCCATTTTACAAGTAAAGACACTGGGATGCATAATTCCTCTAACATGACACAAGGCAGAGCCAGGATGCATCCTCACAGTTTGGCCCCAGAATCTAAGCTCCCTATTATTCTGCTGAAAACTGAATAGTGCTTATGGGGTAGAAAGTTGAAGGGTAAACTCACTGGCAAGTATTTGGGATGAATGAAGGACAGATCTGCAGAATCAAGCAGAGAGACGTGGGTATCCAGAAGACCACTCCCCTTCCATACAGAAGGATGCTGAGGGAGAACTGCCAACTGCTTCCCCAGGGCACAAGACTGGGTTTGGTTCAACACAAGGGCACATGACAGAATGAGATCCCAGGGTTTACATCAAAGTACGTTTTGCTTAGAGAATATTATCAGGTTACTAACGCATACCATGTTCATATATATACAGAGAGAGAGAGAGAGAGAGTGAACCTGAGGAGATGGGCGATGGGGATGATCCACGGATTCCACCTGGTTGCTGTCTGCTGACCCTCCCCTTCACAGGAGGAGAGAGAGACTGAGCACCAGAAGCAACTGGTTGGTCCTTCTTTTGCCGCCTAACCTCCCCAGTGATCCAAGGATCAGGAAAGCAGAATAAAGAACCAAGTGAACTCCTGGCAAGGCATCTTCATCCCAGGGTCCAGCCATCTCATCACATCAGCAGACAGACCTCCCTGAAAAAGAGAGAGACGTTCCCACAGATCACTCTGAGCAAATGGCCTCCACCACGTGGCCATTGTGAGAAGGAATTTTCTTTATTCTTGTTTCAGGATCTTGTAGTACAGCCAGCTTTTGGGTACCTTTCCTTTTCTTTTTCCTTTCCAGAATTCCTTAGACCCAACTTGCAGAGAGATCAGCCATATCCAATGGCCCAATCCGTGGGATATCTTGGACAAAGCCCTTTCTTTGCACAGTTTTCATTCTCAGGCATTTATCTTAGAGGTGAGAATTGGACCTACTTTTCTTCATGGAGCCTGGTGGAAATATAACACACATACCTTTTGTGCTTTGAATTGAGGCTTTCCCATCCCTATCACGGTCCCCCAGTTTCACCAATCTGTGTCCTCATTTGCTGGGAAGCCCACCTGCTAGGTGCCTATGAAACTGTCCGGGGCTGGCTGACGTAGTCCGACCATGCCTTGTATGAAGCAGCAGCCTCAGTGAGGCCCAGGTTCTCTCTTCTTGCCATGGAAAGGCCTGGAGGAAGAGTCCACAAGCACCTCTGTCCCTGCCAAGTTTGGCAGCAAATTACAGACAACTTCACAGAAATCTATCCTGTGACCTACTGAACAGACCCCAGGCATTTGTCCTCAGCACAGCTTCTTTGACTGAGCAGATCACCTATCTGATGAAAAAATTGTATTAGAATCTTAAAAATACCTGAATTGTAAACAGGGTTGTGGGATTTTTTTAAATATTTTTTATGATGATATCAAAAGACCAGCATATCCTAGAGATTGTTTGGTATATTTATTTTTAAAGGCAATTGTTTTTTTGTTTGTTTTCTTTTTGCGGTACGCGGGCCTCTCACTGTTGTGGCCTCTCCCGTTGCGGAGCACAGGCTCCGGACGCGCAGGCCCAGCGGCCACGGCCCACGGGCCCAGCCGCTCCGCGGCATGTGGGATCCTCCCGGACTGGGGCACGAACCCGTGTCCCCTGCATCGGCAGACGGACTCTCAACCACTGCGCCACCAGGGAAGCCCTAAAGGCAATTGTTTAAGCGCTATTTTGGAGCAGCCAAGAAAATGTTAGTAAGCACATGGCATCCAGGTTTCTCAGGAGCCCAAGCAGAGACCCTCTGCCCCAGTGTTTCCCCTACACGTTTTCTGGGATGTGGCAGAGCACAGCTTCCTGTTGAAACCAGCATCGTGACAACCATGTGGTTACATAGCAAGATGCTAGACCTTGTCCATAATTTCCAATGCTTCACTTCACTGCAGCTGTGCAGAGACCTCCCTAACCTCATTTGAATTAGTGTAATTAACTTCCAATGTTATAATTCTAGTATGGTAGGTGTTTTTCTCAGAATTTATCATTTGACACTCAAAGAGAAAATTCTCTAAAAATTATTTCATCATTAAAAGAAATCATCTTGCTTCCTTTAACTATGCATCCAAGAAAAGCCTGTAGGCATTCACAGGCATCTGCCTAGTTGCACATCATCATCTTGCAAAATTGTATAGTCAGATGAGGGCCGCCCTGAAAATACTTGCTATGTTCAGGGTGAAAGAGGTTAAACAAACTATTCTACTTCCTGTTCCCAGCCACAAATGCAGGAATATAGGTCACTTAGAAATGACTCCTTTTCTCCTAAGTTGCAAGTTATACAAGCCCAGGTGTTTCAAATTTTTGTATATCAAAGTCTTTCTGCTGTTCAAAAATTTATAAAAAGCCTCTTCCAGAAGGCTTCAAAAATGTAAATTAGAGAATGAATATCGATTTGCCACTTCGCGTCGTGACCTGTGTTTTCCAGCAACACACGATTAAAACCATGAGCATTATTTTTAGGGGCTGGTGGATGAGGAAGGGGGGGAAGAAAGAGAAGCAGAGGGAGGTAAGAAGACAGAGAGAGAGAGGCCATCAGGATGAGAACTGAGAGCTAAGTTGAGAGAAAGAGAAAAGGCATATGTAGAAAGCACTTCGGGAAAAGAAAACAAACGTATGCTTCTCTGCTGGTCAGAAGCATGAAGACTTGTGGAGATCACAAAGCATCTAGTCCTTATCAAAAACACTGCGCAAAAAAAAGGGCCAAGAAGCACGTGAGTGTCGTAAATGAGAAGGCCGGACAGAGGGTGGGAGAGGAGGAAGGTAGGAAGGTGATGAGAATGCAGAGGACACACCGAGATACTGACCAGGATGTTAAGCTGTGGGGTCCTTTGTCAAGACTGGTGTCCAGGGAACTTCCAGCTGTTGGCCAGAAGTTGCTATGAACAAGGAATAAAGCTTCTTAAGCTTAAGCTTTTCCAATACAGATATTTTACCTATGTATCTAGAGAAAATAGGTTCTCTAGTAAATGGTATAAACTCACTGGGGAAACATATTTATGGCACCAGAGAAATATTGTATCTAGAGAAACTAATGCTGTTTTTCATCTGCTTGAAGTCCATTCTTATATTTTGCTAAAGTACTGATCAAGATTAAGACGAAGATTTTTTACCTTCAAGAGTTCATTCAGCCTCAACTATTGACTGGTTACAAAAGCAAACACTACTATTCCCTGTGACCCAAAGGAACAAATGTTCCGATTACTTATGTGTAGGAGATGAAAAGAATCTGCTGGACAGGAAAAAATGTGGCAGAGGAGAAAAAGAAGAAGAATAGGAAAACAGGAGGGGTCATGGGTACATGGACATAATGCTTTCTAGTTATGTAGAAAGTGGGACAGCAAAGCACATCTAAGAATAGCTTTACTACCTGAGGCAGGGTATGTTGAACCTGCTCTCACTTGAAGAGTCTATAATTCAGATGAAGGATTTTGAGCCATAAAATTCATATATCAAAATACATAAAGATCATATTGAGGAAATGAATGTCATTAAAGAGGCCATGTGATTTTTTATTCCATGGCAGAAGTTTCTGAAATATAAATCTTCTTTATAAGTAATATAAAAGTGTCCCTTGCTTCTGTCTCAGGGGAGAAGTTCATAGTACATGCCTCATTTACAATTTGACAAAGCCCTTGAAAATTTTTAGCTTTTTTTTCTTTTACTAAATTTTTGTTTTTAATGAAAGGGAAACTATGAATGTTCCTAAATTCTAATGAAAGAAAAGAGAAGAAAGTTAGCACTTCATGATCATCGTCACACACTATCACATTACAGGAGAGAGCACTGAGTCCATTGTTGTTTTTGTAACATAATCTGGTTACATAATCTTACAGGAGATGTGATAAGAAAATGCCTTCTTTCTTTGAAGAGAGTAAGAGGCTATTGAAATATATGATAAGACTGACCTGGCCCAGTGTAAATACCCAGTAGCAGCAAGGATTTACTCCTTTTTCTGAGAATAAAGAAATCTTTTTCTTTTCTGACTAGGATAACAAATGCATTTAAGAACTAAGTTATTAAAAAGTAGATTAGCAGGTAGCCAACTCGTTTCCTGATGTGATCAGCAAAGCTGAAAGGGTACTTGGGGACATTAGTGAGGAGGGATTGGAAGTGACAGAAAGCCACAACTCACCAATACTGCTTGGTGACAGGGAGCACAGACCTTTGTGAGGTGTGCTCATTTATTTCCTCTGCCTTATCTCCAAAAGGTCTGTTCTCCATTTGATTACAAGCTGAATCTGGCTTCTCAAATCAATTCTTCTAACATAAAGTGATGGTGTTTAGTAAAGTGACTGTTTTTACCTAGTCGGTTCCTGGTGAGCTGAGCCCCACGTGACTACTTCTCCTCTGGAGAGCTCTAAGGCTCAAAGGGTGACAGCAGCCATCGTCAAATCTTCCCTGACACCGAATCTCACCTTATCCACCATACCTAGTCTGGGAACATTCTAGAAAAGCTTCTCCAGCTCAGTGACTGACCCCAGGTTCCCCACACACAATGGAACACTTGCAAACTATGCAGCAATCATCCCTGTTTTGTCGACCTCAGAGTTTGATTTATTATTTCCAAAAGCAACACAAGGATCTCTTATGTTTTAGAAAAAGAACATTGTACAAAAAGAAAAAATCTGCCAATGTTTATTTGAAATTACATCCATAGGTAGGCTTATTGGACCTTGAACTGCTCAAGTAATGCAGAGAATTCCCTTCAGCTACTTACTGTCCCACAATAAGAGCTAGTGATGACCTTTAAAAATGTTATCTAACCACATAATAATAAAAGTTATCAAAATAACGTCAATATTTATCCTACCTGCAGTCCAGGTCTTTCTGGAACATTTCCAAAGATTTTCAGAGAATAGAATTTATTTACCAAAAGGTATGTTCTAAGTTTTTCTTTTATGTAAAGACAAGTATTTGAATTATTTAAATTGTTAAGATTACTTAAAGCAAGGCTTGTGTTCAGATATAACATCAGCCTATAACGTCTCTGCCGACAGCACTAAGTACATAAGAAGATAATCACTGTCACAAAGCAATTTAGGTCTCCAGCAAAACATTGAGGAAGATGTGCCCATCACAGATTTGTCTTCTTTTGGCAAATTGCTTCCAATCAAATTGTTGAAGTTAGAGTTTCTTTTTTGTGTGTGTGGTTTCTATTTATTTTTTTATTGGAGTATAGTTGCTTTACAATGTTGTGTTAGTTTCTACTGTACAGCAAAGTGAATCAGCTCTGTGTATACATATATCCCCTCCTCCTTGGATTTCCTTCCCATTTAGGTCACCACAGATCACTGAGTAGAGTCCCCTGTGCTGTACAGTAGGTTCTCATTAGTTATCCATTTATACATAGTATCAATAGTATCATAATAGTATATGTCAGTCCCCATCTCCCAATTCATCCCACACCCCCCTTTCCCCCTTGGTGTCCATACATTTTTTTCTCTACGTCTGTGTCTCTATGTCTGCTTTGTAAATAAGATCGTCTATGCTAACTTTTTTCAGATTCTACATATATGCGTTAATGTACAACACTTGTTTTTCTCTTTCTGACTTACTTCACTCTGTATGACAGTCTCTGGTTCCATCCACGTCATAGAGATGGTTTCACCACCATTTTAGGATCAGTGTAGCCCCCAAGTGAATTCTCCAATTTCCAAAAGAGAATAAAATATGTTCATTAAAAACTCAAAATACTGGCTGCACAACTTACTGCAGAATGAAAACTTCCCATAGCAGCACACCCCACTCCCCCTCATCATCACCCAAGCATTGCAAAACATAAAACAAGAAGGAAACATGCTGACAAGATAACTGCCTCTCAAGTCTCACCTACTACAGAGGGAAAGATATTTAAGAAAACAATTAAGGTTACAAAACGTCTCTGACAAACTGGTTCCGATTCCTGCTTTTCTTTAGCCATGGAGCTGATGCGTGCCTGTCCTCTGGGAGTTTGACCCACCTGCAGCCATACAGACCCCGGAGCTGTGGCTGCCAGAGCAATCGAGCTTGTGTCATGATTCTGCCATGTACAGAAATCAATTTCAGGTGTTTTTTTTTTTAATCACAAAGTTCCTCTTATGCTTAAAGGACCTCAAAGTACCCGTTTCTTTGTGCATCGTCAGAGGAGAGCTGGCATGCCTTGCAGAGTTCTTGGGGGCAAGAGGATAAGGCTGAAGGGCTGTGAAGACTGAAGAGCCAGCCCCAGGGATCCTGTGCACACACTGGCTACCCAGTTCTTCTTGTGCTCTAAAGCTCTTAAAAATTCTTGACTACCTCCCAAATAGTTTCTTTATTAAAATATCTGAAATATACATATTAGAAATCTAAATAGCTTATTTTAACTTTTATTTATTTAAAAATAACAATAATAAATCCATAACCTGTTAGCATAAATCACATATTTTAGGAATAATTTATTTTCCAAAACCAAAAAAAAATTAATAAGAAGGATAGCAGTAGTTTACACTTTTTGCAGATCTTTTGAATGCCTGGCTGAGTAGAAGAGAGCTGGATTCTTAGGTCCATACTGCATTCCTTCAATGCACCCATTCAGTGTGTTCTGACATGTTGTTTTTGTTGAAGTAGATGAAGAAAATCAGGTTCCACACAGATGTGTGATTGGAAAGGGAAGAAGTCATTAAATAATCTTTTTAGATACTTCTGGATAGTCTTCTTTGACACTATACCAAAACTCAGCAGCAAGAGTATCCTAAAAGTTAGTGGCAAGACTATATTACAAAGCTACAGTAATGAAGACAATATGGTACTGGCACAAAAACAGAAATATAGATCAATGGAACAGGATAGAAAGCCCAGAGGTAAACCCATGCACCTATGGTCAACTAATGTATGACAAAGGAGGCAAGAATATACAGTGGAGAAGAGATAGTCTCTTCAACAAGTTGTGTCGGGAAAGCTGGACAGCTACATGTAAAAGAATGAAGTTAGAACACTCCCTAATACCATACACAAAAGTAAACTCAAAATGGATTAAAGACCTAAATGTAAGGCCAGACACTATAAAACTCTTAGAGGAAAACATAGGCAGGACACTCTATGACATAAATCACAGCAAGATCCTTTTTCACCCACTTCCCAGGGAAATGGAAATAAAAACAAAAATAAACAAATGGGACCTAATGAAACATCAAAGTTTTTGCACAGCAAAGGAAACCATAAACAAGATGAAAAGACAACCCTCAGAATGGGAGAAATATTTTCAGATGAAGCAACTGACAAAGGATTAGTCTCCAAAATTTACAAGCAGCTCATGCAGCTCAATAGCAAAAAACAAACAACCCAATCCAAAAATGGGCAGAAGACCTAAATAGACATTTCTCCAAAGAAGATATACACATTGCTGACAAACATATGAAAGAATGCTCAACATCACTAATCATTTGTTTTGCAAATCAAAACTAAAATGAGATATCACCTCACACCAGTTAGAATGGGCATCATAAGAAAATCTACAAACAACAATTGCTGGAGAGGGTGTGGAGAAACTGGTACCCTCTTGCACTGTTGGTGGGAATGTAAATTGATACAGCCACTATGGTGAACAGTATGGAGGTTCCTTAAAAAACTAAAATTAGAATTACCATATGACCCCGCAATCCCACTACTGGGCATATACCCAGAGAAAACCATAATTCAAAAAGGCACATGCACCACAATGTTCATTGCAGCACTATTTAGAACAGCCAGGTCATGGAAGCAACCTAAATGCCCATCGACAGATGAATGGATAAAGAAGATGTGGTACGTATATAAAATGGAATATTACTCAGCCATAATAAGGAACGAAATCAGGTCATCTGTAGAGATGTGGATGGATCTACAGACTGCCATACAGAGTGAAGTAAGTCAGAAACAGAAAAACAAATATCATACATTAACGCATATATGTGAAATCTAGAAAAATCGTTCAGATGAACCAGTTTGCAGGGCAGAAATAGAGATACAGATGTAGGGAACAAACGTATGGACACCAAGGGGGGAAAGTGGTGGGGGAGGGGTGGTGTAATGAATTGGGAGATTGAGATTCACATGTATACACTAATATGTATAAAATAGATAGCTAATAAGAACCTGCTGTATAAAAGAAATAAATAAAATAAAATTCAAAAAAAGTTGCAATGTCAAATCTGAAATCATTGTTATAAAATTTTCGTATTCTCTTACATTAAAATGCATTGGTCTGTCTTGTACTTTGAATGTGTCCTGTACTCTGAACAATTTTGTAATATCATACATTGATTATTTAGAAAATATTGGACAAGTTATGCAGCTCTTCCTAGTGTTAAAACACTTCATTTATGTACTATCAAAAGATCACATTTATTCGTATCACCACCAGTCTCATCGGATAAGTCTCTAAGTGTAGGGAAGCTATAAAGTTTGTGGTGGCAGGCCTGAGTTTTCCAAAATTCTACTTTTCACTTGAATGCTAAAATTTTATCATTGGCAACAAATACTGTCAGTTTCCTTGAAGTGGCAGGTTTGCTTTGTTCAGTTTCAAAAAAATGTCTCCCAAATACTTAAGGGAGTACTTTTTTATAATTCATTCTTTCAAGTAAACATGTTGCTTCCTGAATCAAGTAGCTCATTCAGTTTGTAACTCAGCTGCAAAGTGAGTTACAGGTTGGTAGTATTCTATCCTACACAATACTAAAAGGACACATACTCAGGGTGAAGATGTAACACAATTTTTACAGATTCATTAATGCCATTCTTATGTGAAATTGGCTTTGTGCTCTGTTTTGCTTTTATTCATTTTTGTTTTGTTTTTCTACTGAGAATGCCTTGCAGTGAAGAACAACAGAATGACTTTTAGTAACATTTGGTGCCACTGATTTTATTTGCACTAAAAATCACCAGAAGTTTTACCACTGTTGCATTTACACCATTAATGTGCAAATATCACCACAGTAGGAAAGGCAACTAATGTCTTGGTGTCACTGTGAGAGCATCAGTCCTAAAAGATGTGTTCTTGTCATTATGAAGGATTTACTAGAGCCATTCATTCATTCAGCAAGTAGGTATTGAGTGTCCCCTATGAGCTGGGAGCTCTTCTGAGAACTGAGGACCCAACAGCAAAAACAAATATGGTCCCAGACCTTGTGGAGCTTGTAGTCTTGTGGTGGAATTCCTAATCAGGAATTCCTAAAACAAATAAATTTCATGAAGAAGAGAAGTGCTAAGACACAGTGCCCTGAGAACACAGAAGAGGAGGGTTTGACCTGGTTGCAAACTTCGGGAGCATGTCCATAAATAATGATGATGAAGCAGCAATGTGATGATGAAGAGTTGTCCCATGTGACCTGAGTGGATGCAGGAGGTAGAGAGAATGGCATGTGCAAAGGCTCTGTGGTCGAGGGTAAGATGGAGAATGAAGTGTCCAAAGAAGGGCAAGTGCACATTTGAGGCTCCACCAAATGGAGCATGGTAGGTAATGGTATGCAACTGTTTTATCCCAAGAGAAAATGGGGGAAGCTTTGAAGTATTTTAAATATGAGAGTGATCCTGTTCTGATCTGTCTTTTGAAAACATTACTCTGTACATGACGTAGAGATAGGCTGGGTGGGGGTGGATGGGAAAGACATGTTAGGAGGTGGCAGAGTAAGTGAAAGGTGAGAGTCACCTGGCTGAAAAGATGGAGAGAAGTGACTGGATTTAAGGGAGTAAAGTCGACAGAACTTAGGATGGGTGGGACTGTGTAGGGAGGAAGAGGAAGGTGCAAAGACGCCACCTGATGTCTAGATTCTGCAACAAGATGGAGGGCGGTGGCAATCACTGAAGAGACGATACCTGAAGGAGGTTGTCAGGTAGAGGGGTAAGTGAGGGGCTAGAGAGCATGAGTTTAATTGGGGTCTTAATTAATTTCAGATATCTTTGGAGACCATCAACAGAAGAGGGGGACTCAGTCTACAACCCAGAGGAAGGCTTGCACTGGAGAAACACATGTGTGAACGGTCGGCCATGGAGGTCCTTGAACCTGTGGAGTAGATGTTGCCCCTAGAGAGGAATCAGGGGACATGAGAGCCCAGGAAACTATGACCTCTAACACAACAGTGAGGAGGGAGAGGGAAGGGAGGCCTGAGAGGGTTACAGATGGAAGAGCCGAAGGGTGGGGAGGAAACAGTCGGATGTCGGGCAGTGCATTCCACACAGCAACTTTATGTCAAGGGGAGAAACGCCCAGCATACATTTCCACGTTTCCATGTAGGGATGCTCTAGAGTTCCCGAGAGACACAGGTGAACCTATAAGTGAGATTGAAAGTTGCTCTTCTCTTATGGCTTTTTCTTCAGTGTTTATCAAATCCAAGCAGGAGCTTACCCATCACAGACAGCCCATCATGAAAACCTTAACATAAAGATCAAGTGACTCTCACTCACCCCCAATGTCCCTAACTCCTGTGAGGGACTGTGAGAAGAGTTGAGAGTGACACATCCAAAGACATTCTGTGATGTGCTAAGATGCAGTCGTAAAGCTGGGTGTCTTATGGAAAGAAGAATAAGACTGTAAAAAAAAAAAAATTACACTCAAGTTCAAGAGGGCAAGGATGATTAAAGTTAATCCTCAGTAAATGATATTTTTGATAAGTATAATGCGAATTCAGGAATAACAATATGGCAAAGATAGCTGGTTGCCTGACAGAAATTCCTTTTCCTTTTCTTCCTTTAACAAAGCCTAGATTTTTAATTGGTCACAGTGTTACCCCAGCCTCTTTGCAGATGTGTGTGGCCATGGGTTGTGAGAAGATACTGTATTACATGGGGCTTCTAGAAAGTCTCATTGAAAGGAAAGGTTGCCTTTCCTGGCTCCTTCCGGCTGGCTGAAATGCAAATGTGAAGGCTGTCACTAGCCAGTGACACATCATGGGCTGTGAAAACAAACACTAAGCATAAAAGGAGAAGCAAGAGAGGAGGCACTTGGGTCCTTGACAACCTGAGCCCCCATAAGAACTCTTGCTGCCACTGGACTTCTGGAAGAGAAATGTCCAGACAGTTTAAGCATTGTTTTGATGGGCTTCGAGTATATGCATTTAGACTTGGTCCTAATGAGCTTAAGGTTGTGACCTGAGAAGAAATTATGGCAGATGTAAAATTCAGGTGAGACTCTAAGGGTGAGGAAGGGTGATCGGAAACTGATAGTTTAACAGAATAATGTTCCAAAAGAACATTAAGTACAATAGATGCAAAGAAGGACTCCATTCTCTAAAAGTAATCAACTCCGGAGTATTAAATTTAATATAGGTAAATCGAATAACTTTTGCATTCCATGTTTTTTATTTGTTTTCCATAAGGTTTAAGATCTTCTCATTCTCCCCCAACATATCTTCTGTTTCATTGCATAGAGTTAAAAGATAGCTTCTAAGATTAATAGGAAAATTCAGAATTTAGATTTCATAAGAGAGGCAAGAAGATGGTGATAGAGCACCAAGCCCTCTACAGGGACACAAGTCTCAGGGAACAGTGAATGGTGCAGGGAAACGAGATAACAGAGCCTGGGAGATGTGCCCGGCGAGATGGGCAAGCGTCCCAGGAATTCCAGAAACTATACATCAGTGAGCTTAGCATCGGTCTCCAGCAGAATTCTGGAATGGGTGATTAAATGAATGGCTTATGAGCATTTTAGAGAAAAAGAAGGAGTGGAACTGATGACCCCCATGTACCAGGGTAGAATGCCGCACACTCCTTCTTCTGTGTGTGTTGCTGTTTAGCAGGACCCCCTCACGCCTCCCTCTGCTGCCTATAGAGTCTCCTCACCAGGAGATCTCACGTGCATTCTTGCCTTTAACTACAACAATTCAAGGGTAGCCAAAAAGATAGTGAAACCCCACACGTACAAGAAACAGTAAAACGTTTTAATACAATCACGCAGGCAGCATTACAATGTGTAAATGTCAGGCCAGTTCTGTCCATGGAAAAAGGGAGGAATACCTTCTTGATTCTCTATTTAGTATTCTTTAGCTCTTTCTTCCTCCCCTTGGAAATGAATACCAAGCTCACAAGGGCAAAATGAAGAGCAAATAGTCAAGACGGAAGAGTGGGGAGAGCAGACCAGTCGTGTGGGAAAGGAAGCAGTACCAGGAATAACAACTGAAAGCATATATTTAGTGTAATGCATTTGACGTAAAGAACCTCTGAATGCAATTATGGCTTTGTTCTGAGTAAACTCTGAGCCAGCCGTTACTGATGAATTCATGGGTGGTGAGCACTTTCTGGTGTGACACAAAAGCAGCACGGAATAAAGAATCGGACCAGTAGCACCTGGAGGAAAAGAAAGAATTATCTGCGCCCCATCTGACTGAAGACTTTCACCAGTTTCATAATGAAAAACGTCTATACTTGGATGTGGTTATTTAGAGATTCCCCATCTTTGGGTTGAACTTAAGCGTATTTAGTTCTAATTTCCTAGTGTGACGTCTGCTATTTTCAACTCCGTCTATTCTCTTCTTAAAATCCTGAAGAAAGACGCCACACCCTCCCCGAAGGTGTTGTTACAGGTGAAGACACCTGGATAAGTAAAGACTTTGCTGCCAAGAGCTAGCAAGGGAGGGAAGCTGTATGGCTTCCAGACGCTGCCCTCAAGGCTCGTGAGGCCCGTGCTGGTCATTAGGAATCCACGGATAGATGACACAACGGATACATAAAAAACTCCTGTCTGCCTTTGCTGACGCAGACTCACAAGGCAACGGGATTGCACACCTTGTCTTTCCCAGCACTGTCCACTGCCTCAGTGGTCTCTTCATCCATCCCGTCTAATCAAACTGGATGCCCTGGAGCGAGCCAGCATCCCTCTCTGCCCACGCCTCTCCCCCATCCCACTTCCATCAGCCACCACGTCCTATCGATACCACCTTTAAAACTCTTATCAGTCAATTCCATTATCTCCTCTCCCTCTGCTGCCACCCCGGTTCAGTCTTCTATCCATTTCTGTCTGCAGTTATCTTTCCAAAACAAAAATCTAATTATTTCGCAGCTGTACTTTAGCAAACCTTACGCTGTGCCATTCTGCCCACAGGACGAAGGCCAGCTCTTTAGCAAGGCTCTTAAAGCTATGAAGAATTGAGTTCTGCTTTTCCAGCCTCATCTCCCACCTGCTCTCTCCCTCCCTCTTTTCACACACACACACACACACACACACACACACACACACATGCACGCATGCATGCACTCACTCCCTTCTTATTTGCTAATGACCTAAGGCTAAATTTTCTGAATATAAGCAACAAACGTTTACCCTCAGAGCCCCAGCACAAGGCTTTCTCTGTAGGTCTGAAGTTACTGTGCTGTTGTCTATATAAACACCTCAACACCAGGAATAACATTCCTGATTCCCAGGCCCAGCTCTAACATCACCACCACCAAGAAGTCCTCCCTGGTTGCTGAAGGTCATATCAATAGATGCCTCCTTTGTCTTCCCATAGCACTTTGCAATGCTGGCTTGGTTGTTTTCTGAGTGCCTGCAATGGACAAGGACTCTTCAGAGCCTCAGAGATTCAGAACTGGAAGGAATAATGCAGGTCTGAGGCCAGGCCATGGGGTGAGAGTATTGGTAGTTGTACAGGACACTCTAGGACGGTCACTCAGAGGGTGACGAGGAGCGTGGGGTTGACGGGGAGGGAGAAAGAAAGAAAGGGTTTCCAGCGGCTTGGTTCTTTGGCCTGTGTTCCATTATCAGTGGCTTTGACAAAGACAGCTATGGCACAGCAAAGAGCTCAGCAGATGATACAAAACAGGGGAAATGCCTGAGACAGCAAAACACAGAATAAGAATAAAACACATACCAGTAGGTTTGATCTCCAAGCTAACACAATGGAATATGCACATTTGAAGGTATGCACTTTATATTCAAAACATTGCACAAAGACAGGTGTTCTGGGAGGAGTGAGGGCTGATTTAACAGTAATTTACATAAATTGGATTTAGTTGACTAGCTGATATCTACTGACTATAGATTTTGTTCCAAGTGCAGCACTAAGTACTTTATATGCAGTGTCACAGCCGTACTATCACCATCCTCATTTTACAGCTGAGGAAACTGAGGGGCAGACTGTTTAGTCTAAGGCCATATAAGTAGAAATGATAGCTCTAAGATGTGAAACCAAGCCTTCTGACTCTGGGTCCTCACAAGCAATCACTAGGCAAGGCTCTCTGGCATGAGTAGTGCTAAGATGTGCTTAAATTAAATAGCAAATGCAATATTGGGTTGTATTAATAGAAATATATTGTCCAGATCAAAGGAGGTAATTTTCAGCTGTAGCTGATTTCTTCCTAATCAACTCAAGTGTGGATGTTGAGCTTAGTTTTGGAACTGCATTTATTTTAAATTAAATTTATTTATTTTTGGCTGTGTTGGGTCTTTGTTGTTGCAAGTGGGCTTTCTCTAGTTGCAGTGAGCGGTGGCCTCTCTTGTTGTGGAGCACAGGCTCTAGGCAGGGGGTCTTCAGCAGTTGTGGCATGCAGGCTCAGTAATTGTGGCTCACGGGCTCTAGAGTGCAGGCTCAGTCGTTGTGGCACACGGGTTTAGTTGCTCTGCGGCATGTGGGCTCTTCCCAGACCAGGGCTCAAACCAGTGTCCCCTTCATTGGCAGGCGGATTCTTAACCACTGCACCACCAGGGAAGCCCCTGGAACTGCATTTTAAAAAGAACATAGACAAAGCAGAAAGCACTCAGTGGAAGACGATTAGGAACATATATGTCCTGAAATTCAGATATTTAACTGAAAGTTTGAAGCTCTGAAGATAGTTAGCCTGGAGAAAAGAAAACACAGGAAATATATTAGCTTTCTCCAGCTGTTTAAAAAGAACCAGTCACATAGGTGAGGACTATATTTGCATTGCTATAATAGACAAAATTAGGACCAAAGATTAAAATGAAAACACATCTTTTAACTCATTGTAGTGAAAAAATTATAGTATTTAGAGTTGTGTAGAACAGTTCTCATAAATGAGTAAGCTTCCTATGACAGAAGGACTCAATGGAAATCTAGTTGAGAACAGAGAGGGTGGTGTAGACAGGGTTTCTGTATTGCATGGAAGGTTAAACGAAATGGCCCCTAAATTCTGATGTCTTCTACCTACTCTAAGGTTTGTTTTTCATAGTCTAATTTGAAAATACTACAGTTAACTAGAGTTGTTGCATAGGAGGTTTTTATACAGGTCTGGCAAAGAGCAGAGGCTCTATAATTATGCCTTCAGTGATCTGGTTGTGGATGATACTTGTTTATGTTAAGAGACTTTCCATGGCCAACAAAATGTGTTGATGTTTTTCTGTAAATGAGAATGTGGTAATTTTAAAAGTGTCCATCGACAGAAGAATGGCTGAAGGAGATGTGGTACATATATATAATGGAATATTACTCAGTCATGAAAAGAAATGAAACTGCGCCATTTGTAGAAATGTGGATGGACCTAGAGTCTATCATACAGAGTGAAGAAAGTCAGAAAGAGAAAAATATATATCGTATATTAATGCATACATGTAGAATCTGGAAAGATGATACAGATGAACCAATCTGCAGGGCAGGAATAGAAACACAGACACAGAGAACAGGCATGTGGACACGGGAAGGGAAGGGGAGGATGGGATGAACTGGAAGGTTAGGTTTGACATAAAAACACTACCATGTGTAAAATAGCTAGCTAGGGGGAACATGTGGTATAGCATAGAGAGCTCAGCTCGGTGCTTTGTGATGACCTGGATGGGTGGGATGGGCTGGGGGGAGGGAGGTCCAAGAGGGAAGGGATATATGTACACAGATAGCTGATTCACTTCATTGTACAGCAGAAACTAACACAACATTGTAAAGCAACTATACTCCAATAAAACAAAACAAAACACTGTCTCCCAAACTCCTGCACTATTCCTCCGACCCAGAGGTGGGGTCTGCGTCCCTAGCCCCAGAATCTGTGCAGGGTAGTGGCTGCCTCAGCCAAGAGTGTTCACTGGAGGTGACACCGTGTGACATCTGAGGCAGGGCTGTAAAGGGGCTGTGAGTGTCCGCCTATTTGCTTGAATGTTTGTGCTTAGAATCCCAAGCGCCCACATAAGATGGACTGCCCTGTGGCCACCATGCTGTGAGGAAGCCATGCCACATGGAGAGGCCATATTGTCAACACACTGTGGCTGGTGTGGGTCTTTGTGCCCCAGCCCAGAAGTGTGAGTGAAAGAGCCTCCAGGCAAGTCAATGCACAGTCCCCAACCCTTGAGTCCCCCAGCTGAAGTTCTAGGCAGGGAGCAGAGATAAGCCATCCCTGCTGTGCCCTGTCCAAGTTCCTGACCCCCAGACTCTCTGATCATCATCAAATGATGATGGTTTCAGACCACTAGGCTTTGAGTTGTTTGTTACATAGCAGTAATGACTGAGACAGAATAACATTTCACATTTATAAGCAACATTTCTGGATCTATGTGGAGGGAATATCAATTACTACAGTAAACAGGCCACTAATAAAAGTAGTCAGGAGGTGCTGATGGTGTATGGGAGGGGGCATTCTACAGTGGCCTTTGGCTTAATACAGACCCTTTTATGTTCAAGAAAAACCACTTTGAAGTAATCCCCAGTTGGAGGATAGTAAGGGATATTTAAACTATATTACTCATTCATTCATTCATTTTACATTGATTGACAGTGTGATTTTACACGGGGTAACCGGTATATTACAAAGGAATGCGAGTTAGTTTGTGCAAATTCTTAAATTGCTCAGGCTTCTCTCCTGGAGCCCTTCCACGGATTGGCTACTACATCCACTTTAGGGGCCTCTGTATTTTAACTTTCCTTTCAGAAAACCTTTGGTAACCAGAAGTCAGATGTTCTTGCTGTAATTTAAAAAAAAAAAAAAAAAAACTGATTGTATTTGAACCATCTCATCTTAGACCAGAGTTAGGAAACCATCAAAACATCAGACCATTCTCATAAACTGTCAAATTCCCAGCACCTAAGTCATTCATGGATTTTCTCTAATAAACACATGAGCTGTGTTTCTGTAGGAGCATTCAGAAGGGTGGTGCCATCCAAGGTGGACACACAGTTTCCTCCCAATTAGAATATTGACTCTACAGATCCTTGAATAATCGCTCTTTGCATAAGAGATGATCAAGGCTCCAGAGCCACTTCACTGCTACTTGCTTCATTATTTTACCAGGGGATGAAATAGACTTAATAGAAGATAATTATATTTGGCTTTGGGGCTCCAAAGAAAGAAAGAGATCAGTATTACATTTGTTCCTTCCTAATCCCCTAACTCTTCTCAAGACTTCAAAAGATAATTGCCTGTAATTCAGAAAGTTCATGAGTTAATTTACTTAAGACCCTAGAAACACACATTAAGACCCAAGGAAGACCCCGAGACACCCTCTATGATCTTTTCCCTAACAGGATTATTGAAGACAAGATGATATTAAAGATGCTGTGCTAAAATGATATGAAAAAAAGTTTTTTTCGGTTTGCATATGTCTACACAAAGCAGAAATGAAACAATGTATTTTATAGTGTCGGTACTAAGTAATATGTGTTTTAGCATTTTTTATTATAAAAGTAATACATGTGTGTGATTTTTTTTTAAAAGGCAAAAGTGTTTATGGTAAACAGCAAAAACCCCTCCTTACTCACCAGCCAGTGTACCCTAAACATTTCTCCAGAAACAACAGCTGTAAAGGCTTGTATCACATATAAACATTTATGTATTCTGTGGTTTTCTTTATATTGTCTTCTTCAAATTGCATCTGAACAATGTATTTTGAATATATTTCCTACAAAAAATGTACACCCCTAGTATGTATTATGTGCATATGTATACACATACATATATATACACACATATATAATACACACATATAATACACATACATATACATATATATAATATATAATATAATAGATTCTTAGGACTCCATTTTATGGATATACAACAATAATTTATGTCACTAGTACCCTATTAATGGACAATTAAGTTATCAGATTTTTGCTCTCATTATCAATACTTTATTGTGGGTCCTTTAACCTATATGTTTTCATACATCAGGAGCACATTCTAAGATAAATTCAAGCTAGGTCAGAAGGTATATGTATTTTTAAAATATTCTAGCTGGGCCATGTGCTTTATATCCATGAGGTTAAAAATATTAATTCCTAGATGAAATTTACAGCAAAACGTGAATTTAATTTTATTTGAAATGGGACAGAACTTATAATCAATGATTTACCTCCAAAATATGAAGGATCTTAAAATGAATTCTTTCTTTTCCCTTAAAACAAAAGAGGTTTCAATTCCTTGCTTGAACATTTTACAAAAGGATTGTCATGCACAATAAATAAACCCTGAATCTATTTCAAAAAGATACATTTTGAATGGTGCTTCGTGTTTACATATTTCACAAACTGCAGAGAATAAATGCTGTCTGTGAAACAGTGTAGAAAAGGAATCCTTCATAATAGTTATTTGGACCACAACAAAACATAAAATCTCCTTCCCAGTGGATGAAAATGTGCACTGCTAAGTCAGACTACTGGTACTGCTGGACAATTGGAGCAAACACATCATAAGTATGATTGCATATAGAACAGTGCCGTGAACATGGAGCTACACCTGCTCAGATATTCAAAAGTCATTTCATGGTTGCTATAGTCTAAGATAAATTTTCTTGGGCGTGCCCAGTCATGCATGCATCAGGTAAGGCTCTCAGTCAAAATAAACTGCACTTCAATAGAAGACAGAAAACCAAAGCCCGCAGCAGGTCCCTTTTACATCTTGTTCTTTTTCAAATCCTAATTTTCCTACTTCCTCCATTGTCTTGATTTCCTCTCTCACTCTCTCTCTCTCTCAATTAATATTGGAATTTCTCTAGGAAAAGTTTCTAACTATATTATAGCCAGTATATTTTGTATATACAATATATATCTATATTTCCCTCTTTAAATGTGAATATTTAATCACCTCTTTTCCTCCTTTGGGAGCTTTGGTCTCACTGTCAGAATTGCTAAATAGGAAGGTACAGGCAGCCTGTGATGGCTCCCTTGTCAATCTCAGCGGGCATGATCAGTCACTGGAGCTTGCAGTACCAGTTGCTAGGCAACCTGTTCATCTTCTGAACCTGATATTTCAATTCAGCAGCAGTAAACGTCTGTTATGTTATGGCCTTTCAGAACTACCTTCATTACATCATATCTACCATTCTAATAAAGGAGTTCCAAATGTTGAGGGGTGTGAAGGCAGCAAGGAAATTCAGTGCAGCTATGACACTGAGATAATGTCAAATGAGACTTTCTGCACATAAAAAGTATAAAATGATGACATATTTAACACTCAGTCCTTCCTGACAGAGCATTAAGGAAGCCTCATGCAAGAGCCATTCCCTTGATGATATCAAATCAACTCTTGTTGTCAATCTAGAAAAGTTTCTAACTGCCACTCTAATGAAAGTGAAACAGCAATGGCCTAGAGAAATAGGAAGAACATTAACATTCGTATATAATAAATGATGCTAGTGTGTCTAGTCAAGTATTTGTCCAAAGGACAATTCTTGGGAACAGACTTTATGGAACTACATTGAAGTCTGCCAAGCAGCAGCTATGCAAGCATTTCAAGTTGCCAATCTTGCTGGAACATTTTCCTAAATAAATATCCGATATTTTATGCCCCTCATTGGAAATGATTTTGAATAGTACACTTTATCCTTGAGTTTATTTTAGAAGAAACAAATAATTATTTTAATAAGATGGCTCAGAGCAGTTTTGTTTACTTAGCCACTCTGTGTCCAAGTTTTCCTTATTTATAAAATAGAAGGGTATTAATTAGAATATAGGTTTGGATACTGTAACAACAATAAAATCCCCAAGTAACAGTATCTTAAAGAAGACAGAAAGTTATTTTTCTCCCACATAACAGTTTGCTAGGAAAGTCTCAGGCTGAGAGAGTGTCTTCTGTTTTTTGTCTTCCCTTCTTCAACTTGCAGCTTCTGTCTCCTGGTCTAAGATGCTAAAGGAGAGTGCCTTACATGCCTTCCCTCAAGGCACTCCTAGGAACTACTTCTTGTCTACACTCCATTGGACAGAACCTGCTCACACCCAACCACAAGGGAAACTGGGAAACCTGGCTGTCAATTAAGAGGACGTGTGTCTGTCCAGCTACAATGCAGCGTGGCTCTTATTAAGGAAAAGGGGAAGTGTGGAGAGTGGGGGACAACCAGCTCTTCTCTGCCATATGAAGAAAGAAAAGCAATCCTCAGCAGTGTCACAGAGAAGAAGTAATAAAGTCATCTTAAACTGTAAAAATAATATTTCACTTACAAGTTTTAATTATACCCCAGCAGTTTTAATTATACCCCAGGAATAGGCAGAGAGAATAACTAAAACAAAATGAATTCACCCCTTTACCTCACTTCTTTCAGAAGTAGTCCAGTACCCTGAAGAAAATGGGCCAAAAGCAATTTGGTGTGACAGGTATGTTAATTCTCTTGAGTATGCTGAAGGTCTCACCTGTGAATACAGATATCGAAACTTAACCAATTGTACACCTTAAGTATGTGCAGTTTGTTGTATGCCAATTATCCCACAATAAAGTGTTTTTTTTTAAATCATAAAATACAAACAAAAATGCATTTAAATAAATGCCATGGCTTTTCTTAGGGAAATAACTGCAAAGAGGGTTAAACTCAAGGTGATGCTCTCATCAATTAAATTCTCCAGTGATGCAGAAAAAACAAAACTCTGACCTATTGTTAACGCAACAGTACAAACTATGTGTAAAAAAACAGGAGGAGAAAATGGATCACTGAGAACCCTTGAGCAAAGCTAGATTTATTCAGTAATTCAATGTGTGTGGGTGTGTGTGGGTGTGTGTGTTCATGATCTCTCCTGAGTCACCACCGTGAGAATCTACTGCATTCAGGTCAGGGTCAAGGTAATAGTGATGAAGTGTAGGAAAAACTCTCCTTATAGGGAAAAAAACAAAAACAAAAACAGGAGAATGTGCTTTCTTTTGCAACAGGAGTCAGAAACTTCAGGCGGCAGACATTTGGCAAAAACAAGAGTGAAGAAAATGCGCTTTATTTTTCTGTTTTTTTTTGTTTTTTTTTTTTTTTACAGTTCGTGGACCTCTCACTGTTGTGGCCTCTCCCGTTGTGGAACACAGGCTCTGGATGTGCAGGCTCAGCGGCCATGGCTCACGGGCCCAGCTGCTCCACGGCATGTGGGATTTTCCCGGACCAGGACACAAACCCGTGTCCCCTGCATCGGCAGGAGGACTCTCAACCACTGCGCCACCAGGGAAGCCCGCTTTATTTTTCTATAAAGGTAAATAGTAGAAGGAAGAAGATCAGGGGACCGAAACCTTCCTGTTTACAGTGAAAAGGTATATTTGTAAAGGATGGTGAACTGACTGGTCCCTTTGCCTGTCACTTTTCCTAGTCTCAATTTTTCTTATTAATTCTCATCTTTATGTATTTTGTATTCACTCGTTCATTCAAACATTTTTGAGCACCAACTTTTCATGTGCCAAACACTTTGCTAAGTTCTGGGGATAAAATTAAATAAATAAATGCAACCCTAAGGAAAAGCTCACAATGTGGAAAAAGAGAGAGGTAAGCATAAAATCTCTCCAGCTCAGCTTATCCATTTTTTTCTGAATCTTTGCAATACCATTGTAAAAAATATATATTTACTATATATTTTAAGCAAGCCCAGAGAAATAAGTGGTAGAAAAGTAGGAGAAGACTGTTTTCTGCCCCAGAACCAAAATTCCTCTTGTCTGCATATCATCGGAAGTTATTTTTTCTCTGTATTTTAGAATATCAAATTGGGTGGACTTGGCCTCTGCATATCTTTGGCATCTTTTCATTCCATGATATGGTAATATAAATAGAAGAAGACAGATTGAAGAGCAGTGAGGCATGCATACATTTCAAAAGTAAAATAAAATAAAAGCTAAAACCTTTATATTAGAGCCAGGAGAATAGTGAGATTTTATGTTAAGGGATGATCCTTAGCAAAACAAGTGTGTTATATTACACCTCACATTATTGTTTTCTGTGTTGCTTTATCCTTCATCTTATATGAATAAACAGATCTGAAATAGGATTTACTATAATAGATGACCTGTCCATAATGGTACCACATCAATTCAAATATAAACCTGTCTTTTTTTCAGAGGGGCTAAGAAATCTGTCCTCAGAGGGGATGAGCTGAGGGTTGACATTCTTTGCTTCTTAGTTGGGCGGCACGTTTTGGATCCATTACATTTGGATGAAACATGAACGTGTGGGCTTGTGAAGTGTGGTAGAGACAAGCTGATCACAGGCAGAATGTCTAAATGGCAATGGTGACAACACCTTAGGTGAAAATAGTCTTACATCAGTGCAGCAAATCTGCAACAAGCCCAAGATTTCATAATGTTAATTAGCTAAAGTAATTTATGTAGAAAGGATGATTCATTATTCATTTATTTATTTATTTATTTAATTTTTGGCTGTGTTGGGTCTTTGTTGCTGTGCGCAGGCTTTGTCTACTTGCAGCGAGCAGGGGCTACTCTTCGTTGTGGTGCATGGGCTTCTCATTGTGGTGGCTTCTCTTGTAGAGCACTGCCTCTGGGCATGCAAGCTCAGTAGTTGTGGCTCACAGGCTCTAGCGTGCAGGCTCAGTAGTTGTGACTCATGGGCTTAGTTGCTCCGTGGCATGTGGGATCTTCTCAGACTAGGGCTCAAACTTGTGTCCTTTGCATTGGCAAGTGGATTCTTAACCACTGCACCACCAGGGAAGTCTGTGATTCATAATTTTAATTTTGTATACCTCCTTACCCTTTCTTTTCCATGTCATCAAATTTTCCATGTAATTAACATTTTTCTAAACTCTTTCTAAGCCATCATCCACTTGGTGCTTTGCAACCCCTTTATAACTTGTTGGTTATAACATTTTCATTTTAAAACTTCCATCGACTCATCAGTACGTATTTAAAATAGTTTGACCTTGCAGAGCATTCACTGTAGGCTGGAGGAGATTCTTCCACCCACTGCACTTTTCTGATTAAGGAAGACAATTGATTATAGATTAAAGTAGCGACTGTGCTTCCACAAGCAGATGGGAAGATCTGATGTTCACAGGTGCTGCCTTCTGTCCTTTGTAACCCAAAACATAACTTGCATGCTCCCAACTTTCTCCAAATTATCAACACTGCCATGAGAAATTTGAGTGCCCGAGGAGTAAACACATTTTTCAAAGGCAAAAACAAGTTTTCACTCCATCCATCAAAAACCTATCTTCATTACTGAAATAAAGTTTTCAAGGAAGTTAAATAGAAAGAAAAGCTAATAAATAACATGAACTCCAATGCAGCACTGGTACTGCTACTCATAATTTTTCGAAAAACTGATGATTATCTTAATTTGAAATAAGAGCTAAATCCTCCTCCTCCCCTTGATCCAGGGTTGTTATCCCCCAAAACAGCTGTGGATTCATAAAAGAGAAAATAATGCCTACAGTTGCTATTTTTCAAGTTGTATAATCTTGAATAAGTTACATGTTGATTAATGTGGAGTCTTTCCCCACAAAGTTGCAGATTTTCAGGTATTTTGGAACCTATGTGGAAATGCTACCATGGCCTTTGTGGGGCAAACTGGAGGCAGACAGTGCAGGGGACACCACTGCAGCCCTATCTCAGGTTCCCTAGGGAGCTCATCTTAACCATGGGGCTTATTAACAGTACAGAGTTTATTTGCATTTTAATAGGGGACCCTTGAAGAAAGTCCTTCAGTTCAGAAGAAATGAACTAAAATGATATATTAGGGTTTATGTTTTGGGAATGTTTGCTAGATATACATCATTAAATCACAGAGATGCTTGCTTAATCTCTAAAATACAGAAGAAACTATGTTAACTGAAATTATAAATGCCAACAGTGTGGTCAAATAATTCCCCAGAGTATAGGTCATATTTTGGCAGCTTCTATGTTTCAATGTTGCTGACATCTTGCACATTACCAGCCCACATAAATTTCTAAAAATGTTACTTGTTGTATTCAACAAATAACCACTGTGTCATGAGCAGTGCAAGGTGTCGGGACTTCAACAGAGAACAAGGCAGGTACGGTCTTCCAGGCAATTCTAGCAATGATCTGAAGGTTAGTGGGAAGGGACATAGATGTCTCGGGGGAAAGTGGTCCAAAAGGGACCTGAACAAGTGGGGTCGGAAGGAAATGTGGGTTAATTCATCAAGTAAAATTAAGTTGGTAATTACTGGTTACTCCAAGATAAGGCAAGCTTCTCCCTAAATCTCTCCCACCCTGTCCCTACCCCCAAATTTTCACATACGTGTGTATGAGTTTTAGATAACATAATATATGTTTCTTAAAGCACAAAGACTGTGTCTTATGAAATAGCAATACTAGTGGAGTTCAATCAAGGTTAAGTAATAATAAATAGTAACAACAAATCCAGAGCTGTTAATCTCCTGCACCAACATTTGTCAAGCAAAACGTTTACATGTTTTATGACCTGGACTAGTAAAAGTGTCACTTTTATGAAGCATTACAAATTATATCATAAAAATTAGAAACTGAATGGCCTTTATAAGTCACATCATCTTGCCCCTCTCCCCTGGGGTGGCAGCCTAGAGAATTGTGCAATGTGCTCAATTACCCAGTGGGGGCGCTGTAGGGAGCTCTTACACAGTTCACTCTTAACTTACAGGCCCCCAAGGTCTCAAAATTCAACCCTGTACTTTAGCCTTTTTTGAACCTGATAAAGCAAGAAAGATTGATCTTTTTTTGGAGAGAACATCTCCTCCCTTGTAGAACTGGGGATGAGGCTGTCAAAATATCAAGGATTCCCTGCTGACAGTTTTGTCTAGCTCTACAAACTACAGAAGTCAAAACTGTAGTCTCATATGTATCCCTGGAGTCAACCAGCTTTTTCTGAAGCTCGAGGGTCTTGCTAGGTGGCACCAGATGGCTGCTTAAAGCCTCATACCTCCCCAGCAGGAATAAGGGATCTGGAGAATGCTGCTCTGATGGTCACAGGGCTTAACTTGATGCCTGTTGTCCTGGCATAATTATTATTAGTGCCTCCTTTTACTTTCCAAGGTCTCCTAGTTTGGAAAATGAATTATATATAGTTCCCATATAAATAGAAGGAAGAAGGCTGTTGACCTCATCCCCTGTGACCAGGCCTCAGTATGTTGGCAAAACAGGTATTCAGGGGCAAATGCATACCCAAAGGGTCTTGCTTCCACTGTAAAATTTGCTGAGTGACGCCTGCTTTTGCAATTCCATTTGGACAATGCAACTTTCTCATGCATGTAAAAAGATGGTGGCTGTCTTCACAAGCACCGTCTACAAAGATGAAGACCAGCCATACCGTGGATTCTCAATATATTGCTGTCCACTAGAGAAAGTAAGCTCCTTGAGGGCAGGGACTTTGTTTGTTTTGCTTAGCACTGTATCGCTAGTACCTAGAATAGCCCGTGGTGTAGAGCAGGTGCTCAACAAAAACTTCTGGAATAGATGATTCAAGAAATCAATGCTGTCCTTCACGACTTTCCAGTGGACCATGTTACATGTGAATATAATATCAAAAGAAACCTTGTTTCTTTTGCATAGTTATTACTCTTTCATTGTAACACTCCACTGGCCACATTAAACATTCATTGCCATTTTAACGTCAAGAAATCAAGCATCTTTTCTTCTGGTCCCCTTTTCCTTTCTCTCTGTTAAGTCTTTGTCTAGAAACCCTGAGACTTCACAAATAGAGGTTGCCTGGAACTAAGTCTGAAGACCGTGGCTTATCCCTTCCCCTACGTTGAGTCACTTGATAGAGCTAACACCAAGGATCTTTTTCCAGATGCAGGAGAAATCTGGTAATAAAATAAGACCTGTTAGTGATGCTCATTCATTTTTATTTACTAAGACTAGATTTTATTACCTCTGCAAATTGCAGATCTGTGACCTAAATGTATGTGTGTTTCTTTAGAAAAAAAAAAGGAAATTCCAATCAGAACATAATTTATTTAGCTAGATGTTGGTATCTTCAAAAGTTTATATACCATTTACTTTCCCACCATGATCATCCCATGCAAATCCTCTAAGGGTGGTGCATATCAACAAAAGTCATTTATCATTTAGAATATTTTTCCAGAATTAAAAAATGTCTGGAGGATCACAGAAAGATCTAGTATAGGTCTTATCTATGCATAACAAACCAAAACTACACATCTTGGTTGAAGTCAGCAGGGTCTGTCTTTGAAGTACATCCTCCTCTATAGTTCTCCAGCCAGAAACATGGGTCAACTTCTTTCTAAAGGTCTGGCCCCAAAGACTGAGATGCAGACCGGCAGAAGAAAGTGAATAAGTATATCAGTTTGGAATATTTCATTTCCATGTGACAGAAACTCAGTTGGAGCTTAACAAATAAGATAAACTAATGAACTCTCAGAATCTGAGGAACAGCTGAACAAACTCCTGCACCGGCAGAGAGACCTCAGGACACCAACTCCTTCTCTAACCCCACTTTTCTGCTTATTGGCTTCATTCTTCTTTCTCACTATTGGGTTTTTTCGATGTGAAGAGGAAACATGACATCTTTTTCAGGGATATGGGTCACTGTGACTGGATCCAGGTAATTCACACACACACACACACACACATACTGTGATTGAGTATCTCAATAAATCTTATATACAAGGCTGGCAAACGAGAATAAAATTCTGTACATAGATAATTTTATATAGATAAACTAAAGCTGTATTTGGTAAAGGAAGTTGCGGTCACAGGATGTTTGCTATTTTGTATGTTGCACGGTGAACTTGTTTTTGTCCCACTTATGATGGTCTTAGAGTGACTTTTTCTGATGTTGATATTCTCTGACATTGTTTATGTCCAACAAGAGAGCAATATGGCCTTGCTGTGAGACTCAGACCAGCTTATAAGAAAGGCCCCGCCTTGAATGTTTTTGGGTCTTAGGGGCTACCCTTTTTTTCTTTCTCAAAGCTTTGATAACTAGGCAATCAATAGAGATGTCACTAATGGTTGGGAAATAGCCAGACTGCCGAGGACAGAGTTTTGCATAACTAGTGAGGAAATGGACATATACAAACTTAGAGAAAAAGGGCCTTGAAGGAAAAAATTGACCTTGAAGGAAAAAGTGGGAAAACTAATGGCTTGAAAATATCCGTAGGCAGATGGATAGGAGCCAATGAAATAGGATTTAATAAATGCACAATATGCCTGAGGGAGTGAGAGGGAATGGAATAAAAAGAATTCACTTCTTGTTCTGGGGTGGAAGCGAAGAATATGATGAATAAAAGCAGAAAGTTTGATATGGAAAAGAAAATTTGTAAATAACTTATGTAGTGGACCTGTCTTGATATGCAATCATCTACAAAGAGTAAAGATGGTAAGAATGGAATTGGAATTGGAGGACAATAGAAATGCACCACGCTCATGGTACCACGAGCAGTGCGTCCAGTGATCATTTACAGGTGAAGAAAGGGTTACTGGACGCAGGTGTGGGTCCCGCTAAAATCAAGTCATATGAATTGGTGGCGGGACTGGCTGTGTCCTGACTCTAATTGGTGATGATGTTGACATTATCATAGCACCATGCTGGGTAACGGTAGTTTATCTGTAGGCTTAAGTATTGGTATTCAAATATTTGAAATATCTAGACAAGGTTGATTCCTTTTATTGTTTCTTCTGAAATTGTACCTGAACTAATTACATTTGAGGAGCAAATTCTATCCCTTTTTGGTCCTAGTTTGCCAAATATCCTACTGTGCTACTAGTTCCATGTTTTGATCTATAAGGTGTTCATGTGATATTACAAAGATAATGAGATCCAGAGAATTGTAGGAATGTTCAAATTTATAAGTACCCCAATTCCAAAGAACTTCATATCAATCCATCATATCAGCTTATATGATTAAGTGTTATTCAGTGTTCTCAAACATAGGCTAGGAAAGAAGAAATAGATGAAGATTATAATAACAGGACTTGACATGGACCCACTTAATTGCCATTAAGTCAGGCTTTTTATATCCTTAATCAAATTACCACTATGCTTATGTTAACATGCAAAAGGAGATGTTAAATAAAGCAGATTTTCTGTTTTGCTAGTGGCTAGAGAGATATATCAGGTCTTAAATCACACGTTTATCAATTTGATTTGTTTTTTCTTTCTTTTCCACCTCTAAACTATGTAGTATGGTAGATGTTGTATGATAAATGACATTATTCAAATATAAAAGTCTAGTGTTTATTACTGAGAATTCAGCCCAGTAGATATTTTTAAACTTGCTTGACTCCATAACTTCTAAGCTCTGAGTTCCGTTTTGCTTTTTAAATCTCTAGATCTGGTAAGGGGACTGTCCTCAGTAGAAATGGAGCTTTTAAAATTTGAACCAAATGTTTAGACTTTGAAAGATAAGGTCTAAATTTCCTCAGTAATCCGAAGAGTTTTCTTAATTCAAGTTTTGAAAACCTGGACCTACCCAGCATCAAAGAATAAGTGGGTTCTTGTAGTTTAAACTGTGGAATCTTCTATTTTTATCTCATAGTAAAGTTGATCATTAAATAAAGTAATAATGGCCAATTACTATGGTTTATGAAAAAATATTAAAAATCAGTTATAACTTCAAATTGTCCTCATCAGAAATCTAAACATTCCAAATGAAGATGTAGTGTGACTAATAGTTCCTAGACTGGACTATACGGTCTTATTTGAAGATCATGCACTGGGTGAGTTTTACTTTATTCCATATGGATCCCAGGACACAACCAAGTCAAGGGATTAGGATTACTTTTATCCTGACTTAGTCTCTAAATAAAAATAGTTTTCCCACACTACCAACATCTATGGCAATCTCATGCATTTAAAACTGTTGTGACCTTTCCTTGAAGTTTTCTTTCTTGAAATTCTTACTTACTTTAATGTTAGTTGTGTTAATTTCAGCTAGCCAGATTAAACTGGAGTCTGAGAGGGGTGATTTTTAATTAACTGCTCCAAGGAAAGGAACTATGACTCCGTGGAGATTTCTGCAGGACTCACTTGGGCCATTGTCTCAGCACACAGCAGCTGAGATGGAGGATTAATTGCCCTGCTTTCAGAGCAATGGTTTAAAAAATTACATTAGTTGAATAGAATATCGCTTTGAAAGGCATAGCTGTATGTTTAAAAAAAACACAAACCGGGACTTAGGTTAAGGAGAGACTTTATTCGGAAAGATTAGTGCAAGAGTGGGGACTAAGAATTACTGCCATGGGGAGGGTGCTCTGACTGTCAGATCTGGAAACCAGAGGGCGCCTGCTGTAGGGCAGTGGACGGATGTGACTGTGGTGTGGACATGGCAGTGACAAGACAGTGGATCAGAGAATGCACTACTCAGGGTCAGCCTACTCTTAGGAGGGGCTGACGCAGGCTGAGGGTGGACTAAAGTTCAGGGGTCTGGGGGGAAAGAGAGACACTTAACTAAAGTTCAATCATATCAGATTCATGCGTATTTTGCTGCAATTGATTAGTAGAGACAAAGCAGTTAGGTAATCATTTACGAGGCAGAGTGGGAATTTGGAGGATCCTTGTCTGGCCTCATCAGAGGTAAACAAGGGGGTTAGCCCTAAGCTATAGCTCAGTCATACAGGGAAGACTGGGTCTTTCCATTTAGCAGTTTTCCCAAAAACAAAAGGGTGGGTGGATTTCTTAACCATAGCTGTTTACCAGGGTCCCAGGGTTTGGGGAAAGATCGACTTTATCAGTGCACAGATGAAATATTCAGGGTTTTTTTTCCCTCTATTGTATGTGAGGCAACACGAATTTCACAGAAGTTTCTCTTACTCTGTGGTAGGCAGAATTCTAAGCTGGTCTCCAAGATCCCTGCTTCTCTGTGCAAACATCCCCTCCCCTTGAGAATGGGCAGGACTGTCAATGTAGCAGAATCTCATTCCCAGGATTATGTTACTTTATTTGGTAAAAGAGACTTTACAGATATCATTAAGGTCCGTAATCAGCTTGCCTCTTCCCTCCATCAGAAAAAATGCAGGAAACCTTCCCGTCAATCATATTTTAGCATAAATATTTCCTCTAAGCTTCCCTATCATTTGCCTGCTCTGCAGGGCCTGGGCAGCTCAGTATAAACACTCATCTGGTGCTGTAGGAGATTAAATTGGAAGTAGAAGGTTGAAAACAGAATGAACACTTTACTTCACCCAGCAGTGAGGAGTCCCACTCTGAATTGACACTGGGCCTTTTGCATCACTGAACTTCTTTCTTAAAATGAGTGAGATATGTTTCTTTTTTTTTTTTTTTTGCGGTATGTGGGCCTCTCACCACTGTGGCCCCTCCCATTGTGGAGCACAGGCTCCGGACGTGCAGGCTCAGCGGCCATGGCTCACGGGCCCAGCCACTCCGCGGCATGTGGGATCTTCCCGGACCGGGGCACGAACCTGCGTCCCCTGCATCAGCAGGCGGACTCTCAACCACTGTGCCACCAGGGAAGCCCTGATATGTTTCTTTTTTAAGTTCTTAAGCATGGAGTTACCAAAAATGAGAAATAAATGGAGCTAGCTGACTGGGAACAGCTGATTGAGTGTGGGTCCTTCAACACCTTTTTTTCAGACTGTGTGTCTCTGGGCAAGTTCTGAACTTCTCTGTGCCTCCCGTTCCTTGTCTCCAAAGTAGGAACAATGGTACTGTATTCTCATGAGGTTATAAGAATAAATGAGATAATCTGTTTCTTTGCATAATATCTATATGGCTTAACTAGGAGAATAACTGCTAGTTAAAATTATATTTAAAAAAGCATTCATAAGCAATAAAGGATTTTATTTTTGTCTTTTTTATTTTGTTTTATTTTGCTTTATTTATTTATTTATTTTATTTGGTTTTATTTTGTTTTATTTTGCTTTATTTTTGTTTTATTTTTTATTTTATGTTTTTCTCCCTTGATTTGAATGTGCCCTTAGTTTAAAATTCCTGATGTTTTGTCATTGTTTTTGCTGTTGTTGTTGTTGATTATTGGTATTGGCTACCTTGGGATTTGGTTTTGTTTTACTTTTTTGCTTTCATTTTTGTTTTTAAATTCCAACAGAGGTATAAAGGTAAAGATTTGAGAGAGAGCTTTCATACCATTTTGCTCATAAAATGCTAAGTTTATTCAAGAAAAACGAAGGGCACAGTGTGTTTAGAGGCAACAATGAGACAACAAAAGAATCTGTCAGGCTGCCGAGGGGACTTAGAGTCTGAGGTTAAAAGATAGAACAAGGGCTTCCCTGGTTGCACAGTGGTTGAGAGTCCGCCTGCCGATGCAGGGGACATGGGTTCATGCCCCGGTCCGGGAAGATCCCACATGCCATGGAGTGGCTGGGCCCGTGAGCCATGGCCGCTGAGCCTGCGCGTCTGGAGCCTGTGCTCCACAAGGGGAGAGGCCACAACAGTGAGAGGCCCACATACCACAAAAAAAAAAAAAAAAAAAAAAAAAAAAAGATAGAACAAGTCTTACATTAGAACAGAAGGGATTTGAGTGGATTTGAAGGCTTTGGCTGTTAGGGCAAAGTTGATGGAATTGCTCTTATAACTGTGATCTTAATTGACTTAAGAGCACAAAGGTAAAAACATAAAAGTTGAAGAAAAGTTTTTCCATAGAGACCATAAAAATATTCAGCCTTAATTCAGTTTGCTGCTCTTTTTTCCTTGGAGGACAGTAACCTAGGAAGCCTTCACAAGTGAATTTATGGGTTCCAGTTTGGTTTTCATTGGCTACATTAGATTTGCTGCTTAATTAAGAAGGTTATCCACCCATTCAACTTTCCAAATGAACACAAGAGCAACTGTATAAATGTTAAATGCTAGAAAAATTTTTGGAATTTGTATTTGATATTAAATAACAACTCCTACCAGCTGGTTCTTGCTTGGCCAACCAAAAGCTTCAGAAAAACGCTCTTTTTGAAAGATAAATCTATAGTTTTAAAGTAGACACTGAAATCCATTTATCACTGAAGGTTCTTCCTTAATCAATCAGAGAATTGAAAAATGTAATGAAAAGGAATTTAGAGATTAAAAACGGCCAGCATCGTATATATTCTTTGGATATCCAGATGTATGAGGGGGGAAAAAAAGGCAGAGGGACACAGGAGGAGGAAGCAAGATGCAAGGAGCAATTCCTCGGGAGCTTGCCAGCTGTAGCTCCTCCTGTAAAGGACACCCCCTTCAGGGTTCAACCTGACGGGGTGCTCATTGCCTCAGACCCGCCATTTGCCTTAGCATGAAGCTACGGTTCTGTCCTACATCTGTGATTATAAAAGGCAGTCCAGGGTTATTTCATAACCAATGGAAATACTTATGGGCTTTTTTGCCAAAGACAATTTGTATGTGTGTGTGTGACAGTATGTATGATGTTCTGGCGACAGAAACTCCAATCCAGGCATTTCATCCTGGCCTTTTCTTGCTATAGATGAGATACGGGTGTAGGCGGGCAGAATAATTCATTGCAGATGACACAACCCTGATCACAACGTATAATGCCCAAGTTTATTGTCTATGCAGGCAACTTTAGTTATTATTATGCCATTTCAGAGCACTTTATAATTAAGTTTCAGATGAAAATCCTTATGGAAATGATTCACTAGCTTTCTATTTTGTTTTTCTTTTCTTTCCTTTTTCTCTCTGTAGTTCTTCAGTTTCCCCTACCTGCATTTTATGACATTCCCCACTGCTATAAACTAATGTTCCTAGTTCATGTTTCAGCCTTTCCATTAATTTGGTATTTACTCCTTATTCAGATTCCCTAATAAAAGTACTAACTATGATCATATCTAACAGTGACTAGGGAGGCACCCCACCAGTTCCTTCCTACCTCCAGCTGGACCCACTCACATCCATCATCAGGGTTTGGTTTGTCAGCCAGATTGCAATATTCCCAGCTGCACTTCTCCAAGCCTGCTAAACCCAGTTTGGGAAATAAATCCAATTCACAAGACACTCTATCAATTATTCCAGCAAACCTCAGATGCAGAGCCACATTCTGTGTATTTACTAATGTAATACCATTGGGAAAGAATCAAAGCTGAAGATGAAATCGAATTTATTCTTACCTCTTCTCATAATTATTTTACTTATTCCTCCTACAGGTACAGATTTTTCTACAATCATCTGGCCTAATATTAAATTCACGCGTTTACCTATCTTTCAGGAAGCTGCAAATAGCAGTTCTAGGCTGCATGGAATTCTTGCCTTTTTTGAGCTCCAAAATTGATTCACAAAATGCATCAAAACAAAGATTGATCTCTTGACTCTATTTTAATGTTCTTGAGCATTCTGATTATTTTCCTGAAAGCTGTTTTGACAAATTCTTTCCTACTCTAAAATAATTTTAAATATTTTTGCTAATTGATTTAATCAGCACCACCCACATACTTTAAAAAAATCTTCTTCTTCACTGCACAATGTTTGCCTTATTTATTAGAAACTTTTCTTCTTTCAAATTTTACTTTAGTTATCCAGACACTATGTTAGCCTTTTAATTTTTTTAAAATAAGTTCTGTTTTGGTGTGATATTAAGACCCTGGAAAAACAATTCACTGTACCACAGAGGAAAGACAAGAAGAAAATATTAATGTAGTTAGCTTCCTTCAATAACCAGGGGCCCCCGTGGGAAATTCTTGCCTTGTTGAAATCAGAGTGTCTCTACTTTACTTATGATGTTTAGAACCACTCTACGTTTTTTCCAACTTTCCTCATTTCCTTCTGATTACACCGAGATGAACAGCTCTTTTCTATCCCTACAATTCTGCCAACAGGCTTACTCTGAATGTCAGTTTTGGTTCACATCAGCTGTATTCCAAGTATGTGTCAGCTGTATTCACACAACTGAGTCTTTAGGGTTGTGCTGCCATCAAAGTGATTTGTTGTTCAATCCACAGCTTCAAATACAACAGTTCAGAAGAGTTGTGTCCCTGGAAGTTCAGAAGTGCCTCCAGTTTTCCCCACAGAAATGTGTCTCCTCTCAACTAAGTTTTGAGGATGTAATTCTGATCCAGTACTGGCTGTCCTCACTATGCAAGATCTCTACTCACCAGAGCTTAGTTTAAAAAGCAGCAGACCCCAACCACAAAGTTCAAATTTCAGTTACCATGTTGTCTTCACTGTGAGCAGTTGCATAAAGTACACACTTCGCTGTGAGCCACTGTCCACAAATCACCAGGTAAATAAGAGATGTGCTTCAGGATCATGACCAAACACCTGGTTTCTTTCAAAGTCTGTCACTGCAGATCCCGTTTGGTTCACAGGTAGGAAAGCACATGCTTGTGTTGCCTCCTTGTCTCTCATTCTAGGTTATTAGTAGTAGGTTCCACTACTGAGACTTCTCATTTGGATATAAATGGTTCTCAAATTATGAAGATTATTAGCGTTACTGCTGTTAAGGAGATTACTGAGCCTATAGATGAAATTATATTTCACTCTGTATATGCATCAGGGTAGTAACATCATGGCACCCCTTTTATTCTCACAGTGGTGCCTCCAGGTGATTCCTGAAGACATCTGGTTCCTTCCAAGTGACTCGTTCCAAAAATGGATAATCAAAGAGGGAAGTGGTCAACAAAGATGAAAGTGCTGACTTGAGGACACAGGGGGGAAGGGGAAGCTGAGATGAAGTAAGAGAGTAGAACTGAAGTGTATACAGTACCAAACGTAAAATGGATGGCTAGTGGGAAGTAGCTGCATAGCACAGGGAGATCAACTCGATGCTTTGTGACCCTCTAGAGAGGTGGGATAAGGAGGGTGGTAGGGAGGCTCAATAGGGAGGGGATATAGGGATATATGTATATGTATAGCTGATTCACTTTGTTATACAGCAGAAACTGAGACACCATAGTAAAGCAATTAAACTCCAATAAAGAGTGAAGAAAAAAATGCAAGTGCAGCAAATAAATGAGGGGTGATTACACTGGGAGGGATATTTCACTGGAACTTGCATGGAGTCCCAGCTGACTGTGGGGACACTGGCACAGCCACCATTGGGGAGGCTCTAGACCTACAGCCGGAGAGCCTAATGGAGGTGAGGTGACAGACAGGTGTGGACAGACAGGAGGAAGATGGTGGTGAGGAAAAGGAGGACGATGTCTTAGAGGAAGTGACGCTGGCAAAAATGTCTCATTAGAGAAATTCTTCGAGATATTTCAGAACATTGAAAGGGAAAAGGATACAACATGGGAAGCTGATCCAGATTTACGAAGGAATGTGATAATCGGCCAAGGCGGTTAGGTATATGACAACAAAAAGGGCATCACTGTTCAAGCTACCCTTGGTAAGTTTTTTACAAATAAATGAAACTTTCATTATTAATGTTTCTAATTTTTTTTGATGTGGACCATTTTTAAACTCTTTATTGAATTTGTTACAATATTGCTTCTGTTTTATGTTTTTGGTTTTTTGGCTGCGAGGCATGTGGGATCTTAACTCCCTGATCAGGGATCGAACCCGCACCCCCTGCATTGGAAGGCAGGGTCTTAACCACTGGACCACCTGGGAAGTTCCCTCTGATATTTTAAATAGCAGTATGTTAAATAAATATTAGTTTTAGTATTTAAAAACATCTCTCTATATACTTAAAACCAATGGTAAGAGAGTTTTAAGTGTTTTGATGACAGTTTCTAATAGCACAGAACAATCATAAATTTTCCCAATTATGATTAAGATCCCCATGCTTTGTGTCAGCTGGCACAGCCATTTAATGTTCCTTCACAACTGTGCAAAGTAAGGACAACCTGTAATAATTTTTAAAAATTTCAACACCAATAGCTAAAAGGGACCTATGGTTTTCCAAACTAGGGAGACAGGAAACATGTTTATTTATTTATTGGTCTTTGACTACACTGTCCTTATAGACATTCAATTTTACTATTTCAGCGTGAAATAGCATATTGCCAATGTAATTCCCCACATTTTTTCCCCAACGCTTAATCTAAATGTGGCACAGTTTCTGATTTTCTTCCTTCCTGTTACAGAATTCAAGCAGCTTACACTCCTGGTAACAAATTAGTGTATTGCTCTCACATGAGAGCAGTTGTCTACATAACCCAGGAAACAGAAGATGAGATTCTAAAAGGGACTCTCATGGCTTACAATGGACTGAGTTCCACAGGATGTTGGCACTGAACCACACTAAGAGAGCTCCATGTACACAAGTTTGAGCCCAGCCACAGTGGGAAGAGCTTTAGCCAACTTGAGGGGAAGAAAAGCTCAGAGAGAGTGGATGGAACCTTTTTCTCAAATTTTCGGATTGTCTAAATTAAACTTGCCACTCAAAGTATGAACACAGATTGTCTCTTGTTTATTCAGAGACTCACAATGACCCAAAGAGCAAGTGGTTGCCAAAGGGACAGAGTAACTAGAAAAGAACAAGAAGTTCTTATCCTGCAATATTTTTTATTCCTAAGAATGTAATTTGGAACCCCAGATTCATTTTCTCCTACTGTCAGCATTATACACAGTGAACATGCCAGCCCACAGAAACCTGTTTAACCCAAAGTGCCCCTCAAAAGAGACACTAATTGTTACACGGCAGTAACCCTTCATTTTTCTAAAGATTATTTTACTCAATAAGCTGATGACAAGGAATATAGCCAGAACACAGGAGGTGTATAAAAAGTCTACAGAAACTGTATTTATTTATTTATTTTTAATTAATTAATTAATTTTTGGCTGCATTGCGTCTTCATTGCTGTGTGCGGGCTTTCTCTACTTGTGGTGAGCTGGGGCTACTCTTTGTTGTGGTATGTGGGCTTCTCATTGATGTGGCTTGTCTTGTTGCAGACCATGGGCTCTAGGCACACGGGCTTCAGTAGTTGTGATATGTGGTCTCAGTAGTTGTGGCTCATGGGCTCTAGAGTGCAGGCTCAGTTGTTGTGGCACACAGGCTTAGTTGCTACATGGTATGTGGGATCCTCCCAGACCAGGGCTTGAACCCATGTCCCCTGAATTGGCAGGTGGATTCTTAACCACTTCACCACCAGGGAAGTCCCCAGAAACTTTCTTTTACTTGTATTATTTTGCTTAGGAAACCCAGATGAACAATAAAAATATCACTTGTAATTTGACCACCCACAGATAACCATGCTTAATATTTTGATGCTTATTATGAGACTTTTTTCTATACACGTGTATGAATGTGTGTAATGTTAATTTCTAACAAAGGTATGATCATACTATGAATTTTACTTTGAAACCTGCTTTTCCTCACTTAACATATTACAGATATCATAGTGAGAAACATGTATCTACATGATAATTATTAAAGGTTTTACGTATTCTATCAGTGAAGCATAACTTGGCAAGGGACCTTCTCATTAACAGCAGACTAGGTGATATAGAGGAACGCATACATGATCTGGAAGATAGAATAATGGAAATCACCCAATCAGAATAGCAAAATGAAAAACAAATTTTTTAAAATGAGAACAGTTTAAAGCAGCTCTGAGCCAACAGCAAGCACACCAACATTTGCATTATAGGGGTCCCAGAAGGAGAAGACAGGAAGGGATCAAAAATGCATTTGAGGAAATTATGGCTGAAATGCTCCAAACTTGAAGAAGGAAACATATATCCAGGTACAGGGAGCACAGAGGGTCCCAAAGAAGATAAACCCAAACAGAAGCACACCAAGACATATCATAGTTAAAATGGCAAAACTTAAAGATAAAGAGAGAATTCTAAAGGCAGCAAGAGAAAAACAAAGAGAACAAGGGAAGCCTCATAAGGCTATTAGCTGATTTTTCTACAGAAATGTTGCAGGCCTGAAGGGAGTGGTGTAGTCAAAGTGCTGAAAGGGAAACACCTCCAACCTAGGACCCTATAACCAGCAAGAATATCATTCAGAATTGAAGGAGAGATGAAGAACTTCTCAGACAGCCAAAAGCTAAAAATGTTCAACTCTACTAAACCTACCCTAAAAGAAATGTTAAAGGGTCTTCTCTAAGTGGAAAAGAAAATGTTACAACAAGAAATAAGAAGTTATAGGAAAGGGAAAATCCCCTACTAAAGGAAAATATATAGTGAAGGCTATGGATAAACCACTTAAATAAGATAGTACAGAGATTAAAAGACAAAAATTGTAAAATCAAGTACAGTTGTATAACTACAATAAACAGATAAGGGATAAACATGATGGTATAAAATATAAAATAAAAAACACAAAACTTGGGGGAAATTGGTTCAAGATAGCAGAGTAGAAGGATGTGTGCTCACTCCCTCTTGCAAGAGCACCAGAATCACAACTAACTGCTGAACAATCATTGACAGGAAGACACTGGAACTCACCACAAAAGGTACCCCACATCCAAAGACAAAGGAGAAACTGCAAGGAGATTGTAAGTGGGTTGTAATCACAATAAAATCAAATCCCATAACCACTGGGTGGGTGACACACAAACTGGAGAACAATTATACCACAGAAGTCCACCCACTGGAGTGAAGGTTCTGAGCCCCACGTCACTCTTCCCAACCTGGGGGTTCAACAGTGGGAGGAGGAATTCCAAGAGAATCAGACTTCAAAGGCTAGCAGACGTGACTACAGGACTTTGACAGGACTAGGGGAAACAGAGACTCCACTCTTGAAGGGCACAAACAAAGTAGTGTGTGCAACAGAACCCAAGGGGAAGGAGCAGTGACCATATAGGAGACTGAACCAGACCTACCTGCTGGTGTTGGAGGGTCTCCTGCAGAGGTGGGGGGTGGCTGTGGCTCACCATGAGGACAAGGACACTGGCAGCAGAAGCTCTGGGAAGTACTCCTGGGCATGAGCCCTCTTGGAGTCCACCATTAGCCCCACCAAAGAGCCTGTAGGCTCCAGTGCTGAGTCACCTCAGGCCAAACAACCGACATGGAGAGAACTCAGCCACACCCATCAGCAAACAAGTGGATTAAAGTTTTTCTGAGTTTTTCCCACCAGAGTAGCACCACACTCTACCCACCACTAGTCCCTGCCACCAGGAAACTAGCCTCTTAGATAGCCTCATCCACCAGAGGGCAGACAGCAGAAGCAAGAACCACAATCCTGCAGCCTGTGGAACAAAAACCACATTTACAGAAAGACAGACAAAATGAAAAGGCAGAGGACTTTGTACCAGATGAAGGAACAAGGTAAAACCCCAGAAAAAAGACTAAATGAAGTGGAGATAGGCAACCTTCCAGAAAAAGAAACAAAAATAATGATAGTGAAGATGATCCAGGACCTCGGGAAAAGAATGGAGGCAAAGATCAAGAAGACGCAAGAAATGTTTAACAAAAACCTAGAAGAATTAAAGAACAAACACCTAGAAGTATTAACGAACAAACAAACAAACAAAGATGAACAATACAATAACTGAAATGAAAAATACACCAGAAGGAATCAGTAGCAGAATAACTGAGGCAGAAGAACAGATAAGTGACCTGGAAGACAAAATGGTGGAATTCACTGTCATGGAACAGATTAAAGAAAAAAGAATGAAAAGAAATGAAGACAGCCAAAGAGACCTCTGGGACAACATTAAATGCACCAACACTCGCATTATAGGGGCCCCAGAAGGAGAAGAGAGATAAACGACCTGAGAAAATATTTGAAGAGATTATAGTCAAAAACTTCCCTAAAATGGGAAAGGAAATAGCCACCCAATCCAGGAAGTGCAGAGAGTCCCAGGCAGGAGAAACCCAAGGGGAAACACACTGAGACACATAGTAATCAAAATGGCAAAAATTAAAGACAAAGAAAAATTATTTGAAAGCAACAAGGGAAAAACAACAAATAACATACAATGGAAGCCCCAAAAGGTTAACAGCTGATTTCTCAGCAGAAACTCTATAAGCCAGAAGGGTGTGGAATGATATAATTAAAGTGATGAAAGGGAAGAAACTACAACCAAGATTACCCAGCAAGGATCTCATTCAGATTCAATGGAGAAATTAAAACCTTTACAGACAAGCAAAAGCTAAGAGAATTCAGCACCACCAAACCAACTTTACAACAAATGCTAAAGGAACTTCTATAAGCAGGAAACACAAGAGAAGGAAAAGACCTACAGTAACAACCCAAAACAATTGAGAAAATGGTAATAGGAACATACATATCAATAACTACCTTAAATGTAAATGAATTAAATGCTCCAACCAAAAGGCATAGACTGGCTGAATCAATACAAAAACAAGACCCCTATATTTGCTGTCTACAAGAGACCCACTTCAGACCTAGAGACACATACAGACTGAAAGTGAGGGGATGGAAAAAGATATTCCATGCACATGGAATCAAAAGAACACTGGAGTAGCAATACTCATAGGAGATAAAATAGACTTTGAAATAAAGAATTTTACAACAGACAAGGAAGAACACTACATAATGATCAAGGGATCAATCCAAGAAGAAGATATAACAATTATTAATATATATGCACCCAACATCGGAGCACCACAATACATAAAACAAATGCTAACAGCTATAAAAGAGGAAATTGACAGTAACACAAAAATAGTGAGGGACTTTAACACCGCACTTACACCAATGGACAGATATCCAGAGAGAAATTTAATAAGGAAACATAAGCTTTAAATGACACAACAGACCAGATAGATTTAATTGATATTTATAGGTCATTCCATCCGAAAACAGCAGATTACATTTTCTTCTCACATGCACATGGAACATTCTCCAGGATAGGACACATCTTGGGTCACAAATCAAGCCACAGTAAATTTAAGGAAATTGAAATCATATCAAGCATCTTTTCCAACAACAATGCTATGACATTAGAAATCAATTACAGGGAAAGAAATGTAAAAAACACAAACACATGGAGACTAAACAATATGGTACTAAATAATCAAGAGATCACTGAAGAAATCAAAGAGGATATCAAAAAATACCTAGAGACAAAGGACAATGAAAACACAAATATCCAAAACCTATTGGATGCAGCAAAAGCTGTTCTAAGAGGGAAGTTTATAGCAATACAATCCTACCTCAAGAAACAAGAAGAATCTCAAATAAACAATCTAATCTTACACCTAATGGAACCAGAGAAAGATGAACAAACAAAACCCAAAGTTAGTAGAAGGAAAGAAATCATAAAGATCAGAGCAGAAATAAATGAAATAGAGATGAAGAAAACAATAGCAAAGATCAATAAAAGTAAAAGCTGGTTCTTTGAGAAGATAAACAAAATTGATAAACCATTAGCCACACTCATCAAGGAAAAGAGGGAGAGGACTCAAATCAATAAAATTAGAAATGAAATAGAAGAAGCTACAATGGACACCTCAGAAATACAAAGCATCCTAACAGACTACTACAAGCAACTCTATGCCAATAAAATGGACAACCTGGAAGAAATGGACAACTCAGAAAGGTATAACCTTCCAATACTGAACCAAGAAGAAACAGAAAATATGAACAGACCAATCACAAGCACTGAAATTGAAACTGTGATTAAAAATCTTCCAACAGATAAAAGCCCAGGACCAGATGGCTTCACAGGCGAATTCTATCAAACATTTAGAGAAGAGCTAAGACCCATCCTTCTTAAACTCTTCCAAAATATAGCAGAGGTACGAACACTCCCAAACTCATTCTACTAGGCAACCATCACCCTGATACCAAAACAAGACAAAGATAATACAGAAAAAGAAAATTACAGACCAATATCGCTCATGAATATAAATGCAAAAAACCTCAACAAAATACTAGCAAACAGAATCCAACAACACATTAAAAGGATCATACATCATGATCAAGTGGGGTTTATTCCAGGGATGCAAGGATTTTTCAATATACAAAAATCAATCAATGTGATATGCCATATTGACAAATTGAAGATTAAAAACCACATGATCATCTCAATAGATGCAGAAAAAGCTTTTGACAAAATTCAACACCAATTTATGATAAAAACTCTCCAGAAAGTGGGCGTAGAGGGAACCTACCTCAACATAATAAAGGCCATATATGACAAACCCACAGCCAACATCATTCTCAATGGTGAAAAACCGAAAGCATCTGGAAGTCCTAGCCACGGCAATCAGAGAATGAAAAGAAATAAAAGGAATCCAAATTGGAAAAGAAGCAGTAAAACTGTCACTGTTTGCAGATGATATGATACTATACATAGATAATCCTAAAGATGTCACCTAAAACTACTAGAGCTAATAATCAATGAATTTGGTAAAGTTGCAGGATACAAAACTAACGCACAGAAATTTCTTGCATTCCTATACACTAAAAACAAAATATTAGAAAGAGAAATTAAGGAAACAATCCCATTCACCATTGCAATGAAAAGAATAAATAACTAGTAATAAACCTACCTAAGGAGGTAAAAGACCTATACTCAGAAAACTATAAGACACTGATGAAAGAAATCAAAGATGACACAAACATATGGAAAGGTATAACATGTTCTTGGATTGGAAGAATCAATATTGTGAAAATGACTATACTACTCAAAGCAATCTATAGATTCAATGCAATCCCTATCAAATTACCAATGGCATTTTTTACAGAACTAGAACAAAACAATTCTTAAAATTTATATAGAGAAAAAAGGTCCCAAATAGCCAAAGCAATCTTGAGGGAAATAAATGGATCTGGAGGAATCAGACTCCCTGACTTCATAATATACTACAAAGTTACAATAATGAAGACAATGTGGTACTGGCACAAAAACAGAAATGTAGATCAATGGAAAAGGATAGAAAGCCCAGAGGTAAACCCACACACCTATGGTCAACTAATGTATGACAAAGGAGGCAAGAATATACAATGGAGAAAAGACAGCCTCTTCAATAAGTGGTGCTGGGAAAACTGGACAGCTACACGTAAAAGAATGAAATTAGGTCACTCTGTAACACCATACACAAAGATAAACTTAAAATGGGTTAAAGACCTAAATGTAAGACTGGACACTATAAAATTCTTAGAGGAAAACATAGGAAGAACACTTTTTGACATGAATCACAGCAAGACCTTTTTGACCCACCTCCTAGAGTAATGAAAATAAAAACAAAAATAAACAAATGGGACCTAATGAAACTTAAAAGCTTTTGCACAGCAAAGGAAACCATAAACAATACAAAAAGACAACCCTCAGAATGGGAGAAAGTATTTGCAAATGAATCAACAGACAAAGGATTAATCTCCAAAATATATAAACAGCTCATGCAGCTCAACATTAAAAAACAAACAACCCTATCCAAAAATGGGCAGAAGACCTAAATAGACATTTCTCCAAAGAAGACATACAGATGACCAAGAGGCACATGAAAAGATGCTCAACATCACTAACTATTAGAGAAATGCAAATCAAAACTACAATGAGGTATCACCTCATACTGTTTAGAATGGGCATCATCAGAAAATCTACAAACAACAAATGTTGGAGGGGGTTTGGAGAAAAGGGAACCCTCTTGCACTGCTGGTGGGAATGTAATTTGATACAGACCCTATGGTGAACTGTAGGGAGGTTCCTTAAAAAACTAAAAATAGAATTACCACTAGACATATACCCAGAGAAAACCATAATTCAAAAAGACACATGCACCCCAATGTTCATTGCAGCACTATTTACAATAGCCAGGTCATGGAAGTAACCTAAATGCCTATCAACAGATGAATGGATAAAGAAGATGTGGTGCATATATACAATGGAATATTACTCAGCCATAAAAAGAAACGAAATTGGGTTACTTGTAGAGATGTGGATGGACCTAGAGACTGTCATACAGAGCAAAGTAAGTCAGAAGGAGAAAAATAAATATTGTACATTAATGCATATATGTGGAACCTAGAAAAATGGTACAGATGAACTGGTTTGCAGGGCAGAAATAGAGACACAGATGTAGAGAACAAATGTACGGACACCCAGGAGGGAAAGTGGGAGGGGGGCTGGTGGTGGGATGAATTGGGAGATTGGGATTGGCATATATACACTAATATGTATAAAACAGATAACTAATAAGAGCCTGCTGTATTAAGAAAATAATAAAATTAAATTTAAAAAAAGAAAAAGAAAAACACAAAACATGGGAAATGAGAATAAAAAAAGGAGATCTGAAGAATGTGTTTGAACTTAAATGACTATTAGTTTAAAACAAGTAGATATAGTTATAAGATAACATGTAGGGACCCCATGGTAACCACAAATCAAGAACCTACAAATAGACACATAAAAACTAGAGAGAAAGGAACACAAACATACCACTAAAGAATATCATCAAACCACAAGGAATGAAACAAAAAGAAGAAAAGAACAGAAAATAACTAGGAAAACAGGTAACAAAATGGCAATAAGTATACACCTGTCAATAACCACTTTAAATGTCGACCAGAATGTTTATTTTTTATTATAAACATACACATATGTATATCATTGAATATCTATCTTCATATATTTCTTTTCTCTGGATAGATTTTTTAGAATTAAAATGTTAAGTCCAAGTATGCTGTAGTTATACGATCTATTAATATCATACAATTAAGTTTTTATTTCAGATATTGTAATTTTTTAGTTCTAGGATTTCCATTTGATTCTTTTTACTGAAATTTCTTAATTTCTTTCCATTGCTTCCATATTTTTCTGTAGATTTGTTAACATATTAAACATGCTAATTTTATCATCTGGGTGATCTGCTATTCTGTTTCTGTTAACCATATTTTCCTCTTGACTATGAATTACATTTTCTGTTTTGTCATATACCTAGAAAATTTTTTAATTGTATACTAAGCCTTGTAGATGGTACATTGTGGAGGTTTTTAAGCAAGAGTTATCTGAGGGTTCCATTTTGTTTTGTTTTTGTTCTCAATTAAATGCAATTGAACCTAGTACTACCTAATACATTGTTTATCTGGGTTTGTTTCTGAGCTATTCCATCCTACTGATCTATTTGTGCACTTGGCTTCCAGTAAAAAACTGTGTTAGGGGGCTTCCCTGGTGGCACAGTGGTTGGTGGTCTTCCTGCCGATGCAGGGGACGTGGGTTCGTGCCCTGGTCTGGGAGGATCCTGCATGCTGCGGAGTGGCTGGCCACTGAGCCTATGCATCCGGAGCCTGTGCTCCGCAACAGGAGAGGCCACAGCAGTGAGAGGCCCACGTACCGCAAAAAAAAAAAGAAAGAAAGAAACAAGTGTGTTAACTTCCTCTGAAAAGTATTGAGTTTTGTTCCTGCAAATAATTAAATTGTTGGTAGAACACGTTGAGAGTGTGGAAGTGTGGTTTCGGGCTTTGTTAAATAAAGCTGGTGCATTTCAGTTATGCCCTTTCTCCGGAGACATGGGTCCCATTCCTAAACCATGGCCTTCTGGATTCCATGGAAAGCCTGGGGTGTTTCTCAAACATTGGTGGGAATCAAACTCCAAACTCTATCTCTCCAGCATCAGGGTAGCTGCTTAAATCTCTGTACCGCTTCTTTTTTTCAGCCTTCCAGCTGCTGTTTTCCCCTGAGGCATCCTGGCATCTTCCACACATGTGGAAGGATTTGAGAAGTTAGTACACAGATTTGGGGGCTCCCCCTTGTGTCTCTTTCTTTTCTGGAATTTCTTCCCCTCACTTCCTGGCACCATGGCCACACCAACTTGCCAAGAAGCATGGGAAATGTAGTCTTTGTTTCAGGTGCCATGCATTCACATTTTAATTACATTTTAACATATATTAGTCTATCAAGGTAAAAAATAAACTACATTTATTGATAGCCACACATAAGGTGAAAGGTTCATATATTTCTACCTCCTCTTCTTCCCATCCCCAAGTTTTTGTTGAAATAATCTGTCTCTAAAAAAAGAAAAATCCAACAAGAAGAATACAGCATCACTTCTCTATTATTTCAGCAAATAAAATCATAACCTGGTTATACACAAGAGGAAATATCAAACAGAAATTTAGAAAGTTTCTACAGAATAACTGACCTTCAAAAATGTCAAGGTCATTAAAGTCAATTAGACTGAGGAATTCTTCTAGACTGAAGGAAGGCAGGGAGATATGACAATTGGGTACAATGTGTGGTCCTGAATTAGACCTTTTGTTATGAGGGCATTGACAATGGGCAAAACTTGAATTTGGGACAAGGTTATTCAGGAATTTGTCATGCTATTCATGCAACACTTGAGAGTTGGAAATTATTTGAAAATAAAATGTTTTTTTAAAAAATAAATAAAAAGAAACATCCAGATTATCTTGATTATTATTTTTCTTTTCAGATAGTACATATATTCTAATTCAATACATTATGTTGCTGGCATTTTAAGCTATGTTAACAATTTTAGGCTTACACTTTTTCCATTTCTAATTTATGATTAACATTCCTCTATGTGCAATAACTTCAGGAGAGGTAAGCAAATAAAGCACTTTTTGAGCTGTTGTTTATCTGCAAATGTCTTTTCTGCTACTGCAGTGAACAATGGCTTTTCAGGCAGTATAGCTTTTATGCCACAACTGTTGACATTTCTTCCTCCTCTTTTAGTGTTTAGTCTCATAGAAGTATGACAAAAAGGATTTTTTGCCTTCTATAAGATTTTCTGGCTAGGTATTTGAATGATTTTCCCTTTGTTTCTGAAATTCAATTTAGTAGACTATGTCTCATCATTAATTTTATTTGGATTTTATGACCCCTGTATTATGAAGACCAAGTCTTTTTAAAACTCCTGGAAATAATATTATATCTATGAATATTTTAATTTTTTGGCTTGTTTGTTTGTTTGGGTACTTTTTCTTCATTTGTGGCAGTGTTTTCCCAAATTTTCATATCATTAAAATCACTCCATGTTCATATTTTGAAAAATAGGTAAACCTCAGTCGAATCCCCAACATACTCAACTAGCATCTCTGAGGATGGGGCTCAGGACGCAGCATTTTAACTGTGTCCAGGTGGCTCTTACACTCATAAACATTAGGGAAACATTTTGGTATTTTTCTTTATGCCTATATTTGACTTTTCTGCATCTATCCTCTGTGTCCTTTGTACTCTAGGACTTTATTTTTTTCCTTTATCTTCTCTGAGACTTTCTTGAGCTGCTTTTCTAGTTCACTGATCCAGTTTTCTGTGGTATCTACTCTGCTGTTCAATGACTGATTTTTCAAATTCAGTACTCACAAGCACCTGAAATAAAACTGTCCCAGTTTCTGATTCTTCTGTTTATATAAATGCAAGAGCATTTGAGTCCTGTCGAGTAGACACAATAGATTTTTTTAAAACTTGGTCATTTTTCTTGAAGAAGTCAGTTCCTCAGGGGCCATTTTGTCTGCCTTGACTTCTTTTGAACTAGTGAATCATTTCCTATGTACCGTGTATATATTGTGATTTTGTGGTACTTATAACCCATCGAGGGATGGACTTATCCACTTTTAGAGATGATGTGCCCATGTGTTTATGCAGACCAAAAGGGGAAAGAGAAGCATGTTTCTATAGTTTTTTTGTCTGCATAGTATTTATTCAGTGAAACAACGATCAAGAGTTCACTTGGTTTTGCTTGGAATGGATCTTGCTTTGAGAAGGACGGCTGCATCCCCAGAGAGCTTAGAGATTCTCAACAAATAGTATCAAGAAAATAAACAAATGTTTATTCACAGCTATTCCTTATTGGAGATGGAGGAAAACAGGGGTGGTAGCAAAACTTCTCTGTGTATATATGTTTATATTATTTTATTTTTGAAACATATGAAAGTATTATTCATTCAAAACCTAAATAAAGTTAAGGTAAAAAATAGTATAAAAAATTTAAAGGAAGGTGGTAGGAATGGTGTGAACAGCCCTAGGGAAAGTACTAGATTTTTTTTTTTTTTTTTTTTTTTTTTTGCGGTACGCGGGCCTCTCACTGTTGTGGTCTCTCCAGTTGTGGAACGCAGGCTCCGGATGTGCAGGCTCAGCAGCCATGGCTCACGGGCCTAGCCGCTCCGCGACATGTGGTATCTTCCCGGACCGGGGCACGAACCCGTGTCCCCTTCATCGGTAGGCGGACTCTCAAACACTGTGCCACCAGGGAAGCCCTAGATTTTTTTAAACAATAAAAATTATTTTCTTTAGCAAGAGAACCAAGTGGTCACTCAGTTGTAGTTTGTTTAGATTTTTGAAAGATCAGCTTTTAAATACAGGTTTCTGAAAATTCCTTTGGGATTTTCTCTAATGTGTTAGCTCTTTATTAAAGTAACTATGCCCCCATTTCTATTTGCACTGCTCTATTAAGAAACCCATTCCTGTTTCAGATAAGCAACAAGGTTAGGCAGAGGAAAGTCAGAGAACTTAATCAATACACTTAGAACATAACAAGTGTACCAATTTCTGGCCCCCTGTTTCCTAAAGAAAGACCTTTAATATATATATTTTATTATTGGGAGTGCCAAGTCTCACACATCATGTTGGAATTTTCAAATAGTTGCGTACGTTCTTAGAAAACAACCTCCCCTGGATGTTAGAGTGAAATTCTGAGACATAAAGTCCTATCCTGGCTCCAAACTGTATAAATTAAAGGAATATTGATCTTAAAATACCAGTACAGTAAATAATTGAAGCGTTAGCCTGCACTGCCACTGGCATTGTTAGTTTTGTCTTCATAATGCTCTCCCAAGCAAGCACTTAAACAGTCAAACCCATTAGCTCTTTATAGAGATCAACTTTGTCAGCTTAGACAGATTTCTTTAAGCATATATATCTCTTTCTTGAGTCTGATTACTTGCTCTGGCATAGTGATGACAAAATTCACCATATTATCTGAAAACCCATTTAAAGTAGCTATAAACACCTGCCTCCAAGATGAATACAGGTGCAAGAGAGGCACAGTTTTCTTACTGCCTCCTATTTTTCTGTTATGCACACTAGTCTGAAGTCAAAAACAGAGTATTCATTGGAGAAATGGCAGGACATGAATTCAGTACCATTAATTGCCTCACCACCAAAACCACCAACACTTTTCTCCTTTGATTAACAAATTGAAAATAGTCTTCATTTTATAAGATTCTTTCAGAAGATGATTTTTTTTTTTTTTTTTTTTTTTTTAGCTGTATGGGGGCCTCTCACTGTTGTGGCCTCTCTCATTGCGGAGCACAGGCTCCAGACACGCAGGCTCAGCGGCCATGGCTCACAGGCCCAGTTGCTCCGTGGCATGTGGGGTCTTCCCGGACTGGGGCACGAACCCATGTCCCCTGCATTGGCAGGTAGACTCTCAACCACTGCGCCACCAGGGAAGCCCCAGAAGATGATATTTTAAACAACAACAATAAAAATTGGAACATGGGCAATTGCAATTCTGCAGGAGAAATGGCTATAGCTCCTCCTTGTGAAAATAATTGCAGATTTAAGTTGAGATCACTTATTACTGAAAATAATAGGAGGATATTGATCAATACAAGATGTGACCATTATTTCACATTATTTAGTCTAAAAAACATAGTCCTTTTGGTAATGCAGCTTTCTTGAGATGATGTTATGGGGGGGGCGCAAAGAACAGAGGGCTGGAAATAAAGAGGCTGAAACAAACCACCCAGCAGGGTGTCTGGCACATAGCAACTTAGTGAGTGTTCATTGAATCAAAATCAGAATTGGGGGTCCGGACCTGTCAGTCACCACTTGTGATCTTGGATGTTTTGCTCTCTAACACACAGCTTTCTCATTCACAGTGGTGTATGCCTCTCAGAATAACATGTTACAGTGTATACGAACATTTGAATTGTTTAAAGGGAACATACATTTTATAATCTGCTTCACTTAGAAATTATTCTTATTCTGAGATATCAGAGACGGTGTTGGAACAAGCCCAGTGATCAGCTATTTGCTTAAATTTACATGCTTGTGTGGACAAAACATTAATGTAATGGATAGGATTCCACCATTACGTAGATAGACCAAAAATAAACTGAATTCTGCCATTTTCTGTTTGCTTCAAAAGGCTTCTCAAGCTCCAGGCAACAAAAGGCTTCCATGTGTCAGTTCAGCCCTCCTAGCACCTGAACAGACTGTTAGAAGTAGGATAGGAGCCAGGGTTTCTGCTAGGATCTAGCTATCCCTGGGATGGGGTCTGTGCATCCCATACACACAAGGGGTTCTCCCCATTCCGTGTGCATCCTCACCGTTTGCCTTGATTTTCAGTGTTTCCCAGATCCTACCCCCTGCTGCAATCAGTACCTTTTCTGAGCCCCAAGTTCTATTGAATTGGTCCCGAATGCCCTGCCCCGCTTCCTGCCTAGTTTCCTCCTAATGAAGTTCAGACTCCATTCTCTTAATCACCTCCCCCTACTCTCCATCCAGCCATGCCAAGGCACTGGACAAAGATGTGATTAACCCTGAATTAACCTGATAGTGATACATCACCACTCACCTGACTACTCATTAATTGACCCAATAATCATCTCGAACTCATGGGCAGTTGTTACCCTTGAGTCCTCTTTCACTGATAATATTGAAGCAACTAGAAGAGAATTTCCAGACCCTTACTTGCATCTCCATCTACATGCTCTGCCTTCCTGTCTGTAACTAAGAGTGAACTACCCCTGCATCTATCTGAAACCAGGCCATCCACATAAACATAGGACCCCATCTCTTCTTTCTTCCTTAAAAGCATCATTCTAGCAATTCTCTTCTATCTCTCCCACATCAACACATTCATTTTCTCTGCTAGTCTATTACCACGAAAATGCACTGTTATTTCTCTGGTACTATTAAAAAAAAAAAAAAACTTTCCTTTGTCTCTCTGCTGCCAGGTAGCACTATATTGCTTTGCTTTCCTAGAGCAAAATTCCTTGAAAGCACTATCTACACTGTCTCCAACTGCCCTCCTATTCTCTCTTAATACATTCCAATGTGTCTTTTATGCCCAGCTTCACCAAAACCACTCTTGTCTCCGTCACCTATAACAACCACATGACCCGTTTTCACTTCTCAATCCTCCCCCTCCTCAGGCTACGGGCAGCATTTTACGTGGGTTAGTGCGCCCCCTCCTGGATACACTTGGCAACTCCACTCTCCAGTGGAAGAGTCATCTGTCATCTGGGATGAGAAAACCCAGGAAACCCCTAGGTATTCTTTCAGAATACACCCAGGACCTGACTGTTCTTCCCACCTCCACTGCTGACACCCAACTGGAGCCACCATCACCTCCCTCTTGGATGTTTGTGATGATCTCCTAACTGGTCGTTCTGTTTCCACCCCTGCAGCATTACAATCTCTTTTCAACATCAGCCAGAGCACTCCCTTTAAACCGAAGTCAGATGATGTCTCTCTGTTCAAACTCTTCCAGTTGTTTCCAATCTCGCTCAATGTAAAATCAAAGGCTTTAAAATCTCTTACAAGGACCTGCAGGATGTGATCGCCAATTCTGTTCCCTGAGACACTGCCCTCAGCTGTTCTGCTCCAGCATATGAGCCTTACAGTTTTTCTCAAATGTATTCCCGGAAGAACCCCTCTCTCTCTTAAGGGGGTGCCACCCCCTTCTGATCGCTCATTTCTGCCTCCAGTTTTCTGTGGATGTATCTGCTTGGAGGAACTCAAAGACGTGCAGAACTCCAGCTGCAAGGGAGTCCCCAGGTGTGATTTGTAGCCAGCTAGTTTCTGTAGTATAGCAGGGGATGGAATGGTACTGAGTGTGCCAATCTGGTCACTATGCACTAGGAATGGAATAATAACTAGGGGTTAGTGGAGAGAAAAGGTAGTGGAAATTAGTCATAATTTAGGCTACATCAGTGCAATAAAATAGAGAGGTTGCCTTTGGGCACAAAATCAATAAAGTAGCATACTTACATTAAAAACAATAACATTAATTACATATGATAATTTGAATAGTGCCATAGATAAATCTTACATGAACCACACAAACAGAATGCTAGACTTAACAGGTCCTTTATAAAATATATATGCGCTCTCACCATTTACAGAAGTGATATATAAAATTTCCGTTTCAAAATCTCACAGAATTTTAAGAACCTTCGCTGGTGAGATTTTTTAATGGGCTTACTTCCAGGTGTGAAACAAAGATTCATAACGACTGGCTCAATGTCACGTGCCCAGCCAGAGATAAATTCCAAGAACTTGGTGTCTCTATTCACAAGACTATATTTGACTGTGCTTTAAGTGAAGAGATTGTGATTGTTCAAAATAAAGCACAAGGAGAGCATATTAAATGAAAGTGGGCAATATTATATTAACCATTTCCTCATGGCAAGTTAAATAGTTCAGTAATTCTAGGATCTAACAGTAACATCAAAGTACTGACTTGCTATTACTTTTTGCTATGGCTGCATTTCTTCCACACCACCACACAGGTCCTTTCAGATTCCACTCAGTCACTGATGGAACTGCCAACCCAGCTCAAAAATGCCTTACTACTGGATTATTTCCAGGATTCTCATGGCACTTTCCTTGGAAGTAGGTCTGTGGCTTTGTTCAATATTTCCTACACATTCCAAACCATCATCAATCACAATGCTCTATCTCAAATTTATTTCATACATTACTTTTCCTGGGACCAGCAAAAATAATTTAACTAAAATTTCTCCATTGATTTCTATGGGATAGGATGGCAGCCACTTCTGCTGTACTTTCTTCCTAAAAAGCTATTTTATTTTTATAACACTTATAATTTCTTCTGCATAGTTGAATGAATACATATTGGTGTTAATAATGGGGAAATTGAAGAAACTTGCTTTGATGGCTTCACTGAAGAAGATAAATGAAAGTGATAAGTTCTCAGCCTAACAAGTAATGCTTCAAGGAGCTTTTGCTACATTTTCACCTGTTGACAACAGCTGCTGCTGATTGTTTAAAAAAGGCAATTGATAAACATTTATTATGCATTTACTAAATAAGAAGAACATTTTGGATAAGGAAATGCAAATAACAGTAATATTTTAAATTTTAAATATAAAGAAGATAACATTGTACCTTAATATCTTAGTGCTAACTAACCACTAGGGTATAGGGCTCAATCCTGGCTGGGGCAGTGATTTAGGATATAGGAAGCATTCCTGCCTTTGGAGGACCTGAAAAGTATAGATCTGGAAGAAGAGGATTCTAAGTCAATGGAATGTGGTGACCAGAGACTTGTCTGGAAGTTAGGGTGAAATTTGTTCAGGAGTTAATAAGCAGAGAGGCCATTTTATTAATATAAATTTATTTATTTATTTATTTAATTTATTTATTTGGCTGCTTTGAGTCTTCGTTGCTGTGTGTGGGCTTTCTCTAGTTGCGGAGAGTGAGGACTTCTCCTGGGAAGCACAGGCTCTAGGCACACGGGCTTCAGTAGTTGTGGCATGAGGGCTCAGTAGTTCTGGTTCTTGGGTTCTAAAGTGCAGGCTCAGTAGGTGTGACGCATGGGCTTAGTTGCTCCGCGGCATGTGGGATCTTCCCGGACCAGGGCATGAACCCGTGTCCCATGCATTGGCAGGTGGATTCTTTTTTTTTTTTTTTTAACATCTTTATTGCAGTATAATTGCTTTACAATGGTGTGTTAGTTTCTGCTTTAAAACAAAGTGAATCAGTTATATATATACATATGTCCCCATATCTCTTCCCTCTTGCGTCTCCGTCCCTCCCACCCTCGCTATGCCACCACTCTAGGTGGTCACAAAGCACCGAGCTGATCTCCCTGTGCTATGAGGCTGATTCACACTAGCTATCTATTTTACATTTGGTAGTGTATATATATCCATGCCACTCTCTCACTTCGTCCCAGCTTAACCTTCCCCCTCCCCGTATCCTCAAGTCCATTCTGTACATCTGCGTCTTTATTCCCATCTTGCCACTAGGTTCTTCATGACCTTTTTTTTTTTTTTTTACATTCCATATATATGTGTTAGCATACGGTATTTGTTTTTCTCTTTCTGACTTACTTCACTCTGTATGACAGACTCTAGGTCCATCCACCTCACTACAAATAACTCAATTTCGTTTCCTTTTATGGCTGAGTGATATTCCGTTGTATATATGTGCCACATCTTCCTTATCCATTCATCTGTTGATGGACACTTAGGTTGCTTCCACGTCCTAGCTATTGTAAATAGAGCTTCAATGAACATTGTGGTACATGACTCTTTCTGAATTATGGTTTTCTCAGGGTATATGCCCACTAGTGGGATTGCTGGGTCATATGGTAGCTCTATTTTTAGTTTTTTAAGGAACCTCCTTACTGTTCTCCATAGCGTCTGTATCAATTTACATTCTCACCAACAGTGCAAGAGGTTTCCCTTTTCTCCACACCCTCTCCAGCATTTATTGTCTGTAGATATTTTGGTGATGAATATTCTGACCAGTGTGAGATGATATGTCATTGTAGTTTTGTGGGGTTTTTTTGCGGTACGTGAGCTTCTCACTGTTGTGGGCTCTTCTGTTGAGGAGCACAGGCTCCGGAAGCACAGGCTCAGCGGCCATGGCTCACAGGCGCAGCTGCTACGCTGTATGTGGGATCTTCCCGGACCGGGGCACAAACCCGTGTCCCCTGCATTGGCAGGCAGACTCTCAACCACTGTGCCACCAGGGAAGCCCTCATTGTAGTTTTGACTAACTTTTCTCTAATGATTAGTGATGTTGAGCATCCTTTCATGTGTTTGTTGGCAATCTATATATCTTCTTTGGTGAAATGCCTCTTTAGGTCTTCCACCCATTTTTTAATTGGGTTGTTTGTTTTTTTGATATTGAGCTGCATGAGCTGGTTGTAAATTTTAGAGATTAATCCTTTGTCAGTTGCTTCATTTGAAAATATTTTCTTCCATTCTGAGGGTTGTCTTTCTGTCTTGTTTATGGTTTCCTTTGCTGTGCAAAAGCTTTTACGTTTCATTAGGTCCCATTTGTTTATTTTTGTTTTTATTTCCATTTCTCTAGGAGGTGGTCAAAAAGGATCTTGCTGTGATTTATGTCATAGAGTGTTCTGTCTATGTTTTCCTCTAAGGGATTTATAGTGTCTGGCCTTACAATTAGGTCTTTAATCCATTTTGAGTTTATTTTTGTGTATGGTGTTAGGGAGTGTTCTAATTTCATTCTTTTGCTTGTAGCTGTCCAGTTTTCCCAGCACCACTATTGAAGAGGATGTCTTTTCTCCACTGTATATTCATACCTCCTTTATCAAAGATAAGGTGACCATTTGTGTGTGGGTTTATCTCTGGACCTTCTACCCTGTTCCATTTATCTATCTTTCTGTTTTTGTGCCAGTACCATACTGTCTTGATTACTGTAGCTTTGTAGTATAGTCTGAGGTCCGGGAGCCTGATTCCTCCAGCTCCGTTTTTGCTTCTCAAGATTGCTTTGACTATTCGGGGTCTTTTGTGTTTCCATACAAACTGTGAAATTTTTTGTTCTAGTTCTGTGAAAAATGCCAGTGGTAGTTTGATAGGGATTACATTGAAACTGTAGATTGCTTTGGGTAGTATAGTCATTTTCACAATGTTCATTCTTCCAATCCAAGAACACAGTATATCTCTCCATCTATTTGTATCATCTTTCATTTCTTTCATCAGTGTCTTATAATTTTCTGCATACAGGTCTTTTGTCTCCTTAAGTAGGTTTATTCCTAGATATTTTATTCTTTTTGTTCCAATGGTAAATGGGAGTGTTTTCTTAATTTCACTTTCAGATTTTTCATTGCTAGTGTGTAGGAATGCAAGAGATTTCTGTGCATTAAATTTGTATCCTGCAACTTTACCAAATTCATTGATTAGCTCTAGTAGTTTTCTGGTAGCATCTTTAGGATTCTCTATGTATAGTATCATGTCATCTGCAAACAGTGACAGCTTTACTCCATCTTTTCTGATTTGTATTCCTTTTATTTCTTTTCCTTCTCTGATTACAGTGGCTAAAACTTCCAAAACTATGTTGAATAATAGTGGTGAGAGTGGGCCACAATGTCTTGTCCCTGATCTTAGTGGAAATGGTTTCAGTTTTTCACCATTGAGGACAATGTTGGCTGTAGGTTTGTCATATATGGCCTTTATTATGTTGATTAAAGTTCCCTCTATGCCTACTTTCTGGAGGGTTTTTATCATAAATTGGTGTTGGATTTTTTCAAAAGCTTTCTCTGCATCTATTGAAATGATCATATGTTTTTTCTCCTTCAATTTGTTAATATGGTGTATCACATTGATTGATTTGCGTATATTGAGGAATCCTTGCAGTCCTGGGGTAAACCCCACTTGGTCATGGTGTATGATCCTTTTAATGTGCTGTTGGATTCTGTTTGCTAGTATTTTGTTGAGGATTTTTGCATCTGTGTTCATCAGTGATATTGGCCTGTAGATTTCTTTCTTTGTGACATCTTTGTCTGGTTTTGGAATCAGGGTGATCGTGGCCTCATAGAATGAGTTTGGGAGTGTTCCTCCCTCTGCTATGTTTTGGAAGAGTTTGAGAAGGATAGGTGTTAGCTCTTCTCTAAATGTTTGACAGAATTTGCCTGTGAAGCCATCTGGTCCTGGGCTTTTGTTTGTTGGAAGAGTTTTTATCACAGTTTCAATTTCAGTGCTTGTGATTGGTCTGTTCATATTTTCTATTTCTTCCTGGTTCAGTCTCGGAAGGTTGTGCTTTTCTAAGAATTTGTCCATTTCTTTCAGATTGTCCATTTTATTGGCATATAGTTGCTTGTAGTAATCTCTCATGATTCTTTGTATTTCTGCAATGTCTGTTGTTACTTCTCCTTTTTCATTTCTAATTCTATTGATTTGAGTCTTCTCCCTTTTTTTCTTGATGAGTCTGACTAGTGGGTTATCTATTTTGTTTATCTTCTCAAAGAAACAGCTTTTAGTTTTATTGATATTTGCTATTGTTTCCTTCATTTCTTTTTCATTTAATTTCTGATCTTATCTTTATGATTTCTTTCCTTCTGCTAACTTTTGGGGTTTTTTTATGTTCTTGTTGCTCTACTTGCTTTAGGTGTAAGGTTAGATTGTTTATTTGACATGCTTCTTGTTTCTTTAGGTAGGATTGTATTGCTATAAACTTCCCTCTTTGAACTGCTTTTGCTGCTTCCCATAGGTTTTTGGTCATCGTGTTTTCATTGTCATTTGTTTCTAGGTATTTTTTGATTTCCTCTTTGATTTCTTCAGTGATCTCTTGGTTATTAAATACCATATTATTTAGTCTCCATGTGTTTATGTTTTTTTACGTTTCCTTCCCTGTAATTGATTTCTAATCTATAGCATTCTTGTTGGAAACGATGCTTGATATGATTTCAATTTCCTTAAATTTACCAAGGCTTGATTTGTGACCCAAAATGTGACCTATCTTGGAGAATGTTCCATGTGCATGGGAGAAGAAAGTGTAATCTGCTGTTTTCGGGTGGAATGTCCTATAAATACCAATTAAATCTATCTGGTCTATTGTGTCATTTAAAGCTTGTGTTTCCTTATTAATTTTCTCTCTGGATATCTGTCCATTGGTGAAAGTGTGTTGTTAAATTCCCCCACTATTTTTGTGTTACTTTCGACTTTCTCTTTTATAGCTGTTAGCATTTGTTTTATGTATTGTGGTGCTCTGATGTTGGGTGCATATACATTTATAATTGTTATATATTCTTCTTGGATTGATCCCTTGATCATTATATAGTGTCCTTCTTTGTCTCTTCTAGCATTCTTTATTTTAAAGTCTATTTTATCTGATATGAGTATTGCTACTCCAGTGTTCTTTTGATTTCCATGTGCATGGAATATATTTTTCCATCCCCTCACTTTCAGTCTGTATGTGTCCCTAGGTCTGAAGTGGGTCTCTTGTACACAGCATATATACGGGTCTTGTTTATGTTTCCATTCAGCCAGTCTATGTCTTTTGGTTGGAGCATTTAATCTATTTACATTTAAGGTAGTTATCGATATGTATGTTCCTATTACAATTTTCTTAATTGTTTTGGCTTGTTATTGTAGGTCTTTTCTTTTTCTTGTGTTTCCTGCCTACAGAAGTTCCTTTAGCATTTGTTGTAAAGCTGGTTTGGTGGTGCTGAATTCTCTTAGCTTTTGCTTGTCTGTAAAGGTTTTAATTTCTCCATTGAATCTGAATGAGATCCTTGCTGGGTAGAGTCATCTTCGTTGTAGGTTTTTCTCCTTCATCACTTTAAATATATCCTTCCACTCCCCTCTGGCTTGCAGAGTTTCTGCTGAAAGATCAGCTGTTAACCTTATGGGGCTTCCCTTGTATGTTATTTGTTGCTTTTCCCTCACTGCTTTTAATATTTGTTCTTTGTATTTAATTTTTGATAGTTTGATTAATATGTGTCTTGATGTGTTTCTCCTTGGATTTTTCCTTTATGGGACTCTCTGTGCTTCCTGGACTTGATTAAATATTTCCTTTCCCATGTTAGGGAAGTTTTCAACTATAATCTCTTCAAATATTTTCTCAGTCCTTTTCCTTTTTCTTCTTCTTCTGGGACCCCTATAATTCGAATGTTGGTGGGTTTAATGTTGTCCCGGTGGTCTCTGAGAGTGCCCTCTCTTCTTTTCATTCTTTTTTCTGCTCTGCAGTAGTTATTTCCACTATTTTATCTTCCAGGTCACTTTTCCATTCTTCTGCCTCAGTTATTCTGCTATTGATCCCTTCTAGAGAATTTTTAATTTCATTTATTGTGTTGTTCATCACTGTTTGTTTGTTCTTTAGTTCTTCTAGGACTTTGTTAAACATTTCTTGTATTTTCTCCACTCTTTTTCCAAGATTTTGTGTCATCTTTATTATCATTATTCTGAATTCTTTTTCAGGTAGACTGCTTATTTCCTCTTCATTTGTTATATCTGGTAGGTTTTTACCTTGCTCCTTCATCTGCTGAGTGTTTCTCTTTCTTCTCATTTTGCCTAACTTACTGTGTTTAGGGTCTCCTTTTTGCAGGCTGCAGGTTCATAGTTTCCGTTGTTTTTGTTGTCTGTCCCCAGTGGCTAAGGTTGGTTCAGTGAGTTGTGTAGGCTTCCTCTTGGAGGGGACGAGTGCCTCGGTTCTTGTGAATGAGGCTGGATCTTGTCTTTCTGGAGGGCAGGTCCCGTCTGTTGGTGTGTTTTGGGGTCTCTGTGGCCTTTTTATGATTTTAGGCAGCCTGTCTGCCAATGGATGGTGTTGTGTTCCTGTCTTTCTAGTTGTTTGGCATAGGGTGTCCAGCACTGTAGCTTGCTGGTCATTGAATGGAGCTGGGCCTTGATGTTGAGATGGAGATCTCTGGGAGATTTTCGCCATTTGTTATTACATGGAGCTGAGAGGTCTCTTGTAGACCAGTGTCCTGAACTTGTCTCCCCCACCTCAGAGACACAGCCCTGATGCCTAGCTGGAGCACCAATAGCCTGTCATCCACATGGCTGGCACAATGTGGACATCCCTGCTTTCATATCAACATGATCTCAGGCACAAACCTCCTTGTTTTTCCATTTTGTCTTTAAGTTACTTGTTGAAACAACCAGCCTGTGATACCCAGGACTGTCCCAGCTTCAGCTGCTGGGGCCCCTCCAGTGCCAGCAGCCTCAGTGAGGCCACCCTCCCTTTGGGCTCTGGGGCAGTTCCGTGACAGTGGAGGGAAGAAACTGGCAGGCGGATTCTTAACTACTCTGTCACCAGGGAAACCCAGAGAGGCCATTTTTGACTGAAACTGTGATTGATGTAATAGTTGAACAGATTAGAAATGGAAACTCAGGTTAAATCCAAATCTGAGTCCTGAGTACAAAGCTAAGGAATTTAGACATCATATTTAGATACTTATAAATCAGGGTCATAAACTGGTGGTCCATGGGCTTTAATAGCAACAAATGTTTTCCGCTTGACCTCACCTGATGGCCTTTGGGTTTGCCAATTCTGCTCTGAAGAGTGGAGCACCATTTAAAACATTTTCATAAAAGAGCAAAATATGGGAATTAGTAGTTTCAGAAGAGGAGTCTGGCTGCAGTGTTCAATAAGAACTAGAACGTAGATAAACTGGAATGAAGGAAATCTACTAGCAGGTGACAATAGCAATTTAAGGATGGAATGATAAAGGTCTGAACCAGCATGGTAATGGTGAGAAAGGACAGGGGAATTCCTGAGGGCAGTCAATTTAGTTACTTACAAATATTTTTGGAATATCGAATATGGTGGTCAAAAGTATTTGCCCTAAGAGAGCTTATAATTTATTGTGGGAGACAGACTGTAATCAAATAATAACACAAATGCTTACAAAATTGTAAATACTATAAGTACTTCAAAGGGTAGGGCATTCTGGGAGCCTTGACAGAGTAAGACTAGGAAGAAAAATTTCAATTAAACCTTGAGTGTAGATCTGGAGGATCAGCTGGAATTAATCAGATAGGGCTGACAAGAGGGTTCTAGGTTGAAGATACAGGCAATGAAAAGTCCTGTGATGGGAAAAGCATAGCAAGCAGTAAACACTGAGGTGAGGTCAGTGTGACTCAGTGCAGAGAGGGGGTGTGCATGTGGAGGAGCCAGACCATGCAAGCTCTTGTGAAGGAGATTGGGCTTAATCATAAGAAAAACTGGAATATTATTTGACTTTTTGGATGCAGCTGGGTGATAGTTACATTTTAAAAGAACATGCTGGCTGTAGCAAGGGGAAATGAATTGTAAGAAGGCATGGGGAAGGGTTTAAACCCAAATACTGCTGGCAATGCTAAGCTTTAAACAGAAGGAACACGTAGGTGAAATAAGATATTTAAGCACTTCCTAAAATATATTTCATAAAACACCAACGCAAATTGTCCTAAGGGGAAACTGTTCCATGATCCAGGAACTTTGGGAAGTGTTGCATATTATATCCCCCTCTTAGAAATCTGCAGTGAATGTAGCATATTAAAGACTAGTGCTGTGAAAGAATCCAGCTAGGAAAAAAAAAAAAAAAAGCATGTTTAGCTTTGCAAAACCCAGAATATCACAATTGTATATAACCTTGAAACTTATTGCACACAGAATACCTCTTGGGAAATAAAGATATGGGCTGATTTCTTGTAGACACAGAACTGGATTTTACTTGATGGCTCTGACTAGTAGTTTAGTTGATGGTTCTGACATATTGCTATTATAGAGGAATATTTTTCTACTTCAGTTTTTAAGAATAATATTGAAGAGAGAAAAAGAAGAAGAATATTTAGTCCGTTAGGCTATTGCAATGATATAAAAATGAAATAATTGCAGAAGTATAAGAAAATTGAATAATAATGATGGGTTTGTTTCTAAGGAACAGTTGTTGGGGGGAACTAATAAAATCAATTATTACATATTTCTAAAAATAGGAAATGGAAGTTTGAGCAGCAGCAAGCCTCCAAGACATCCTAAGGAGCCATACCTTTTGCTATTTATGCTCCACTTAGCACCCTCCCATGATGAATCACACTACTGGTGACCAATAACACAGTGGGAGTGGCTGTAAATTTCAAGGTGAGGTTATAACAAACACTGCAACTTCCACCTTGGGCATTTGGGTTCTCAGATGGTTGCTTACTCTAGGGGAAGCCAGTGGCTGTGCAGTGAGGAGACTCAAGCTACCCACTGGAGAGACCTGGGTGCCAGGAGCCAGCATTAAACTGCCAGCTAAGTGAGCCACCTTACAGCAGGGACCGCAGCCCCAGGCATATTTTGTTGACACTTCAGCTTCTGCTGACATCTGACTGCAACTGCTTGAGACCCTCAAGAGAGGACTTGCCCCAGCAAGCCCTTCCCAAACCCCTGACCTACAAAAACAATGAAAGATAAACAATTACATAATAGGGAAGAATCTTTGTGTTCTATTACAAGTTCATCACTGAAGGAAAGTTAAAGTGTACACAATGGCCCATCTCTGAGAACCCTGCCTCACAGGTGATGAGCATTCAAATAAAATACCTTTGTTTAGCCCACAGGAAACATCCTGACCAGACCCACCTGTGAGTGGCTGCAGGAAGGAAGATATTAACACAACCTCTCTGGAGTCTGATGGGAACCAAGAAATGTTTTACTTTACTCTCTCCCTTTTCAGTATAAAAGAAACCCAAATTCTAACTCAGGCAAGATGTTTCTTTGGGACACAGGTCCACCATCTTCTCCGTTTTCTGGCTTTCTGAATAAAGTCTCTATTCCTTGTCCCAACAACTCATCTCTCGATTTATTGGCTTGTCGTGCGGTGAGCAGTATGAGCTTGGGCTCGGTAACAATTATTGTCATTTTATGTCACTAAATTTTGGGGTGTTTTTGAAAGCAGCAATAAGAAACTAACATCTAAATACAAGTCATAGGGCTATACTTTGCCAATTAAGCATTAATACTTGTAGAAGCATTTTATTTGCCTTCCAACATAGTTTATACTATGCTCTTCAGAAATAAAGCTCCAAGGATGTCTGATCATCTGCAGGAAAAAATTTAAAGACCTCATGATATAACTCATAGGAACTGACAGATCACATCGCAAATGCTAATGCATAACCCTTCTTCTTTGGTGGAGGCATATTGTCACAGAAGTGGGTCTTTAGCATACTGTCAAATCTTGAATAGGATGACCTTCTCTGATGATGAAAATGATTTAAAAGCTTTGAAAACTCTGCTAGCCACTGTGAATGGAGTGAAAAATTTGACAAGGTGAAGAGGATGAATTTCATACTTTGCAAGGTCTTCCCTTAATAACATTCACCAAACTCTTTCCAATCCTATATTCTATATTATCTACTCAATTAGGTATAATAACACAGGCCTGGGATAGAGTCTAACTCATTTCCACGATCCTGACACTTCACTTTATCTATTAGTCTCAACCTCGTCCCTCACTTCTTACCCTGATGTTTCTAACAGAGAAAAATGGTCTTGGATTTTTTTCCTTCCTCTTTTTTCCCCACTCCCAATCACTTTAGGAAGTCTTAATTGAGTAAGAGCATTGCTCCAAATCAGAGACACTTGGGTGAAATGTGAGAAGGCATAGCTACCGACAATCTGTAAGTACAACCAGCCTTTGGATAACTGAGATTTGACTACTTTAATTTTAAGTATATTCAATTTTATTTATTTTAAAATTATCTTAACTAAGAAACTCTGTGAATATTTTATATTGGTCCTAAGGTTGAAAAAGATACAGTTTCATATATTTTTATTTATAAAAAATACATTCAATTTCCAGTTTCAGCTCTGACATGTAAAGAGCTTGGAAGTTGTTGCTATAATTCATACAAGAAAAAAGTCAAACAAACTGAAAATCTGACTTTTCTTGGACCCATTAGAGACTTGAGGTCACAGGGAAAATCACCACCTCAAGATCTGGAGAGATAAGGCGAATCCAGAGAATCACAGATGAGACCAGTTTACTTGGAGCAGAAGCAGCTGGAGCCATAAACTGGTAGAAGCAGTTAAATGGTAATTTTGATGAATTGCTGGAGGCTGAGTGTGAACCAACTTGAGAAGGAGGACACCTGACACATTTTCATGAATTTTACTTCCAGGAACCCCACCGGGTTCTCACAGGGAAAATTCAAGGAAAACCCCCTTACATTTCTGGGAGGGGGAGGAGGAAAGTAACCATTCTGAAATACATTCTGAGTTTTTCCCTATAATGAACGGCTACTCTCCAAGAAAAAGACTTTATAAGCTCCTTATCCTACTTGGGAGAAGGACAACTACCCAATTCCAGCCTCCTCTACCCTTCTGTCTCACTTAAGGGGAGAAGAAAAGGCTCAAGAACACTTGTGAAAGTCACAGTTCAGGGACCCGAGCCCAGTGAAAGACTGAGGTTTAATCACAACATTATAGACCCTCTCCCCTCCCCCACCACCACGGCAGAGCTCCAGCAAACAGTGGACCACAGCTGAAGGAGCTGCTAGCAACAGACTCTATTTAAGAGAATTTCTTAGGGACACAGACAAAAGAGGGAGGACGAGTGACAAAAACAAGGACACTAGAGGAAACCAAAGACTTTGGCACCCACAACTATAGCAAATATTAAACAAAGCCCCAGGTAACATAAAACCTCATAGTAAATTACCTGATACATCATGTTTGACTGTCAGCAAAAAATTACAAGGCATGCTAAAAGGCAAAAAAATAATAATAATCCACAGTCTGAAGAGACAAAGATCAGAACCAAACTCAAATATGACAGATTTGGGGATATCAGATAAGGTATTTAAAGTCAGGATAATTACTATGTTAAGGGCTCTACTAGAAAAAAATAGAAAATATGCAAAAACACATAGGCAATATAAGCAGAGAGATGGAAACTCTAAGAATTTATCAAAAGGAAATACCAAAAATCAGAAGCTCTGTAATAGAAATGAAGAATGCTTTTGATGGACGCATCAGTAGATTGAATACGGCAGAGGAAAGAATCTGTGAGCTTGAAAATATGTCAATAGAAACTTCCAAAACTGAAATGCAAAGATAAAAGAGAATGAAAAAACAGAACAGAATATTCAAGAACTGTGGGACAATTTCAAAAGGTGTAACATACACTAACTTGGCATACCAGAAGGAAAAGAAAGAAGCAGAGGAAATATTTAAGGTACTAATAGCTGCGAATTTTCCAAAATTAATAACAAACACCAAACCACACATCCAGGAAGCTCAGAGAACATGAAACAAAGTAAAATAAACAAACATAGATTTATCATATTCAAACTGCAGGAAACCAAAGACAAAGAGAAAATCTTGAAACAAGTCAAAAGTCAGGATGTTGGGTGAAATACTTAACCATAGTGAAGCAAGGATATGAATTATATTGAACTTCTTATCAGAAAATATTCAAGCAAGAAGAAAGTAGAATGAAATATTTACAGGGTTGAAGGAAAAAACCACTAACCTAGAATTGTGTACCAGTGAATTTATCCCTAAAAAGTGAAAGAGAAATAAAGCCTTTCTGAAACAAATAAAAACTGCCTGTGAGAAATGTTAAAAGAAATTCTTCCTGGATGAAGAAAATGATATAGGTCAGAAATAGGGATCTACATAAAGAAAGGAAGAACATCAAAGATGATAAAAATCTTTTAGATTTTTTATTTTTCTTATTCTTATTTGGTCTAATAGGTAGCTGTTGAAAATAATAGTATTGGGTGATGATAGCATATGGGTAAGTGAAATGGACAATAATGAAATATGGGGTGGGAGGGAGAAGTTGGGAATATTCTGTTATAAGGTACCTGTGCTAATTGAAATGATACAGTTTTATTTGAGAGTTGACTTAGATTAGTTGTATATGTATATTGCAAACTGTAAGTCAACCAATAATTTTTTTTAAAAAAAAAGAAATGTAATTGATGTGGTGAGAGAGGAAAAAAATGGAATCATATAAAATGCTCAATCCAAACCAGATAAGGCAGAAAAGAAGGAAAGAAAGAAAGAAAGAAAACTAGTATAACAAATAGAAAACAGTTACAAATATGATAAATATTGATTTAATTATACCAATAATCAAATTGTGATCTAAATATAAAATGTGAATAGTCTAAATATACCAATTAAAAGACAGAGACTGGCAAAGCAGGCTTTTTAAAAATGACCCAATTATATGTTGTCTACAAGAAACCCACTTATATAAAGCAATAGGTTGAAAGTAAAGTAATAAAGATAAACCATGCTAACACTAGTCAAAAGAAAGCTTGAGTAGCTATATTAATTTCAGACCAAGCAAACCTCAGACAAGGAAAATTATCAGGAATATAGAGGGGCATAACATAATAATAAGGGGGTTAATTTTTAAGAAGACCTAATAATCCTAAATGTGTATGAACCTAACAACAGAGCATCAAAATACATGAGAAAATACCTAATAGAACTTCAAGGTGAAATAGACAAATCAACTATTACAATTGGAGATTTCAACATCCTTCTTTCAGTAATCAACAGATCAAGCAGGCAAAAAATCAGTAAGGATATAGTTGAACAGAATAGCACTTTCTAGCTATAGATGTAATTGACATTTATAGAATACTCCATCCAACAAGAGAAGAATATACATTCTTCTCAAGCTGACATGAAATATGGCCCAAGACAGACAATGTTCTGGGCCATAAAAATACCTTAAGAAATTTAAAAGAATAGAAATCATACAGATATGTTCTCAGACCTCAATGTAATTAAATTAGAAATCAATAATAGAAAGGCAGCTTAAAAATCCAAAAATGTTTGTAGATTAAATAATACACTTATAAATAACATAAAGGTCAAAGAAAAGTCTCAAAAGAAATTTTAAAATATTTTGAACTTAAATGACAAAATACAATCTCAAAATTTGTGAAATGCAGCAAAAACAGTGTTTAGAGGAAAATTTATTGTATTAAATGTAAATATCAGAAAAGAAGAATGATCTAAAAATTTATAATCTTAGGCAACTTGGGTGAGAGAGAAAGAAGAAGAAGAAAGAGAATTTAAACCAAAAACATGCAGAAGAAAAGAAATAATTAGAGTAGAAAGTGGTAAAACTGAAAGCAGAAAAATTAGTTTTAAAAATCAAAATCAAAAGCTCCTTCTTTGGAAAGCTCAATAAAATTAATAAACCTCTAGCCAGGGTAGCCAAGAAGAGAAAGAGAAAAGACATAAATTACTAATAATATAAATTAAAAAGGCTCATCACTACTGATCTCATGGACATTAAAGTGATAATAAAATATTATTAACAACATCATGCCCCTAAATTTGATAACTCAGATGAAATAGACCAATTCCTTGAAAGATACAAATTAGCAGAACACATAAGAAGAAAGAGAAAAACCTCAATAGTTCCATATCTATTAAAGATGCTGAATCAAATACCAGGCCCAGATGGTTTCACTGATAAATTTTATAAACATTTAAGGAAGAAATAATTCTAATTCACTACAGTCTCCTCCAGAAAATGGAAGCAGAAGAAATGCTTCCTAACTCATTCTATAAGGCCAGCATTACTCTAAAACCAAAACCAGATAGTCATTAAAAGAAAGGAAAACTGCAAACCAGTATCTTGCATGAACATAGATGCAAAAATCCTCAACAAAACATTAGCAAATAACATCCAACAATGTATAAAAAGAATTATACACTGTGGACCAAGTGAGATTTATTCCAGGCAGGCATGACTGGTTCAACATTCAAACATCAATCGATGTAATCTACCACATGAACAGGTTAAAGAAGAAAAAGCAAAAGATCATATCAACTGAAGCAAAAAGGCATATGACAAAATCCAACCCTCAGTCACAATAAAAACTCTCAGCAAACTAAGAATGGAGGGGAATTTCTTCAACTCAAATTAAAAACACCTACCAAAAAACCCTACAGGTAACATCATTACTTACAGTGAGAAACTGGATGCCGTCTCCCGAAACTGGGGAGAAGGAAAGGATGTCCTCTCTCACCTTTTCTATTCAACACTGTGCTGAAAGTCCTAGCCAATTCAATAAGACAAGACAGGAAATACAATGTAGACAGACCAGGAAGGGAGAAAAACACTGCCTTTTTTTCAAATGACATGATTGTCTATGTAGAAAGTCCCAAAGAATTGAAAACAGAACCATTGGAACTAATATATGTAATTATAGAAAGGTTGCTGGATACAAGGTTTATCAATGAAAGTCGATTGCTTTCCTATATATCAGAAATGAACAATTGTAATTTGAAATTAAAAATACAATACTAGGGCTTCCCTGGTGGCGCAGTTGTTGAGAGTCTGCCTGCCGATGCAGGGGACAAGTGTTCGTGCCCCGGTCTGGCAAGATCCCACATGCCACGGGATGTGTTCCACAACGGGAGAGGCCACAACAGTGAGAGGCCCAAGTACCACAAAAAAAAAAAAAAAAGAATTTAAAATTTCTGCTCTGTGACACTACTAAGAGAATGAAAAGACAAGCTGCAGACTGGGTGATAATACTGGCAAAACACATGTCTGCTAAAGGACTGGTATCTACAATATACAAAGAACTCTTAAAACTCAACAATAAGAACACAAACAGGGTTTCCCTGGTGGCGCAGTGGTTTAGAATCTGCCTGCCAATGCAGGGGACACGGGTTCGAGCCCTGGTTTGGGAAGATCCCACGTGCCGCGGAGCTACTGGGCCCGTAAGCCACAACTACTGAGCCTGCGCGTTTGGAGCCTGTGCTCCGCAACAGGAGAGGTCGCGACAGTGAGAGGCCCGCACAGTGTGATGAAGAGTGGCCCCTGCTCGCCGCAACTAGAGAAAGCCCTCACACAGAAACGAAGACCCAATGCAGCCAAATAAATAAATAACATAAATTTATTTTTTTATAAAAAAGAACACAAACAACCCATTTGGAAAATGGGCAAAAGATATGGACACCTCACTAAAGAAGATATACAGATGACAAATAAGCATATGAAAACATGCTCAACATCATTTGTTAGTAGAAAATTGCAAATTAAAACAACAGTGAGGGGCTTCCCTGGTGGCACAGTGGTTGAGAGTCCACCTGCCGATGCAGGGGACACGGGTTCGTGCCCAGGTCCGGGAGGATCCCACATGCCACAGAGCGGCTGGGCCCTTGAGCCATGGTCGCTGAGCCTGCGCATCCAGAGCCTGTGCTCCACAACGGGAGAGGCCACAACAGTGCGTACCACAAAAAAACAAAAAAAAACCCACAGTGATATATCACTACTATTAGAATGGATAAAATCCAAAAACCTGACAATAGCAAATGCACAAAGTTACATATTTAGATTTAAGAAACTATAGACAAATTTCTTACAATTGCCCTGTTCAAACGAGTGAATCATTAAAAATAGGCTGAAGAAAGTGCTTGGTGATAAAGTCCATTTTCCTCTGAAGGCTTTCGAAAATCCTTTGTATCTTGGGAACAAGAGCAGATATGGAATGTACTTAGTTATAGTGTTGGGTAGAGAACACACATACACAGAATTTCTGCATGTCTGAATGTCTGATGTGGAAAGTAGGGATTAGGTGATTTTTTTTGAGCCAAAAGTAGCAAATAGTTACTGCTGAGCCCCCAAAAAAGTCAAAATTCTCAGGCTTGCTAACACCAAAACTGTCAGACAGCAACAGGGCCAGCCATTCAGAGCATAAGATGTGACAACATGAATTGCATGGATGTGTGAAATGTACAAAGTAGCAAAAATCATCTTCCCTGTTCCCTTCCCTCCTAAGGCATCATCTTTGTTCAGAATTCCCTGGTTCCTTTATTTCCCAAATTAGTACTAATAGGCAGAGAAAATGGGAAGGTCATTAGCAGGTGGCTTTACATTTTCAAAAGACATGGAAAACTGGATAATAAAATTAAGACTTTCTGTTAATCAAAAAACACTAATAAGAGAGTATAAAGGCAGCACTTGGAGTGGAAAAAGATATTCATAACACATATATCTGAAGAAATCTATCCTGAATATACAAAGAACTCCTACAGGTCAATAGGGAAAGAACACACAAACCCAGTCGAAAATGGACAAAGATTCCCAAACATTTTACAAAAGGGGATATCCAAAAAGCCAACGAATGTATGAAAAGGTGTTCAACTTCTTCAATCATCACAGAAACGCAAGTTAAAACCACAAATAGATTTCACCACACACCTACAATGATGGTGAAAAGGAAAATATACAAGCAAATGATAATGGAAAATAAGCACTGGTGGGGTAGTAGAGGAACAGGAATGTTCCGACAATACTGTTGGGAGTGTAAATTTGTATAACCACTTTGTCAATCTTGTTGGCATTCTCTATTAAAACTGTCCATGCTGAGAGGAGGGAGTTAAAGCAACTGGGTTTTGATCCATTCACTGCCCTTACCAAGGGGAGCTCTTGGGAGAAAGGCTCTTGGGGTCATCCAGTGTAATCTGCTCTATAACTAGACCTCCAGGTAAATAGACTAATGATATTTGGGAGAAGTGACCTTAAATCTGAAATGCCCTTGGCAGGATGTCCTAGTTACAGATTACCCAGAGAAAAAGAACCCAGGATACGTGAGAAATGGCCCTCTGGAGAACCTCACCTAAACTACACAGCTCCATGGCTTCACAATTTAAATGCTCCTGACTTGTGTGGTGACCCCACAAATGTAACAGAGATCTCATCTATTATTCTGGGCCAGCAGGACATGTTGGGCAAGGAAAGACAAGACCGGGGAAGCCACCCTTGATGCCCTGAACTCTCTCTGCTCTTTCTGAAATTGTCAATCGCCTTTAAATTGAAATTATTTAGTAAAGCTTGCTGAGGGATAAGATCTCTGTGGTTCATGTGAGTCTGATTTGATAATTCCTTCCTGTGTGTTAATTTATACAATCAGACACGATAATTACACTCATAGATGAATGCCAAACAGAAGTCATTCAGATGTTCAGCTAAGGCCCAGGAGTGTTATATTCGTATCAGGACTATTCTTAATCCAAAATGCATATAAAATATCCAAATGGGGGCTTCCGTGGTGGCGCAGTGGTTGAGAGTCTGCCTGCCGATGCAGGAGACACGGGTTCATGCCCCGGTCCAGGAGGATCCCACATGCCATGGAACGGCTGGGCCCGTGAGCCATGGTTGCTGAGCCTGCGTGTCCAGAGCCTGTGCTCTGCAACGGGAGAGGCCACAGCAGTGAGAGGCCCACATACCGCAAAAAAAAAAAAAAAAAAAAAAAAAAAAAATCCAAATGCCTATACAGAAAAATGGACAAACTGTGGTATGTTCACACAATGAAATGCTATTCAGCAACTAATAAATTCAACTACATGAGTTAGTATGGATGGGTCTCAGAAAAGTGATGTTGACTGAATTAAACCAGACTCAAAGAGTTCTGTGTGTTTCTATAAGCACAACAGGCAAAATTAATCTAAGATGTTAAGGGTCAGGTCATGTTACCCAGTTGGAGGCTTGTAGTCCCTAAGGAGAGCATGAGGGGATTTCCTGGTAAGGTTTTATGTCTTGATCCAGGGGCCGGTTAGTTCAGTTTGTAAGCATTTATTGAGCCATATGCTTATGACGTGAACCACAGGAAGAAAGGATCGCTGGTAGGGAGCAACACCCGTAAATGGGTCTTTGAGGGGTAAGATGGTTATGAAAACATTTTAGGAAGTTTCACTGGATATCGGTCATAGAATTCTCCCACTGCTGCCCCTTCAAGAAGCTTCTGTCCTCTTGGGACCAGTGAGTGAGTCCTGATCTCAGGGCAACTTCCGGTTTTCCTAGATGGATTACTGTGTCTCATACGAGCACGGAGCATCTTGTCTCCTCTTAGAAATACACAGTGCGAATTTCTAAGATAAATACACACTATGCATTTATCTTAGAAATAAATAATGGCTCATGGAATTCAGATTAACTAGTTTATCTGTAGCTATCTTATGAAAGAAGGTGGCAAAGAATGTATTGTGGAGTTTGAGTGATGAATCGTAAACTCAAAGTTTAGTGAACAAAGAGAAGGCTTCCTGGGGAGTAAAAGTGGTTCTGGGAAAACAGTACATTCTCAGGCTGTGAGCTTTAAAAATAGGGATAAGCGCCTAGAGGAGTATGGCAAACTGTAAACCTCAGAGTGGAGAGTGCACCTACTGATGAGGTGAGGTAGGAGTCTGTACCTCAGTGTTCTGATGATGTAATGCACATAAACCATGAAAAAATTGTAGTGTTGAATAAATACATGCTTCAAATACATCCCCCCCAAAAGAAGCTTCTGAAGAGATTTATATGAATTTCAATGGTTTTTAAAGCCAAATTATTTATCTATTCAATGTGACAACATGTGGAAATGAGTGATGAGATGGGAACAACATAGCATTATAATTGAAAAGTAAGAAAACTTTTCCAACAGATATAAATGAAAAAAACTTTACAGATAGCAAGGCACCTAATTATTGACATTTCTAAGCCTCTGCTTTTGGTTTTAAGAGAATACCCAAATTGATGCTGTCATATTTCATTCCATATTGTTAGTGAATATTCAACTTTTAGTCTATTTTTAGTAGCTCCTAAGAGGCTTCAAACATTATTGCTAAATTAATAATTCTAAATACATATTCCTGCCTTCTGAAATGATGACAATGGTGACAATGACGATGGTGGTAGTAATTGTAACAACAACAAATATACCTTAAACCCCTAATCTATAAGATACTGTGCTAAAACCTTCTAATACAAGGGTTCTTGAGTAAAAATCCAATAAAATCCAGGGATCCATACATTTGAATGGGAAAAGATATATCTTAATTTTCCCTAGCTTTTAACATAAATTAGCACTTCTTTCAACAGATATTTAACATTTTTTTCAATAGAAATCACAAATATTTTCATCACACATTACACTTATGACAGATACCTTGAAATACTTGTTTATGCTCATTACTACATTGAAATTATGAGTTATTTGACTTATCCTCAGATCTTATTATTTCATGTGTAAAGAACCATGTATACTAGTGTGGCACACAATTTTTAATATTTTGATAACTGTATTTCAAAATGATTTGTTTTCTTTTAATTCTATGTATTATATTTTATGAATTGAAAAATGTTATTTTCAATTACACCAAAGGGTTCCATGGCACCTAAAAGGTTAAGAACCCCTAAAATGTCTCATTTAATTCTTATAACCTTATGGCATTGATAATATTATCATCTTCATTTTAGAACTAAGGAAAATGAAACATGGAAAGTCAAATGACTTTCCCAAGTTCACAAGACTAATAAATCTCAGGGCTAAAATTAGAGCCTAAATTCATCTGTCTTCAGAACCTGTCCTCTTGACCACTGGTCTACGTAGGCTGTTAGAAATTTAAATCCTAGTACAGTGGCTTTCAAACCATGTCTACAGATCCCTAGGGTGAAGCAGTAGAGACCAAACATCAGGCAGAACAGTGCTTTGCTGATAGCTTGAAGTTCCATTTAAATTTTTGCTTTTAAAACTTATGTCCTCTAATATTAAAAAATGTGGCCCTAAAAGTAACATAAAAATATACAAATATTAGTCACAAGTGAAGGTTTTAAAAAAATCAGTTTTTAGACAGATATTTTTATTATCAACCAATTCACTCAGCCAAGGCCCCAATTAAATCATTTTGCTGAGTAATTTGATCCCTCAAAATCTTAATCTGAGAGCCAACTGTGTTTTTGCAGTTCTGATGGAACATCTCTAGCCTTGACCCCTCAAAGCCAACGATAGAACAAGGGAAGAATCCTTTACTTCCCAAGATTGCACCCACTCCATCCAACCCCAAGCCCAAGACCCTAAGTTTATTGCATTTGTTTTGTTTTACAAAATTTTCAGAGCTGGTAGACTTGGCCATGCTGAAAATATCTGATGGCTGACAGCAGGCTAGACGTGGCTGTAGTATATGTTTAATATACAGTCACTCAACTGCATTTTTATTTTATTTTTGTTGTTAAATTAAGCTGCTTGGCTTGATTGCTTCCTGTGAGATTTCTGTGAGTTCCATGGAACAACTTCAAGATTATAGATAAGGCAAAGTTAACTTTATGAAGACATGTTGAATATTTGGAAATGGTACCATATTCAATTAGGAGGGCTTACATTGAGGCAAGAAAGATACACATACATAAAAACATTGGATTTTTCCTTTTAGGATATTATTCAGGTTCAGAAGGAGTGCAGATTGATTAGGAAAAAAAGAGAAGCCTTTCTGAGATTTACCCCTTTTGTGATGGGTCAGAAGGAAGTACAGGGGCTGACTAGGTCAGAATTGAGAAAAAAACACTGACCCAGTATTATTGTCTCTGCCATTAAACATATCTGAGTGACCAACAGAGATGCCATTCAGCACTATTAATTATCCCATTAAGTGTTAAGTGTATCTTTTAACATTGTATCCCAGTGTTCTAGGGTATAAAGAAATGAATGAAAAATAATTTGGGAAACAGATGCTGCTGGATGAGGGAAAAAATATGATAAGATCGGAGGATGACAGACCATAGTTTACCCAAAAATCTTGTGAGTAAAACAGAGCATCTCTGTGCAGCCTTTTCACTGATCCTGGGTGTCTTATAACTGCAACAAGAAGAAAAGTCGTCTTTAATCCTTGACTTGCCAGAAGCTTAAGTACATATCTGCTCTCAGATGAAGCTCTCATTACCTTGTAGTCTCTCCTCTCCACCCCCCTTCCCTACAAAACAAGAGAATACAAATGATCTACATGTAGTCCTGGGCGCTTTACTGGGCACTTTAAGCACAGATTAATCCTTATAAACTAGTCAGATGGCTATTATATAAACAAAAACAGCATAGAAATTGGATTTGATTTTCTTAGCCTCTCCCTTCTTTTATAGATTAATCAGTAATTACCAGCCTTTAGAATGGTGTCCTCTCTCTCTGTCCCACATGAAAATATCAGACAAATATCAGAGGAGAGACACAATTTAGCAAGCATCTGAGTCAGTGAGAAGTCCAGCAAGTGCCATGTCATGAGAGATGGACAGGGATCCAGGCAGGGGCTGGGACGGAACTGTAGCAACAAGACAGGGAAGCAGAAACCGCGCTGCAAAGGGAGCCTGGACAGCAGTTATGACTCAGGAGGACGACCCTCAGGCATCCCTGCGACATCATCAACATCTCCACTTCCCATACGATCTGTCTCAGCATCTTGACACCAAACACTTTCCAGCCGCCTCTTTCCATGTTCATATTTCACCAGCATGTTCTCAACCCCCAATTGCCACAGAGTGAGATACACAAAACCCCCTTCTTTGAAAGGGATCCCCTTTATGTGCTGTGGTAGCCCCAGAACCTACAACAGTGCTAGCGCACAGTTCTCAATATGTGTGTTAAAATAATGAATGATTTGCAAATCACTCAAAATAACTTGCTTTCGGGGTGAGATAGGGAGGGTGGGTTGGAGGGAGACACAAGAGGGGAGAGATATGGGAACATATGTATATGTATAACTGATTCGCTTTGTTATAAAGCAGAAACTAACACACCCTTGTAAAGCAATTATACTCCAATAAAGATGTTAATAAATAAATAAATAAATAAATAACTTGCTCTCCCTGAGCATTCATAGGGTTTATGCACCCTGCAGTCAATCAGATGCAAATATGGATTAAATGGAGGTATGTGTGGGTCAGTTTGTGTGCATATATATATATATGTGTGTGTGTGTGTGTGTGTGTGTGTGTGTATTTATTTATTTTCTATATATTTTTAAAAGATTTTTTTGATGTGGACCATTTATAAAGTCTTTATTGAATTTGTTATAATATTGCTTCTGTTTTATGTTTGGTTTTGTGGCCGCGAGGCATGTGGGATCTTAGCTCCCCGACCAGGGATCAAACCCACACCCCCTGCATTGGAAGGCAAAGTCCTAACCACTGGACCGTCAGGGAAGTCCCTCTTTTCTATATTTACCTGAGGAAACCATCACAGGTAGGTAAATCCAAGAAAGAAAGCTTCATGATAAGAATGACAATCGCAATTCAGTTTTTAAGCAAGTGCTTTATGTATATTATTGATTCAAATCATTTCTCACTCCCTTATAAAGTATGTGCTCTTTTTTTTTTTTTTTTTTTTTTTTGTGGTATGTGGGTCTCTCACTGTTGTGGCCTCTCCCACTGCGGAGCACAGGCTCCGGATGCGCAGGCCCAGCAGTCATGGCTCATGGGCCCAGCCGCTCCACAGCATGTGAGATCTTCCCGGACCGGGGCACGAACCCGTGTCCCCTGCATCGGCAGGCAGACTCTCAACCACTGGCCACCAGGGAAGCCCAAGTATGTGCTCTTATTATCTCCATTATACAGGTGAGGAAGCTGAGGGTCAGGTGGTAGAGGAGCTTTACTCCGAACACACAGCTAGCAAATGTGGACCCAGCTCTAGAGCCCAGACTCTTAACTACTGGGTTGCATATAAGGGAGTGTAGACATAGATTTATTATTATTAATACTATTGTGGCTCACTCATGTAATAATTATTAATAATACTGTTGATGATAGCTTCTAATACAGACTGAGTGTGTCCTGTGGGCCAGGCATTGCACTAAATGCTTTACATATTTTATTTAGTCCATACAACACTTTTACCAGGTCAGTCAGTCATGAATCCCACTTGACAGAGGACGACACTGAGACCCAGCTTCAGCAATCTGCTCATGTTTCATGGGCAGTGATGAAGCACAGGGTGAGCCAGACTAACTCAAGAGCCTACCCACCTAAGCACTACGACAGAGACCAGTCATTCCTAGTGGGCAGCTTCAGAGACTAAACCAAGCAGTGACAGAGATAAGGGTATCATGTGAGCATTTCCATCCAACTGTATTTTCCACCCCTTCTAAAGCAATGTGAACTCTCTGAAGCTTCTATTTGAATGGAGACTTTCCCTGCAGTTGGAAGAAAGTGATTTGGGGTCATTAAACAGAGTGGCTCTCTTCGATATGTAATTCATTGTTGTACAGAAATTTTCACCATCGAGGTCTGAAATCCAGGCCGGGGCAGTAACCAGAAGTCCCTTCACAGAGCAGTATAGGTGGCCTGAAAGCAGGTACATGTCAACTGAAGACATGGGTGTTCCTCTCATGACAGGTACCTGTGCAGTCCTGTCAAAAATAAGATATTACCGTGAGGAGACCAAATGATGCTGTCTAGTCATCATGAAAAGATTTTTTTTCTTGTGTTGTGAGTTTTGTCTTTTATTGTTGTTAAAATCACTAAATTTTTACAAAGCTTCTGCGTGCTTTGGTTGCCTCATCTGTCAATGGAGATAATAGTACCTACTCCTCAGGGTTGACGTAAGGATTTAAATGAGTTAATGAGATAACATTTCATAGGTGCTTTGTACAGTGCCTCGCACAGAGTAAACACCTAGTAAATTGTATGTACATCTATGTACACTTACTATAATCCAGCCCAATAATTCATAATAATAATTACATCATCAATTATCATGTACACCACAGAACCATGAGGACCTGACAGTTGAGAGAAGGAAACCAGGAAGAAAATGATTTTGTGGGAGTGGAGGGAATCACAGGGAATCACATTTTTACTGGTTTTCTTAATTAGCACTTTATTGAATTTTCTAATGGCCCTGCTGGTTTATGATTTTTATTAATAATCTGTACGATATAGAAGGAAGGAAAGACAGGGTATTAATCCAGCTTTAACTGCTCATTTCATTCAAGCTCCTGATTTCAGCTTATAGATAACTATTTTTCAATCCTCTCTACCTGTATTCTTTTTCTTTTCTCTATTACCATTCTAGAGCTATCAATACCTTTTTTAATAAGCATATTGACACTGTGTGACACTTCAACTGTTCAATTTTTCATACATCATATCCCAAGTTCAGTGGCAGAATTACTGTGAAATTAATGATGCTTAACTTTCAGAGGCTCTCACTCCCATAGGTCACTTTCAAAGCCTTTGGAGGAGCCCTAGCATTGATTTTGTGAAATTTGGAAAACTAATGTATTTTAGCATTCTTTTTCTTTAAAAAGAATTCCTAGAATTATATTAAGCTTCAGGATCCCCAGATCAGGATGTGCTTCAGCCCCACATGCATGCTAGCTTAATAAATCCATAGATAAATTGAAACTGGGTAGGCTATTTAATTTACAGTATGATGGAATCAGGAATTTTTAAATCTTCAGCTTCTAAAAGACTGAATCAACATCCCCAGATTAATTTATCAGAACTAAGGTAATGTCCTGATATTAACCACAAATAATCAATTGCTTGGATGCAGAATAGAAAAGGAAAGAGATATGAAAATCTCTAAGATGGTGGCATAAACACACTAGAAGTCCACAAGAATGACACAACCACTATAAACCTAATGCAAACTCATAGAAATACTCTGTCCTGATAAAAAAAAAAAGGATTAAATAGTCTCACTCTTCTATGTGCTGGGCAGATACTAAAGGATCAGATTTAATTCTAGTTTCCTGACCTGAATAGCTTGGCTACCAAACAGGGATCCCAGGATAGTGGGCTGGACAACCCAAGGAAAATGCTGAGGAGAGGAGGTCTGTTTCCACTGGATGATACTCAGGAGAGGGAAAGACACAGTCAGTGCATTTAACTCATTGAATTAAAGTTATACAGAATAGGGAGTAGGTGCATTCTTCATTGCAGAGGACAAGAGTAGAATCAACGGATGAAAACTAGATGAGTAGACACATTCAGCTGTTGAAATGGGATGCCTCAAGAAATAGTAAGTCTCACTGGTTTTACATGGCTGCTTTAAGGACTGTAGACTGTTCTTATTTTTTCAAGTTTTTGCTTCCTGAGAGATTATTTATCTCTGTCCACTGTCATGTGACCTGCAGTATCTTCCTGTGGGTGTGCACTTCCCTGATCCACGTTGAGGTTTTGTCAATGATTGTGAGGGTGTGTGATGTACCCCAGTATTTCTCACACTTTAATGTGTCTAAAAATAGGTGAAGATCCTGTCAAAATGAAGGTTCATATTCAGTAGGTCTAGAGGGGGTCCGAGATACTGTATTTCTAACAAACTCCCAAGTGATGTCACAGCTGCTGGTCGTCAGACCAAACTTTGAGTAGCAAGGCTTTATGCAGCACCTAAGCTTGCAGAGGCATTATGAGTTTCTTGTGTCTCTCTTGCTTTTTCCCCTTGGCCACAAAGCCAGCATGTCCTGAATTTAGGAACTTTTTCTGCCTCAGTCCTGCAATGAGAAGACATGTGCAGAGCCAGAGCCACCAACATCAAAATGAATATGAAACATATGTTTTGGGATTACCACTACAGAAACACTGACTAATGCAAGATTCTTCTATGAAGGATCACACAGAGGGCATTCCTGAAAAGAGAGTGAGTCTGGACTTAATTCCAAGTGTCTTTACAAATCTGTATTCTAATCATCCATAGACTACAATTTGAACATGTTCATGTACACCAGTAATCAGCAAATTAGTAAAATGCTAGGGTTGATTGACACTTCTTCTTCTCTCCTTGCTCCCATATCCAGGTGATGAATCTGACATTTGAAGTCCTCTAAGCCTTCAGGTCAGAAAAGAGAAGTTCCCCTCCTGCACTGTTGGTGGAAATGTAAATTTGTGCAGCTACTATGGAGAACAGTATGAAGGTTCCTTAAAAAACTAAAAATAGAGTTACCATATGATCCAGCAATCCCACTCCTGGGCATATATCCAGAAAAGATGAAAACTCTAATTCAAAAAGATATATGTACCCCAATGTTCATAGAAGCACTATTTAAAATAGCCAAGACATGGAAGCAACCTAGGTGTCTATCAATGGATGAATGGATAAAGAAGATGTGGTATATATATATATATATATATATATATATATATATATACACACACACAAACACAATGGAATACTAGTCAGCCATAAAAAATGAAATAATGTCATTTGCAGCAACATGGATGGACTTAGAGATTATCATACTAAGTGAAGTAAGTCAGAGAATGATAAATATTATATGATATCACTTATATGAGGAATCTAAAAAATAATACAAATGAATCTATTTATAAAACAGAAACAGACTCACAGTTATAGAAAACAAAGATGGTTAGCAAAGGAGAAAGGGAAAGGAGGGGATAAATTAGGAGTTTGGGACTAACATATATGCATTACTATATATAAAATAGATAAACAACCAAGACCTGCTGTATAGCACAGGGAACTAGCTTCAATACCCTGTAATAACCTATAATGGAAAAGAATCTGAAAAAAATTATATATATATATATGTATATATATATATATATATATATATATATATATATATATATACATATATATATATAACTGAATCACAACTCTGTATACCTGAAACTAACACAATATTATAAATCAACTATATTTCCATTTTAAAAAATTAGAAGTTCCCCATCCTGTGGCAAAATCATGAAACGTTCATTGTCACGAGTCTAGATTTTAGATAAGTTTCATAGGTATGAGGTTGAGAGGTTGACTATGGGATTTTACTGGTCCCAAGAAGTTTAGAATTGCCTTGAGTAACCATGAAAATGGCCTGAACAAGAGGAAAGCGCACTTTCCTCAAAGAGGTCTGAAAGCAAAACTCCCCACATTCAGCTCTTCTAAATAAGCAAGCACACTCATGAGATTACGACATTGGCAGCACAGAGGAAAAGGTGTTGCCAACCTCATAGTCAAACCATTGAATTAATGTTGGTTTATCTTAATTAAACTTATTATTATAACCCTGCACTAAGTGTTGCTGTCCTGTCTTTCCAGTATTCCCAGGAGTGCTGGGGGAACATGCCAGCCCAGGAATATTCCATGAAATTAATTACATAAGGAAATTTGCTAAAGTATACTCTAATGTGAATGCTTTTCCTATACTTACTCTTTAGATTTTATGGTTAGTTTTTAAATTGGTTGGAGCAATAGTAATACCTTTATAAGAAAACAAATTCCTGAATGAAGCCTCTAAACAGAATCTACTGATTTAATATTTAATACATTAATAAACAATTCAGCTGGTTCATGACCATTAATGTGAGATCACCATTTGTCAGAGCCTGTGGAATATCCCATCACCAACCAAAAATGTGTTGTTAATATTTCCCTTGTTCTATATTACCAACTCTGGAATTTTGCAATGTATCAATTACATATCTGGCTAAGTAGCAACACTGCTGAGTGATTATTGACCATATATCATAGAACGTGAAAACAATTATCCTTTCATTCCGAAATATAATGATATGAATTTTTAAATGCTCTAGAAGATCATATCTTTCAAGTGTTTATATAAATTGTTAAGTTGCCTCATGAAGAATGGTTTTCACTTTACTGTGAACATAACTGTACACGTGCTCTTAATGAGTAAGTTATTTACATTGGTAGACGTAATTACCTGTTTCATCACCTAAAATGAATGTCAAATTTCTAGAGAAAGATTTCCCCCCAAAGCGAAAGATGTTTCTCATGTATCATGTCATAAACTGAGAATGCCTGTGAGGTACTTCACAGTAATCATCAACATCAAACTACACTCAGGGAAGTCAAAACTAGAGGGATAGGAACAATGGTGGTTAAACTACATCCTGGGTAATGACTCACCGTTTGACTTTGAACAAAGGTTCATGCTAAGCAATCCTCTACTCTGTCAAGATTACTACTCCATAGGAAAAATTATATTTATTTACTTCTCTAGATAGCTACAAATTTTAATTAATGCTTCTAAAGAGCATTTGACCTCCTTGAACATGTGCTAGCATTTGTATAATGATCTCTATTTTTGGTCTGGTCATATTTTTTAAATTACTTTTAAAATTACTTCCTTGGCAGATAATACAATAAGATGTTAGGTAAGTTAAAATTAAAACAAGACTACTCATTTCTAATGTTAGACTACATTACACTGCACATAAGTTAAGGGTGCTCCATGACCTTCAACAAAGATGTAATAGAAACCTAAAAGCTCCAACCACTTGAAAAGGGGCTATGACTGTCTCCTTGGCATTTCTGTAAAGCACTGCTCTCTGTGACATGAATTTTATCATTACCAAACCAATAGCAGAAACAACTGCATTCCAAAATATTTTTAAATTCAAACAGCTACCACTGGTAAATAAAATGTCATGATTTTTACTCTGTAATTCAAATATTACTGAATCCCCATAAGGATTTAAGAACAGGAACAAATTTCTTATCCCCCAATGCATGATATGGTTATTGTTTATGAAGATAATGCCTCAAATTTAAACCCATTTTTAAATTTTAAAAAGTTGGTTTCTCTGATATTATGCCTTATTCATCTTTTTTCATCACAAGGGCAATATCTGCCTCAAATAATTTTCTTTTATCTCTAGACCTCATTCTTATCTTCTTCATGTTTGTTTTCTTAACAAGACTACTTAAGTAGTTTTTCCCTTACCTCTTCCTAAATATTATAGAAAACAACTGCAAACTAATATTAACAATGAGACATACTTTCAGCTTTAATTCTAAATATTTATATAAATAATGCAAAAATTACTAGAAAAATAATTCTCAGTTGCCTATTTCAACTAGATTATACCTGCAATATACCAGTCCCAATCTGCTGGTTATGTATGCCAATGGTTTTCATTATACTTTCTACAAGTTATGTTTAATTATAAAATATATATTAAATATGCAGAAAATACAGGGTACAGTAAGGGAGCTATATCAGGTACTCATTTCCCAAGGCTAGAAAATATTAACATTCTACCATAATCTACAATCTGATTTTATTACTCCCTTCTGAGAAGTAGCTACCATTGTGAAGTTGTTATGTAGCCTTCCTATCCATGCTTTCACATGCATACATTTCTGTAGACAATATAGAGCAGAGGTATGCAAACTATAGTCTATGTGTCAAATCCAGTCTTGGCCTGTACTGTATGGCCATGAGTTAGAATAGTTTTTATATCTTTAAAAGGTTGAAAAGAAAATATGCATATATGCAGCAGAGACTATATGTGTCTCACAAAGCCTAAAATATTTACTATTTGGCCTTTTACAGAAAATTTTACTAGTCCCTGATATCGAGTATTAGTTTGCATTTTTAAAATGGATATACATGATGTCATATTAAAGAGATCTTCTGAAACTTCCCTTTTTAAACTCACATTGTTTTTGAAAATTATCAATATGGATATCTTTAGATATATTTCAAATTGCTGCAGAGTTAAAATACCACTGAAAATGCCACAATTTATTGTGAAATACCCCTATGGACAGACATTTGTGTTCTGCTCAATTTTTGGTCATTAAACATATATCTGAAATATATACTATCATACACATCTCCTTGTACACATGTGGGAGGTCTTCTGTGTTGTGTGTTCCTGGAAGTAGCATTGCAGGTGATGAGGTCTGCATATCTTCAACTTTGCTCAAGATTGACAATTACTATTTAAACTGGCTTCATTGAAGGAAACAATCCCATTTACCATCACATCAAAGAGAATAAAATACCTAGCAATAAACCTACCTAAGGAGGTAAAAGACCTGTACTCAGAAAATTATGAGATGCTGATGAAAGAAATTTAAGAGAATTCCCTGGTGATCCAGTGGTTAGGACTCTGTGTTTCCACTGCCAGGGGCCCAGGTTTGATCCCTGGTTGGGGAACTAAGATCCTGCAAGCCTCGAGGCACAGCCAAAAAAAAAAGGAAATTGAAGATGACACAAATAGATGGAAAGATATACTGTGTTTTTGGATTGGAAGAACCAATATTGTTCAAATGACCATGCTACCCAAGGCAATCTACAGTTTCAATGAAATCCCTATCAAATTACCAATGGCATTTTTCATAGAACTAGAACAAAAAAATTTTAAATGTGTATAGAAACACACAAGACCTCGAATTACCAAAACAATCCTGAGAAAGAAGAACAGAGCTGGAGGAATCATGCTCTCTGACTTCAGACTATACTACAAAGCTACGGTAATCAAAACAATATGTACTGGCACAGAAACAGACACATAGATCAATAGAACAGGATAGAAAACCCAGAGATAAACCCAGACACTTATGGTCAATTAATCTATGACAAAGGAGGCAAGAATATACAATGGAGAAAAGACAATATTTTTAATAAGTGCTGCTGGGAAAACTGGACAGTTATATATAAAAGAATGAAATTAGAGCATTCTCCAACACCATATATAAAGATAAACTCAATATGGTTTAAAGACCTAAATATAAGACCAGAAATCATAAATCTCCTAGAGGAAAACATAGGCAGAACACTCTTTGACATAAACTGCAGCAATATTTTTTTTTGGAGTCATCTTCTAAAGCAAAGGAAACAGGGCTTCCCTGGTGGCGCAGTGGTTGAGAGTCCATCTGCCGATGCGGGGGACATGGGTTCATGCCCCGGTCCGGGAAGATCCCACATGCCACAGAGTGGTTTGACCCGTGAGCCATGGCTGCTGGGCCTGCACGTCCAGAGCCTGTGCTCCACAACGGGAGAGGCCCGTGTACCGCAAAACATAAATAAATAAAATAAATAAAGCAAAGGAAACAAAAGCAAAAATAAACAAACAAGACCTAATGAAACCTAAAAGCTTTTGCACAACAAAGGAAACCATTGACAAAATGAAAAGACAACCTACTGAATGGGAGAACATATTTGCAAATGATATGACTGATAAGGGGTTAATATCTAACATATATAAACAGTTCATACAACTCAACAACAAAAAATCAAACAAACAACCTGATTTAAAAATAGGCAGAAGAACTGAGTAGACATTTTTCCAAAAAGAAAATTCAGACGTCCAACAGGCACATCAAAAAATGCTCAACATCACTAATCATCAGGGAAATGCACATCAAAACACAATGAGATAGCATCTCACATCTGTCAGAATGGCTATCATCAAAAAGAACACAAATAAAAAATATTGATGAGAATGTGGAGAAAAGGAAACCCTCCTACACTGTTGGTGAGAAGTAAATTGGTTCAGTTACTCTGGAAAACAATATGGAGGTTTCTCAAAAAACTAAAAGTAGAACTGCCATATGACCCAGCAATCCCACTCCTGGATATTTACCTGAAAAAAAACAAGAACACTAATTCAAAAAGATACGTGCACCCCAGTGTTTGTAGCAGCATTATTTACAATTGGCAAGGTATGGAAGCAACCTAGGTGTTCATCAACAGTTGAATGGATAAAGAAGATATGGTATAGTATATATATATATATATAATATATATTATATATATATACATAATATAATATATATATATATATTATACACACACACACACAATGTAATATTACTCAGCCATAAAAAAGAATGATAGTTTGCCATTTGCAGCAACATGGATGGACTTGGAGGGTATTATGTAGACAGAGAAAGACAAATACTATATAATATTTACATGTGGAATCTAAAAAAATACAACAAACTAGTGAAAAAAGCAAAAAAGAAGCAGACTTACAGATATAAAGAACAAATTAGTGGTTACCAGTGGAGAGAGGAAAGAGGGGAGGGGCAATATAAGGGTATGAGATTATTTTTAAAGGGTTATTATGGAATTATATGAAATCATCTGTGAAACTTCTGAAAATTGTAAAGTACTACAGAATTTAAGGAATCTTTCCTTCAATAAAAAATAAATTTAAAACATCTTTGTTGATTACATTCTCAGCAGCAAGGTATGATTGCTGTCATTTCAATACTTGGTATTATTATCACACCTGTTTAAGTTTTGTCAGTGGTAACACCTTGTTTTACATGCACTTTATTGATTACCAGTGCACCAGTTTTCAACTTACTGACTCTCAGCTTTAAACCCATCCTTTTTGTCCTGCTCTGTGATACTGGAGCTGTACCCTCTAAACTTTCATCCTTTTATGGCTCCATCAGTAGAGGTCCCTGAAGGGAGTGTAAAGCCACAGCAAGAGGAAGGGGTGTCCCTCCCTCAGTCCAGTGTGCTTTTCTAGTCTAGCACAACAGCCAGCAAATTGGTACACAAGAGGCCTGGTGGTGTGTACCCACTTCAGCGGCCTGCAGGGTCTGACTCCAGCCTACCCATGCCCCTAGGCAAGCTTCTCAGCCACCTGGCTAGCTCATGTCCTCCGGCAAGTTTCTTCCCATTGGCAGCTTTAGAGAGAAGAGAGACAGAGTCATCTAAGCTCTTAATTCCTTTCTTGTTCATTCTCCCACAGCTTAGAGGTGGTAGCTGCTTTCCTCATTTGTAACTTCTGTACCCTTAGAGTCATTTTTAGCTTCTATTATCAGTTAACCACTTTTTGAGAGTTAGTTGTTTGTATTAATATCTCCCTGTTCAAATGATTGGTATGATTAATGTCTCCTGAGTGGATCCTGACTGTACAATGAGTGAGGATGAACATATTTTCAACCCTCAGTTATTGGCCCTTCAATTTTCTTCTCTGAATCATGGGTATGTAGGTAGACAGACAGATAAATAGGTAGGAAGAAAGAAAGAAAGAAAGGGAGAGAGAGAGAGAGAAAGAAAGAAAGAAAGAAAGGGGAAGGAAGGAAGGAAGGAAGGAAGAAAGAAAGAAAGAAAGGGGAAGGAAGGAAGGAAGGAAGGAAGAAAGAAAGAGGGAAGCAGAGAGGAAGGAAGGAAGGAAGGAGAGAGATGTGCGTCTTTCCTTGGGGGAAGGTAGATATCCTTTATGTATTGGGGATACTAATCTTTTATCAGATCTATGGTTTACAAATATTTTCACCAAAGCTGTAACTTATCTTCACATTCAGTGATGTCTTTTGACATAGAGAAATTGATCAATATTTTCATTTATGACTTGTGCATATTGTGTTTTATTTTAAAAACTTCATTATCCTTATGTCATAAACATTGTCTCCTATTTTTCTCATGGAAGTTTTAGAATTTAATTTTTTTATATTTAAGTCTTTAATATGCCTGCAATTTTGGGGTAAGCAAAGTATAAGTTGAGAGTAGTATTTTACCTTTTTTCATAGAGATAGTGATTTTTTGTCTCAGCACCATATGGAGAAAGGGCATACTGAATAGTTATTCTTTCTCTACTAATGTATAGTGCAACCTCGCATTTAACAAGTTATTATAAACATGAGCTTATCCCTAGATTTCAAAATTCTGTTCATTTTAACCTATTTATCTAATCTAGTATCAATATCCACAGTTTTAATTATGATGACTTTATAAGTTTTTTAATCTGATAGAATAAATAAACACTCCTCCATCTCCTCTTCTTTCCTCTCCTTTAAAATTGTCTTGGCTGAAGATATGGAAGCAATCTAAATGTATATTGATAGATGAATGTATAAAGAAGATGCGGTATGTATACAATGGACTATTACTCAGCCACAAAGAGAATAAAAGCTTGCCATTTGCTACAACATAGATGGACTTAGAGGTATTACACTAAGCAAAATAAGTCAGATAGATAAAGAATTACCATAGGGCTTCACCTATATGTGGAACCTAAACAACAAAACAAACAAACAAACAGAACAGAACAGAAACAGATTCATAGATACAGAGGACACTCTGGTGGTCGCCAGAGGGGAAAGCAATGTGAAGAATGAGTGAAATAGGTCAGGGAGATTCAGAGGTACAAACTTCCAGTTATACAATAAATAAGTCACAGGGATGTCAAGTATAGCATAAGGAATACAGTTAATATTATTATAATTACTGTATGGTGACAGATGGTAACTAGATTTATCACGATGATCATTTTGTACTTTACAAAAATATTGAATCACTTTCTTGTACACCTGAAACTAATATGATATTGTAAGTCAATTATATTTCAATTTAAAAACATTAATTAATCAGTTAAATTATCTTGGCTATTCTTTGCCCTTCAATCTTCCATCCAAATTTAGGATAATCTTATCAAGTTCCAAGAAAAGTATTTTGGGGATTTATATGAATAGTATTGAATTTATTAATTAATTCGGCAAAATAGAAACAGTTACAATGTCGAGTCTTTCCACACACAACACGGTATTTCTCTCCACTTATTAAGGTCTTCAGTAAAGGTTTTAAATTTTTTCCATAATAAACCTGAATGATTTGTGTTATATTTATTCCTAGATACAGTAAAAGTAATTAAACAAGGAGGCTGTTAGAATGAGGTAGCCCCAATACCTTGGTAGTTACATAAGCAATCAAAACCTAAGAGTCAACACATTGGAATTTGAGAAAATGAAACTTAAGAACAATCAGTCACAAACAGCCAACCAGCCTTTCCCAAATAAGGTAACTGCTTATGCTATAGCCAATCAAACAATTTGCTGGCTTGGCTTCCATATCTTCTCTATAAAAATCTCTCCCCTAGCTCCTGGTGGGGGAACACTCCTAACCACTTCTGGTTTGGTGCTGCCTAGTTCAAATTGATGTATGCTCAAATAAACTCTTGAAAATTTTAATGTGCTTCAGTTCATCTTTCGATGATACCATACAGAGTTTTTGGTTTTTTGTTTTTTGGGTTTTTTTTTTTGCTATATCGAAATAGTTTTTTAAATCACACATTCTAATTGGTTTTGATGGTATATAGAAATGAGATTATTTTTTGGTGGTGATTTCTGTATTCAGCAAAATTGTTGGTCTCATGTCTCAGTTGTAATAGTTTGTTTGTAGATTCTCTTGGATTTTCTAGGCAGTTAATCACACCATTTGTAACATTTTGCTTTACATTTTATTTCACATGAAATAGTGGAACATTCCTAAAGACCAAAGAATTTAATCTTCAAATGGGATTCACTAACTATTAAGCGTCTTCTCTAAAAAGAAAAGTTTCCTCCAGAAATGAAGTTTAGCAGCATTGAGAGCCCTCGTGTGGACACAAGTCAAGTAAATCTCACTTATATTTTGTTTTTTAAAGCAGATCAGTTCAGGTATTAACTGATTTAATCAACCTTGTCAGTTGTTAGTTAAGCTGAAACTTCTGAAACTTAATTTACCTGTGATTTGAGTAGCACGTTGCTGTGGCACTCTCTGTGTGCCCTTAATCAAAGATATAGAAGAAGAATTACTTCCTTTATCTTTTTTAGTTATCAGTCTCTCTAAATTTATGTCTAAAGGAAACTAAATTTATGTCTAAAGGAAACTAAACTATCATAGAGTGATATGTCAAGGGTGACCATCCAGACCAAAATAATAATAACTAGAAATAATCAATAAACATAAAAATCAGCTTTGCTAGTAATAAAAATGGAAATTAAAATATTGTTTTTACCCATATAAAATTGTTACAATTTTGGTTTTGGTTTTGGCGTGTTGGTTTGGATTTTTAAGGAGTAAGAAGGGTAAGAGGGTTTTTTCATATTGTTTGGTTTCAGGGAAAAGGAAGTCTCATGGATTTCCCATAGGGGTATATGCTGGTGAGCACCTGGGCAACATTTAGAAAAAGAGTTTAAAATCGTATATGCCATTGGATTCAAGAATTTCCCCTCTTTATCTTTATTTTAAAGAAAGAGTCAGATCTGTGGTAAAGATGGATATAAAAGGAGGCGGATTGTGGTGTTATTTATAACGACAAAAATGACATATCTAACAAGAAAGAATTTGTTAAATTTTGGTACATTCGTATGACAAAATACTATCTAGCCATTTTAAATCTTATCATAAAAGGCTATTTCATGAACTAGAAGTAATTTTCCTAATATACTGCTAATGTTTTAAAAATCATATGTATAATATAAGATCAGTTTGAATCAAATTCTGTGTATGTAGGTATAATAGCTTTTACTTATAATGGGCCAGGCATATGTGTGTATAAATCTATTTAATCTTCACAACAGTCTTATGAAAATGCTATTATTATCATCATTTTACAGATGCAGAAGCCAAAATACAGGGAGATTCAGTTATTTGCTTAAGATTAGACAGTAACAGGCAAAGCTGGACACACACACGTGCATGCATACACACACACACACGCCAGAACATAACACATAGTTCTCTCTAAGCAGTGGGAGTGTGCATCGTTTTTGTTTTCATATTTGTGCATGTTTTATATACTCCAAATTTTGCCAAATGAGCAGTTATTAGTAAATCCCATAAATTATGTAACTATAAAGATGAATATTAATGTTTCTTGTGAGAGTTGAAGGAAAAAATGCCTCCTTAGTCATAGGTAATGCAAAAGCATATCCCTCTTCACATATATTTTTGGTACCAAATTCTGGAAACTTAGTGCAGCCTCTGTATTGATTTATATTTTCCTGTGCATATTGTTTCTATGAAAACAAAAACAAAAAATTGTTAGCCATTACCATGCAGCAGCTTTATTCCCCTGTCAGTTACAGTTGATGTTGAGGGGAAATTTCCCACCCCTCACACCCTGAAAATAACTGAAGTCAGGCTACAGCTCTACCTGTGTTCACTCATTACCCTTAGCCAGAAAGCAATAAGTTCTGTAAGGAGATATACTACCCCATTAAACAAAGTGTCACCATTGAAGAGCAATCATTGTTTTTTATTTTTCCCATGAGGTTATCTTAATAACTCACTCATAACAGTTGTCTCCCAGGAAACATCTAGTTCATAGAGCGATACTGTTAAACAATATAAATCTGGTACAAATAACACAGGATGAATGTTTCCAACTGTAAAGGCTCCATACTTATTAAAAATATACACAAGGCAAAGACCACTGCAAGCTACTGCTAACTGTCGGTGGAAAACTAATTTATTCTTGCCTTTTCAGGGCTTTTCACTCCTCCATATGTAATTTGTTATGTTACAAGCTATCTTTCATCACACCAAAGGAAACAAAGTAAACCTAATTGACAAACCCACATTTGATTTGTGAGACCAAAGATTTGTGAGAAATAATGACTAATTGCCATTTTATTCAATCATCATTTTAATATCACTGGACCATTATTCCCGAATGAAGGGAGTGAATTCATTTCACTGCTTTTCCTCCAACATGGGGTTGGCGGGAGAATTTCCAAAGAAAGTTACAATGAAATCTTTGCAAAATATAAATTCTTGTTGCTATGGGGACTCTACACTCATACACATGCACTGGTGCCCACAGGATGGATCATTTGCTCAAATGACCTAAGCCCCATACCACCTACATTCTAGTTCTTACATTTATTGCTTTCCCCTCAACTGGCATTTGTTTATGATACAGACTTACTGACAGAATTATCACTGAGGTCAAAATAAATTTGGGGCTTCCCTGGTGGCACAGTTGTTGAGAGTCCACCTGCCGATGCAGGGGACACGGTTTCGTGCCCCGGTCCAGGAGGATCGCACATGCCACGGAGCGGCTGGGGCCGTGGGCCATGGCTGCTGAGCCTGCACGTCCGGAGCCTGTGCTCCACAATGGGAGAGGCCACAACAGTGAGAGGCCCACGTACCGCAAAAAAAAAAAAAATACGGCAAAATAAATAAATAAATACATACATACATTTATTTGTATCATTCATTGTAAAGCAAAAAGAAAAGAAAGTGCTACTGAAAACATTTACCAAAACTTGGCACCTGACAAAGTTTGAAATAACTCACACTGAAAACCAATGTTTTTAAACTCAGTATACTTTGTTTCTTCAATCCAATACTAGTTTTTCACTGATGAAGTGTTTTTAAGAAAGGAACGAAGGTCATGAGAAGGAAAATAAATATCTAGTTGCATACCAATCACCTGATTTGGGGTGATTATTGTATTTTCCAAAGCAGGGCTGTATTTCATTTTCTTGTAGATGATGGAATTACGATTTGCTGTAGTCATCACAGTGTATTAATTATCTATTGTGGTGTAACTACTTACTCTAACATTTTGTGGCTTCAAATACCAAAATGTATTATCTCAGTTTCTGTAGATCAGGGAACTAGATAAACCTTAGCTACATCTCCTGCTTCAGGGTCTCTCACCCTGGTGGCCAGGCTGCCCAACTAGGCAAGAATCCACCTGTGAGCTCATTTGTGTGGTTGATGGCAGGAATTAATTCCTTGTGGATTTTGGACTGAGACCCCTTCCGATAGCCAGAGGCCACCCTTGGCTTCTTGCCACATGAGCCTCCTCAACACAGTAGCTTGTTTCCTCAAAGCAAGAAACCTGAGAATGCAACAGAGAACCTTCTAGCAGGAAAGAGCATGTCACCAAGATGGAAGGCAGAGTCTTTGGTCTCACAATCATGGAAGTGACATCCTATCACTTTAATGTGCTCTGCTTTTTAGAAACAAGTGACTAGGTCCAGTCCATACTCACAAGAGGGAATTACACAAAGGCATGAACACTATCTTGGAAATCTGCTCAACAGACACAATTATAAGTTGTGGATTAAAACATGCTCAGATTGAGAAGTATTACAAGCAGGAGCAGAATATATGAGCCCAAAATATGCCACGTTGGCACGTGGGTTATTTTAAGCTGATGGCAATCAAGACCTAATAAACTCATGAAGAGTTTTTTTTGTTTTTGTTTTGTTTTTTAATCTCTTCCTTAACTGCCTAGAAGAGTTTATACAGGGGGCCTGGACCAGGAAAAGAGCTATTACCAGAGATAACTTTTTACATAAGAAAGACATCTGAGGGCAAATATTTGTTTAACTGTTGTTTGCTCTTCCTCTTCCTGTGAGTTGTCTTCCTCTTTTTTGAAGCCGCAGACCCCTATCCCCTTCTCCTTAGCTCAGGATGTTGTATAAACCTCAATTAACTGTCTGAGCACCTCATATCCTTGGAGTTCCCATATTTACAAAATTAAATGTTTTCTTCTCCCATTAATTTGTCTTATGTCAATTTAATTTTTAGACCAACCAAAGAACCTAGAAGAGTAGAAGGGAAAAGTTTTCCTCACCTACAATTACAGACACAGCTCATTTTACTGCATCTCACTTTATGGTGCTTTACAGATATTGCATTTTTCACAAGTTGAAGGTTTGTGGCAACTCTGCATGGAACAAGTCTATTGGCACCATTCTTCCAACAGCATTTTCTCACTAGTGTCTCTGTTATATTTTTGTAGTTTTGGAATATTTTAAACTTTTTCATTATTATTATATTTGCTATGGTGATGTGTGATCAGTGATCTTTGATGTTACTACTATAGTTGTTTTGGGACACCATGAACCTTGCCCATACGAGATGGCAAATTTAATCAATAAATGTTTTTTGTGTTCTAACTGCTCTACCCACCAGCCATTCTCCTATCTCTTTCCTCCTTGGGCCTCTCTATTCCCTGAGACACAACAATATTGAAATGAGGCCACTTTAAAAAACCCACAATGGCCTCCAAGTGTTCAAGTGAAAAGAAGAGTCACACATCTCACACTTTAAGTCAAAAGCTAGAAATGATTAAGCTTAGTGAGGAAGGCACGTCCAAAGCCAAGATAGACTGAAAGCTAGGCCTCTTGTGCCAAACAGGTAGCTGAGTTGTGGATGTAAATAAAAAGTTCTTGAAGGAAATTAAAAATGCTACCCCAGTGAACACACAAATGATAAGAAAGTGAAACAGCCTTATTGCTTATATGGAGATAGCAAACTCCTAGTGTCTGGATAGAAGATCAAACAAGCCACAACATTTCCTTAAGCCAAAGCCTGATCCAGAGCCAGATCCTAACTCCCTTCAATTCTCTGAAGGCTGAGAGAGGTTAGGAAACTATAGAAGAAAACTTTGAAGTTGCAGAGGTTGATTAATGAGGTTTAAAGAAAGTACAAGGTGAAGCAACAAGTGCTGATAGAGAAGCTGCAGCAAGTTATCCAAAAGATCTAGCTAAGATAATTAATAAAGGTGGCTACACAAACAACAGATTTTCAATGTAGATGAAACAATCTTCTATTGGAAGAAGATGCCATCTAGGACTTTCATAGCTAGAGAGGAGACGTTAATGCTTGGCTTCAAAGCTTCAAAGGACAGGCTGACTCTCTTGTTAGAGGTTATTGCAGCTGGTGACTTAACTTGAGGCCAGTGCTCATTCACCATTCTGAAAATCCCAGGGCCCTTAGAATTATTCTAATTCTACTCTGCCTGTGATCTATACATGGAACAACAAAGCCTGGATGACAGCACATCTGTTTACAACATGGTTTACTGAATATTTTAAGCCCACTGTACTGCTCACAAAAGAAGATTTCTTTCAATATATTACTGCTCATTAATAATGCACCTGGTCACCCAAGAGCTCTGATGGAAATGTACAATGAGATTCATGTTGTTTTCATGCCTGCTAACACAACATCCATTTGTCAGCCCATGGATCAAGGAGCGATTTTGACTTTCAAGTCTCATGATTTAAGAAATGTATTTTGTAAGGCTATAACTGCCACAGAGAGTGATTCCTCTGATGGATGTGGGAAAAGTAAATTGAAAACCTTCTGGAAAGAATTCACCATTCTAGATGACATTAAGAACATTCATGATTCATGGGAAGAGGTCAAAATATCAACATTAACAGGAGTTTGGAAGAAGTTGATTCCAATCCTCAGGGATGACTTGAAAGGGTTCAGACTTCAGTGGAGGAGGTAACTGCAGATGTGGTGGAAACAGCAAGAGAACTAGAATTAGATGTGGAGCCTGAAGATGTGACCGAATTGCTGCAATCTCACGATAAAACTTGAATGGATAAGGTGTTATTTTCTATGGATGAGCACAGAAAACGTTTTCTTGAGATGGGGTCTACTCCTGGTGAAGATGCTGTGAAGATTGTTGAAATGACAACACAGGATTTAGAATATGACATAAACTTAGTTGATAAAGCAGTGGCAGGGTTTGAAAGGACTGACTCCAATTTTGAAAGAAGTTCTCCTGTGGGTAAAATATTATCAAACAGCATTGCGTGCTACAGAGAAATCATTAATGAAAGAAAGAGTCAATCGATGTGTCAAACACCACTGTTGTCCTGTTTTAAGAAATTGCCCCGGCTGCCCCAACCTTCAGAAGTCACCACCCGGATGAGTCAGCAGCCACCAACATCGGGACAAGTCCCTCCACCAGCAAAAAGATTCAGACTCTCTGAAGACTCAGATGATGGTTAGAGTTTTTTGCAATAAAGTATTTTTTAATTAAGGTATGTTCATTGTTTTTTTAGACATATGCCATTGCACACTTAATAGACTACAGTATAGTGTAAACATAACTTTTATATGCCCTGGGAAAACAAAAAATATGTGTGAGTAACTTTATTGCAATATTCACTGTATTGTGGTGGTCTGGAAATGAACCTGCAATATCTCAGGGGTATGTTTGTACAAACCAAATCCTTATTTCTTTTTATTTCCATTTTAAAGGTAAGTTTCATCAAAAGTATGCAATCATTCCAAAGTATTAAACACACACATGCTCATGCACACACACACACAGAAGACAGAGAGAGATCAACGCGGAATTTAGAGTTCCAAGATGGGGGCAAATAAAGCATGGCGTTTCTTAAAAATATTTTTTAAGTGATGCTTAGGACAGAGACAGAAGCCACCTGGCTTTCATAACTGCTTCCCTCTGCCCAGCTATGTGGATTTATCACCTGGTTCAGGGCGTGTAATCACACTGGGCTTGATCCCCACCATTCCTCTATCATAATTGTTCCCGAATTCTGCAACACTTTACACTCCCGAGTACAGGAGACAACTGCATGATGAGGCTGAGGTGAGAGAGAGTTTGTGGGCCAGTCTCTTTACCACTTCTTTAGGTTTTGCTTAAAGCATAAGCCTCATTTCTTTATTTAGACAGAATTTATGGCAGAAACCCTTCTCTACTCACCTTCCAGTGTGTACTTGCTGAATCACCTAGGTGTCTCCAGCATTCCACCAAGCCTTGTGAGTGGTTAAAAACTATAGATATGGCCCTTGCCCTTTAAACTAGTTTGGGGAATAAGCCATGTACACCTGCGACCAGGGGAAAATAATTTAAGACCAATTTAAAATTAAATCCAGAACACTGGGTTATAAACCAGCGGATCCTCTACAAAAATGTGGGTAAAATACTAGAGCATTGCAGTCCATTCATTCACAGTAAATGCCATTGTGATGGGTCGAATATTCCAAAGAAGACTGCAACAATACCTCCTACATCACATCCTCTCCTAGACCCTTTCTACTCTCTGTCAAGAGGCTGCATTTATGCTCCCTTCCTTTGGACCTAAGTAGGCTTCTGAGACTGCCTCAACAAACAGAGAAGGGAAGATAGACATCAGTGACTTCTGAGGCAAGGTCATAGCAGTGCCCTGTGCTCTCCCCTTGTTTTCTTGGGACGTTTGCTCTTGGAAATCTGTTATCACTTGTGAGAAAGCCCAAACAGCCCACAGGGAGGCCTACATGGAAAGGAAGCCAGGCCTTGGTCTCCCTGCTCCGGCTGAGCTTCCCGCCAGCTGCCAGCACCAATTTCACATCCATGTTCCACCCATGCGCCATCTTGGACGTGACCCTCTGGCCCCTCACTGAGTCACCCCTAGTGACACAAAGTGGACCCATCCCACCATCCATGCCCAATTGTAGATTTGTGAGCAAAATTAATATTGTTGTTTTAAGCCACTAAATTTTGGCTGGATTTTTCTCAGCAGTGGGCACATGGAATACCACATAATACCAAACTTCACTTTCACTTGTATTCATCTAGGCTTCCATCAATAGTAAAAGGGATGGAGTTACATTAAAGCCCTGGAGAATGAACATAAGTCACAATCTGTCTTGATTAGGCCCAATCACACAAATAGCAACTGTTACCAGTGTGCCATTTATAGTTACTCAATATATATTAAACAATTTTATAAATATTATGCAACAAAATAAATGTGCAGATCTAGGAAATACTCTTCTATAGTTTTGTCAAGACCAGTGTATGCCCAACATGGGTAGGTCTTGAATGTTAACAACATCCATCTTCCTGAAAAAAGGGAATAAATTTTTTGAGTTTAGAGAAGGGGAAAATGAATCAGAGTTGGAGTAGTCAGGGAATATAACCTAAAGGAAGTGGAACTTGGGCTTTCTGTTGAAGAGAGGGTTGCACTTGGACAGGCCACATGGAATGTGTACTGTGTAAGGGAAATACCATGCACACATGCCACAGAATGGGATACAGGCCCAGGGTCTTTTCTAGACCAACTTGTCTAGAAGAGCAGAAAAACCTTAAGAAGGGGTGAATGAAAAAAAGGAGAGACAAGATTGCTTACAAAGCTAAAATGTAAACTCCTTTAGCACTGGTTTTAAATCTGGGTAACAGTTCCAGTAATTGCTGTCAATTTGCCTGTTGTATTTAGATGCATTAATTAGGAATCCAAATAAATCTCTTTTTAATGGATTTTCTCCCTCTCTGCTTCTGAGACGTGCAACAGCATGCTTTTTATCAAAAGGGAGTTAACTCTTTTTTTTTTCTCAAGCAGCTCCTTAAAATTTAAAAAAACGTATATTGGTTATGTTTCTGTCTCTAAAGTCAAGCCCATATTTCGGTAACAGGAGGGGCTTAATGGTTTAAATTAAGTTCTCTGTTGTCCCAGGCTTTCTTATCAGTCCTAATAGCTTGAGTCAAAACCATTGACAACTGCGTGTATTGGCTGATGGGCGGTTTCAGAGCTGAAGGAAGATAACCCCAGTTTTGTTACAGTCAACTTACCTCTGTCCCCTACCCCCATTTCAGAATCCTATTCCTAGTATCAAGGTGGACCTTCCCACGCTTTCATGTTTACACATCCAGTCACTTACCCATTAACTCCTATGTCCTAGGCACTAGCCCAGTCACCACTGTCTGTGGCCAAATCTCTGAAGCAATGGTTTTTTGGCCTCTGGGAATGCGTGCCAACTTCCAAGGTCTTTGAGGTCGCCTGACAGATAGCTCTCTCTTACTGTTCAAGTTCTGAACCCAATAAGATCAATTTGTGGCAGGTCAAAATGTCACTCAGGTAAACCTGGATTGGAGGATGCAGTTTATATCTGAGGACTAAAGAACTTCTTGGAAATAAACAAAGGTACCTTGTCTTGACCAGAGAAGTTTCACTCATTGTGTCTTGTATTACATCCCCAATTGACGGGAGCAGAATGGAGGGTAGCCCTAGCTTCCAAGACCAAAGGGAACAGAAGGGCTAGAGCTACACATGCCCAGTTTCTCTCCACAGACTTCCAAAAAGAGGTTGTTGAGAAAGATCAGAAATCTAGAGAATAGCTCTCACATAGGCTAGGAGTCAGCAAATTATGACCCATGGGCCCATCACATGTTTTTGTACAGCCTGCAAGCTGAAAATAGGTTGTACATTTTTTTAATGATTGAAGAAAATCAAAAGAAAGATAATATTTTGTGACCCATGAACGCTACAGGAAGCTTACATTTCAATGTTCATAAATAAAATTTTATCGGAACACAGCCATGCCCCTTTGCTTACATATTGTCTGTGGCTGCTGTCACCATACAGTGGCAAAGTTGAGTGTGACAGACTGTGTGGCACATAAAGCCTAAGATACTTGCTCTTTGGCCCTTCACAGAAAAAGTTTGCTGACCCTTGACAAAGAAGGAAGAATCTTAGTGGAGAAGAATCATTCTCCTTAGAAGTTTTACTGAAGATGTATCCCTTTCTATGTTTCTGTCTGTGATGTGGGATCAACATTCTCTCAGCCCCACTGCTCAAAATCTTCCAGGCATTTTACAACTTTCCTGAACTACCTTATCTATCTAATCACCACTTGCTTTCTGTTTTTTTTCCTTTTAAATTGTCTTTGAAATTTTCTTTCCATTTTTCCTGCTAGTTCCCTAGCTTCACCATTTCACACCAGGATCCCTGCAACAGTTTCCAATTAGACATCTTAAGTCAACTATCTCCACAGTCTTTTTGAATTGAAAATAACATTAGAGACTTTCTATTCAATCCCCTCATTAGCAAAATGAGGACACTGTTACTCTGTAAGGCAAAATGACTTCCTCAAGCTTGCAGGTCTAACTTGTGATCTAACTTGTGATAGACCAGGACGGGGCCCCAGGTCTCCAAACAACAGTTCAGTGATCCTTCTACCGTGGCATGCTCAGTCCTCACATTGCCCTGCACACGAAATTTCCAAGTCAAGTTTATAATCTAGACCAGGAATCAAAAATTATAGTCTGCGGGCCAAATTATGCTCTCCACCTGTTTTTTGGAAATTAGCTTTTATTGGAGCACAGCCATGATCATTTCCTTACTTATTGTCTATGGCTGCTTTTTCACTACTGTCTGTGATGGAGTTGAGTAAGTTATACCAAAGACTGTATAGCTCACAAAGCCTAAAATATTTACTATCTAGTCCTTCAGAGAAAACATTTGCAGAGTCCTGATCTAGACTCTCTAAGTGCTCCACCTTATTTCTCATCACTCTCTTTGGCACTGATGTCTTTCTCTTCCCTATATTTATTCTTAATTTCTCTAATTTTCTTAAGCTAACCATATGACAGCCTGAAATGAAGACTACACTTCTCCGCTTCCCTTGTGTCTTCTGGCCAATGAAATTCGTGAGAATTCAGTGGACTTGTGTATGCAATTTCCAGGAACTGTCCTCAAAGGAAGGAAGTGACTTTAAAGGATGAAAGTGTGCCCTTTTCTTCCAGCTGAAATGATGCCCAGATGACTGGAAAAGCCAGCATGCACAACCAAATGATTTTGACAGGGAGCTAATATATGGCAGAGCCACACGATGGAAAAATCCTGGGTTCTTGACATCAGAGTGTTCCTATAGTCCTCAGATCACATAGCTCTGGGTTTTTACATGAGTGGGAAATGCAATTCTATGTTAAACAAAATCCTCCACTAATTAAGATTTCTCTGCACTTGTAACTCATCCCAAGTGACACATTTTCCTATAGGAAATTTCTCTTGCAGACAAGCTGATATTTTTAGAACTTGTTGAATTAGTTATGCTCATTCCCACACCTCCATTCCTTTGTTCATGCTGGACTGGCCCCTTGTCCTCTCCATTTGACCACATTTTATGAACTAGTCAAAGCAGTTGATGCTGTATCTACATCCTGAAGTATTTTTCTTCTCTTTTCCTATTTAAAAGTAAGTGCAATGGATTTGAACAACTGAGATTACACACTGCATTACATTCTTTGAGTCATGTGTTTTGAACTTTTATGCTCAATGAGAATGTAGACTTTTAAAGGACTGGGATAATTTCTTTTGTTTTATCTTTATTTCCGGGGTCTGCATACTCTAGGTAACCTCAAATATCTGATGGATTTATTTGAAAAAATTTTGGCAAAAGTGAGCCATACATACTCATGAGCTCACAAGCTCTCATTCTTTAAACACAGAATGTCTTCCAACACCTGAGTCATAATGTACAAACCAGCCAAAGAAGATGTCCCATCATAGGTCATTCAAAAATGCATATGATGGACGTTTAGGCAAAGAGTTACATGCTGCCTAGTAAAGGCATCTTGAGACAATGCACATCACCTTTAGGTATGATAGACTGGACAGATGTGCCATGCTCTCACAGAAGTGAGAGGGTCAATTCTATGTTCAAATTCTTCCTTTATGATTTAAGAGATGCTCTGAGGCCCTGGAAGCTACACAGCCATACCTTCTGCCTAAGTGATAGCACTTTAGACAAATAATTTAAACACTGGAACAAAAAGCTATTCAGATACTGTTTATACCTGTCCCAGTTCAGGAAGCAAAGAGAAATGCACTGGCTTGTCAAGGGCTCAAACGTCAGAGCTCAAACATTTCCTGAGCCAACATGCAGGCAGTTTGCCCCCTGTGGAGCTGCAGAAGGTAGATTAACCCTTGTTTATCTACAAGGTATAGGGCCATTTATGCAAACCCAGCCTGCAGTTCATACATGGTGATGTACAGTCTGTATCTGCACACTAGTTGGCAGCAGAGCTCCTAGAACATTCTTACAAATGAATCGATTCCAGTACCCATCAAAAGCCTATCTACAGATAAGTGCCAGGGGCCGCTGAAGGGAGAAGTAAGTGAAAACCACATAAGCACTGAGCTGAGTGGATGAAGGTTGCTTGCTCCCAGTTCTCTGCACTCACCATTTATGGCCAGGCTCTCCTGGGGAGGCAGACAGTTTCCTATCTGCAGAGGGAGTGAGACTATGGAAGAAGCAGAAGCTTGTCAGGTGGCATGGGAACAGAGGGGCTTGCAAGTCTTTTGTTTGTTGTAGTAAATTTGTTCCTGTCCAGATCCCCAAAGGCTTATTCTCCCAGTTTCACAGAACATTTTGTTCAAATCTTCTTGATTTCTTCATTAGTCATTGTTACTTTTTTGAAGTTCTTGTCAGAAAATTTCTTTTTCTTAATAAGAATATGTCATTAAGTTATGACTGTTTGTATCATTTCCACAAACCTTGGTTTGAGAAAGAAACCTTATTCCTTCACCTGGATTCTCACCTTCAGCCCAGACCTGCCTGCTTTAGAAAATTAGAAAATCCAAAGCCCACAGATCATTCTGAGACCTCAGCCCCAATGGTAAGAGGAAAAAAAGGCACTCATTGCCTTTTATTTTACGGTAACAGTTCTTCTTAGATGTCTTAGGTCACCTGTACATTTCTGCCCCATCTACTCCTAGATATCCTATTACAGTCCACTCCCCATATTTCTCCTCCCCGTCTTCATCAGGGACTTCTCCAGCAGTTAAATTTATCTTATTCACTGTAAACTCTTCCTTCCTTCATGAGCCTTCCCTTCACTGATTATGTTAGGAAAATATAATTAAAAACAAAATATTCCCTGGTGGCACAGTGGTTAAGAATCTGCCTGCCAATGTGGGAGACACAGGTCTGATCCCTGGTCTGGGAAGATCCCATGTGCCATGGAGCAACTAAGCCCATGCACCACAACTACTGAGCCTGCACTCTAGACCCTACATGCCACAACTACTGAAGCCTGCGTGCTCTAGAGTCCACGTGCCACAACTACTGAGTCCATGTGCTGCAACTACTGAAGCCCATGCACCTAGAGCCTGTGCTCTGCAATGAGAGAAGCCACCACAATAAGAAGCCCATGCACTGCAGTGAAGAGTAGCCCGCGCTTGCCTCAACTAGAGAAAGCCCACACACAACAATGAAGACCCAACATAGTCAAAAAAAAAAAAAAATCTTCTCCCAACCCAGAAAACCTTCCCAGAAAGGGAGAGGAGAAAGAAAACTGTTTTATTATGGAATAAGCATTAAACCAGACTGTGATGTGCATCACAGGCAGTCCACTAATAGATACAAAGACAGAGAAATCTCACCCTTTATACAGCCTAGTAGATACAGCCCATTCCATATGTTTGCAAGATAATAACTAGTGCTTACATAAGAAGACTCAACAGCACCATTTGTTACACAGAGTTCATCCTGACTGCACCTGGTTATTGGGGTGACCATCTGTGTTAGATAATTGGCTTTTTCCAGGGGAAAACAATCTAATCTTTTTGTGACAGGAGGCTGTTTTGCAACTTGTAGCCAGGCACCCTCAAAGTTAGGCTCTAGCCCTCCCACAGAGATGGAGAGACTGGGCAGTATTGCTCTTGATATTTACATTCCAAAGGATGGTTCCCAGGTCCTTGAGAAAGTCATTCCTGGGTCATAAAGCTAACAAAAGGCCTATCTAGTACTCAAATGTATTTATAAAATTTTAAAGAAAGAAGAGCTTACTAAACTAAATGCTCTAAAAACTAGAGGGGGGAAAGTTTCTTCCCTTATTTTCTACAGACGGAACTGGGTCTCTTATTTTAAATTTGTATTTGTCCTCACAATTATACCTTAACTTTAATCTCCTTGTTCTAAATAATGCAAGCATGTGTGATGAGGGAGGAGAGATTTGAAGGCCAGTGATGGAAAAGCTCCAAGAAGGAGATTGTAGAGAGAACCAGGGAGAAAACAGGCATAGACATTACTCTGAGGCAGGAGGAAAATATGGTACTTGAACGCGGTTCAGAAACACTCACTGGCTGACACTCATAGGTGAAGGGTTAGGTGGGATTCTTGGGTCCCACCCTTGACATTTGCATTCAGTAAGTTTTGGGAGTTTAAGTTTAGGCTCCAAAACATAGAATTAAAGAAAGAAAAAACTTTCCCAGAGAGATCACAATGGCAGAGTAGGAGGACATGCAACTCACCTCCCTCCACAAACACATCAAAAATCATCTACCTCTACATTTCTCACTGAAAATAACCTGGAGACTGACAGAAAGAGTCCTGTACTACCAAGGCTGTAAGAAACATTTACACAGAATCAGGTAGGAAGGGAGGAGAAGCCATCAGGTCAGGACCTGGGTCCCTGGGAGGGGACTCAGAGGAAAAGGGAAATTCACAGCTGGAGAACCACCCTGGGGAGTGAATGGCTTGAGCCACACATTGGGCACCCAGCCCTGAGGTTCACCACCAGAAAAGAGGAGTCCACATAGCTGGTTAGAAAACCAGTGGGACTGACATGGGGCTGTTTTCTTCTCATGAAGAAAACACTCAAGTAGCAAAAGGGCAAGAAGTCCATACCTATCAATATCATTTTAAATGTCAGTGGAGTAAATGCTCCAAACAAAAGACGTAGGGTGGATGATTAGTTTTAAAAAGAGAAATCTATGTGCTGCTTACAAGAGACTCACCTCAGAGCTAAAGACACACACAGACTGAATTTGAGGGGAAGGAAAAAGATATTTCATGCAAATGGAAAAGACAATAAAGCAGGGATAGCAATACTCATATCTGACCAAGTAGACTTTTAAAGAAAGTCTATAACAAAAGACAAAGAAGGGTATTATACAATGATAAAGGGATCAATACAAGAAGAGGCTATTACACTCAACATATATGCACCCAATACTGGAGCACCTAAATATATAAAGCAAATAGTAAGAGACACAAAGAGAAAAATGTACAATAATATATACCATAATAGTCTGGGACTTTAACACCCACTGACATCAATGGACAGATCATCCAGACAGAAAATCAATGAAGAAACAATGGTCTTAAATGACACAATAGACCAGTTTGACTTAGATATCTACAGGACATTCCACCTAAAAGCAGCAGGATACACATTCTTTTCATGTACACATGAAACATTCTCTAGGGTAGATCACATGTTAGGCCACAAAACAAGTCTCAACAAATTTAAGAAGATATGAATTATATTAGATTTTTTTTCTGACCACGACAGTTTGAAACTAGAAATTAATTACAGGAAGAAAAATGGGAAAGACATAAACACATGGAGACTAAGCAACATTCTACTAAGAAACTAAATGGTCAGTGAAGAAATCAAAGAGGAAATCAGAAAATACCTTGAGACAAATGAAAATGGAAACAGCTCTTTCCAAAATCTGTGGAATGCCACAAAAGCTTCTAACAGAGAAGTTTATAGCAATACATGCCTACCTCAAGAAATAGGAAAAATCTCAAATAAACAATCTAACCTACCATTTAAAGGAATTAGAAAGTGAAGAACAAACAAAGCCCAAAGTAAGCAGAAGGAAGGGAGTAATAAAAAATTAGAGAAGAAATAAATAAAGTAGTGACAAAAAATAGAAAAGATCAGTGAAACCAAGAGGTGGTTTTTTTTAAAAGAAAAACAAAATTGATAAACCTTAGCCAGGATCACCAAGAAAAAAAAGAGAGAGGCCCCAAATAAATGAAATAAGAAATGAAAGAGGACAAATAACAACTGATATCACAGAGGTACAAAAAAAAACATAAAAGAATACTATGAACAGTTATATGCCAACAAATTGGACAACATAGAAGAAATGGACAAATTTCTAGAAACATACAAGCTTCCAAGACTGAATCAGGAGGAAATAGGTAATCTAAACAGACCCATCACTAGTGGTGGAATTGAAATCATAACCAAAAAACTTCCAGAAAACAAAAGTCCAGGACTGGACAGCTTCACAGGGGAATTCTACAAAATATATAAAGAAGAGCTAATACCTATCCTCCTTAAACTATTCCAATAAAATGAAGAGAATAAAACACTTCCTAATTCATCCTATGCAGACATTACCCTGATACCAAAACCAGACAAAGACATTACAAAAAAAGAAAATTACAGGTCAATATCCCTACTGACTGTAGGTGCAAAATTCCTCAGCAAAATATTAGCTAACCAAATTCAACAATATATAAAAAGGATCATACACCATGATAAGTGGGATTCATCCCAGGGATGCAAGGATGGTTCAATATCTGCAAATCTATCAATATGATACACCACATTAACAAAAGCAAGGATAAAAAGCACATGATCATCTCAATAGATGCAGAAGAAGCATTTGACAAAAAATTACTATCCATTCATGATAAAAACTCTCATCAAGGTCTTCCCTGGTGGCGCAGTGGTTGAGAGTCCACCTGCTGATGCAGGGGACACAGGTATGTGACCCGGTCTGGGAAGATCCCACATGCCACAGAGCAGCTGGGCCCATGAGCCATGGCCGCTGAGCCTGCACGTCCGGAGCCTGGAGCAACGCAAGAGGCCACAGCAGTGAGAGGCCCGCGTACCGCAAAAAAAAAAAAAAAAAAAGAAAAGAAACTCTCGTTAAAATTGGTGTAGAGGGAGCATATATTATATTTCAATATAATAAATGCTATTTATGACAAACATACAGCTAACATTATATTCAATGATGGAAAGCTGAAATCTTTTCCTCTAAAGTGAGGAACAAGAAAAGAATACCCATTCTCATCACTTCTATTTAACATAATATTGGAAGTCCCAGCCATAGCAATTAGACAAGAAAAAGAAATAAAATGCATCCAAGTGGGAAGAGAAGAAGTAAAACTGTCACTATTTGCAGATGACACGATATAGATATAGAAAACTCTAAAGTCTCCACCAAAAAAATAATTAGAACTAATAAGTGAATTCAGTAAAGTTGCAGGGTACAAGATTAATATACAGAAATCTGTTGCTTTTCTATACACTAATAGTGAACTATCAGAAAGAGAAAGCAAAAAAACAATCCCACATAAAATCACATCAAAAAGAATAAAATACATAGGAATAAACTTAACCAAGTAGGTAGAATACCTGTACGCTGAAAACTATAAAACACTGATGAAGGAAATTGAAGATGACACAAAGAAATGTAAAGATAGCCTATGTTTATGGATTTGAAGAATTAATATTATTAAACTTTCCATACTACCAAAGGAATACACTAGTTTAATGCAATCCCCATCAAAATACCTATGATATTTTTCACAGAACTAGACAAATAGTCCTAAAATTTATATAGAACCACAAAAGTCCCCAAACTGCCAAAGTAAGTTGAGAAAAATAGCACAGAGCTGGAGGTATCATGATCCCTGATTTCAGACTACACTACAAAGCTACAGTAATCAAAACAGCATGATACTGCTATAAAAACAGCCACATAGATCAATGGAACAGAATAGAGAGCCCAGAAATAAACCCATGCACTCATGGTCAGTTAATCTATGATAAAGGAGGCCAGAATACACAATGGAGAAAAGACATTCTCTCCAATAAATGGTGCTAGGAAACCTGGACAGCTGCATATAAGATAATGAAATTAGACAATTTTCTCACACTATATACTCAAAATGGATTAATGACCTAAATGTAAGGCCATAAACCATAAAACTCCTATAAAAGAACATAGGCAGAATGCTCTTTGATATAAATCATAGCAATATTTTTTTGATCTCCTAAGGCAGATAAAACAAAAGCAAAAATAAATAAATGGGACCTAATTAAATCTAAAGGCTTTTGCACTGCAGAGGAAACCATTGAAAAAACAAAAAGACAACCTCTGAATGGGAGAAAACATTTACAAATAATAAGGGGTTAATATCCAAAATATAAAAAACAGCTCATATAACTCAACATCAAAAAAATAAACAACCTGATTAAAAAATTGGCAGAAGATCTTTAATAGACATTTTTCCAAAGAAGATATACAGATGACCAACAGGAATATGAAAAGATGTTCAACATCACTAATCATAAGGGAAATGCAAATCAAAACCACAATGAAATATCACCTCACACTTGTCAGAATGGCCATAATCAAAAAGAACACAAATAACCAATGTTGGTGAGGGTGTGGAGAAAAGGGAACCCTCCTACATTGTTGGTGGGAATGTAAATTGCTGCAGCCACTGTGGAAAACAGTATGGAGTTTTCTCAAAAAACTGAAAATAGAAGTACCATATAACCCAGCTGGGTATTTATCTGAAAAAAAACCCAAAAAATCCCCACTAATTTGAAAAGATACATGCACCCCAAAATTCATAGCAGCATAATTTACAATAGCCAAGATACAGAAGCAACCTAAGTGTCCATCAACAGAGGAATGAATAAAAAAGGTGTGTTATATATTTGCACAATGTAATATTACTCAGGATAAAAAGAAATAAAATTTTGCCATTTGCAACAGCATGTATGGACCTAGAGGGTATCATCCTTAGTGAAATAAGTCAGACAGAGAAAAAAAACACTGCATGTTATCACTTATATGTAGGAGCTAAGAAATAAAATAAATGAATGAATATAATAAAAGAGAAACAGACTCAGATATAGAGAACAAACTAGTGGTTACAAGTTGGGAGAGGGAAAGGGACTGGGGCAAGACAGGTGTAGGAGATTAAGAGATAATAACTACTATGGACAAAATAAATAAGTAACAATTATGTATTGTACAGCACAGGGAAATATAGCCTTTAATTTGTAATAACTTTATATGGAGTGTAATCACTAAAATATTGAATCATTATGTCTCACACCTGAAACTAATATTATAAGTCAACTATACGTCTATAAAAATTAATTAATTAATTAAAGAGAAAAACATTTTCCAAATGATTTTGATGTACAGCCAGATGTAAGAACAACTGACTTGGGGTATAATAATGTGAGCATTGCTCTCATTTTTCCCTTGGGTCAGTCCTACAGAGTTTGCCCTAAGATCTTGGAGAAATGGAGATAGAAATAAATAAAATACATAATACTAGTAGTGTGTTAAATAAATAAATAAATAAGCAAAGCCCATTCCATTTGAAAGTTTTCAAAATGGAATTTAAAAAATCTTTTTTTCCCACCACAGAAAATACAGCCTCATTTTTAGATTCCACATACATGTGACATCATACTGTATTTGTAGAAACAGAGAGCAGAATGGGGGTTACCAGGGACTGTGGATGGAGGAATTGGGGAAATATTGTTCAAAGGGCATAAACTTGCAGCTAGAAGATGAATACATTCTAGAGACCTAGTGCCCAGCACTGTGATTGTAGCTAACAATACTGTATTATATACTTCAAAGTTGCTAAGAAATTCATCTTAAGTGTTCTTATCACAAACAAGAAATGACAATGGTGGGACATGTTGGAGGTGTTAGCTAATGCTACAGTGGTAATTATATTGTGATAGACAAATGTATCAATTCCACACATTGTACACCATAAACTTATACAATGTTATATATCAATTATATCTCAATAAAAAATTATAAAAAGAGAGCTGCTCTTGCAGATGGTTTCTACTTCCCTCCCATCTATGTCATGGGGTTTGAGAGGTTGGACGTCAGCAAGGCCCCAGGGCTTCAGAGGAGGCTGGCAGAGATAACAACCACAGAGGTCTGTAAGAGTCACAAGGAAAGGACACTTCCAGGAGACAGGAAAGACTTGAGTAGGAAGGGGACATCCAGGGATCTCTAGGTGGAGGCTCAGATCAGCTACCATTACCCTTACCCTCATCCTCTTGATTGTCTTCATCCAGACTTTTTTTTAATGTAGATCTTTCTTTTAATTTTATTTTTATTTATTTTTAATTATTGTTTTGCCTCGCAGCATGCGGTATCTTAGTTCTCCAACCAGGGATTGAACCCACACCCCCTGCTGTGGAAGCCCAGAGTCCCAACCACTGGACCGCCAGGGCACTCCTCAGACTTTTGATTTATGGTGAAAAGCTAAAGGTGAAGGCACCATTTCTGCTGACAAATGACTGATAGCAACAATTAATCACAAAGCTCAGTTGAAAGCTGCATTTTCTGAGTACCATTTGGACCCTAGGAGGTTGATAAAATATGAATTTCCTAGCATCTGTAGATAGACTACAAAGCCTACAAAAGATGTTTTCAAGATTTCCTGGTAGGGCAGCCAGCAGCACTGTTCATTACCATGTTATGTCTAAAAAATAGATGGTCTAAAAGTAGTGTCTTGATCACAGTGGGATGGGTGGAGAGGTGCAAGGGCAAGATAAGAGTACATGGGGATACTATCATAAAGCAATATGATTTAATAAACAGCACAGAGGAAAAACAAAACGATGTGAAGTCTAATAAAAGGATTTAAATGCAAGATGGACTAGGATCAGATATAAAACACAAATGCCTTTTGGAGCCTACTATAGGTAATAGGAATCTTTTATAACCCTATCCACCAACCAGAAATATATCCATCCAAAATCACAAAATTGGAGTAAATACTAGTTCACATCAGTGTAGTAATGAAAATAAAACAAAAGAAATGGTAGTGACTCCTATTCTCAAATGAAATTCATCCTCTTCTGGTAATTAGTAGGATAACCAGTTTCTCTAGCAATAACATCACACTGAGCAAACGGGCTACTGAAAATGTACCTGTAAAGATGCTGTGAGAAAAACTGCCATAGGTTGAGCACCTATAGTGTGCCAGGCGGGAGGCTAAGTATCCTCCACAGGTTATCTCAGAAACGCTCAGAGTAATTCTAAGAATTAGGTGTTATTTACATTTTACACATATTGAGCCTAAATTTCTGAGAAATAAATTGCCCAGAATTGTACAACTAGGGATAGTGGAAGCAGAATTGAAGGTGAGGGCTTCTGCGCACAAAGCCCTTTGCATTTTCACCCTGCTTTCTAGTATCGATTCTGTGGATTATGCATCCTCTAGGCTTCTACTCTATAATTTGATTCTAAATGGTCATGAGATAGAGGAACTGTCTGATTAGTCCTTTTCTCATTTGATAAGCAATCCCTAATGACTTTAATTACCCAATATCTTAAAAACGGCAATCTTATATTTTTATTTCCAGTGGTATCTGAGCTTAATGTTCCCCTATCTGTATGTTTTTGAAGGACTAATATATTAATATATTGCATATATTATAACACTTGTGCAAAGATAAAATCATTTTACAATGAGATTAAATATTTTCAATAGAACACTTTCAGTATTTTTAACTTTTACTTATCCACTCTGTCCAAATATATTGAATACAATGAGGTGAAATATGTTGCTTTATTTTTGAAAACCTTGGTTTAATATTTTTTATACATTAATTAGATTCCAGGTCCGTTTTGAAATTCAGTTTATTTTGATATTTACGTGAGACATTTTTTATTTGGCCATGGCAGTCAATTAAAGCAAATATTCAACTGGTAAATATGCTTTTTCTCTGATTTCATCCTACTGTCCTTGAAAACTCATTAGACAGTGTTACTTTATATTTTTCATAAGTGGTTTCAAATATCCAATAACGAAATATTTTTAAATTAGCTAGAAAATTCTGTTTCCAATTTTCTTAAATGTGTGTAGAGAGTGTGTGTGTGTATAAGTACGTATATATATTTATATCAATGGCACATATTGCTAAATGGTGAAAAGATATCCAGATGTTTATTTTCAATATATTTTCTGTATAGTACAAAAGGTGGTTATTTTCTCACTTACTGTTATTATAAAACTTACATCTGGATAATGTGAAAGTATCTGGTGGACCTTGTTAGATCTAAGCAGATGGTCGCTGTTTCTAACCATGGAGTGAGGCTGACAAAGAGCTCCTACCACGAGTGTCACTCTGACAGTTTCTTGTGTGCACAGGTTCTTATATTATTGATATCATTTTCAAGTTTAATTTCCATATTAATATTTAAACCTCTTTTCCATTTTTGAGGTATATTTATTAAAACTCAATAATTAGCTCTGTAAATCCATTTATCCAGTAATGTTACTGCGTGGCAGGGCCCTGATTAGATATGTGAGGGACCTCTGTCAGCCCAATTCTCAGGGCAAAACTAAACTCTCTGTGCAGGAAATCTTACTTACTGTGTATAACCCATCCTGGTGAAAAATGTAGGGACCACTCAGGGCAGCCAGTGCCCATCCATAGGTGACACTTTGTAAAGCTTAATTCCTTATAAAAAATTAAAAATAAACACAAGTAAATGTTCCAATATTTTCTCCATACAGCATGAGTGGTGCCCATACACCTTCCCAGAGACTGCTGTGTGGTCAACTCCTACTTAGATGCCCAATCAACACCCCAAAACAACTTATCCAAAACAGAATGTCTCCTTTTTATATTCTACCACAAACCAAAATGTACCACTTTCCTGTGTTCCTACCTTTAAATATTAAAGGAAAAATGCCCCAAATCAAGAAACATTTGTCAGAACTTACTAGGTGCCAGCATTGCACCAGACAACACAATGCAAATTCAACCCAAATTGTCAATATCCTTAATCTGCAATGTACTTTTATAAACTGATAAGAAAAACTGATAATTTCCAAAAAATGTATGAAAATGATTTTATTTCATTAGTAATTAAATAAGCACATCTTCTTAAAAAAGAGAGGCAACTTTTTATCAATCAAGTTACACAAGACATTTTAAATGGCAGTACTCTAGTGATGAAGAGAATGTTCTTTGTATAATACCATTTGACAAAATTTGTCAAGGATTTAAGAAATGTTTGTGTCATTTTAAACTATGATTAACATGTCATTTTCATAAATTTATTCTAAAGACATACTCATAAAAGTATGGAAAGATTGATTTAAAAATTAGTCTAGCAAAACATTGGAGACAATTTAAATATCCAACAACTGGAGATTAGGTAAATCAACTGCAATGGATCCAAAAGATGGACAAGTATGTGATTATTAAAATCAGATTCTGAAAGAATATTTAATGATATGGTATAATTGTAAGTGAAAAAACACAGGATATAAAAGGATATAAAGTAAATAAAGGAAGATCTCAATTTTGTAAAAAAAAAATCTCACAAAATAAGAATAGAAGGAAACACATTTTTAACAATGTATGTCTCTGTGTAATAGAGTCACAAGTGGTTTCTACTTAAATTTTTTATGCTCTTTCATATTCTAACAAATTTTTACATTGAATATATATGTATGTACACATATGTATATATACACACATATATGTATATATATTATATATATAGTATATTATATATATACACACACACATTCTGTTTACTATAGACATTTAAATTTTTTGAAATACTTTTGGATATTCTCTGATATCCACCCAAATCAAATCCTATATTATGTGTACATGTGCATATACAGGATTTAATTTTGCAGCATACCATAGAAAATCCCAGTACATGGCCTAAGCAAGGCAAAGATTTATTTCTCTCACTTGACTGAGGTCTGGAGGAAGGGAATCTGGAGGCTGGCATGTCCAGGGTTACCAGTGGCTGAGGCTTCTCATACCTTTCGGTTCCACCAGTAGAACATGGCTTCCTTGCTCAGGGTCACCTTACCGTCCATTCCATCTGCATTCCTGGCAGGAAGAGGGATGAAAGGGGGTGGCAAAGAGCACACCTCCTACCAAGTCAGGCCCTGTGAGGAGCCTTTTGGGAATCTCTACCCAGTAACATCTCATGGCCACCATATCTGCAAGCCGTGACCTGGAGACTTTACGTAGACATACATGACTGCTTGGAGTAAATTCTGGGCTTTCTTCTAAGGAAGTAGGAAAGAATGTCATTTGCATAGGCAATCTGTGGGCTGTACTACACTGATGATAATAAAACTGCCTTTTAAATTTTTCTGTAAAGCGTGATGGTGGCAGAACAACAAAAAGAATCTACGTGAGGAAAAAAAGAATGGAGGAGAAAAGAGGAGATGCAGATAAAAATAAAGAGTCGCAGAAATTAAGGATTATTCTGATGCTCATTAGAGGGGAAAGAGAGGGCTCAACAATGGCTTAACTCCCAACCATGCTAAGTTTCTAATACACCCTATACCATTTTCCAAAAATAAATTCAAAGGAAATGAATTGAAAAGGAGAGAAAAATCTGAAAGGCAATGGCATTCAGTCTTCCTTGTCTCTTTCCAGGATTCCCAAGAATTAAAGTAAATCTTGGGAACACAATACATATGGCTAAATTAGAGTCTGATTCTTCTGTTTCTCCCTGTGTAAAATAGAGAAGGCTAGAATTCTTATAACGTGTAATTTGTATCTTAAAAATATCAGTGCAATCCAGTCTCTTACTCCATGGGATTAATATCTCTATACAATACTTGCTATTACACATATTTCTTGCTTTTCATATGAGTTTGTTATATAAATATGAATAATATTCAAATGTATATGCAATTTTAGATGAATATATTTATATAGAAATATATAGAAAATTCTGTATAAAGATATATATTATAAATAAATATATATATATGTATTTTTCTACCCATGTGAGCCATTTTTCAAAATAATCTCAAGGGCATATTATGAATTATCAAAGAAAATTATTTTGAATTCATTTTGAAGTTAAAGGTTAAACTTTAAATCAGGCACATGATTCTAGAAAAGTTGGAGCACAGAGAGTAACAGAAAGCCTTAAAACTAAATAAAAACAAAGGATTACCCCCGTTTATCCAGTTATATAGCTGAAGAAGTGACAAGAAAATTAAAGAACTTCCTATATAAATTTTAGATTAGCCAATTGAAAGACATTAGCATTTCTGAGTAAACAAGATGGTCAAAAAATCCAAGGAGAATTTGATGCCAGGGCCTAAAATGGAACCACAATGATTATTCTAGAGAGAAAAATTAGAAGACGCTCAAAATTAAAACATGGAGGTCTTCTATTTCTTCAGAAATGAAGTTGAGTATATGACGGTGACATTCCCTTCCATGCCATCCCACTATTCTGTGTTGTTATTTTCTTTTTTTTTAATTTGATAAGTGTGAGATTGTGTATATATTGGCAGAGACCCTAGTTTGCAGAGGAAACATAGGAATAAAAATATCTTTGAACACCTGCTAACATTTCCACGATCAACAGAACACTTCCATGATGCTCCCCTAAAAGTGACAGTCCTCCCTGTTCTAAGGTTTAAGGTCTATGATCAGAAACCCACTCCTACCAAACAGAGAGCTCTCCTTTTGATGCTAAGCAATAGGATGTTGATAATCACAGGAATTTAATTTCCCTACTTAATGTCAGTAGTAAATTTGGTTAAGGCAGGACAACACCATAATCAAAGAACAGCTAGCAGATCATTGAAAAGCTACTAAATTATGCCATGGAATCTTTGAATTTATTATCACTTTACATTCTACTGACTCATTCATCTATAGCACCAGAAAGCTCCTAAATTCTGAATCGTCCTTACCTGATCATTCAGAATCAAGCAATCAAACAGCATTTATCAGAAGCCTTCTGGCACATTGTGCAATATTGGGAATTTTACCAAGAGACTTCTCTAGAAATACGATCCCTGATCTCTGAAGACTTGCCTTGTGAAAATGTTAAGAAGAATTTTAACAGCAGTCTGTTGTTGTATATCGTTCCTTGTCACACATTGTCATAAATGTGTCACAATAACCCAACAAAGTCGGCACAATTATCATCTTCATTAGGTAAAGTGACGGGCCCAAGATTACAAAACTGATAATAAGTGATACCAGTTTCAAATACAACTCAAATAACAACACTGCCCTGGACCCACATAGAGCATAAAGGAAAAAAGTATCTAAATTGTGTATCAATGTAGCACAACCACTGTACCTTTGTTCTAAAACATGATGTTTATGTGTATTTGCAACATAAATATGAATATATTTTATAAATACAATATATGCAAAAACCAAACAAAAGCACAAAAAACCTTAAACTGAAACAAGTCCACATTGATTAACTTCATTTAATCAACTAGGTTAAGGCAAAATTCTCCTAGTCAGTGTCAGTGCTCAATAAATAACTTCCATCATCATTATTATTATTATTATTATTATTATTATTATTAAAGTAGTGTGCTTTCAGGGGTTGAATAATATGGGGAGTGGGAGTTTCCTAATTGGATATCACCCAAGTCTCAGATCCAAAATAAATGCCCTTTCCTTCCCAGCAGATACAACTAGACATCTAGAAGTAACCCAACCCAGAATACCACCCCAAAATGTGTAAAAATTAAAATTAATTTTCTTTCTTTACTGTGAGACAGACAGATACTACAATGCCAGCTGATAATGCAAGAAGGCCTTTGCTTCCTTCAGTCTATCTAATAATGACTAATTTTCCCAAACCTAGGAATATGTCCCCAGCCCAGCTAACTCTGGACCCCTGGGTTTCCCTGGCTGTCTCATCTGTAATATACCAAGTCTGCATGGTTGAGGACTTAAGAGTAATCATAGATGAAGTGTCGAGGAGGAAACACAAGAGCATAGATGTCGGGTCGCATGAGATTAATTCTATTCTTCTGGATCTGAGAGCAGCTTTATCTAACATAACAATCTTCAGGATACAAAATAAAGCCACTAAACTATACTCTGTATTTTCAAGTCATAAAATTCATCAGTAATGTAAAAAGATTACTTTAAATATTGTCCATAAATCACCCTCAGTAACAATTTCCAAAACAAAAACAAAAGGTAAAATATACTCTCTAGTCTGAATTTATGGTTTGTCTGCATCATAAGACAAAAATGTATCCTGACAAGTTCTCTGAATTGTCAGTTTGCTGTACTACTGAGTTTTCAAGTGATTTATCCTCTGGGTATAAGGCCAATATTTGCATCTTGACTCATTTTTATAGCTATGTTACCCGATTGTTATGACCAATAATTTAGCATTCTGGTATACGAACAATAAACTCCTGGAATCTTGTAAACATATTATTTCTGTTCCTTCACAACAACTAAACGGTGCTAATTCTACAATCTTTCTTTGTACAGTTGGGGTCACACATACGGAATTAGAAGTCAAAGTAGATGAAATATTTTGGAGTATAGGTATCAGAAATGGTAAAATACTATATTGACCATGTTTACATAATTTGTTCATTATATTATTAGTTTTTTAATGGAGAAAAATTAATATTTATGTTTAGACAAACACAAAAATTCAACTTGCAGTTGTCAGCCTGCACCAAAAGATGATGATTTAAGCTAAAAAATAAACTAATTTTATAATTTTGGGATTCAACTGTTTCTATTTTAAAATATTTAATGGCTATTGTATTATTAATATACAGAAAGAACTTTAAGTATGAATATAAAGTAAATTTACTTTTCTTAGATTTAATAATAAATATTCAACTTCCTAATGTATATTTACTAATTCTTTCACTAAAACCTAACTCTAAATACTTCAGTGCCAACAGTATGGGAATTGAACTCGTTTCTTTAATTTTTTAATGGATTATGGAGCCAAGTTATTGGAACAAAGGAGCAAGACATGGATTTTAGATTTAAACAGACCTTGAGGAAACGAGGGAGAAAGATACATACATACGTATATAGTACATACATACATATATCATACATACATGAAATATTTTGTCTTGGTTTTATGGATTCTAATTCATTTAGCTCTTTGATAAAACTTCTATTTATCCTTCTGGTTTTAAACACAGTTATTTTAACATTTTTTTCATATTACTGTATTGTTCCCTGTTCTTGGGAGCAAATTCTTTCTCTCCTGGAGATGGACTTTGTTGTGTACTTTGTAATGTTTTTCTGTGAGCTCCTCTTTGACAGAAAGCACTTTCCAGATTACAAGGCTTCCCAAAGACCAATTTTATTTTTAAGTTGAGGTACAATTTATATATATTAAAATACACAAATCTTGAGTGTTCAGCTTAGTTAGTTTTTGCATACGTAATATATACCTAAGCTATTACACAAGTAAAGACATAGAATGTTTCCTGCATCCTTGTGGTTCCTATCCATCAATATCCCCTGAAAGGTAACTACTATAAGCCTTGATATGATAGTTATCTATACATGATATAGGTAGCTAATATGCTAGTATAAGTATTTCTTCTTAGGAAAGAAGTATGTTAGTAGGTGTACAGTTTTATTCTTCTTTTTATAACTTCTTTCCTTATTCTAGGTCCTTTGAATTTCTACCTATTTAGAATCAGCTTGTCAATTTCCATCAAAAAAACCTTGTTAGAATTGTGACTGTGACTGAATTGAATATACAGATCAGTTTATGTAGAATTGACATATAATCAATATTAAATTTTCTAATCCATGAACATGGTAAATCGTTCTGTTTACTTGTCCTTCCTTAATTTCTTTCAGCAATATCATATAGTTTTTCGTGCGCTTTTACTAGATTTATTCCTATCTATATGATTTTTGGTGCTATTGTAAATGATATTGCCTTTAATATAATTTTAATTGTTTGTTGGTTGTTAACACAATAGATTGATCTATACCTTGCAACCTAACTTCCTTATTTCTAATATTAAGATTTTGTTTACAGGGTTTTTAAAATTTCTGTGAATGTAATCATGTCATTGTGAATAATAGCAGTTTTCCTTCTTCCTTTCTAGCCGTTATACCTTTTTCTTTGCTTGTTTTACTGCACTTCTAATACAAATGTTAAATAGAAGTGGTGAGAATGGATATCTTTTTCTTGTTCCCAATCTCAGGAGGAAGCTTCCAATATTTCACTATTAAGTATGTTGCTTTCTGTAGATTTTTTAATAGATAGCCTTTGTAAGATTTAGAAATTCCTAGTTTTCTGGACATATGTTGAATTTTAGCAAATATTTATTTACATTTATTGAGATAATAAAATTATTTTTATCCTTTAATCTACTGATGTGGTGAATTCTATTTATTAACTTTTTAAATTATTAAATCATACTCACATTTCTGGAATAAATCCATATTGCAAATTTCTAAATTAGCCATGTTCATGGCTCTATGGAGTTCACTATTTCCAGGCAACTTTTTATATTACTGTCTGAGTTTGGGTTTGTGGTACCATGAGGGTAATCCAAATGACAATCTATACTTAGTAATCTATAATCATTTTGTATGTGGATACATGAGTATGCATAATATGATACGTACTCGTGTAAGTATGCGTGATAAATATGATGGATTTCTATTATTCTGATTATAACTCACTTCTCTAAACAGAGCTTAAAGGAGCTCAATAAAAAAAAACAAACTTTAAAAAGTAGAAAAAAATTTACATTTTTAAAAAATTTGTTGATTTTTACCCCATAGGGTTCCTTGGGCATCGACTTGGGCATGAGACTGATGAGAGATAAGTAAATGAAGGAGAATTTAGGAAAAGAGTTACAGGCATGAGCAGGAAGCAAAGTACTGAAAGCAGATAAGGGCAAGAGTACCACCATCTTTTGCCATCTCATGGAGAAACCAGAAGAAAACCTTCCACAGCTCCTGGGAAGTGGACCTCATATTACTGTAGGACAGTGCAATAGTGTATGTTTATAGTGATAATCCTAAGTCATCTAGAAAATATTAAATTATGTTTAGTTTGTTCTGATTAAGAAGATGTAAAGTTTTCTTCCAAATATTTTATGTGAAATGGTTGACATCCCAAGTCTGAAAAAGAGGCAAACTTTTCATATATATGGTTATATATAAAATTATATCTTTATATATCATATATAAAGGTATATATAGTTATGTATAATATAAATAATGTTATAAAGGTTTAAGTTAATATATAGTTATATAAAATTTTATATATGTAGATGTTTATATGTATAGCTATTTTCTTACATAATTATATAGACTATAGTTCAGTTATTTAGGATTCAGTCTCAGTTTTTTGAATAACTGAAATTTACCTTTCTTATGGACATGAACTCATTCTTTGTCACTCTGTTCTTTTAAAAGTAAATGTATTGTACTCACTAGCTAAGAAATTTCACCTAGCAATTTCAGTGATGGTTTGAATAAACAACAGCTGTCAAAATGATATCAATTTACCTGCTCTCCCATCCTTACATCCATAAAAGCATTTCCTTTTACACAAGAGTGTACTGAGGAATAATTAGTAAGTGTTTTTAAAAAGAATTTGAAGGTATGAAAGATTACTCCAAAATGCTAATTTTGATTATTGTAATAACAGCTAAAAGGCAAAAAGAAGAATATAATGCAGTGATCCTCATTTTTGGCTTAATACAGATGTCCTCAACCATCTGTGAAAGGAATAAAGAAAAAAATCTATTGGGCCCAATAGCAAAAACAAGGTAACAATTGCAAAACTGAGGAGGACTAGAGTTTTGCATTAAAGAATCCTAACTGGATTCTTCACCAATTGCCTGGCAGAGCATAGTCTTCAAAACAAATTAAGCCTTGCATCTTCAAATGTATCCTGAAGTTTCCACAAAATTCTATTAGGCTCTAAAGCCCATCCTAGAGTAAAGTTCAAAGTTTATAGGACCTGAAATATCTAAGATGGCAAATGTAACTTTGTGGTAGAATATACCTGTTTATGTACCCTGGATGTTTCCCATCCACAGAATAGGTGTATGTCCATATGAATGTTTCCTCTACCATCTACAAGACGATAACTTCCAAATGTGCCTCTGTAACTCAGACATCTCCTCTGAGCACCAGACTCACGTGTTTATTGTGATATCAAACAGAGACCTGTTGATACCTCCAACTGAATGTCTTACAGACATCTCAAATTTCATGTGTCTCAAACACAGTGCCTACAATACTCAACCTCCCAGTTTTTCTCCTGTGTGTCCTCCATATTCTCATAGATGGTACCACCATTCACTGGGTGCTCAAACCCGAGGGCTGTTTTTTCTTTTTTGGTTTTTTGTTTTTTTGCGGTACGCGGGCCTCTCAGTGTTGTGGCCTCTCTCGTTGCAGAGCACAGGCTGTGGACGCGCAGGCTCAGCGGCCATGGTTCACGGGCCCAGCCGCTCCACGGCATGTGGGATCTTCCCGGACCGGGGCACGAACCCATGTCCCCTGCATCGGCAGGTGGACTCTCCACCACTGCACCACCAGGGAAGCCCCGAGAGCTGTTTTTGATCCCTCTTTCCTTCTCATCACTAGTGTCTAATCTACCTCCAAGCCCTATCAACTCAACGACAAAAATATCTTGAGCCTCTTCCTCTCAGCTGCTACTGCTTTAATGACTCTTGCTCAAGTTATTACAATATCTGTGTATAATTCTGCCAACTTTGCTACAGCTATTTTCAATACAATAGCTGGAGTAATCTTTCAAAAAAGTAAATCTGACCATGTCACACTCCTGTTAAAAGCATTCCCATTATTCCCATTTCACTTTGAACAAAATCAAATCATTTAACATGGCCTATAAGACTGTGATCGGACCCATCCCCATCTCTCCTGTTCCTATGCTTGAACTCCTGTTCCAGCCACACTGGCCTTCTTTAGAGTCTCAAACACATTAAGCTCTTTCCTTCCTCAAGGTCTTCACAAAGGCTGTTCCTTCTACCTGAAACACTCTTTCCTCTGAGCGCTGACTTCTCTGATCTTATGACTAATTTCAAATATCACCTCCTCAGGAAAGCTTCTATTAACCCTATGCTGTCTAAAATAGTTTTCTCACCCCACCCCATGACATTTCCCAGTAGCCTCTCTTATTGCACGTTTTTATTTCCTCTTCACAGCATCTAGTACAATTTGCAAGGTATTTACTTCTTTGCTTACTTATTTTCTTATCCCTCCCCCAAAAAATTTCCATGAGGATTGGGAGGAATGCTCTTTTGCCCACCTTTGTGATCACAGTGCTGTGGACTGGAGACATGCCTGTGTGGGAGTGCTGAAGGATGTGTGTTTATGGAAGATAGAGACTCTTCAGTTAAACCTGCTTCTCACTGCACTCAGTTCAGAGGCTGACCCTCAGGAAGGGAGGTTGGTGGGAAGTTAGAGAGGGCAGCTGGAACTCTTTCTAGGGGTTGAATGTTCACCATATGCTAAGTCTCCTCTTTTTACTTTCTGTATCCTATCTCTTCTCACTTAGCAAATAGCTGGTCCTTCTTCCTTTGCTGCTGCAAAAATGATCTTCCTCCTCAGAGGAAGATCATGGTGCTTTACCCTGCATTGCCAATCAGTCGGTATGTCCGTGTCACTCTCCCTAGCCCACCTACCTGTAACACCTCCATCATTTCCCCCACCTGTTTCCAACACAGTAATCATGAAATACCACTCACTTCCCCTTCTGTCTGTCTCTTTCTATAGATGCTTTATAGGACAGTTTATGCTATTTCGAAAACCTAGAACAACCTCCCATCTGCCATCTGTTAAACCATCATTTCTCCTTCATTAAAAATCTTTCTTAAATTCAAGCTCATCTCAGAAAAAGTATGAGTCTAAGAAGGAGTGAGTCTCACATTTAGATTCATATGTCTGACACTGCTCTGTATTATCTACCTGGGTCTACTTAATGGGAAAAAAATAAAAAATAACTGCCAAAATAGAAAAGCAGAATTATAGCATGTATATATTTTAAATACATGTGACCATATTTATACAGGCGCATATTCTGTTTGTGACATGCTGAAGTTTTGCAAAGTTATTTTTTTCCAAAATTTTGCAAAGACTAGAACTATGTTTCCCTTCTGCACACTGCCTAGCACACTGAGGATACACAATAAACATACATGTGTATTATAAATATGCTAATGTATAAATTGCAGATAAATACATATGAAGTTTGAGAAGAGTTTCAGATTGGCAATTTTTCTCAAATATTACCACTGGCTTATTTCTACTGATTGAGAAGCTATCTCTACACAACAATGTCAAGTTGGCTGACAAGTAGCTCTCCTCCTGAAGTACTTAAAACATTTCATGTTCTTAATGAGACTATATTCACCAAAGTAGGATAAAGAATTTTGACCGTTCCACAATGGGGGGCACCATACATCATTAATGTCAGATTAGAAAAAGGGGAATATTTCACCATTTATCTCCCAGTCCTTTAAATCCCAAACCAAACACTATCCTAATTGTGGAAATCACTGACTAGACATCAGGACCACATTTTTTAAATGTGGGAACTGATAACAGACCATGAGTTTATTATGAGTCAGCACTGAGTTCTTTAAAAATTCATACTTGGAGGAGTTGGCCAGATGAGAGTAGGCACTGATTCCCGTTTGGCAGACCAAGATTATGGGTGGGATGATTAAAGCCTATTAAGAAAGAATAAAGCATATGGGTTGTTTAATCTTCAAAAAAGAAGGTAATGGGATGACGGCTACTTTAAAAAGTAGAAAAATGTTATATAAAGGGTACTTCCTAGTATTTCCATACTATGAGGGCTATATAAGGTGGGAAGTGGATTTAAATTGTGATTGAGAAGAGACTGACACTAGAGATAAGAGAGTTTTGTTGACAGGGATTATAACGTTCAAAAGGAAGCTTCTGCAGACATTAGTACCATCTCCATCCTCAGAAAGCCTTGGAGCAGGATGCATGGTAATCTATCTCAGGTTGCTTTGATATCAGAGAAAACTGTCCTAGCAGTTTGCACTTAAGAATTGGTGTTCTTTGATTCTACTTTCAGTGACTCTGGGAAACTTTTTCCTTAAAAATAACAACTTTTTATTTAAATAGTATATGGACTACTGACTATTTTAAAACACTAATACTTATTATTAGAGGTCTCTATGATGTGAAGAAAGAACAAGATGTGAAAATGAGGCAATGAACAAGGGGCAGAAACTTTTCTATGATTACAGGTTAATTGTAAACAAAACACATCTCTTTCTCATTCTTCTTTCCCCTGTAATTCTGAATGTCAATTCTCATGCAGTGTGAATCCTGAGAGTGAGAAAGTAGGAACAGTTATCACTAAATTTAATCTCTGGAAAAGTTTACAGATGGAAATCTTCATAATTGAACTTGTCACAAATATTGTACTTTGAAGAACTGGCATTAACTAGACACAGAGGTGTCCTCATTCCCAATCTCTAGGGCCATTCAAGAGTGATGGGGTCACCCCTATATCATGGATAGAAATTCCACTGTCCTCCATCTGGTTCTGACATTTCCTTCCACATAAAGTGTGCGCTGGCTCAGTTCCAGTCTGACCTTTAGCTTTCCCTGTAATGAAAACTCCCCAGTCATATCTGCAACAGCAACAAGAGGTTCCTGAGTTTGACCTTTACCTGGCACAGGAAGGACGTTGTGTTACAACAGTACTCTGTACAGATGTTACACCTGTGAAGAGATGAACTACTCATTCACAAAGACAATGTTTCAGGCTAAGTCATTAAGAATTATAAAGAGCTCTTAAAATCTAAATGAAGACTGTCAGCAGTAAACATGTACACTTACACCAAGTTACCAAAATTTTCACCCTATTTATGGCATATATTTTACAATTATAATCAGAGTGGGTAAAATAAACACACATGCATTTATCTAGTTCAGTTTTTCAATTTTGCTCATCTTCAGTTTTTTCCATTTGGGAATTTATATTACAGCTGATTTCTGAGAACTTTCCAATTAAAAAATTTAAAAAGGGTCAATTCAGTGACTTCCTTTTGATTAATATGGTGAATCCAGAAACCACAAAATGCCTTCTATGTTAGTTCCTTTAAGTACAGTTTCTGCTTGCTCTTAGCCAGAAAGTTCATTCAGGAAACGGATCTGTACAAACATTGTGACAATCCAAGGAAAACATCCCACACAGGCCTCATCACCATGGCCAGCTCTCAGAATCAAGGTACTCACCCTGGAGAAAGAGGACAGGGAGCAAAAAATGTGAAGCAACAAAAGGATTTCTCTAGTTGGCTTAAAATTTCTAGCAATGATAGGAGAAATGAAAGAATAATTGAGAAGGGGAAATGTTGGAAAAATACAGTCACACACATTATGTGACATATATCTAACTTTTGAAAAAGAAAAAAATCAATTATTTGACTATTTACACATTCTAGAAACATGATTTTGTTTCTAAAAAGATACAAATAATTGACTGAATTAAGTTATCCTTTAAATGCATACACGACATCAACGACTTAAAGGTAACCTCAGCTTTGGCTAACATTTCAAGTTGTTTGCAAGAATTAAAACATACTTCTTTTCTCTTTTATGAAGCCTGACTAATTATCACCTAGATTTCCAGACAGTTAAAATATCCTAAGGATAGAAAAAGATAAGTGTTGGTGAGGGGGTGGAGAAAAGGGAACCCTTGTATACAGTTGGTGGGAATGTAAATTGGTGCAGCCACTATGGAGAACAGTATGGAGGTTCCTTAAAAAACTAAAAATAAAGCTATACTGTGATCCAGCAATGCATCTTCTGGCGATGTAGCCAAAGAAAATGAAATCAGTATCTCAAAAATATATTTGCACTCCCAGGTTCTTTGTAGCATTATTCATTAGAGCCAAGATATGAATAATACCTAAGTGTCCATCAACAGATGGATGAAGAAGAAATTGTGGCTATATACATACATATATATATATATATATATATATATATATATGTATGTATGTATGTATGTATGTATGTATATAGCCACAGCCTTAAAGAAGGAGATTCTGCCATTTGCAACATATGGATGAACCTGGAGGCTGTTACGCTGTACAGCTGTTAGCATAACTAACACCATCCTGAGCCCCTTCAGCTCCTCCTTTTCTTCCTCTGACCCTACCTGGGACTTTACTGTGTAGTAAATCTCTTCTCTGTTGTCAAGGGCTTTGTAGTTAATAGATACTGTTTAATGTTCATTAGGTAGCCCATATGCTCTGTTAGTCTTTGAACATTAAGATTTTTCTCTGACATGTTCCTGGCACTCATGAGTCTAGTTAACCATCATAGATCAGATACAGTCTTGACTTAGGAATGCATGCCCTGTCTCTGAGCACGTACCCTCATGTCTGAGTTTGACTATAAAGTTGTCCCAGTGGTGGCCCCTTGGTGGTGCAGAGAATCACTGAATAGCAGAGGGATCCCTGTCTGCCTGATTCCACACTGTGTGTAAGTCACTCAATAATAAACTGACCCATTGATTATAGGGACCTGGCTCCTGCATTTTTCAGTTTCAAGATACCTTCTCAGTTTGGTGGGCATGTTTCAGTCTCTCCATCCTTGGATCTATGATAAGAGAAATAAACCAGACATAGAAAGAAGAAAACTGCATGATCCCGTTATACGTGGACTCTAAAAATGTCAAATACATAGAAGCAGAGAATAGAACAGTGATTACCAGAGGCAGGGAGGTGGGAAAAATGGGGAAAGGTTGGTCAAAGGGCACAGTTGTTTTGATGTAGGACAAATGAGTCTAGAGGTCTAGTGTACAGCGTGATGACTGTAGTTAGGAAGACTGTACTGAATATGGAAATTTGCTAAGAGGGTAGATTTCAAGTGCTCTCAATATACATATGAAAATGGTAACTATGGGGGAAGATATGTTAATTAACTTGACTGTGGCAATCATTTCACTATGTGTATGTATATCAAATCATCACCTTAAACATATACAATTTTTTTAAATATATATATAAATAAATAACAGAGCAGGTGAGGGATGAATTAGGAGTTTGGGATTAACATTTACACACTATCATATATAAAATAGATAACCAACAAGGACCTACTGTATAGCACAGGGAACTATACATCATACTTTGTAATAACCTATAAGGGAAAAGTATGAAAAAGAACATATATATATATACACATATATATATATAGAGAGAGCTGAATCACTTTGCTCTACACCTGAAACTAACACAACATTGTAAATCAACTATACTTCAATCAGTCAACATAAATAACAAATAATAAATTAAGTAATATCCTAAAAAAACAAAATTCAAAAGAACATCCTAATATTCACCTCTATTTCATGCCATATCAACACTCAAATACTCCCAAATAAGATAACATATTAATTTGTTTCCAAAACTGTTTATACAGATTTTTTGAATGTGGATTTTTGTAAAAGAGAGCTATGGATTTCTGAAGTTGGTGGTATAAACAAGTCAGGGACAAAGAAGAAAGTGGATGGAGAATGGAAATAAGGCTCAGTGACTCAAGACTCTTGGTGGCAGATGGCAGAAGCCAGATCAAACTAGCCAAAACACAAGAGAGATATATTGGCATGGATAACTAAGAAATCCGTGACCTATTTCAAGCATGATATCATCCCATATCTGAGGCTGTGTCTTTTTACCCTCTGATTTCCTCTGTGTTTGCTTTATTCCAGAAAGATTCAATCACGTGGTAGCAAAGATGATCCCCAGCAGCTCCAGGGTTAGAGCAAAGAAATCCAGGAAAAAGAAAGACATACTCTATCCCCCAGTATCCATGTCAATCTGTATCAATGATGTGTCCATCCTTGAGCCAATCACTTTGTCCAGAATTATGAGAGAACACTGATCAGCCTGGGGTTGTATGCTTCCATGTCAATGAAAGTGAAGCTGGGTGTTGAATTCTCACTATAATGACAAGAATTTGGGGGTTTTAGCTCCAAAGAGGAAAAAGGTAGAGGATAGATCATCCCTTCCTCTCCACCCCCAATACCCTCATAACACACAAAAATAGCTGATGTATTCTGCAGGGCTAATGTACTTATTATTCTATTATTTGCTTGTAGTCTCTGTGCCTCTTCTTAACTCTTCTTTCTTCCTTTCTTTCTCTCTCTCCTTTTCTCCCTCCTGCCCTCCCCCTTTCATCCCTCCCTCTTTTCCTCCATCCCTCCTTCCTTTCCTGCTTTGTTCCCTTTTTTTACTTCCTTCCTCAAAATAACATACGTATATATTTTAGAAGTCAAATACTATTATTGCAAGACATACAGCAAAAAACACCAGTGTCCTGCTCTATCCTTCCTCACCATTTACTTCCACCACCAAAAGATAATCATTTTAAACTATATTATCCTTTTATTCTATTGCTTTACTTCCCATATCTAAACAGCAGGCTTATAAATAATATATCATTATTTTTTAGATATTGTCAATTGGCACCCTACACAGAAGTACATTTTTTAAATCTCTTATATGACCAAATACATATACATCTTACCTCATTCTCACAATGTGGTTATATCATAATTTTTATTGTCAATATTCATTTTTAACAAAATTGTGATTATGTATACATAGTTACAGCTCATTCACATAGTACATATATGATTATATTTTCTTTCTTTCTAACATTTGCTCTTCATTTACTTTTTTCTAGTGTTTCTATTTGACTGGAGTGTTTTAGTTTGTTTGTTACTGTTGCTTATTCATTTGCTTGGTTTTGTTTGCTTGCTTAGTCTTCCATGCATTCATCACAAATTTATATATTTTAAAAATCTCCTAACAAACTCTCAGATTCATCTCAGTACAAATCCATCAGGTATGTCAGCAGTTCATGGTGGTCCTTGGGGGGGACTTCCGTGTGATGGCCCCTTGTCCTCCTGCTCTAGCCCACGCTTCTCCAGCTGAAGCCCTGGCACTTCCCTCCACCCGCATGCTTGGAATTCGCTTCACCCACTCCCTTGTTAGAACCCTCTGTCCTTCGACCCCACACCTCTCCCGTATTGTTTACCCTCTTGTTTTGGTGGAGCGCTTCCTCTACCAACTTCCAGAAAATATATAGAAGATAACTTTGTGAGACCCCACATGTATAAAGAGCCTTTGTTCTGCCCTCACATTTGACTGGTGGGTTTGAGCGTGAATTAGGCGGACCCTTGGAAAACTGTATGGCAGGTCCATCGATGATCTCTTCTGTCCCATTACTTTGGTTTCCCTGACTAGAGCCCTTACTTGTCAAATATTAGGCCTCCTGAATGGATCCTCTGCTTTTTAAATATATATTCTCCTATTTTCCATCACTTGTGTTCCTACTTATCCTCTGTTCCTACTTTCTGAAAAATGCCTTCAATTTTTTTTTTTTTTTTTTTGGCTGCGTTGAGTCTTCATTGCTTCATGCAGGCTTTCTCTAGTTGCAGCGAGTAGGGGCTTCTCTTCATTGTGGTGCACAGGCTTCTCATTGCAGTGGCTTCTCTTGTTGTGGAGCATGGTCTCTAGGCGCATGAGCTTCAGTAGTTGTGGCATGTGGGCTCAGTCGTTGTGGCTCGTGGGCTCTAGAGTGCAGGCTCAGTAGCTGTGGTGCACGGGCTTAGAAACCACCTTTCACTTGCTTTCACCTCTTAATGATCTCCAGCCATCACTGATCTCTACTACTAGTGTTATTTTTCTTTCTTCTCCATCTTCTCTCTTCCTCCTCCTTTTTTCCTCTTCTTCCTTCTTTTCCTTCTTTACATTTTTTTTTCTGATTCCTCCCATGAGAATATAAGCTCCATGAGGACAGGGATTTTGCTCTGTTTTGTTCTCAACATACTACCTAATTCCTAGAACAATACCTGACAAAAAGCCAATATGTACTTGCTGGGAAAAAATGACAACATACTAGAAAAAATAGAAAATTTAAGTAAACAGAAACAAAAATAATTTATTTGCAAAGATCACAAATAATCTCTCTATCCAAAGCTAATAATTACTAACACTTGAGTGAGATCCTTTTCTTTGCAGATATATACCATATATTCTTCCAGAAGAATATAGTCCTTCACAGTCCTTCTGAGGAGACAGAAATATAAGTTAAAATACAACACACCAAGTACTATCACTGAACAAAATTCTATGAAGCAGAAAAGATAAATAATTAATTCTGCCTGGCAGAGTTAGGAGATATAATAAACGCTGACCTTAAAATATAAGTAGAACTTGTCAGATTTCTATGGGATAGTTTAAAGAAAATCCCAAACCTATCACCCTGTTATATAATTATTTTCTTCTTATTACAATAAATAATACTAATGAGTATATGGCCACTGTTCTGAAACAGGGCATGTCAAAGATTACTGTACCCATTTCTTTTCTGTGAGATGTTTGCATGTTTTCACTAAGGAAGGAAGACTTGTACATCCAAATTCCTATTGTACATAGAATGTTGAGAAAATACAGATAAAATATCATTTAGTATTATATAGCTGGTTGCTTAGCATTATTGGATGAGTCAAAAGGGTCCTTTCACAAAAATTGAGGGGAAATGTTTCAAATACAAAATAAAAAATTGTCAATCATGATCTCTTTTACAAAATTATAATGTAGTTATAATTAGTACTATAATGTAGTTAAAATCAGTTACACCTTTAAAGGAATTTGTAAATATATATATATATATATATATTTTAAATCCTGGCATTCATTTAGATTTTATCCCCTGTCATCATTTAGCCCTTATAACAGAGCCCTCAAACAGCAGACTACAAATGGGGTCACCCGAATATATTCTCTATTTTAGTGCAGCAGGAAGAGGCAGAGATATCCCAGTTTAGTCAATCCTCTTTTTGGTTTTGCAGGTCACACACCAGCCCTTCAGGTCATGAAGTTTCTCTCTATGTCTGGAATCAAGACCTCCTTTTCCTGTAGAGTACTTCAACGATGTCAACCCAGAGAAGAGAAAACTGATGGGACTGATTTCTCTGCTGGATGTTGTGAGCAACACAGTGTAAAACTGACAAGCTTAAGGATTCAAATGAAATATCCCAATTAAACTGCAGCTGAAATGTGAAGACTAGTACCACTAGCAATATATATGCAAAACAAAGAAAGGAAGAAAAGAGAATAAGTGTCACCAATGTAACACAAGAAAGAGCATGGGGAAGAAACTTAAAATGAGGAGTTTTCAAACTCTAAAAGGAGGTTATAGACAACAGAATGGAGATGAGAGATAACATAATCCTACAACAGACTTAATGCATTCCACTAATGAGACAGAGCGCTGCAGTATTTCAGCCCAAATAACCTCTTAAAGAGGGTAAGAGGCAAGGAACAGCTTCTTTATAAGAGTGCCTGATTCATCTCAGAGTATAACATTTTCATTTTCCTGAAGTCATCTTCAAAAGCCTATTTCAGTGTAGATTTGACCCCTGAACAACATTTATTTGAACTGCATGGGTGTACTTATATGTGGATTTTTTTTTCAATAAATGTATGTCCTTCTATTACCCACAGTCCACCTCCTTCAACTGTGCCTATTTGTCCTCTTAAATTACTTGCAAGAAGGTGAGAAGAAGAGAGTGAACAAGCCCAACTTAATAATGTGGAAATCAGAGTGTGGTAAATGGCCCATAGAAAGATTCAGAAGAGGCAGCAGTGGTGAGCAAAGCCAGGAGTACCTGGAAGATGTAAATGAGCAAGGAATCCTAAAAGCCTGAAGTCAAAAACTGAATGTGCACTGCTGTGTTCAGTGTGCAGATATTTTGCCTTTTGCCTGTGTTTTGTTGACTCACACAATATTTAAAATTTATTTGAGTTAGTTACCACCATTAACAGATCTAGAGATTTTACATAAAAATATAACTTTCTGATTCACCTGGGGCTCTGTAGGCCTAATCCTGGCTGCCTTGACTGAATGATCTGTGAAAAGTCACCCTCTCCATGCCTGAATTTCTTCATCTACAAATTGGGGCTAATAATATACCTCACTTTATAGAATTTTTGTGAAGATTAAATGACAATGAACTGAAAGTACTTGGAACAGTACTTAGCACAGTGTAGTGATAGTACTTGCTTTATATTTGACAAAGTGAGGCTTGGAATCTTGAGATGAGCATTAAAAAGGACACAGGAAAATGACAAATTGATCAACAAGGCATATTTTGTGAACTAGATAAACAACTGAGTTATACAGTCTTCCAACCCAATGATTTGCTTTAAGAACGAATTGCATGTGCTCAAGGAAATGAAGAATCCCTTCTGAAGCATCTTCAGTTTCAAAATTCTATGCACATTGAAATAACAGCATAAGGAAGCAGAAATTTCATTTTGAAAGTAACTAAAGAAGCATACTTCAAAATATGTCAGTCTTACTCAAGTGAACATATTTTTTTTTTTGGAATTAAGGTAACACTGGTTTATCACAGTATATAAGTTTCACATGTACAACATTACATTTCTGCTTCTATATACACGATAGGGTGCTCACCACCTAAAGTTTGGTTTCCAACCATTACCATACAGTTAACCCCCTTTACCCATTACACCCTCTTCCCACCCCTATCCCCTTTGGCAATCACTATTCTCTTCTCTGTGTGTCTATATGTTTGTTTTTGTTTGGTTTGTTCATTTTATTTATTTTTTTTAATTCCACATAGGAGTGAGATCATACGGTCTTTGTCTTCCCTGACTTATTTCACTTAACATAAAGCCCTCAAGGTCTATCTGTGTTGCCACAAGTGGCAAGATTTCATCTTTTTATGGCTGAATAGTATTCAGGTGGCATATATATATATATATATATACCACATCTTCTTTATCCTTTCATCCATAGATGGACACTTAGGTTTTTTCCATATCTAAGTTACTGTAAACAATGTTGCAATAAACATAAGGGTGCATATATTTTTTCTAATTAGTGTTTTCATATTCTTCAAATAAATACTCAGAAGTGAAATAGCTGGATAATATGGTAGTTCTACTCATAATTTTTTGAGGAACCTCCATACTGTTCTCCACAATGGCTGTATCAAATTACATTCCCACCAACAGTTTATGAGGGTTCTCTTTCCTCCACACCTTCTCCAGCACTTGTTATTTCTGGACTTTTTGATAACAGCCATTCTGATGGATGTGAGGTGATATCTCAGAGTGGTTTTGACTTGCATTTCCCTTATAATTAGTAATGTTGAGCATCTTGTCATGTGCCTATGAGCCATTTTTCTTCTTGGAAAAATGCCTGTTCAGATCGTCTGCCCATTTCTTAATCAGCTTGGTTTTTTCTGTTGTTGGTGTTCTTGAGTTGTGTAAGTTCTTTGCATATTTTGGATATTAATCCCTCATTGGATATATGATTTGCAAATAATCTTCTCCCATTTGGTAGGCTGTCTTTTCATGTTGTTGATGATGTCTTTTTCTGTACAGAAGCTTTTTAGGTTGATGCAGTCACATTTGTTTATTTTTGTTTGTTTCCCTTGCCTGAAAAGAAAAATCCAGAAAGATATTGATAAGACCAATTACAAAGAGTGTATTATCTATGTTTTCTTCTAAGAGTTTTATGGTTTCCGGTCTTACATTCAAGTCTTTAATGTATTTTGAGTTAATTTTTGTGTGTGGTGTAAGGTAGCAATTTAGTTTCTTTCTTTTGGTGTGTGGCAGTCCTGTTTTCCCAACATCATTTACTGAAGAGACTGTCTTTCTCCATTGTATATTCTTTGCTCCTTTGTTGTAAATTAGTTGTCAGTATCTATATGGGTTTATTTCTGAACTCTCTATTCTGTTCCATTGATCTGTGTGTCTGTTTTCTGCCAATACCATGCTGTTTTGGTTAATACAGCTTTGTAGTATAATTTAAAATCAGAGCATGTGATACCTCTAGCTTTGTTCTTTTTCCTCAGGATTGCTTTGGCTATTTGCCATCTTTTGTGATTCTACACAAATTTTAAGTTTTCTGTTCTATTTCTGTGAAAAATATCATTGGGATTTTAATAGGGATTTCATTGATCTGTAGATTGCTGTAAGTAATATGGACATTTTGACAATTTATTCCTTCCAATCCATGAGCACAGAATATTTTTCCATTTCTTTCTGTCTTCTTCAATTTCTTTCAACAATATCTTATCTTTCTTAATGTACAATTTTCAGTGTTTAAATTTATTCTTGGTATTTTATTATTTTTTTGAGTTTGTAAATGAGATTTTTTTTATTGATGTATAGTTGATTTACAATGTTGTGCTAGTTTCAGCTGTATGACACAGTGATTCAGATATACATATATATACATGTTTGTATATTATCTTTTTTCAGATTTATATATAAATGTATAAATAATATATATATCTTCTTCAGATTCTTTTTCACTATAGGGTATTACAAGATATTGAATATAGTTCCCTGTGCTACACAGTAGGTCCTTGTTTATTTATTTTATATATAGTAATGTATATCTGTTAATCCCAGACTCCTAATTTATTCTCCCCACCCCTTTCTTCTTTGGTAACCATATTTTGTTTCTATGTCTGTGAAATCTGTTTCCGTTTTGTAAATAAGTTCATTTGTATCATTTTTTTTAGATTCCACATATAAGTGATATCATGTGATATTTGGCTTTCTCTGTCTGACTTACTTCACTTAGTATCATTATCTCTAGGTTGCTTCAAATAACATTATTTCATTCTTTTTTTATGGCTGAGTAATATTCTATTGTATATATAGACCACATCTTCTTTAACCATTCCTCTGTTGATGAACACTTAGGTTGGCTATTGTCTTGTCTTGGCTATTGTAAATAATGCTGCAATGAACATTGGGGTGCATGTATCTTTTAGAATTATAGTTTTGTCTGAGTATATGCCCAGGAGTGGGATTGCTGGATCATATGGTAGTTCTATTTTTAGTGTTTTAAGGAACCTCCATACTGTTCTCCATAGTGGCTGCACCAATTTACATTCCCACCAACAGTGTAGGAGGGTTCCTTTTCTCCACACCCTCTCCAGCATTTATTATTTGTAGACTTCTTAATGATGGCCATTCTGAGTGGTATGAGGTGGTACCTCATTGTAGTTTTGATTTGCATTTCTTTAATAATTAATGATGTCGAGCATCTTTTCATGTGTCTGTTGGCCATCTGTATGCCAAAGAAATCCTGAGGGAAAAGAACAAAGCTGAAGGCACAACCTTCCCAGACTTAGACACTACTACAAAGTTACAGTAATCAAAACAACATGGTATTGGCACAAAACAGACATATGGATCAATGGAACAGAATAAAGAGCCCAGAAGTAAACCTACACACCTATGGTCAATTAATCTTCAACAAAGGAGGCAACCAACAAGGACCTACTGCATAGCACAGGGAACTCTCTCAATGCTATGTGGCAGCCTGGAAGGGAGAGAAATTTGTGGAGAATGGATACATGTATATGTATGGCTGAGTCACTTTGCTGTGCACCTGAAACTATCACAACATTGTTAATCAGCTATACTCCAATATAAAATAAAAAGTTTAAAAAAAAGAATATACAGTGGGGAAAGATAATCTCTTCACCAGGAGGTGTTGGGAAAGCTGGATGGCCTCATGTAAATCAATGAAGTTAGAACACACCCTCACACCATACACAAAAATAAACTCAAAATAGCTTAAAGACTTAAATATAAACATGACACATAAAACTCCTATAAGATAACATAAACAAAACATTCTCTGACATAAATCCTAGCAATACTTTCTTAGATCAGTCTCCCAAGGCAAAGGAAATAAAAGCAAAAATGAACAAGTGTAACCTAGTCAAACTTACAAGCTTTTGCACAGAAAAGGAAACCATAAAGAAAATGAAAAGACAACCTACAGAATGGGAGAAAATATTTGCAAATGTTGCAACCAACAAGGGCTTAATTTCCAAAATATACAACAGCTCATACAGTTCAATATCAAAAAACAAACAAACAACCCAATCAAAAACTGGGCAGAAGACCAAAATAGACATTTCTCCAAAGAAGACATAGAGATTCTTTTCTTAATTTTTCATTCTGCTAGTTTGTTATTAGTGCCTAGAAATTCAACAGACTTTCATATTGATTTTCTACCCTTCAACTTTACAGTATTCATTTAACATTTCTAATTGTTCTTTTGGTGGAGTCTTTAGGGTTTTATACATATAAAATCATGTAATCTGCAAATGATTCCTTCCCAGTTTGGGTGCATTTCTTTTCCCTTGCCTAATTGATGTGGCTAGGACTATGTTGAACAAGAATGGCAAGAGTGAGCGTCCTTGTCTTGTTCCAGATCTTAGAGAGATACCTTTCAGTTTTTCACCATTGAGTATGACATTAAATGTGGGTTTCTTGTATATGGCCTTTTTTATGTTGGGGTACATTCCTTATATACTCACCTTGCTGAGAGTTTTTATCATAAATGGGTATTGAATCTCATCAAATGCTTTTTCTGCATCTGTTGAGATGATCATTTGATTTTTATACTTCATTTTGTTAATGTGATGTGTCATGTTAATTAATTTGCCGATTTGAACCATCTTACATCCCTGGAATAAATCCCTATTAATCATGGTGTATGATCCTATAATGTATTGTATTTGGTTTGCTAATATTATGTTGAGATATCTGCATCTATGCTCATCAGAGATATTGACCTGTAATTGTTTATGTGTGTGGTGTCCTTGTCTGGTATTGGTATCAGGGTGTTATTAACCATGCAAGATGAGTTAGGAAATATTACCTCCTCTTCAATTTTTTTGGAAGAATTTGAAAAGAATAGGTATTAAATCTTCTTTGAAGGTTTGGTAGAATTCACCTGGAAGGTATCCGGTCCTGGATATTTGTTTTTTGAGAGGCTTTTTAAATTACCATCTCAATCTCCTTACTAGTGATTGGTCTACTTAGGTTTTCTATTTCTTTATGATTCAGTCTTGAAAGGTTGTATGAGTCTAAGGATTTATTGATTTCTTCTATGATGACCAATTTGTTGGTGGATAACTATTCATAGTATTTTCTTATAATCCTTTGTATTTCTGTGGTATCTGTTGTAATTTCTCCTCTTTCATTTCTGATTTTATTTATCTGAGTTTTCTCTCTTTTTATCTTTGTGAGTCTAGCTAAAGGTTTGTCAGTTTTGTTTATCTTTCCAAAGAACCAGCTCATAGTTTCATTGATCTTTCATGTGTGTTCTTTTTTTTTTTTTTTTTTGGTCTCCATTTGATTTATTTCTGCTCTGATCTTTATTATTTCCTTCCTTATACTGACTTTGGACTCTTTTTTAATTCTTTACCTACTTCCTTTAGGTGTAATGTTAGATTGTTTATTTGAGTTTCATAGGCATGAATTGCTATAAAATTCCCTCTCAGTACAACTTTTGCTGCATTTTATAGAATTTGATATGTTGTATTTTCATTTTCATTTTTCTTCAGTCATTTTTTTACTTCTCTTTTCATTCCTCATTAACCCAATAGTTTTTCTGTAGCATGTTGTTCAGTCTCCACATATTTGTGATTTTTTCCAGCTTTCTTCTTGCAGTTGATTTCTAATTTAATACCACTGAAGACAGAAAGGACGTTGGATATGCTTTCAATCTTCTTAAATTTACTGAGACTTGTTTTGTGTCCCAACATATGTTCTATCCTTGAGAATGTTCCATGTACATTTGATAAGAATGTGTATTCTGCTGCATTCGGATGGAATGTTGTATATAACTCTATTAAGTCTATCTGGTCTAATCTTTCATTTAAGGCTGCTGTTTTCTTGTTGACTTTCTGTGAAGATGATATATCCATTGATGTAAGTGGGGTGTTAAAGTCCCCCAGTGTTATTATGTAGTGTCCATTTCTTCCTTTAGGTCTGGCAATAATTGCTTTATGTAGATTGATGTTCCTATGTTAGGTTCATATATATTAATAACTGTTATACTTTCTTGTTGCATTATCCCCTTTATCATAAAGTGTCCATCTTTGTCTATTGTTACTTCTTTTGGATTGAAGTCTATTTTGTCTGATATGAGAATGGCTATACCTGGTTTCTTTTGGCTGCCATCTGCTTCGAGTATCATCTTCCATTCCTTCTTTTTTGAGCCTCTGTTTGTCTTTAGAGCTGAGGTGTGTTTCCTGGAAGAGGTATATACTTGGATCTTGTTTTATAATCCACCCAGCCACTCTGTGTCTTCTGACTGGTGAATGAAATCCATTTACAATTCGGATGATTATTGGTAGATGAGGACTTAGTTGTGCCATTTTGTCTTTTGTGTTCTGGCTGCTCTGTATCACCATTTTTTCTTTGTCCTTGTGTTCCTGTTTGCCATTTTAGTTTGGTGGTTTTCTATAACTTTTTTCAGGTTCCCCTCTTTTCTATGTTTCCTGTCTCTGCTCTAGATTTATGTTTTGTGGTTACAATGAGGTTTGTATAAAATAGTCCTTTTATATAAAAGGACTATTTTTTATGCAAAAAAAATCATAGATAAAAATAGTCCTTTTTCTGCTGATAAAATTTTATCTTTATTTGCCTATACAAGTTCCATCCATTTTCTCTTCCTCTTTTATGTTTTTATTGTCTCAAATAATCTCTTTTTATGTTAGGAGTTTGTTATCAAATTGAAGTAACTATTGTTATTTTTACTGCTTTTTCTCCCTTTAATCTTTATGCTATAATTAAGTGTTTAACAACCTCTTCTGATATAGAGTTGCAATTTTCTGATTCTGTCTCTCTATTTATCACCTTACTTAAAGTTTTCTGTACTTTTGCCCTTTCATTTAAGGGTGAAGAGCTCCTTCTAAAATACCCTGTAAAGCAGGTCTGGTGGTGATGAAATCCCTCAGCTTTTGTTTGACTGGGAAAGCCTTTATTTCTCTTTCATATCTAAAGGATAACTTTCCTGGATAGAGTATTCTTGGTTGACTGTTTTTACTTTCAGTATTTTGAGTTAGTCATTCTACTCTCCCCTGGTCTATAGAGTTTCTGCCTAGAAAGCCATCCTTTGTTCCCTGGCAACTTTAAAATTCTTTCTTTGTCATTGACTTTTGACAGTTTTAATATAATGTGTCTTAGAAATGGTCTTTGTGCATTGTGGTAATTAGGTGTTCTCTTACCTTCCTGGACTTGCATACCCAGTTCCTTCTCAGGTTTGGGAAGTTCTCAGCTATTATTTCTTTAAATAAAGTCTCTGCTCCTTTCTCCCTCTGGAATACCCATTATCTTTATGCCGAACTTCCCAATGAAGTTGGATAGTTCTCATAGAATCTTCATTTTTTAAGATCTGAGTTCTCTCTCTTTTTCTCCTGTATCATTTCTATCACTGAGTTCACTAATTCTCTCTTTCATCTGATCTGCTCTGTTTCCAGTGCTTTCTAATGCATTCTTTACCTCATTATTGAGCTCTTCAGCTCCAGAATTTTTGTTTGGTTCTTTTTATTGTTTCCATCTCTTTGGCAAATACTCCTTCTGTTCATTAACTTTATTCCTGAGCTCACTGAACTTTCTTTCTGACTTTTCTTGTAGCTAATTGAGTCTCTTCATGACAGCTATTTTGAATTCTCTATCAGTTAGATCACAATATTCTGTAAATTTAAGTTTGGCTTCTGGAGAATCATCATTTTCTTTTTGTAGTACTGTGATACCATGTTTTATCATGTGCTTGATAAGTTGTTCCTCTTTTAGTGCATTTGAAGTAGTGAACACCTTTCTTCCTTAGGCAGAGGGGTTTATTTTCTTTTGTTTTTTTTGTTTGTTTGTTTGTTTTCCCTTGATTCTAACAATTCAACAGCTTGATAATTAGATGTCTTTATTTTTCAGTAGGTGGCGCTATAGCACAAGTTTTTGGTTTCTCTTAGGCTTCCTCATCTGCACTTTCTACCCTCCATCGCCTCTGCCAGAAATGTCACCTGGTGCCCTTGTTGAACCTGAGCTTCCACGGTTGCTGGTGCCTTGTTGCTGCCAGTATCACTGCTGTCACTGGTGTCACCACCTGGAGCACCAGGACAGTGAGTGCCTCTGTTGTGTCTAGGGTTACTTGGGTTGTGGGCTCTCCTCAGCTGTTCCTCCTCCATATATTCCAATACACCCACCTTCAGAAGTATGGATGTGTGGAATTCTCTGGTGTCCTAGTGTGTTGGACAGAGGAACCTTTGTTGAGTTATGGATGTTTTACTGTTTGTAAATTGAAGGGAAAAAGACAGCATCTCACACCACCATGAAGCTGATGTCACTCCTCCTGTAAGTGAGTTCTTAATAAAAGAAAGCATCTGGAGCAACATTACAGAGGCAAAATGTCCTTAATACTCAAGACAAGGTTAGAAGGGTAGAACTTCTAAAACTTACACTAAAATTTTAACAAAGAGACTTATAATTACACTATTTTTAAAACAAATTTCAAAACAATATGCCACAGTAAATGAATGTCCTTTATAGTCATATTGTTATCTAAAATCTAAAAAGAAATAATGCATATTTATAGGCATTTATTTATATTTATATAAACATTTATCTTTTATAGGCATTTATATGTAAGAGAAAAATGGTAAAATGATATGTAAAAATTAAGTATAAATATGTGATATACATATATTTTAACAGAACCCAGGAGAACATTTGGATTGTTGAATAATCAGTACACTAGATGACAGTTAAAGGATTAATAAACTTAATATATAATGAACACTTATAAATCAATAATAAAAAGTCAAACACCATAAAATTTTGAAATTATTTAAGTACATAATCATTTCTAAAAACATAAAAACAATAAGCAAAAACATTTTAGCCTCACTAGCAATTTTTAAAAAATACAAATTACACAATTAATGGAATTTTATATTTTACCTACAAATTGGGAGAGATTTTAAAACCTTAACAAGGGCTCTAGGAAAGGGAACTCTCATCCATTGTTGGTACCAATTTATACAAATTATGGAGGATAGTATACGAATAGGTGTCAAAGGCCTTAAGAATATCCCTATTGTTGGGTCTAAAATTCCACTTTTAGTAACTTGCCCAAAAAAAAGAAGTTACCAAATCGAAGGAAATGATAGCTTATATCTTATGGCCTGTGGGTTGGCAGTTCACCAGCAAGCAGTCCTTATCTAGAGAGGAAGACACTAAGCTCATTCTCATGACAGATGGAAATGACGATGATTGCCTTGCTCTGACTCCGTTACTTTAATCTTCTGGTGGCACACCTTAAAACCCATTAAATTGGGCTGGACCACCATCAGAACGTGAGCATCTTATTCCTAACCCTTAATTCTCCTGAGTTCATTCCTAAATAGCATCCAGAAAATGTAGGGAACAACAGATGTGACCTACTACCAAGACCTTGACACAAAAGATAAGTCAAAACCCAGAAGTCACAGAAAGAAATATTGATTAACTTGACACACAGAGCAACTTTAGATTTCTACACCTCAAAAAAATTCATAAACTATGGGAGACAAGTGAAGAGATGGAAAAATTATATTTGCCACATACATGTCAAAGACCAAATATTCTTAATATTCCAAAAGTTCTTATAGATCAATATAAAAAAAGCAAAACTCTAATTTTAAAAATGGGCAAAAGACATTCATTGACTTCTCAAATAAAAATAAATATAGTTTTTAAAGCATATCAGAGGAAATCACTTAATCATAGTTAAACAACTATAAATTAAAACCATGAGACAACATTTTTCACCTCTCTTACTAACAAAGACCAAACTTGATAATCTCTTGTGTTAGTAATACAGTATTGACACAGAATCTATCACACATCACTGATGTCTGTACAAGTTAATATAATATCTATGGAGGTCAAATCAAAAAGATTTATTACTATTTAATATGAACATACACTTTGATCCGCAATTGTACCTCTAGGAATTGATCAACAAATATACTTACACATGTGCTTAAGATGAAATCATTCATTGCTACATTGTTTACAGTAGCAAAAGACTGCAAGCAATCTAAATATTCATTGGCAATAGATTTTTTAAATAAAAAATATATTTATACAATAATATATTATGGAGTAATTTAAAAGAAAAGATAGGTGAAGAAGCAGTGAAGCAGTGAAGTGAAGCAGTGAAGAATTAACAGAGAGACAAGCGTAACAGAAAAAAAAAAACTTAGAAGTCAATCCTAGCAAAATAAGAACTTAATGTATTATTTTAAATACATGAAGATGTGGGAAGATTTTTGCCTTTGGGTAAATTGACTAATTGTTTGGAAGAACATTAATTCAAGTTGTCATCTGGCATCATATGCTAATTATAAATAAATTGAAGAAATAAATGTTAAACTGAAGCATAAAAACAAGAAATACATATACAGTCGGCCCTCCTTATCTGTGGATGCAGAATCAGCAGATAAGGTAACTATGGGCCTTGAGCATCCATGGATTTTGGTACCCATGGGTGGGTCCTGACATCCCCTGTGAATACTGAAGAATGACCGTGTGTGTGTGTGTGTGTGTGTGTGTGTATGAACTCCACGGGTCCACTTATACACAGATTTCTTTGATAAATACGTTCGATAGTACTACATGTTCTGAGTTTGGTCGACGTCCCTTACCCTGGCGTTGTTCAAAGATCAACTGTTTGTATATCTAGGAGGACCTGATCTCTAGGTAAGGAAAGACTTTCTTACTGTAAAGCACAATGGAAGATATAATCTAGAGAGGACAAGGCAATTTTGCCAACATCAAAATTCTAAAACTTCACATTTAAAATATCGTAAATAAAATGCAAGGCTATGAATTGGGAATGATTGTTCACCACAAATATAATAATAAGTTAGCATTATATACAAACCATGATTATCAATAAGTAAAACAATAAGATGTTAGACAAAAAGCCAAGAAAGGAAATTAACTGACAGCAGAAGAAAAATACTCATCACACACAATTCATTTAATTCTATCTTTGATGTAGGTATAATTACTTTCCCCATTTTACAAATGAAAACTGACACTCAGATTAAGTAGTTCTGCCAAAGTCCTATAGCCAATAACTGTTGAGCTGAGATCTGACGTCAAAACTTTCTTTACTCCAAAGCCCATGCTTTTAATCCTAAAGCTCCACTCCCTGGACATCGATGCGTTTCACTATATAGATACACAGTATAGCAGTAAGAGTGTGTCACTATCAAAAGCAAAGCTGAAAAAGATGGTTTCATGCATGTACTTAATAAATTGATACAGTGTTTCTCTATGTCTAGTCTCAGAATAAGGTCATTATACCTAATCAGTACAAGGACATATACTTACCAGTTTCCTAGTGAAATAATTCAACAAAATCCATATGAGAGTTTATGTTTTGGAAACACAAATGGAAAAACAAATGTAGATATATACCCATGGGAAAGGACTAAATGCATTTCTGGTTGAATATTGCTCTGTCCTATGTAGCGCAGTTTTTTAGGAAGCCAGAGGCCAAGTAGCAAAGGCACCACTAGGCATGTATTATTACCAAGAAGAAACTGAAATTATAATAACATTTGTAATATCTAATTTGAAGTTTTCATTTGTTTGCATTATTTAAAACAATTTTATAACCACATGAAACCTAAGGGTGTTTCTGTTTAAACATTAATATCTTTATTCTGAGTTAAATCATCTTCCCTGCCAGATTGTTGGCCCAAAGTTCTGGTGTTACTGAAGTTAACTGATTGCTGGACAAAGAAAGGTAATGTCAACTTTGGTAGCAGAGGTTACCTCTGAAGCTTTTACGAATTCTTGCCAAACCCAAGATCTATTTCCAGTCTAAGACATCTGTTACTCTGCAAATGGACTCTCTCCTCCTTCCCCCTCATCGTTTCCAGAATCATCAGTTTCCTTCAACCAAGAATCCTTATCATTCTTGATACTGCTGCTTTATGTTGTGGAGCCTCACTCCATAGGGGGAAATCGTTTTTCTTTTTTTACGTATATTTTTTTATTAGTTTCTGCTTTATAACAAAGTGAATCAGTCATACATATACATCTGTTCCCACATCCCTTCCCTCATGCATCTCCCTCCCTCCCACCCTCTCTCCCTCCCTCCCACCCTCAGGGGGAAATCTTAAATCTATATATAGATATACACATAGAGATAGCCAAGCCAATAGATAGATAAAACATTTTCTATTCCAAAATTCACAGGCAGCATTGGGAGAGATAATCATCTATACTGCAGATTCTACCAGGATCATTTTGTGTCTGAGAGAAAGAAAAACTCTGTGAATGGTTGAATTGTTTAAACCTATCTACTTAGCTCAGGTAAATTTATTGGTGGATGAATGGATAAGTGGTAGGGATAAGAAGGAGGGTATTAAGTGCCAAATTTAAGCTTCAACAATAGCTTTTGCTGCCAACTGGCATGACTCCAAATATCCCCTCACCAAACAGATGGTATGCAAGCTGTACCCGTGGAAAATATGACACCTTTTAAAATGCATACAATGAATTAGATATTATGGAGTTGAACCTGAAAGTTTAAACTGTTTTTATCTTATTATTATACCTCTACTAGTAAAACTTCATAGAATATTGAATATTATTAGTGCACCCACTTAGCCAATATGTGTCAAGAATTTTAGGTCAAGTTTTTGAAATATACTATGGATATGACAACATATATTTTTTATTGATCGAATATGCTAATATCTAAATGAGGGCTCAAAGGGAAAAATAGAGAGGCATATTGGGTTTATTTCATTCTGGGTACTAGAAAAAATCAAAGAACATGGAAAAATATAGATTATAAGAAGCATAGATGTTTAAATTATTAAACAAATGCACAGAGAAGCATTCTATTAAAAGTTATCTAATTATTTTCCTTTCTCTTGGGTTCTTTAGAAGATTATGGTCCAAGTGCTGTTCTTGATGCTGTAGGACATAGTGCCTTTTTAAATACCAGTATATTGCATCAGACTTTTTCATCTGTTTCATAAATATAAAATACAATTATATTCATCAAATACATTCATAGAAATGCCTTGATAAGAAGTGGACAGTACCAAGGGTTTAGTCATAGCAAATGATAATCCTGGGTGTCACAAAATAGTCAATTTCAGGATCACTGATGAGTTATGACAGCAATCAAGTCCTCATCACTGGGGATATTTTTATTTGTGCACATCTGGTGTTATGCTTTAAATACCTGCCGTTTGTAGAAACACTTACAAGTGATATATTCAATACAAAATAATAAAACAGATGCTGCTGCTCTCTCGCACATGCCAAAATATGCTTGGTCCAAGTGACAAGGGCCAAATTTCACCCTTGGAAAGTCATGTGCTGCTGGGTCCCCAGTATTTCAGGATTCATCAAGGCTAATTATTCATCTCAATTCCACATTATCCCAAATGGGGAATTCTGAGAGTCTATTATTTTCATCACACCAAGGCTAGGGTAAAAAGAGCAAACGAAACTTAAATAAACTCAAAAAACGGATCAAAGATCAGCATGTAGAAGACGTTTTTCATTTTTAATTTGCTGGGGTTTTTTTAATGCAAGATTCAAAATGTCCAGAAGATAATAGGAAAGTAGCCTTCTCTGTCCTCCAGGTTCTTTTGCCAAAGGCATCAGTTTCTTGTGGCTCTTTCCACAGGTGTTTCTATGCCTAAGCAAATAAACATGTAATATTCTCTTTATTTTTAACCAAATGAGGCTTACTATATGCATCACCCTCCACCTTGTTTTTTAAAATTAGTTTTTTTCAGAGATTGTTTCATGTCAGTACATAAAGAAAACTTTCTTTTTTCATTACATCACAGTCAATTATATAAATAGCCAATTAATTGTTAAAATTCCCTATTGATGAATGTTTAGATTATGTCTCATTTTGTACAACTATGAACAAAGGAAGTGCTCTCTCTATATATATATTACTTATAGCTTAGGACTCTGCCTAGATCCTAAACCCTATAAGTGTTTAATATTTGGTTGAATTATTAGCACAGACACAAATTTTCCTACTTCAAACAATTTCATCTGGTGATTTTACCCTTTACAATCCTTTCCAACTCTAACTGCCAAGTATAACAATAGGTTCTCAGCGAACATTACTTAAGAGTGATGTGGCCAATCCAAAAATGGGCAGAAGACCTAAATAGACATTTCTCCAGAGAAGACATCCAGATGGCCAAGAAGCATATGAAATGATGCTCAACATCACTAATCATTAGAGAAATGCAAATCAAAACTACAATGAGGTATCACCTCACATTGGTCAGAATGGCCATCATCAAAAAATCTACAAACCATAAATGCTGGAGAGGGTGTGGAGAAAAGGGAACCCTCTTGCACTGTTGGTGGGAATCGAAATTGGTACAGCCACTATGGAGAACAGTATGGAGGTTCTTTAAAAAACTAAAAATAGGACTATCATATGACCCAGCATCCCAGTACTGGACATATACCATGAGAAAACCATAATTCAAAAAGATACATGTACCCCAATGTTCATTGCAGCCCTATATACAATAGCCAGGACATGGAAGCAACCTAAATGTCCATGGACAGATGAATGGATGAAGAAGATGTGGCACATATATACAATGGAATATTACTCAGCCATAAAAAGAAATGAAATTGAGTTATTTGTAATGAGGTGGATGGATCTAGAGTCTGTCATACAGAATGAAGTAAGTCAGAAAGAGAAAAACAAATAGGTGTGAGGTTGAACCTAGTGGCAGGGCAGGAATAAAGATGCAGTTGTAGAGAACGGACTTGAGAACATGGTGGGGGAAGGGGAAGCTCTGGGGCAAAGTGAGAGAGTAGCACTGACATATATACAGTACCAAATGTAAAATGGATGGCTAGTGAGAAGCTGCTGCATAACACAGAGAGATCAGCTTGATGCTTTGTGACCACCTAGAAGGGTTGGTTAGGGAGGGTGGGAGGGAGGCTCAAGAGGGAGGGTATATGAGGATATATGTATACGTATAGCTGATTTACTTTGTTGTAGAGCAGACACTGACACACATTGTAAAGCAATTATATTCCAATAAAGATATTTTTAAAAAGTGGCTAAGCAAAATGAAAAGACAACAATGAATGGGAGAAGATATTTGTAAATGATATGACTGATAAGGGGTTAATATCCAGCATATATAAACAGCACATACAACTCAACATCAAAAAAACAAACAACCTGATTTAAAAATGGGCAGAAGAACTGAATAGACATCTTTCCAAAGAGGAAACGCAGATGGCCAACAGGCGCATGAAAAGATGCTCCACGTTGCTAATCATCAAGGAAATGCAAATCAAAACCACAATGAGGGCTTCCCTGGTGGCGCAGTGGTTGAGACTCCACCTGCCGATGCAGGGGACGCGGGTTGCTGCCCCGGTCCAGGAAGATCCCATGTGCCGTGGAGCGGCTGGGCCCGTGAGCCGCAATTACTGAGCCTGAGCATCTGGAGCCTGTGCTCCGCAACAAGAGAGGCCATGATAGTGAGAGGCCCACACACCACAATGAAGAGTGGTCCCCGCTTGCCGCAACTAGAAAAAGCCTTCGCACAGAAACAAAGACCCAACACAGCCATAAATAAATAAATAAATAAATAAAATTTAAAAAACAAAAACAACCCCACAATGAGATATCAACCTTACACCTTCAAAATGGCCATCATCAAAAAGAACACAAATAACAAATGTTGGTGAGGATGTGGAGAAAAGGGAACCCTCCTACACTGTTGGTGGGAATGTAAATTGGTGCAGCCACTGAGGAAAACAGTATGGAGATTTTTCAACAAACTAAGAATAGAATTACCATATGATCCAGGAATCCCACTCCTGGGCATATATCCGGAAAAGATGAAAACTCTAATTCGAAAAGATACATGCAACGCAATGTTCATAGCAGTGTTATTTACAATTGCCAAGGTATGGAAACAACCTAAGTGTCCATCAACAGATGAATGGATAAAGAAGATATATATATATATATATATATATATATATATATATATATATATATATATAATGGAATACTACTCAGCTATAAAAAGAATGAAATTTTGCCATCTGCAGCAACATGGGTGGATTTGGAAGGTATTATGCTAAGTGAAATAAGTCAGACAGAGAAAGACAAATACTGTATAATGGCATTTATATGTGGAATATAAAAAATACTACAAACTAGTGAATAAAACAAAAAAAGAAGCAGACTAAATAGATATAGAGAACAAACTAGTGGTTACCAGTGGGGAGAGGGAAGGAGAGAGGGGGAAGACAGGAGTGGGAGATTTTAAAAAAGGGGGTTATTACGGGATTATATGAAATCCTTTGTGTGAAACTTTTGAAATTGTAAAGAACTATAAAATTTAAAGAATCTTTCATTCAATAAATTAAGAGGTGTTCAAGGAAAAAAAAAGAGTGATGTGGCATATTAAACTTCATTAAAATTCTAAATGACATCACCAATACTCAGAATACTGCTTCATTGGAGGATCTGTTTGACCCTAATTAGTGAAATCAACTTGACTTTCTTTGTATTTCCTGGCAGAGAAAAAGGGAAAGGGAGTAAACCACATTAATTTTGGATTTGTGACCCAAGTTACAGCTGACCTCCCCCATGTGAGAACTCTTGCAGCATCAGTATCAGGTGGCTTAACATTTAACTCTTCTATATAGGGCATAATTCCGAGACCTTTTCAAGCTACTATGGTCCAACACTGGTTCATTTAGGCAGCAAAATATTTTACCGGAAGGATAGTGAGAGTTTATAGAACTGTCTAAAAGACAAGGCTTGGAAAATGGAAACTAATGTAACTCCAAGAGCTTAGAAAACAGAAGAACAATATCTGCACCAGACGCCCCCTCAAGTAATCCAGATGGCATGTCTGTGGGCCACTGTGGTCACTGCCCTCTGGGACCCCTCAGCAGCCACCAGTGAATCCCCACCATCCCTCAGCAGTGGTTTTCAATCTTTCTTATCTGCGTCCACATGAAGGGATATATTTCTTATAGTGTTCTAGTACAGCCATACATATAAATTAAACCTATTTCATTAAAACAAGACTCTTCCAATGTGCAAGGCATTCCCACATCAAATATTCCCCTCTATTTCATTTTTTAAACACTGGTTACAACCCACTAAATTAATTTCAAGACCCTGTATAGGTCAGTTTGAAAAGCACTGCTCTAGAGAGATTGATTTAGATATAACAGTATCACCATGGATAATAAAATGAACAAGCTTGTGGATGAAGTGAAGAGTCAAGAAGTCAAAGACCATTTTGCCTCTGGAAGGGGACAGGGTAGAAAGAATGGAAAATGATCTTACACTCACATTCTTCATCAGCAAAATGAAACTAACTCGACTCTAATTTAATACCATAGCAAAGATAAGCCCACAGCCATCACTGCATAGCACTGAAGCAGTAAAAATCATGGCTTGTCTGACAAGGAAGGAAGGAAGGAGGGAAGGAAGAGAGAAAGAAAGAAAAGCAGAGAAAGAGAAAAGAGAAAAGAGAAGGAGGATGGAAGAGAGAATGAAGGAAGGAAGAAAGAAAGGAAGGGAGGGAGGGGGGGGGGGAGGGCAATGTTTTAGATGCTCTTTGTAGGAGTGCTCCAGCAGCTGAAATTCCATATGACTGCCCTGAAAAGCCCTCCTTTATTTCAGAGGTAACACTGGTTTTCCTCATGCCCTTTTCACCTCCACTTTGCAAGCTCTTTCACCCACCATTGCTTAGGCTGCAGTCTGCTTGTCTGACGTGAGCTGTCAACATACTCAGTCATAAAATTAAAAGAGTATTCTTGTAGATCCAGCTGTTTCCAAACACATCCACCTAGATCCTAGACTAACTTCTTGCCACACCGCATGCCAAGAAATAAATCTAAACTCAAGGTAGACGTCACGTGCTGAGGCCCACTATGTACCTAACCTCGGGCTCAAGTTCGTGTTCTGTCTCTTGTAGATGAAATTTTCCTCAGTCTCTCCCTCTTGTTCTCATCAAGCGGCAAACACCTCTCTTCTGGGAACAGTCAGCCTTCCTGCAAGGTTTCAGCCTTGGCATTTATCCCCTCTACAGTTCTAAAGTTAGTGGAGAAATAGAAATATTTCATTGTCTTGATTATGCCTCCACTTTTTCAAATTACTCCCAGGAAATGTCAATACCAGGAGAAATATTTTGGTGGCCTATCCTAATGAAATTATCCAGGACGCCCACATAGGCCGTGAGTCCTCTTTGCTCAAGGAAAGCACTGTGTCACAGGCCTTCCTGCTCAGAGGAGATCACAGCCTTCAGTCTGTCGGGTGCCCTCAGTGGTCCAGGAAGGGCTGGCTGGAGTCTCCACGCTGGTCACCATGCTCTGTGTAGCAGGTGCTGCTCAAACGGTGATTTTTTTTCAACTTTGGAGCAAAACCCTTGCACTCTACTTCTATGTTCAGTCACATTTGTAATAATGGAAGGAAAAATAAGTGACTTTTTGAACTCCTGTTACACGTCAGTCAGGGAGAGCAAATATAGCTCCCCTGACAGCTACTAAGTTAGACTAAAGAAATTCTCAGCAGTTCAGGGGTGTGAATTTGCACATTCTTTAAGCTGGTTATTTCCTGGGTGTACTGTCTCTGCAGATAAAACGTGAAACACGACGTGGAAGCATACTTGGCATTCACAGGTGACAACCAGATTCCTGTAAGTCTAATTATAGCATAAAGGATTATCAGCGAAGGGTTGGGTTCCTAAATGTAACAGGTGGTGAGGCTGCATCTTCACCGCATCACTTTCCTCTCACTTGTCCTCAGCCCCAATGACATAACCGCAGCCCACAATGCAGGCTGGAGGGACAGTATGCTACCAAACACAAAAAACATCAGACTTTGGGATCAGAAAGAAAGCATGAGATGTAGAAAAAGTGTGTTTTCCTAACAGAAAAAAAAAGTGAATAAATGCAAATTGCTTCTAAATGTTTATTCTGATTCTCTTTCAAATCCATAAATAAAATGTTAAACCTATGGTTTCCTGATTTGATTTTGTTTTTTCTATTATTCTTTCATTTTATCTTGATCATCTGATTTTACAAAATATTAGTTCTCCTATTTTACTTCAGCAAATTATTTTGAATGAAATGATTCAATGGGCATATCTATTTTGTAAAGATGATTTCAAATTACTTCTATTGTACCCACTTAGTGCTCAATGTTTGAGAGTATGTAAGGTATGATACTTGTATGATTTTGTTCACAAATGTGTGAGGTCGACATTTGTCCCGTGTTATCAAAAGTCAGTTTCATTTTCAAGTTCTCGACCTCATTTATCACTATCTTTCTTTACGCCCAGTAAGTTAAATACATGATTTTCTCATTTTAAAGACATTCAGATGCAAAGGTAAGCTTCGTTCAGTTTCCCCACCTCCAAAAAAAACACAAAAATTGGAATTAATCCTCTGCTTTATGTCCTTGCTGGCCTCAGTCCCAGACTTTCGGGTTATCTTTTATAACCTGGAATCATCATGCACAGCTCTGTAGACCCCCTAATCCTATCCATGCTCTAACCCCTCTGAGACCTTCTAAGCTGGAAATTCTATAACTTGCACCTTAATATCAGCAAAATATCCTTCACCCTCAAACTCACAACAGAGCCTTTGTTTTACTCTCTGCTGGAGAAATCTGCTCCCACCCTGAGGACTATGCCAGTAGCTGCTCCTGTAGGACCTTTTTCCTCCAATGTTGCATATACTTCAGAGTCTGGAGGTAGGGTGGGTCCCCCTTGCTCCCTGTCGACACCTTCAGACAATTTTCTTGCCTCTTTTCTCATAAATCTCTACCCTTGTTTTTTGTTTGTTTGTTTGTTTTTTTGGGTTTTTTTTGCGGTACGCGGGCCTCTCACTGTTGTGGCCTCTCCCGTTGCGGAGCACAGGCTCCGGACGCGCAGGCTCAGCGGTCATGGCTCACGGGCCCAGCCGCTCCGCGGCATGTGGGATCTTTCCGGACTGGGGCACGAACCCGTGGCCCCTGCATCGGCCGGCGGACTCTCAACCACGGCGCCACCAGGGAAGCCCCATCTCTACCCCTTTGAAGCACATGTCACCTGTGGGAGCTGTCTACTGAGTCTCTAGTCAACCCTCTTCCAGGTTTTAGCACCTTGTTTGTGACTTTCCTAGTTGTTACTGAAAGTCGGGTCAGCTCATTGCTGCTTGAAAGCCAATACTCAAGAGGCAAGGTTAGTGGAAAAGAAAGCTTGTTTTATTTCAGAGGCCGGCAACCGGGGGGGAGGGCAGACTTATATCCAAAGGCCGACTTCCCCCTGCCAGTCAGCGGGCAAGAGATTTTATTTTAATTATTTTTAATTTTTTATTTAAATTAATTTTTATTGGAGTATAGTTGATTTACAATGTTGTGTTATTTTCTGCTGTGAAGCAAAGCAAATCTCTTATACATATATCGACTTTTTTAGATTCTTTTCCCATATAGGTCATTAGAGAGTACTGAGTAGAGTTTTCTGTGCTATACAGTAGGTCCTAATTAGTGATCTTATATATAGTAGTGTGTATATGTCAGTCCCAATCTCCCAGTTTATCCCTCCCCCCTCCCCTTTCCCCCTTTGGTAAGTATAAGTCTGTTTTCTACATCTGTGACTCCATTTTTTGTTTTCTAAATAAGTTCATTCATACCATTTTTTTAGATCCCACATGTAAGTGATATAATATAATATTTGTGTTTCTCTGTCTAACTTATTCCACTCAGTACTGAAATCTCTAGATCCATCCATGTCACTGCAAATGGACTAGAGCTTTTAAAGGGGAGTTTCAGGGGTGCACAGGCAGAGGGAGGGGGCTACATGCAGAAAGAGCACAGGCAGCTCTGACAGTCGTCTTGAAATTGGTCCTGCCCTGGTCAGATCAGTGTCATCCTGATTGTTTTAAATACAGTTAGTTTTCAGTCCCAGGGTCGATTTGTTCCCATTTCTTTGAGGCCAGTTCTCTGAACTGTGGCAGCTTATGTCATGATTATAGTCTGGTCATCATGCACTTAACTTCTTCCACCTGGTGAAGGTTTCAGTGTCTACAAAAGAGCTCAAAAGACATGGCTCGGAATATTGTCTATAACCCTTGACAACTGAGGAGGAATTAAATGTCCTTGACTTTGATTTATGACTATATTATTATTTGATCTTATTTGACTGTTTTCCTTTGCTTCTGCATTTTCTCATTTCTCTGATTAAACTTATTCTTTGGCTAAAGTTTTTCTACAGACAAAAGGCAGGAAGAGGTCTTCCCTGGTGGCGCAGTGGTTGAGAGTCCACCTGCCGATGCAGGGGACACAGGTTCGTGCCCCGGTCCAGGAGGATCCCACATGCCGCGGAGCGGCTGGGCCTGTGAGCCATGGCCGCTGAGCCTGCGCGTCCGGAACCTGTGCTCTGCAACGTGAGAGGCCACAACAGTAAGAGGCCCGCGTACCACAAAATAATAATAATAATAAATAAAAGGCAGGCAGAGGACCTGGGGGTGGGGGAATGACCGTAGGGTCCTGCTCCATTCCACTGTTACCACTACTTCTATGGTGATTCTTCATTATTTCAATATCAACATGAATGGTCCCATCCAAACACTGGCCTCTCAATTTCTTTATTTTTCCTCCTCTCCAAGTGGCCTTGTCACATGGTCCACTCCACCACGCATCCCGTGGTCAAACGTCAACACTGACAACATCAGCAGCAGTTCCTGACTGTCCATCGCAGGGATCTGCCTTTCCGATCACCACCATTCATCTTTCCAGCCAACTTCCTTGGACTCTCTCCCTCTGTCCTGTCTCTTTATCCTACCGTTTTTCCACTGTTCATCTCCCCCTTCACCTGCTTATCTAGTTAGATGCCATGATCATTTTAATCCCTCTCTTGCATTTACTTGCAACTTCCTTGACTTCATCATGTAGGTCGGCAAAATCTGAACTTGATTAAACTCAGTTCTCTCTTTACTCCAGGCTTGTTCTTGAGCTGTAGACATTGGCTTACAAAAAACACACATGTGTACAGATTAGAGCCACTTTATTGCTCCAAACCTTAAGGGGGCCCTCAAACATACCTCATAATCCTACTCTATTCTTGTAATAAGTTTACTCTCTGATAATGCATCTCCTTTTTCCTCAAAATTCCAACTATTTCTTTCACTTCCATGATCTCAGCTGAACTTGACATCATTTGTTAGTTTATTCGCAAATAAAAGCCATCAAAAGGGAAATAAAATATGAATTAGAATAAAGGAAGATGAGAAAAAAACTGTATGGAAATTCAGGTATTGGTATGAAGTCATTCCTTAAAAAAATTTTCTCCTGGCTCTGTTTTCTGAAAGGGTATAGAAACAATGACACCTCAGCAGCAATGTGCATCCATGTGCCCCAGTAAGAGGAACGTGGGTTCCTTGGAGAAATGGCCAGTTCCAGGTGTGAAGTAGGAAGGAAATAGGAGGTGAAGTAGGAAAGAGGCCAGAAAATAAGAAGTCAGCCTGAAGGAGGTGACACTGGCTGGATCTGGGACATTTTGATCATCCAAAAGAATAATGGCGGTAAAAAGTACTACACATTAGATAATAAGATATCTACACAACCTCAAATATCTCCTGAAATATTCTGTTGATTACAAAGGGAGATAAAACTTCCTTTAAAATAAAATGGAGAACTCTTGCAGACAGAACCTAACTAAGTAGTTTTATTAACTTGCCCATGTTGCTACAATGGAATACCACAGGCTTCATGGCTTGAGAAACAGGCATTTATTTTCTCACATTTCTGGAGGCTGGAGGTCCTAGATCAAAGTGCCAGGAGGGTTGGTTTATAGTGAGGTCTCTTTTCTTGACTTGCAGACAACAACCTGTTTGCTGTGTCCTCACGTGTTCTTCCCTCTGTGCACACATGCTCCTGGTGTCCCCTCTTCCTCTTATAAGGACATCAGTCCTATAGAGTCAGGACCCCACTCTTCTGACTTCATTTAACCTTAATTACCTCCATAAAGGCCCAGTCTTCCAATACAGTCTTATTGGGGGTTAAAGGCTCAACATATGAGTTGGGGAGAGACACAATTCAGTCTGTAAATGTGGTGAAATTTAACATCATCAGTAATGGGAGAAATTGACAACATGTGACTCCTGATGTGATACCTAGAAGGACACAGCATAACTTAGTAGTGTTCTCTCCAGAAATGCTAATGGAAATTCATCATGGGGAGTCAGTCATATAGATAAAAATGAAGAACACTGTCCAAACAACTGACTGGTGCTCTTCAAAAGTGTCAATGTCCTGAAAATTGAAGAAAGGCTGAGGAAGCTTTTCAAATGAAAGGAACAGTTCCTCATCAAGGAGACCAAAGCAACAGGACACCTAGATGCAGTGTAAGAACCAAGTTGCTGTAGAGACACTGCTGGGAACACTGGCAAAGTTTGAATGCAGGCTGTCTTTTAGATACAATATTGCATCAGTGTTGCAACAGTGCCAAATTTCCTGAATACTTTCATTGTGTTATGACTAGGTAAGAAAACATCCTGCTTTTAGGAAATAGATGCTGAAGATTTTAGGAATAAAGGATCATGACATCTGCAATCTACTCTCCAATTGTTTATAAAAATAATACATCAAAGATATGTAGAGAGATAAAGCAAGCATGGTAAAAATGTTAACAATTGATACATCTAAGGGAAATGTTCTTGAAACTTTCATAGACTTGAATATTTTTAATGTAAAAAGTTTAAAAAAAGAAGACAACCAAACATATGGAAGTAAATAATGCAGGTAGCTTCATTAGCTGCCACAAAATTCCACTAAAAGTGACTTTTAAACCATATAAATCCGCAAGGACAAAGAGATGAGCAGGTGTAACAGAACTTGGGAAACAGGGAAGCAGATGAATGAGTAGTAATTGACTTAACAGATCCAAAGAGCTGAATCTGAAGCCAGTGGTGGGTACAGCCAGCCAGTTTACCCTACAGAATCCCAGCAAACACTCAGCCATTGGCAGTACCAGCTGCCTCTGAGGATGAGATTAAAAACAAAAGAATCCCTTCCCCAATTGCAGCCCACCAACTGCTTCTCTCCCACCTCGCAGAAAACCAGAGGTTTATCCCCCTAGAGATGGTAATGCAGAGTGTGTCTGGGCTGGCAGACTGCAGGAACTTTGAGAGCAGGAAGATGTTACTGAATACTAGTGATTTAGAAAAGTTTACTTGTATACAGGTCCTGTGCTCTTCAAGCTGTGTACCCAGGACAGTTCATCATATTCTGATTGGGCATACTTCTTAAATTCATCCAAAACTTTAAAAATATTTGAAGAAATCACTAGCCAGAGAGAAGCCAATTTAAAACATTACTGGCAACCTTATAAAAGTCACTAGGCCCACAGAATTTACTAGGAAGTTTTGTTAAATTTTAATAACTGTCATGCTACATAAACTGTTCCAGAACGTTTATTAACAAATGAGCAAAGACTTTGAATAAAAATTTCTCCAAAGAAAACATACAAATGGCCAAGAGGTAGATAAAAAGATGCTCAACTTTACTAATCATCAAGGAAATGTAAATCAAAACCACAGTGAGGGCTTCCCTGCTGGCGCAGTGGTTGAGAGTCCACCTGCCGATGCAGGGGACACGGGTTCATGCCCCAGTCCTGGAAGATCCCACATGCCGCGGAGCAGCTGGGCCCGTGAGCCATGGCCGCTGAGCCTGTGCATCCGGAGCCTGTGCTCTGCAACGGGAGAGGCCACAACAGTGAGAGGCCCGCGCACCACAAAAAATAAAAACTAAAAAAAATAAAAATAAAAATAAATAAAAATAAATAATAAACACAGTGAGATACCATCTACACCTGTCAGGATGACTGTCCTAAAAAAATAAAAAAGGTAAGTGTTGGGGAGGACATGGAGAACCCTCGTACACTGTTTGTGGGAATGTAAAATGGCACAGCTGATATAGAGGTTTCCCAGAAAACTAAAAATAGAGCCACCACATGATCCAGCAATCCCTTTCTGGGTATTTAGCCCAAAGAATTGAAATCAGGATCTTGAAGAGAGATTTGCACTCCCATATTCACTGCAGCTCTATTCACAATAGCCAAGACATGAAAACAACCAAAGTGTCCACTGATGGATGAATGAATGAATCAAATGTGGTATATACACACAATGGAATACTATTTAGCCTTAAAAAAAAAGAAAATCCTGTCATATATGACAAGATGGATGAAACTGGACACTATGCTAAATGAAATGAGCCAGTCACAAAAGGACAAGTGGACACACACTGCATGATTCCACTTATATGAACTCTCTAAAATAGGCAAACTCAGAGAAGCAGAGAACGGTATTTGCCAGGAGTTAGGGGCAGGGAGAAGTCAGGGTTGCTATCCAATGGGTATAAAATTTCAGTTACGCAAAATGAAGAAGTTCTAGAGATCCGCTGTATGACATCACCCCTATAGTTAACATACTGTATTGTTCACTTCAAATTTTATTAAGAAGTTAGATCTAGTGTTAAATGTTCTTACCACCACAACAGAAAGCATGCAGTCACCTGAGTGTATGTTACCAAACTGGTAAAAAACGTAATAACAACACCTAAAAAAAGATAAAACTAAAACTACAGTTCATTATCATCATAAATATAGTTTTAAAAATAATAAACAAAATGCTATTATATCAAACTCAACACTGTGTAAAAAATGATACCCCATGGCAAGTAGGACTTATTCCATGAAAGCGAAGATGGTTTAACATTAGGGACTTATTCATATAACATTTCCTATTCATAGATCAAAAAGAAAAGTGCAGACTAACAAACTGTGTTGACAGATATCTAAAGCCATTTGCTAAATTTCAGCAAACACTTATTTTTAAACAACTAACTCCCTAATAAGATAGGAATAGCAGAATACTTCCTTAACATGACATAGAAAGTATATATTAACCCAGTAGCCAACCTCAGGTATAACTGAGAAACATTCAAGGAATTACTTTAAAATGAGGAACGATGCACAGGTAAGATGCACACAGCTGCTCCTAGGACTTGACACTATCTAAAATTTCTGATGGACACAATAAAAGCCTTATATCAGAAGTATAATATTTTAAAAGATTCTCTACCTAGAAAACCCAAATGAATCAACTGAGGAATAACTAAAGTATTAAGAGAAGACACAAAAGTAACCTGTTAGAAAAATAATAGCTTTTTTTAAATACCAAGAACATCCATTTAGAAAACATAATGGATGAAAGTTTATTAGCACAAGAGAATTTGATTTATGTAGGAATAAACATTTGAAAATGTGTGCAGGATCTATACTGCATAAACTACTGAATATTTCTCAGAAACATAACAGAATCTGACTCAATGGAAAGACTTAACATGGTAGATTTCAATCTCTTTCAAATAATTGTTCTAATGAATTTCAACTTAAATCCTGATTAATTTTTTTAAAAATGAAAAAGTGATTCAAAAGTTCATTCAGCTGAAAGAATAAATAAGATAGAAGATGTAAAAAAAATATAAAAAATGTAATGAGGGCATTTGGTTCATCAATTAAAACTGAGTACGAATTTAGTGGATAACCTGAGAACAGACATGAGTGAACTATCGCAGAAGTCAGAAGCAGACACTCATGTGAACCAGAATTTAGCAGGTGATAACAGTGGAATTGTGAATCAGTAGGGAAAGATTGTCCCATCAGTAAGGCTGGATAATTGACTGTCTAGATATTTTAAACTAGTTCCTCACTTGACAGCCTCATTCAAAATATAGTCGAGATGGACTTCCCTGGTGGCGCCGTGGTTGAGAGTCCACCTGCTGATGCAGGGGACGTGGGTTCGTGCCCCGGTCCGGGAAGATCCCACATGCCGCAGAGCGGCTGGGCCCGTGAGCCATGGCCACTGAGCCTGTGCGTCCGGAGCCTGTGCTCTGCAATGGGAGAGGCCACAGCAGTGAGAGGCCTGCGTACCGCAAAATATATATATAGAGAGAGAGAGTCCAGATGAATTAAAGAAATAACTAATAAATGATTACAAAAATAAATAAGTATATTATAAAAGAGCCAAGTGAAAATACGTGTGAATTGCACAAAGCACAAGGGAAAACAGGGTTTCCTAAGTAAAATTTAATTGAAGGAAGGAATCCTAAATAAAAATTTCACTGTAGTGACAGATTTCACTACAAAACAATCCAAACCTCCTATATAACAAAAGCCACTGTAAATAACATGAAAGACAGATGGCTCAAAGGGAAATACATCTATTGGGAAATTTGTAGACATCTTTAATTTATAAAGAACTCAACAAACAAAATGGCAAATAAAGAGAGTAAAAACACTTAAAAAAGGATAATGGACACAAAAGAAGAAAGGCAACTGGACAGTAAATGTAAGAAATTTTCTTTTCTACAATGATATACTAATCTAGCCTACCACATTTGTGACTGTATATATATATATATATATATATATATACACCTGTCCATCTACCTGTTTATATCCAAGATGGACAGGAATGCAAGGAAACATACTTTTTATAATCTACTATGTAGAGAAGGGATTGTAAATCTTTTCTGTAACGGGCCTGATAGTAAATATTTCCAGCTTTTTGGGTCATGTGGTCTCTGTTTGCTCTGCTATCACAAGTGCAACGATAGACAAATGGACATGGATGTGTTCTGATAAAACTTTATTTGCAAATACAGGCATTGGGCCAGATCTGGTAAGACAGACCTCTGTTTTAGAGAAAGAAGTTGCAACAATTCTTAGAACACTTTGTTCAATATATATTGAAAGCCTTAAAATTTGCACATCATTTGACCCAGCAATTTCCTTCTAGGAATGCATTCTGTAGACACCATTATACTTATGAGTATTGATATTCATCAGAGAATGTCTTTAATGTCTAACGATGTGTTTTTATTTTTTTTATTTTTTATTTTTTTTGCGGTATGTGGGCCTCTCATTGTTGTGGTCTCTCCCGTTGCGAAGCACAGGCTCCGGACGCGCAGGCTCAGCAGCCATGGCTCACGGGCCCAGCCGCTCCGCGGCATGTGGGATCTTCCCGGACTGGGGCACGAACCCGTGTCCCCTGCATCGGCAGGCGGACTCTCAACCACTGCGCCACCAGGGAAGCCCTAACGATGTGTTTTTAAATAAACAAATCCTGCTTTACAATGGATAACTATGCCATAACCCAAAATTATGTCATAGAAAAATATTAATGACATCGGAAATATTTATAACCAATTGAAAAACAGGTTTCCACCGAGTATATACAATATGACCGTAAATGTTTTGTACATATGTGTGTGCACACACACACACACCATAGAGACTGAAGAACAGAAATGCAAATCACAGCATCTGAGTTAAAATTCAGGTTCCACAATTATCTGTATGAATTCAGTCAAGTCATTTAGTCTCTTTAAGCCTCATTTTCCTCATCTGTGAAATAGAAAGAGTAATTGTACGTAACTCACTGAGGTATCATGAAAATTAAATGACACAATACATTTGAACACTTAGAATAACTCAATATATGTATATATGCACATAGATACGTGTGTATATGTATATCCAGAATCCAGCATATTTATCTTGATTCTTGTTACCCTCTCAGCTCTTTGATGTATCTTCTGACTTTCATACAATATGTATATATTATTTTGTAATTATATGAAAATGTTAAATTTTTGCATGTGAGAATTTCATAAGCTACTTTCAATATCATAGCAAAGTGAAATTGTCCATTAAGAAATATTCTTTTCAAGAATTCAGTACATTTTGAGGAGCACTGAGTTTGCCCAAAGCGCAAAACCTATATCTGATTTCCAAGAAGCAATTTCACAGACTGCTGATGCCCTTTTCCCTGAGAGGAAGAAAGTTAAAGACACTTTTATCTCAGGTGAGGCAGATGTGGACCTTAGGCTGGTAGCACATGTCTCACTGGTAGCTAACAGTCAGCGTGGCCTGACCTAAGGTGGGGATGTGAAATATTCACCCAGTGTCAAGAGCTCATGTCCTGGCAGGAAACACCCCTGAGAGCAGATCTCTGTGACCCTTGCTTCTTATTTGAATAAATCGGTAGAACCAAATATGTTTTCTCTATGATATGAGTCCAAAAGTGGCCTCCCTGCATGGGAGACTCTTCCTCTATCCCAACTATATTTTTATGTAAAATCATATTGTGATGTTCACTGATATGGATTCATCAATGGGGAGGATGTTGATAAGGGGGGAAGCTATGCATTTTGGGGTGCGGGCATATCACAAATCTCTATGCCTTCCTCTCCATTTTGCTGTGAACCTAAAACTGCTCTACAAAAGTCTCTGCAAAAATTCTAGTGACCTGCCATGATCCTACCGTTTATCTAACACTAAGTTACTCACTGCCAGATCAGGGTGCCTTGCACTAGGTTCTGAAGATATAACTGCCAATAAAGATGGTCCCTGTAGGGGCCTCCCTGGTGGCGCAGTGGTTGAGAGTCCGCCTGCCGATGCAGGGGATACGGGTTCGTGCCCCGGTCTGGGAGGATCCCATATGCCGCGGAGCGGCTGGGCCCGTGAGCCGTGGCCGCTGGGCCTGCGCGTCCGGAGCCTGTGCTCCGCAACGGGAGAGGCCACAACAGTGAGAGGCCCGCATACCACAAAAAGAAAAAAAAAAAAAAAAAAAAGATGGTCCCTGTAAATAGCGGACATAAACAAAAAAAGACATTACAAAATCATAAGGGCTTCCCTGGTGACGCAGTGGTTGAGAGTCCGCCTGCCGATGCAGAGGACACGGGTTCGTGCCCCGGTCCAGGAAGATCCCACATGCCACAGAGCGGCTGGGCCCGTGAGCCATGGCCACTGAGCCTGAACATCCAGAGCCTGTTCTCCATAACAGGAGAGGCCACAACAGTGAGAGGCCCACATACCGCAAAAAAAAAAAAAAAAAAAAAATCATAAGGATAATTAATTATATATGAGATTCTGTCTTCAAATAACCCTGTAAGGTAAATATTGTTACCTGCATATTACAGATGAGCCTTACAGAAGTTGAGGGACTTGCCTGCAATCCCAAAGCTAATTAGTGGCCAAGATAGGGTTTCAGTACAAATCTGATCACGGAGCCCGAGCTCCTAGACACTACACAGCATCAGATTGTGTAGAAGTCTGTTTGCTCATTCAGCGTACAGTTATAGACACGACTGCCAGAGCTTAGGTAGGGATCTTGATAATAGTTTAACTCAGAAAAATAGGAAGGGAGAGAAAAACAGGCAGGACAAGTGATTAGGTCTGGCCCAATGCCTGTATTTGCAAATAAGGTTTTATCAGAACACATCCATGTCCATTTATCTATGGCTGCACTTGTGACAGCAAAGCAACCAGAGACCACATGACCCAAAAAGCTGGAAATATTTACTATCGGGCCCATTACAGAAAAGATTAGAGGCAGAAGCAAGAACTTGACTGAAGACAGGCACAGGCCTATGTCCTGAATAAACACACGGCATTATGGAATCAAATAGGTCCATCGCCTGCGCGTGAGCTCCAGGGGTTCTGCGTGGCGTCGAGGAGGGGCGGAGATCCAGTCCCTGCCAGGGTCTGCCCTACCACTCGCTGCTGTGACCTCAGCACCAAAAGCTTGTGCGAGAGGAAGGGAAAGCGATTTCTGAGCTAATACCACGTGATAAGTTTACGGGCATGAAATGAATCAGTTCTGTGCAGGGGGCATCAGAATGGGAAGTGGGAGGTCAGAAACACTCCATGGAAAAGAGTGACTGAGCCTGGGAGAATGAGTACGGTTTTATAAGGAGCTGTTTTGGGTCACTCTGCCGCAGTTACCCGACTTGAATTTCTTGTACACACAACCCTGTAATTCAGGGGTTTCTTACCGCTCTGAATCTGTGAATGCAGGTGAATCGATGTCAGGGTGAAAGCTGTGAGATAAACCTTTCAAAACTAGAAAGCCTTATGTGTGTCTTTCCATATTGCTTTAGTCTTTATATAAAGTGCTTGTTATATATGGCCTCATTATATGAAGCTTCAGAGTGTGTGTGTGTGTGTGTGTGTGCACATATACGTACATATATAAAATCATCCCAACCTCAGCATTTTTTTTTTAAGGTATACAATCCGATTTTATTTTCCCCACCAGGGTATCCATGTATTAAGGGATTACCAGCTTACAGCAGACTAAAGTGTTTTTGCAAGGGTCACAGAGTGGGGAGAGGTAACCCTGGAAATGGTTTTTATTTTTTATTTTTATTTTATTTTTTTAAACATCTTTATTGGAGTATAATTTCTTTACAATGATGTGTTCGTTTCTGCTTTATAACAAAGTGAATCAGCTATACATATACATATATCCCCATATCTCCTCTCTCTTGCGTCTCCCTCTCACCCTCCCTATCTCACCCCTGTAGGTGGTCACAGAGCACCGAGCTGATCTCCCTGTGCTATGCCACTGCTTCCCACTAGCTATCTATTTTACATTTGGTAGTATATATATGTCCATGCCACTCTCTCACTTTGTCCCAGCTTACCAATCATCCCAACCTCAGCATTTTTGCAAAATGTCATAGGCATTGATAATATCAGTGTTAGTACTAAATGTAGACCCTCGTAACAGTCAAGCTGCCCCTCCTGGTCTCCTTCCTGCCTTGGTGCCCTGACACAGGCCGCATCCACTGCTACCTTGTAGCCTCCGTGCCCTGCTCACTTTCCTCTCTTTCCAACCAAATCTTTATAGAAAACGATTCCAATAAGCTGGTGACTTAGAAGCCACAGTAGCAGATGAGTTTTCACACACACATGTACAGAAATAGTTTTCATATTTCCTTGGGAAAATACTTACTGGATATATTTTTCAAAGAACTTAAAGAACTTCCACAGTCATCTCATCATAACATTCCGGGGAAGACTATCATGGCAGCCCACCCACTTCCATTTCACAGACGAAGAATCAGACAGAGGGAGGTTACAACGATGGCCCAAAACTGTGCCTGATATCAGAGACTGGACATGGAACACTTATTTCCCAAATCTTAGATTTTTCCTTTTTCTCTCTGTCATCTAACCTTAACTTTCAAGGTTGCTAAATACATAGATAAGAAAAACAACATTTTGTTCTTAAATGTATGTTCTATTTTACAGACAAATGTTGTCAAACATATTTGGCATTTTTTGTCTTTAATACAAGAAGCTATTAGAATTAGTAAAAAGCTTAGTGCTGAGTATTTTCCCTATTCTAAACTTTTATATTGATGTAAAGGACCAATAAGTCGATTTCGTTAACTTCAGAAAACCCATTGCCTTGACTGTTCATGAAACTATGGTAGTTCTCTGCAAATACTTTTTGTGGTCTTACTTAACACATTTTTATGACAAGCAATCAAATATTTCTCAGAATTTGGCCCATCTCAGATCAATGAGTCATGTGCTTATCTTAGGTTCTGTCACCTCCATGTGGGGCTTCAGGGTAACTGATGAATATAGGTTCGTACAGGCAGACCTGATCCGGAAAAAAAGGTTTAGAGGTGACACCAGATTGCTGAATACCTTGGTTGTGTCAGAAAAATTTTGCCATCAAGGTCAGAATTACAACTAGATTGACACAAGCCTGTGGGACAGGTTACCCTGTCATTCTTTAGCTGTAATGAAGGCTGGTCTGGGAATAGTTTCTATATCATGCAGTATATTGGTTTGCTAGGGCTGCCATAACAAAGTACTGCAAACTGAGTAGCTTACAGAGCGGAAATGTATAGTCTCACAGTTCTGGAGGCTAGAAGTCCAAGATCAAGGTGTTGGAAGTGTTGGTTCCTTCTAAGGGCAGTGAGGAAAGATCTGTTCCAGGCCTCTCTCCTAGCTTTTGGTGGTTTTCTGGCATGTTTGGTGTTCTTTGGGTTTTGCTGAATCACCCCAATATTTGCTTTTATTTCCACATGGCATTCTCCCTGTGTGTGTATATCTGTGTCTAAATTTTCCCTTTTTATTGATATAAGGATACCAGTAAAATTGGACTGGGGGGGCTTCCCTGGTGGCGCAGTGGTTGAGAGTCCGCCTGCCGATGCAGGAGACACGGGTTCGTGCCCCGGTCCGGGAAGATCCCACATGCCACAGAGCGGCTAGGCCCTTGAGCCACGGCTGCTGAGCCTGTGCGTCCAGAGCCTGTGCTCCTCAACGGGAGAGGCCACAACAGTGAGAGGCCCGCGTACTGGTAAAAAAAAAAAAAAAAAAAATTGGACTGGGGTATTCTACCCTACTCCAGCATGATCTCATTTTAATTTATTACCACTGCCATGACCCTACTCCAGAAAAGGTAATAGGGGTTTAGGGCTTCAGCATATGATTTTTGAGGGACACAATTCAGCCTATAATCTCTGGGAATAGAACTCATGTTCCAAACAAAATGCCCAATGGATGGGACTTAGGTGCTGGCTGTGTTTTTTTCTACTCTTACAAAGGAGGCTGGGATCTTTGGTTCATTACCATGGGGTCAATTAGAGTCACACACACACACACACACACACAATAAAGGCTACAGAGTCCCTATGGTGAGAAGTGTGTGGCCCTGGCCAGTCAGTGTAAGTAGGTGAAATAGCATGTAGCCATCTTGGCAGACAATATCATCACTATTGGAATCACCCAAATGCACAACCCCTTGAAGTGACTCAAACTACTTTTATTACCAGGTAGAGCAATGTTACTACTGCTTAGGGAGTAGTAGAATTCCCTTAAATTTAGAAACTATTTAGAATCCCCTGGAGCCATGTGCTTTTTGACAATGATGAATGGAGATTGTTATCATTCTCTCATCTCAGTGTCCAGTGAGGCCAAGAATGTGGTAAATAAAAATTTCACATATTCTCTTTCGAATTATATAGACTTAAATGTACAGATCTGTGTTAGTTTTCTAATGCTGCATAACAAATTATCACATAGTTAGCATATTAAAACAGTACTCATTTATTATCTCACAGATCTGTAGGCCAAAAGTCCAGCACAGCGTGGCTGGATTCTCTGCCCAGGGTCTCACCAGGCTGGAACCAATGTACCAGGCAGGGCTGCAGTTCTCACCTGGGGCTCAGTATCTTAACCCAAGCTCACTAGTGGTTGGCAGAATTCCTCTCTGGCCTCCTCCTCCTTCAAGCCAGCAACAAAATATGGAGTCAACACACTTTGAATTCCTGTGGCTTTTTCTCTTCTATTTCCTCTCCAGCTTTCAAAGGGCTCGTGTGTCACAATGGGTGCACTCAGAAAATCCAAGATAATCTCGCTATTTTAAAGTCAACTGATTAGTAACCTTAGTTACAACTGCAGAGTCCCTGTCCAGACAACTATTTGATGGGATAACTAGGGAATGGGAATCAGAGGAGACAGCTTTAGAATTTTTCCTCCCACAAGGTCTAAAAGCCTCAAGCTAAAGGCATTAATGTGTGGCTAATTGATATTCCAACTTGTCCTTTTAAGCAACTATGGAGAGAGGGTGAAACATAAAAAGAGAGAGAGAGAGAGAGAGGAAAGTAAACTAACAAACAAATAAAACGGCTAACCATATTGAATTTTTTGCCTTGATTCTGGTTTTAAAAATAAAACCCTGAGTGATACACTGAAAGCAAGTTGGGAAGAAAGTTTAGGTCTGGAAACTCTTAACTCTACATTATAGTTGTGGTATTGGGGTAGGTAATTTAATCTCTGAGACTCAGTTTTCCCTTCAGATAAAAGTGAACAATATTAATACTTTATAGGATTGTTATGAGAATCAAAAGGGATAATTTCCAGAAAGTATTTTTTAATTGCAAAGCCAGAAGCACATGTGAGCTGTTGATATTATCGCAGAAAGTTTAAGCCTACTTCAGAGAGAATCAGAGTACCCAGACCCTCCTTCCCTTAACTGAATAATTGCCCTGGAGGATAAGTGAATTCTGACAGAAAAGAAACCAAACTTTAGTTGAAATGTGTCCAGCATTCATGCCAGGGGATATTCCTGTGAGTGCATGAGTGGGTGAGCACATGTTTCGGGGCGATACACCATGTTAAAACTGTACTCTTCTAATTCAGTAAGCAAGATAATAAGGGTAGGAAACATTCTGATGGAAGAAATTTAACAAAAAAGCCTTAAAGAAAAATCCGAAAGCCTCTCCTAGAACCAAGCAAGGAGGGGTGAAGCCCTAACAAAGGAAAGAAGAGCAAAGAATTTTCAGCACTCAAGCAACCATCTCCTGTCCTCATCTGCTCAGACCTCTGCAGACCTGTCTGAATGGTTTGTGTCAACTTCGTTTGCTAAGAAACAAACAGAAGTCATCATACAAATGAACATCTAGGTGACTGTTACCCTCCTATTACACCTCCGGTGACCTACCTCATGCCACATTATCACTAACACTTATTTCTACCCTAAACAATTGCATCCTAAAAATTCTCTTATTTAAGCACTTAAGTAGCTCTGATATAACATGCATTATGAACAAGGCTCTGTTCTAAATTCTTTATTAATATTGACTCCTAATGATAACTCATTTTGATAACAACCCTATAAATTTGAAAATATTATTATCCCTATTTATAGAAAAACAAAATATAGTTATTTATTTCAAATTTTTTTCTTCATACAAAAAGGAGAGCATTTTCCCCCAAATAGTTTTCTCTTTTCTTTCTATCACTTCTAGAGTTTATATCAAGAAAGAATCTGAAATGCAGTTGCTTAAGGATTTATCCTAGTAAAAATGACAAAACAAAGTCAGACTGATTTCAGTAAAATCTGTGAAGCAAACAGGTTAGACCCATACAAGATACACCGTGATTAGAGGTGGTATTGTGATTTTCTAAATAGTATCAGTTTTAGCGAAGGTAAGTTTCCTCCCACACAATAAAATGTGCTAAGCTGTCTTTTTTTGATTTAATATGTCTCTTGAACAGTACAGCTCTTTCTATATTTTAAAAGCACATGCAGTTCAAGTGCTTTGATTTTATTCTTCCTTCTTTCTGATAAACATGATGGAAATCTGCCATTTCCATCATGGCAGAAAGACACGCTCTTGGTATATTTTCTCATATTTTATTTTTCCAGCAAAATTTTCTAAAATTTCTCTCCACTTATTGTGCTATTTCAAGATTAGGGGAAAAAAGAAAAAAAGAAAAAAATCCAAAGTGATCCATTGCTCTGCCTTACTCTCCCCTTAGACACACAATTGACTTGAGTGTGATGCTGTTTAGTAAATATGCCTGGTGTCAGCTGAGGCTGCATAACAAATACCATAAACTGAATGGCTTATCGACAACCGACATTCATTTCTCACTATTCTGGCTGCTGGAAATCCCAGGTCAGGGTGCCCCACGGTCAGGTTCTGGTGAGGACCCTCTTGTGAGCTGCAGATGGCTGACTTCTCATTGTGTCCGCAGAAGCAAACCCATCTAATACTAATTGCCTCCAAAGACTCCACCTCTTTATACCATTAATTGTGGGGGGTAGGTTTTCAGCTATGAATCTTGGAGGGGACACAAGCATTCAGCGCATGATGATGGGTTTATTCTGAAAGCTCACAGGTGCAAGTAACAGAGAGAGCAAATGGGCAGGAGCAGGGCTGATACTCCTCATTTAAACGGAAAGGTAGTTTTGAGAAGAGTTTTGGTAAATTTAAAATTTATTTTGAAATTTTATATTTCAAGTTCCAGATTTGTGCCAATTACTTGAAATCCATATAACATCATTATCAACCTTAACCAGTGGGTAAAAATGTATTGTATGTAAGGGCACATGACATTTGAGATCAAATCTCCTTCTTTGAAAAGTTAATGTACCTGGCACTAAAATTAGATAAATTTTCTTTAAGAGTTCAGGGGAAAGAGTATTTATTAAGAGCCAAGTTGCTAGGGCTTCCCTGGTGGCGCAGTGGTTGAGAGTCTGCCTGCCGATGCAGGGGACACGGGTTCGTGCTCAGGTCTGGGAAGATCCCACATGCCACGGAGCGGCTGGGCCCGTGAGCCATGGCCGCTGGGCCTGCGTGTCCGGAGCCTGTGCTCCGCAACGGGAGAGGCCACAGCAGTGAGAGGCACACGTACCGGAAAAGAAAAAAAAAAAAAAAAAGCCAAGCTGTCAAAAAATATGAACATTTTATGACTATTTTATTGCTTCTCACACAAATGTATTTGAGGTTGTTCTTATGACAATAGTTAACAAGCAACCACCACACAGTTGGCATTAAGTGCTGCAGCCTCCAGGCCAGCCTGAAAACTGTGTGTGACAGGGTCCCACATAAAGATAGCCCTTGATGCCAAATTTGAGAATTCATTCACTGAGCCCATTCTGACCCAGGCTCCAAGCTTTCCAATAACATACGCAGAGTATTTTATAAATGTGAATCACCTTCTGAGTGTAAGGTGATACAACTACAGAAGTAATAATAACAGCTAATGTTTATTTCATGCTTACTATGTTCCAGACACTCTTATAAGCACTTTACAACTATTAATCCTTATCTTTGTTTTAAAAATGAGCAAACTGAATCCTGAGAGGTTAAGCTGTCCAGGGTCACAAAGCTAGTACATGGGAATCAACATTGGAATCCTGGCAGTCTGTTCACAAGTCCATATCCCTAAGCACACAATTCTGAATCAAAATTCTATCTCTTATAATGAAGAGGCAATGACACCTCTACCCCTTAAAAGTTACACCTAAACCTCCTGCATACTATCTAGAACAATCCTTAATGAAAAAACTCACTCCTGAATATTTATGTGTTAGTTATATATTGCTGTTTAACAAACTACCTCAAAATCTGCCACCTTAAAACACCAAGAATGTATTATCACACGGTTTCTGAGGGTCAGGAATACGAGAGCGGCTCAGCTGGGAGTTCTGGCTCAGGGTTTCCATGTGTCCTCAAGCAGTCATCTGAGCATTCCACCAGGGCTGAGGACCTGCTTCACGATGGTTCACTCATATGGCTGTTGGCCTCCGTTTCTTACCTCATATGTCTTCGTGAGTCTACCTGAGTGTCCTCATGACACTACAGCTGGCTTCCCCCAGAGAAAGTGATCCAAAAAGAGAGAAGAAGGCAGAGGCCATGAATCTTGTAACCTAGCCACGGAGGTCATGTTCCATTACTTCTTTTTTAGCCCATCATTAGACCTAAATCTCTAAACCCAACCCAAACTCAAAAGGAGGAGAATTAGGCTCCCCCTTTGAAGGGAACATCGAGGAATTTTGCACATATTTTAAACCCACCACTTATATCTATCTCATTGCAAATATTCTGAATGATTCTGGCTCTGGGTCATGTTTTCTTCCTGCTATCTTGACTTTATTGCAATGTGCCCACAAATGCTGAGCTAATCAGCACTGGATGCTCCCCTCAACCTGGCCCAGGTCACCATTCATACCTTTTGGGAAGGTCTCCATCTGAAGAAACATGACAGCAAGCCCTTCCCTACAGCCATGTGATTCCCTGAATATCCTGTTCCTATTGCCTTGACCAAGTTGACAAATAAGCAAAACTTGTTTCAGACCCCAATCACCAGAAATTCTCCCTGGATCACAGGGTCCTCCTCCTACCTGCCCTGGTCCAGAATCCTCCACTCAGGTATGCCAGGTAGTCAGCTTGACTTTCCACCTGCTCATCCTCTAGCACCATCTCCTCAAAGCCTCACTCTCAGCTGGCACTGAAGCGTAGACCCTCTCAATATGATCCAGAGTTTCTCAACCTTGGCACTATTAACATTTGATCCTGAGTAACGTTCGTGTGTGTGTGTGTGTGGAGGGCCATCGTGTGTACTGTAGGATGTTTAGCTGCATCTCTGACCTCTACCCATGAGCAGCAAGCCCCAGATGTGATAAAAGTGTCTCCAGACATTGACAACTCTTCCCTGGGAGAAAAAAGTGCCCTTGATTGAGAATCACTGATCCTAGCTATTATGACTGAAATTGACTGAGTAAAATATGTGAGCTTTATCAGATAAAATATGTACAGAGTGTTGACCTAAAACAAATATACTGCCAGATATTTCTCTAGCAAAACTGGTTTTATTCAGGATCAGTAGAGAATTGCAGTTTGGGGTCTGCAACCATGGCGAGTGACCGTCCAAGTCCCCAGCAAAAATAGAGAAGTCTTTCACAGAGGCGAAAGGAAGCTGGGAGGGCTGGAGTAAACAAAGCGTCCACAGCTTTCATTGGCTGAGTCCTTGCCAGGAAAGAAAAGGAGTCTTTCTTCTCCCCACTGGGCTCTGCCATCATCAGAGGGTGTGAGAGCGCCCCCTGCTGGCCTCCTGACTCTAGTTAATTTTTTACAAGAGATATCCCATTCTTCACTTGTAAGAAGTAACCAATGAACTTCAAAGCTTTTGCACAGCAAAGGAAACCATAAACAGGACCAAAAGACAACCCTCAGAATGGGAGAAAATATTTACAAATGAAGCAACGGACAAAGGATTAATTTCCAAAATTTACAAGCAGCTCATGCAGCTCAATATCAAAAAAGCAAACAGCCCAATCCAAAAATGGTCAGAAGACCTAAACAGACATTTCTCCAGAGAAGATATACAGACTGCCAACAAACACATGAACGAATGCTCAACATCATTAATCATTAGAGAAATGCAAATCAAAACTACAATGAGATATCATCTCACACCGGTCAGAATGGCCATCATCAAAAAATCTAGAAACAATAAATGCTGGAGAGGGTGTGGAGAAAAGGGAACACTCTTGCACTGCTGGTGGGAATGTAAATTGGTAGAGCCACTATGGAGAACAGTATGGAAGTTCCTTAAAAAACTACAAATAGAACTACCATATGACCCAGCAATCCCACTACTGGGCATATACCCTGAGAAAACCATAATTCAAAAAGAGTCATGTACCAAAATGTTCATTGCAGCTCTATTTACAATAGCCAGGAGATGGAAACAACCTAAGTGTCCATCATCAGCTGAATGGATAAAGAAGATGTGGCACATATATACAATGGAATATTACTCAGCCATAAAAAGAAATGAAATTGAGTTATTTGTAATGAGGTGGATGGACCTAGAGTCTGTCATACAGAGTGAAGTAAGTCAGAAAGAGAAAGACAAATACCATATGCTAACACATATATATGGAATTTAAGGAAAAAAATGTCATGAAGAACCTAGGGGTAAGACAGGAATAAAGACAGAGACCTACTAGAGAATGGACTTGAGGATATGGGGAGGGAGAAGGGTAAGCTGTGACAAAGTGAGAGAGTGGCATGGACATATATACACTACCAAACGTAAAATAGCTAGTGGGAAGCAGCACCATAGCAACAGGGAGATCAGCTCGGTGCTTTGTGACCACGTAGAGGGGTGGGATAGGGAGGGTGGGAGGGAGGGAGACGCAAGAGGGAAGAGATATGGGAGCATATGTATATGTATAACTGATTCACTTTGTTATAAAGCAGAAACACACCGTTGTAAAGCAATTATACTCCAGTAAAGGTGTAAAAAAAAAGAAGAAGAAGAAGTAACCAATGAAATTTGGAGTTAAGCAAGAAAGATTTCAATACAAATTTGGTTTAGGTGGTTGTCTCTTCAGCTGCTACTTGGCCTTCCTTCTACTAGCTGGTTTCTGGAAGACAGGAGGATCTCTACACAGAGGTTATGTTATGTTTTCTCAAGGTTACAAATACTTAAGAAATCTAGAACAAGATGGAGGAAAAGTAGAATAACGATAGTAGAAAAAGCAAACTTGTTTTTCCATGATAAAATTATTTTAGGATATCTACTGAATGTTCATCCTTCTGTTTAAGGGAACTTTTACTGCATGGTAACCCTGTACAAGTCGGTTGGCTAAACATTTTGCTCAAAATATGAACTAATTTAATTCACTTAATAATACATGCAGTACACATTATCATCCTCCTTGTGACACACGAAGAAGCTGAGGCAGAGATATCATCTTGCTTAATAGCTAGTTTTAAAAAATGCTTTAAAGATCTCTCTTCTGCTCTCTCTTCCCTCCGGGTTTTGTTTTTGTTCACTAGCACTTTTCACTTTTCTCTACAGTGATTCAATCTAAGCACTGAAAACTTAAAAAAGAAAAAAAAGAGAATCACAGAAGTTCATGGGTACACCTAGCTCTCCATTATCTGAAGGGAAACAATAGAACCTAGAATCAGTAAGAAAAGGAAAGTAACCCGACCAGAGATGCCAGCACAAGAGTGAACAGGGAAGTGACTTTGCCTTCAAGGGGATGGGGGGACTGATGAGCAAGCCTGGGAGGAGACCAAGATGGGACGGTGAAGACAAGGTAAAGAGAAGCACTTCTGCCAAAGGAAGAGGTCAGATATACTTAAAACACAACCTGGATCTTAATAGAAACTCGACCCATTGCCTTGAACAGAAAGGGGAACTTATCTAAGAAAACTGCTCTTGGCATTAGAATGTTCCTAAGAAAATGTAATGCATTGGATGACTCCATAAACAATTGAGTGTCTACTTTTTGGGTCCAATCATGCCCTGTGTCCTCACTTGCCCTTCTCAAAGGCCTTCAGCAGTGCTCTACTACCTCCTTAGCCCAGTAATAAAGGTCTTCTATAATCTGACCCCATCCTACTTCCTCAGCCCAATCTTTGCTCAGGATGCACAAAGTTGAGACACTTCCATTTTCCATGAAATGCCTTCTCCACCTCTAAATGCCTAGTTTCCTCTGCTTAAAATGCCCTTTTCCCAGGATCTGCTCTGTTAAAATTTTAACACCCTTCAAGGCCCAGGTCAGACGTCTCCTCCTCCACAACTCAATCTCTAGTTAACTCGGGTTGGAAGTGCCCTCTGGCTCTGACAACTACAGTGATCACCGTATACCTCTTTGAGGAACTTCTGGGATTTCCCCTGTATTATAAGGAGCTGTGTGCCTGTTTATCCAGGCACTAAACAGTAAACCTCTGAAGGGGACGAACAAGTTTTATTAATTTTAGTCTACAAACTTTGAAAATCATATATACTCAATAAATGTTTGTTGAATTAAATTGAAATTTGAGGGTTTCACATCTTCATTTTAAAGATTAAGCAAAACCTAAGTCAGCAGAAAAATTTCCACTTTCTGAAATGCTGCCAAGTGCCTTAATAATCTTGGCATTTGTAGAACATTTTTCATTTCTGAAGTGCTTTATAAAAAATCTCTACTTAACCCTTCAGTGGTCCCGGCCTTGGTGTATCATGTACTAGGTTGACAAGTTCATACCCCTTGGGATAATGCTGGGAAGACTTTCCACAGAGGGTGAATTTAGGTGATTTCCAGAGCACAGGGAAGCAAGAAGCCAGCAGGTTCCACATGAAATACCTGTCAGTCACCACACAGGTGCCAAAGGTGGTGGCAATAAGCACAATGAAAGGCGAAGCTTCCTCTTCTGTTTCCCTTTCTTCCTTCTTACTATAGATGACATCATCTTCCTATGTCTAAGTGCTCATTTTTATAAATTCTAGAAAATAATTCAAGTTCTCTTTAGTCTAACAATCTATTGTTGTACAAAGTCAATGGGTCAAATCCGAAAATATAAATTAATGTGTATGGTTGTGTTAGAGAAAGAGAGGAAAAGAATTATTCATTCAATGAAGAGCATGATATCACAGCTGTCAGCCAATTTTAAGTCAAACTTTATGTAAACATTTAGATGTTTGAAACAAATATTTTAGAAAACAAATTACTCCTTTTAACACAGTGAATTACCATGCTTGTTCTCTCCACAATAACCATTAATTCACAAAAAATTAGATTCTACATAATTTTCAGGAGGATATCTACTAACTAAATTAGAGCACAATAAGTAAATCAGTAGTAAAAATTAGAAACACCTTACATATCCAACAATATAAAATTGTTTATTAACCATAACAATAAAGTATGCTTTGTTCTTACACTAGAACATTATGTAGCCATAAAAAATTGCATTATAAAAATTAGTGTGTTGTGAAAGAATATTCACAGCATATTATTAAGCAAAAAAATGAAAACTTGTGAATTCTTATAAATAATTCATTTGATTATGATTATGAATCCTAATATATTTGAGGTTGTTTTTAATGACAATATTTTATAGGTAACCACCACTATGATCCTAAGACAATTGGGCTTAATGCTTGATTTCAGAAGTGATCCATTGGGCCATTACCAACTAGGTCCCTGATAATGTACAAAAGGTTGTTTGTCAACCTAAATCAGGAAGTTAAACAGAAGAAAAAAAGAGGAATAAAGAAAGAAGTACAGGAGGAAGGAAGGGAAGAAGGAAGGGAAGAAGAAAAAGAGAAAGTTAAAATTCAAAAATGTACAAGGGAGGACTTGAGAAAGAAAAAAAAGCAGAAATAAATAAAACATAAAACAAAAAATTAGGAATTTTTAAAAGCCAAAAATTGATTTTTGGAAAAGCTAATCAAATCAATAAATCTTTGGAAAAATTGATCAAGATGAAAATGAGAGAAGAGATAAATTGCCATTTTAAGAAGTAAACAAAGGACTTCACTAGAGAACTTACAGATATTAAAAAGATAATAGTATTGAATGAGCAAAATCCTTTAAAAATCCAATTTGCCAAAACTGGCACAATAAAAATCAAAATCTAAATGCTCCTACAGCTATAGTCTACTACAGTCTATAAATTAAAAGCTTTTCACAAAGAAATCATCAAAACCAGATGACTTCATTAGTGAATTCTTACAAATATTTAACACCAAGTTTTGCAAACTCTTCCAGAGATTTATAGAAGAGTGTACACTTTCTAAGTATTTTGTGAGGTTGGCATAGCCTTGATATCAATACTTGGCAAGAATATTACAGGAAAGGAACATTGCAGTGAGATTTCTCCTACAACACAGATGTGAAACACCTACAAAAATTAGTAAATCAACTTTGTAAAATATAAACATTGTGATCAAGTTGGATTTAATCCATGAATGTAATTTTTTAAATATAAAATCAATTAATGTAATTAACCATATTAACAAAATAAGGAGAAAAAAGAACAAAAAAGCATTTGATAAAAATGTAAAACTTGAGAGAAGTGCGTGCGCAGGCACGCACCAACGGGAAGAGCGCCTCGTCCACCAGGAGTGCGCTGCTCCAGCAGAACAGCTGGGTAGATGAAAGGCTCTTGGTGCTGCAGCCAGGAGTCAGTGCTGTGCCTCTGAAGTGGGAGAGCCAACTTCAGGACACGGGTCCACAAGAGACCTCCCAGCTCCACATAATATAAAGCGGCGAAAATCTCCCAGAGATCTCCATCTCAACACCAGCACCCAGCTTCAGTCAACGACCAGCAAACTACAGTGCTGGTCACCCTATGCCAAGCAACTAGCAAGGCAGGAACACAACCCCAACCATTAACAGAGAGGCTGCCTAAAAACATAATAAGGCCACAGGCACCCCAAAACACACCACCAGACGTGGACCTGTCCACCAGAAAGACAAGATCGAGCCTCAACCACCAGAACACAGGCTCTAGTCCCCCCCACCAGGAAGCCTACACAACCTACTGAAACAACCTTAGCCACTGGGGACAGACACCAAAAACAACGGGAACTACGAATCTGCAGCCTGCAAAAAGGAGACCCCAAACACAGTAACATAAGCAAAATGAGAAGACAGAAAAACACACAGCAGGTGAAGGAGCAAGATAAAAACCTACCAGACCTAACAAATGAAGAGGTAATAGGCAGTCTACCTGAAAAAAAATTCAGAATAATGATAGTAAAGATGATCCAAGATTCTATTTCCAAGATCCAAAATCTTGGAAATAGAATAGACAAAATGCAAGAAACAGTTAACAAGGACCTAGAAGAACTAAAGATGAATCAAGCATCGATTAAAAACACAATACATGAAATAAACAATACTCTAGATGGGATCAATAGCAGAATAACTGAGGCAGAAGAACGGATAAGTGAGGTGGAAGATAAAATAGTGGAAATAACTGCTGCAGAGCAAAATAGAGAAAAAAGAATGAAAAGAACAGAGGACAGTCTCAGAGACCTCTGGGACAACATTAAACGCACCAACATTCGAATTATAGGGGTTCCAGAAGAAGAAGAGAAAAAGAAAGGGACTGAGAAAATATTTGAAGAGATTATAGTTGAAAACTTCCCTAATATGGGAAAGGAAATAGTTAATCAAGTCCAGGAGGCACAGAGAGTCCCATACAGAATAAATCCAAGGAGAAATACGCCAAGACACATATTAATCAAACTGTCAAAAATTAAACACAAAGAAATCATATTAAAAGCAGCAAGGGAAAAACAACAAATAACACACAAGGGAATCCTCATCAGGATAACAGCTGATCTCTCAGAAGAAACTCTACAAGCCAGAAGGGAGTGGCAGGACATAATTAAAGTGATGAAGGAGAGAAACCTGCAACCAAGATTACTCTACCCAGCAAGGATCTCATTCAGATTTGATGGAGAAATTAAAACGTTTACAGAGAAGCAAAAGCTGAGAGAGTTCAGCACCACCAAACCAGCTTTACAACAAATGCTAAAGGAACTTCTCTAGGCAAGAAACACAACAGAAGGAAAAGACCTACAATAACAAACCCAAAGCAATTAAGGAAATGGGAATAGGAACATACATATCAATAATTACCTGAAATGTAAATGGACTAAATGCTCCCACAAAAAGACACAGAGTGGCTGAATGGATACAAAAACAAGACCCATATATATGCTGTCTACAAGAGACCCACTTTAGACTTAGAGACACATACAGATTGAAAGTAAGGGGATGGAAAAAGATATTCCATGCAAATGGAAATCAAAAGAAAGCTGGAGTAGCAATTCTTATATCAGACAAAATAGACTTTAAAATAAAGATTACCAGAAGAGACAAAGAAGGACACTACATAATGGTAAAGGGATCAATCCAAGAAGAAGATATAACAAGTGTAAATATTTATGCACCCAACATAGGAGCACCTCAATACATAAGGCAAATACTAAGAGCCATAAAAGGGGAAATCGACAGTAACACAATCAGAGTAGGGGACTTTAACACCCCACTTTCACCAATGGACAGATCATCCAAAATGAAAATAAATAAGGAAACACAAGCTTTAAATGATACATTAAACAAGATGGACTTAATTGATATTTATAGGACATTCCATCCAAAAACAACAGAATACACATTTTTCTCAAGTGCTCATGGAACATTCTCCAGGATAGATCATACCTTGGGTCACAAATCAAGCCTTGGTAAATTTAAGAAAATTGAAATTGTATCAAGTATCTTTTCTGACCACAATGCTATGAGACTAGACATCAATTACAGGAAAAGATCTGTAAAAGATACAAACACATGGAGGCTAAACAATACACTACTCAATAATGAAGTGATCACTGAAGAAATCAAAGAGGAAATTAAAAAATACCTAGAAACAAATGACAATGGAGACACGACGACCCAAAACCTATGGGACGCAGCAAAAGCAGTTCTAAGGGGGAAGTTTATAGCAATACAATCCCACCTTAAGAAACAGGAAACATCTCGAATAAACAACCTAAACTTGCACCTAAAGCAATTAGAGAAAGAAGAACAAAAAACCCCCAAAGTTAGCAGAAGGAAAGAAATCATAAAGATCAGATCAGAAATAAATGAAAAAGAAATGAAGGAAACAATAGCAAAGATCAATAAAACTAAAAGCTGGTTCTTTGAGAAGATAAACAAAATAGACAAACCATTAGCCAGACTCATCAAGAAAAAAAGGGAGAAGACTCAAATCAATAGAATAAGAAATGAAAAAGGAGAAGTAACAACTGACACTGCAGAAATACAAAAGATCATGAGAGATTACTACAAGCAACTATATGCCAATAAAATGGACAACCTGGAAGAAATGGACAAATTCTTAGAAATGCACAACCTGCCAATACTGAATCAGGAAGAAATAGAAAAAATGAATAGACCATTCACAAGCACTGAAATTGAAACTGTGATTAAAAATCTTCCAACAAACAAAAGCCCAGGACCAGATGGCTTCACAGGCAAATTCTATCAAACATTTAGAGAAGAGCTAACACCCGTCCTTCTCAAACTCTTCCAAACAATTTCAGAGGAAGGAACACTCCCAAACTCATTCTATGAGGCCACCATCACCTTGATACCAAAACCAGGCAAGGATGTCACAAAGAAAGAAAACTACAGGCCAATATCACTGATGAACATATATGCAAAAATCCTCAACAAAATACTAGCAAACAGAATCCAACAGCACATTAAAAGGATCATACACCATGATCAAGTGGGCTTTATTCCAGGAATGCAAGGATTCTCCAATATATGCAAATCAATCAATGTGATATACCATATTAACAAATTGAAGGAGAAAAACCATATGATCATCTCAATAGATGAAGAGAAAGCTTTCAACAAAATTCAACACCCATTTATGATAAAAACCCTGCAGAAAGTAGGCATAGAGGGAACTTTCCTCAACATCATAAAGGCCATATATGACAAACCCACAGCCAACATTGTCCTCAATGGTGAAAAACTGAAACCATTTCCACTAAGATCAGGAACAAGACAAGGCTGCCCACTCTCACCTCTCTTATTCAACATAGTTTTGGAAGTTTTAGCCACAGCAATCAGAGAAGAAAAGGAAATAAAAGGAATCCAAATTGGAAAAGAAGAAGTAAAGCTGTCACTGTTTGCAGATGACATGATACTATACATAGAGAATCCTAAAGATGCTACCAGAAAACTACTAGAGCTAATCAATGAATTTGGTAAAGTAGCAGGATACAAAATTAATGCACAGAAATCTCTGGCATTCCTGCACACTAATGATGAAAAATCTGAAAATGAAATCAAGAAAACACTCCCATTTACCATTGCAACAAAAAGAATAAAATATCTAGGAATAAATCTACCTAAGGAGACAAAAGACCTGTGTGCAGAAAATTATAAGACACTGATGAAAGAAATTAAAGATGATACAAATAGATGGAGAGATATACCATGCTCCTGGATTGGAAGAATGAATATTGTGAAAATGACTCTACTACCCAAAGCAATCTACAGATTCAATGCAATCCCTATCAAACTACCACTGGCATTTTTCACAGAACTAGAACAAAAAATTTCAAAATTTGTTTGGAAAAACAAAAGACCCCGAATAGCCAAAGCAATCTTGAGAACGAAAAACGGAGCTGGAGGAATCAGGCTCCCTGACTTCAGACTATACTACAAAGCTACAGTAATCAAGACAGTGTGGTACTGGCACAAAAACAGAAAGATAGATCAATGGAACAAGATAGAAAGCCCAGAGATAAACCCATGCACATATGGTCAACTTATCTTTGATAAAGGAGGCAGGAATTTACAGTGGAGAAAGGACAGCCTCTTCAATAAGTGGTGCTGGGAAAACTGGACAGGGACATGTAAAAGTATGAGATTAGATCATTCCCTGACACCATACACAAAAATAAGTTCAAAATGGATTAAAGACCTAAATGTAAGGCCAGAAACTATCAAACTCTTAGAGGAAATCATAGGCAGAACACTCTATGACATAAATCACAGCAAGATCCTTTTGGACCCACCTCCTAGAGAAATGGAAATAAAAACAAAGATAAACAAATGGGACCTAATGAAACTTCAAAGCTTTTGCACAGCAAAGGAAACCATAAACAAGACCAAAAGACAACCCTCAGAATGGGAGAAAATATTTGCAAATGAAGCAACGGACAAAGGACTAATCTCCAAAATTTATAAACAGCTCATGCAGCTCAATAGCAAAAAACAAACAACCCAATCCAAAAATGGGCAGAAGACTTAAATAGGCATTTCTCCAAAGAAGATATACAGACTGCCAACAAACACATGAAAGAATGCTCTACATCATGAATCATTAGAGAAATGTAAATCAAAACTACAATGAGATATCATCTCACACCAGTCAGAATGGCCATCATCAAGAAATCTAGAAACAATAAATGCTGGAGAGGGTGTGGAGAAAAGGGAACACTCTTGCACTGCTGGTGGGAATGTGAATTGGTACAGCCACTATGGAGAACAGTATGGAGGTTCCTTAAAAAACTAAAAATAGAACTACCATATGATCCAGCAATCCCACTACTAGGCATATACCCTGAGAAAACCATAATTCAAAAAGAGACATGTACCAAAATGTTCATTGCAGCTCTATTCACAATAGCCCGGAGCTGGAAACAACCTAAGTGTCCATCATTGGATGAATGGATAAAGAAGATGTGGCACATATATACAATGGAATATTACTCAGCCATAAAAAGAAATGAAACTGAGCTATTTGTAATGAGGTGGATAGACCTAGAGTCTGTCATACAGAGTGAAGTAAGTCAGAAAGAGAAAGACAAGTACTGTATGCTAACACATATATATGGAATTTAAAAAAAATGTCATGACGAACCTAGGGGTAAAACGGGAATAAAGACACAGACCTACTTGAGAATGGACTTGAGGATATTGGGAGGGTGAAGGGTAAGCTGTGACAAAGCGAAAGAGAGCCATGGACATATATACACTACCAAACGTAAGGTAGATAGATAGTGGGAAGCAGCCGCAGAGCACAAGGAGATCAGCTCGGTGCTTTGTGACAGCCTGGAAGGGTGGGATGGGGAGGGTGGCAGGGAGGGAGATGCATGAGGGAAGGGGTGTGGGAACAGATGTATATGTATGACTGATTCACTTTGTTATAAAGCAGAAACGAATAAAAAAAATAAAGCAAAAAAAAATCATGGGAAAATAAACATCACACACACAAAAAAAAATGTAAAATTCATTATAAATATAGATACACAAATATATATATATAATTTTATTAAATTAGGAATGAAAAGGAAACTTCTTGTTACTTATTACTTATCATTGATTAGTATAATGTAATCAATGATATTACCTAAAAAAAGACTACACAGCAAATGTCTTACTTAAAGTTGAAAGAGTTTAAGTTTTACCCTCTGACATAGAGAATAAATAAGACAGCCTGCTATCATGACTTTATTCAACAACGTAAGAGAAGTCCTCATTACTTCAAAAAGAAAAATAAAGAAAAGTTACAAGGACTGGAAAGCAAGAAACATGACCATCATTATTCATAGATAATAAGATTATGTACATGGAAAAATCTAAAGGATCTATGAAAAACTATTAGACAAGTTAAGTTAACAAGGTAACTAGCTATAAGGACAATATACAAATTAATTGTTATTCTATGTACTAGAAAAAAACAAATAGAAAATGAACTTTAAAAATAATTTATAATAAGTCAAAAATATCATCTACCTGGGAATTAATTTACTGAGAGAGATGTAAAACCATTAGAGAAAAAACTAAAAACAAATTTAAGAAGGCCAAAATAAATGGAGGGATATACCATATTCTTGGATAGGAAGAGTCAATATTTTTAAGATATTAATTTTTCTCAATTTTCTCTAAGATTCAATGCAATCCCATTCAAAATTTCAGCAGACATTTTTGTGAAAATTGTTGAACTGATTCTAAATTTTTTACAGAAATTGAAAGGAGCAAGGATAGAGAGGACCATCTTGATGAATAAAAGACTTCTACTACTAAATATTAAGACATTACACTACCAAATATCAAGATTTATTGTAAAGATTTAGTAATTATACACTGTGATGTTGATACAAGGATAAGCAAATAGACCATTGGAACAAAATTAAGAGTCTAGAAAGAGTCTAAATAAATCATCACCTAATTTTCAATAAAGGTGCCAATGCAATGCAGTAGGGAAAGGAAGGACTTTTCAGCAAGTGGTGCTAAATCGGTTGGAAATCCACATGGGGGAAAAAAATGAATCTTAGTTCCACCTCTACCACACATAAAAATCAATCTCAGATGGATCATAGATCAAAATGTAAATGATAAAACAACAAAGTTGTTAGATGAGAACATAGAAAAATGGCTTCACAAACTTGGAAAAACAAAGATTTCTTAAGCGAGAAGGAAAAAGTAATACCCAAAAAGGGTAAAAATTCAGACTTCATTAAAAAGCATCTCAATTCATCAAAAGACATCATTAAGAGTGTAAAAAATCAAACCAAAACTCCAACATATAAAAGGCTTGGAAGTCATCATCTCCACTCTTAAACAAGAAAAACATAAACAAACTGAATATAAACAAATTTGCTTAATCCATCAGAGGAATGGGATTGCAGGGCAAACAGTGACTTCAAAATGTGAAGAATGTGTGTGATGAATTGGGATGAATACATACACTAATATGTATAAAATGGATAACTAATAAGAACCTGCTGTATAAAAATTAAATAAAATAAAATTCAAAAAAACCCATAATGTGAAGAAACAGGCACATGCTGAACGATATAGCGACTGAGATCAGCTTACCCTGAGCAGAAGTCACTGGAGCCATAAATTTGTAGCAACACTTAAATGGTGATTTTAGCAAATTGACGGAATGTAGAGTGTGGCAAAGCAATCTAACTGTATTACACATTTATGAAACAACCTCACTGAAGGAGGTGGGTGTTTTAAACTAAATAACTTTGCAAATGAGTTTCATCTTTATAAGACTAAAGGCAAAAGAAACTGTACTCTATATAAAGTCGAGCCATGGATGAACAATTCTGATACCACTAAACATGTGTACCAGAATTGAACAATTAAATGGATGGATGGTGGGAGGTGGGATCCAGGTTTCTTACTGTTGGAGTCAGAGGTTATTGAGAAGCAAGTGGAAGAGGCTGGAATGATCCATGTGGTGATGGATTAGACACTGTGTATAAATTCATTTAGCTGAGCATGAACTCATCAGTAATGAACTCATTTAGCTAATGCAGATATCAATGTTTACACACAGAAACATTTATAAATGTGTGCATATACACAGGTTAGTATATGCACATATACAGCCTTGCTCTATCAGTTGAAAGGGCATAGAAGCAGAGACTCTCCACTAGCAATGATCCCACCTAGCGCCCTTCCTCTAATAAAAGGAATCAGGGATCCTTGAAGAAATGGCTGATTCTAGAACTAGAACAGAAAATACATAAGATGACACCTGAGCATCTCTGTAGAGCCAGAAAATAAGGATGTGCTCCCCAAAAAATAGCCCACAATATTGGGGGTATATCAAAGGGACACAGGAGCCAATTGAAAGAGCTCCCAATGGCCAGAGTTGGAAGAATTTGAGCAACAAAGTAAAATGGCATTAGATTATAACCCAAAATATAAAACAAATATCTTTGAGTTCATATTGATATAAATGAAGTAAGTTAATAAACAGAGGAGAAGAGACAAATCTACCGTGCAAAAGATTTCTAGATAATTTCTGTAGATACTCTGCTCTCAAGGATGGGGAGCATAGCAACTTAACTTCCCAATCCTGAAGGGTGGGCTGCACACAGTGACTTCTCCCCAAAAGGACAAAACCCTTAACTGAGGAGGAACCTAGAGAACACCAACTCAGCCAGCTGATCAGGTTATCACCGCCAGCAATAAGTCATGCTTGTAGTATGCATTCTTGATATGATGTGATGAAAAGGCCACTTTACCTCTCTGATCCTCCTCCACAAAGCCCATGATGCCAGTTTAATCTGTGAATCCCAAACTCCTAATTTATCCCTCCCCACCCTTCCCCTTTGGTAAACATAAGATTGTTTTCCATGTCTGTGAATCTGATTCTGTTTTGTAAATTGACTGTATCTTCTTCTATGTATACCCTTAAGTACAAAATGAAAAAAAAAGAAAAACATCGGACACATTCCAGTAGAGGGGTATTATACAATATATCTGACCAGTACTCTTCAGGACTCTCAAGGTCATGAAAAACAAGGAAAAGTCTACTAAACTGTCACAACCAAGAGGAACCTAAGGAGACATGACAACTAAATGTAATGTGATAACCCAGATGGGATCCTGGAACAGAAAAAGGACGTTAGTAAAAAACTAAGTAAATCTGAATAAAATATGAAATTTAGTTAATATTTATGTATCAATATTGGTTCATTAATTTTAACAAATGAAAAATACTAATGTAGGATTTAATAATAGAGGGAACTGGGTATGGGATATACAGGAATTCTATGTACTATCTTTGCAATTTTTCTGTCACTCTAAAACTGTTCTAAAATAAAATTCACTTTTAAAGTAATTTGCACCACAGAATGGGACAAATATTTTTAATACTTATATTCAGGAAAGGACTTACATATAGAAAACATAAAGAACAAACTTGTATACAGAATATATAAAGAAAAAGGCAAATTGATGAGGAAAAATAAAAATGGTCCAGTGAATTGAGTAGGTATTTCACAAAATAGAATACGCAAATTGCCAGTAAGTATATAAAAATGTGCTCAGCATCATTAGTCATCAAGAGAAGGTAAATTAAGACTATAATAAGAAAACACCTCACACACATCTGCATGGTTATAATTTTAAAAACTAACAGCACTAAGTGTTGGTGGGATGTGTACCAAAGAAATTGTAATCACAGCTGTTGGTGAGGTTACTGGCGCAGCTACTTTGGAAAATTAATTGCTGTCTATTAAAGCTGAATATAGTTATTCTGTAGCACCAAACTAGAAACAACCCAAATGCCATCAATAAATAGAATGAATAAATAAATGTTGGTATGTTCACATAATGGGATGTTATACAACGAAAGAGGGTATTTTATTGCTGTATAAGCATATGGATGAATATCACAGAAATGAACAAAATGAGCCAGACACAGAAGACTAAGATATTATTTATATAAAGTTCAAAAAATAGGCACACAGAATCTGGGGTGATAGAAGTCAAATGAGTGTCACCTTAGGGGGAGAATGACTGAAGGGGGCTTGAGACAGGTTTCTGGGATAACGGCAGTTTTCTGTCTTGGTTTGGGCAGTGAATATATGTGCATGTTCACTCTGAAGAAGTTAATGGAGCCCTTACATTACATTTGTGTGCTTTACTGCATGCATATCATACTTCAACAAGGTAAGTTACAGAAACAACTACACTGAGACATCATATCTCACCCACCAGGTTGTTAGAAATTCAAAAGATGCACAATGTACTCTGTGAAGGAAGGGGACCTCCAGGCAGTGCTCGTGGGAATGCTACATGTCACCACTGCACGGAGGAGACTTTGATGTTGTTATGGGCTGAACTGTAGCCTCTCAAAGTTCACATGCTGGAGCTCCAAGCCCCAGTACCTCAGAACATAACTGTGTTTAGAAATAGAGCCTTCAAATGGATGACTAAGTTAAAATGAGGCCATTAGAGTGCACCCTAATCTAATCCGACCAATGCCCTTAAAAGAAGAGGAAATTTGGACACAGAAATGTAGCTGCACAGAGGAGAGACCGTGTGAGAACACAGCTGGAAGGCAGCCACCTGCAAGCCAAGGAGAGAGGCCTCAGGAGAAACCGAATCTGCAGGCACCTTGATCTTGGAGTTTCAGCCTCCAAACTGTGAGAAAATAAATTTCTATTGTTTAAATCAACCAATCTGTGATAATTTGCTATGGCAAACCTAGCAAACGAACACACTATCTAACGGCATTGTAAGGGTATCCCAAAAGTCTTAGGGCATTTTTAAGCTTTATTAACTTCAGAACAATAAATGCTATAAGCCTACAAAAAATAATTTGAATGTTTATTTATATTCTTATATACTCACATACTGTCGTGAATTTTAAGTAATAATTTTTATTTACTTTTTAGGCTCTCTCATAGATGATGCAAACATTGATTGAAAAATTAAAATTAGAAAATTATTTTTCCAACTGACAAGGTTAAGTATGTAAATGAAATTTAAATAATTGAGCCATCAAGTGATAAGTTTTGTAAGTTTTTAACATTTATAGTTCTGACATTGTTAAACCTTAAAACACACTGAGCTTGTGGAACACTTTGTGTATGCATCTACCCTTTGATCCAGGGTTCCCACTTCTGTCTGTCCCAAAGTTAGACTGGCCAAAATATGTAAAGATAAATCCACAGGGCTTTATATTTTAGTACTATTTGTCATGGAGGAACCAGGAATAGAAGCTAGACATCTCTGAATTTATCTTGTTTCATATATTTTATTTTGAAGTCTTGCAAATACTTTACATATTTAGAAGTTCAAATTAAATTTAAAACAACAATTCCTAAAAACTGAGAGTAACATAAAAAATACATTGTGTATCCAGTTGATGTTATAACCATACAAAGGCAACTAATTCAAATGACTTTAAAGCATAGAAATTTGACTGTATTTTCTTTTTTTAATTTTTTTGAAATTGAAGTATAGTTAATTTTACAACGTTTTGTTGCCAGGTGTACAGCAAAACGATTCAGTTAAATATATATATTCTTTTTCAGATTCTTTTCCATTATAGGTTATTACAAGATACTGAATATACCTCCCTGTGAATATAGTTCCCAGTAGGTCCTTGTGTTTATCTATTTTATATATAGTAGTACGTATCTGTTGATCCCAAACTCCTAATTTATCCCTCCCCTCCTTTCCCCTTTGGTAACCATAAGATTGTTTTCCATGTCTATGAGTCTGTTTCTGTTCTGTAAACTGACTGTATATTCTTGTATATATACCCGTAAGAACAAAATGCAAAAAAACAATTTAACTGTTATAGGAATCATATTATTTATATTTTCAGTGCTAGTATTGGTATTTTTATTCTGAGTATTATTTCCTTGGGTTAGACAAGGAAAATGGATAATTATGTTGTTGTTCATGAGAACTGGGACATGGGGCATGTGGTAAAGAAAATACAAATGTAACATCAACAGATGAAGTAAAAAACCTTATTGTCTCAAATTTGAATTGGAAATGTCTACATGGATTCATTGTTTCATTTCAAATGTCCACTGAAAACACCTGTTGGGATACAATAATCCATGGATGTCTCACAGATCTGCACATCTTATGAGCAGAGCTACTGACTGCCCTTTGTTTCCAACTATCCTTTCATGGATGTTTCTATAGAGAACAGCCTTGGAAGATGGAAACAGAGTTTTCCTCCAGAGCACAGGGCAAAAACTCTTATTGCCCTTGAGAAAATATCCAGGTTTCCTAAGCTCAGCACAACACACTCAGCTCCTGTGCAGTATCACCTGGCCCACTGTGGGAAATGGGGAAATGGGAGATACTGAAGTAAAAATGCTGATACTCTAGCTACTTCTACTGAATTGAGTAATAATCTTTTCTTCATCTTTGACCCAGGAATCTCTTGTCTTCCACCAATATTCATGAAACTTTGGAAGGCAAATTTCATAAATTACAAATAAGTAAAATCTCAAAACCTTCATCGTTCTTAAAATGCCTAGAAACAGGATCCTGCCTGGTAGCAAAGAACAACTCTAACACCTGGATTGTTGTGTCTAAATACCATTTCCCACTAAAAGGAACTAGGGCTCCTTGGAGAAGTGGCTTATTCCAGGTCTGGGCAAGAAATGTGTTAGAATGATCCTGAAGCATCTTGGTATTCCAGAAAACAAAATGAGGTGACCAAAGATTACTAGGGTCATATGTCAAAAGTACTCAGGGGTCAATGTGAATAGGCTCCTACAGAACAATTTGAGCATCAAAAAGGATACTAACGGCAGTAGATTAAAACATATAATATATGTTTAAGTCTATGAGTACATAATGATAAATTTTTTTTAAAATACCATTGATCACCTTTGTAGTATACAAGAAACCAAAACATAATTTTGAAAACTGGTAAATAAAATGAAAGAATCTAGCATTTTTCTGCTTCCTGTATATGTACTATGCTTCAGCATAAGCAAATAGTTAACGAGGGGAAGTATCACCTTATATAACTATTCCAGCTATTAAATGAATTTTCACAGCACTGTTTTACAGACATCATGGCAGAAACATAAACAACCAGACTTTATGTACCTCCTGATGGAAGTACACCACCACCACTTATGAAGTAATTTTGCCAAAAAAATGAAATAGAATGCCAATGAAACCTCTAGCTCTAAATACCAATTTATAGTAAATAAGGGACAGAAGAACACGGTAAAGGAATGCAATCAGCAACTTTTACAGGACTAATACCTAGTTTATTAACAACAAAAAATACGCAAGGAAAAAAAAAGGATGAAACACCTATAGATGAAACAAGACCTTGTTTTGATACCAAGTCAAACAAAAACAAAATTAATATTTACAGAACAATAGGTGGAGAGTGACCACTAGATAGGTGACATTAAAGAATTACTGTTTATTTGGGGGGAACGTGTAATGATAATACAGAGGCTATATATATATATTTTTTTCTTTTTTTTTTTTTTTGCGGTACGCGGGCCTGTCACTGTTGTGGCCTTTCCCGTTGCGGAGCATAGGCTCTGGATGTGTAGGCTCAGTGGCCATGGCTCATGGGCCTAGCCGCTCCACTGCATGTGGGATCTTCCCGGACCAGGGCATAAACCCGTGTCCCCTGCATCAGCAGGCGGACTCTCAACCACTGCACCACCAGGGAAGCCCTACAGTGGCTATATTTTAAAAGGGAAGTCCTTGCCTTTCAGATACATTCTGAAATATACACAGGTGAGAGATGATGTCTGGGATTTACTTCCAAGTAATCCCGCATGGAGAGAAGAAATGAAGAGAAAGAGCAAACATTGTGCTGATGGGCTCTGGGTACCTGAGAGTTTATTATAATATTCTCTGCTTTTGTGATTGTTTGATATTTTTCATACTAAGGAGTTGTTATAAACAGGAGTAAATTTTTTTCAGTAAAAATAATGATGGTGAAATAACAAACAAAAGAATTCATAAGGGGAAATCCATCCTAAAGTATGGATTTCTAAATTGAATGTTCAACTCTCTCATTTACCACAGACAAAACTTTCCCATCTTTAGATGATGCAAAATATGGTACTCTGAAATGAATTAGACTCTTTAACAGTTTGCTTGCAGCATTTAATTATACACACACACACACACACACACACACACATATACATATATATATATATAAAGAAAACTGCTGATGTGAAACGCTGCTCTGGCATAATTCGCTTTACAATTACCCAGGAGCACTTCATAGCCTAAGCTAATTTCATAGGAATAAGTTACCCAAGGAATTAATTACCAACAAATTTATGACTTCTTCATATCATCTAAGCTGCTGAAGAAAAGCTGGTTACCTGGAAAATTATGTAATTTTGGAATACTTGTCAAATTTAATTTAGGTTGAGTTGTAAGGCAGAATTAACAAGCATTTTCCTATATCTTGTGCCTAAAGAGCCACAGGTGTGTCTTCTACAGGACAGTTGATTGTAATATGTTGGAGGAATCCTACTTTCTGCAGCTGTGCAGTCAAGGCTCCCAGAATTTAACATCTCAAAGGATATAGCTGCAGAAATCTCTACTGAACTTAGCAGCTGTCAAGAGCTAATTGCCTGGTAGCATACCTGGTTTTCTCACATCATAGCAATTGATTTCAGATTTGGACTGGTGCTTGATGTGTTACATCAAGGGTAAACTCATTCTTAAAAGCAAGACCCGGATTAATGCAAAATCAAAGTCTTTTCCATTTGCTTTCTTCACCAATTTGGTAGGAATAAATTTGGCTGTCCCGATACCAAGAGAATGATCTCTGGAGGCTCAAAGGGTGCCTTTATGTTTTATATCAAAATATAAACATTGATATTCAAATACTGTCTTCTGATTTCCCATTAATTTGCCTCTTTCAAGTTTTGCCCTCCCTATGGCTGCCAGACTTAGCAAATAAAAATATGACACTCGGGCCTCCCTGGTGGCGCAGTGGTTGGGAGTCCGCCTGCCGATGCAGGGGATACGGGTTCGTGCCCCGGTCTGGGAGGATCCCATATGCCGCGGAGCGGCTGGGCCCGTGAGCCATGGCCTCTGGGCCTGTGCGTCCGGATCCTGTGCTCCGCAACGGGAGAGGCCACAACGGTGAGAGGCCCGCATACCGCAAAAAGAAAAAAAAAAAAAAAAAAAAAAAAAAATATGACACTCAGTTAAATTTGAACTTTGGATAAACAACTTTTTTTTAGTATAATCATGTCCCATGAATATTTAATATAAGTATGTCTCATGCAATATTTGGGTTGAAAAGACATTTTTGTTCATCTGATTTTCAAATTTAACTGGGTGTCCTGTATTTTATCTGGCAACCCTGGCCCTCACCATCATCAGCAATAAAGTTTCTGAAACTTTCAAAGGAGATGAGAATTTCTACATTATTTTGGTTGGTCCTATTTTTGCTGAATGGAAAGTTGCAAGAGTCTGGTGCAATGCCTCAAGGGAATCATTGTTAAGAGATAGCCAACTGCATACATTCTTTCGAACTCAATCTCAAGAACCAATTTTCACCTGAGAAGCAAAATCCTAGGAGCAACTTTTTTGGTTTCATAGTAGATTCACTTGGAAAGAGTTAAATCCATTGTTGGGTAACTTGCCGTCCTATACAAAGTGTGTTACTAACGTTCCTCTGTATCTTGGGGCAACCACAATCTTCCTAGGGAATTACCTGGCAGTCCAGTGGTTAGGACTCCATGCTCTCACTGCTGAGGGCCTGAGTTCAATCCCTGGTCAGGGAACTAAGATCCCACAAGCCAAGCAGCCAAAACAAACAAACAAACAAAAAGGACGAAAACAAATGAACAAACAATCTTGCTAAAGAAATAAATCTTCAGAGAAAGAGAGTTGCTTCTCAAATGTTGAGTACACAGATCACCTGGGAATCTTGTTAAAATGCAGATTCTTGTTCAATAGGGATGAATTCTGCAGTTCTAACAGATCCAAAGTTGCTGGTCCATATACCACTATTTAATAAGAGTATTTAAGAGTGAAGCAATCCATGTAAGAGATGTTGTGCAAGGCTTGATACCAAGAGAAGCTGCTAAATGTCAGTGACCCAGCTCTCAGAAGGATCTTAAGAATCAGGGTAAGTGAATCATGCCCAAAGCTGGGAATATAGCCAAAATTTAATTAAATAGTGATGGAGAATGTACTGAAGTCATCTCTAATTATATATAACCCTTGTTTGAGATAAGTAACAGAAATAAGTAATAGAAACCTGGGTCAGAGAACTGATACTAATGGAAAATGTTTTGAAAGATAAGCAGTCCACACTTATCTGGATCAAGGGTTCTTACCTTGAGATCCATAGTATCTGAGTGGTTCAGGAATATATCTGGGGAGACCTCAGGAACCTCCTGACATGTTATAAAAAATTGGGTGCTAATAATGCAGGGCTGACATTTAAAATATTTAAGAACCAGCGTGGTTCAGGCAGCACTGATAGGAGTATATCCTTGACCAAATAGTTGCCAGCCAGTATGTGGTCACAGTGCAGCCCATCTGAATAGCCACTCTGTTTATATGTTTTCTCTGTTTATATGTTTTTCTGTTTATATATTGATTGTTTCTATAACTTTCCTCAGATTCTCAAAGGAGTCAGTGATCCAGAAAAGGCCCTAAACCACTGCTGTCAATGAATTGTATTCAATAATGGAAAGGAATACACATCAGTAACTGAACATATTCAGTAATTGATGAATGTTAGTATATGGTTATTTATCAGTATAATTTTTATTTTTTTATTGAGGTATAGTTGCTTTATAATGTTGTGTTAGTTTCTGCTGTACAGCAAAGTGAATCAGCTATATGTATACATATATCCCCTCTGTTTTGGATTTCCTTCCAATTTAGTTCACCATGGAGCACTGAGTAGAGTTCCCTGTGATATACAGCAGGTTCTCATTAGTTATCTATTTTATATATAGTAGTGTGTGTATGTCACTCCTAATCTCCCAATTCATCCCACCCCTTTACCCCTCTTTGGTGTCCATACTTTGTTCTCTAGGTCTCTGTCTCTATTTCTGCTTTGCAAATAGGTTCATCTGTATCATTTTTCTAGATTCCACATACATGCACTAAATGGAGAAAAGTCTCTTCAATAAATGGGGCCGGGAAAATTGGACAGCTACATGTAAAAGAATGAAATTAGAACACTCTGTAACACCATACACAAAAATAAATTCAAAATGGATTAAAGACCTAAATGTAAGACCAGACAATATCAAACTCTTAGAGGAAAATGTAGGAAGAACACTCTTTGACATAAATCACAGCAAGATCTTTTTTGACCCACCTCCTAGAGAAAAGAAAAGAAAAACAAAAATAAACAAATGGGACCTAATGAAACTTAAAAGCTTTTGCACAGCAAAGGAAACAATAAACAAGACAAAAAGACAACCCTCAGAATGGGAGAAAATATTTGCAAATGAAGCAACTGACAAGGGATTAATCTCCAAAATATACAAACAGCTCATGCATCTCAATATAAAAAAAAACAAACAACCCAATCCAAAAAAGGGCAGAAAACCTAAATAGATATTTCTCCAAAGAAGATATACAGAGTGCCAACAAACACATGAAAAGATGCTCAACATCACTAATCATTAGAGAAATGCAAATCAAAACTGTAATGAGGTATCACCTCACACCAGTCAGAATGACAATCATTAAAAAATTCTACAAACAATAAATGCTAGAGAGGGTGTGGAGAAATGGGAACCCTCCTACACTGTTGGTGGGAATGTAAATTGATACAGCTGCTATGGAGGACAATATGGAGTTTCCTTAAAAAACTAAAAATAGAACTACCATCTCAGTATAATTTCTAAATCGCTTTCACTGAGTCAGATTTTAGAGTTAAATTGTCAGCTTTTACTTAGGAATGACATAAGAAAGACTCATGAATCATTTGCTGGGTTTTCCTAAAGTTCATAGCTACTACACCTCACTGTCTGGCTCACATGAAGCAGCTGTAAATTAATTCACTGAAAGTCGACTTGGGGAAGGTCTAGTCTACAAGGTTGCTTTTTTTTAACTGTTGCATTTTTATTAACTAGTACTCTGTTTTTACAACATCATTATAAGGACTTTTTCAGTTGTCTTCACCCTAGCTCCTCACTGTTGTAGAGGGTTGGAAGGTCAAAGAGAAAAGACACTCGAGTTCTAGGCATCTATCCAGAGCACGCCTCAAATAGGTGTGGTCCTGGTCTTCCATTTGATTTTTCTCTTACTCCCATCTTTTCTGTCCCTCTTTTCTCTATCCTACCCTCACAACCTAGCTCTGAGTCATTTTTTAACTTAATTTTTATTGAAGTATAGTTGATTTACAATGCTGTTAGTTTCAGGTGTACAGCAAAGTATACATATACATAGATCCACTCTCTTTTTAGATTCTTTTCCATACAGGCCATTACAGAGTATTGAGAAGAGTTCCCTGTGCTATATAGTAGGTCCTTATTAGTTATCTATTTTTTTATATAATAGCATGTAGCTCTGAGTCTTGATAGGTATCTACCAGGTTTCACTGTGTTCCAGACCCACACTGTTCCTTTTTAACATAAATATTATCGTGTTTAAAAACTGCATGAAGAGGAGGCGCCTTCAAGATGGCAGAGGAGTAAGACGCGGAGATCACCCTTCTCCTAACAGATACATCAGAAATACATCTACGTGTGGAACAACTCCTACAGAACACCTACTGAACGCTGGCAGAAGACCTCAGACCTCCTGAAAGGCAAGAAACTCCCCACATACCTGGGTAGGGCAAAAGAAAACAGAATAAACAGAGACAAAAGGATAGGGCCGGGACATGCACCAGTGGGAGGGAGCCGTGAAGGAGGAAAGGTTTCCACACACGAGAAGCCCCTTTGCGGGCGGAGACTGCGGGTGGCGGAGGGGGAAGCTTCGGAGCCACGGAGGAGAGCGCAGCAACAGGGGTGTGAAGGGCAAAGCAGAGAGATTCCCGCACAGAGGATCGGTGCCGACCCAGCACTCACCAGCCCGAGAGGCTCATCTGCTTGCCTGCCAGGGCGCCAAGGCGGGCGGGGCTGGGAGCTGAGGCTCTGGCTTCGGTCAGAGCGCAGGGAGAGGACTGGGGTTGGCGGCGTGAACACAGCCTGAAGGGGTTAGTGCGCCACGGCTGGCCGGGAGGGAGTCTGGGGAAAAGTCTGGAGCTGCTGAAGAGGCAAGAGACTTTTTCTTCCTGCTTTGTTTCCTGGTGCGCGAGGAGAGGGGATGAAGAGCGCTGCTTAAAGGAGCTCCAGAGACGGACGCGAGCCGTGGCTGAAAGTGCGGACCCCAGAGACGGACGTGGGATGCTGGGGCTGCTGCTGCCGCCTCCAAAAGGCCTATGTGCGAGCGCAGGTCACTCTCCACACCTCCCTTCCGGGAGCCTGTGCAGCCTGTCACTGCCGGGGTCCCGGGATCCAGGGACAACTTCCCAGGGAGAACGCACGGGCGCACCTCGGGCTGGTGCAACGTCACGCCGGCCTCTGCTGCCGCAGGCTCGCCCCGGCTCCGTGCCCCTCCCTCCCCCCCACCCCCGGCCTGAGTGAGCCAGAGTCCCCGAAGCAGCTGCTCCTTTAATCCCGTCCTGTCTGAGTGAAGAACAGACACCCTCAGGTGACCTACACGCAGAGTCAGGGCCAGATGCAAAGCTGAACCCTGGGAGCTGTGCGAGCAAAGAAGAGAAAGGGAAATCTCTCCCAGCAGCCTCAGGAGCAGAGAATTAAATCTCCACAGTCAACTTTATGTACCTGCATCTGTGGAATACATGAATAGACAACAAACATTATGGTACTGGCACGAAAACAGAAATATAGATCAATGGAACAGGATAGGAAGCCCAGAGATAAACCCATGCACATATGGTCACCTTATCTTTGATAAAGGAGGCAAGAATATACTATGGAGAAAAGACAACCTCTTCAATAAGTGGTGCTGGGAAAACTGGACAGCTACATGTAAAAGTATGAGATTAGAACCCTCCCTAACACCATACACAAAAATGAACTCAAAATGGATTAAAGACCTAAATGTAAGGCCAGACACTATCAAACTCTTAGAGGAAAACACAGGCAGAACACTCTATGACATAAATCACAGCAAGATCCTTTTTGACCCACCCCCTAGAGAAATGGAAATAAAAACAAAAATAAACAAATGGGACCTAATGAAAATTAAAAGCTTTTGCACAGCAAAGGAAACCATAAACAAGATGGAAAGACAACCCTCAGAATGGGAGAAAATATTTTCAAATGAAGCAACTGACAAGGGATTAATCTCCAAAATATACAAGCAGCTCATGCAGCTCAATATCAAAAAAACAAACAGCCCAATCCAAAAATGGGCAGAAGACCTAAATAGACATTTATCCAAAGAAGGTACACAGATTGCCAACAAACTCATGAAAGGATACTCAACATCACTAATCATTAGAGAAATGCAAATCAAAACAACAATGAGGTATCACCTCACACCAGTCAGAATGGCCATCATCAGAAAATCTACAAACAACAAATGCTGGAGAGAGTGTGGAGAAAAGGGAACCCTCATACACTGTTGGTGGGAGTGTAAATTGATACAGCCACTTTGGAGAACAGTATGGAGGTTCCTTAAAAAACTAAAAATAGGAGTACCATACGACCCAGCAATCCCACTACTGGGCACATACCCTGAGAAAACCATAATTCAAAAAGAGTCGTGTACCAAAATGTTCACTGCAGCACTATTTACAATAGCCAGGAGATGGAAGCAACCTAAGTGTCCATCAACAGATGAATGGATAAAAAACACGTGGCCCATATATACAATGGAATATTATTCTGCCATAAAAAGAAACGAAATTGAGTTATTTGTAGTGAGGTGGATGGACCTAGAGTCTGTCATACATCGTGAAATAAGTCAGAAAGAGAAAAACAAATACTGTATGCTAACACATATATATGGAATCTAAAAAAAAAAAAAAAAAAAGTGGTTCTGAAGAACCTAGGGGCAGGACAGGAATAAAGACATAGAGAATGGACTTGAGGACACAGTGAGGGAGAAGGGTAAGCTGGGACGAAGTGAGAGAGTGGCATGGACATATATACACTACCAAATGTAAAATAGACAGCTAGTGAGAATCAGCCGCATAGCACAGGGAGATAAGCTCAGTGCTTTGTGTCCACCTAGAGAGGTGGGATAAAGAGGGTAGGAGGGAGATGCAACAGGGAAGAGATAAGGGGATATATGTATATGTATAGCTGACTCACTCTGTTATAAAGCAGAAACTAACACTCTATTGTAAAGCAATTATACTCCAATAAAGATGTTTTTTAAAAATTACTAAAAATAAATAAAGAAGTAAATAAATAACTGCATGAAGATTGGACTTCTACTTCTGGGAAGAAAAAGTAAATAAACTTTTCCCTATGCCCCCTCTAAGTATAACTAAAAACCACTGTATGTCATATATAAAATAAGGGTAAGATCTTTTCTGGTAGGTTCCAGTTTCTGACACATAATGGGGCACATCTTTAAATCTGATGCTAAATTAGTTTTCCTAGCCATTAAAATTTTTTATCCTCTTTAAAATGATTTCACTAAGATTTTTTCATTTGTTAACCTATTGGTAACATATATATACATGACTCTCTGGAGGTGGAATGATATGGTATAGGTAAAAATCTTGTAGAGATATGTGATGGTTTGTTGTAAAGGGGAAATATTTAAAAAGCATTGTCGCTCATAATTAAACATAGTTTTTGGCCCTCTTAGCAAGGAAGTCAATTTTCAGTTAGTATAATAGTTTCAGGCCTTTGATTATTCAATGTTTTAATGACCAGATGTTGAAGCCAAAATATTTTGGCATACTTCATCAAGATGATCAAAAGACACTGATGACAGCATTCACAATCTAAATGTTCTCCAGGTTTTATTCAACCTCTGAGAAGTCCTCTAACTGCAGGAATATGATAACTCCAATCTACAGACCTATCCTTTTGGCTTATTGTCAGGGTTTCCCTTTTGCAAAATTAAATGGGTTAAACTGGCTAGCTGTTCAGCCATTCTTCTTCCTGGGCACTCAGCTGGACTACAACTTCCAGACTCCCTTGCCCTTAGGCATGTCATGTGACTGAGTTCTAGCCAATGGAGTTGGAAGAAAGAGCTGTGTGACACCCCTAGGCCTGGACCAGTTTACCACTTGACCCCTTAGGTTATTGTCTCCTCTAGCTTCATGTACAGTCTCTTAGAAGCCACACATGAAAGATGGTAGAGCCACAGAATGGAAGGAATCTGGATCCTGGAATTGTAGCTTAGGAAAACAGCTGCTTGCCAATCAGAAACACCTGTTTTAGACTTCCTATGAACAAGAAATAAATTTCTCTTGGATTTAGCTACTGAAATTTGTGGGTTTATCTGTTATAGCAGTTACCACTATGCTAAATAATGCAGAAGGTTTTACCTTCCATACCTTCCCCTTACCCATCCCTCGCTTTGTTCATGTTTCCTCTCTTCAACACCCTCCTTCTTTCCCTTATTCCAACACAGGTCCACCACCCAGTCTCCAGCTCCTGGGCCTGGGCAGGCTTGAGGGCAATGCCCCTTCAGGCCCCAGAGAGCTCTCCTTTTCCAACGTTGCACATGAGGCATCTTTGGAAGGAAGAGGGTTGACTGAGTCCTTGCTGAGGAAGAATTCAAGCCCAGCCTGAGCTCCTGGGAACAGAAAGTAAGAGGAAAATGGGAAGGGTGGAGTTCTGGGTCCCACAAAGTCCCTGAGGGCTGGAGGCAATTCTGCATACCTTTGTGGCCGCAGTTCATGCCTGCAGGCAGAGGCTTGCCAGACATCCAAGAAAGAGAAGCCTAACCCCTGGGCTCAGGTGGGGTACACTTCTTCAGGCAGGGTTGTTATTATCTGGGCCATGGGCGTATGACTGCTGCGATTTCCTCTTTTTTTTCTTTCCGGGAACCCACCTTGTCGACCTCCTATTGTGAACCTATGAAAAGAAAACCACAAAACAAACAAAAACAAAAACCACACCTCTCTGCTACAGGGGAAGCTAGTCAACCTTTAAATTAGAAAGCCCGAGTTGCTGATACTCTGCCTCTGACTATTCCGCGTGAGCCTGGTTCCCTGCCGTTAGGAGTGATTCAGGAACTCTGTCTTAAGAAAGAAGGGTCTGGAACAAAAAGAGACATGGGAGACAGAGGAAACACAGCAGACCACGAAAAGAAGCCAGGATGAAAAAAGAAGAAAGATGCAGTCTTACTTTTGTCACTGCTGGAGACACAGGAGAGAAATGAGCTTTGAAATGACATGACTGTTTTTAGTTGTGCGTGTGTAGATGACAAATGTCAGGTGAAATGCAGTTTTTCAGTAATAGTTTTGAGAATAAAGGTGATGGGTTCTTTTTTAAAGAGTAGCTGATACATAGTAGGTGCTTAATACATTGTAAATAAAGGAATATCAAAAAGAAAACAAAGTAATTTTTTTAACAAACAAAAAATGAAAAATTGCTACTTCTCATATGACTTCAAGATATTCTTTAAACTCTTTGGAGGGTGATACCAATAATATCTTTTTATATCAAGAAATCTCATTAACAATGTTTGATATGGGCAAATTCATTTTAGTACCATTTTGTTCATAAATCAGAGGCTGGACTGGCATAGAAGGTGATTCAAAATTCATAATTCAAGCAGATTTGGCCAGTTATCACATAGACTGAATAATCTTCCTTTCCTCATGGAGTTAAAATAAAACCTTTTTGGTCTACTTTCTGTCATTTTTCTTTGGTGCTTTGATTGGAACCTACTATTATTTCTTCTGTTCTTCTGCTTTGTTATAGTTTCTTACCTCGCCTCAACCCCTTATATTGAAATATAAACCCATTTCAATCTAAAAGAAGAAGAAGAGATACAATTTTACCCAGTCAAGAGGCAGAGGAGACTTACTTTAAATAAATAACACAACATTCCAGTCCATGGTCAATATTACACCACAGCAGATACACTAGTACCAGAATAAGGATTGCAGACCAAGGACAAGCCTAGGCAAAACCAAAGCAGGTGGCTTCTATCGTAACCCATCGAGAAGAACCATGGAAGTATGATGTATTGGCCTTGAATACTAATCCGAAATCTAATGATAATTAAGTAGCTGCATGGCCCTGGGTTAGTTAGCTCTCAGCGCGTCATCTCCTCTCCTGTAAAGTGAGAAGTTTTTTAAAGGTTCCAAGTCCCCTCCAGTGAAGGAGTTGACTCAACCCAGTTTGTACCTTCGGAATCTTTGCCTAAAACAGAAATATTCCTTCCAGCTTTGACATAGAAAGCATTTCATTTGTTTGCACAAGATACTCACAACCAGATTTGGGGTCTCCAGAGAATGAGTCATTAAAAAGAGATTTGTGAAAAAACATATAATGAAAGAAGCAAAACATGTGCATTTTCTCTGCTTTGTGACTGTCTAAATTGACAGCATTGGAAAGGTCATGTTAAATACATTTCTGTGAACATAATGTTAATATGTTCATGTGTAACGTATGTTATGTCATATAGCACTCTAGTTAGCTTTCTCCCTTGCCTGTCCATCCTGCCTTCCTCCTTAATATAAATCATTATTCTCCCTATTATGCACTGTGGATGAGACCCAAAATGATTTAGACAAAGGCTCACCTTTCAGATGCTTATAGCTGAGAAGGTTTATGTGTGTGTGTATATACATTGTCCATTTATATATGTAAATATATTTTTACTTGGCACTTTATATATATATATATATTTGATATAGTTACCTGATGTGTGTGTGTGTGTGTGTATAAATCTTCTCAACTATAAGCATCTTATATGAGCAAATATATAAAAGAGAGAGAGAGAAAAGGTAGGAAGTTATTTCCAGGTAAGGGATGAAAATGATCCTAACTTAGCCTGATGACTGTAGCAGGGGGGATGGGTCAGCAGGTATGAGGACTGACTCTACAGTGTTTGACAACCTGGGACAAAGGTGAGTAATTGCGGGGAAAGGACCCCTATTGAGCCCCAGGGCTCGGGAGGTTGATGGAGTCGCCACCAGTGTTCTGTTTCGAAGGATGTGTGATGAGGTGAGGTCAGGGCGGAGTACACTCGAGGAACACACACAATCAACGAAAGCACAAAGTCGCTTGAGGTGGAGAGACCTGAGCACTTCATTGCCCCCCGTCCATGTTCTGGAATATTACAAAATGGAAAAATACCAAAACAGAGTATATGTAAAAGTTTTCTGTATGAAAAATTAATGCTTTTAATAAACACATATAAATCAGAACTACTTTTTGTATGACCATGGAGATAATGTCAAAAAGCCTACATTTGCAGTGGAAGAGGAAGCCCTTAGTCAATTCTAAAGGTGGCCAAGAAGGAAAGCCAGTGCATGACAGAGGCTGGGGCTCTCGGAAGCAAGGAGGAATTGGCTAGTGACTTGGCAAAGCAATGTTAGTGATTTAAGTGGCTGTTCCCTAAGTATTTAAAACAATTGTGAATTGGCTTAAGAAAGTTGACATTATTGCCAAATTTATTACTTGTATTTTTTAATTAACTTGCTTTTGTTTTATTTATGTGAAATTAATTTTTTTGACTGAAGTATAGTTGATTTACAATGTTATCTTTGTTTTAGGTGTACAGCACAGTGATTTAGTTATATATATTCTTTTTCAGACTTTTTCCATTATAGTTTATTACAAGATATTGAATATAGATCTCTGTGCTATACAATAGGACCTTGTTGGTTACTTATTTTATGTATAGTACTGTGTATCTGTTAATCAGAAACTACTAATTTATACCCTCCCCTTTTTCCCTTTGGTAAGCAAAGTTTGTTTTCTATTGCCTGTGAGTCTATTTTGTAAATAAGTTCATTTGGATCAATTTTTTAGATTCCACATATAAGGGATATCATATGAAATTGTCTTTCTATGTCTGACTTACCTCACTTACTATGTTAGTCTCTAGGTCCACCAGTGTTGATACAAATGGCATTATTTCATTCTTTTTTATAGCTGAGTAATATTCCATTGTGTGTGTGTGTGTGTGTGTGTGTGTGTGTATTCCATATATGTATATATATATATTCCATTCATCTGTCAATGGGCATTTAGATTCCTTCCATGTCTTGGCTATTGTAAACAGTGCTGCTATGAACATTGGGGTGCATGTATCTTTTTGAATTAGTTTTCATCTTTTCTGGATATATGCTCAGGAGTGGAGTTGCTGGATCATATGGTAGTTCTATTTTTAGTTTTTTAAGGAATATCCATACTGTTCTCCATAGTGCATGCACCAATTTATATTCCCACCAACAGCATAGGAGGGTTCCCTTTTCTCCACACCCTCTCCAGCATTTATTATTTGTAGACTTTTTGATGATGTCCTTTCTGAGAGGTATGAGGTGTTACCTCATTATAGGTTTGATTTGCATTTGTCTAATAATTTGCGATATTGAGCATCTTTTCATGTGCCTGCTATTCACTATATGTCTTCTTTAGAGAAATCTCTACTTTGACTTTCTGCCCATTTTTTGATAGGTTGATTTTTTTTTTGGATATTGAACTGTATGAGATCTTTGTATATTTTGGAAATTAATTCCTTGTTGGTAGCATTGTTTGCAAATATTTTCTCCCATTCTGTAGGTTGCCTTTTCATTTTGTTGATGGTTTCCTTTGCTGTGCAAAGCTTTTAAGTTTAATTGGGCCCCATTTGTTTATTTTTGCTTTTGTTTCCATTACTGTAGGAGGTGGATCCAAAAAGATATTGCTGTGGTTTATGTCAAAGAATGTTCTGCCTAGGTTTTCCTCTAGGAATTTTACAGTATCTTGTCTTACATTTAGGTCTTTAATCCCTTTGAGCTTACTTTTGTATATGGTGTTAGAGAATGCCTTAGTTTATTCCTTTATATGTAGGTGTCCAGTTTCCCCAGCACCACTTATTGAAGAGATTTTCTTTTCTCCATTGTATAATCTTGCCTCCTTTGTCATAGATTATTTGACCATAAGTGCATGGGTATATTTCTGGGCTTTTTATCCTGTTCCATTGATCTATGTGTCTGGTTTTGTGCCACTACCATACTCTCTTTATTACTCTAGCTTTGTAATACTATAGTCCGAAGTCAGGGAACCTGATTCCTCCAGCTCCATTCTTCTTTCTCAGGATTGTTTTGGTGATTTGGAGTCTTTTGGTTTCCATACAAATTTTACAATTATTTGTTCTAGTGAAGAATGCCATTGGTAATTTGATAGGGATTGTATTGAATCTGTAGATTGCCTTGGATAGTATGTTCTTTTAATAATATTGATTCTTCCAGTCCAAGAAAATGGTATATCTTCCCATCTCTTCATGTTGTCTTCAATTTCGTTCATCAGCATCTTACAGTTTTTGGATTACAGGTTTTTTGCCTCCTTAGGTAGGTTTATTCCTAGGGATTTTATTCTTTTCGATGAAAGAGTAAATGGGGCTGTTTCCTTAATTTCTCTTTCTGATAGTTCATTGTTAGTTTATACAAATGCAACAGATTTCTGTTTATTAATTTTGTATCCTGCAATTTTACCAAATTCATTGAGCTCTAACAGATTTTTGGTGGCGTGTTTAGGATTTTCTATGTATAGTATCATGTCATCTGCAAAGAGTGGCAGTTTTACTTCTTCCTTTCCAATATGGATTCCTTTTGTTTCATTTTCTTCTCTGATTATTGTGACTAGGACTTCCAAATCTATGTTGAATAAAAGTGGTGCAAGTGGGCATACTTGTCTTATTCCTGATCTTAGAGGAAATGTTTTCAGCTTTTTACTGTTGAGTATGATGTCAGCTATGGGTTTGTCATATATGGCCTTAATTTTATTGAGGTATGTTTCCTCTATGCCCACTTTCTAGAGAGTTCTTATCATAAATGGATATTGGAAATTGTCGAAAGCTTTTTCTGCAACTATTGAGGTGATCATATGGTTTTAATTCTTCAGTTTGCTAATGTGGTGTGTCACATTGATTGATTTGCAGATATCAAAAAATCCTTGCATCCCTGGGATAAATACCACTTGATCATGGTCTATGATCCTTTTAATATATTGTTGGATTCAGTTTGCTAGTATCTGGTTGAAGATTTTTGTATCTATGTTCATCAGTGATATTTGGCCTGTAATTTTCTTTTCTTGTGATATCTTTTCCTGGTTTTGCTATCAGTGTGATGCTGGCTTCATAAAAATGAGTTCAGAAGTGTTTTGTCCTCCACAAATTTTTAGAATAGTTTCAGAAGGATAGGAGTTAACTCTTCTCTAAATGTTTGGTAGAATTCACTTGTGAAGCATCTGATCCTGGACCTTTGGTGGAAGTTGTTTTTTTTTTTTTTTTTTTTTTTTTTGCGGTACGCGGGCCTCTCACTGTTGTGGCCTCTCCCGTTGCGGAGCACAGGCTCCAGACGCACAGGCCCAGCGGCCATGGTTCACGGGCCCAGCCGCTCTGCGGCATGTGGGATCCTCCTGGACCGGGGCACAAACTCGCGTCCCCTGCATCGGCAGACGGACTCTCAACCACTGCACCACCAGGGAAGCCCTGAAGTTTTTTTATTACTGATTCAATTTCAATATTGATAACTGGTCTGTTCATATTTTCTGTCTTTCTGGTTCAGTCTTGGAAGGTTATACCTTTCTAAGAATTTGTCCATTTCTTCTAGTTTGTCCATTTTATTGGCATATACTTGCTCATAGTAGTCTCTTTAGATCCTTTGTATTTCTGTGGTGTTGGTTGTAACTTCTTTTTCATTTCTAATTTATTGATTTGGGCCCTCTCCCTTTTTTTTCTTGATGAGTCTGGCTAAAAGTTTATCACTTTTGTTTATCTTTTCAAAGAACCAGCTTTTAGCTTTGCTGATATTTTCTATTGTTACTTTTTTTTTTTTTTTTTTTTTTTGTGGTATGCGGTCCTCTCACTGTTGTGGCCTCTCCTGTTGCGGAGCACAGGCTCCAGATGTGCAGGCTCAGCGGCATGGCTCACGGGCCCAGCTGCTCTGTGGCACGTGGGATCCTCCTGGACAGGGGCACGAACCCGCCTCCCCTGCATTGGCAGGCGGACTCTCAACCACTGCACCACCAGGGAAGCCCTCTATTGTTTTTTTAACTTGCTATTTCATTTATTTCTGCTCTGATCTTTATTATTTCTTTCCTTCTGCTAACTTTCAATTTTGTTTGTTCTCCTTTCTTTAGTTTCTTTAGGCATAAGCTTACATTGTCTATTTGAGATTTTTCTTATTTCCTGAAGTAAACTTGTATCACTATAAACTTCCCTCTTAGAACTGATTTTGCTGCATCCCATAGGTTTTGGCTCATTGTGTTTTTGCTTTCATTTGTCTCTAGTATTTTTAATTTCCTCTTTGATTTCTTCAGTGATCCATTGGCTGTTTAGTAACAAATTATTTTGCCTCCACATATTTGTGTGTGTGTGTGTGTGTTTTAACATCTTTTTTTTTCATAAATATTATTATTTTTTATTAGTTTCTGCTTTATAACAAAGTGAATCAGTCATACATATACATCTGTTCCCACATCCCTTCCCTCATGCATCTCCCTCCCTCCCACCCTCCCCATCCCACCCCTCCAGGTAACATCTTTATTGGACTATAACTGCTTTACAATGGTGTGTTAGTTTCTGCTTTATAACAAAGTGAATCAGTTATACATATACATATGTTCCCATATCTCTTCCCTCTTGCATCTCCCTCCCTCCCACCCCCCCATCCCATCCCTGTAGGTGGTCACAGAGCACCGAGCTGATCTCCCTGTGCTATGCAGCTGCTTCCCACTAGCTATCTATTTTACATTTGGTAGTGTATATGTGTCCATGCCACTCTCTCACTTCTCCCCAGCTTCCCCTTCCCCTTCCTTGTGTCCTCAAGTCCATTCTCTAGTAGGTCTGAGTCTTTATTCCCATCTTGCCCCTAGGTTCTTCATGACCATTTCTTGTCTGTTTTTTAGGTTCCATATATATGTGTTAGCATACGGTATTTGTTTTTCTCTTTCAGACTCACTTCACTGTGTATGACAGACTCTAGGTCCATCCACCTCACTACAAATAACTCAATTTTGTTTCTTTTTATGGCTGAGTAATATTCCATTGTATATATGTGCCACATCTTCTTTAACCATTCATCTGTCGATGGACATTTAGGTTGCTTGCCTGTCCTGGCTATTGTAAATAGTGCTGCAGTGAACATTGTGGTACATGACTCTTTTTTTTTTTTTTTTTTTTTTTTTTGGCGGTACGCGGGCCTCTCACTGTTGTGGCCTCTCCTGTTGTGGAGCACAGGCTCTGGACTCACAGGCTCAGCAGCCATGGCTCATGGGCCCAGCCGCTCTGCGGCATGTGGGATCTTCCCGGACCAGGGCACGAAGGTGAGGTGAGGTCTTCTGCCAGTGTCCAGTAGGTGTTCTGTAGGAGTTATTCCACATGTAGATGTATTTCTGATGTATTTGTGGGGAGGAAGGTGATCTCCACGTCTTACTCTTCGGTCATCTTGAAGCTCCTCCCATATTTGTGTTTTTCACAGTTATTTTCTTGTAGTTAGTTTCTACTCTCATGGCATAATTTTTGTTAAAGATTCTTATTATGATTTCAGTTTTCTTAAATTTACTAAAGCTCACTTTGTGGCCCAGCATGTGGTCAGTCCTGGAGAATGTTCCATGTGCACTTGAAAAGAATGTGTATTCTGCTGCTTTTGGATGGAATGCTCTATAAATATCAGTTAAGTCCACTTGGTCTAATGTATAAATATCAGTTAAGTCCACTTGGTCTAATGTGTCACTTCAGACCTGTGTTTCCTTATTGATTTTCTGTCTGGATTGTCTCTCCTTTGATGTAAGCATGGTGTTAAAGTCCCCCACTATTACTGTGTCACTGTTGATTTCTCCTTTTATATAGGTTAATATTTGTCTTATATATCGAGACACTCCTATGCTGGGTGCATATATATTTACAATTGTTATATCTTCTTCTTGGATTGATCCCTTGATCATTATGTAGTGTCCTTCTTTGTCCCTTGTAACAGTCTTTATTTTAAAGTCTATTTCATCTGATATACGTATTGTTACTCCAGCTTTCTTTTGATTTCAATTTGCATGGAATACATTTTTCCATCCCCTCACTTTCAGTCTGTATGTGTCTCTAGATCTAAAGTGAGTTTCTTGTAGGCAATATGTATACAGGTCTTGTTTTTTTATCCATTCAGTCACTCTGTCTCTTTTGGCTGGTACATTTAATCCATTTACATTTAAGGTAATTATAGGTGTGTGCTCTTATTGCCATTTTGTTACTTGTTTTGAATTTGTTTTTTGTCTTTTTCCCCCCTTATTCTTTTGTTCTCTTCTCTGTGATTTGATGAATATCTGTAGTGTTATGTTTGGATTCTTTTTATTTTTTGTGTGTCTATCTCTTTTAGATTTTTTGGTTTGTGGTTATCATGAGGTTTTTGTGTAACATTCTATATATACACATGTCTGTTTTAAGTTGCTGATCTCTTAATTTCATGTGCATTTTAAATAACCTGTATCTGTACCCTCCTCCCCTCATGATTACTGTTTAGGATATCATATTTTGCATCCAATTGTTTTGTATATCTCTTAAATGCTTATTGTGGGTACAGATGATTTTACTACTTTTGTCTTTTAACCTCTCTCTTATCTTTGTGTGTGGATGATTTCCTACCTTTCTGTATGTTTGCCTTTGCTGGTGATTTTTCATTTCATAATTTTCTTGTTTCTAGTTGTGGTCTTTTCTATTTCACCTAAATGTGGCCTTTTCTTTTTTGCCTAGTAGAGTTCCTTTATCCTGTGTTGTAAAGCTGGTTTGGTGGTGCTCAAGTCTTTAAGCTTTTGCTTGTCTGTAAAGCTTTTGATTTCTCTATCAAATCTGAAAGAAAGCCTTGCTGGGTAGAGTATTCTTGGTTGCAGGTTTTCGCTTTGCTTCACTTTAAATATATCATGCCATTCCCTTCTGGCCTACGGAGTTTCTGCTGAAAAACAAGCTGATAGCCTTATGGGAGTTCCCTTGTATGTTGTTTGTTGCTTTTCCCCTGCTGCTTTTAGTGTTCTCTCTTTATCTTTAATTTGTCATTTTGATTATAGTGTGTCTTGTTGTGTTCTCTTTGGGTTAATCCTGTTTGGGACCTTTTGCTGCATGAACTTGGGTGACTGTTTCCTTTTCCAGATTTGAGAAATTTTCTGCTATTATCTGCTTAAGTATTTTCTCAGGCCCTTTCTCTCTCTCTTCTCCTTCTGGAACCCTTATAATGTGATTATCCATGTGTTTGATGTTGTCCCAGAGGTTTCTTAAATTGTCTTCATTTCTTTTTACTATTTTTTCTTTTTTGTGTTCAGTGACAGTATGAACTACTCTGTCTTCCAGCTCACTGATCCTTTTTTCTGTATTGTTTGGACTACTTTGATTCCTTATAGTGTATTTTTTGTTTCAGCTATTGTATTCTTCATTTCTGTTTGTTTGTTCTTTATGTGTTCTAACTCGTTGCTAAAAACTTCTTATTTCTCACTCTGTGCATCCATTCTCCTCCCAAGTTCTTTTATCATCTTTACAAACATTAATCTGAACTCTTTCTTGGGTAGATTGCCTCTCTCCACATCATTTAGTTCTTCTTCTGGGGTTTTATCTTGTTCCTTTGTCTGAAACATATTGCTCTGTTGCCTCATTTTGTGTAAGTTGCTATTTGTATTTTTTTTCAATTTATTTTTATTTGTTTATTTTGGCTGCATTGGGTCTTCGTTGCTGCATGTGGGCTTTCCCTAGTTGTGGTGAGTGGGGCCTCCTCTTGGCTGCTGTGCGTGGGCTTCTCACTGTGGTGGTTTCTCTTGTTGTGGAGCACGGGTTCTAGGCATGTGGGCTTCAGTAGTTGTGGTGTGTGGCCTCAGTAGATGTGGCTCATGGGCTCTAGAGCGCAGTCTCAGTAGTTGTGGCGCACAGACTTAGTTGCTCCATGACATGTGGGATCTTCCTGGACCAGGTCTTGAACCTGTGTCCCCTGCATTGACAGGTGGATTTTTAACCACTGTGCCACCAGGGAAGCCCTGCATCTTTATATATGTGGTAGGTTAGTTACATTTCTCAAGCTTGGAGAAGTGGCTCTCTGTAGGAGGCATGCTATGCATCCCAGCAGTGTACCCCCCACCCCGTCATCGCCCAAGCTATATGCTCTAGGGGTTCCCCCTAAGAGGGTTGTGTGGGTCCTTCTATTTTGGTGGGATGACTATGTAGAGGGTTTGGTAGGCTTAGTTGGCCCCTAATCTGGTTGGTTGCCAGACCCTAAGTTGTGCAAATGCTGCTGGCTGCTTTTTAGTGGGACCTGATCACAAGGCAGCTGGTTGTAGAATCCTATGAGGTCCTGGGCTAGTGCTGGCTCACTAGTGGGTGGAGTCAGGGTCCCAAAGACTCCAGAGTTCTTGCCTGCCCACTGGCAAGCGAAACCAGCTCCTCACAGGCAGAGATCATTCCTGGATTCTGGCTGCAGGGACCAGGGATCCCAGAGCTCATTTCAGATCATTGGTGGGAGGAGTGGATTCCTGACACAGTTGGGTATGAGGTCTGCAGTGTCCCAAACCTTACATTTGCCTGCTAGTGCTAGGGCCTGGACCTAGCTAGTACTAGGGTAAGGTCTGGTTGGTTGTTGGTGGACTCTGTCTACAGGATATGGGATCATAATTTTCTGGCTTTTGGTTTCTGCCCCCTGGTGGATGAAGCTGTGTCTTGTCCCTCTGGGGGCAGGGCCAGGTGTAGGGATGTGTCTAGAGTTGGCTGTGGGCACATGAAGTCTTTAGGCAGCTTATCTGCTGATGAGTTGGAATGTGTCCCATCCAGTTAGTTGTTGGCCTGAGGCATCCCAGCAGTGGAGTTTCAGGCTTTTGGGTGAGGCCAGGTGTTGGCATTAATGAGCCAAGATGGCAGCCGCCAGCAGCAGTGTTCATGTGTTTGAATGTTCCCAAATCTTGCTGTCACCAGTGTCTGTGTCCCAAGGGTGAGCCACAGCTGCCCCCACTTCTCCAGGATACTCTCCAAGATGAGCAGGTAGGTCTGGTCCAGTCTCCTATCAAATTACTGCTTTTGCCCTGGGTCTTGGTGTGCATGAGATTTTTGTATGTGCCCTTTAATAGTGAAGTCTCTATTTCCCCCAGTCCTGTAGGGCTCCTGCAATTAAGCTCTGCTGGCCATCAAATCCAGATGTTCTGGGGTCTTGTCTTCCCAGTGCCAGACCCCCAGGCTGGGGAGCCTGATATGGGGATCAGAATTCTCACTCCTATCAGAGAAACTTTGCAATATAATTATTCTCCAGTTTGTGGGTTGCCCACTGGGGGATTTGGGATTTGATTATATTGTGAGCCTGCTCCTCCTACCTGTCTCATTTTGCCTCCTTTTCTTATGTCTTTGTTGTAGAAGATCTTTTCTGGTAGGGTCCAGCTTTTTTCATTGATGGTTTTCTGCAAATAGTTGTGATTTTGGTGTGTTCATGAGAGGAGGTGAGCTCAGCGTCTTTCTACTCTGCCATCTTAGCTGCTCTCTCAAAATTACATAAAACACTGTCCCTTGAGATGTCTTCTAAAGATGTTTCCTCAAAATGATAATCCCATGGCTACATAATGAAAAATAAGTGGTGCTACAGACTTAGAAAACAAACTTATGGTTACCAGGGGGAAGGGTGGGGAGAAGGGATAGATTGGGAGTTTGGGATTGACATGTACCCACAGCTGTGTTGAAAATGGATAACCAACAAGGACCTCCTTTAGAGCACAGGGAACTCTGCTCAGTATTCTGTAACAACCTAAATGGGAAAAGAATTTGAAAAAGAAGAGATATATGTATACCTGAATCACTTTGCTCTTCACCTGAAACAAATACAACATTGTTAATCAACTATACTCCAATATAAGATAAAAAGTTAAAAAAAGAAAAAGAAGTGATGCTGTCATCAACTGCAGTCAAGAAAGGTTGAAAATTTTACATCACTCTACTGAAAGATCACAGTACACATGGAAATACAAAGGGTCCTGAAATTCCTCCCATTGATCAAGCTAACACTGTGTGAGGCCCATGCTGAGCTCTTAAATGATCTTCCATGATCCTCAGAACAATCCAGTGCCACAGGTGATGATTCCCTCCAGTTAGAGATCAGGAAATTGAGGCTTAGAGAAGTCAAGCAAGTTGCCCAGGTCCCAAGGTCATTATATTGATGTGAAATCATCTTTCCCTCTGAACCCCAATGAACTCAAAAGCAAGCACACTTTGGAAAATGTTGCCCAGAACAGATTGGTTTTCTACACCCAAAGCCACTCACTTCTCCTTCTCTGTGCTGACTCCTAACTCCAAATAGGTGGCAGTGCTCCTGTTTTTTGTTTGTTTGTTTGTTTTCTTTTTTTTTTTTTTTTTTTGCGGTACGTGGGCCTCTCACTGCTGCGGCCTCTCCCGTTGCAGAACACATGCTCCAGACGCGCAGGCTCAGCGGCCATGGCTCACGGGCCCAGCCGCTCCGTGGCATGTGGGATCCTCCCGGACTGGGACACAAACCCGTGTCCCCTGCATCCGCAGGCAGACTCTCAACCACTGTGCCACCAGGGAAGCCCTGTGCTCCTGTTTTGGCTTCTTTGTTTTGGTGGCAGCATGATGCAGGCATGCACTAACTACCAACTCAAATCTTAAACCCCTAACCCCTCAAAAGGTGATATAAATGTCAACTTGCTTTTCCTACTCTCTAGTAACACCTCTAGGCTCAGACGTTCTGACTAATTTTATAGAGGCTCACCACTTTGGATGCACCCATGTTTAGCAGTTAGAATAAAAGATACATTAAATTGGTCCACACTTGCGTTTTTTTAGCAAACTACGCACATAAAAAGAATTGCCCCTGCTGGAAATGACCAGACCCTGTGTTCAAAGAGGAAAATTAATGAATTCTCTCTTTATAGGCAAAGTATAGTAAGGCCAAGCAAGACTACCCAAATTTACACTTTCATCTGCAGCTGAGTAATTAGATAACAATAAACTCTGTCCTAAGTCACCACTCTAAAGCCCAGCTGAAGCTACCAGCCGGCAAATGAGTCTATTCTAGAGGAAAGGGTGGATGTGTGTGCATGTACTAATACACAATAGAAAATAAAACCCCGATGGAAAATGAAAAATGCTAATGACTCAGAAAAGCAGATAAGAGCCTTATGATGAAAAGAGACATAAGGAAAAATGTAGTTTTCTCTAAATTGTTGTCAAAATCAGACAGCAGCTGCTCGGCAAATGGTAAAACTTGGGTATAGAGGAAACAATGTGATACTAAGCTTTTAATCTCTATCCTCCTTTTTGTTCAGAATATATCAAAATAAGACTTTGTCTTAGATTATAGGAGAGTAGCTTTTTGGAGCTTTCAGAAAAGTATTAAAACTTGACTGTCACACAGCTCATTAAATGGGAAACTCTTACCTCTAGACAACAGAATAACTTTTCAAATTGGAACCTGTTATTTTTATTAAGGAACCATGGTCTTACATTTTAAATCTAAAGTAAAAAAATGAGTCCTATATAATAAAAATGAATTTTGTATTTTTCTGGAAGTAGTTTTTTCACTGTAATTATACAGAAGTAAAAGTACTTACTGTTTGCATAATTGTGAATTTTACAAAAAAAACTGAGTCAAACTGTACGCTGACATTTCAAAATATATACAAATTGTTATATACAAATTGCAAGTGGAGTAACAGGTACTTTTGTATTTATTGAGCTCTGGTCTTTTGTATTAGGGGCAGGAAATGTATTTGTGAGTCAAAAAAAGGTGTCACGCACATTGTCAGCTCTGTAGATATAATAAATACTGAGCATGTTTACAACAAAGTTTCATTTGTATTTCACATTTTTTGGTTTCCTAAAATTTTTCAATTTACCCACTTTAGATTATATTTGATACCTTGACTAAATCAACATTTGGTCCTAGTTTGGAAGTTCAGGTGTTTTAAATATTGATAGAATTAATTCCATTTGTAGGTCATTAATTTATTTTGGTTCTTCCTTTCATTCTCTGACTTCAAGCCTTGTTTAATCCTCTTTCCTCTCCCACGTGAGCACATGTTTCTTGGCCTTGGTGGTTATAGTCCTTGTTGACCATTTTACCTATTGCCATCAATTTATGCCGGGTGGTTTCTTGGGTTTATCCAGTGAAAGTACAATACTCTAGTCCCTGAATAGATTCCTGAAAAACCCAAACTTAGAGTATAGGGAAGTTTAAGACATTAGAGTTCAGGAGACTGATGTTGGAAGTGAATTCAGGAAAACCCTCTAAACACTTACGTCAACTAAAAAGGCAAAACAGACACTTTACACAAATTAACAATAGTTCTATACCACTGACATTTAATTTACCATCTGCTATTGGATCCTGATCTTCTATTCTTTCGATGAGATGTTAAGTGAAAAGGTATTTTAGGCAGCTGCTGCAGTGTGGACATATATACACACGCACACATATCAGAACCTGTTGGCATGTTTTTTTAGTTGATATGCTTTTATGATTGAGAAAAAACTGGATAAAACCCAGGTCAGTGTGCATCACTGATCTCTGGAATAACATTCTACAATGGCTCCTAGACTGCTAGAAAGCTAGTGGATTTAGTGCTATGCTTGATGAGTAGCATTTGCAAATGCCTAAGTAAAGGAGGCAAAGAAAAGACAGCTTCCATCTCCCTGTGGGGAATATGGAAGAATGTTCCAGGAGGCTCTGCTCCTTCCAGCTGTGGATGGAAACAGAGACCATGGACACGAGTTTCCTGGGAGTTCTTCTTATCTTATATGGCATCATCATCCTCATCAGGATCTTGGAAGAGCCTGAAAATTCTCTCCTCAAGGCACTGGACTTCCTTGGATTTGTCCCATGACAGATGTCCATTCTGTTGGGCCTCAAGCAAAACTTGCAGGGCATTAGAAAGTTAACAACAAGAGATGTGCTTTGATTCTGAAAAGATGGAGCCCAATCCACTAATGATAGATAATTACAGGTGGTCTTGCAGCCAGTGTTAGGCAGGATATTAATAAGAAAAAAGAAACCTCAAACCAGGACGTCAGAATCAAAGACTTAGGATATGTTCAGCTTAAAGTCCCTTTGTCCTTTTAGAATTCATTAGAATAGAATTAGAATAACTGTAATCACTGACCCAGCCAACCAATATTTTATATCATTTTAGGCTAGTTCTGAGAGCTTAGAGTCTATATCATATCAGCACACTGAAATAAAGAGGAAGCTTATGATAAAACCCAACACTTACTGAATGTCAGGCATTCTTCTGAGCATTTTACACATTAGCTTATTTAAGTTTTTTAATCCTCATGACAAATCTCTCTGATCCCATTTTACCTGTAAGGCAATTGATACATTCAATTACACAAATGGTATGTGAAGGAGCCAGCATTCAGCCCAGTCCAGCTCCAGTACCCCGGCTTTTAATCAGGATACTTTGCTTCTCTAGCTCTTGCCAGATACTGGTCATCTGAGAGTTCCTGGCTTTCACTGGCAATTTGAGTAAGTGGTGCCATGCTAGATCTTTCTTAGTTCCTCCAGATCCACCTCACCTTGCTTTATGCCTCTGCAGACTCCCCTGCTGCCCTGGTCCAGCCTGGGCTCACCAGGAGAGGTACCAGCAGGTGATCCAAGGGCAGTAGAAGAAGGTAAGGAACCGTCCCACAACCAACCTCCTTGCCAGGTCACTGCCCACTGGCTGCATCTTCCTCTGTGTCTTCATGTCTAAGGGTGGTAATGCTTCATGCATTTATCAGTACCCAAGACACTTCTCCACCCCTTGTTTCTTCCCTTCTCTTCTGCCCCCACTTTGTAAAGAGTCCCTTTATTAAACCATTCTCATCAAGTTCCTGCAGAAACCTGGACAGTTACAGGTGCCTTTCAATCAGCATGCCAGCTGCTGATTTCCCTTTCTACTTATCATTTATGGGGCATGGTATGGAGGCATGGCACCAAAGATTCAAACTTGTGTTCACCAAAGGGTCGCTGGACTTTCAGAGTCATTTGGGTCCCCGGAGGCATAATGCCTTGCCCTGTATAAGGTGTTTCCTTTTGTTCACTTATTCATTTATTCATTCAAAAATATTTACTGAGCACTTACTATGCGCTAGGCATTGTGACAGGTGCTGGAGATGCAACCATAAACAGGATAGATTGGGACCCTACTCTCATGAAGCTTACAATTTCGTGGGCAGAAACAAAAGATAATCAAGCCAACCTAATAACTGTGAGAACTGCTCTGAAGACAGTAAATCAGTATAGTGGTAGAGAGAGCACCTGCTGGGTGAAGGGATGCTACTTTCAATAGGCTGGTCAGAGAAGCCTCTTTGAATTCTACCTGATGGGAGGAACCTAGTTGTGAGAAGAACTGGAGAGAGAGCATTTCAAGCAAAAGGGATTGCAAGTACAAAGACCAGGAAGGAATGACGTTTTCAAGGAAAGGAAAGAAAGCAATGGTAAGGAATGAAGTGGGAGAAGTGGGGAAGAGCAAAATCGCCCAGGGTTTTCTAATTCTATAGTAACTATCAAGTCTATTACAAAAGCCTGAGGTTCTCCTGCCACCAGTTTTTTGTTGTTTGTTTCTTTCTGGCTGCGTTGGGTCTTTGTTGCTGTGCGCGGGCTTTCTCTAGTTGTGGTGCGCAGGCTTCTCATTGCGGTGGCTTCTCTTGTTGCAGAGCACAGGGTCTAGGCGCGCGGGCTTCAGTAGTTGTGACACATGGGCTCAGTAGTTGTGGCACGTAGGCTCAGTAATTGTCGCTCATGGCCTCTAGAGCACAGGCTCAGTAGTTGTGGTACATGGGCTTAGTTGTTCTGCAGCATGTGGGATCTTCCCAGACCAGGGATTGAGCCCATGTCCCCTGCACTGGCAGGTGGATTCTTAACTGCTGTGCCACCAGGGAAGTCCTGCCATCAATTTTACACAGGAAGTTAGTGGAAAAAATCCCCCTCGGAAGAACCCAGCTAAGGGGAGTGATCCAAGGGCTGGAAGAATCAGTGCTTTTTCCAAAGGCAGCAAAGATATTGTTTCTAGCTTCTTATAGACCAGACTGATGATGTGGATTTGGAGGACAAGAGCAATGGTTTCCCCCAAGAGTATCACTCCATGGTCCTGAGAGTTTAATATAGGGCTTTGGGCATTTGGGAGGCAGAGAAAATCCTACAACTCATATGTTTCTTATCTTTTTAAAAAAATTTTGGATCTAAGATAGGTCGGAATCCAAATTTGAGAGAAGATGCATCCTGAGAGAGATTTTTTCTGTGTCTAGTCCTATATCCAAATCTGCAATGCCTTTCTGATTAGATGTCTCAGCTGTGAATTCACTCCTCCTGCCCCCAAACTCAGTATCCAAGATGCAGAGATGAGGAAATGCAGTGACTTCCAACTGACCAGGAAGAGGGGAGATTGCAGGCTATAACTCTGCTCAAGAGAAATAAAGATGTTGCAAAAACTGAAAATGGTTGACCAAATCTTAATGAGCTCAGAAACTGGAAACAGTGATCTGAGGGCAAAAGCAAGTGGTCAAGGGCTAAAAGGGCCTGTGAGATTTCTGTTACAGGCACTGATTTTTATTCATTTACTGACATCTTTAGGGGATGGAGAGGGCTTGTTCTAGTGGTCACATGTATGGTACCTCTGGGCAATGGACAAGCCGCAGATGATTGGGGTAACTTTTTAGATGTTTGGGATATTTTGAGAGTTATTTCTCAAGGATCCTCTCCAAACCACATAGGTATGTATCTTAGCTGTCTCCAGTATGATGACCTACCAGTGCTGTTAAATCTCAACTCAGTCCTAATAGGACCTCCAGTTTCCTTTCTTTTGCCAAGACTTTGTTCGAGAAATCTTTTTTCCTCTCTGCCCTCTGCTTCACTTCCATTTTCTATTCACAAATGTTCATTCCTCTTTTTCAATTCATTCCCAAGTGTCATGAACAACAGCCAATACTGTTAAAGAAAGGGTATAATTTAAGGAAGCTGCACATACTGGAATTTTGTATAGGAAAACCCACTCCTGTGAGGAAGGTAATTCTTAGCTCCTTATAAATTATATATAATTTATACATATATATATAATTTATATATATATATAATATATATATATATATAATAGCTCCTATATAAATTATAAGGTCAAACTTCCTCTAACAGAACTTCTTCCCCATTAATTCCGTGTTTAAGGATTCCTCAGTTTTGTGTAGTCTTGCCGTCCCATCTAAGCTGCCCTCTTCAGTGTACTTAAGTGCCAGAGGTTTTTCTTAATAACTTGTTGACACTTGATGTCTGTGATATTGTGCACATCAGTTTCGATGGGGCCCATTTGCTTGGGCCTAATGCAATGACTCGCAAGGCAAGCTCCCCTGGGGTTGAGACAGGAGCGCCTCTCTAGACATTGTTATTAATGAACAGGCTGTCAGTCACTTCCTTCCCATTCAGAGGTTTGTCACTCTTCATTACTCAGCTCTTCAGACCTTCCTTGCTATTTTTCCCTTGCTTTTCATCACATCACATGCCTGTCATGCCTGCCCAACTAGGTGATCTGCTTTTTGTTCTTAGCAGGTAGTGGAGCTTAGTAGATTTGGTGAACCTGTATTTCACTGCTTATATAATCTTTCTGAAAGGAAGGAGAGAGGAATCTAAACACCAAAATTGGATCTTGGTTAAAAACTTATTTAAATGAATTATTGGAATGTTGTTTATAAGTACAAACATAACTAAAAAGGGCTTGATAACCTTTGAATTACTTTGTTGAAAATTGCTCACTCTGAAGGTTTGATCCCTTTATTCATCGTTGAAGTATACCTAAGAGATTATAAATGCAAACAGCAAAGATGTCATTTTGAACTATTCTGAACTATTTTTATCAGAATGGTTTGACAGAAGAAACTGGGGCCTAAGCTACATATAAACCAACCATGATTGGGAACAGTAGATAAATATTTTCTGTTCTTTATATATTTAGCCAAAGTGAATTTTCACATGTGGAGTTTATTTCCATAGCAAGAACGAAGGCCAGGTCATTAATCTCATTTCACCTAAGTCACTGGACAGGAACGTGCAACCCTGATTAATTTGGTTTCTTTTTAGCTCCAAGCTAAACACTTCAAAACAGTGTAGTTTTAATGAAAAAATGGAATATTCCTCAAGTGTTATCAGACAAGCAGGAAATCTAATAAAATAAACCCATATCTGCTTTGAAGAGATGTCAGGTAAGTGGATATTTTGCCGGTTCTGAGCAGTTTTTATTCATGGTAACTTGAAAACATTTACTGAGGAAATCTAGTTTCCAAAATAAGTTAATCCCCATATTTTGAAGAGGAGTTTTAGAATGTAGAATTAACGTAATAATAATAAAAATAGAAAGAACTTGTTGGAAATCACAGGATGTTAATTGTGATGTGGGAAACCGGCCCTACTTTACGAGAAGTTGGGCAATTTGAGGGATATAGGTATCAAAAAGAATACAGTGTTGTTTCTTCAAGGAGGAAATATCCCTTTCAAACACATTGGACTGTTAATATAAGCTCACAGATTTATCATTTTATGCTGCTGTGTATTTCTCAAAGGCAAATAAGCAAGCAAACAAGCAAAAACTATAGATAGCTACATCTCAATTCATATGTATATGTATATATATATAAAACAAATAAACTGCCAGATATTTCTCCAGAAAAGATGGGTTTATTTGGAATCAGCAAGAATTGCAATTCAGGGTCTGCAACCATGGTGAGCCACGTGGAAGTCCCCTCATGGCAAGGGAAAAGGAACATCTTTATAGAGGGAAAGGAGGGCTGGAATAAACAAAGAGTCCACGGCTTTTCACTGGCTGAGTCCTTGCCAGGAAAGAAGAGGAGTCTTTCTCCTTCCTTTTGGGCTCTGCCATCTTCACAGGGTGTGAGAGCGCCCCCTGCTGGTCTCCAGACTCTATTTCAAGAGGTTTCTGTTTGTTTGTTTGTTTATGAAATAGTTCACACATAGATCATTTTCAGCAGAAACACAAAGCCCCACAGGTTAAATTCAAGATAGGGTGAGTAAACAGAAGAAAAATAATCTGGATCACTGAAAAATTTTGTAGCACTAAAATGGAACAAAACTGTGAGAGCTCAGAGATAAACATAACCCCAAATTAGATTTGCTGCAAGAAGATTTTAGAAAAGAGATAAAAATCTATTCTCAAAGAGCTAAAAAAGGACAGCACATCTATTAAAGAAGGACAGTCCAGAATAAAATACAAAACAAAATGAAATCTGCAATAGACCAAATAAAATCACTGTTGGAAGCAGACAAGAGCTCGTTATTATGGGAAGCTGCTGTGTGATGGAGTGGAGAGACTGAGATTTGGAGTCTGAGGATCTGGGATTAAAACTGCTTTGGTTATTTACGCCCTATGTGATCATGAGAAAATCACTCACCCTCTCTGAGCAAAAGTTTCTTCATATGTAAAATGAGGTTAATGGTACATTCTAGGCTCCTCAGAAACATCCCATTTACAACCCTGGGGAATATAATGTAAATGGTGCCCCTGGAGTTACATATCACAGCATGTTAAATGTCTGCAATGAAATAATGTCACTGCATCTATTCCTAGCACATGGTAGGTAGTTCATACATGTTAATTTTACCTAAAATCATAGCAAAGCAGACCTCATGACAAAATGCTGAATCAGCAAGCTACAAAGAAAGTGACAACCATATCCTGGTAACCAAAGGTATAAATGTTAATATTAAAACATCTTCAAAGAGATGACAATCAGGGATAATAGATCTAACCTACAAATGACAGCATTTTCCAAAGAAGAACACAGGATGAATGCATGTGGACATTGGTATTTTAAAAATGTAAATTAAGGGGCTTCCCTGGTGGTGCAGTGGTTGGGAATCTGCCTGCTAATGCAGGGGACACGGGTTCGAGCCCTGGTGTGGGAGGATCCCACATGCCGCGGAGCAACTGGGCCTGTGAGCCACAAGTACTGAGCCTGTGCTTCTGGAGCCTGTGCTCCCCAACAAGAGAGGCTGCGATAGTGAGAGGCTCACGCACTGAGATGAAGAGTGGCCCCCGTTTGCCACAACTAGAGAAAGCCCTCGCACAGAAACGAAGACCCAACACACCAAAAATAAATAAATAAAATTTTTTAAAAATGAATAAGGTATTTGAATGCAGAGAATGTGCTTTAAAAAATGTAAATTAAGAAGTTCCAAACATAAGTAAAATAGTAATTAAGCTTAGGAATAGGTATCACTGTGCCTCAGGTTTTAAAAAATAATTGACTACATGTAAAAATAATTTTGCAGGGACTTCCCTGGCAGTCCAACAGTTAAGAATCTGTGCTTCCACTGCTGGGGGCACAGGTTCAATCCCTGGTCGGGGAACTAAGATCCCACATGCCACACATTGTGGCCAAAAGAAAAAGAAAAATAAACTGTAAAAAAAAAATAATAGTAATTTTGCAGACATGCAGTTTGAAAAGTGTTATACTAAAGGGATAGAAAATAAAAATTCAGAGAAATATTTTTCCCCTCTGGATGAACCCAGGCCAGGACAAAAGAGTTACATCTGAAGAAATCTCGCTTATAAAGAGTCAAAAAGAATAAATCAAGGTGCTGCTTGTGTGGAAAGTCACCAAAATGACATTCCCAGATATGCAAATATATTAACCTTTTTAGAGGAGTCAGGTGAAGACATACTCCAGAACACGAGATGTGAAGATAAATTTTTGAATAGAGGTGACACCATTAAAAAACTTAAAATTAGTGCTGATATATGTTAAATTTAATGGGAAAATGGGACATATGAAGAATATTCCAAAGGATTAAAAAATATCCAGGACCCTGGGATTCCAGGAAGATAACGACCTTCTTTTCCAGCATCAATTTCAATCATTCTGCCCCATTTGAGCCAAATAACTGTTGGTGCTGACAGGAAACCAAAAGGAAAGCCGTGGGCTCCGTGAAAGACATAAGGTGAGGTTAACCCCCAGGGACTGGGTTAGCACCTGGAGACCAGCACCGGGAAGCCCAAGCTGAGGATCACAGCCAGGCTGTTAGGAATCTCAGGTGGAAAGGAGTGGGTCTGTGGAGACTTCCTGTCCCTGAGGATACCAAGAAGAAGCTGGAATAATGGTCGGGTGCTCCTTGGCCTGGAGCCTGGGAGAGAAGCAGGGAGGCTTCCTCCAGGTGTCTTGGTTAAGAGACTGACAGCCTGTCTGCTTCTGCACAGTTGGACCAGGTGGAGACAGATGTATGCCCCACCATCGGAGGAATTCCCAGAGAGCTGGCAAAGAAAAATAACAACACCTAGGGCCCAGCAACCAGAAGGAGAAATATATCAGTCAGGACAGAATGCTCAACAGCAAAGGAGGCACATGACAAAATGAATAAAACAATAATAGGCACACGTAAGGATACTCAAGAGTGCAAGGAATAGTTTCTGGAGTTACCGAAAAACCACATCATTTTCAACTAAATATTTTGGTAGGAGAACTGAAAGAGAGGCTAATAGTTGTAATACTTGAATTACAGGCATGGACAATCAATGCAAGAAATATCTCAAGCCACAGTTTAAAATATAAGAAGATGGTGTATTGATTTCCTATTGCTGCTCTAACAAATTACCACATACCCAGTGGCTTAAAACAACACAGGTTCATTATCTTGCGGTTCCAGACATCACAAGCCTAAACTAGGTCTTTGGCGCTGCTTTTCTTCAGGAGGCTCTGGGGGGTGGGTTTCCTTCCTTTTCCAGATTCTACAGTCACGTGCACTCATTGGTTTATGGTCCCTTGCTCTGCCTTCAAAGTCAGCAGCCAAGCATCCTCTCTCCACTCAGACATCCTGCTTCCATGTAAAAAGGAAAAGCCCTATAAAAGGACCCTTGTGGTTACCTTGGCCCACCAGGATCATCCAGGATAATCTCCCATGTTGAGATCCTTAATTATATCTGCAAGGTAACATATCCACAGGTTCCAGGGATTAGGAAGTGGACATCTTTGAGGGGAGGCATTGTCCAGAGTACCCCAAGTAGAATGAAGGAAAAAATAAGAGTTGGATGATAGAGCCAGGATACGTAACATGAAAATCACAGTCATTTCCAGTAAGAGAAAAAACAACACATGGAGCATAAACATTTGCTTAAACATGTACTAGGAAAAGAATTACCTAAAGTGAAGAAATCTTGAACCTGGAGCTTTAAATGACTTCATGAGTTCAGGCAGGATTAGTGGGAAAAGAGACATCTAGGCATTCTCTGGTATAATTTTCAAGCTCTTAGGACAAAGGGAAAAAAATCAAACATTTTTAAAAATAGCAAGTTATTTAAATAAAAGAAGACTCATGTTAATATTGGACTTCTCATATACATAACACTGGTAGTAGAAGAACGCAGTGGAATAAATCTAGACTCTGGGAGTCCACTCCTTTCCTGTCACCAGGGTTGCTGATGAAAATCTAATGATAAACTGAGACTTATTTTTCCCAGATAAACTATGGGAGACTAATGAGAGAAAAGTATTGCAATCCAAGAATCCTATACCCAGCCAAAAATTATTCACCAGCAAGCCAGAAAGATACTTATATATATGCAAAAACTTAGAGAGCATATCACATACCCCAACTGAAAGAAATACTCTAGAAAGGACTTTATTCAAACTAAAAAATGGAGCAAAACAGAGCCCTCAAAATGTGTGTCCCTGAGGAAGAAAGAAATAACGGAGAACATGGATAAGTCTGAATGGCTTTATCTATTAGACCTTCTGAAAAAATGCTTTTATTTATTTTTATTTATTTATTAATTAAAATTTGAACAGCACTTTTCAAATTTTTTTTAACTTAATATTTTTGGCTGTGTTGGGTCTTTGTTGCTGCACATGAGCTTTCTCTAGTTGCAGCAAGCCGGGGCTACTCTTCATTGTGGTATGTGGGCTTCTCATTGCGGTGGCTTCCCTTGTTGTGGAGCATGGGCTCTAGGCACACGGGCTTCAGTAGTTGTAGCACAGGGGCTCAGTAGTTGTGGCTTGTGGGCTCTAGAGCACAGACTCAGTAGCTGTGGTGCACGGGCTTAGTTACTCTGTAGCATGTGGGATCTTCCTGGACCAGGGCTCGAACCCATGTCCCCTGTGTTGGCAGGCAGGTTCTTAACCACTGCACCACCAGGGAAGCCCAAAAATGCTTTTAAATATGTCATGTTAAAACAAAGTCATTTCTGAAAAGGAAATTCAATGGAAACTTTAATTATGATCTAGAACTAAAATACTAAATTAGTTCAGCAAAACCTAAGAATTCATACAGTGGAAAGGACACAGGAAAGTAAAAATTTTCTAGATGTCTCATGTAGTTGGGAGTGAGGTAGACAGACAAGAGAGGAGGAAAGTTAAGATGTTGTAAATGTCTCATCTAATAAGAGTTGGGAGCAGGGAGAGAGAGAACAAATGGGTGGGAAAATAGAACATCATTTTTAAAAGTTTTTATTCAAGTATATTTTATTTACAATGTTGCAGGTGTACAGCAAAGTGATTCAGATATATATATATACACACATATATTTATATATATATGCTTTTTCAGATTCTTTTTCATTATAGGTTATTACAAGATATTGAAGATAACTCTCTGTGCTATACTGTAGGTCCTTGCTGTTTATTTTATATATAGTAGTTTGTATCTGCTAATCCCAAACTAACTTACACCCTCATCCTTTCCCCTTTGGTAACCATAAGGTTATTTTCTATGTATGTGAGTCTCTTTCTGTTTTGTAAAGAAGTTCATTTGTGTCATATTTTACATTCCACATATAAGCAATGTCATATGGTATTTGTCTTTCTCTTCCTGACTTACTTCACTTAGTCTGATAATCTCTAGGTCCATCCATGTTGCTGCAAATTGCATTATTTCATTCTTTTTATTTTCTTCTTTTATCTTTTTTAAAAAAACAAGTTCCTGGGCTTCCCTGGTGGCGAGTGGTTGAGAGTTCACCTGCCAATGCAAGGGACACAGGTTCATGCCCCGGTCCAGGAAGATCCCACATGCTGTGGAGCAGCTGGGCCTGTGAGCCATGGCCACTGAGCCTGCACGTCCAGAGCCTGTGCTCCGCAACGGGAGAGGCCACAACAGTGAGAGGCCTGCATACCGCAAAAAAACAAAACAAACAAACAAAAAAAAACAAGTTCCTTTTAGTTTCATTGATCTTTTCTTTGTCTCTGTTTCATTTATTTCTGCTCTGATCTTTATGATTTCTTTCCTTCTATTAACTTTAGGTTTCATTTATTCTTCTTTCTCCAGTTGCTTTAGGTGTAAGGTTAGTTTGTTTGAGATTTTTCTTGTTTCCTGAGGTAAGATTGTATGGCTATAAAATTCCTTCTTAGAACTGCTTTTGCTGCATCCCGTAGGTTTTGGATTGTCCTGTTTTCATTTTCATTTATTGCTAGGTATTTTTTGATTTCCTCTTTGATTATTTCAGAGATCCATTGGTTGCTTAGTAGCATATTGTTTAGCCTCCACATGTTTGTGTTTTTTGCAGTTTTTTTTCTTATAGTTGATTTTTAGTCTCATAGTGTTATGGTCAGAAAAGATGCTTGATATGATTTCAGTTTTCTTGAATTTACTGAGGCTCACTTTGTGGCCCAGCATATGATCTATCCTGGAGAATGTTCCATGTGCAGTTGAAAAGAATGTGTATTCTGCTGTTTTCAGATGGAATGCTCTCTCTATATGTTAATTAAGTCTATTTGGTCTAATGTGTCACTTAAGACCTGTGTTTCCTTATTTGTTTTCTGAATGGGTGATCTGTCCATTGATGTAAGTGGGATGTTAAAGTCCCCCACTATAATTGTGTTACTGTCGATTTCTCCTTCTATGGCTGTTAGCATTTGCCTTATATATTGAGGTGCTCCTATGTTGGGTGCATATATATTTACAATTGTTGTATCTTCTTGGATTGATCCCATGATCATTATGTAGCTTCCTTCTTTGTCTCTTGTAACAGGCTTTATTTTAAAGTCTATTTTTTTCTGATATGAGTATTGCTACTCCTGTTTTCTTTTGATTTACATTTGCATGGAATATCTTTTTCCATCCTCTCACATCAGTCTGTATGCGTCTCGAGATCTGAAATGGGTCTCTTGTAGGCAGCATATATACAGATCTTGTTTTTTAATCCATTCAACTGGTCTGTGTCTTTTGCTTGGAGAATTTAGTCCATTTACATTTAAGGTAATTATCCACATGTATGTTCTTATTGCCATTTTGTTAATTGTTTTGGATTCATTTTGTAGGTCTTTTTTTTCCTTTTCTTCTTTTGTTCTCTTCTCTTGTGACTTGATGACTATATGTAGTGTTATATTTGGATTGCTTTTTCTTTTTGTATATATATCTAATATAGATTTTTGGTTTCAGTTGACTATGAGTTTTTTGTATAGCAGTCTATATATATACGTAATTATGTTAAGAGGCTGATCTATTAATTCTTAATTTTATCTATTTATTTATTTATTTATTTATTTATGGCTGTGCCACGTGGCTTGTGGGATCTTATTTTCCTGACCAGGGATTGAACCTGAGCCCTCAGCAGTGAAAGTATAGAGTCCTAAGCACTGGACTGCCAGGGAATTACCCTGATCTCTTAATTTTAAATGAATTTTAGATATCCTGTATTTGTACTCTCTTCCCCTCATGATATCATATTTTACATCTTATTGTTTTGTGTATCCCTTAACTGCTTATTGTAGATACAGATGATTTTATTACTTTCATCTTTTATCCTCTCTACTAGTTTTGTGTATGGATGATTTCCTACCTTTATTGTGTGTTTGCCTTTACTGGTGAGCTTTTCCACTTCGTAATTTTTAAATTTCTAGTTGTGGCCTTTTCTTTTTTGTCCAGAGATATTCCTTTAGCACTTGTTGTAAAGATGGTTGGTGGTGCTGAATTCTTTTAGCTTTTGCTTGTCTCTAAAGCTTTTGATTTCTCCATTAAATCTGAACAAGAGCCTTGCTGGGTAGAGTATTCTTGGTTGTAGTTTTTTCTCTTTCATCACTTTAAATATATCATGCCACTCCCTTCTGGCCTACAGAGTTTCTGCTGAAAAAATAGTTGATAGCCTTATGGCAGTCCCAGAAAATAGCTGACAGCCTTATGGGAGTTCCTTTATACATTATTTTTTGCTCTCATTTGTTGCTTTTAGTATTCTCTCTTATTTAAATTTTGTCATTTTGATTACAGTGTATCTTGGTGTGCTCTTCTTTGGGCTAATCCTGTATGGGACTCTGCCTTTCCTGGACTTGAGTGATGGTTTTCTTTCCCAGGTTTTGGGAGTTTTCAGCTATTAACTCTGCAAATATTTTCTGAGACCCTTTCTCTTTCTTTTCTCCTTTTGGGACTCCTATAATGCAAATATTAGTGCAATAGATGTTGTCCCAGAGGTATCTTAAACTGTCCTCATTTCTTTTTATTTATTTATTTTTTCTGTTTAGCAGGAGTGATTTCCACTACTCTGTCTTCCAGGTCACTGATCTGTTCTTCTGCCTCAATTTGTCTACTATTGATTCCTTCTAATGTATTTTTCTTTTTGGTTATTACATTCTTCATTTCTATTTGTTTGTTCTTTATATTTTCTAACTCTTTGTTTAAAACATATAACTTCTTGCTCTGTGCATCCATCCTCCACCTTTGAACATCTTTACAAAAATTGCTCCGAATTCTTTCTCAGTTAGATGGTGTATCTCCACATCACTTAGTTTGTTTCTCAGGTTTTATCTGGTTGCTTTTTCTGTAACATATTCCTCTGCTGCCTCATTTAGTCTAAGTTTTTTGGGGTTGGTTTTTTTTTTTTTTTTGGTACGTTTATGTATGTGGTAGATTAGTTGTGTTCTTGACCTTTGGAGAAGTGGCTGTCTGTAGGAGGCATCTTGTTGTCCTGGCAGTGCACTCCCCTCTCATCACCCGAGGCTCTAGGGCTCTAGGGGTTCCCCCTAAGAGGGCTACATGTGTCCTTCTATTGTGGAGGGCTATGTGGGCAGTCTTTTCAGCTTGGTTTGTCCCTAGCCCAGTTGGTTGCCAGGCCCTGTGTTGTGCAGATGCTGCTGTTTAGTGGGGCCTGGTCTCAGGGTAGCTGGTTGTGGAATCCTAGGGGATCCCTGTGGCTACTGCTGGTTCACTAGTGGGCAGAGTCATGGTCCTGAAGACTCTGGGGCTGCTGCCCACCACTGGCATGTGCAGCTAGATCCTGGGGTTAATGCCAGACTGCAGTCAGGCAGAGCTGGTTCCTGAATGTATACATATAACCAAATTGCTTTGCTGTACACCAGAAACTAACACAACATTGTAAATCATCTATACTTCAATTTAAAAAAAAATTTTTAAGAGATCAGAGACAGAAAAAAATGAGTAAAGAAAAATGATAAACATATGGATAAATCTAAAGAAGAAGAAGAAGAATAAAAAACAATAAAATAATATCCACTTTGTAGAATTTTTTTAAAAGGATATAGCTAGATTGCCTGTCAACATTTGAATGTAACCTACAAACAGATGGGGCAACTAGAGCTGAAGCATTCTAAGGTACTTGATGTTTATGACAGAGGTTGACAAACTACGTCCTTTGGCTGAAAACTCATTTGCCCCCTATTTTCTTTTATTTTGGAAAATATAAATTTATTCTCTCCATTTTGGAGGATAGAAATCCAAAATCAAGGAGTTGGCAGGGCCCCATTTCCTCTGAAGTTTCTAGGGAAGTATTCTTTCTTGTCTCTTCTTAGATTCTGATGATTACCAGCAATTCTTGGTGTTCCTTGGTTTGTAGCTGCATCAGTCCAATTTCTGCCTCTGTCTTCATGTGGTCATCTTCCCTCTGTGGATCTGTTTGTGTCTTCTTGGCCTGCTTACAGGGACAACAGTCATTAGATTTTTGAGTTAGTTTCAGGTGTACAGCAAAGTGATTTGGTTATATGTATACATTCAGGAACCAGCTCTGCCTGACTGCAGTCTGGCACTAACCCCAGGATCCAGTCCAGAACGACTTCATCTTAACTTGATTACATCTGGAAAGACTATTTCCAAATAAAGTCATATTCACAGATACCAGGAGTTAGGACTTCATCATACCTTTTTGTGGGACAAAGTTCAACTCACAACAGTCTATGGCTTAATATTCCACCCTCTGAGCCCTTGGCATTGGAGGAGCCCCATCCCCCCACTCTGGACCCTTGGTGACAACTCAGCATCAATTTTTACAAAGTTTTCTTGGAACACTGCTACATCTATTTCGTTATGTATTGTCTATGGCTGTTTTATGCTACAATCACAGAGTTGTATTTGCAAAAAAAACCGAAGGTTAAAATATTTACTGTCTGATTCTTTATAAAAAAAAAGTTTACCAATCCCTGGTTGAAGGGAAGCATAAGGATATTGACTATATTTAGACTTTAAATTCCCAGAATATGAACTAAAATCATTGATATAGAGATTATAATTCCCAATGCAATAGAGCCTAAGTCAAAAGAAGGAAAGAAAGAAGAGAAAGAGTGAAGGGAGGGATGAAGAAGAAAGAAATAACAAAAAATCAGGTTAAATAAAAACCTCTGTAAAATATGCAGGAAAAATCCATATTATGAATAATTGGGTATATTTAAATGAACTGAAATTTTAATTAAAAGAGACATATTGTCAGACAATATTAAGAAATAAGCTAAAAATCCAGCCACATGCAGATTATAAAGGATAGAGAAAGTTTGAAGTAAATGAATAAAAAAGACATACTAGAAAATTACCAATCAAGAAAAGTTTATAAATCCAAATTAATTAATATTAGATGAAATAAATTTCAAAAAAGTTTGTTTTAACAATGTTAACATGTGTTATTTTCATACAAATTAAACTTTATATATCATAAGCCCATCAACTAAAAAGATTCTAGAAAAAATCTTCTAGAATTAATAAGAATTTAATTTTAAAAGCTGAATACTAGATAAACATTAAAAAGATCAATAACTTTTTAAAATTTCTAGACACAAGTTTCTAAAAATAGAAATAAGAAATTTTTAAATATATCAAGCTATAAATCTACTATAATATTGCAATATGGAATGAGTAGAGGTAATCTAAAATTGATTGGGTTCTAGAAATATATCTTAGTGTATATGATAATTAACATGATAATTTTAGATTATAACTTAGTGGGAAAACAATGAATTAGTTAATAAGCTGCTGCTATGCTGAGTATTCATTCAGAATAAAATTCAAATTTAATCTTTCTCTTATACAAGAATCCAAAACTAAATTTCAAATATATTAAAGATTTCAATGTATAGAAAATTAAGTATCAACAGAAAATATAAGATCTGTA